>NC_136068.1:1508284291-1509501791 GCF_964261635.1 Lissotriton helveticus | reverse complement strand
TTCGAGGACTTTACCATGAGCATCAAGTAAGACTGTTTCATTGTACATGTTACCTATTGTTGAGGGTGCCAAAGGGGGGAGATATGTGGTGACGGTCTAGTGTGCCGCGTAGGCGGAGACCGGAATCGGAAGGGCGGCCATTTTAGTTAGCGGCCGGACCCTGAGATAGCGAGAGCGTTTCCCCGGCGCTCCGAGGATTTAACATATACTTACCCGCTACTCTGGCTACTGTGTGTTTATTTAAGGTGGAAGAGCTCTTCTACAGAACCCTACTCAATGGGAGCCTGGGTATGAAGATTAAGAAGAAAAACAACGGCTCCTGTGGGATAATACAAAAAAAGTTTGATAGAAATGACGCACAATGGCAATATGGGGTGTGGTTTGGATGAAAAACCAAACTGTTCAAGTGTGTAGACAGCTTCTTTTTCTGACATCCAAACCCTCCCACATATTGCCATTGTGCGTCATTTCTATCAAACGTTTTTTAGTACAATCCCACAGGAGCCGTTGTTTTTCTTCTTCTTTTTAGGCAGGCTTGCACATGTGGACAGGAAAAATACTGCCACTCACAGAGGAAGAAAACCAGTGGCTGAAGTGGTCTGCCCCATTACACCATCATAACTGCTGTAGTGGGGAGAAGTAAAATGGGAATAACTTTGGAACTGATCAATGGATGAAGAGGGCTGACACAAAGTTTTTGTCCACTAAAATGATATGATGACAGTTAAAACACAGCATTTTTTTAATGCAGATTTACAGCGCGAACTCGACTTGAAGGTATTGGAGCGCTTTACATGAGCGTCGGTTACGTACACATTCAGGCACAGGGAGATTAAGTGATTTGCCGAGAATCACAGGATGTGGACGCGACCCAGAGGCTCGAACCCTGGTTTCCAGCACCAAAGTCGGCTATCTAGCCGACGGACCACATCCTCTCCCATCAAAGAATCAAAGAAGAGCCCTCGAATTTTACCCAGTGGTAGGTCCTCGGATAACGTATTAGTCTTAAAACAGCAGCAATCGCCAGTTGAAATAAAAAAGTTTATGTTCACGTATTATTTTTATGTATCAACTTCAAATCTCTCAATTCATTGTCAATGTCATGTGAAGGGTGCCTGCCTCCTTCGAATCAGATTCACATTCGAGCTAGACGTCTGCTCATGTTAGATTGCAATTTGAACTTACTGTTGCTCACCCCAATTCACATCCATGTACTCACCTTAACAAAACATACATTATCTCCCATCTTTAAGTATTGACTGGGAAATATGTTGTTTTTCCATTTCCAATAGTAGTAAGAGCTGCTACAAACATATAGAACATATCCCCAGAGTCCCATTCACTAGAAAGGTTGTTCTAGGCTGCTTACACCGGATACCACTTAGGGGCTGTGTGATGACGGAAGATTGGAAACGGGAACCCCTGTGCATGTTGATATAGGACAACAAGCAGAGTGGAATATTACAAAAGCTGAGGTGTTACACATTCAAAAGAGCTCTCACACGCTAGTGCACTTTGACAGCGCGGTCACACGCCCTTTGGGACAGCTGGCGCGCACATTTTAAGACAGATGAATTAAAAGATGCACGAACTTGGCCACATAAGTGAACATGCATAGACAGTTGAGACATTCACACTGGGATAGATGAATCACACAAACATAGTTTTTGACAGCCACACACACATTTTGACAGCTCGGTCAAACACAGGGTCACAAATGGATATGGAGGCTGCTGTGACTAACACACCGAAAAAACAAACTCACAAGGAGGGGAGCAGGTTAACAAACAGAATGAAATTACTGAGACCCGCGACGTGAATGCGGCCCCCAGGGGAAGTGAGGTCGACAGACCAGTCTTCCCCTGGGGTGCTCGCGCGAGGCCAGGGACAGGCAGGCTAGCATAGGATAGGATAGGATAGGCTGGGAGGTGGGCTTAGGGGTGGGGAGCTAGGGAGGGTGCATAAGGGGACAGGGGAGGAAGTCCTTCCTCTTCCTGTCCCTGGTGCCGCAGGGTGAAGTTAGTTTGTAGGTTAGTGTGCTCGGGTGGTATTGGGGCCTTTAGGTAGGGGTAGCTTTAGGTGTTCGTAGGGGTTTGTGTCAGGACGCCGTTGGTGCCCCGGTGCGGTCCTGTTAGGTGGAGCGCTATGTTTTCCTCGGCCGACTGCTGCTTGCGGTATTTGGTGCCGGCGGGTGCGCTTAGGCCCCGTTATTACACGCGTTTCACGGGAGGCATGAGGCTGAAGTGCACGCATCTCGCGGGCGGGAGCAAGGGTGCCGAATCACACGCATCTCGCGGGCGGGCGCGAGGTGCCGAATTGCACGCATCTCGCGGGCACCTTAGGTTTTATGTTTGTTTATGTTTATGAAGGGGGGGCCATGGCGACACCGGACGCACAGGCGGTGCGCGAGGCTCTGCTGGTGCTGGGGAGGGCCGGTAGGGCGGACCTCCTGCGGCCAGGAGTACTGGATCAGGCGTGGGTGGGCATGACCCGGACGCCGAGGTCCGTGTTGGCGGGTGTGGCTTGCATGGACGAGCCGCCACCGGCCCGATCAGGTGCAGGTGGGAGGGGTAGAGGCAAGAAGCAACCGGAGGCGCTTCTGCGCGGAGGACGGCATCAGAGCCTCACTGCGCGGTTGGTGGATGTGTCAGTGGGGGCGGGGGAAGGCCTGGAGATCACGGCGGGGCCGGGGCCATGGGCCGCGCGCCTCCGGTTATGCATGTGGGCAGCCCAGCTCCCTCGGATTCGGAGGGGGAGAGGCCGGATCAGGGGGGCATTGATGAGACCATGAGGGAGGACAGTGAGTCTAGCGGGTAGGAGGGCGAGGCTGGCTCAGAGGTGTCAGCGGGGGAAGAGTTCACGCTCTTGCTGTCGGAGGGGGAGTCTGGGCCTGAGGAGGGGGGTGGCCCGTCAGGGGAGCAGCCGGTAGATTTGTTAAGTGGCAGGAAGGGGGTGGTGAGGGCGCCTGTCCCCAAGGGGGAAGGGCCCGTCCAAAGCACTATACCAGCAGCCAGGAGGGGTTCACCTGAAAGGGGACAGAGGGTACCAGGGAGCTCACCGGGCAGGACACGTGGTATGCCAGGTGGGCACACATGACTGAGGAGGAGAGGGTCCGCGACCAACGTCGCATAATTGAAGAATCTGAACAGGCATGGCAGCGTTTGTGCGCTGCCAAGGAGACGCGGGCGGGTGGGGTGCATGGGGGAAAAGGGGCCCCGGCACTTGCGCGTGGGGCGGGAACGGGTAGAGGCCACGGCAGGGGGACTCCCGAGCGCGGAGCTCCAGTGGCTTTAGCAGGTGAGGACGCATGCTGGGATGCTTGGGAGGAAGGTCCTAGAGGGGGGCGCAAGAAGGCCTGCCGGTCAGTGGGTGTGTGGGATGGCTCTATGCGGGATGGGGGGGCCCTTGGGGAGACGGGGCCTGTTTCAAAGGATGGTAAGAAGCAGGTCGTGACGGCCAGTGCGCAGACAGACGCGACGGAGGATCAGGGTGGGAAGGAGGACGGATCGGACAAGTTGAGGAAGAAGTTGCCTTACATGGGCTTGGTGATGCCACTCTGGTCGCATTTGTCGGAAAAGACAAAGGCCAGGATTTGGAAGCATGAGTATGTGGATGTTTTCAAACTTTTACATAGAGAGATTCAGGCGAAGAAGGGGTCTAAGGAGGAGGAGTGGGAGTTGACAAGGCGGCAGAGGGTGCCCGTGACGATGGAGAATTTGACGTTGGCGTTCTTGATCTATGCGAGTATCTATTGCGAAAAGCATGCGGACAGGGCACTAGCATTGTTTATGTATATGGATGTGATACGGCAGGCCCAATTGCATTTTGGGGGCTTCGCCTGGTTGAGCTATGTTTAGGAGTTTAGGGCCAGGATTAGTGTGAACCCGGACAAGCCATGGGGTGACATTGACCAGGAGCTTTGGGTGCAGTGGATGTCTTCTACGCAGGCAGCGGCATCGACTCATGCGGCGAGTGGTCTCCAGATTGCGTACCGGCCTTTTCAGCCTCGTCCCGCCCAGTCTGGGGCGGGGGGGTCAGGGAGTGTCCGCGGGGTCAGGGAGTCAGGGAACGTGGACGGGTGCAGCGGGACAGCAGTACAAACCTGGAAACACTGGGGCCTGCTGGAACTTCAATAAAGGTTTCTGCACGCGACACCCATGTAAGTTTAAACACAAGTGTTCCAAGTGCGGGGGACGTTACCCGGTCACACAATGCCTTACGCTTGCCACACCTTCAGAACAGTGGGAAATTACCAAAGGTCGGGGTCAACCTGGGCCGAAGGGCCCCTACTCCGGTTAAGGTGGAGGCCATGGGTCCATGGCTCTCTAGGTACCCTGATAGAGAGGCTCCTTTGAAAATTCATTGGGGGTTTGTGGAAGGATTTCGGATTGGTTATCAGGGTCCCCGGAAGAGGCGTTGGGCGGAGAACCTGCGTTCGGCGAAGGAATTGCCAGAGGTGGTGGCGAGCAAGTTGCGGAAGGAGGTTTTGGAGGGTAGGATTGCTGGCCCGTTTGACACGTGGCCGATGTCGGACCTGATCTTCTCACCCCTGGGGGTGGTTCCCAAAAAGGAGCAAGGGGAGTTCAGACTGATTCAGCATTTGTCGTGGCCTGAAGGGAGTTCGGTGAATGACTTCATCGCGGAGGAGGATTCCAGGGTGTTGTATGCGTCGGTGGATGATGCCGTTGGTTTGGTGAGGGCTTGCGGGAGGGGGGCAGAGTTGGCCAAATGTGATATCAAGTCGGCCTTTCGCCTCCTCCCCATTCACCCGGCGGATTTTTCCTTGCTGGGCATGCAGTTTGAAGGGGCCATCTTTTGTGGATACGGGTGCTGGCGATGGGTTGTGCGATTTCTTGTGCACTTTTTGAGACCTTCAGTTCCTTTTTGCAGTGGGCCTTCGTGGAGAGGAGTGGGCACCGGCTGTTGTCGCACTACCTAGATGATTTCTTGTTCATCGGGAAAGGGCTGACGGTAGAGTGTGGTGTGGCTCTGGGACAGTTCCAGTTGTTGGCGCAGGAGTTTGGGGTACCATTAGCACCGGAGAAGACGGCGGGCCCTAGTTGTTGTTTCACGTTTTTGGGCATTGAGTTGGATTCGGTGGCTTGGCAGGAGCGGCTGCCGGTGCAGGTTAATGTTTGTCATTAACACCATGTAACATATTCATTATATGAAAATCAAAACACTATTTCCCCATTTTAATACTTTGCTTTTTTCATTGCTATTTTTTTACCTCCAATCTTTAATCTTCCGCACATTTTTATATTATTTTTCACCTTATTTGAACCCATGCCGTTTTTTTCCTATTCTCTTCCCCTCATGTTATTTCGTTACAATTCAGTATCCCTTCAGCAATAGTTTATTTGCTTTCATGATGTTTGATAACTTAATTGTTGTTTCCATTACGATTCACTCTCTGTATATATATATATTACGCTTTCTGTCTGTCTCTCTCAGTGGCATCACTAGGGTTGGTGTCACCCGGTGAGGGTTACTCATGGTGTCACCCCCTCACAACTTACGGGAGGCAGGTCAGGTGCGTATGGATGTTATTAAATTTAGCAGTTTAGGAAACATCAACCGTGGCATGAAATTTTAATACAAACGTATGGGTGCCTTCTGTCAGGATTATGCCGTGAGGCATGGAATAGAAACCCTTCTTATTTGTAATGTACATTATAAGAAAATAGTATTCCAATTGGCACCAAAAAAATCTACCATCAACTTTGAATTACTGTAACCTAAGGACATGGATGACTACACAAAATAAAGCATGTGGAAAGAATGGAGAGAAAAGGGCATTTCCCAAGTAAAGTACTAGTTCACTGGCCATGGCATTGAAGTGCCCCTCTTTATAGGCACTGGAACGGGGAACAAGGGAACCTGTGGTGACTGTCTAGTGTGCCGCGTAGGCGGAGACCGGAACCGGAAGGGCGGCCATTTTAGTTAGCGGCCGGACCCCGAGATAGCGAGAGCGTTTCCCCGGCGCTCCGAGGATTAAACATATACTTACCCGCTACTCTGGCTACTGTGTGTTTATTTAAGGTGGAAGAGCTCTTCTACAAATGGCAACGAGGCGGGATCCAGGTAACAACGAGGACCCACGAACAGCACACAGTCAAAACGAAAAATAATTAAAGAAATAAAATCGAACATACACCTCGGAGCGTGGCAGAGGGTGAGAGTCATACAGGGCCACAAGACTCAGTACGGAGGGCCGGAGCAGACACCGTGCAGTGGCGAAACACCGAGCTGGGCACACACAGAGCCGGTGAGAGCAAAAAGGAGGAAGCAAGCCCAAGCCGGGAGCACACGCAGGACGCCAAGGGCAGCACCAGAGGCAAGGAGTCACATTACCAGGCCAAGCCCCACACAAGGCATCACGAGGGCTTGGGGCACAGCCATAACACAACCCTTGCAGTAAACGCTTGAGTGCACTGAGGATAGACCACTCAAAGGGGGAGAGGACATCTCAGCCCGGTGAGGAAAAGCAGGAAGCAAACCTGGAATCCCGAGGGGCATCAGGCAGAGACGACGGCAGCCCGACCCAGGAGAGAAGAAGAGAGGAAAGGCAAGCACCAGGCAGCCCGCCTAGTGACAACGGTCAAGCCCAAGCTAATCCAAGGGGCAACGAAAAGATGGCTACACCCTCCACATCACTCACCAGCATGGTGCCAATCCTGCCAAAAAGAGGTCCGTGGGAACACTAGAAGAGGTACTTTCTAAATTGTTTGTCGGCACTAGAGGAATAGAGTGAAGCGCAATACTCCAGCCCACGTAGAAAGAAGATATTGCTGCACAATCTAGGGCCGGAAGGCATAAGAGTGTACGATAACATAGTGAAGGTAACAAGACAAGTGGCGGACACGGAAGTGTTCCAACACGCAATAGAAGATCTGGACGCTCACTACAGGCCAGTGGTGTGTGTGGCCATAGACCGATGCAATTTCTTCCAGAGGAAGCAAGAGAGCGGCGAGACTATAGACGAATATGTAGCGGCCCTACAGAAATTGGCATGAACGTTTAAGTTCGGAGCTCTACATGACGAATTGGTAAGAGATCAAATCATCATGCATACATCCAACACAGCAGTGCAAGAAAAACTGTGGGTTAACGGAGATGCGCCCCTCAAGGAGGTATGGGCGTTAGCGAAGAAGGCTGAACGGTCCAAAAGATGTGCGGAAGCAGCAAGGAAGGACACGGGCAGCAAACAGACGGTATGCAGAGTGATGGTGAATAACAAAGGTGACAAAACCAAACAAATGGGACCACCCAGAAACCAATACTCGAAAAGGAACCAGCAAGGTGCTGGAGCGATGCAGAAGACCAATTGGGAGAAGAACACGAATTGCTACCGGTGTGGAAGCACATCGCACATAGGAAATGACAAAGTATGTCCAGCATTCAAAGCGAAGTGGGCGTACTGCGGAATATTTGGCCATTACGAGAAAGTCTGCAGACGGAAGCCCAGAGGAGCAGCGGTCAAGTACATCGACCACGGCAGCGCAGAAGAAGAGGAGGCGCAAGGAGGAGATGAGTACGGTGAAGAAGTTCTCTACATAGAGGACCAAGTGTTGGATGTGGACTGCAAAGGTTCCAGCAAACCGGTTTGAAAATGAACATAGTGGGAGTGATGGTCAACATAGTGCAGACTCAGGATCTCCTATCACGATCGTGCAAAGGAAGGTATGGAAAGAAGAATTCCGTGAGGCAATAAAGAAGGACCTACATCCCATGGACGTGAGGCCTGTCACCTACACAGGACAAAGGATACCCATGGTGGGGTATTGTCCGTTACTGTTTGAGTTCAGAGGACGCAAAGCCGAATGCAAGCTGTACGTGTCGGAAAAGGGGCCGTCGGTGCTAGGATGGAAAGATCAAGGTGTCTTGGGCATTAAACTCAATCCAGGAGGAGTGGAAAAGGTAATGCTGACAGATACAGAACAAGGCTACGAAGGGGAAGCATGGAAGAGAGTGTACCCGGAAGTATTTAGCGGGAAGATAGGAAGATTAACAAAATTCACGCACATGATACACTTGAAGGAAGGAGCCAACCCCGTGAGCCATAAAGCCAGGAACATTCCGTTCCGATGCCGCGAAGCGGTACAAGAAGAACTAGACAGATTGGAGAAAAATGGCATCATAAAGGCCATTAAAAGTGCGGAATGGCTATCGCCCTTAGTGTCGTGTTTTGGCAGCTCCTGAGTTAGCGTTTAGCACAGCTACACGGTCTTTTCTGTTAACTTGACCAAAACGAACGGGGGCCATTTTGAATCCCTCTGACTTCCGTTTTCTATGAACACGCTGCCTCGTGGTCAGTGTGCCCTTTTGTCCTTTCTTGATATTCATGGTCCCTTATTCTGCTCGGCAACAGGCTATTTTTAGTACTGGTCAAGCGCACATGCGCATCATGCATTCACTGGTCACTCTTTAGGAATGTTGGCACTAACTGACCAGTGCTATTTAACTCCTCCCACCTGTTGGCCGTGTTCCAAAAATGACCTTATATGTACCTAAAATGTGTAACTTGTGACCGCCTATCTTTTTATTGCTATTAAACTGTATAAAAGAGGTCGCGCACCAATGTTCGGTGTGCTACTTCTTACACTGCCGAAGGGTGCGGTAGGAATGTATCACCACCCCATGGGGTCTTAATAAACTTGTCTTTTACCTTTTCCAGTGTCCGTGCCAACTTCTATACTAAAGTGTTTGAGAGCTTAACAGAATATGTAGGCCTGATTTGAACCCAACACCTCAATTGGCGACCACGAAGGGACTCATCGGCGACTCGGATGCCCGAAGGAGAGGTCGTGACGAAGGTCAGGAAACTCGCCATGGACGCGTACGCTGCCACTGAGTGACCCGAGTCTTGGCACCCACGGTGTGTTTTTCCTTCCTTCCGATCTGACCTTCCAGGTGGCGCCGGTCTCCGACTGAGATTCTGATCTTGGATTGTCGTGATGTGCCGTTTTGGCTGATTTGACAACAGAACTTGGCAGTTGGACTTTGGACGTTTGAAAATATTTGGTAAGCTTTTGATTGATGAGGTAGTCTACTGACACTTATTGTGGCTTTTTGAATTTTGAATTTGAATTTGTTTGAAGTTAGCTAACGTTTGAATCTTTTGAATTTGAATATGTGAAGTGCACCTCACATAGGCAGGCATGTAGGGATATTTCTCTGATTTATTTGATTTGAACGGTACACCGCGTTAGGTGTCATTTTTGTAGTATTGCGTTCTCGTGGTACTTTTTTTTGAAACATGCCTGTTTTTAGCACACTCCGCAGGATGTGCTGTCCTGAAAATGGTACCAATTATCGATTAAGTAAGAAACAGCCGGCTCCCCCAGAGGGGACTCCAAATCGTGAAATGTATGTCAAATTCGGTATTCCACCAATAATGTATAGTACATTATGGCATAAGTATACTAAGACTGATCGTGAATTACAGTGGCCACTATATGGATCGTTTGACATTCGAAAGGTACAATATGTAGAGCAGTGTTTGTTTCAGCGAAGGTCTAGACAAGATATGTTTGATTGTGTGCGTATGTGGGAGAAAGAGGTGCGTGAACGAGCGAAGCGTGAGGAAGCCTTGGCGGAGAAAGTGCAGCGGAAGGCTGCACATGACAAAGCTTTACAGCTACAGGAAAAGGAATTACAGGAAAAGAAAGAGAGGGAGAGACGAGAACGCAATTTACAGGTTAATGGTCAATTCCCTATCAGGCGTCCTCTTTATCCAGGCCTTACTAATGAAACAGATGATTTTTCATTACTAGATCGTTGTCCGCCTCCGTACGTCGCACCTACGGCTCCGAACGAGGAATCAGACGAGGATAGTGATCGAACACAGCGTACCAGGTTACATGCAGAACAAACTGCGGAATTACGTTCGTTTGCACGAAAGCTAAATATTAATACTGTTACTGTTTCTGATATTACTGCGAAAATGGAACAGTGGTCTGATCAGGAGCGACTATTTTTTAGATCATTTTGGAGATGAAGTTGTTGAACGGTACAGAAAATATTCTCTCGAGTTAGAACCAAAGGAGATATCCGAGGGTCGTGAGAGTTTTCGTAAAGGTCTTTTTGTTCTTTCAGATGCGGACGACTTCTTCAAGCGTTTGATTCAACTGCGAAATGAGGCGACACGACTACGGGAGTTGGCAAAGTCGAAGAATCCGTCTGCGTCCGGAGCGACGGGGATATCCAAAGAATGCCCTATCTTTGAAACAGATAAGATCGCTGCGATTAATGTTAGACCTATGCGAGAAGCTGCGCCTTTATATGTCCCTCATAAAGGGGATGGCACAGATGATGATAAAAGATCCAAAGATGCAAAAGGGTATTTTGTATATAACTGGGTTTATACGCCTTGGAATAGAGCAGATGTTATGGCGCTTAAGAATGCTTTACCTGATCCCCGTAAAAATCCTGCGGCTTTTTATGAAAATGTTGAAAGCGCGATTTCTTCGTGTATTATGACGTTAGTTGATATTGACCTATTTTTCGGGTTGATATTGCCTCCTGATATGTGGAGAGCGATTCGTAAGTTTGATGACCTCACGACTCTCGGGGCCACTTGGAAAGATCTTGTTCAGGCTGATTTAGATAGATAGCCAGCATGTAAGCCGTGTCAATTAATATTAGACCTTCCACAGGCCATACTAACAAAATTAAAAACTCTTGCTCCCGCTAAAAAGATTGATTGGACTATGTTAGCTTCTTGTACACAAAAAATGGATGAATCGGTTTCTGATTTTTTCTCTCGCTTCGAGGAAGCGTTCCATGATTACAGTGGTCAATCATTGACAGAAGATACAGGCAGGCACTTATTTGTTGATAAGTATGTGGCTAATCTCCTACCGGAGATTGCGAAACGATTAAAAGCGAGTGAAAGTTCATGGACCACAGCAACCCCTGCTTCTTTATTGACTATGGCTCAATATTATGAACGACAGGAATTGGAGGCAAAAGAAAGTAGTGAAAAGAAGGCGAAGGATTTGAAGACTAAGGTAATGTTAGCTCAGGTTCAGGCTACGAGAGGAAACAATAGAGGAGGGCGAGGATCGTACAGTAACGCTCCTCCCCCTCGTTTTGACATTTCTGTGAATCAATGTGCATACTGCAAACAGTTTGGGCATTGGATTGCAGACTGTCCGGTGTTTCGAGAGCAGTGTAATTTGAGGAGACGAGGAAGTGGGAGGTCTAGAACCAATTATGGGGGGTCAAGAGGAGGCTATGGAACGACTGATCGAGGAGGTTATGGCACGAATGGTCGCGGAGGATATGGAGCAAGGGGTCGTGGTCAGACAGATTGTAATACGTTTGATAATCGTAATCAATATCAGATAAATGAGGGTGGTTCTGCTGAGCCACGGGATGAGCACTATGCATAGGATTGCGTAGGATGGGGTGTGGAATCGGTTGAGGTACCAGTTGATCAAAGGGGTCCATATATAGAAGCACATGTTCTGGGTTCTACTGATCAATTTCTGGTCGATACAGGAGCTACTCGTAGCGCCTTGTCCAAATACTTGGTTCCAAGGGCTCCCCTGTCTGGCAAGGTAATTACAGCGATAGGGTTCGATGGAACACCTACTTCTAGCCCACTGTCTCAACCAGTTGCATTTCATGTTGATAAATTGCTGCCCCTTGTCCTTTTTTATTGTCTCCAAATACACCAGATAATATTATGGGACTCGATATGTTAAAACACTTTCGAGCCACTATTCGCTGTGCCCCAGAAGGAGTGCGAGTTGTGTTGAATGAGAATTACCCAGAATTAGAGCGAGTGTGTTTTCTCCATGAATCTGAAGTACTGGCCTCCTTACCGAAAACGTTGTGGGCCACTTCCGATACGGATGTGGGGCGGATGATAATTCCTCCAGTACGTATTACTGTAAAGGAGGGAGTATCTCTACCACGTGTCCCACAATATAAGATTTCCCGAGAGGGTGAACTTGCTTTGATACACATTGTCAATGATTTGATTTCGGCAGGAGTAGTTGAGGAAGTCCCCTACAATGTTTGCAATAGCCCCATTTTACCGATCCTTAAAAGAGATACAGATGCTAAGGTTTACCGTTTCATTATTGATCTGAGGGAAATAAACAAGATAGTAGTGCCTCAATACCCGGTGGTGTCTGACATCACCACGTTGCTTACGTTGGTTCCATCGACGGCAACTACTTTTACAGTCATCGATTTGAAGAATGCTTTCTTTTCGATCCCTGTACATTCTGATAGTCGATATCTATTCGGCTTTACATTGAACAATAAATCGTACAGATTCGGTCGAGTTCCACAAGGCTATACTGAAAGTCCTAGCATTTATAGTCAGGCATTAAAGAGACATCTTGATTCCTTTGAATTACAAGATGGAGTGGCTCTTATTCAATATGTAGATGATATCTTACTTGCTGCAGACACGCCAGAACAATGTGAGAAGAGTACCTTTTCCTTGCTTTCCTTCCTGGCCAAACATAATCATAAAGTTTCGAAGAAAAAGCTGCAATATTGTAGACCAAAGGTGACCTACCTCGGTCATCTTTTGTCTAAGGAGGGCCGTGCATTGACACCAGATCGAATTCAAGCAATCCTAGACACTCCAGTTCCTCGCACCCAGAAGGATGTTCGTGCCTTTATAGGTTTGACGTCTTTTTGTAGGCAATGGATATTGGGTTTTTCACATATCGTTAAACCATTGTTGGCATTGTTGTCCAAAGATACACCGATCCCCATTGAATGGACGGATGAATGTCAGAATGCTTTTGAACAATTAAGACAAGCTCTTTGTTCTGCACCAGTGTTAGGTACACCTGATTACACGAAGATGTTCACATTGTATGTACACGAGAAGGATGGGTGCGCATTGTCAGTGTTAGTGCAGACACACGGAGACAAACAGAGGCCTTGTGCATACTTCTCGGCGGTACTCGACCCTGTGGCTCGAGGATTGCCTGGATGTTTTCGAGCAGTTGCAGCAACAGCAGTTGCGATACGACAAAGTGAGGGAATAGTTTTGTCACACAAATTGTTGGTGTTAGTTCCCCATGCGGTAGATGCGTTACTGAATCAAACGAAAACACAGCATCTAACCAGCGCCCGTTTGACAGGATATGAGCTAACATTGTTGGCGCCGCACATCACACTAAAACGATGTACGACACTGAATCCTGCTACTTTACTGCCGGATCCTGTTGCTGAGACTCAGAAGGAAGAACAACATGATTGTGTTTTTCTGACTGAGGAACAGACAAAGGGCCGTATCAATTTACAGGATACACCGTTTCCAGATGTAGATGGGGAACTGTGGGTTGATGGATCGTGCGTGAGGTTACCAGATGGTACGACTTCTGCAGCCTACGCGATCACGACACTTAAGACAGTTGTAGAAGCAGCACGAATACCCCAGAAATCGGCTCAAGCAGCTGAACTGATAGCCTTAACGAAAGCATGTGAGTTAAGTGCTGGACTATGTGTGAACATTTACACGGATAGTCGTTACGCTTTTGGAGTAGTGCATGATTTTGGCCTACTCTGGAAGGAACGAGGATTTTTGACTTCACACGGAGTACATATCATGCATGGAGAATTGGTACGCGATCTCCTGAATGCACTGTTGTGCCCAAAGAAAGTTGCAATAGTTAAGTGCAGTGCACACAAAAAGGTGACGGATAAAATAGGGCAAGGCAATGCTTTCGCAGATCGCATTGCGAGAGAGACCGCTATGCTGCAAAATAATTTCCCCATGTATGTGGTGAGGTCACAAGCCGAGCGGTGGCATGATGCTAGAGAAGAAATATTAGATATACAGAAGTCAGCATCTGAGGCAGAACTTATGAAATGGGCCACTGAAGGAGTATTGGATGATGAGGGTTGCTGGCGTAGTAAAGATATGGAGAGATGGAAACTACCCATGGCCTATTTACAAACAATGGTGCAAATGACACACGGGCTGGCACACATTGGAGCTCTCGCAATTACTAAATTGCTTACACGAGTTTGGGAAAATGCTGATATTGCAAGCACGGCTAAGAGAGTAGTACAGACTTGTCTGATATGTTTACAGCACAATCCTGGACAAGGGACTCATACTCCCAAAGGAGGGTTTGTTCCACCTACTGCACCATTCGAAGTACTGCAAATGGATTACATCCAGCTGGAGCACTGTAATAATCTCAGGTATGTCCTAGTGGTGGTGTGTGCCTTCAGCAAATGGATTGAGGCTTACCCTACGAAAGACAATACAGCATTGACAACAGCTAAGGTGTTACTCAAAGAGTACTTCCCGCGCTATGGTGTTTGTAAACTTATGTGGAGTGATAATGGTCCTCATTTCATTGGGAAAGTAATGGAGTACCTCCTGAAAGGATTGGGAATCAGACAACGATTCCACGCAGTCTTTCACCAACAATCAGCAGGTTTGGTCGAGAGATACAATGCAACTCTGAAACTGAAGCTAGCAAAGATAGTGGCCTCCACATCTCTGAAATGGCCGGATGCTTTGCCTTTGGCATTGCTGTCCATTCGATCAGTCCCACATTCTCGATCTGGCCTCACACCCTATGAAGTGGTGTTTGGAAGGCCGATGAATATTTGGGGAATTCCAAAACCTCGTTTAATACATGATGTGCCTTGTATAATGATGAACGATTATTTGGCACGATTAACAAATGATTTGCTTTCTATTCATCAACAGGTTCGAGAAGCGCTCCCTGATAACTCCACTGGTGAGGCTCACGATCTCCGCCCTGGGGACCACGTGATGGTCAAAGTATTTGAGCGATCCAGCAGTTTGGAACCGAGATGGCGTGGCCCTGAACAAGTGCTGCTGGCTACGCGAACTGCTGTGAGAGTCACCAACAAGAAGCGGTGGATACATGCAACGCACTGCCGACGTGTCTCTCCGGATCTGGTGAGCCCTGTGGTGCTATCCGACTACAGAAAGATTTTGGATACAGAAAAGAGCCCAGCTGTCACGCCTGATGAATTGGAGGGAGCCTTCCCGGACCACGTTGTTTCTGATAAAGTGAAGTACAATCTACGTCCCAGGAAATAAGATTCCCTTTTGTGTTTTTGAAACTGGTTGGTAACCGCTCTGAGGTTTGTGAAACGGAAGCCGGGAATATCAAGGGGGGGGGATCAGTTCTACCCAGTGTAGCGACACCCGTCTTGAATCCCGGAGAACAAATCAACGGCAGCCTCGGTCCAGAACCATCGTTTTTATTTTTCCGCTAAGTGTTGCTTTAGAAGAATATTGTTTTGTGAACTATGGCATCTCCTACGACACGAAAAGGGAGAATTCTTGGTGCTGTTTTTTTTGTCTTGACCGTAGTGGTGATTGCAGTATTAGCTTGGACTATAGAACTATTGTTTCCTGTACGAGAACATTTGCTGCCCACCACTCCGAGTCCATCTGAACATTTTCATTTTACTTTGCCTTTTCACGAAGAAAGACATAGGCAGACTTATTTGAATAACAGCTTTATTCGGATTTTGCATCATACTCATAACATGACCAACATGTCCAATTGTTGGGTATGTGGGATGTTGCCCGGACATCAGAAGAAGGGAGGAACACCACTCATTCCTCTCCCGTTTTCTCATAATGGTTCTTGTCATGCTTGGTATACTCTTCTCTTCACCTTGCGATGGCCAACGAAAGGTGGACTACTTTTTCGATTGAATAAAATATGCTATAACGATAAAGAAGGCTACCCACATGCTGAAGGAACTAAATTTGAATAGGAAGAGTATCGTCCGGACAATGTTTCTACACGTCGTGTATATACGAATCAAAGATTTATAAATGTGACGAATTTGCATATGATAACAGTCATTGATACAAAAGCAGATTTGTGTATTAGAAATAAAGGTACAATCCCTGTAGGTCGCAGTGAATGTAATATTACACTTACCTTTGATACACCGATTGGAATTGCATTTGTAGCTTCACGTAACACATATTTCATTTGTGGGAATAAGGGATACCATCGTCTACCATTGGGATGGTTGGGAACATGTTATATAGCTTTTGTATTACCACCTGTGTTTATTGCTCCTCCCATGTATCACAATGATTACGTTCTGTACCATGATTTCGTGCTGAACAGAGTTAAACGAACATTAGATCTTGATGAAATTGATCAGACTGATACCACTTTACAACAATATGTAGATTTCAACTTGGGGTTATTTTCATTTGTAGGAGCTGCACTGAATAGCAGGAAGATAAGGCGGCTTACACGTGTGGTGGAAGCTGTCGCCAATGAAACTGCCTCTGCTTTAGGGAATATTACTGAGGAATTGCAAATTACCAGAATTGTAGCGCTCCAGAATCGAATGGTTTTAGATGTGATACTAGCTGATAGGGGTGGAGCATGCCGCGTCATCGGGAGTAGTTGTTGTGTGTATGTGCCAGATAACTCACCTTCTGTGTATGATTCAATTACGAAATTACATAAGATAGCTGCTGAGATCCATCCAGAAAATGGAGCATGGACCTTTTCTGGGTGGTTCTGGACTCTGCTTACTACTTGGGGTTGGAAATTATTAACGATTCTCTGTGTCTTTCTTGGAGTACTATTTACCCTTTGTCTATGTATTCAATGCGGCCCTACGTTATGTTCTGTATGTATCACAGCCTGTATTCCGTCCAAACGAGCTATTGTTAAACAAGAGAAACTGATCAACGACGAGGTTTTGAAAATAATGGCTATTAACATTGATAATGAACATTCTGATTATGTTCAGTATGAGGTAGCTTTTGCTAAACGCTAAAAGGGCCGTCTGTCGTGTTTTGGCAGCTCCTGAGTTAGCGTTTAGCACAGCTACACGGTCTTTTCTGTTAACTTGACCAAAACGAACGGGGGCCATTTTGAATCCCTCTGACTTCCGTTTTCTATGAACACGCTGCCTCGTGGTCAGTGTGCCCTTTTGTCCTTTCTTGATATTCATGGTCCCTTATTCTGCTCGGCAACAGGCTATTTTTAGTACTGGTCAAGCGCACATGCGCATCATGCATTCACTGGTCACTCTTTAGGAATGTTGGTACTAACTGACCAGTGCTATTTAACTCCTCCCACCTGTTGGCCGTGTTCCAAAAATGACCTTACATGTACCTAAAATGTGTAACTTGTGACCGCCTATCTTTTTATTGCTATTAAACTGTATAAAAGAGGTCGCGCACCAATGTTCGGTGTGCTACTTCTTACACTGCCGAAGGGTGCGGTAGGAATGTATCACCACCCCATGGGGTCTTAATAAACTTGTCTTTTACCTTTTCCAGTGTCCGTGCCAACTTCTATACTAAAGTGTTTGAGAGCTTAACAGAATATGTAGGCCTGATTTGAACCCAACACCTCATTAGTGGTGGCGCAAAAACCCAATGGGAAGCTGAGGCTCTGCGTGGACCTAAGAGAGCTAAATAAAAACATACTGATTGACAAGTTCCCACTGCCACGCATCAACGAGATGCTCACGAAAACCAAAGGGATAAAGTGGTTTTCCAAGGTGGACCTATCCTCGGCATACCATCAGATAGCATTGCACCCCACATGTAGCCACCTCACATCCTTCATCACACCGTTCGGGTGTTACAAATTCGTGAGGATGCCGTTTGGGCTGGCGTCAGCAGCCGCAGTCTTTCAAAAACTGATGCACAAGATGTTCCAAAAGGTGGAAGGCGTCCAATACTTCCAGGAAGACATACTCATAATGGGGAAGTCAAAGCCTGAACACAATGACAAGTTACGTGCAGTTCTGGTAATACTTAAGATCAATGGACTCACTGCGGAGTTGGGAAAATGCAAGTTCGGAGTGTCATCAGTGACATACCTTGGACACGAAATCAGTGAGAAAGGTATTGAGCCAAAGAGAGCCAACATGGCAGCGGTAAGAGATGCACCTGCCCCATCAAGGAAATAAGATGTCAGGTCATTCCTGGGGATGGCAGAAATTTATAGCAAGTTCATATCACACTTTGCAACTAAAACCCACCATCTTCGACAACTGCTGAAGGAGAGAAACGGATTCAAATGGGACAAGGAGGAACAAGAGGAGTTTGAGGCTTTGAAACAGGAAATGAGCGAGGCTATACCACTAAAGGGTTTTGACCAAGCAGCAGCATCGATACTAACCACAGACGCCAGCGACAGAGGGCTGGGGCAGTGCTTATGCAGAAGGCAAGTACTGGAGAAGTCTCTACGGTTGTTTTGCATCTAGATCTTTGGCGCCCAACGAAGAAAAGTTCAGTGTAATCGAAAAATAGATGTTAGCCGTGGTATGGGCAATGGAACGTTTAAGGCAATTCCTATGGGGAGCTAAGTTTCTGGTACGCACAGACCATAAACCCCTGATAAAGGTACTCACCTCAAATGGACACGCAAACGCGACACCACGGATAGCGAAGATGATGCTAAGACTGTTGGATTATGTGTATGAGGTAGAGTACATACCAGGTCCTAGCAACAGGGTCGCGGTCTTCTTAAGCAGAGCAGCAGCCATGGAAGGAGTGGACGAACAGGAGCCCCCCAGATGGGAAGGGTACATGGTGGCGACCATGCAAGACCTGGAACAAGTCATCAGTGAACAGGAATGGGCTGAAGCGTACAGCCAAGATGGGACCCTGGAGGCAATCAAAGGGTATGTGACGCATGGATGGCTGGATAAATAACACCTGGACAGCCAGATGAGTAAGTATTGGGAGGTTAGAGAAGAACTGTCGATCGGAGAGAATCCCATCTTCCTATTGAGGGGCGACAAAGTGATTCCTCCACAGAAACTAGTGGAACACCTGTTGACAATCCTACATGAAGGGCATCAAGGAATTACAAAGACCAAGGCATTGGCGAAACAGGCATACTGGTGGCCTGCAATTGATGCCCAAGTGGAGAAGTATGTGAGAATGTGTGAATCGTGTTCCCGAGCTGACAAATCTCAAACCTTGATTAGGCCAGAAATTTTCTATTGCCCCGCAGTCCGTGGGAAATGGTATCCATTGATATCATAGGTCCCATTCTCAACATAGGAGTGCAGAAATACGCCATTGTGATGGTAGACAGGTACTCAAAGTGGCCGGAAGTGGAAGTGACAGAAACAGTGGACACGGACGCAGTGCTATCATTCCTTAATGCCATATTTGTGAAAGAAGGAATCCCCAATGTAATAACCAAAGACAACGGACCACAGTTTGTGTCAGCCAAATGGGAGGCGTTCATGGCCCGCAATGGGATAGAGGTAAAGCACACACCCATCTACCACCCAGCCGGGAATGGATTGGCCGAACGTTTCAACAGAGTGATCATGGGGACCATTCAGGCAGCAATCAGTGCTGGTCTAGATTGGGAGAAGGAACTGCCCAAAATGTTCTGGGCATACCGCATCACCCCAGGGAGCACAGGATACAGTCCTTTCAAAGTGTTGAAAGGAAGAGAACCGTTCGCCAAGGACAATCTGGCATGGAAGCACATGGTAGTACAAAGTAAATGGTCTCCTGCAGTGGTGAAAAGAAACATGGAGAAGGCGCAGGAAGTATACGCTGAACATTACAACAAGAGGCGAAATGTGCAAGGAGTGACCTGGAGAAGGGTGACTGGATGAGGGTGAAAGTAGCGAGGATGAAAAGGAAAAGAGAAATCAAATTCACACCACCCCCCAAGGTCATTGAACCATATGCACGATCGGCTTTGTTGAGTGATGGCAAAGTGTGGTCTCAGGACCGGATGGCAAAATGTAACAAGATCCTTAAATGGGAGACGGCTATGGAAGGAGGACTGTACCCCGAAGAAAGCGCTGAAGAGCAAGGTAGTGGAAGACGGGAGAAAGAGCAGAGCACTGCAAGGTAACACCAGGGAAGGAGAAGACGATAGAGCAGGAGAAGAGACAGCTCGGAAGGAAAGCAGGAATGAGCTGGACAAGAGCCTACGTGAAGTTGGGCAAGGAAGTGACAATGAGAGGAATTGGCAAGGCACCGCCCCCTGAGTAAGCGAGGGAGCGAGTGAGAAATGGGTGGTGAGAATGAGAGCAGGCAGAGTCGTTAGAGTACACAAGAAGTTCGAGGACTTTACCATGAGCATCAAGTAAGACTGTTTCATTGTACATGTTACCTATTGTTGAGGGTGCCAAAGGGGGGAGATATGTGGTGACGGTCTAGTGTGCCGCGTAGGCGGAGACCGGAATTTGAAGGGCGGCCATTTTAGTTAGCGGTCGGACCCTGAGATAGCGAGAGCGTTTCCCCGGCGCTCCGAGGATTAAACATATACTTACCCGCTACTCTGGCTACTGTGTGTTTATTTAAGGTGGAAGAGCTCTTCTACAGAACCCTACTCAATGGGAGCCTGGGTATGAAGATTAAGAAGAAAAACAACGGCTCCTGTGGGATAATACAAAAAAAGTTTGCTAGAAATGACGCACAATGGCAATATGGGGTGTGGTTTGGATGAAAAACCAAACTGTTCAAGTGTGTAGACAGCTTCTTTTTCTGACATCCAAACCCTCCCACATATTGCCATTGTGCGTCATTTCTATCGAAAGTTTTTTAGTACAATCCCACAGGAGCCGTTGTTTTTCTTCTTCTTTTTAGGCAGGCTTGCACATGTGGACAGGAAAAATGCTGCCACTCACAGAGGAAGAAAACCAGTGGCTGAAGTGGTCTGCCCCATTACACCATCATAACTGCTGTAGTGGGAAGAAGTAAAATGGGAATAACTTTGGAACTGATCAATGGATGAAGAGGGCTGACACAAAGTTTTTGTCCACTAAAATGATATAATGACAGTTAAAACACAGCATTTTTTTAATGCAGATTTACAGCGCGAACTCGACTTGAAGGTATTGGAGCGCTTTACATGAGCGTCGGTTACGTACACATTCAGGCAAAGGGAGATTAAGTGATTTGCCGAGAATCACAGGATGTGGACGCGACCCAGAGGCTCGAACCCTGGTTTCCAGCACCAAAGTCGGCTATCTAGCCGACGGACCACATCCTCTCCCATCAAAGAATCAAAGAAGAGCCCTCGAATGTTACCCAGTGCTAGGTCCTCGGATAACGTATTAGTCTTAAAACAGCAGCAATCGCCAGTTAAAATGAAAAAGTTTATGTTCACGCATTATTTTCATGTATCAACTTCAAATCTCTCAATTCATTGTCAATGTCATGTGAAGGGTGCCTGCCTCCTTCGAATCAGATTCACATTCGAGCTAGACGTCTGCTCGTGTTAGATTGCAATTTGAACTTACTGTTGCTCACCCCAATTCACATCCATGTACTCACCTTAACAAAACATACATTATCTCCCATCTTTAAGTATTGACTGGGAAATATGTTGTTTTTCCATTTCCAATAGTAGTAAGAGCTGCTACAAACATATAGAACATATCCCCAGAGTCCCATTCACTAGAAAGGTTGTTCTAGGCTGCTTACACCGGATACCACTTAGGGGCTGTGTGATGACGGAAGATTGGAAACGGGAACCCCTGTGCATGTTGATATAGGACAACAAGCAGAGTGGAATATTACAAAAGCTGAGGTGTTACACATTCAAAAGAGCTCTCACACGCTAGTGCACTTTGACAGCGCGGTCACACGCCCTTTGGGACAGCTGGCGCGCACATTTTAAGACAGATGAATTAAAAGATGCACGAACTTGGCCACATAAGTGAACATGCATAGACAGTTGAGACATTCACACTGGGATAGATGAATCACACAAACATAGTTTTTGACAGCCACACACACATTTTGACAGCTCGGTCAAACACAGGGTCACAAATGGATATGTAGGCTGCTGTGACTAACACACCGAAGAAACAAACTCACAAGGAGGGGAGCAGGTTAACAAACAGAATGAAATTACTGAGACCGGCGACGTGAATGGGGCCCCCAAGGGGAAGTGAGGTCGACAGACCAGTCTTCCCCTGGGGGGCTCGCGCGAGGCCAGAGGCAGGCTAGGAGAGGATAGGCTGGGAGGTGGGCTTTGGGGTGGGGAGCTAAGGAGGGTACATAAGGGGACAGGGGAGGAAGTCCTTCCTCTTCCTGTCCCCGGTGCCGCAGGGTGAAGTTAGTTTGTAGGTTAGTGTGCTCGGGTGGTATTGGGGCCTTTAGGTAGGGGTAGCTTCAGGTGTTCGTAGGGGTTTGTGTCAGGACGCCGTTGGTGCCCCGGTGCGGTCCTGTTAGGTGGAGCGCTATGTTTTCCTCGGCCGACTGCTGCTTGCGGTATTTGGTGCCGGCGGGTGCGCTTAGGCCCCGTTATTACACGCGTTTCACGGGAGGCATGAGGCTGCCGAAGTGCACGCATCTCGCGGGCGGGAGCAAGGGTGCCGAATCACACGCATCTCATGGGCGGGCGCGAGGTGCCGAATTGCACGCATCTCGCGGGCACCTTAGGTTTTATGTTTGTTTATGTTTATGAAGGGGGGGCCATGGCGACACCGGACGCAGAGGCGGTGCGCGAGGCTCTGCTGGTGCTGGGGAGGGCCGGTAGGGCGGACCTCTTGCGGCCAGGAGTACTGGATCAGGCGTGGATCGGCATGACCCGGATGCCGAGGTCCGTGTTGGCGGGTGTGGCTTGCATGGACGAGCTGCCACCGGCCCGATCAGGTGCAGGTGGGAGGGGTAGAGGCAAGAAGCAACCGGAGGCGCTTCTGCGCGGAGGACGGCGTCAGAGCCTCCCTGCGCGGTTGGTGGATGTGTCAGTGGGGGAGACGGAAGGCCTGGAGATCACGGCGGGGCCGCGACCATGGGCCGCGCGCCTCCGGTCATGCGTGTGGGCAGCCCAGCTCCCTCTGATTCGGAGGGGGACAGGCCGGATCAGGGGGGCATTGATGAGACCATGAGGGAGGACAGTGAGTCTAGCGGGTAGGAGGGCGAGGCTGGCTCGGAGGTGTCTGCGGGGAAGAGTTCACGCTCGTGCTGTCGGAGGGGGAGTCTGGGCCTGAGGAGGGGGGTGGCCCGTCAGGGGAGCAGCCGGTAGATTTATCAAGTGGCAGGAAGGGGGTGGTGAGGGCGCCGGTCCCCAAGGGGAAGGGCCCGTCCAAAGCACTATACCAGCAGCCGGGAGGGGTTCACCTGAAAGGGGACAGAGGGTACCAGGGAGCTCACCGGGCAGGACACGTGGTATGCCAGGTGGGCACACATGACTGAGGAGGAGAGGGTCCGCGACCAACGTCGCATAATTGAAGAATCTGAACAGGCATGGCAGCGTTTGAGCGATGCCAAGGAGACGCGGGCGGGTGGGGTGCATGGGGGAAAAGGGGCCCGGCACTTGCGCGTGGGGCGGGAACTGGTAGAGGACACAGCAGGGGGACTCCCGAGCGCGGAGCTCCAGCGGCTTTGGCAGGTGAGGGCGCATGCTGGGATGCTTGGGACGAAGGTCCTAGAGGGGGGCGCAAGAAGGCCTGCCGGTCAGTGGGTGTGTGGGATGGCTCTATGCGGGATGGGGGGGGGCCCTTGGGGAGACGGGGCCCGTTCCAAAGGATGGTAAGAAGCAGGTCGTGACGGCCCGTGCGCAGACAGACGCGACGGAGGATCAGGGTGGGAAGGAGGACGGATCGGACAAGTTGAGGAAGAAGTTGCCTTACATGGGCTTGGTGATGCCACTCTGGTCGCATTTGTCGGAAAAGGCAAAGGCCAGGATTTGGAAGCATGAGTATGTGGATGTTTTCAAACTTTTACATAGAGAGATTCAGGCGAAGGAGGGGTCTAAGGAGGAGGAGTGGGAGTTGACAAGGCGGCCGAGGGTGCCCGTGACGATGGAGAATTTGACGTCGGCGTTCTTGATCTATGCGAGTATCTATTGCGAAAAGCATGCGGACAGGGCACTAGCATTGTTTAAGTATATGGATGTGATACGGCAGGCCCAATTGCATTTTGGGGGCTTCGCCTGGTTGAGCTATGATGAGGAGTTTACGGCCAGGATTAGTGTGAACCCGGACAAGCCATGGGGTGACATTGACCAGGAGCTTTGGGTGCAGTGGATGTCTTCTACGCAGGCAGCGGCATCGACTCATGCGGCGAGTGGTCTCCCGATTGCGTACTGGCCTTTTCAGCCTTGTCCCGCCCAGTCTGGGGCGGGGGGTCAGGGAGTGTCCGCGGGGTCAGGGAGTCAGGGAACGTGGACGGGTGCAGCGGGACAGCAGTACAAACCTGGAAACACTGGGGCCTGCTGGTACTTCAATAAAGGTTTCTGCACGCGACACCCATGTAAGTTTAAACACGAGTGTTCCAAGTGCGGGGGACATTACCCGGTCACACAATGCCTTACGCTTGCCACACCTTCAGAACAGTGGGAAATTACCAAAGGTCGGGGTCAACCTGGGCCGAAGGGCCCCTACTCCGGTTAAGGTGGAGGCCATGGGTCCATGGCTCTCTAGGTACCCTGATAGAGAGGCTGCTTTGAAAATTCATTGGGGGTTTGTGGAAGGATTTCGGATTGGTTATCAGGGTCCCCGGGAGAGGCGTTGGGCGGAGAACCTGCGTTCGGCGAAGGAATTGCCAGAGGTGGTGGCGAGCAAGTTGCGGAAGGAGGTTTTGGAGGGTAGGATTGCTGGCCCGTTTGACACGTGGCCGATGTCGGACCTGATCTTCTCACCACTGGGGGTGGTTCCCAAAAAGGAGCAAGGGGAGTTCAGACTGATTCAGCATTTGTCGTGGCCTGAAGGGAGTTCGGTGAATGACTTCATCGCGGAGGAGGATTCCAGGGTGTTGTATGCGTCGGTGGATGATGCCGTTGGTTTGGTGAGGGCTTGCGGGAGGGGGGCAGAGTTGGCCAAATGTGATATCAAGTCGGCCTTTTGCCTCCTCCCCATTCACCCGGCGGATTTTTCCTTGCTGGGCATGCAGTTTGAAGGGGCCATCTTTTGTGCATATGGTGCTGCCGATGGGTTGTGCGATTTCTTGTGCACTTTTTGAGACCTTCAGTTCCTTTTTGCAGTGGGCCTTCGTGGAGAGGAGTGGGCACCGGCTGGTGTCGCACTACCTAGATGATTTCTTGTTCATCGGGAAAGGGCTGACGGGAGAGTGTGGTGTGGCTCTGGGACAGTTCCAGTTGTTGGCGCAGGAGTTTGGGGTTCCATTAGCACCGGAGAAGACGGCTGGCCCTAGTTGTTGTTTCACGTTTTTGGGCATTGAGTTGGATTCGGTGGCTTGGCAGGAGCGGCTGCCGGTGCAGAAGGTGGCGGAGATGCAGGCTGTTCTGACACAGGTGATCGGTGTCCGCAAGATTGATTTGAGGTCTGTGCTGACTTTTGTGTGCCGGGTGGTGAGGGCAGGGAGAACGTTCTGTAGGTGCCTCGGCATGGCCATGTCAGGGGCAGTGCTCCCTCACCACAGGGTCAGGGTCACGATGGGAGTCTGGTCGGACTTGCGTGTATGGCTGGTGTTCCTGGAAGAATTCAATGTAGTGTCCCTGGATTTTGCGCATTACAAGATGGTCTGGCAGGTGCAGCTTTACTCTGACACGGCGGGTGCAGCAGGTTTCGGAGTTTTCTGGGACGGGCGTTGGTGTGCAGAGCAGTGGCCGGCTCATTGGCTGCGACAGGGTAGGAGCATTGCGTTTCTTGAGTTCTTCCCCTTGTTGGTGGCGTTGGTGGTGTGGGGGCCGGAGTTCCGGAAACGGTCGGTTTTGTTCCATGTGGACAACATGACGGTGGTGGACCTGGTAAACAATCAGAAAGCAAAGGACCTGCGAGTGCTGCGAAGTTTCATGCTGCTCTGCTTGCGTTTTAATGTTCTTTTCCGCGCACAACTTGTGCCTGGGGTGAGTAATGAAACTGCGGATGTGTTATCTCGTTCGCAGTGGCGAGTGACTGTGAACGGGGGGTGGTGCGTTTGTTCTGGATTGCATGGACAGAGGATTGTCTCAGACTACGATAGCTGGCAAGCTGACTGGCATCTCGTTTTACAGCATGGTTTACTTGGGTTTTGGTCCAGCCAGGGCGGATTTGTTGAGTCGAATGTTGAAAGGTTGGAGTCGCATGAGGTCAGAGGGGGAGGGAGGGAGTTGCCGCATGAGGCGATCATGTTTGAGTTGTTGACGAGAGTCCTGGGGGAGTTGCCCCACTGCTGTTATGACGATGGGGAGGTGGCGTTGGTCCGATTGTGCGTGGTCTGGATGTTCTTCAGAGCATTTCGGGTATCGGAATTGTTGGGAGTGCGTGGGGCTCCGGGACGGTTGTTTGAGGATGTGAGGGTGGATGAGGCCCGGCTGGGTATATGGTTGGGTCGTTCAAAGACGGACCAGACGGATCGAGGCAAATGGGTGTGGCTGAAGGAGAGTGGGTGTGCGGGCGTGCCCGGTGCGTGAGTGGACAGCTTTTTGGGACGAGTGCAGAAGTCGGATGGAGAGATTTTCGTACATGCTTCTTTGAGGCGCTTGACATCCTTTCAGTTGTTGGCTGTGTTATGAATGGCTTTGCGGAGGATTGGCAGGGATCCAGCGTGTTTTGGCACTCACTCGTTTCGGATTGATGCGGCTACGGCGGCGGCCGGTTTGGGTTGGTCCTGGGAGGAGATTCGAAGAATTGGGCGCTAGAGGTCCCGCTGCTGCTAACGCTATGTGCATAAATGAAGGGGGTCAGTCAGGGTAGACGGGGGGGGAGTGCTGTGGTTGTGTTGCAGATCTGTACTTTGCTGTGGTGTTAATCTCTTTCTCTTCGTAGGTTGCGTTTGGGGGCCAGGGGCCAAGACGGTTACCTGGATTGTTGGACACTCCTTTGTACACTGGGCCTCAAAATATGCGGACAGGCAGGTGTACGGTCGTAGCCTGGGCCTGCGGAGCAGTCATCACGAGGTCCATTGTTGGGCTAAGAGCGGGATGCGATGGGGCGATTTGTTGCCTTGGCTGACGAAGAATGGCCTCCTAGCAGGCATAAAGAAATCTTCCCTTAAGAAATTGCAAAGTGTTCAACACGCAGCGGCCAGGCTTGTTCTGAAACTCCTCCGCAGGTCCTCGGCCTCTGCAGCCCTTAACACTCTTCATTGGCTGCCCCTCCATAAGAGAATTCTTTTTAAGCTCCTTGTCACGGTGTTCAAATCTACCAGGAATACCGGCCCATCTTACCTGACCAAGCGCTTTCTGCGCTACATTCCAACTCGTTGCCTGAGGTCCTCAGGAGCTAATTTAATTACTGTACCCAGAATTAAACTCAAAACTAAAGGTGGAAAAACTTTTGCTTTTTTGGCTGCCAAGGCATGGAATTGTCTCCCCCCCAACCTTAGGCATGCCCCCTCAGAAAGCCTTTTTAGGAACTCCTGAAGACCTGGATCTTCTCTCAGTCCGACTCATCGGTCCTCGCAGCTATCTGATCCTTGTTCTCCATTGCTGGTTCTCTGTGGGCTCAGCGCCAAGATGCTCCTTCCGGAGCGATAGTCGCGCTATACAAATTTTAATAAATATCAAATATCAAGCTGGGTTGCCCGGACATGCTGGTTATCCACCTGGGAGAAAATGACTTAGTTAAACTATCAGGAGTGTCCTTGTTACATTTGATGCAGAGGGATCTAGAGGCAATGAAGAGCAATCTGGCTGCCGCCTGTATTGTTTGGACAGAGTTTGTACCACGAAGAATCTGGAGGGGGGCACTTAAGCCTGCAGCCATTGAAAGGGCGAGGCTGAAATTGAATAGGGCGATGAGACTTTTTTGTGATGCCCACGGAATCAAAGTACTGGCGCTTGTGGGGCTCCGGCTAGAGGAGCCCCTTCTCTACCGCGACGACGGTGTGCACCTTTCGCACATGGGAAATGCTTACTATCTAATGGAAATGCGGGATATCATCAGCCTGTTTTGGAACGAGTCTATCTGGTGTAGGCGAGATTGAGTGTGAAAGGTGCACGATTGGTGGGGCAGGTAACCGCCCTCTGGGGGTTCCCTGGGTGGAAGGACTTGGGAGGGGTGGGGAGTCCATGATGGGCAGAATCACCCTTCCGGGGAGGGGGTTACAGGGGCAGGATGGGGGGTGTGGTAGATGGAGGTGAGATGGCGGGAGATGCTGGAGGAGTATGAAGGTGAAAGGGAAAAGTGAATGGTATGCATGAAGAGGTTGCGGTGTGAATTGGAGTGAGCAGTGGAGTATGTGAATGGATGATGTTTGGAGGTCAGGATGTTGGGGGGATTGTTAACTGTTATTGAGGTTATGTTGAAATTTGGTGGTCATACCTGTCCTAATAAATGGCCTTTTACTCTAAGTCATGCGTGGAGTGGTTATTGTGCGACAGAGTGATATTCACATGATCATGGATTTGCAATTGCAAGCACAGTTTTACATACCACTGTCATTAATCTCACTCATAAACACAAACCCTATCACAAAACCCGAGGTTGTGCTGTGAAAGCCACACGATGTTCGCCCTGAGCTCTGCTGTTTGTAAACTCTGATTCCATTGGCTTGAGCAGCAGTCAAGGGTCACAGGCATGGTGTGCACCTGACTGCTGCTCAAAAGGCCTCCTTGCTCCTAGGTTGCTGACATACCATGCATGCCGCCAAATAGAACCAATGGCTGAAGTGAGCTGACCAATTGCCTCATGCTGCGTGTTGGTCTTGGTGGAAGCAAAGTGAGAATAACAATTAACAGATCAATGGAAAAATTCCCGCTGACCTAAGGGCCCCATGTAAGTACATATTATAGTATTATTCAAAGGCCAGGCTTTAAAGCAGTCTATAGGTGCTGATATGAAATCATTTCCTTCTCTGAATGAACATCCAGATGTCACCTCTTCATTTGGCCTGGTGCCACGTCAGGCCTTTCCCTTATTCAAATACATCCCCGCGGTAGTTCTAATTAGAGAAACACCTGCGCAAGCATGAGAATCGGGACGCACGCCATAGCGAGGAGCACTCACTTGAGCCAAGTGTGCAGAAAATATCCCTCCGAGTGCTCACACAGTGGGAATAAACAGGCAAGGTGCATATGACGTTCTTGTGCAACAGGAAATGATAGTTTGTAATTGTTTGCGTTCTAACAAATGCGGCGACATTTGGAGTAATAACGGGTGTCATCATAGTAAAAAAAACATAGAGATAACTTAAGGGCTCAGCAATCGCGATGAGTTTCTGAACTTTACATACCCAGCTCATGAAAGTACACGGTGCACCCCGCCCAAAGAGGGCCGTGTTTTCGTTTGTGCGAATGTCAGTGCGCCCATTCCGCCCAAGAATCGGATTCGTGTGCCACTGCACTGCCACATTTTTAACTTACTTAGTTCATGATTCATTCATATATGTAAATAAATAATATCATTTCTTTCTCTCTCACTGTCCCAAATTTGAAGGGGAGACCGGACCACGACGGCGCTCTCGAATCGCGATAAACAGAAGATGGTAGTGATCTGAATGATGTCATCGGTATTAATTGTTTATTCTCACGACGTACGCACTCTCGTCTCCTCTCACTGGCGGCCGCGTGACTGCCGTGACGCGCCAAGTGCGTACAGCTCGCGGGGGCTGTCCCAGGGCCGTCATTGGTAGCGCTAAGATTGACAGCCCTGGGACCCACAAACTGCTAGGTACGCGGCGTACGCTGCGCGCATCCACATTGCACCAGACACTGACGATCATCACATGCTGGTGCGTGTGTGCGTGGTGACGTGCTGCTGGCTGCAGTGAGTGCATTTTAATTTTTTGTAAGAAGGTGCGTGCGCAACTGCGCACAGAGCACCGTGGTGGCTTGTGCTGCACTGAAGCCAGTGAGCACTACTGTGGCCAGGCAGCTAACTAGATTGGTGTCACCCCACATGGGTCTGGAATGTGCGACCATACGCATATAAAATAAAGCGACTGGCAGAGCTATTAACCAGTCTACACCTTTGTCCTTACAGACTTTTGCAATGCGGATTTTCAGAGTCTGATTATGTCTCTCTACGAGACCGGCTGCTTCAGGATGGCGTACACAATGAAACTTCCACTGGTACCCTAACAAAAGGGAAACGTGCTTCATTAACTCAGAGGAGAATGGCTGACCGTTA
Source organism: Lissotriton helveticus (assembly GCF_964261635.1). Lineage (NCBI taxonomy): Eukaryota > Metazoa > Chordata > Amphibia > Caudata > Salamandridae > Lissotriton > Lissotriton helveticus. The sequence continues at coordinate 1,509,471,830 of NC_136068.1, read as the reverse complement.
TCAGAATATACGACTCTAGGGAGTCCATATCTAGGGAAAAATTCACGAACCAACTGCTTGGCAGTGGTCGCGGCTGTGTAATCTGGGACTGGATATGCTTCTGTCCACCTGGACAAAGCGCATACTACTACAAGGACATACTTGAAACCTCGACATCGCTCCATTTGAATATAATCCATCTGGAGGACCTCAAAAGGGTGGTCAGGGGGTTGGAAACCACCTTGTTCCACCGGGACACTTTTACCTGGATTAAACTGACAACATATCATACAGGTACGGACTTTCTGCTTGGCTGCAGCTCGTAAATGCTTGTTGAACCAAATGTTCTGGATACTGTCTAACATAGCTTTTTCTCCTAAATGGGCTGGACTATGTGCGGTATTGATAATGACTTGAACCATAGAATCGGGGAGAAACCATGTGGCTCTACCCTTCGTTAACCATCCTTGATCTGTCTGAACCCCTCCTTGTTCAGACCATTTCTTGATTTCATCGGGAGTAGCATGTAACTGGATATCTATGACATCTTGTGTAGGGTCCTTAACTGTCATGCATATAATCGGATCTGGAATATGTGTCATGTTTACTGGAATGTCTGGAGTCTGTGCTGTAAGCTTGGCTGTACGGTCTGCTAGATCATTACCTTGGGAAATAATGTCAGTAACTTTCGTATGTGCTTTGCATTTCATGATAGCAATGGATGTCGGTAAATGTATGGCATCTAACAGGGCTTGAATAAGGAGACCATGCTGAATCTTGGTTCCATGAGAAGTCATGAAACCTCTCTCCTGCCAGAGCACTCCGAAGTCGTGTACAACTCCGAATGCGTAACGTGAATCTGTGTAAACATTAACTTTCAGGTTCTTGGCATGTATACAGGCTTGTGTCAGAGCGACTAGCTCTGCTGCTTGAGCGGGCAGGGTATCAATACGGTGTGTTTCAATAACTTCAGTGTCAGTAGTCACTGCATACGCGGCGACTAGTTCTCCTGTACTAGTTCTCATACATGAACCATCCACATAAAGTGTCAGGTCAGGATCTGGTAACGGAATGTCTGTCAGGTCTTGTCTTGGCTTTGTCGTAATGTTAACTACTTCCACACAGTCATGTGGGTCTGGATTTGAACTAACTGATGGTAACAGTGTAGCAGGATTCAGAACGTTGCAGCGTCTGATTTCTATGTGTGGCTGGAACAGTGTCAATTCATAACCTGTTAAACGTGCAATTGCCAATTTTGGATAAGGCTGCTACAGCCTCAGGTGGCAATCTGTACGGTCTGATTCGTGGTAACACTACACCTGGTTTGAGAGTCACACGATGGGGTGTGATTTGCATGTAACCTACATCAGTCGGACCTTGCGCCCATAAGTGCTGCGGAACATTAGACAATCTTGAATCAAAATCTCGTAATACATAGTGACCCTTAAAGTCACGTAGGAACAGACGTATTCCCTCTGGGGAACAGCAAATAACTGCACCTAACTCTTTCAGTGTCTTAATACCTAATAGATTTTCTGGACATGACTTAGTAAGTAACAGATCAGTAGTACGGGACAATGGACCTACTTCTAGAGTAACTGGCTTAGATATTTCATTAACTATTGGCTTTCCTGAAAATCCAAGGGAAACATTTCTTGAGCCTGAGAGCGGAGCCCCTGGAACTTCGGCATGACTAATTGTGGTCCTACTTGCCCCTGTATCGATCAAAAACTTTCTGTCTTTCCCTAATACTTGACTGTGAACATAGGGACCTTCTTGATCTACAGGTATCTCGATGAGAGGCAAGCCTACCTCCCTCTCTAGGCTGTTTCATGAATATGACTGGTACTCTGGATACTCGGACTGTGCATACTGGTACATCTGTGATGTAACGTGCTGTGTTGCAGCAATAGGCTGCGGTGCGGAAACTGTCTGTTGTGTATTCTGTAGCTGAGGAGTCTGTGAAACTTGTTCTTGTCTCGGCGGACGTGGTCTTTCTTTAGTCTTACCAGTAGCTATGTTGTGTTTCAGAACTGCACACTCGTTTATAAAATGACCTGGCTGTTTACAATAATTGCAGTTCCCTTTAACGGGAGCTGCAGGATGACTGGCTTGATTCGGACCCCTCTTCTGACTGTCTTGAGGAACAGATTGTGCAACTAGCACTTTCATTTTCGTGTCTTTCATACGTTTTCTCTCGTGTTCTTGCTCTTCTCTGATTCTATTCTGGTGGTACTGAAGCATCTGGAGCATCTGGGACGGAGTATTTGCTTGCCAGGTGCTTTCGACTTTCAAAACTCGATTTTTAATTTGTGGACTTGAATTCTCGACTAATTTAGTAACGAAAAGGTGAGGGTATGACTCACTACTTGTCTTGAGACCACTGTTGATACTGAAACATTTCTCAAATCTAGAATAAAAATCACTAATATCTTCATCTTGTTTCTGTTTACAGGCTGAGATTGCATCCCAGTCTTCTTTCCTAGTTGTCAATAATCTGGGTAAAACTTGAATCAATAATTCTGGTAATTCTTTACATTTATCTCCAAGACCGGTACCTGGTACTCGTGCCTTGTCTTCAGCTTCTAGAGCTGCCCAATCGATCTTTTTCTCTCCCACCTCCCATTCTTTTTCCTTTAACTTTTCATACACCCCTGCGGGTAACAGGACCTTTAACATTTTAATGATATCTGGGTAAGTGTATTCTCCCATACGGAGCATGTCTTTTAATTCTCTATGGAACCCTGCTGGATCTTTGTCATGACAGGGAATTAATTTCTTCATTTCAAGAAGTTCCATCTTTGAAATTGGAGTGTATACAAACACTCGTTGCATTACGCCACCCGCCCCTTGGACTGGGTGGACTTCTCGTAACGGATTCTGTCTGTCTATGTAAAACGATTTACTTTCTGGGGGTGAGACATGAACAAAGTGTGGGTTCAGGAACGTTCTATATTTGTGGCGCTGTTCTAGAATGACACTAATTAAATCGGTACCTAGACCTCTCCATCTATACTGGAGTAACTCGTTCAGGATATCGTGTAACGGACCTGGATCAGAATGTTGACCCTCATACAAGGTAATGAGGTGCTGAATCATATACATACCCACCAGTCGTTGCTCGGCTGGGGGCAGTTTCAGAAACATTTGTGCCACTATTTCGTCTGGAAAAGTGGTAGAATCAGTAATCCATCGGACTGCTGATCGGGCTAGTTCTTGTTCATGCATGGTACTTAACTCACTGTAACCGACTCGTGATTTCAGAATGTGATCGGTAGCTTGAAATACTTGTTCTAGGGAACCTTGTTCTGGTGCTAGATGTTGAAAAATAGACTTGGGTTCTAGACGTAAATGGCGATCTGGAAATCTGGATTTTCCTACATACGCTATTCTGGCGGGATTCTCGTTCTCTTCCTCTTCAGGATCAGAGATACTTTCTCGCTTACTTGTGCTGCTTTACGCTGGTCGTGTAACCTTATTATTTCTTTACGAATTTTCTTGTACATACTCTCCATGGCACTGACGGTCTTGTGCTTACCCTCGGCTATATTATCACTCCACCTTGTCAGGATTCTCATTTCGGCGGAATCTTTAGACGGGTAATCTTGTTCTCTTATTAAACAATTGATCAGGAATTTTAATATCATGAGTTGAATCTCGGCTTTCCTTTGAGACATAATTTCGCCAATACTTTCTGGATCATCCCCTGTACGGATGAAACGATATATTCTGTCTAGATCTTCTTTCATATTCGGTAAGGTGACTAGATACTCGGTCACCCTCCTTACACGTAAGTAATATAAAACCATAGTATATTCGCCTGGGACTGGATCATAGACACATTCGTTAAGGGCTTGTCTGATTTCTGTAACAGACTTATTACTTTTAGGAGTACGCTGTGATGCTTGAGCATGTAATTCGAGTGCTGATAAACGCTTGTGTGGCGGCGGGGTTTGAGGAGTAGCTCCTCCTACGGCCCCTAGACTAGAGTCGTCTACTGAGGCTCTACGTCCTGGCAGAGTGGGACGTGGAACTGTAGGCTGGACCGGGGGTACCGTAACAGGTACTCCGGTGTCTGGAGGAGCGGGAAGTGCCTGATTTACAGGGACTGGCGGAGCGCGAACAGGATTGGCATATTCGGGGACTGTGTCGTCCAAATAGGACGAAATAAAAATATCAGCTGCGGTCGGTTTGTGACGTAGTTTGGTCGGAATTAATGGTGGCGGGAAATTACTGGATGCCTCTGGGGTCGCTTTTGGCAAACCTTCGGCAAGAAGAGGATACATACCCTTAATAAGGGCATGCCTCTGTCTGTCTGACTGTTCTGCTTTGACTTGTTCACCTATCTCGATTAATTCTCTTTCTTGGGCTCGTTCTTGGGATTCTCTACTTAACTCTGACTTTCTGACTTCCTTTTCCGTTCTTCTATGAGCTTCCTTGCGCCATAACTCGATGGCATCTTTCTGTGACTGTCTGGCTTTCTTTTTCCATAATGCTTCTTCTACTCGCATGATACATTCGGCATCCCATGTACCCGATACGGGCCATCTATACTTTTCTTCTAACTGTTTGGTATACTCTACCCATAAATCTAGATACATTATGGCGCTTATGCCATGTTTCTGATACATAAAATGACCTGGACTGTCCCTAGGCGGGACAGGAACTGCTTCCTCTAACAGACCCTTTCTAGTTTTTAACTGACGTAACTTGGAAAAGAGCGGCATTCTAAACTTGAATCGGAACACAATACAATACACGAAAAACAATAACAATTGGGAAAACAATTCAGGCATACCACGACATTGGAAATACATTAAACAATATCATAACATAACAGTTCGAACAGAATACTACCTGAAAATACTGAAAACAGAAACAGAACAGAATTCTCGAGAACGGAACAGACTAGAGTTACTGGATGCACTGCTGTAACAGTACGGAACATACCGGTCCCAAAAAGGAACGCATCAAGACCCGTATCCACCTAGGTGAACACTTTGTTTGTGGGCTTGGGTACCACCAACCCACGGACCAGGAGTCAATTTAGATTGGTCCTGTCTAGATACTACCCCAGCAATGGTACTCACCGGGCAGCACGGAACGGAAGGCCTCGAACGGGACTGGACTACGACGGACTTCGGACTTCGGACTTCAGTTACGGGTGGGCCTCCGGATACCTCGGACCTTGGACTCTCGGCTTGGGCTCTGGTCGGGACTCGCCGCGTTCCTCCACCGTCTCGTTTGGATGCTGGACCGCCTCCTCCGTCTCCTCCGTGGGCCTGAGGGATACTTGGAGCAGAAATATCTGCCAGTGCACGGTATGGTTCCGTCACGACTGCAGAGGGTCAGGGGGTCGGCGTGGCTTCGCCGACGCGTGGGGAAAGGGCAAGTCCCTATTCGGGCGCCATTGGAAAAGTAAATTTTGCCATGTTCTGTGTCCCTACGCCTCATCCATCATATGTTATGTGTGCATGACCAATATGCATATGTTATTCCCAGTGCCTGATTAATGACGCAATTCCAGTTGTGTCCACCTCTAGTATGCTATTTTCCAGTCCTCGTGAATACTACGAATATCAGGCCTATGCAAAGTAATGTTGCCACGTTTCTTAGTGTGCACGTTATTCCATTATAAAGTCTCCGTTTCCAGGCCTCAAAAGGGCCCGGACCCTGGATTCAGCTCCTGTCTCCTGAAAGCCTCGCTGAGGAGCGATACAGCCCCCACCTGTATCCTCGACCCTTCACTTACTTCCTGCCTCGCAGTGCCCGGTGCAGCTTGGCTCTGCCTCTGAGTCTGCCAAGAGTATGTTATAGTTCCAGTTATCAGTTCAGTCCTCCTCTTCTGCATTCCTAAGCTACTGAACTGCATCAATAGTTTCCGTCATTGTCTAGCCTTCTCGTCTCCATGTTAGAGAAATACTGTATTTAATGGTCATTTAATATTCTTCATCACGCACTACATGTAGAATAATGCATGGTCCAGTCTTAGAATCAAGTTAGCTTCTCCCCTCATGACTTCTAGTTTATATCAACATGTTCCCTAAACATCAGATACCAGATAGGGTTTAGGTACATGTCGCTCCGACCCTCCAGACTTTAGTCTCTGCTCCTAGCACAGAGTTCGTAGCCCCAGCTTCTCCTAGTAACACGTCATTGCCAGTTTTCGCGCACCATTAGGTTAGAGGTCCCGGCTCCTTAGGTAGCCCCCTCCAAGGTTTCCGCCCATTCATGACATATTCTGTTACGTTTGCATCACATGTCTATGTATACTCCCAGTTACACCTCTTTTTACTGTTATCTTTCGCGACTGCTACGCGTCACGCCTTCTGCTCCACCCACTGCTACGCCTACTGCAATGTAATGCTATGTGTTTGCGCTATGTATATATGCCTGTGTTTTGTTATTGAATGTTAGCGCGCTCATCCCAGACCCAGCCCCGGCAGCTGCCGGGCCTTATTGTCCTATTCCCATGCAGGTTGTCCTGATCCTGTCCTTAACCTGCAGAAACTCCTACTACCTCGAATCTTGACTCTTATTTTATTGAGCTATCTGTTATGCTATAAGTCTAGTCAAAAATAGGGTATTATTTATTTATTTACCACATAATGGCGCCCGAATAGGGACTTGCCCTTTCCCCACGCGTCGGCGAAGCCACGCCGACCCCCTGACCCTCTGCAGTCGTGACGGAACCATACCGTGCACTGGCAGATATTTCTGCTCCAAGTATCCCTCAGGCCCACGGAGGAGACGGAGGAGGCGGTCCAGCATCCAAACGAGACGGTGGAGGAACGCGGCGAGTCCCGACCAGAGCCCAAGCCGAGAGTCCAAGGTCCGAGGTATCCGGAGGCCCACCCGTAACTGAAGTCCGAAGTCCGAAGTCCGTCGTAGTCCAGTCCCGTTCGAGGCCTTCCGTTCCGTGCTGCCCGGTGAGTACCATTGCTGGGGTAGTATCTAGACAGGACCAATCTAAATTGACTCCTGGTCCGTGGGTTGGTGGTACCCAAGCCCACAAACAAAGTGTTCACCTAGGTGGATACGGGTCTTGATGCGTTCCTTTTTGGGACCGGTATGTTCCGTACTGTTACAGCAGTGCATCCAGTAACTCTAGTCTGTTCCGTTCTCGAGAATTCTGTTCTGTTTCTGTTTTCAGTATTTTCAGGTAGTATTCTGTTCGAACTGTTATGTTATGATATTGTTTAATGTATTTCCAATGTCGTGGTATGCCTGAATTGTTTTCCCAATTGTTATTGTTTTTCGTGTATTGTATTGTGTTCCGATTCAAGTTTAGAATGCCGCTCTTTTCCAAGTTACGTCAGTTAAAAACTAGAAAGGGTCTGTTAGAGGAAGCAGTTCCTGTCCCGCCTAGGGACAGTCCAGGTCATTTTATGTATCAGAAACATGGCATAAGCGCCATAATGTATCTAGATTTATGGGTAGAGTATACCAAACAGTTAGAAGAAAAGTATAGATGGCCCGTATCGGGTACATGGGATGCCGAATGTATCATGCGAGTAGAAGAAGCATTATGGAAAAAGAAAGCCAGACAGTCACAGAAAGATGCCATCGAGTTATGGCGCAAGGAAGCTCATAGAAGAACGGAAAAGGAAGTCAGAAAGTCAGAGTTAAGTAGAGAATCCCAAGAACGAGCCCAAGAAAGAGAATTAATCGAGATAGGTGAACAAGTCAAAGCAGAACAGTCAGACAGACAGAGGCATGCCCTTATTAAGGGTATGTATCCTCTTCTTGCCGAAGGTTTGCCAAAAGCGACCCCAGAGGCATCCAGTAATTTCCCGCCACCATTAATTCCGACCAAACTACGTCACAAACCGACCGCAGCTGATATTTTTATTTCGTCCTATTTGGACGACACAGTCCCCGAATATGCCAATCCTGTTCGCGCTCCGCCAGTCCCTGTAAATCAGGCACTTCCCGCTCCTCCAGACACCGGAGTACCTGTTACGGTACCCCCGGTCCAGCCTACAGTTCCACGTCCCACTCTGCCAGGACGTAGAGCCTCAGTAGACGACTCTAGTCTAGGGGCCGTAGGAGGAGCTACTCCTCAAACCCCGCCGCCACACAAGCGTTTATCAGCACTCGAATTACATGCTCAAGCATCACAGCGTACTCCTAAAAGTAATAAGTCTGTTACAGAAATCAGACAAGCCCTTAACGAATGTGTCTATGATCCAGTCCCAGGCGAATATACTATGGTTTTATATTCCTTACGTGCAAGGAGGGTGACCGAGTATCTAGTCACCTTACCGAATATGAAAGAAGATCTAGACAGAATATATCGTTTCATCCGTACAGGGGATGATCCAGAAAGTATTGGCGAAATTATGTCTCAAAGGAAAGCCGAGATTCAACTCATGATATTAAAATTCCTGATCAATTGTTTAATAAGAGAACAAGATTACCCGTCTAAAGATTCCGCCGAAATGAGAATCCTGACAAGGTGGAGTGATAATATAGCCGAGGGTAAGCACAAGACCGTCAGTGCCATGGAGAGTATGTACAAGAAAATTCGTAAAGAAATAATAAGGTTACACGACCAGCGTAAAGCAGCACAAGTAAGCGAGAAAGAAAGTATCTCTGATCCTGAAGAGGAAGAGAACGAGAATCCCGCCAGAATAGCGTATGTAGGAAAATCCAGATTTCCAGATCGCCATTTACGTCTAGAACCCAAGTCTATTTTTCAACATCTAGCACCAGAACAAGGTTCCCTAGAACAAGTATTTCAAGCTACCGATCACATTCTGAAATCACGAGTCGGTTACAGTGAGTTAAGTACCATGCATGAACAAGAACTAGCCCGATCAGCAGTCCGATGGATTACTGATTCTACCACTTTTCCAGACGAAATAGTGGCACAAATGTTTCTGAAACTGCCCCCAGCCGAGCAACGACTGGTGGGTATGTATATGATTCAGCACCTCATTACCTTGTATGAGGGTCAACATTCTGATCCAGGTCCGTTACACGATATCCTGAACGAGTTACTCCAGTATAGATGGAGAGGTCTAGGTACCGATTTAATTAGTGTCATTCTAGAACAGCGCCACAAATATAGAACGTTCCTGAACCCACACTTTGTTCATGTCTCACCCCCAGAAAGTAAATCGTTTTACATAGACAGACAGAATCCGTTACGAGAAGTCCACCCAGTCCAAGGGGCGGGTGGCGTAATGCAACGAGTGTTTGTATACACTCCAATTTCAAAGATGGAACTTCTTGAAATGAAGAAATTAATTCCCTGTCATGACAAAGATCCAGCAGGGTTCCATAGAGAATTAAAAGACATGCTCCGTATGGGAGAATACACTTACCCAGATATCATTAAAATGTTAAAGGTCCTGTTACCCGCAGGGGTGTATGAAAAGTTAAAGGAAAAAGAATGGGAGGTGGGAGAGAAAAAGATCGATTGGGCAGCTCTAGAAGCTGAAGACAAGGCACGAGTACCAGGTACCGGTCTTGGAGATAAATGTAAAGAATTACCAGAATTATTGATTCAAGTTTTACCCAGATTATTGACAACTAGGAAAGAAGACTGGGATGCAATCTCAGCCTGTAAACAGAAACAAGATGAAGATATTAGTGATTTTTATTCTAGATTTGAGAAATGTTTCAGTATCAACAGTGGTCTCAAGACAAGTAGTGAGTCATACCCTCACCTTTTCGTTACTAAATTAGTCGAGAATTCAAGTCCACAAATTAAAAATCGAGTTTTGAAAGTCGAAAGCACCTGGCAAGCAAATACTCCGTCCCAGATGCTCCAGATGCTTCAGTACCACCAGAATAGAATCAGAGAAGAGCAAGAACACGAGAGAAAACGTATGAAAGACACGAAAATGAAAGTGCTAGTTGCACAATCTGTTCCTCAAGACAGTCAGAAGAGGGGTCCGAATCAAGCCAGTCATCCTGCAGCTCCCGTTAAAGGGAACTGCAATTATTGTAAACAGCCAGGTCATTTTATAAACGAGTGTGCAGTTCTGAAACACAACATAGCTACTGGTAAGACTAAAGAAAGACCACGTCCGCCGAGACAAGAACAAGTTTCACAGACTCCTCAGCTACAGAATACACAACAGACAGTTTCCGCACCGCAGCCTATTGCTGCAACACAGCACGTTACATCACAGATGTACCAGTATGCACAGTCCGAGTATCCAGAGTACCAGTCATATTCATGAAACAGCCTAGAGAGGGAGGTAGGCTTGCCTCTCATCGAGATACCTGTAGATCAAGAAGGTCCCTATGTTCACAGTCAAGTATTAGGGAAAGACAGAAAGTTTTTGATCGATACAGGGGCAAGTAGGACCACAATTAGTCATGCCGAAGTTCCAGGGGCTCCGCTCTCAGGCTCAAGAAATGTTTCCCTTGGATTTTCAGGAAAGCCAATAGTTAATGAAATATCTAAGCCAGTTACTCTAGAAGTAGGTCCATTGTCCCGTACTACTGATCTGTTACTTACTAAGTCATGTCCAGAAAATCTATTAGGTATTAAGACACTGAAAGAGTTAGGTGCAGTTATTTGCTGTTCCCCAGAGGGAATACGTCTGTTCCTACGTGACTTTAAGGGTCACTATGTATTACGAGATTTTGATTCAAGATTGTCTAATGTTCCGCAGCACTTATGGGCGCAAGGTCTGACTGATGTAGGTTACATGCAAATCACACCCCATCGTGTGACTCTCAAACCAGGTGTAGTGTTACCACGAATCAGACAGTACAGATTGCCACCTGAGGCTGTAGCAGCCTTATCCAAAATTATTGACGAGCTCATGGCTCAAGGAGTAGTTGTAGAAACTGACTCCAATGTATGCAATTCTCCGATCATTCCAGTCATGAAACGTACTGATCCGAATGCACCCCCAGTATATCGATTAGTGATTGATTTACGAGAGCTTAATAAATGTATTATTCCTCAGTACCCAGTTGTTCCAGATATTTCATCCCTGTTAACAGCCATTGATTCCGAAGCCATGTTTTTCACTGTCATAGACCTCAAGAATGCATTTTTTAGTGTTCCAATTCATCCAGACAGCCAGTTTCTTTTCGGATTTTGTTTAAATGGAAGGAGCTATATGTTTACACGCGCTCCTCAAGGTTTCACAGAAAGTCCTAGTATTTACAGTCAGGCACTCAAGAGACAACTAGACAATATTCACATGCCAACTGACACTGCCCTGCTCCAGTATGTCGATGATCTACTGATCACAGCCCATTCTGAACGTGCTTGCGAGCGAGCATCACTTACAGTTCTGTATTTTCTAGCCGAGATGGGGCACAAGGTGTCACCTTCGAAGCTTCAATTCTGTGTCCAGCAAGTGGTATACTTAGGACACTTGCTGTCCAAGAGGGGTAGGCAGTTGACACCCGACCGTATCCAGTTAATAGCGAGTCTTCCCCGGCCCAGAACCCAGAAGGAGGTACGTGCCTTTATCGGCCTTACTTCTTATTGTAGACAATGGATTCCCCAGTATGCATTCCTAGCCAAGCCACTGATACAGTTAACGACACAGGAGGCAGCCGTATCGACTGTCCTCCCTTGGACGTCTGAACATACACTTAGTTTTAACGAGTTAAAGAAAGCTTTATGTCAAGCCCCAGTTCTAGCTACACCGAACTACAGTAAGCCTTTTACACTTTTCGTTACTGAACGGGAAGGTACAGCATTATCTGTTCTTACACAAGATCAAGCAGGACAATACAAGCCCTGTGCTTATTTTTCCAGCACATTAGATCCAGTCGCCCAGGCGTTGCCTGCGTGCCTCAAGTCAGTTGCAGCCACAGCACTAGCTATCAGACAAAGTGATTCCATAGTTTTAGGACACTCCCTGACAGTACAAGTTCCACATTCAGTAGAAGTTCTTTTAAACCGAACACAAACTCAGCACTTGACAATTGCACGTTTAACAGGTTATGAATTGACACTGTTCCAGCCACACATAGAAATCAGACGCTGCAACGTTCTGAATCCTGCTACACTGTTACCATCAGTTAGTTCAAATCCAGACCCACATGACTGTGTGGAAGTAGTTAACATTACGACAAAGCCAAGACAAGACCTGACAGACATTCCGTTACCAGATCCTGACCTGACACTTTATGTGGATGGTTCATGTATGAGAACTAGTACAGGAGAACTAGTCGCCGCGTATGCAGTGACTACTGACACTGAAGTTATTGAAACACACCGTATTGATACCCTGTCCGCTCAAGCAGCAGAGCTAGTCGCTCTGACACAAGCCTGTATACATGCCAAGAACCTGAAAGTTAATGTTTACACAGATTCACGTTACGCATTCGGAGTTGTACACGACTTCGGAGTGCTCTGGCAGGAGAGAGGTTTCATGACTTCTCATGGAACCAAGATTCAGCATGGTCTCCTTATTCAAGCCCTGTTAGATGCCATACATTTACCGACATCCATTGCTATCATGAAATGCAAAGCACATACGAAAGTTACTGACATTATTTCCCAAGGTAATGATCTAGCAGACCGTACAGCCAAGCTTACAGCACAGACTCCAGACATTCCAGTAAACATGACACATATTCCAGATCCGATTATATGCATGACAGTTAAGGACCCTACACAAGATGTCATAGATATCCAGTTACATGCTACTCCCGATGAAATCAAGAAATGGTCTGAACAAGGAGGGGTTCAGACAGATCAAGGATGGTTAACGAAGGGTAGAGCCACATGGTTTCTCCCCGATTCTATGGTTCAAGTCATTATCAATACCGCACATAGTCCAGCCCATTTAGGAGAAAAAGCTATGTTAGACAGTATCCAGAACATTTGGTTCAACAAGCATTTACGAGCTGCAGCCAAGCAGAAAGTCCGTACCTGTATGATATGTTGTCAGTTTAATCCAGGTAAAAGTGTCCCGGTGGAACAAGGTGGTTTCCAACCCCCTGACCACCCTTTTGAGGTCCTCCAGATGGATTATATTCAAATGGAGCGATGTCGAGGTTTCAAGTATGTCCTTGTAGTAGTATGCGCTTTGTCCAGGTGGACAGAAGCATATCCAGTCCCAGATTACACAGCCGCGACCACTGCCAAGCAGTTGGTTCGTGAATTTTTCCCTAGATATGGACTCCCTAGAGTCGTATATTCTGATAACGGTCAGCCATTCTCCTCTGAGTTAATGAAGCACGTTTCCCTTTTGTTAGGGTACCAGTGGAAGTTTCATTGTGTACGCCATCCTGAAGCAGCCGGTCTCGTAGAGAGACATAATCAGACTCTGAAAATCCGCATTGCAAAAGTCTGTAAGGACAAAGGTGTAGACTGGTTAATAGCTCTGCCAGTCGCTTTATTTTATATGCGTATGGTCGCACATTCCAGATCAGGTCTGTCCCCGTATGAGGTCGTATTCGGCCGCCCCCCTAACATGTGGGGTACTCCTAGACCCCGAAGTATTACCGATGTTTCATGTAATATGCTGACAGATTACCTAGCTTCCTTGATGTCTGCCCTCAACTCATGTCGTTCACAGGTTGCTGCCGCATTTCCAGACAATACCGAGGTGGCACCGCACGAGATCGTTCCAGGCTCCCTTGTGATGATCAGAAATTTTGACAGATCAAGTCCGCTGGAACCACGTTGGAAGGAGCCACGCCAGGTCCTCTTGACCACCCGAACTGCCGTCAAGTTGGAAGGCAGGAAGGGGTGGGTCCACCTTTCTCATGTAAAACTTTTCAATCCATTGAAATCAGTCTCCAAGAACATTTCCAAGGATTTCCAGGATTCGAAGGATTGCCAGAACATTGTTTTAAAGGACTGTCCCGCACAAGACATTATTACAACCCCTCCCTTGTTAGAGAAAACTCCGCAGCAGGAGTATAAGCTCAAATTAAGGTCTAGTAAAATAAGTCAGTCAGTTTGATTGTATAAGTCCTCCCCTAGGTGAAACGGTTAAATTGTTTCTGACATGTATAAAATAGACCCCCATAGTGAGAGAGTCAGTCAAAGTTCAATCAAATGTATCGTTTTTCTGAGTTTCATATTATTTCTCAGCATTTTGATTTCCTGCACCAGCTATGCGTTCTATCTGTATTTACCAGTTCCTCATGTAAATATGTCTGCTAATGCTACAGTAGAGCACACGTTTAGTGATCTGCCTCCTCACGAATATTCTTACCGCCTCGCTATGCGTAACAACACATTCATCCGTATGTTACATTATTCACACCAGACCAGCAATGCTACTAATTGTTGGGTGTGTGGTCGACTCCCCCCTTTCCAGACACCGAAGGGAGTTCTGCCACTTTTTCCTTATCCATTCTCACATAACGGTTCGTGTGGAGCATGGTCCACGTTAACGTCATCCTCAACAGATATGTCTTTTCTTAACAGTACATGTTTTCCAGACAAGCAAGGTTTCCCCCACAGAACAGGTTTAGATCTAGAAAATGAAGTATATAATTTAGGTAATTATTCGTCGAATTTCATGGTCCTGAATGTTCAGTCTGATACTACTCCAGACTTACCTGCTATTTCAGTACTACCTGTCAAAGGCGAATTATGTGTCCGTAGTTATGGTTCTATACACGTAGGTCATAGTGAATGTACTACTGTTATCAAGTATAGTGACAGTGGGAAATCTATCTTCAAAGCTTCACGTCATTCTTATTTTATTTGTGGTCAAACTGCATATGTTCGTCTGCCCCTCGATTGGGAGGGAACCTGTTACATTGCCTTCCTACTGCCACCTGTTTTTCTAGCCCCATCTGATTATCACAGAAACACACATCTAGTACACATTAGACATAGAAGGGAGTCCCCAATTGTCGATTATACTGAAACTACTCTAGAACAGTATACAGATTTCAATAAAGGTTTCTTCTTCTTTGTAGGACCTGTCCAGAATAGTAAACTGATCCGTAGGTTAACAAGAACCCTTGAAGCTGTAGTTAATGAGACTGCCTCTGCTCTAGGTAACCTAACCGAAGAACAATCTGCTATGAGATTTGTCGTTTTGCAAAATCGTCTCGTCCTTGACGTCATACTGGCCGATAGGGGCGGGGCCTGTAGAGTCATCGGATCTAGTTGCTGCATTTTCATTCCAAATAACGCGCCGTCCGTTTATTCAGCTATAACCAGACTCCATAAAATTGCCCATCTGTTACATCAAGATCCAGGCACCTGGACATGGTCAGGTTGGTTCTGGAATATAATTTCCGCATGGGGATGGAAAGTCCTGTCCTTTCTAGGTATTGCAGTAGCGATCATATTTAGCTGCTGCCTCTGTATACAATGTGGCCCTGCGATTTGCAGTATGTGTGCTACCTCTTGTATTCCTAGTCCCAAGCCCCGTTCTAAATCCCGTTCCAAGACAATTCGAGACGAGCAAATGGTACTGTATGAAATGATAGATGGTATCATGAAAATTGATGTTTCCTGATGGAAACGTAGTGACAAGGAGGGAATGTGGAAAAGTAAATTTTGCCATGTTCTGTGTCCCTACGCCTCATCCATCATATGTTATGTGTGCATGACCAATATGCATATGTTATTCCCCATGCCTGATTAATGACGCAATTCCAGTTGTGTCCACCTCTAGTATGCTATTTTCCAGTCCTCGTGAATACTACGAATATCAGGCCTATGCAAAGTAATGTTGCCACGTTTCTTAGTGTGCACGTTATTCCATTATAAAGTCTCCGTTTCCAGGCCTCAAAAGGGCCCGGACCCTGGATTCAGCTCCTGTCTCCTGAAAGCCTCGCTGAGGAGCGATACAGCCCCCACCTGTATCCTCGACCCTTCACTTACTTCCTGCCTCGCAGTGCCCGGTGCAGCTTGGCTCTGCCTCTGAGTCTGCCAAGAGTATGTTATAGTTCCAGTTATCAGTTCAGTCCTCCTCTTCTGCATTCCTAAGCTACTGAACTGCATCAATAGTTTCCGTCATTGTCTAGCCTTCTCGTCTCCATGTTAGAGAAATACTGTATTTAATGGTCATTTAATATTCTTCATCACGCACTACATGTAGAATAATGCATGGTCCAGTCTTAGAATCAAGTTAGCTTCTCCCCTCATGACTTCTAGTTTATATCAACATGTTCCCTAAACATCAGATACCAGATAGGGTTTAGGTACATGTCGCTCCGACCCTCCAGACTTTAGTCTCTGCTCCTAGCACAGAGTTCGTAGCCCCAGCTTCTCCTAGTAACACGTCATTGCCAGTTTTCGCGCACCATTAGGTTAGAGGTCCCGGCTCCTTAGGTAGCCCCCTCCAAGGTTTCCGCCCATTCATGACATATTCTGTTACGTTTGCATCACATGTCTATGTATACTCCCAGTTACACCTCTTTTTACTGTTATCTTTCGCGACTGCTACGCGTCACGCCTTCTGCTCCACCCACTGCTACGCCTACTGCAATGTAATGCTATGTGTTTGCGCTATGCATATATGCCTGTGTTTTGTTATTGAATGTTAGCGCGCTCATCCCAGACCCAGCCCCGGCAGCTGCCGGGCCTTATTGTCCTATTCCCATGCAGGTTGTCCTGATCCTGTCCTTATGCTGTAATAAACCTGCAGAAACTCCTACTACCTCGAATCTTGACTCTTATTTTATTGAGCTATCTGTTATGCTATAAGTCTAGTCAAAAATAGGGTATTATTTATTTATTTACCACACATAAAACACACTAATTGTCATGAAAAGTGTGCGGTTCGAACTTGCAAACTTTTAGTGGCTTCCAAAAGGAGCCAGCCACAGGTAACTAACTTTGCATGCATTCTTTACAAGCAATTTTTTTTAATTCCTGTGAGATTTACCAAATGAGACACTAGCATCATGCCATAGCATGTACCTGCAAAGGAGCTTCATTTTATCCATCATGTGTGTGTGTGTGCTAAGAATCACCCGTTCTAGCCGCACTTGTCTGAAGATGAAACCTTTCTGAAACACTATTAGTCAAGTGAAAAATCACACATGAAACCCCGGCTCACCCTCATGCACAATGTGTTCCTTGGCATATAACTCCTACATAAAAAGTAGGCCAACTTAAAAACACCTAAGCTAAAAATCTGTGCTTAGCATAGTGAGCGGCCGATTTGTATTTTGCTGTTTCTGTCATTGTATCCAGATATATAATACAGCAAGTAATATTACACCTACAACAAGCCAGCACTATTGGCTCTGTCAACGGGTGTTAGTTGCGTAAGATAAATAAGCATTAACTATGGATTCTTTGTATACAATATTAAAAGTGCTTTGGTGCTGTAATAATGAGTCTGCAAAAACTATAAGGAGTCTCCGAAGTTACCTTGTTGTGTATTGATTTAGATTCTATATGAATTTCCCGATTCATGCCCTTATATAGGTATATTCACATTGCCCATATTTAGGCATAGAAATTCAGCCCTTATTTAGGCATAGTCCTTACTACGTAAATACAGGTATGGCTACTTACATCCGTTCATCTATGTCACAACGAGTTCCTGGAAAACCAGACGCTTAAGCTTTAGGGACTTCCCCTTGCTTGAATATTGATTTCTCCAAGAGCTCCTTTATTATGCACTAGCAGCCCGTCCCAACCTTGTCCGGGAGCAATCAGGCTTCCCCGACCCCCGCCTGCCCCGACATTGTCCAGCATTTCGGGCCTCCGCCTGCCCCGTCCCCCGCCTGCCCCGACCCCGCCTGCCCCGACATTGTCCCCCGGAGCCTTAAAAAGGCGACATATGATAGTCACAGCAGTGCACTATAATGTAAAACCGTCTCACTGTATTGCAGCTATTACTCTAGCCTTCGCCTGGAAATTACCATTTCCATGTGTTTAGAGTGGGGATAAACCGAACCAGATTTCCTGGCTTTCCTCCGGCTGCTTGCTTTCCCCGTCCCCGCCCGCCCCGTCCCCCGCCTGCCCCGACCCCCGCCTGCACAGACATTGTCCACCGGAGCCTTAAAAAGGCAACATATGATAGTCACAGCAGTGCGCTTCGGGCTGTTTGCTTTCCCCGTCCACATGAAAAGTTCCACGAAAAGAGGGCACATTTAAACACGGCTCCGAGGTTGACGGATCACTTTCGCCTGTGGGGTCTCTTTGAGCGGGGTTAACCCTTGACGGAGCTTGGCGTTCCGAGATTCCAGCATGGTAACATAATGCCCGCATGTCAACCTAATGACCCTTAAAGCTAAAACGCTGAAACGCTGGCTCTCTCCAGTTCAACTTCCTGAGCGGTGTTTGAGGTAAAACTAATGAGTGTGATCGTGGTAGTTTGGAGCCTTACATCACCCCGTCCCCCGCCTGCCCGGACCCCTGCTGTCTTACCTCAGCTGCCGCTCCTCAGTCCACCGCTCCTCGCCGCTCGTCACCGCTCCTCCCCGTGCCATGTCCGCCGCTCCTGGACGCCGCTCCTCCCCGTGCTCCTGACGTCAGCACGCAGGTCGCGGCCGGCGCTACTTCGAGGGGACTACTTTTTTTATAATGTAAAACTTATTTTTTTACTTTATATAGCCTATGTCCATCTGCACACCCTGAGGATTCCAACAATGTATCAGGTGTGTGGATTGGCGCTGTGGTTCCCAAGTTTACCCGCCTCAAAGCCTCAAAGTTCTTCCTTTATAATAGTAGTATAGATGAACATCTGTTCCTTCATTCATGACGTTCATATGCCCGACTTCTACGTCACTACTGGCATTCCTAAACACCTTCAAGGTATAAATATACCTTCACTTGCTATGGCAAGGCGCGGTTCGGCTACCTACTTGCACGACGCGGCTCGCCACAGCAGGTCCCGAAGGAAGTCATCTCCCCAACTGACGCACTGACCAGACACTGTCCTCCGCCTCACCGAGAATTCAGCTCCAGTGTTTCGGACTCCACTTGCGGGGTGTTAGAGAATCGAGTCCTGGGCAAGAGATACCAACCTCTCTCATTCTAAACGATGGAGCGGATTAGAACCTAGAGAAACTTCTGGCAATTCTTGGCACAACTAAACCAAACTAAACTATAGCTAAAACAGCACCTACTTCTTCCCTCGTACTAGACTTCGGTTAGGTACACTGGGGTAGGATTATTTTAGAAGAACCAGTTGAGTATTTTAGCCTGTGTTATTTATGTATGTATTTTTGGATATCTCATAGCAACAGACCATGCTATTACAGTATTATTTTATATTAGTTTACGCTGTACGCATTATACTTTGCATTCTGTCTTACGATTGTAGCAGGTCATATCTCTTGCATGAGAAAGAAGACTGTTCAATAAACCCTTTTTATTGAAACGCCCATCTCTCTATTTCTGTGCAACTTTGTAGAAACGAAGCATGCACAATTGACTGAGTAAAATAGTTATCTATTGCTTCCACGACTCTGAAGATATTGTTCTGACTCTAAGGGAAACAAAGTTGACATGTTTATGCGGTTGTCAAAGACTAATCCCTTCTTGTTTATTCGAGAAAGTTTCTAGTGACCTTTGAGTTAGCTGGCACACACAATTAAGTTTAATGTACTCGATAGAGACATACTGACCTCAGTCCTAAGCCAAAACTATAGTGTATATTATTCTAATGCACAGAGCCTATTAGGGATATAGGATATAGGAACTACACTACAAACTCAAAGGCAAGGAAGGGTGGCACTGCTGCAGAGTTAATATTTTTTCTTCATCTGGAGGGTGAAGGCAGAAATGGAGAGCCCGATAGGGACCAGTATGACCATCTGCTTTTTAGAACTGCCAGCGCCGAGCATCAGCAGGACCAGGTCCACTTCAAGCCCCGGAGGTAACTGAGTAGTATTGAGGAGAAGAGTGTGATGGCGAGATGTAGAAAAAGAGAAGCCAATACCACGAAGAAGGGAGACAGGTGGCAGAGGAAAGACAGCAGTGGGTAGTGAGATTAGCGGAGGGTAGAGAGCATTAGAGAGACAAAAGGAAAAGGAACAGAGGCCAGGGGTCCCAAGGAGGCAACAGATGAAGGTGGGCTGCAGATCTGTGGCAGTGATAAAATAGACTTAGTGAGACAAGGAACAAGAGGGGCCCGGAAAGAAGCAGAGAAATGGTGAGGGAAGAACGGGTGCTGTGAAAGAGGGAGACTGCTGTCCCACCCACCTCAAGAGTGACACTGGCCCTCTGCTGAGCGTCTTTGTGCATGTTCTAATGTCTGTTGGGATTGCTGGACAGATGCTCTATATAGTGCATTCTAGCTGCCAAGGTTTCATATCGCCATGTGCGACACCTTCATAATTTCAGTGGCATTTCAACGAATAGGAGTGACATTTTCTTAGGAGCAAAATGAAGCAATTAAGTCAAGGGGAATAGATAAATATCACAAAGTACAACCATTTGTAGAACAAGAAACTCTACTACAACCTAATGCAGATGCAGGGTAGAAAGGCACAGGGAACTGAAAGCAAAACGTATGGACACATAAATGGGGCATAAAAGTATAGGTAGATTGGCACGGACCATTAGAAACACAGGGCAAAAAGATAAACTAAAACCTAGAGAAACCAAAAATGGAGTAAAAGGCTTATAAAATGAATATCTTGTGTAATGTAACATGCTCAGTGACACTTACCCAAACAATGCATAGTCAATGTCACTGCCCTCCTAGTCACACGTTTCAGTTTATTCACTCATGCTGGCACCACATTGATGGCTTAGGGGTCCACTTCTGGTGGATGCAATGGCCCCCAGCTGTCCTTTGCAAACGCCACACATGCTTGCCAGGGCTGTAGTGTGTCAGTGCTCACTGTTGTCAGCGAGCACCATTGATGGTTAAAGAGCATAAAGGACGGACCCAGCTGCGACATGCAGCAGTAACGCGGTCCAAGAGGAGAGGACTCGAGCAACTTGCCTGGCTGCATTTTCACTGGCTGCACTGGACTGTGGAAGAGCGGCCAGGCTGCTGAGGTACCTGGCACCTCTCCGCGGTGACCGCTGGCCCCGTTGACTTCAGTGGTGCGCAGTCAGAGTTTTTTGAAGGCCACATTCATAATATAATACTGACTTGCACCAGGCAATCTTTTTTTTTACAAATAAAAACAACATTCGACTAAGCATTACCTGCTTCAGGTTCATTATAAGCATCTGGTTTCTACGTTACTTTCCTTAAAATGCAACTCAAATCCCGCAGCTGTGCTGGCTCCCTAGTGCAGTCCAAGGACGGCTGTTCACCAGGGCAACAATGTTGTGGTTCACAGTTGAAGCACACACGAGCGGGTTGCTTAAAATGCTTCCAGGACCAAGGCATGTTCCCTGACCAATCTGCCACTATTTTGTGCCAGTCTACAGGGGGATGGCTAGAAGAAGCCTTATGTTGGGACGAGAATGTGGCAAGTCTCAGTTGCTGAAAACAAGTCGCTCAGGTATTTTGCCGCTGACATACACCATGCTGACATATGGAGCTGTCTGTCCCACTGCACGTGAGCATGGGGAAGGGGCTGTCGAGTCTATAAATAGCCCCAACACTTGTGAATCTGCATAGAAAAACCGTGCATGTAGGGTAACCGCCGTATCACGGCTCCTACAGACAAGCACCTATTCCCACACTTCTTAGTGTGTCTATCACATGTCGGTCTGTGATTACCGCTATATTACTCGTGCATCCAACTCCCCGGCACGGCGGATGGTCAAGTCTACCATGCAAGCGTCTATACACTTATAACCGCCCCCTACATCTGTCATGCAACAAAGGGCCATTTATAATCGTAGTCTGTGCGCCCGTCACAAGTGACACTCTTGCTGCAAGAACAATGAGCCGCACACAAAATGAAAACCATGACAATCTGGCAAAACACAAATCCACCTTCTTGGCCGTGCGAGGCAACCATAAGCAACCCACTCACATAAAAGTCAGGGGCCGAAACAACGAAGGACAGCGGCGTTAACCTCAGAGCTGTGCATGCATATTTATGCAAACAATGGAAATGGCAGCACGGTTTGCCGAGCTGTGCTAGTGATGTGAACTGTAGCCGCCCTCTAACCACTCGTGCCGCAGCGTCAATGACGAGAGAACCAAGGGCCTCATAGTGTCAATATCGGCCCACTCACTAGCCCGCTCCCACCAACATGCATGTCGCAGAAATAAACAGACAAGACAACTTGTTGTTGGGAAAAGTAGCTGCAGGTTTATTAGCATATACACATGCCAACAAGGTGGGTTATCTTACAGACGATCCAAAGGCAAGCCGCCCCTCGCGACCTACCACCTGATGGGCCAGTTTGCAACGTGATCTTAGCCAAACATTGCTTAGCGGTAATGGGAGGAGATAGCCCCTCCCAATTCCGGTGAACCATTGGTCTACCCTCTTGCTCACGCCCCCCCCTACGAGGGGCGGAGCGTTCAAGCGACCCCCGGTTGTACAGGTTTCCAACCGCCCGTAGGATAGCGGGGCGCCGTCGTACCCCCAGGGTCCACCGCACAGACTTCCTGGGGATAATAGGCCTCAGCATCCTTTGTGCTCCTGAAGAGGGTACTCCCGGGTACCTTTCCGCCTCTGGATCGCCCTGTAACTCCGCCTGCAACACAAATGAGACAAGATTAGAAAACATTACCCCCCCACCCTGAGAACGCCGGGTATGCGGTAGGGAGGGAAACGGCGTCAGGGTGAGGGGACGGCGGCCAAAGAGGCCGCTAGGTGGGCGGGGGAGGAATATATACTCTCCCCCGCCCCCAACAGGCCGGATGTGACGCTCGGGACCCTCCGAGCCTAAAAGAGCTGGGCTGCCCCCGTGTGCCATCCTGTGACACTATGGGGGCCGCCCTCTTATGTGTGTCCCCTGCGGGGACGTGTCGGATGGCCCGTCTAGTGTCAATATTGGCCCACTCACTAGCCCGCTCCCACCAACATGCATGTCGCAGAAATAAACAGACAAGACAACTTGTTGTTGGGAAAAGTAGCTGCAGGTTTATTAGCATATACACATGCCAACAAGGTGGGTTATCTTACAGACGATCCAAAGGCAAGCCGCCCCTCGCGACCTACCACCTGATGGGCCAGTTTGCAACGTGATCTTAGCCAAACGTTGCTTAGCGGTAATGGGAGGAGATAGCCCCTCCCAATTCCGGTGAACCATTGGTCCACCCTCTTGCTCACGCCCCCCCCTACGAGGGGCGGAGCGTTCAAGCGACCCCCGGTTGTACAGGTTTCCAACCGCCCGTAGGATAGCGGGGCGCCGTCGTACCCCCAGGGTCCACCGCACAGACTTCCTGGGGATAATAGGCCTCAGTATCCTTTGTGCTCCTGAAGAGGGTACTCCCGGGTACCTTTCCGCCTCTGGATCGCCCTGTAACTCCGCCACAGCCCTGGGTGTGGCGACCGTCGCAGCCAGGGCCCCCCACCAAGGCCGGCATTCCTCCTAGCTGTTCCTTACTTGTTATAACTAGGGTCTCTTCCTTATTCGGAAAAAACAGGTCCATGCCAACCTGGACCGCTGACCCAAGAGTCCAGCAACACCAATGGAGCTTGGCGCACACATGTAACAAGGCCAAAACTCTGCTCCAACTATTTACGCATGGCGCAGCACACCGCATGCGAGCCAACTGCCGCCCTGTCCCAGACAGGGCGTCAAGCCACGGGAGCTCGGAATAAGAAATCGGACTACAGGGCTCACCTGTTGCCAACGTGTGGCCCTTGTGCTCTACCTCTATGGTGCATGCTAGCCCCAGGGCCCAGACAATAACAATAGTTCTCCATAGCTCCCCGGTGACACAGCATGTTGTCACAATAAGGATGAGGGAAAGAGGTGTGCTGCCTGTGGATGGTACTGAAAACCTCCATGAAGGGCCAACTGGTGCGGTCTACCCTGCTTGCTGACCCTAAGACCGGTCACAGAATCCCGGCTCCTGCTAACTGTGTCCTCACCTGTGTGAGCCTTGATACATCCACGGTGGAGGGAAAGAGTACTGAAAACCTCCATGGAGGGTCAACTAGCGCAGTCACCCTGCTTGCTGACCCAGTGACCGGACGCAGAAAACCCGGTCCCTGCTCACCACCCGAGTGAGCCTTGATACTTCCCCCAGGCCGGAGCCGGGCTATCAGGTTTTGTGTCACCTGCTCAGCTGAGATCCCATAAGGGGATCCGCTGGGACCCAAACGTGTCCCTGCAAATACTGCGTCATGCACTAGGCCCCTAATGCCCATCTCCGTCCCAAAGGGACATCTGCGAGCCCGAATGTCCCATCGCAGCTTTAAGGTTAATCGCATAGGGCCCCGCACCCCCAGTCAGTGTGTGTGACCTGCATAATTGAAAGTGACCAGAGAAAGTGAGTGACTTGACAGATCTCGAGGATCACCTCCTTGTCCATGCCTGCCCCATCACATAATACATTGGTTGGGCAGCCCACCGCTGGTCGCAAGCTTCTCTATCAAGCGTATGGGGCCAGTGAGAGATTCGCACGCAACATCCCTTATGACACTGTGTAGGGATCTCCTCGTGTTAGACACTTGTGCAAGTCGTCCGCCTGTGCCTGGACTGCTTAGTACCCTAGGAAGATTAAACAAGCAGCCTATACAACTGTATGTGCATCCTGTGGCACTATGGGAACTAAAACTTCCTCGTCTCACTACCTGGCAAGTGAACGCTGCCAAAGGAATCCAGACTACCTTACCTAAAAAACAACTAAATTGATACTGTCTGGGTGAAAAGCACCCCAACTGAACAAAGCCGTTGTCCCCGGGTGCCGAAACCTGTCTACAAGGAAAGACTTGATACTGTCTGGGCAAACAGCAGGACCATCCCGTGGTGCATGCCTGCCCTTCCATCCTCCCATCTGTTGACGTAGACAAGGCTCTTTAGTTGTGCAAGCTAACAAAGCCACACCTGCAGATATCATGCATACCTGCCCATGAACTGGTCACCCATCCGGGCGACACGGTAAAGTTGCTATGTGTGAGGATTTCATTCGTACCGAGCAAAAAGGGGTGGCAAGGTAAGTCCACTGCCGATCACAGGTCGAAAAGAGTTTGCCTAGGTCACATCTCTTCAACACTGTGCAAGGTACTCCTAATACCTGTAAATAGTACAAAAGCCACCCCCTTTATCTGTCTTACATAGGGCCCTAAGCATAAAACAAGCAGCCTAACCAACTGTGTCAACAAGCAGTGCATCTAGAGACACCACTACTGGCTCACTATTACTTCCTGGCCTGCTAAACTACAAAAGAAAAGCCCCCCCACTTCGGTACCTAACAACCAATAAATGAAATACTGTCATGCAACCGCCTACGCGTGGACATCGCCACGGGCCCTCCCGGCGTCCCTTCACATAAACAGCTACAGCAAGCGTCTACATGGCCACGAAGTGCCAACCTGGGACCCATGTTAACACAAGTAGAGGCTAGACGGTATCAACCTGAAACCAAAGGAACCAGAACAGGGAGGTAACGGTGGGATCGGCTAGGAGGGAAAGAGTGCTAAAGCAGGCCCCACTCTGAGCGAATTGGTAAAGCATTACCCTATTGCCACAATGCCGGGGTATGGACAACTGGCGAATCTGGGTACAATTATGCGGGTTTCTGCGTGGGCCAGAAAGCAAGAGTAATATACATGTAATGCAGGCACGCCTAATAGCAGGGCTACACCGCTTTGTCCGGCGAGAGTGCTGAGAAATGCTAGGAAGAGGACGCTATGCCAATGCCTCCCTAAATTCATATACTAAAAGAACGCGCTCCCATGCAACCGGCCCATCTGACGGTACCGTCAATGCTACATGGTGCATGAGAACAAGCCCCAAAAGAAAGCTTACGTGTAGGCCACCCAGATAATTAGCCGGAAAAGTAATCCGGCACCTGGCCCGGAGCAAGCCCTAGCAGATCCTGATCCAGTTCCCACCTGCTAAAACACCCCTGTCTAGCTGTTCTGGGCACCAAGGGTGCGCACAAACCCTGAACCAAGGAAAAAAGGCCCCTAAGCCTTTGAATCTCCCCGTGGCTGTGGTGGCATTTCCGCGAGCCAGACATAGCCCTGGAGTGCCAAACTGGGCGGTGCCACGAACCAGAAACCACCATCTTGACCAAAAGAGCGCCGGTGGACATGCTGCTGCTATAAACATAGCCGGGCCCTAGCCGCACTTACCGGAGTCAACAGTCTCACTCACCCTGAGGTGACACAAGTTTCCCAGGTGACTCATGTGAATCCCGCGAACACATCCCAGTGTGTCCAATTGGGGAGAGTCTGCCCTTTCCTAAGAAAATCCTTCTACCTATGCTAGGTACCAAACCTTTTGCTACCTGTTTCATTGTTTCGAGTTCCGGCACATGCACGAGTGCCACCATTGCCTACGTAACGTTAGTACTAGTGTTTGAGAAAGAAATGAGACTCGCTGAGCATGTAGGGCAGTGTAGAAGACGCGTAATCTCTCCCCCACTGCCCTCCGATTCATGATGCTGCCAGGAAAAATCTGTAGCCGTGTGAAAGGAACGTCAAGTATCACGATGTACCCAGTTCTCCCCCACGCTCCCTGGCCTCACCAAGTGGCTACTTCAAGAAACCTCCAACCGAAACCGGAAAGGGTGAAGGCCACCTAGCGCTGGGGAGGCAAGGCCTCATGCCGCAATGTCGAGCTTCCACCCCATCGCAGCATGTTCCAGGAAAATAACTACTATTGCCAAACGCAACATTAGGTTGAAAGAAGGAGGGGCGCAAGGACCGCCTGCTAAGGATAGTTATGTAACCACCTATGACCCCCCGAATGGCCCAACCTAAGAACTAGAGAATTGTTATCCTAGGCCTCAGCCAAGAGTAAAACTGAGACCCACAACACAGACCCATAAAGAAACGTGGGATACAAGCATATAAGGCATGGGGCGATGAAGTGCTATGCTCAGAATCACAGGATGTTCGGCGCCGAAACCGAGACTCGAACACAGCTCCCCAGGTCGAGCGCCTTAGCCGATTCGCCCAACTGGCAGGTCAGTGCATGTGCGGTAAATGAGGCTGAACTTGGCCCGATGGATGACTTTCGAGCAACCCGCTTCCAAATGCATCCTGTCCCACCGTGCTGCAGACTCTAAAACCGGACCCCCAAGCTAACTGGGGCCCACTTGTGCACTCACCTGCGTGGACAGGCCTGAAAGCCTACAGAGAGACTAATTGATAGGATGGGAAGCGGTCAGGCCAGCAGCCGCAGTGCCGTCACCACTAACAAATGACCTCTTCGATTGGCGCACGCGTTACCCCCTGCTTGACTAAATTGTGCCCGCTGCACCAAAGCCCCAAGATCCCAAACGGACACCTACGAAGCGCGATGACCAACAGACTATATACCAACTGACTGAAAATCCATCAAATAAACAATTCCAAGAGTGAACGGATGAGACGCGTGTTGAAAAGAAAAACATGCCCCCACTGCTACTGGCTACCGCCTGAAGCAAACACGCCCCCAAGACACAGATAACCTTATCCTCTGTAAAGCGCATGTGTACCTAAACAAAACGTAAAAGCCAAATAAAGTGGGAAAAGAGAAGTGAAGTAATGCCAGCCTCCAATTACTGTAAGATCTTCGCTGGAATCGCTGGGACTCGAACACGTGTCTCCCAGTCCCAAGGCGGATGCTTCATTTCTTACGCCACACCCCTAACTATTGTGTAGTGGGGCCAAAAGCAACTTGCCAATGTAAATGTACTGTAAGACGCTAGCCATGCTAGAGAAGCTCCAAAGCAACTGTAAACCTATACAAATCTGCCCCACTTCTAAGGCAACCTACAACTACTCACGCCGCTGCTGATGAGTTCTACTCGCCTAGACGCCTACTGCATGTTAATAGTGCCCGACTGTTACTGTGAGGTGTACGCTGGGACTCGAACCCGGGTCTCCCAGCCTGAAGGCAGATGCTTCGTGTCTTACGCCACACCCTTAACTATTGAGTTGTGGAGCCAAATACAACTCTGCATTTTAAACGTACTGTAAAACGGTAGCCGGGCTAGTGAAGTTGCCAAGCGACTAGAAAGCTTTACAAATCTGCCCCTACTTCGAAGGCACCCTACAACCACCAACGCAGCTGCTGAGGAATTCCACTCGGATTACGTTGGCCCCGTGGTGAAAAACTATTGCTCCCTACTCGTGTGGGGCAGCTCACCCGACCTCATACATGCTCGTTCATCACTACAAGTAATTAAATCCCACAGTGCGGCTGAGCCCCATTATTGTAGAGTCATAAACCAAATGAACACACTTACACAAAGAGAAGGAAATGCGCCGGCGCGATATTGCAATGCGTACAATAAGTCACACACGTGGCAGATAGTGGGGTGATCACATTTTACATTGCCAAAGAAACCCGCTTTTAAATTGCATCGATATAGTGAAAGTCACCTCCGATATTTATCGGCAAAGCAACCAACCACATATGAAGTTACACATGACAAGTTCGTGAACCCAAAGCAGTTCTGACCTGGACACGTTAATCTACATCTTTCTTCTGCTCAAAGGGCGTAATATCTAATACCTACTTGTTGACCACAACTTAACGCTCGTCGAGAACTGAATAGCAATATGCTAATGTATTCCTATGCCTAGTGGAATACGCTAGCCATCCATATTACAGGTGTCAGGACATTAGACCAGGTGAAACTGCACATACCGCCAAGTTCTACGCCATCCGACATCTAGATGTTATTAAATTCCGAATTAAAAGAAACTTTCAGCAAGTAAATCAAATAAGCACCTAAATCCAGTCTTGTAACTTTACAAACACCGAGGACTAGCTCCACAATTCTCAATGAAGACCAAGCTTACGACCCCGATAAAAGCCAGCACTGGCTACAGCAAGGTAGTTGCGACATAAGAATGGCGGAACGGTCCCCGAAAATTCCTAGTGTTTGGTACTCTTAGTAACATGTACCCGTAACATATCTTTTGAAACACACTGCTTTCTACCTCTTACATTAAGTTGTTTTCGCTACCTGCAAAAGTGCCACCAGTGCATACGAACGTAAGTGCATGTGTCAGAGTGTCTTCCTTATATTGCCGTATATTTCCTTTTAGTGTACTTTGTAGCTTTAGCAACCTGCACAACTGACACTCATTCCTCCTGAATGCACCGTGTGCTACCTCTTGTAAGTTGTTGGTACACGAATAACACGGTTGCCTAATTAAATGTACCGTTTGCTATGTGATAAGTACACTTAAAAAGATTTCCTGTATCCGTTCTGAACCTTAGAGAAGCGCTCCGACACCTATTGGTAAAATCCGCGCTAAATAAAACTTATAAATAAACCCAAAACAAGCACGAGGGTAGGATCCAACGTACACTGACGAGAAGAGGCCGGGGCAACTGGGCAAAGAGCAATGTGAAAATCACTGGACGTACCAAAATAACGAAACATGGTCGTACCGAAGGGCACCAAAACACCCCATGCGCACTACCTTGCGCAGGTAACTTCCAAGAAAATGGCCGCACCAGGCACCCCTATTTACAAGTGCCGGACAACAACAAGTGGTGCCCTTAAAATGGCCGCCCGCGGTGCCATAAACCACGTGTAACGGACATGCAGAGCAACTGCCCCTGCAAATGGCCGCACATGGGCCGAACCACACACAAAAGGTGCCCCCTAATTACCACGTGTACATAGACGCACACGGACGCCAAAAGGCTGTAAAGGAAAAAACGAACAATCTGACCCCTGTACCCCTACGTGTCCAGCCAGATGCGCCGCTCAGACCCTGGGCAACCCCCCCCCCCCCAACAACAACAGCGCCCCCCCCCCGCAACACGAGGCCAACCACTGCAAAGAAGCACCCGATCAGGGGGGAGGGGGGCAAATGCGAGAATGTGAGGAGAAACGTGCCATGCATGAAAGTATCGTCAAAGAGTCAGAATCCGTGAAACTAACCTTAGGCGACCGGAGCGTGCAACTAAGGGGAAATTCCAAAAGTACAGTCTACACATGTACCCAGTCGCTAGCTTGCTAATGTCGAGCCGCCTCAGCACGCCACAAAAGAGCTCACCCGGCCCGGAATCGAACAAAGAATAACCCTAAACCGGCCCGTGGCAGAGAGGCTCTGTCCAAAAACCATGCAATGCGCTGCAGACCCGAGAAGAAATCGACACTGCAAACATTCAAATATGCTGCTCCAGAATTTGGCCCGAACACACCACCTTGGAAAGGCTAAGAACAAAATTGCTGCAAAAAGTACTGCGCGCAACCCCTATGCGCCACTGTAGCCCATAACACTGCAAACATAAGAGGAATGAGACCAGCCGGCAAGAAGGGGGATTCAAAGCTGCCACCAAATGGTAGGAATATAGCACTGCAGATCCCGAAGAGGAATTAACAAGCGCGAGACAATAAAGCAGAAGAATCCAACAGTATACTGCGTGACATATCGCCCGATCTGCACCTTGTTCCCCATCTGAACACACTATATTACCAGGCAGCATAACCGAGACCGCCCGGTCCTCGAACCCAGGGTGCAACACAGACCCCCCCTCCCCCAGCAGCCCACGGCCTCGCTGTGGGGAAAACAAGCTGATGAAAGGGGGAATCAACCCAAAAGAAATAACTGAGCCGCTGATAGTCCTATGAAAATTCTAACCCACATGGCTCGAGTACAAAGCGTAAAGTTCCCCTGACCTTCCGCCACTGCAGGCGCAGAGAGAAGCCGAACCTGAAATAACGTGGCCGGGCATAGCGCAAACTGCAGTGTAAAAACACTCTAAAGTCCCCTCACCCAACAAAGAAACAACACAGAACCGTCCCGAAGGGGAAGACTCACCACGGAGAACGGGACACAGACACCAGAGGGACCACCAGACGACCTGAGGAAACTGCACACCGCCGCCAGACAAGGCCTCTGGACGACCGGCCAGAGGACATAGAAACGGCGTCAGGGTGAGGGGACGGCGGCCAAAGAGGCCGCTAGGTGGGCGGGGGAGGAATATATACTCTCCCCCGCCCCCAACAGGCCGGATGTGACGCTCAGGATCCTCCGAGCCTAAAAGAGCTGGGCTGCCCCCGTGTGCCATCCTGTGACAATATGGGGGCCGCCCTCTTATGTGTGTCCCCTGCGGGGACGTGTCGGACGGCCCGTCAAGTCTTCTGGAATAACTGATTGTTTTTTTTTTCCGGTGCATCCCAGGAATGTCATTTCCAGGATGCCTGCGCCCTACTTTCCAACAAGCATTTTCAATGCAATACGACACACATTTACGCGAGAGTTATTGCATTAAAAAAGGGAGTGTGGGCGTCTAACAAGGCACGAACGGGAGTGGGGGGGTGAGGGGTTGGCGAAAAATCACAGACTGCGTGAGGGGGTGGGGGGGACACAGGGTAAACAATTGTATTCAGTAAAGGGGCCAATAGCCTCGGAAGCGTATAAATTACGCCATGGCTGATTGGAGGAAAGACTAACAAGACAAAAACCAATCAGGAGACAGCATTACGGCGGTAAGCCAAACAAAAAAATGGGCGGAGCTTACTTAAAACTTCCCCAGTATAGTATATACACCATGCCTCGCAAAGCGAGAGGTGCATGCAATGCAACGGTAGGCGAGCCCTAAAAAGTAGGTTCTTATGCCCGAGTACAGTCAGGAGAGAAGCAAAGCCCATTGCACAGCTAGTGGGGACCCTAAGAATACGGGGAGCAAGATCAGCCCAACTCCTGTGCACTTCCAGCGGGCCTCGCAGCCTTCTCACAGACCTGGCCGCCGGACAGGTGAAGAACAGCGATCCAGTCACCCAGGTCGCGCTTTTCTATGCAGCTGCTACAGACATGCTGACACCAGCCTCTTCAATCATACAGGAGGTGGCAAAAATCGGGGTGCGGCCAAATAAGCGCGCCTAAACGGTGGCCTCTCTCAAGTAGGGCAAGCTCCGCCTCTTTTTGAATCCTTCATAACCTACTAGACAAAACTAGTATGGGAAGGTGGGACTGCTTTTTTTTACTTTTACATTTAGACAGCTTATTACTAGGCATTATTTGATTAATTACTTAAAATCGTACACTCAAGCTTTTATCTTTTTACATGTTCAGTTATAATTAGCTTTCTTAATGCTGCTGTAAATATAAGGAACACCTTGACATTTGAACTTTTTTTTTAAGTTATGGATTTAAATTCTAAATGTGTATTGCATGTAGTCAATGAACCCAACCCTCCTTTGCTTGACTAGATTAAGAAGAAACTACAAACAAAAGGTTTAAAATAAAATAAACACAAGGGCTAAAACACCAATAGTTAACTAAGAAACAGATGATGTAATTCATCATGCTTTGAAATTAAAACAAAATTTCTAAAGCGCGAACAATCACTCGGGGGTATCTAGGCGCTAAGCAGAAACTGACAGGCTGGGAAGATCCGGAAGATGACAGAATTATTTGGAAAAAAGCCACGTTTTTAGATTTTTCCCTAAATTCTAGCAAGTTTGTCTTGAGTGTTAGTTCTGCTGGAAGTGAATTCCATAGTCTCGATGTGCATAAAATGAAGCCTCCCCCACCCCAGTTAACTTTTCTATATCTGGGGATTAGGAGGTTTCCATTTGTGGGTGAGTGCAGTGAGCGTGCTGGGATATATCGTTGAAAATGCTGTATAAAGTAGTCTGGGCCCACAGCATGTTGTGCCCTGAAGGCAATGCAGTGTGCTTTAAACTGTATATGTTTTCAATGGGGAGCCAGTCTAGTTGAATGATTGCTTGACAGACAGGTGTAAGTTTTGGAATGCCCAGCAGTAGCCTAGCTGGGGCATTCTGTAGTGTTTGTAACTTATGTAAAAAAAAGTTTTGAAAGTTGATAAATAGTGCCATGCAATAGTCTACTTTGGATGAGATCGGAGTCGTGACCACCCTCTTTTGCAGGTTTGGTGGAATGAAAGGTAATACTTTCCTTAAGGTTTCCGGAATGAGGAAACATGAAGAATTGATGTGTTTTATTTGACCTTCAAAAGATAATTTAGTATCAATAATCACACAAGATTTTTTGCCTTTTCCCTGGGAGTAGGCAAATTCCCCCGGCCCGCGGCCACCACTTGTTTGACCAGAAAGAAGGGTTGTTTACAAACAGCAGGACCTCGTTTTTGAGGAGTTTGATTTCAAGCAAGTGCTGCAGTGCGTAGGAAGGGGGTTGCGGGCTACCCCAAGTGCCATCACTGAAGGGGGTGACAAAATGTCCAAAATATGTGTAACTATCTTTTTTTTCTTATTTTTAGAATTTCAATGTGGATGGGGGTGACTAGAAATGTTCCACACTGGGTACCACCTGTCCTTGCTATGCCACTGATTGCTGCTCATCCAGTTACTGACATGAAGCATACAGTCTTCCAAAGAGGAACTGGCAAGAGCAGCAGCTGAAGCGGACGTTTAGTCCTTCTGGCTCTAGAAGTGAGGTTCTTAGTCAGGAGGAGTCTGTAGAGCACTGAGTGCACAATTTGGAGGATAGGCAATGAATAGGGTAGCATCAGGCAGAAACCTAGTGATCTCAGCTTCCATCACTGCATATGCTGTACTTGAGTGTTCTGTGCATGTTCTACACTGCAGCCTTTCCTTGTCCAGTAGTACTCCCAGATTACACAAGGTCATCGTTGAATGTCATTATTTGGCCACAGTTGTGCCTGGACCACTTGATTAGTAAGAAAGGAACAGAAGAGGCAGAATCCAAATTTGCAGCCCCGGAAAGTGTTTCCAGTGAGCCAGTTCAATGTACTACCTCCATACCACTGCCCGTGGAAGGAATACAGAAAGTCCTAGCCCCCTTAAACCTACTGTTGGGGACCACCAGCACAAATTTACCACTGTTGAACAGAGCTCATGGCCAGATGTCCTAGGCCACTCAGAAAATGCTTGTTCCCTCTTTGCCCACTGCCATTTTCAGAGCTACTGCTTGATTTGTGACTTGTTTTCCCCTTCTCATGCTTAAACATCAGCCTTTTCTTAACAAATGTTTATTTGTAGTCTAGACCCCCCCTCACCCAATCACTGCAAAATGCTTTTTGATAGAAATTGAAAAATGAGGTATTTGAAGTAGGAAAGCCAGAAACTTTAGAAAATGTATCAATGTTTTTTAACCTATATAAAAAACTTTGCAGATAAGCTGTCCTTGGACACTCGGTCATTCAAAGCTGGGTGATTGCTTCAGCAGGATGCGCCTGATAAGCTCTGGTGGATGTGCCATTGAGGGCTTTGGCAAATCCTGGAAAAAGTAAAGTGCAGTTTGGGCCTCTGTGTTGTGCCGCACCCTCTTATTGGTTGAAAATGAGTTTCTGAGACCAGGACCCCACTCATTTTGAAAATAATTTATGTTAATTAATGAGTGACACAGGCTGTGAGTGTGCAGCAACTATTCTCAGGGTTGCTGCACATGGGCATCATGGGGATATAGTAGGTTAATACATAGATGAAGAGTAAAGAGGAGTAGGAAGGCTGGAGTCACACACAGGTAGCAAGAAAGATGCTGGGTTACCACACAGGTGATGCTGCAGTGAAAGGAGGTATAGGGCAGAAGCCACATATGGGAAGTGAGAAGAGATGGCAAGTTGCCACCCAAGATCAACGTTGGTGTGAGGGTAGGATGCTGCACACAACCAGTGGTGTGAGAAGTAGTATGATGCACACTGGTGAACGAGGACTGGAAGGGATACTGTGTTGTGGAGCAGTTCACATGGAGTAGAAAGCGGCTGCATTACAAAACAAATGACATTATAAAATGGAACCTTCTTTCAGAATGCTTCCATCAACAAAAGCCATGATGACACCACAGCTAATGGACAGCCCTTTTGGCCAGTTTCTGCAGCCAGCTGAGTCGTAGAAACCAATGTTTGAAATGAGTTACCCAAAAGCTCCTTTCTGGATATGTATAGTAGTGTTTGGTTACCGGACAGCTAACCCGATCATTGGGCAAGACCTAAAAAGGGGAGGAGATGAGGAAGGGAACTCTCTAATAGGGGAATCAGCAGCATCATATGCTGAGGAAGTACCTGTGACATATGTAATAGCTTCATATATTAAATACTATTAACTAAACACAAGGACTTCAAGATATGGAAATGGTTATGTGCAGCTTGCTGGTTTCTGGATGGGGTAGGTTATAACTAGTCCCCAGGAAGACAGACAACAACCGAGGAAATAAAAAAGGGCTCATTAACACCTGCAAATTAGGAATGGACTCCAAAACAAGCCCCACACACTAAATGACTACAGAAATGTGTGGAAATCCCTGACCATACAAGGGGAAAATAAAGCAAAGGCGAGGGACTCAAACGGGTGCAGACTGTAAAGGACAGACAGAGTCCACACTACAGCTAAAGTTGCAAGACATTAGTTGCATGTGTCAGTATAATTTATGGTTACGCATCCCCTGGTGATATGGATAAGCAAGAGTGATCTCCACTTGTTACCCATCTAAACTTCACCGCATTGTGCTCCAGCCGCTACTGTCTGGTCTGTCACTTTCTCCAAACTTGCCCAGTCTGGTACTCTATGATTTTCATGTATAGTTTTGTCTTCAGGTGTCTGACATGCCTTATTCTTGGGAAGCATACGTGTCCCAATGTTGTTCACAGTACTACCACACAAAAAAATGCCTCTTCTTGGCCAGAGGTTTTATTGAGAAACTAGGCGTGAAAATCATCAACTAAGTTAGGAGCATGCACAAAAGTATCTGGCTCCCAGGACCTTTTAGAGGGACCATAAGCCTAACATGCTATCAAAAACTGTACTTGTCCATGGGATATGCAAGAACCGATAATACTCTGCACCTCTTACTTGGAAATTCCATCTACCAACATTGGTGGGGGCGAATGGCTCTGGACATGTGCCACTGGATGAACACACCACTTCTGTGGCTGGCAGTGATGCAATGCTGA
The DNA here is from genome assembly GCF_964261635.1 of Lissotriton helveticus. Lineage (NCBI taxonomy): Eukaryota > Metazoa > Chordata > Amphibia > Caudata > Salamandridae > Lissotriton > Lissotriton helveticus. The sequence goes on along the minus strand of NC_136068.1, from coordinate 1,509,436,099 downwards.
AGATCATTCCAGTTCTGCTACTCAAAAAGGTTCCACAAAGCAAGGTATGAAATTATGAGGAAAAGTCAGGATGTACAACATGGTTCTTAATCTCCACAATAGTGTTTGTGCAGAATACGTGGAGAGGCTGTATACCTACATACTGCACTGGAGCCAAAAGAACAGAAAATAGTTCAGAATACTACGGGGTAATTGTTGCAGAATTCCTCTATGGAAAAAGGAATCACTCCACTCAATGTTTTTAATGTTGTATTAGAAAGCACTTCAGGTATTGCTCCAAAGCAGAGGTCTTCAAACTTTTTGATGCCGGGAAAATGTTGTCAAACTTTTTTAGGTGCAAGGACCGCCTCCGTATAAAAATTTCTAGAACCTGGTACTCCTCATCATCAACAAACAAACTCCCCCAATTACCTCAGCAAATAATGTTTACGGTTGGGAAGTAATATTAAACAGTGTTTAGCAAAATAGAGGTCAGTGAGTGTAGGGGCATGGTCAGAGGTGTAGCTAAAAACAAAAGGACCTCATTTATGAGAAGAGACTTCTTGCTGCACTGCCCTACGCCTATGTGAAAGGGCAAGAATGCACCAAACTTATCAAATACAGTAACACTCCGCAGTGGGCTGTGGACAATTAGACGCATACAAAAAGACAATGGGCTGTTAGGACTGCTCTTGTGCTCAGAGGAAGGGTGGAAGGTGGCCCCATGAGGGAGCGGAGGCTTCTCCCAATGGAACAGAGCTGCTCCCTTTAAACCCAAAATTACAGACAAAAGGCGTCTGTAAAAGGGATCATCATGGACAACGGACGAGAAATCGAAATCATGGTCTGTGAAATTTACGGACAGTTGGTCATCCTAGGCACTAGAGGTGCTGGGGTATGCACAATCCCCTCCCAAGGACTACATGGCTCCCCTGGGCATCGCACCCTCTGACCTCTGGTCTAAATTGTTCTATGTTAATTGCAGAAAAGGATACATAAATGGACACTACAGAATGGAGTTCCTATTCATGTGTCAAAAACAGCTCCTTTAAGCAAAATGAATAACGAGAGGTAAATAGAACAGCGCCTTATGCAATAGAATTAAATATGTTCTACGCCACTCTGCATCTTAATGTTTTAGATTGAAAAGAAGAGAATAAAGGAAATTATTATCAGACTCATAAGGAGACCCCTGGTTTTAGCTTTAGAAAATGTTTGTTATTGATATAGTATATCCGCATGAATATTTTAAGAAAAGTGATTCTAAACCTAAAGATGGACAAGTTGTAGGTGTTGCCATTTGTATAGAGGTTGACATACTGTCTTTGAAAGGGATCAACTGTATGTACAGTACTGCATGTTATGGTTTGAATCAATAAGTGTTTAATTAGTTTTTTTACAAATTAAATATGTATCATTTTGAAAAATCGGGTTGGAATTTATATTTGTAAAATACAGATAGGTGATTTTTATGTTGAACAGCCCTGAAGAAGTACAAGTAAGTGCAAGACACATGTTGGCTGTATTTCTTGGCTGTATTGCTGTATAAATTGTCTCAACAAAGAAAAAAAAAAGAAAAGAAGACTCAAGGAATTTGTATAAGAATTTTTTTGAAAGTTAAGTGTCTCAGTGAAGATATTTATGTAATATATATGTATATACAACAAAGTTGCACTAATATGGTCTATTGAACATGTTGCTTATTAATGTATACTGATGGAAAATATGATGGTTAGTGAAATGGATTAGTGTTTTTCATTTTACTGAGAGCACACCAGTTAGAAAAGTCGGTGCAAATATGTGTTGAATTGAAGTACACACTTGAAACTTCACACTCTAATACTAGAGCTTCTGTAGTTTATGAATTTATGAAAACAATTCTTGAAAAATGAATTATGAAAAAGCATGCATTTATATGAATGTTGTGAACAAATTGTGCTAATAGGGTATTTCCAATAAAAGTTATTTCCATATAATACCGATTTGTGAAAGTTCTATATATTCCTTTTTTTAATTGATTTAATTCATTACATTTGATGTTAGGTTAGAGCTCATTTCAATCAATCAATCAATCAATAACTTTATTTCGGCCACCAGGGGCCATAAAAGCACATGATAAAATACATACACAAATTACAATACAAATAAATAGGATAAAACTTTCGGACTACAACTACATTAATACTTAGCAATAATTTACAATTTTCTAAAAACATTTCCTGCATAAAAAGCTTATTAAACCATTCTAAGTAGTTAGATAAGATACAAATAAGATTTGATTGCAGCAATTTCATCAACTAATCATTTCATAAGGGAGTTTCATCGTTTAAGCCACATTGCATTTAGGAAACGAGATACTGCAAAGACTATCGGAGGGTGTGTATCAAATTTTAGAACTCTAAAAGCCATGGAACATTCCCTGAATCCAAGATTCCTACAAATTGGTTTAACTCAGCATCTGCGTGCTGCCTGATATTTAGGGCAAAAGAAAAGGACATGGATTTCATCTTCTAGATGGTGATTGCATGATGGGCACTCGGTGTTTATATTTGTGTCCCATTTGCTAGTGAATGATTTAAGTGGCAAACTACCCATCCTGAACTACATGTACATTTTCCTAGACATGGCCGGGTAGATCACGTCCAGAAACTTTTCCAATTTGTACTCTACTTTAACTTGAAGAAACTGGGATGTCAGCTTGCCAATTGTAGAACTCCTGTGTAGGAGGGTTAGGTTGTAGTGCCTACAATGGTGCACAAGGTTAGCCCTAGATATTGCAGGGCAAGCTACTCGTGGTGTTGCCCACAACTCAGGCAGGCCAATCCTACTGATTTATTTCTTAATGTGGATTAGCCAGGGGATCTTTTTGGCTCTGATGTCCGCCCACACATCTCTAAACTCATTCTTGTAGGCAGATAATTCTGGGGCCGTCCACAGTCTTCTCCAGAATGTGATCGGCCTTAGTGCTGCCTCCTCCTGAATGGGTAGGAGCCCTAGGTCCAATCTAAGGGGTACTAGGGGAGTACTCGCAGGCAGCCCCAACAAATTCCTCATAAATGTGTGTTCTATCTAAGTGAGGCTGGTAAGCTTGTGGTGACCCCATAACTCAGCCGCGTACATAGATGCAGCTCTAATCTGGAATTTATACATTTCTATAACAGGTGCAGCAGGCTTATAGTCCGAGCGTCTGTGCATTTTGGTTAATCCTCCGGCTTTTTGTGTCATTTTTAGTGCTGCCTTTGATACCTGGGTACCCCATTCCAGGTGTTCTTCAAGCGTGATACCCAGGTACTCAAAGGTTTTTACCCGCTCTAGAGGGGTACCATCTAGAACTGGATTTTGGCGGGTCTTACTAGGGGGATTGAAAATCATGAACTTGGTTTTAGCCAAATTGATTTCCAATCCTCTCAGTGCACAAACATTGAGAAAGCCGTCCAGGATACGCTGGATCCCCATTGATGTCTTGGATAGCAGTAGAGTGTCATCCACGAACATCAATGCGGGTACCCGTCCCGTGGCTAGCCTCAGGGCGTCGATATCCTTTAGGCCTAATAGGTGGTCTACAAGGCCATTTATATATATATACTAAAAAGAGTGGGGGCCAGAACGCACCCCTGGCACACTCCCTTTCTTACCAGGAAGCGTTTGGACAATTCTCCTTGCTTCCCACACCTCACCTGGGCATAGGTTTCTGTATGCAGCCTAATTAGCACATGGAGAAGGTAGGATGGAATTCCTAGGTCTACAAGAACTTTCCTCAGTTTACCCCTAGGCACCAGGTCAAAAGCAGACCTCAGGTCCACGAAGAGGAGGTAGAGGCTGCCACCCTCTACACTCACTGCTTTCCAGTACAGGACCTGAAGTCTGAATAGCTGGTCAGTGGTTGACGTACTTGCCCTGAAGCCGGCCTGGAGAGGGCTCAAGATCTCATTTTCCTCAATCCAGGCCTGGACTCTTTCCAGAAGAATTCGACCCATCAGCTTCTGCGTATTGTCTATTAAGCTGATGGGCCTGTAGTTTGATGGTAGGAGGGGGCAGCCTTTTTTGTGAATGGGTACTAATTCTGCTGTCCGGCGGGTCCATTCCCCTCAAGATGGCATTATAGAGGACACAAAGATAGGGGCCCATATTTTTGGTTGTGACCTGAATAGGTCCCCTGGCAGCCTATCCAGTCCAGGCGCCCTATTAGGCACTAACTTGGCAATAGCAGATTCAACTTCGGCAAGAGTAATTTCCTGTTCCCCACCCAGTCGATACTCGTGGGTGGGGCAAGAAGCTGAAAATGCCACCGCATCCTCACCTGAACAAGCATACAAAGATCCAAAATGTGCCTCCCATACAGTTGGGGCTATATTTGGTTCAATTACTGCTTTGGACTCTCTCCCGCCACCGCTAACTACAGCCCAGAAGGATTTCAAATCCTTATTCTGGAGAGCAGTTCTCAATTCCTCCCATTTCTTGGCATCCCAGTCCTTCTTTGCGGATAGGATGGCCCGCTTATATTAGTGTCTATGTTCCTTAATACCTGTCCTATCCCTGGCTTTAATGGCTTTCAATAGCTCACTCTTGCTTCTGCGACAAGATGAGTTATACCAGGTATGAGACGGGAGAGGTTTTACCTTAGTGCTGACCTCCGGATAGAATACCTCCAGAAGGTTGGCAGTCAACTGGCTATGGATTTCAAGCGGCCTTGTGTCCTGTCCTACTAGTTGGCCCATTTGCCCCAACTCTGCCATTTCCATAAGGTGTGGCACGACCCGCTGATAAATACTTGCCAATTTGTCTAGGGAATCCTGTATATGGGGCCATTTTACCCTCCGCCTGTTGTTGTGCAGCAGGAGAGGTTGTTGTACTGGTTAGGGACAATTCAGAATTGTTCACCAGGCCCCAGCTTCCTGGCTTGAGTGTCATAACTAGAGCGTTATGATCACTATCTCTCCGTCTAACAATCTGGAAATCATGGACCCTGTCCCAGGACCGACATTCGACCATGATATAATCTATGGTCAAAGTATGCCCTTCTTTATTGAACGTGGGTAGACCTGGACTGTATGATTTAAATCTCCTGTTGCAGGCCCTCAAGGAAAAGGAGAGTGTGAAGGAATTAATTTGGAGGACCAACGGTGTCCACGCTTTAATAGGTGGAATTTGTGGTTCCAAGATGTTCCAATGCTGATTCTCACTGCCCTCTTCACCCTCTGTGCTCAGATTATTAAGGGGTTCGTACTGGCAATTGAAATCTCCTCCAACTATTAGAATAGTCTCGGGATCCAAAGTTGGTAAGTAGTTACCAAGATTTTCAACAGTTGTGGACTCTAGCCCGCTCTGTGTCGGCCTTAAGTAAAAATTAAATACCCTTCCCCCAAATCCAAGTCTGCTGGCACTGCGGTCCCCTCCTCTATTTGGGTTGTTTCACTAGACCTCCCATCCTCCATATTCATTCTCAAGCTACCTAGGCCCTCCTGCCTTGCTGGAGACATCACCCCATCTGGTTCTCTTGCGTACTTGCTCCTAGTACTTAGCCTATCACTACTCGTACTTCTAGTTGCCGCCCCCTTGTTCTCACTACTCTGCAAACCATACTGTGTATCAGGGCAGTCAACTCCTGCTGGGCAACAGTGAGCTTCATCAGTAACCTTTCTAGCGGGACTAACAGGTGTTGTAGGGCTACGCCTCAACCGTCAATCTACAAGGTCCAAGATGCTGAATCGATGGTCATGATGGAACATAGCCAAATCTGGCATACAATTCTGGGGCACCATCCCTGCCTGTACATAGTGGTAGAAGTTGTCCCCGGCCACCCACGGTTGCCTTCTAGAGACAATATCAGAATTAGCAAAGGTAGGTGCAACCGGGTAAAAATAGGTCAAGGGAAGAGATTGTATCTGTGTTGCGGAACTTCCAATCGCCCAATTACAGATGTGTTCCAAGGCCCTTCTGTCCCTAGAATTAATGACTACACTGTCACCCTGGATTTTTTTCACCCGTGAACCTACTCAAACTACACGCCTAGCAACGAGGATTTCGCCTGAGACTTGGTTTGGAAGGGGCCTATTTTGTCTCAGCCAGTGAATGCATTTGTTTTTAAGGTCGCTATATGTTTCCTTTTTCCCTTGTTTCAATTCTGGGACCCCTACTAGGACAACCACATATGGTGTGGACTCTGGGGGCAGGTCTAAGCGTGGGAGCACATTTGGGTCATCTAAAATATTTGCCGAATTTGCTAGGTTGTTTATTCTTCCCCCACCCCTATCTACCCCCTGCTCAGCTCTTTTTAGAGTTTCCCCACCGTTGGGCGAGTCATTGCTCCCTAATCGGTCTTGGTTTAGGGGTTGTAATGATGGTATTTCCACTGTAGCATTACAGACCTGTGGTATTGGAGGGTTAGAAACTATGTTAGTTAACCTTGAGGGTCCCTCTGTAATTCCTGACCCACATTCAGCCCGCGTTCCACCCTCAACCTGCACAGTAGTAAAGAGTGTTTCCAGGTGGGTAAGCCTAGCTTCTATAGAGTCCAGTCTTTCATATATGGGCAAACAGGTCTCAGTAAAAACAAGTTCCAGTTTACCCCAAAAATCTTCTCCTAGATCAGTTGGAGCCATTTCTCCAGTACCTGGTGTTATCGTAGGTCTGTGCACAGGTGACTGAGAAGACTCCGGGCTAGATGTAACCCTTAGTCGTTGATCTGGCTCCCGGTTCTCGTGCACTTGGGTTTTTGCCTTCTTATTATTCTTGGTTGTGGCCCCACCACGCTTTCTTTTGACTGCAGGGTCTGGGGCCGGGTGCGCGGGCCCCAGTTTAGCGCTAGTAGCAGACCGAGTTCTCAAACACAGTTTCGCTATTCCCGAGGTTTCATGAATAACTGGAGAAATAGGTAGACCAATTGCAACAGTGTTCGTAATCGCAGGGGCACTAGACATACTGTCCGGTACTATCAATGGTTGCATGTCCTCTCCTTCATGTCCAGGTGTTGTAGACGCAATCTCTATCGTCTGTGAGGTCACCGGTGACGGTGCTCGAGCTATCCCACCCAATGATGGCCGTTTGTGAAGAAGTGGTTCTAGGGATAACCCTTTTTCTGTTAACTCGATCTCGTGTGACAGCAATTTAGATGCTGTGATTAAAAATTGATCTGATGTACCCACAATTGTTCCTCCAGATAGGGATTTCCTCCCCTTTCCCGCCTTGACTGTGTCCATGTCTGCCTACAGGTGGTACAGAAGTACAAATATTTAAAGAAGCAGGAATGGAGGCATGAAACTTGGAATCACTGACCTTTTACAATGTGTTGATGGTGGAATCAAAGGGGGTGGCCCCGCCCCGTCCTCAGACGTTCTCCGACGGGCTCAGACCGTCCCGCCCTTGGCCCAGGGTTCGCCCGGCTCGTCCCGCGACACGGAGGGCTGTGGTGGCTATATGCGCCTCCTGGCGCTGCTGCCTGCGTCGTTTGAGCGCGCCGCACCACTGAGGCTGCTGGGATTTGTGGTCCCGGGGCGGCGACGGCGCTGCTGGTGGCGTCTTGTGACTCCTGGTGGTGTTGGCGGCAAGGTAAGCCCCCCGCAGTGTTTTCCGTGGTTCGATGGCTCTTGGCGGTGTTGGCAGGGTTTTGAACTGCTCCCTCCTGCTGCAAAGCTCCCCCGCTCCACCGAGGGCGTGGTGGCTATATGCGCCTCCTGGCGTTGCTGCCTGCGTTGTTTGAGTGTGCCGCACCGCTGAGGCTGCCTGGAATTGTGGTCCCGCGGCGGCACTGCTGGTGGCGTCTTGTGACTCTTGGCGGTGTTGGCGGCAAGGTATCCCCCCCCCCCGCGGTGCTTTCCGTGGTTCGATGGCTTTTGGAGGTGTCGGCAGGGTTTTGAACTGCTCCCTCCTGCTGCAAGAGCTCATTTCATTTATACGTGCAATGCTAACTTAAAAGGCACTTTTCTAAATGCTTTTTCTCTAGTGCTGTTCTTCCCCTGATTTAAGTCAACGGGTCAATTTATATAAGAGAAATTGTGCTTATTTGTACCGTACATGCCTACATCCTAACATTCCTGAATGCGCACTGTTAAATATTCCAGTGGGAATAGAATTTCAGATACTGCTATGGACAAGATACTTTGTATCATTTTTATTGATACTAGGCCTAGGAGGACACTCAATCTTTCGTGTCTCATGACTAGCATAGAAAACCATCTTGATGTTTCAAGTGTCTTAAGTGACACTATGGGAACAACTACATGTAATAATCTTTCAATGGTGGTGTGATTCCACCTCATTGGGACAATATTTAAAATCTTATAAAAGAAGAAACCCCAAGGGATGGTCAATGTCATTCTGAATTTTCCTATTCAAGACCTGGATGTTATGCTGATCGATTTTTTTACTTTTTCTTACTTTGAACTGCCTTGCTGATGCTACAGTCAGTAGCTGATGGACAGCCTTCTTTATCGAACCATTTCCAATATTTATTATTTCTTTGATCTATACTATTGGACTCGCACCATTGGCGTGGGTCTCCCTTCCATTTTTTCTATTACCTCATGTGTTTTTTGCTGGTGTTGGATGCTTTGGGCACTGTGCCACTGCTGTGCAGTGCCACAGTGCAAGTGCTCCCTATTGGTAAATTGATGTATGAATTAGTGACTCCATGATTGGCTTGTTTGGTTTACTTGTCAGACCCTAGTACAGTGCACTGAGTGAGCCAAGGGCTTGTAAATCCAAATGCTGCTGGTGGGCTTGCAGCACTGGTTGTGCCACCCACAGAAGCAGCCTGTAAAAGCGTGTCTAAGGCCTGCCATTGCAGAGCCTGTGTGCAGTCTGGTACTGCCATGTGAATGAGCACGTGTACCCACTTGCCAGTCCCTAAACCTTCCCTTTTCTTCACATCAGACGCCCCTGTGGTAGGCCCAAGGGCAGGGTGCATTGTAAGTATAAGGTAGGACATGCCCTGGTGTGTGTGGCATGCCCTAATAGTGAATTACAGCCATTTTCGTTTTTCACTATTGCAAGGCTACCTGTTCTCAATAGGCCAGAATCGGCAGTTAGATTATTACATTTTATAATCCTGACTCAGGGAACATGGTAGAAATTCAAGTTTAGTATGCCTGAACTCAGAATGATAAAATACATCTTTTAGTGAAGTTGATTTTAATATTCTGTGTTTGAAAATACCACTTTTAGAAAGTAGGTATTTTCTTGTCTAACTATCCAGGCCTGCCTCTGCTAGGTTGTTTATTCCTTGTCTGAAGTTTGAGTGACAGGGCTGGGGGATTCCAGGAGAGCGAATGAGTCAGCCCAGTGGTGAATAGAGAGATCTGCATCTAGATGGGAGGGAGGAGTAGCACCAGTGACCTGAATAGGACAGTGCCTGCCCCCCACTGCTAGCTCCACCCCCTGTGGTGCGTCTGATGTCTCTGCCTTGCACTGTGAAAGGAGAGAACGAGTCATGTAAACAGAGTGCTCCAGAACTGGTTTGGACTGGGCAAAGGCCCCTGTGCCCTCAGAGGACAAAGGATTTTGGGGCATAAATATTGGGACCCTGATCCCAAGAAATGAGATCACTTTTGGACTACAAAAAGAAACCTTTGCTGAGGAGAGGAACCTGAAGAAACTGAGGAGAGACTATCCCTAAGCTGAAGTGCTGCTTAGGGGATTGGCCAGCAGTGGTTGCCCGACTGCCAAAGAAAGGAGAAAGGACTTTGTGTGATTTATTTTCAACTTGTGAAAGATCACAAAGGGCTTAGAAGAGAGCTTGCCCCTGACCGAAGTCACAGGACCAGTAGACTTCACTAGCCTTTGTGGATTGCTGCTGGAAACGCTGTTTCAGTGGCTACAGAGGCAGGGAGCTGTGACCGACTCTAACGACTGACCAGGTGTCCTGTAGGCACCGCATCGAACAACGTCTGCATCAAACAACGCAAGCTCTGAGCTCACCGACTCCATCCTGACGCCGTCACCAAGCTGTTGCCTGCACCGTGACTTGTGGACACCATGACGTGCAATGCCATGCTACACCGAATAGAACCGGTCTGACCGATGCAGTCACTGCTGCCGACTTCGAGTCCTGTGAACACATCGGAGTTGTGTACCCCCTCGCACGCTTTGCGACGCCAGACTCATACTGCTGTCCAGACTGATCAACGCCAGCTCCCGAACTCCGGCTCTGTCACCGCACCGTAAAGAACGTCTCGCCCTGCAACATACCCCTTGGACCCACCGACTCCATCAATGGGCCGTTGCCTGCACCGCATCAATGGACAACGTGACCTGCAACGCTTTCTTTTCTGCAGCGCACCGAATGCCGGAACCGGCTCGCAAGCCTGTGCCTGCTGTATCAAGTAAAGGTACTGTGACTGAGTCTGTCGACACTTGAGTGGGCCCGGACCGACGCAGTCCTCTGAATTTGTTAGACTCGGTTATTTTTATCAACGCTGTATCCAGACAGGGCTACCGACTCGCACAGAACTCTGATTTAGGCATTTTTAACAAGAACTCTTGATTTTTAATAGTACTGTGGATTATTCTTATAGTTTTTGGTCTTGTGGTAAATTTATATAAAGGATACCTATTTTTATAAATATACAACCTGTGTTGGCACTTGATTACTGTATGTGATCACAAATGCTTTACACACTGCCTCTGAAATAAGCCTGTCTGCTCGTGCCAAGCTACCAAGGGGGTGAGCAGCGGTTATTTTAGGAGTGTACCCCCTTATCCTGACTAGAGGAGAGGGTCCCTATTTGTCACAACTACCTACCTGTGCCAACTAGAGACCCCCAAATCTAACATTGGTGGTCAGTAGTGAGGATTCTGGACTTGCATTTGTGACTCATATACAGTGATTGGTGAACAATACTTAGTGAGTGCAGACCATAACGTAACCACATACTTCTGATACTTGTTTTTGCCAGGGATCTCTATTTTTGCAAAATCATGCCCGGTTTAACCACCATGGGAAGGGCAGAATCAATTGCATCTGTTGACTGTGATTGGGAGGAAGAGAAAACAGAAAGCTACACCAACAAGCAGCTCAAGAGCTTCTGCAGAAAGTTTAAAATTTCAGTGACTGGACTCTCCAGAAATAACAGTTCCAAAAGGTGCTGAGGGCCTGGGTCGAGGCAAGGAATGCCCTTGGAAATGAAATGGAATATGAGGATGCAGAGCAGTGGCTTGAAGGACCACTGGATCCAGAAGGGAGGGGTGCAACCTTCCTGTTGGGTAGCAGTGTTTCTGCCCGAGGCTTGTCCCGAGAAGAGCTGGCAGACTGGAAAGAAAACAGGATGAATGAAATAGAGATGGCCAAACTCAAATTGGGCGGTTGGAATTAGAAGTGCAAACCAGGAAGTTAGCCCTGAAGGAAAAGAAATTGCAGTTTGAACATGAAAAGGTTTTGAGGGAGTTGGAATTGAAGGCCAAGAGCTTAAAGATTACTCCCTCTGGTGGCAGCATACCTTCAGCACCTGTGAAAGCTAGAGTGTATATTCCTAAGGTTGTGGAAAAGGATTTTATAAGAATGATGATATTGGGCAGTGGTTCAGAGCCTATGAGGTAGCCATATCTTCCCACCGAGTCCCTGAGAGGGATTGGGGAGCGGGTTGTGGGGGCGGTTCCTTAGTGAGGGGTGGGACACACTGTTAGACTTGCCTTCTGAAGTCCATACTTCTTATAGCAACATGAAGGATGCATTAATGTCTAGGTATGGTTTAACCCCTGAAATCTATAGGCAGAGGTTCAGGAGTTGCAAAAAGATAGAGTACAGTACCTGGGTGGAATATGTCACATTCTTTTACAGAGCATTGGATGGTTACGTGAAGGGCAGCAAAGTTAATCATTTTCAAGGTCTCTTGGATTTGAATGCATGGGAGCACTTGTCTAGTAATTGTTTTCCAGAGCTGCGCCAGCACCTGATTGATAGCCGGCTGACTTACCCTAGGAAGCCTGCAGAGGAGGGGGACCGCTGGGTGAGCATCCGGGTCCACAAGGGTCACATGGGAGACTCAGCCAAAGGTGGGTAGGGTCCCCAGCAGAAGAGTAAGGGGACAAGGGTAAACAGAAGGAGTTCCGTAGAGGGCCCCAAAGTAATCCCCAAGGGAACCAAGGGAAAGGTTCCTAGCCTCGCCCTGCGATAAAGCAAGGGGTCCCGACAGGTAATCCTGTTCCACAGGGACCCCTGAAATGTTACAAATGTGGGGACCTGGGCCATAAGGCGAGTGACCCCAGGTGCCGCCCATTTGGAAAAGCAGCACCCACTCGTGCTCCACCCTCGCAGATGGCGGTGTAGCCTTGGGCAAGGATATTGGTGTCCAAGGTGGGTGGGATCCTGCAGAGATGTCCCATGTCTCTTTAGGAGACTGAGGTAGTCCCAGGGACCCAACTGCTCAATAACACTAAGAAATGTGGGCAGTGGGTGACCATAAATGGCCACAAGGTGGAGGCTCTTAGAGATACAGGAGCCAGTGTGACGCTGTCAAGTGTCACCTGGTGTTTCAAGAGCAGATTGTCCCTCATGCATTTTGCTGAGTTGTTGCCGCCGACAACACAGAGAGCCAATGGCTCAGGTTCCCTTTGAGTGGGGGGGGGGGTCTCTGGTACTCTTCAGGTAGCTGTGAGGCCCGCCATGCCTGTTGACTGTTTGTTGGGGAACGATTTAGAGAGCTCACCTTGGGGAAAGGTGGAGAAGAGTACTCACTTGGAGATGGTGGGTCTGCCTGACTGGGTGTGTGTGACCACCCGGTCAATGGCAGCCCATAGGGGTGCTCAAGAGGACCTGGAACCTGAGAGGGAGGCCCAGCAACCAGCCTTAGAGAGGAGAGGCAGGGGGAGAGGGAAACCGGCCTTAAGTTCCCACGGCCCAGTCGGAGGTAGACCCTGAGTGGGATGCCCTGGTGCCTACCGGGGGGAGAACAGGTAGCTGAACTGGGGGACCTGCCTGAGCGGACCCATTGGCAGCAGGAAGGAGGCCCCTCCAAGGAAGAATTCTGCCGGGAGCAGATAAAATGCCCTTCTCTTGAGGGCTTGCAGCAACAGGCTGCAATCCAGGCAGCAGGTGATCAGTCTGGATCACATTGGATCTACTGGGAGAACGGTCTCCTGTATAGTGAGCCTAAGGTTTCTGAGCCTGGGTCAGCCCATGTGCTGGTGGTACCCCAGAGCTTCAGAGCCTTCCTACTGGGGCTGGCTAATGATGTGCCATTGGCAGGACATTTGGGGCAGGACAAGACCTTTGAGAGGTTTGTCACCCACTTTCATTGGCCCCAAATGTGCAAGAGTTCAGACACTCATTGCAGGACATGTCAGACTTGCCAGGCAAGTGGAAAGAGTGGGAGGACACAGAAGGCTCCTCTCCAGCCATTCCCTGTGGTCAGTACCCCCTTTGAGTTGGTGGGGACTGACATTATGGGGCCATTGGAGCCCAAGACAGCCATGGGCCACAGGTTCATGCTCGTCTTGGTGGACCATGCTACCCAGTACCCGGAAGCCATACCTCTGAGGACAGTAACGGCCCCTGTGGTGGGACGAGCACCAATGGGAATTTTCTCCCAAGTAGGATTCCCTCGTGAGGTAGTGTCTGACCGAGGGACCAACTTAATTACCAGGTATATGAAGTCCCTGCGGCAGGAGTGTGGGGTAACTTACAAGTTCACCACTCCTTATCACCCCCAAGGAAATGGGTTGGTTGAAAGATTCAACCGAACCCTAAAGGGCATGATTATGGGTCTTGAGGAACCCATGAGGTGTAAGTGGGAAGTCCTTTTACCATGCCTGTTTGCATACCATGAGATGCCACAAAAATGTCTAGGGTTCAGTCCCTTTGAGCTTTTCTATGGACACCCAGTCAGAGAACCTCTGAGTCCGGTCAAGGAAGGCTGGGAGCAATCTCCCAGGAAACCTCCCAAGGATGTATATAGCTACATGCTGGTCTTCAGGAACCAGACTCGGCGTTTCAGACAACTTGCTGAGGTGAATCTGGAAGCCAGCCAGCCAGGAGAAGATGAAGCGATTGTATGACCAGAATGCCACTCTGGTAGAGCTTCAGCATGGTCAGAAAGTGTAGGTCATGGCCCCAGTGGAGCCCTGCGTGCTCCAAGATAAGTTGACCGGACCATTTGAGGTTGTGGAGCGCAAGAGTCCAGTTACCTACTTGGTGGACTTGTGGTCTCCCAGGAACCCCTTGCGGGTCCTGCATGTCAACCGCCTTAAGCCCCATTTGGAGAGGTCCGAAGTGGGCATGCTCTTAGCGACAGATGCTGGAATGGAGGAGGAGACCGAGCAAGATGGGTCAGTTGATGGTGTAAACCTCTCTTCCACCCTGAGCAACAGACTGACTGCCGTCAGTTGCTGGGACAGTTTTCAGATCTGTTCTCCCTGGTTCCTGGTATCACAGATTGGTGCGTCCATGATGTGGATACAGGAGACAGCTTACCTGTGAAGCACAAAACTTACAGGGTAACTGACAGGGTGAGGGCTTGCATCAAAGGGGAGATCTCAAAGATGCTTGCGCTAGGGGTGATTGAGTCCTTGGGCCAGCTCAGTGGTCTTGGTCCCAAAGGCTGCAGCGCCGGGTGCCGCATACGAACTTCGGTTCTGTGTGGACTACCGAGGGCTCAATTCAGTCACGAAAACTGACGCGCACCCCCTCCCCAGAGCTGATGAGCTCATTGATCGGCTAGGGGCTGCACCTAAGCACGTTTGACTTGACAATCGGGTACTGGCAGATCGCCTTGACTGATGGGGCAAAGGAGAGGTCAGCCAGGCTTTAGGGCACGGAGTGCTTCAAACTCCTATGCACTATGCATGTAGTGGTCTGACCACCTTCACACTTGTGTTTCAGGCCTACAATTCCCCAGTCAGTATCCATACACTCCAGCAAACACCCTGTGACTGCTCTTGCAATCCCACTGTGACTCTTTCAGTACCATGTACTAATCTATTCACTAAAGTAAAACTCAATCAATTATGAAATCACCCAGTGTCTCTCCTTATAGTACTGTAATAATTCCGTCATAATGCATGTACTCATGCAGTGAGCCCGACTTTAGGGTATGGAGTGCTTCAAACTCCTATGCACTATGCATGTAGTGGTCTAACCACCTTCACACTTGTGTTTCAGGCCCACAATTCCCCAGTCAGTATCCATACACTCCAGCAAACACCCTGTGAGTGTTCTTGCAATCCCATAGTGATTCTTTCAGTACCATGTACTAATCCATTCAGTAAAGTAAAACTCAACCAATTATGAATTCACCCAGAGTCTCTCCTTATAGTACTGTTATCATTCAGTCAGTATGCATGTACTCATGTAGTGAGCCAGGCTTTAGGACATGGAGTTCTTAAAAACTCCTATGCACTATGCATTTAGTGGTCTAAGCACCTTCACAATTGTTTTTAAGGTCTACAATTCCTCAGTCAGCATCTATATAGAATGTGTTTGTATAGTAATAGAAAAGTATAATTTATAAAGTTATTAACATACTTTGGTTTATGTTTATTTTTTACAGATATTGTTTATCATCATTAAAATAAAGTTATCAGGCCTGAAAAATCAAGAAAGAGAAAAAGAGATCTAAAGGACAGTTACATGAGGAAAACTCAACAACAAGTATGACAATGCTTCAATCAGAAAAAATAATCAAAATATTAGGAAAGGAAAAAAAGCAAATGCACTGTCAAAACATACGACGTTTGGTAAAAGAAGACAAAATCAATATAAAGAAATATACAAAAAATATTTTATAATAGAGCAGTACATAATTTGCTGAAAGATATGAAGAATTATAAAAAGAGAGCACTATTTTATAAAAAGAAGAAGCATATTGAATCCATTGTTAAAAAGGCTTTTGAAGTAAAAAGGAAACTATTTATTTTAGTTTTAAATAGAATTCGCTCACTAGATAAACAAATGCATTTAATGAAAGCCAAAAGTAAGAGAAAAAGGTTAATTAACAGAACTAATTTTTGTTATGTTTTTTGGGGGAATGGAAACACAGTTCAAGTTCAGAGCCTTTCTTTAGTGAAGAGTTATTTTCAGACAAATGATTTGTTGCATGCAGTGGACACCAGTGATAGTGATCGAGCTTATGAGGTTAGAAATGGTTGTCCAATTGACAAGGAAAAAAGGGTTCCCAGAAATTCAGAAGAAGTGATAGCTGATAAAGTTCTAGGCAGACGTCCTAAAGCCCCAGTGTACACTTGGGATTGCAGTAGTATTTGTAGTGTACGACATGAATGTATTGATCTTTTACGCAATTTCTTACAAGCATATACTAAAAAAAGTGTTAAACAAAAGATTAAGATGTTGTAAGAACTAGGCCCATGCAGAGTGAGAAAAAATACTGGCTTGCAAGGTCATTCTCTGGCTTGTCTTTCTAGAAAAGTATGTCAAAGTGTTTTTCACCATTTCAGGATGTTAGCAGTACATCATACTGAAATGCGGAAGTTAGTCAGAAGATGGTATTATGCAAAAAGTTCAGCACTAAAGTTAAATGAGCTGAATAATGCTCTTTTGCGTGGATCAATATCAGATGTGAAGAAGGTTTGTGATGATATTGAGTTTTGTTACTTTGGTCCTCAAGAAGAGAGTGCAGAAACTGATACATTAATAGAAGAAAATGTTGAAAGAATGTGGAACATACTATTACAAAAAATGTTGATGATCAAATTACAAAGTTTATGGTAATTTCAGGTGAAACGCCAAATTTTTCTTGTATTTGTTGTCAGCGAACTCACTATAAAAATCAGACTAGGAGTGTTGATCTGTATTTAAACAGTGAAAGAGAAAATAATGATAAGTGGAAGGAATTTGCAACTTATTTGTTGGTAGAGAATTGTTTTGATTTGGGTTCTGATCAGCGTATTTGTAAATATTGTTATACTAAATTAGATGAGCATAAAATGACTGTTAGAGCTGCGCATAATAATCTAGAGTTAGTTGCTATTCCTCCAGAACTGATAGATTTAAATACCTATGAGTCTATTCTCATTTAATGTGTGCATCCGTTTCAGGCTATTGTTCGTATGGAGCCTAAAACAGGTAAATTGCCTCCTTCAGATTTACAAAGAGGATTAAAAGGAAGAGTTGTATATTTACCATTAGATTTAAAGAAAAATATTGAAACTATTGGTGCAGAGAGTGTAGAAAATGAACCTCTAGGTATTTTAGTTAATGGCATTCCTACTAAGAGTAAGAAAATCTGGCAGGAGTTAGTGGATGTTAGGAAAGTGCAGAAGGCAACTTTGTATTTGATAAAAACAATAAGTACTATAAAAAATTTTATATGGGGGAAGAAGAAATACTTTTAGCAGAACATACTGAAACGTCAAGTGGACAAATTGAAAAAGTGGACATGTCAAGAAGTGAAGAAATCTATGAACATTAAAGTGTACATCCACTTCATTCAAAAGAAGTGATGGGGAATACTATTCAGTTATTCCAAATGAAAAAAGCAAAGGGATGTCCCATGAGTGTATGGGAAGAGAGCTTGTAAGCTCGTTGTTTTCCCCAGCTTTTTCCAACAGGAAAAGGAGGACGATATGATGAATGACCTGTGCAGATTTCTGCATCTGAATATCGGACAACAAGATTATATGCAGAAGATCCAATGTATCCCTTATATATTTAATCTTTTGTTTGAAAGTGACATGTCTGGACTTTCATATGAAGTCAATCACGTATTGAAAACAGGAGTACATCTGCAAAATGATGGCATGTCTGCGTGGCACTAATGAATATTGGTACCGTCGTCATGGAGAGCTTAAATGTATGCTACGGAACTTAGGAACTCCTACATGGTTCCTTACCCTAAGCTGTGCTGAGTACGCTTGGGATGATTTACTTGAATTTCTTTCAGAGGCAAATTCCAATATAAAAAATATTGAATACAAGACACCTGGAGAATTGTGCTCTTTGGATCCTGTTAATGTATGCAGGTATTTTAATCATAGATTTGAAGCTATGATTTCGTATCTGCAATAAAAAAAATCCTCCTCTTGGAGCAGTTGTGGATTTCATTTGGAGAAATGAGTATCAAGCAAGAGGTGCTCCTCATATACATATGCCATTATGGATCAAGGATGCCCCCAAATTCGGAACAGATTCAGATGATACTGTTTTGTCTTTTATTGAAGAATATGCCACATGTACTGTACACAAAAGCACAGAAGAAAACAACTTAAGACAACAAGTCTTACGATTCCAAAGCCATCGTTGTGGAAAATACTGTCAACGAAAGTACAAGTCTAAGGAAAAGTTTTATACCAAATGTTGTTTTGGTTTTCCAGGTCCTGCAATATCCAAAGGAAGAGTGAACAGTTTTAAGTCAGCTATGCAACAAACCATCACAAGAAAGTCTCCAAAAAATACCTGCAATTTAAGAAGCGAAGAGTCAAAATACATAAATGACTACAATCCGGTTATTCTGTCTATGTGGAATGCTAACATGGATATTCAGTACGTTGCGGAATATTCCATTGCTGTTGCTCGATATGTAATGTCCTACATTACAAAATCAGAAACAACGGAATTGAAAGAAATGTGGGAAGAGACTTCTCACAAGAAGAGTCTAAGTAAGAAATTACATAATTTCAGTTTGAAGATGTTATACCATCGAAAAATTGGAGCATATGAATGCTCAGATCGGTTATCTTCTGCAAGTCTATACTCCAAATCTAGACGAATAATTTGGCTGAGTCTAGGTCTTGCTGCAATGTGAAATCGGGTACTGAAATCTGCTCAAGATATTTAATAGTGCTGCAAAACTACACTTTTAAATTGAATACTACAGAGAACATCAATGATGGGAAATATGGAGTGATTGGTTCCGAAGGATGTTTGGTGAAACAAACAAAAGGAGATTCGATTAATCACGGGAAGCTGAGTTGCGACACTGCTGATAAAAGGGAATTGTACTATTTAGCTCTTTTGCAACTGTTCAAACTGTGGCGTTCAGAATTGGAATTCCTTGGAGAATTTTAGAGCTATGAAGATTCCTTCAATGCTTGTAAAGCTACTATAGAATGCTCTGTTTTTGCAAATTATGTGAAAATGTTGAACGATGAAATTGATCAAGAAGCTACTATTGCAGCTGATATTGCTAGAGACAGTTCTCAAGACAATCAAAGTTCTGCTGCGCTAAGTCAAGATCCACTAGGACAACTAATTGTTGAAAATGAAGCAGCAATTGCCATGAATGAGGTGGAAACAGCAATGCATCAAGCTCAAGAAGATGTAACAGACTTAGCAAACCTGGAAGAACAACTAAATGTTGAACAGAAAGAAATATATCAGCAAGTGAGACAACAGATTGACCATGGATTTCCTCATGAAAAAAAAGAATGTACATGCACATCATTTCAACCCATCCGAATGCGTGTGTAAGCTGGAACAGGAAAAAGTTTCTTAATTAAAGTAATCACCAGTTATCTACAGAAAACAACTGAGTCACATTTGTCTTGTGTTGTAACTGCTCCAACTGGGCTAAAGAACGGGGATGGATTCAACCCAGATCTGTTGACTGGGTGTGAGTGTTTGATTGGTTCAGATGCTCCGTCCATCACACCTCCTTTTGTACCGCTTTGTCGCCATAAGTTGGCAGGGTATGCTCAGACGTTGAGTCCCTTGCTCACTTTGCCACTGGATTCAAGCAAACCTGGCTGAAGACGCCTGGAATGCCAGAAACCGGTCCTAGGAAGCTTGATTCCGGTCCAGGGAAGGCATGTCTTGGCAGTTCCGGCTGGACTGTTCCCATGAGGCACAGGGTCAGACTGATTTGCATATGGCCATGTCTGAACTGGGGTGGCAGAGTGGGCTAAAGAACGGTGATGGATTCAACCCAGATCTGTTGACTGGGTGTGAGTGTTTGATTGGTTCAGATGCTCCGTCCATCACCACCCCCTTTTGTACCAACTGGGTTGGCAGCACACAACGGTAAAGGAATTACATTACATTGTTTACTGATGCTACCTGTGGAGCATGAAAACAAATTGGAATATCACAAGCCATCTGGAGAAGCTTGTTGTGAAGTTTCAAGGGTGCTTAAGAAAATGAAACTTCTGATTATTGATGAGGTAAGCATGGTCTCAAACGTAATGCTTGCTTTTGTGCATTTAAGAATGCAGCAAATTCCTAAAACAGAGTACGACGTGTTACTTGGAGGAAAACATGTCATAGTATTTGGGGATCTACTGCAACTTACTCCAGTAAAAGTACAACCAGTATTTAAAACACTTGTGCAAGAAGACACTATAAAGTCTCTGGGTAGTGTTGGAAACGTTAACATTTGGTCATATTTTGAATACAAACAACTCATTACAAATATGCGACAGGCAATTGCTGTTGATTATGGAACTATTCTTGAAGTTATAAGAAATGGAGTATTGACAGAACATGGCAAAGAAGCTTTGCACAGTCGATTCCTTTTCAATTTGTTTCCAAATAAAAACATAGTTCCTGAGAAAATATATATGAAAATTGCAGAAAACAAATCTGTAATCTGCTTAATGCCAACACTGCGCGAGTGTTCTATATTCAACAAACAACTTTTGAAGCTGGAAAATGAAGAAATAATAAAAATGGAAGCTATTGATAAAATAGAGCATGAAGGAATCACTATTATTTTCACAGAAAAATTGAAGACAAAATAGTTTTTTTTTTTAGAAAAATCGATATCTAAAACTGCTGGTTTAGAAAAGAATCTATATGCATGTAGCACCTGTCGGGTAATTTTAAGGCACAATTTGGATGTAGAAAAAGGTTTAGTTAATGGAGCAATGGGCAAAGTTGTGGATTTTGTTAATTATACTAATAAAGATGGTCTTGAATTTTTTTAAATTAAATTTGATCATATTGAAGAAGTGAAACAAATTGGTCGTTGTTCAGTTCTTTTTTTTTGCTTGTTAAGGATTTATATGTCCGTAGAAAACAGTTTCCACTTTCTCTGGCATATGCAGTGACTATTCATAAATCTCAAGGTTTAAGGGTAGACAATGCTTTGGTGAACACTGGAAGTACCCTGTTTAAAGAGGGTATGGCATATGTTGCTTTGTCCTGAGTAAAAACTTTATCTGGTTTGTTTTTGATGACACAAAGGTTACTGCAGATGCAAACTGTGTAAAAGAGTACAATAGGTTAAGAAGAGTGTATGCTCCCAATTTATGTCAATATACTGTATTTGAAAAGTGTGTGATAGGTTGAAAAAGAAGGTATGAGAACATCTGTAGTGAAGGTATAGAGAAGGGAAAAAAAACAAGCTAATGTTGTGATTGCAAGCAAAAAGAAAAAGGACAATGTTGAAGAGATTGTTGGTTGTCAGTTTGAAAATAGTTCAGGTGTCAACTGATATGCTAATGTAGTGGTTAATGTTTTTTTCTTGAAGGTTTGCAACACCAAATTATGGAGAATCGGGAATAATATTTTGTTCATTGTTGCATTGCGTTTATGAAAAATTGAGAACTGATAAAAGAAAAATACAAAGCGTTTGTGATATTCGTAATCTTTTGGATGTATATTCTGGGTCTACACAATTTACGCAGATTATCCAACAAGATGCTCAGGAATTTCTAATGTATATGCTTACCATATTGGAAAATGAAGGCACAGAAATTGAAAATCTTTTTGGCCTTTGTTACAAATGGGAATATCATTGTGAAAATTATATGTCTACATGTAGCACTAACATAGACACTGAAAGATTTATATATTTGACATTACCAGACTGTAAATCAGTGTCTTTCAATAAACTAGTTAAAGCAGCAAATCAGAACATGCAGTGTAGTCAATGCAAATCAGAAATGGCATCAACATTATTTATACAAAGATATGGACAATATATAATTTTAATGATGCAACGTGGTACAGCTGATTGAAGAAAATTGGACACATTTCAATAAAACATTTTGTAGCAAGTCAACTATATATATCTGGAAGGACTTTTGTAGCAGTAGCAATAATTTTCTATGAAGGTCCGGTCACAACATCTGGACAGTACACTGCCTATCTAAAATGTGAAAAAGGCTGGACACTTTGTAATGATGCTCAGTTGGTTTTTAAACAATGTTTGCCTAGCGAATTACCAAATTTCTACCTAATATTTATAAAGACAAAGTTTTAGGAACATAAGTCGGCCTCTGAAGAATTTATTAATATGTATTAATACGATTACTATTGCTAAATTTCAACAAAAAGGAATTCAATAATACCTTTTGGCCTGGAGGAAAGGTGTTTCTTTGAGTTATGGACTTTTTCTTGCACATTGTCTCAGCGTATAGTTTACAGTGTTTATAAATGTAAGTTATAAACTTTTTTTTAGGAGTCAGCATTTTATATATGTATGATTTGTATTAAATGATGTTTTATTGAGGATGGATTCTTGTTTTTTTTTTAAACAATCTAATTGTTTTTTTGCCCGCTGTTATGTGATGAGTACAGCAAAAAAAGGCAAAGAAAATAGTTTGTAAAATGTTAAAATTATGCTGTGTTGTAAAAAATATATTATATATTAGAACTATTTTTTCATTTCTTTCACAGATCCTAATTCTAAAATATGAAATTTACCGCATTTTAGATAATAAAAAACAACTGAATAAAATGTATAGCATTTTTTATTTATATTACTGTGAAGGGAAGTTTAACTAAGTATTAAAATGCACAATGGCCTGTGTTTGCACACAGGTGAAGAAACGGGAGCTGGACGGAGCTGGACGGAGTACATATGTGTGGGAAGATGCTCTGTGGGCGTTTTAAGTTACAGGATAAAGTTAACACGAATACTGACTGTCACTGGGGCCAACTAACCCACCACATATGTGCAGAAAGTGCCAGAGAATTGCATTGCAGACAGGTATAAAATAGGACACAGCTTCAGAGCACCTCTCTGCAACACACCTGTATGGTATTCAATAGAGAGATATGGTGGGCCCAGGGAATTTCAGGATTAAAAGTGACAAAAATCCTTAACTTAAAACATATCACAGAGTATATTTGCACGATACATCAGGCCCCATCCCTTCCCTTAACTAATCTATAAACATGTTCTATCAGTTTGCAAAAACGTAAGTACTTATAAATGTATCTTGTTCTCTGTTTGCAGTACTGAAATTATTCTATTTATTACTCAGACAGTTAAGGGTTGGCCTAGCCATTAACCCTAGTACAAATTCATTTTTATATACTATGCATGCACATCATAGTTACAGCACAAAACACTTTCATATTTACAAAGAGAGGAAAAGGAAGTCTATGTACCTTTTCTTCTCCATGTAATACAAACTCATCATACATACCACTTTGCGTTGAAAGGGCGTTCTATGGGTGTTGCTGTGCGTGTTTGCCCAGAACACTTATAGAACAAGACACATCTGCAGATTCATCATAATTCAAAAATCTGGACATGAGTGTGAATGCTGCACCATCCTCCAATTGGTGTAGCAAGGCAAAAAAAGGAGAATTGTTTTCATTTCTCCTCATTTTTTCTCTTTCAATATATGCTACAATGCCCAGCATACATTGAAGGAGAATAATGCCTGCACGGATAGTTTTTGTGCAGGAAGGTGTGTCTTTTTGCACAAAAACAAACTCCACACGGCACAGATATCCTTGCACCATGGTGCACGGGTGCCTGTGTCACCAAATGGCTGCAGTTTAAGCAGTAGCGCAGAGAGAAGCACAGACTTGCAACATATATATGTATATATGTTGCATCCCTGTAGTTCGGATGTACCAGAGCACGTTGTAGCTAAATAGTTTACAGTGTCATGCTGTAGCACTTCCTTATAGTTCTGCACTTATACATTCACCATACATTCACCATACGCCACAAATGCATTCTTTCAGTCAATTATGCACTAAGCATATATTCATCTAAACTTTCACACTCTAGCACACAAATCCAGCACTTTTGTTAACCAGAGTAGTTAGTTCTGAAAATAAATTTTTTTTCTTTTTTGTAGTTTTATGTATTTTATTTGAACACATTTTTATTTTTTTTTAAATGAAAAAAAAGTCAACGGGACGAACAAAACAATGAACTTCAGGCCAAAAAAAATAAACTAACAGAGATGGTTATCCAGTGCCCTGCAAACTAAATCAACAGATTGCTCCCCATAGCACAGCAATCTATTGCATTTCACGCAATGTATTTTTTGCGTTAGCAAGTTGAGACCTTATGTCCAAATTGTATGTTAATGTTAATGTTAGTGGTAACTTATAAAGCGCACGTACGCCGTTTGGCTTCATGACGCTGATAGGCTCACTAGATATCCAGAGTTGATTCAGTTGTATGCTTGCTGGAACAACCAGGTCAATTGCAAAAGGTCAGTGTTAGATCGACTTTCCCGTGGAAAGGAGTTCCAGAGTTTGAGGACTGCACATTTGCAACCACCTTGACTAACTTGGTTAAATCTCGGGATTGTAAGGAGTGAGAGGTGGGCAGAATTGAGATTGCGGACAGGGGTATGTCTAGATATCAGCTTATTGATAAATGCAGGGCTACTGCCATGCAGAACCTTAAAGACAAGACATTCTGTCTTAAAGGCACATCGATGGATGATGGGAAGCCAATGCAATTTCTTTAGCAGGGATGTAGCTGAATACCAACGTGGCTGTCGATAGACCAGCCGAGCTGCATTGTTTTGGACCAGTTGCAGTCGTTTGAACAGGTATAGTGGCATGCCCAGATATACCGAATTCTTTAAACAATGGAGTTAGGTCCTGGGACATACAGTGGGTTGGACCTTCAGTATACTATAAAATACAAAATTACCCCCTGTATAATTTCTTTTATGACTCAACTTTTGAGTGACACAAACAAGTCACAATACAGTTTGTGAGGTATCATTTATTTATACCTTCTTATTTTATTATTTTTTCAATCTTTTTCAATTTCATTAATGTCTAAGAAAAACACCATGACAAACAAATACACCACAATTCAACATATATATATACAATTTCAAAATACATCTATATACAACCTGCACATCGAATTTCCTTTTTGTCAACAGACATTTTCATCAACAGACATTTATTGCGATTAGAGTTATTTAATAACACTAATGAAAATGCTCTACAGCATCTGCCTGAACAGTCCACTACCTATGAACCAATGTAATACAAAAAATAATACAATAATTCTACAAAGAATAAATTTCAAAAAAAGTAAAGAAAAAGAAGAAATTTTGCAAAGACCACAACTGAATTCATTGGTCAACTGGACATTTAAAGTGCATATTTTTCAAATGCCGACGCGTTTCAAACCCTGTTACTTGAATTGTTGGGTTCTCATCAGGGCTCTTTCGTTTATAATTGTCTGATTTCCAGCCTTTTGCCGGTCCAAGGACTCTCTTGGTAAGTTATCATTCAGCTTACATATTTCCCAGTGGTGTCTTCAGGTTAATATGGACACCTCTTGGTGCTTCGTGCTTGTTCTGTTGTCGATAATTGACCTCGGTTTGTACAACCTTCAACTCTGGGAAGGCAGATTCACCGTTCTTAACCTCAGGCTCTTGGGCTAGGATTAATCTCGAGCGCCATTCTGGGCCATCGTCCTGGGATTTCCTGTCCGTTTGAAGCTCCGAGTTCGACTGAGTCAGTCGCTGAGTTACCGAATTGGCATAGTCTAGGTTGGACAGAACAGTTGCCACTATAGTTTGAATCAAGGCATCATGGGTAAAGAAGCGATGAATTTTCCTGATCTTACGTAGCTGGAAAAAAGATTTGGAGACAACCGTGCCCACTTGAGATTTTAACCTGAGCTTGTTATTGAGAGAGACTCCCAAGGTCTTGGCCGAAAAGGACGGTGAGGGAGATGAGTCCAGCTCTGCTGGCCAATATTGAGGGCCCCAGAGCTCATGGCTATCTCCGATCAAGACCATTTCTGGTTTTCCTGGATTTAATTTGAGATGGTTACAATCCATCCACTATTGTATGAACAGCTCTGTAGCTTGGAAGTCTGCAACTGAGCTATGAGATCCGTCGATTTTAAAGTAAAGACCAGCTGTAGGTCATCTGCATAATAAAAAACTGTCAACATTCTTTCTCTCAGGGAATGAATCAGTGGAGCCATATAGATATTAAACAAATGTGGGGAGAGCACCGAACCCTGTGGAACTCCACATTTGATTTTACGTGAAGGAGCAAGAAAGTTTCCTTGTCGAACGGCCTGAGAGCGATCATCAAGGAAAGAGGTGAACCAACAAGCAGCGATGCCTTCAATGCCAGCGAGTTTGACACAGTCGGCCAGGATGACATGGTCGACCGTGTCAAAAGCGGCAGAGAGATCCAGCAGTACCAAAGCCCGGGGAGCCCCTTTATCAATATGATCCCAAAGAGTATCCAACACAGCAAGAATGACAGTTTCGGTGGAATGGGCAGGGCGAAACCCTGCCTGTTGGGGATCCAAATATTTGGACTCCTCCAGGAAGTTGGTCAAATATTTGGCCACATGTGTCTCTAATAGTTTTGCCAAAAATGGGAGCAGGAAGATCAGACGGTAGTTGGAGGGGAGCGTAGGATCAGCTCCAGGTTTCTTCAAAAGAGGTACCACTACCGCTTTCTTAAAGGCTATGGGCACTTGACCAGAAGGTAAAGACTCATTTAACAGCGAGAGTATAGGTCCTGGGAATGCTGTAAAACAGTCTCTAAGTATGTGTGGAGGACAACAGTCCAAGAACGATCCTGATTTAACCTTCACCAGACGTTCCTGGAAGGTTTCCGTATTGATGGTAGGAAAGTTACTAAGAGTGCTGTTATTAGGTGGAAAATCAGGGACTCTAGACGTACTTATATGCTTAGGAATTTTAGCCTTAAGAGCAGTAATTTTGTAGATGAAATAATCATTAAGGGATTTACATAGGGCTTGGGAGGGCAATGCTTTTAATAGAATTCTTTCAGGATTAGATAGTTCATTAACTATATTGAAGATCTCTTTAGAGTTTTTATTTGAATTGAAAATACGTGTTGAAAAATAAATAATTTTAGCTAGTAGAATTTTTTTTTTAATTCTTTCTTGGCTTCTATATAGAGTAGTTTTTTCCCATGGCAGTAGTTGGAGCACCATTGTCTCTCAAATTGCCATAGTGCCAGTTTCTGTTTTTTTAGTTTTAGAAGTGAACCATCTCTGTGAGTCGTTATGACAAGCTGATTTTAATGGTTTGAGGGGAGCATGTTTATCACTGGCATTCTGAAGCCATTTTGAAACGTTTGATTCTGTAATTTCTAGATCTGTACCATAAGTTGGTATAGTTGACGCTAGTGTAAAGAGGAGATCTGCTAGATTCACAGAATTCCATTGCCTACCAGAACAAACTTTAATCCTGCTAGGTTTCGCAATAATAGAGAATTTAAGAGTACATTTTAACAGATAGTGATCAGACCAGATGCAGCGTTCAATGATGGGGACAGAGGTGGACAAACCACTAGTCCAGACTTGGTTGATGATATGGCCTTTTTGGTGGGTAGGGAATACGACCTGTTGGTTAAAATTAGGATTGGTGAGGAGGTCAGTCATTTCAGTTGAATGTGGGCCTTCCTCAGGGTCTTTGTACCAGAAGTTAAAATCTCCAACGAGAAGGACCTTGGCGTGCTCGGTTATAAGTTTAGCCATCTGTTCACTGAGTGCCAAGGGGAAAAAAGGCATCTGGTTTGGGGGCCTATAGATTAGGACACAGACGAAGGAATCGCAAGGTGATTCAAGCTTAATTACAATGTTCTCAGTGTCCTTAATAGTAAGGCATGTCAGGGAACTAAACCTATGTTCATTACGGATGATGGCAGCTACTCCTCCCCCCGATTTGCCTGGCAGGCGATTAGCATGAATAATATAGTAATCGTTAGGAATAGCTGCCAGCAGATCGGGTGCAGAATCATCTGTAAGCCAAGTTTCAGTTAAAAGAAAAATACTAGGCTTTTCTATGATCAAAACTGAAAAGATATCCAGTTGGTGTTTAACGAGGGAGCAAGTGTTGAGATAGTAAATAGAAAGGGGTAGATCCATAGTGGAGGCTATGGTCTGTGGCCTGCAGGTAATTTTATTAGCAGGCTGTACTTCAGGGAAACGAATCCGATTTTTAAAAATATCATATGCAGACAACGCGGACAGGATGTTGCAAAGGGGGCGCAAATGAGTAGAGTGCATGAATAGGAATCAAACAGGGCATAATGGCTGGCCCCTGGGCCCTTTCAGGCGCGGACGGGCGCAGACAGGCTTGCCTTTGGTACGCCGCCGGCGCGCCCGCTGCACGCGTCCTCTGCGCTCCCGCCGTGCGGGTAACATTTAGCGCCAGTTCCAAGCCCTCTGCTCCACCCTACGTGCAGTCAATTTTAAAACAAATGATTTTAAAAGACACACAAACAGCTCTAGCAGCAAACACAGGTCTAAAAGCGGTGAGCCTAAGGTGAAGTGTTGAAGTATGTTGAAGTGGACGCCCCAGAAGTGCTGGAGGTACGCTGCTGCAGTCTTCTGCATTCCTCTTTTGCAAGATTGACTGGATGCAAGTATTGCATGTGTTTAAGGATGCTTGCATTTCTACAAGAATATTTCTTGTTGGGGTCTCCATGAGATAGAACTGCCTTGCAAATTTGACAGGTTACCTTTGTGGCATTGACTTTTTTAAGTCCTCCTGGCTATGTAAAAACATTTCCAGAAAATAGACTCATACTTTTTGGGACGTGGTGGTTCTGGAACAAATTCCTCTTCATTTGAGTGTTCAGAATCTGAAGATTGTTGTTGTGAAGGCATTTTTCAAAGTTAGAGCACAACCAGGTCTGCAATCTCCAAAAAACAGAAGTTCTTCTTAGCAGAGGTCTTCTCCCAAGGAAGGTCTAAGAAGAGTGATTGAAATGGGTGGGGTCCTTCAATACTTAGAATAGGAAGGGTTATGAAATCTCTTTTTTTCTGGTCACATGGGGTCCGCACACCAGCACGCAGTCAGCGCGACTTTGCGAGATTGCATTTAAAAGTAATATGTTTATTAAAACTAAAAGAGTATTATTTTTTAAGAGTAGCTCAGATAATGTCTTGCCTTATATATATATATATATATTACCTACTGGCGGTCGCCAGTAGGTATATATAGTTAGGATTTTTTCTCTATGGGATTTTTGAAAATTCTATGTCTAATAACTTTGGCGTTTGTGGACGGAATTGGCTGAAATTTTCAGGAAAATGGCACATTTTGTTTCTGAGCAGCCCCTGAAAATTGGGGGGGGGTTCGTCCAGGGGGGGGTCGAGAAAAAAGGGGGGTCCCAAAACGTGTTTTTAACATTGAGTTTTCCATAGGGCGGTTGGCCTCACTTTTAGCCCGAACGGCTGAATGGATTTGCACGAAACTTGGGAAAATTGTAGGGACTGGTAGCCCGATGTGCCTTTTGTAGGTCTCAATATATGTGCTTCAGTGGATTTTGAGAAATTAACGTTCAAAAAAAGATATATATCTGTAACAGCGGACCGGGAAGCGCTCCGGTTCGCGGACTTTTCGCGCAACGGAGCTTTGTGAAGCGAAGCTGATTGGTTCTCGGCGTCTGTAAACATTCCAAACAGTCCGTAGCGGCCGCCATCTTGTCTCTCGGTAGGATCGAGAGACAAGAGGAGGCCAAAGCGAAGGGGCAAATGACCATAAGGGGGCATAGTAGATCCTCGCTGACCCCCTAGGTTTGATGTGGAGGTTTTAAAAGGGCCCCGCGGGGCAAAAAAAAATAATAATAATAATAATCGAACGGCTGAATGGATTTGCACGAAACTTGGTAAAATATTAGGGACTGGTAGCCCGATGTGCCTTTGCTAGGTCTCAATATATGTGCTCCAGTGGATTTTGAGAAATTAACGTTCAAAAAAAGATATATATCTGTAACAGCGCTCCGCTTCGCGTAACGGAGGTTTGCGAAGCTGATTGGTCATTCTGTCACTGGGCTATAGTTGGGCTACATCTGGCTGATATTTGGGCTACATTTGTTTTTTTTGTCTCTGGCGGCCATCTTTGGGCTACATTGGGCTACATTGGGCTTCATTGGGCTTCATTGGGCTACATTGGGCTCCAACATATATATAGGCCAATGTAGCCCAATATATATTTTTCAAAGTTAATTTTCGTAAAAACCACTGGAGCATACATCTTGAGACATAGCAAAGGCACATCGGGCTACCAGTCCCTACAATTTTGCCAAGTTTCGTGGAAATCCATTCAGCCGTTCGAGCTAAAAGTGAGTCCAACCGCCCTATGGAAATGAAGGAAATGAATGGGTAATTTGTAATTAGCAAATAGCTCATCGCAAACTAGGAATGGTAAAGAATCGCTATTTATTCCTTAAAGTTCGCTATTTAGGAAATGCAAAAAACTTTGATGATACATATGGCGGTTCATCTCGAACAAGATAATAAGTATAGGGATAGATTTATGATGACTGGCGCATCACCAGGGATGTGTTAGTCATTCTGTGCCGCTGTTCCGTCACCTATGGTGTGCTGCATTTACAATGCGGCGCATCATGGGGCAAAAACAGCACAGATGCGTGATGTATCTGTGCCGTAAAGGTGGCGCATTGCTGGAGTTGTATCGCAAGTGTGATGAAGCTCCAGCAAGGGTCGGGGGTGCCCCTGTCGCAGGGTTTCTGTTCTCACACAGAACTGTGGACAGAGGATTGGAACCTCGGCGAATTAGGGTGCCCCAAAACTCACCTTAGTAATCAAAAACCCCTTAGCAAGCTAGGTACAGTGTCACATTGGATATAACAAACTCTCAATGTTTAGACAATCCAGAATATGAACTTATAGTACCTCAGGATACGTGGAACTCATGAACAGTTGGTCGTTATATATTTCTTAGAAACCAGAACATGGAGTTAAGAAGAACACATGTGTATTTGAAATGTTTATTTACTAATGCCGTCTTCTCAGGCGTAGTATCTTAGATAATACAAGTACACATATTATCAGTAGCAAAATTACCAGCATAGTTACTAGTACATAAAAAGCGAATGGTGACAGTATGTTAACATGCTGTAAATGAATAAGAGTTATCAACACTTATAAGCAGCCACGGGCCGTGGAGGGAGTTACGGTGGGGCAGGGAGGCGGGGAGGGGGAGGGGCAGGGTGGAGAGGGCTCCACCCTGCCCCTCCCCCTCCCCGCCTCCCTGCCCCACCGTAACTCCCTCCATGGCCCGCGGCTGCTTATATCTCACCCTCCCTAATACACATATTATATTATTTGCTAAGAAGGTCTGTTTGTGTTGGTTAAGGGCGTGCCCATACTTTAGTGTCTTAGATTTGAAGGAATCACATCAGCATACACCAGCTCTCTCTTCATGTGAACCGCATCAACTGTTGTGTATGTGTGTTTGGCAAAGCAATATAAAACCCGCCTCATGCCCAGAATTGGCAGAAGCTGCACTTATGTTATGAGTATGAAGTCGTGCAGATCAGACCTCATAACAATTCTGTATCGTGTTGTTCTTGAAACTTCAGCACTCGCTGTACAGATATAGTTTAACAAGCAAAGCAGATAGTAGAGCAATAACATATTATTCTCATGTAAACCACGATGAACTACTAGGTTGAAAGCTAAAGCAACAACTAAGTGTCGTGTGCAGAAGTTGCAAAAGAGGAAAAATGGCGTTTAAACCGGTAATGAGCCCATGCTAACTTAACACGGTGTAAAGATATCCAGGACCTAGATGACACCTCCCCATGATCCGGAAACGAACTGAATAAGATAATAGAAGTGCCATCTCATGAGAGCAGATTGCAAGTTTATATGTGGACGGTCCGCAAGGTAAAACATTAAAAACTAGGAAAATTTAATGCTAAAGAAAAATAAAACAGCCAAGTACTTTATCGAGTCTTAAGCCAATAGGCAAGCTAAATAATAAAAACTTGACAAATAAGTCAATGAATTGTCAATGAAATGCTAGTACTCAGCATATCAAACATGAAAAAGGTCTATGACATAACTGTGTATGCAAAATAAGCTGCAACAGCCTCCAATAGGAAGTCACCGTCTTCATCCGAAAAGAGTTCAGCCATCCAATTTAAAAGCGGAAAAGAACATACGTGCTCTCCCAGCACCGGATCCTCTATCACCATCAGAGGACAGCTCGGTGGGTTTTCAAGAAAGCTCTGTTCCAAGAAAGACTGTGTTGCCGCCAGTAAATTCCAGGGACCAATTAGTCCATGCATCAATGCCACAGGCATAATCCTTTCGCCAGGACAAATCAACTCGTGAGTAATGATAGGAGTCATCAGCTGATTAAAGTCGACGTCAGGAGAAACCGGTCCGCAGAGACACAAATCAATGGCCCAATCGAAATCACAGGTCAGGCAGTGAAATACAGGCTGGACACAGGTGAAGTAGGAGAATCGAAAAGATAATCCATATGCCGTGCTTAATATCGCCAACGGCATTGTGCCATAATATTCTAGCATGCGATTGCGGAACAGTGTCAGCAGCTGCAGGGCGAGAGATTGCACAGGAGGGACATCCATATTTAAAAATGTAAAAAAGCACAAGAGCGTCCGCTGGTAATGCAAGTAAAAATGGCAATCCACGAAGCACAGTGGAGAAAATAGAATGAAAGAAAGCAGGGATGACTCCAAAGATTTTCTCAAATGAAGTCACGAGACCACTGGTAACAACTTTAAAAAAGTGCGCCAGGGCCTTTGTGGAGGACGCGTTAAAGATAGTCCGAACCATCTTGCTGAAATGCAAAGGCGAATCAGTATTGAAAAGGGTCTGCACCTCTGTACGGGTGTTCGCTATGTGAAGCACGAAAGTTTCACGGGCCGAACTCAAGGCCACCTCTCTCTGAGACAAAAGAGCTCTTATTCTTGCCATGCCGTTGAAATCTGCTCCCAAGGTTGGTATTTGTGGCCAGATTGAAAACTCCCTATGTTCATGTGTGGGAGGAAATAGAACATTTTTGCAGCAAATAACCCGTTCACTTACTGTTACTATAAAAGGAATACTTTTAATTAACCCAGAACAATCTTCATTATTGAGCATCAAATAACTACCATTTTCCAACAACTTGAACGTGGGGATGATAGCAGGAACTGGCGTGCCTTGCAACACGCAAGCCATATTTGGTCGGTGTTTGTTGCATGAACCGTGTAACTGTATGTGCCTACACATTAGTGAATGATCTGGCGTCTCAGTGCATTCCTCTCCATTCAGATAAACTTCTTGATCATCTTTGAAACATCTGTATGTGTATGGAAGCGACCAGACCTCATGAAGAAAAGCACTACCTAAAGGTTCATAACGACCTATTGGTATATATTTCATACAATTTGAAAACTTATATAAAGCAAAAGGCAGCGTTATTAAACCGTGGATAAGGCACGTTGCCAAAAAAACCGCAATCCTCTGCTGATGATGTCACTGAGCATGTCATGAATGATGTAATATGTGACATCATCAGCAGTGGATTACGGGTAATAGTATCTCTAGTTTACTCCCCTATAGCTGTCTTTCTTTTAACATAAGTGTCTGTTTCCTTCCCTTATACTTACTGTTTTTGGTTCGCTTCCGGTTCGCGTACCGGCGAGCGAACTGGGAAGCGTACTACGAGAAATAGAGGTTGGCACAGTTCCAAATATTGTACCAATTTTTTAATAACGGGGAGGTAGTTCTGAAAAGAACTTTTTTTTTTATTGTTTTTGTTGTTTTATATTTTTTTTATTATTTTTCTGAATTTTATTTACTTTTTTTGAATTTTTCTGAACAGTTTTATATTTTTTTGGGTTTTTTTTGCAGGGGGCAATGAAAACGATTCATTGTAAAGGGCTCAACAGGAGCAACAAAACAAAAAAAAGTATTTATTATTTGGGGCGTTTCGTACAAACTTGCATATGATAGTCAATAGCTCTGTTGATCAGAGTGATGCTTCTTTCTCCGTAGCAAATGAATCCACTGCAATGTACGCAGATTTGTTTTACTTCATGAAATCTCGTTTGAATATTTGGCACCATCTCCCTGCCCTCTGGTCCAGTTACTTCCGGTACAACAGATCTTCTGGCCATAATAGGGAAATTATCTAGGTCGTTACGAAACTGTGCAGCACTGTAGTTGTTAGGATGCCACCTAGTCATATGGCGATGCGTTGTGTAGTTTCCGAAACTGTATTTTTTGTCGGTCCCTCTGGACAGTCTATCTTGACATATAAGGCAATTTACGTATCTTGCATTTACTTTTTTCTGACCTTTGGGAATTTAAAAAAATTGCCAAATGAAGTTTTCTTTCCGGTGAGACGTCCTGGGCTCCTCAGGCAAAAAGTGCCTCTCTTCGTGCTCGTCGTCCTGTTCTTCTTCTTCCTCTTCTTGCTGAATTATAACTTGAGCAGGTGGTCCACTCTTCCTTGGAGGTGGTGGAGGTGGTGGGGAAGCACCAGCTGAAGCTACTAAAGAAGCCATTGCTCACTGGTAACAAAGGGTCTTTCTCTCACAATGATGAAAGTCAGAGTGAGGAAAGAAGGAGGGATTTTCATCATTTGGGAAAAACAAGAGTTCTCAACCAATGAAAAGTGTTCATTTTAGATTATATGACCTAGTCTTACATCATTAGGAAACCAAAAGTGAAATGAACCAATGAAAAGTGTTATTACCAAGTCACATGACCTGCTGTGTTTACGTTAAGCGCTTTGCAGGGCCTCCCGCTTTGCTTCCAGAAACCTGTGCTTTGCGACTCGGTAAGCGTACCAGTTCGCTAACGTAGCACGTCATATGACGTATCACGCGACAACGTGAAACGTCATGCGGACGGGAGGCGTCACGATGTTGTTTTCTAACGCGGCAGTTGCGGTAAAGAAACGTTTACCGGCTCGCGGTCTATTTCGCGGCATCAAGGTCAGCTAACGGGAAGCTTCCCGATTCGCGAAGCGGGAACGAAGAAAAAAAAATTATTAATAAACATATAAAATATATTTTTGGATTTAAAGAAGAATACATTTTACAGCTACAGATATTAGCTGTTAAAAAACCAATGAAATTCACTGAAAAAACCATAGGTTATAGACCATATATAGTTAGGAATTAGCATTTACAAAACCTTGAAAATTCACTGAAAAAACCATAGGTTATAGACCATATATAGTTTAGAATTTAATTAATTTAAGATGTCATCAGTGATGTCATCAGTGATGTCACTGACCATGTCATGAATGATGTAATATGTGACATCATCAGCAGTGGATTGCGGGTGCGCGATATATAGTTAGTGCAACTAACTATATATGGAATTTCAATGGTTTTGTGTGAGTAAAATAAGGTTTTCTAAATGCTAATTCCTAACTATATATGGTCTATAACCTATGGTTTTTTCTGTGAATTTTCAAGGTTTTGTAAATGCTAATTCCTAACTATATATGGTCTATAACCTATGGTTTTTTCAGTATATATATATATATATATATATATATATATATATATATATATATATATATATATATATATACACACATACATATATATATGTATTTGGACATAAAAAAAATTGCGAGAGTCCCGCACCCACCGCATCCAACACACATATGACGTCACACGGAACCGCGCGACCGTCGCGTAGCGTAATACGTACATGTCGTGTATGCGACACAAGTCGCTTATCAGTCGCATAGCAATCGTGCAGGAAAATTTTTACCCGTCGCACACCCTACGCGGATCCTACACAACAATCCTAAAATGGCAGCTAGGTTCCACGCAGTGATCGAGAAAGGTGAGCTTTGGGTGTGCGACTCCCAAAAATACTTTGAAAAAAAAAAAAAAGAAATTAATATAAATATATTAAAAAAAATATTACATAAAAATGAAAATATCTAAAATTAAATTAATTAAATAAATGTAGTAAAACAATACGAAAAAATATAACAATTAATACCTTTAAAAATTATCATTGAAAACAACCTTTGAAATTCACTGAAAAAAACATAGGTTTTATGGCTGTTATAGTTAGCTGGACATTTCACTCGTACAAAACCATTGAAATTACTCCGTTATAGTTAGTTGTACTAACTAACTCGCGCGCCCGCAATCCACTGCTGATTATGTCACATATTACATCATTCATGACATGGTCAATGACATCACTGAGAACATCTCAAATGACATCACTGAGAACATCTCAAATGACATCACTGATGATATCACTGATAACTTCATCCACGTGACAATCAAATACACCTCATCGTACACTAGTATAACCTTTCATCACTCACTATAAAATATAAAGTACCATGTTCAAAACAATCACATACCAATACAACTTTCTAAAAACCCACTCAGTGATTTGTAGATATACACACACATCTAAACACTTACCTGTAGATTCACTCATACATGTTCAGAAAGATCAACAGAACACTATTAAATATGCTTATACAGCTATAACGACATTACACACCAGTACACATCCTATTCACTTATGCAGTCATACTACTCACTTATGCAAACAATTGATCATTTACTCACCTACACACTTATACAAACACAACTTTATTTATTCATATAGATCTTAACTCATACTTAGTGTGTTATAAAATCTCTATTACAATTATACAGTTTTCCATACAGTCACTGAATCACAGTCTTATTTATATGTATTTATATACAACAACTGTCACATACAATGTTTTTTATATTTCTACTTTGTAGGACATGTATCATTCAGAAATATATTTACTCATCAACATACCCATAAAGAGATTCACTCACTCAAACAGCTGTTTCCAGGTGCAGTCTTAACCTCATATACCTACTAAATCCACTATTTACACATAATTGGACAGTCACAAATCTCCCACCCAACCACACACATTCACTCATACAAATACTCACTTAACTAATTAAAAAATAATATAGAGTTTCACATTGCTAGTAACCAACTTATTCAGCGAGACACTTTAAATTAGTCACTTAGACTGTCAATCACAGTGGTACTCAAAGCTCCACTCAGACACCTGTACATCCCCCCAGTCTTCAATGCAGATTCCTATATATATAATACTTATTTAAAAATATCGAAATAAACCACATTCACGGGATAATGTCATCAGTGATGTCATCAGTGATGTCATTTGAGATGTCATCAGTGATGTCACAGACCATGTCATGAATGATGTAATATGTGACATCAGCAGTGGATTGCGGGCGCGCGAGTTATAGTTAGTACAACTAACTAGAACGGAGGAATTTCAATGGTTTTGTATGAGTGAAATGTCCAGCTAACTAGAACACCCCTAAAACCTATAGTTTTTTCAGTGAATTTCTAAGATTTTCTAAATGCAAATTCCTAACTAGAACATGTCTGAAACCTATATTTTTTTCAGTGAATTTCAAAGGTTTT
The DNA here is from genome assembly GCF_964261635.1 of Lissotriton helveticus. Taxonomy (NCBI): domain Eukaryota; kingdom Metazoa; phylum Chordata; class Amphibia; order Caudata; family Salamandridae; genus Lissotriton; species Lissotriton helveticus. The sequence goes on along the minus strand of NC_136068.1, from coordinate 1,509,398,819 downwards.
TTAAATTCTAATTCCTAACTATATATATATATATATATCCAAACGAAAGACTACCCAGAAGGAAGAGCCATCTAAGGTAGGTCACTTTTCCATCAATTTATTCGTGGCAGCAATCAAGCGCAACTGGAGCCGGACACCAGACACCTGAGGGAATTTTATTGAAATCAAGCAGTATGGAAGAGACATGCTTACTGAACAACAATAAGCCAACTACAAGTACCATGAGGCCATGCAAGCCACGCCTACTGAGGCTAAATGAAGGAGTTTAAAAAGGTTAACGAAGCCAGTCTCACTGTTATCAGCGCACCAATGATGAAGGAACTATTTACCCGAAATGTGTCTGGCATTTGTTGGACTTGGCCCTTTTTGGCAGGTTCACCCCTGAACATTTTGCCTTAAGCTCTGACATGGTGGTAGCGATTTTAGCCCTCGAGGTACTTCAGGACTATGGCCCAGTGTAAAGTGCTTGCGCGCTCGGAGTGCGTGTGGTGAGATTGGCCTGCCCTCCCATTAGAATGCATGGGAGATATGTGTCCATGGTAATTCTGGTATTAACGGAATGCAGGGGCGAGTTTAGTATGTATGAACTTGTAAGAATAAATGCTGCGCAATGGTCTGCGCAGATTTATGGTGACTGGTGGAGAAATGCCACTTTTAGAAGTTGGCATTTTTGTGTACTGTGTGTCTGCCTGCCTGACGTGAATTGCATGTCTGGCTTGTGATTGACAGGAGCTGAGAGGTGTGGGTGGCTCCAGGAGACCGAGTGAATCAGCCCAGTGGTGAATAGAGAGATCTGCATGCAGATGGGAGGGAGGAGATGCACCTGGGACCTGAATAGGGCTGTGCCTTCCCTCCACAATTCTGGATCTGCCCCCTGTAGTGCGTCTAATCACTGAGCCCCATTCCGAACAAAGGGGAGAGGAGCTGGTCAAAACAAAGAGCTCCAAATCCCCCTAAACCAGTTCTGACTGGTATCCCCAAGCCCTGTACTGCGACACAAAGGGATTTTCTAATATAAATATAGGGGCTGTGACTATGAAAATGTTCACTTTTTGTTCCTGTTCTCGGTGGCTTGCTGCTGCTGGGGGCCAGGAGGAACCGCCACATTGGCTTGCCTCCCTGCTGGAGGGCCCTGTGTGCTGACCTCCCTGGGCCCCGCCATGCCCCTTCACCTAAGGACGGATTATTTTGCCTGCAGGACCTTTGCCTGCTTCTAAGCGCCTCGTGAGCGCTGTGCTGGATTCTCATCTTGCCCAGAGGAGGAGTGGAGTGCTTCTGTTTTACCCTTGAAGCCCTGGGGTGCAACCATCTTTGAGGGAATCCGGATGTAGGGATTTCCCCGCTCGGTCCGATGTATAGTGGGTGCCCACCCCGCGTCATGGCCGCATTGGATTTTGTCAATTTCAAGGATGCGGGTGCCCACCCCACTTTGTACGCCCTTGCGGGTGTCCACCCCGCTTAATCATTGTCCGCTTATGCTTTTATTTTAAAGCGGGAGTCCACCCCGCGTCTCACCGCCGTGGACGGAGGCCGAGAAGGAAGTCAGGCCGCGCGATGCCTGAAGCAGGGCGGGACTTCCACCTCACCAAAGGAAGTCCCACCCGCCCGGAGACGCGAGGGCGAGAAGCAGTGTCGAGCGGGGCTCCCGTATGCCGATGAGAGCTCCGCCGGACGTGCAGAAAAGTCCCGGGTCCCAGGAGGGGGCCTGGGTGAAGAGAAAAGGTGGCAGAGGCCGCCGATGGCAGCGCAGGGCTCCCAAGAGTGAAGGGGAAGCCCCGCACCGCGAGAGGATTGCTGTTGGACCCGCAACGCAGAAAGGCAAAGACCGGAGCCTTGCATCCATCAAGATTGCAGCAAGTCGACAGCCCGGTGAGTGAAGAGGGCTGGGGGTAGAGGGGACCGAGGCACAAGTGCCGGTGCCTATCCCCTGAGCGGCTCCACATGGCAGAGGGCTGCTCCATCATGGGCATATTTTGTTTTCGAGCCCATGTGGCTCTATCGTTGGGCATGTTTGTTTTAAAGCGCCAGTGCGCTCCATTGGGGCATATTTGTTTAGGTGAGCTTGTGTGCTCCAACGTGGGCGCCAATTTCCTTTAATAGCCCTAGTAAGGCCCGAAGGTCCAGAAGTGCCAGGGCCCCTTGCTCCTTTCCCAGCTGCCCTGCGAGAGCGCAGGCAGCTGCAACGTTTTGCATAACTATTTGTACAGAAGGCACAGTGGTGCCAGGCCTCATTCTAATTGCTTCACAGCTGCCCAGCAAGTAGTGGGCAGCTCCATTATTTAGGCCACAGTGCTTTGCGGGCATGTCTTTTTGAAATTAGGAGCGAGATGCACTCATTTGCCCCCTTACATTCACAGCTGTGCAGCACTTAGTGCCAGCTGCACCGTTTAGGTTTGCGCAATGGCGCAATTGGACATTCTGGACAGAGGGCATGTGAGCCCCTTTGAGATGGCCAGTTGGCCAGGGGGGACTGTGAAGTATATAGGGTGCCAGGCCCTTATGTGATTACTGCCACCAATATGGTCTTTATTAGGAGATTATGTGCTAAAAGTGATTTATGTGGTGCTAGAATATGTGATCCATGTAGTACGATTTACGCACCCTGTTTTATACCTCTAAATATGTTTTTTATGATTACGAGGTTGTTTTGCATATTATGGTTTATGCTAGTGGGATTATGTTCCACTATGATTTAAGCCCCTAATGTGAGTTATACTTCGGAGATGAAGGTCTATTGTGTTTAGACTTGCAAGATGATTGCATAATGTGTTTATGCTGGTGAAGTTGGCACAGAATGTAATTCGCGCCTAAATGTGATACTGTGCATACGGTAGTTTATGTTACAGGCTGATGCTAAGTACAGTGATTACCAGTGATTACTGGTTGTACGGTTATGAGATGTATTATCTTTACTAAGTTCACTCTGTGATGGTTCCGACAGTGGTCCAGTGGGCCCTGTCAGGTGTGTATAATCCCTTGTAGATATGACCCAGTGCTAGGTGGCAGCACATATATTATGTGAGTACTATTCTAATGTGTTATGAGAATACAAAGGCTATTTTTGTTTTTATATAACTTTGTGTGGAGTTCCTTTTGCAGTGTGCCTGGGATGTTGCTGCTGTGTACGTGCACAAATGCTTTACAAATGGCCTCCGGGATAAGCCTGACTGCTCGTGCCAAGCTACAGAGGGGGTGAGCAGGGGTTCTCTTTGGAGTGTAACTCCCTTGCCCTGACTAGGGTGGTGGTCTCTGCCCCGCTTTTGCGCATGCCTTAGCCAACCAGAGATCCCATGTCTAACAGAGTTAAAGTGCTGGGTGTCCGGTCCAGTTGAACTTGATTGCTGCCATGAATAAATTGATGGAAAAGTAACCTACCCGAGATGGCTCTTCCTTCAGGATATTTGTTTGGAGAGGGATCGAGCGATAGAGAGATAGAGAGATAGAGAGATAGAGAGATAGAGAGATAGAGAGATAGAGAGATAGAGAGATAGAGAGATAGAGAGATAGAGAGATAGAGAGATAGAGAGATCGAGAGATATATATATTCTCCAAAGTTAAAGATTGTTGGTACGCTCTCAGCAACTCAGACGCCAACCAAAGAGCTTCCAAGAAGGTTTATTCAAGTGACAACATGTTTCGGCACGAAGCCTTGTTCACGTCAAAGAAATTGTTTTCAAAGACAACTAATAAAGCATTCCAATGTGGCATTTTGGTAAACATAAACAAAGGAGTACACGGCAACACATACGGTGACTGGCCCGCTTGATGGTAGTGGTGGCCATATTGTAATGGTCTTTCGATCTCTGCAACACCATATTGCGTGGCCTCAGAATAGCTACAATTAATGTAAACGAGTACATGCTCAATGGCAATACAAACAAATAGTCGAAATAAAAAATACATTCCTCCGAAAGGTAACCACAATCGATTGCGAGAAAAAATACGGGCACATAAGGCTGGACATGCGTATCTGCGCATGCGTGAAAGCAAAGCATAGCGTGTAAGCCCTGAACTACAATCTCGAGTGAGCACTCTATTATATTGCAATAAAGTGTACTGTCAACACATATATTTTTGAAAACAAAAATTGTTGTGTTTACATTCTTAATTGTACTGTATCTTTAACTACATTCATACCTGTTATGTCATTTCTAGAATATAGAATGTTACACATGTCATATTGTACATATTGTATTGCATCTTTTGTAAAGGTCAGTTGTACCTGTGATGCTGAATCTACTGGATGAATTGTAATGAGCTCTTCGAATAATTAAAGGATTAACTTCTTCATACCCTGGATTTATCCTTCATTTCACTGGCGACGGGATTCGGAGAGCGGAACCTACGTGAGCAACTCGAATTTACTCTTGAGGTTTATTATAAAAGAAAATAAGAAAGAGTTTTATCACTCTCTTCATATGACAATCTGCATAATTTTACCTTGGATAATTGGCTGCAGTTTTGGGAGTTAACATCTTAGTTTTCTCACCGCTAATTGGAATTCAGCCTTAATTGAGAAAGATTACAAGAATCGAACTTTTCGTGCGATTTAAAGTGGTTTTGCGTTTCCATCTTGTTCCGACTTCACCGGATCAACGCGTGTTAGATAAGTAACATTTCAACTTTTGCGCGTTTGGGAAAAGGAACATTATCGCGTGTGAGAAAGGTAACATTTCAACTTTGACGCGTTTGGGAAAAGGAACAAATTCATCTTAATCTGTCTCATACAGTTATTGACATGCACCACTTTCAAATATAATCGCCTCTTCGTTCAAATTCTGTTTCTGCACGCACCATGTTCATAAGGTAAATACTTACTGTTCGAGAGTCGATCGTGGAGCTTCTTCTTCCTTGGAACTCTTCCTCGAGACTCCGACGAATTGCATTGTGGTCCGCTTGCGTATGACATCTCACGCACAGGCAGCCATTTTGGTAAAACGTGAAGCTTGAAACGAACATCCTTCACCAACGAGTGTTATCTTCAGCGGTGATTCGCACACCTTGTGCGTTATTTTCATCGGTGATTTGCACACCCTGTGCATTATCATCATCGGTGATACGCACACCATTGCTTTTGATTTAAAAATAAAAAAATAAAAATTATTTATTGGCTATTTTTGTTTTACAGTGAATCTACTCTGGTGAGGTATTTAAACTATATTGATTACTACTATTTTACTGTTAATTGTTTCCAACATCCAGTATTCCATTCTGTTCAGCATTAATTTATTATGTCTCAACCCAACTATAATATTAGCGCACCTCAGGCTTTTTGGGTTTCAGGCAGTGAACCTCCACTTAAATGGTTAGAGTGGAAGCCTTATTTTTGCAACTATATTGATGCATTAGATGAAGATGGAAACATGTCTCATGCTCAAAAGAAAAGACTTCTTTTACATTCCTTAGGTCCTGTAGGACTAAAAGTATATGAAACTATGACTAAACTTTCTTTTCCTGGGGATTTAAATGTGTATATGCTAGCACTGTTACATTTGGACACTTACTTTGCTCCTAAAGTTTGTATAGGTGTAACTAGTTACACATTTTTTTCAAGGAAACAAACTAAGGATGAAAACATTGATCGTTACCTGGCTGACCTTAAGAAATTATCGTTAGACTGCAAATTTGGGGTATTACAAGAAGATCTTATTAGAGATCAAATTGTTATGCATTCTTATAATACCTCAATACAAGATAGATTGTGGATTAATGGAGATTCTCCTTTAGACGACATTCTAGCAATCGCACGTAAAGCGGAAATGTCAGGCAGATGTGCTAATGTAATCAAACTTGAAAATTCTTCTGTTTCTAATGAGATTGTTAGCAAGGTCAATGTTGTTGATAGAAGGAAATTTAACTATAACTCTAAGAACACTATGAGTGCTGGTAGCAGACCATTTTATGCAAAACATTCTCAAGCTTCCTCAAATTCAAAACTTAAATGTTATAGATGTAATAGTTCTGAACACTTAGCAGACTTTAAAGGGTGTCCTGGCTTCAAAGTGAAATGCACTAATTGTGGTCTAAAAGGCCATTTGACAAAAGCTTGTAACAAGAAGAAGAAAAACAAAGTTAATTTTGTGAATGATATGGATGAGGAGGAAATTCTAGAGAATGATCAAGAAGACAATTTAGTAATGAGTTTACATGAGAATTTAGTCTTGAAAATCTGTGATGAAGACATGATTGACAAACCTATTTGCTTAATGAGTATTAGTGGGGTGAATATTGAAATTTATGCAGATTCTGGTTCACCATATACTATTATTAATGAAGAAATGTGGAAGTCTTCTTTTGTCCAACAAGTGGGTGATAAATTGTTAACTCCAGACATTCACCCTAAAGGCTATATGGGGGAACCTATTAATATTCTTGGTTTCCATTGGTTTGTATTTAGATTCAAAGGGAGAGAATGTAGAGGGAAGTTGTACATTGCAAAAAAGGGTCCACCAGTTCTAGGATGGTTTGACCAAAAACAATTACACATCATTTTAGACCTGAACAGTCGTCAACAAGTTTTGCTGGTGGATGACAGTACTACCATAACTAAGGTAATATTAGATAAATTTCCGAAAGTTTTTAGTAAAACTTTAGGGAATCTAGTTGGATTTGAACACAAGATCATAATTAAAGACGACGCTTGCCCTAAAGTACATAAGTGTAGGAATGTTCCTATCCTTGTGAGAGATGATGTGAGGAAAGAATTAGACATGTTAGTTTCTGCTAATATCATTGAACCTATTGAGGCAAGTGAATGGGTTTCTCCTATTGTCGTTGTTAGACGGAGCAATGGAAAAATTAGGCTATGTGTGGATCTAAGACACTTGAACAACAACATTGTGGTGGATAAGTTTCCACTTCCTAAAATTAATAAAATGGTCTCTAGTTTAGGCAATGCACAATGGTTCTCGACCATTGATCTCTCGTCGGAATATCATCAGATATCCTTAAGTCCTGAGTCAATGAAATTTACATCCTTTGTAACCCCTTTTGGTTGTTTCCGTTATAGGCGCATGCCCTTTGGCTTAGCTTCGGCGGCCGCTGTTTTCCAGCGATTAATGTTTCAGCTTTTTAAGGAAGAAAAGGGCGTCAGATTCTTTCAAGACGATATACTTGTTTTTGGGGATGATGAGAGTGAGCACTTGTCTAGGTTGGAGAAAGTTTTGAGTGTTCTTGAAAGCAATGGCCTTACAATTGAGCTTTCAAAATGTAAATTTGCACAAAAGAGTGTGATTTACCTTGGTCATATCATAGACGACGAGGGTGTTCCTGGCAAAAGTAATGTTCTTGCTGATTTTTTATCAAGGATGCCAGTTATGTTGGAAGAGTGTGACAATAATGAGTGAAATGAATTGCAAGTTGCTTTTGTTCATGATGATGGTCTTTCAGCTTTCTGCAAGGAGGAGTGGAACAAAGAATACACTGCTGATGTTAATTTGCAGAAGGTAATTTCATTTACTGTTGATGGTTGGCCGAGTAAAAAAGATTTGTTGGATGATGCTATTAGACCTTTTTGGGAGATTAGGTCTGAACTTTCAGTTACACATGAAACACTTTTGAGAGGTGAGAGAATAATTCCTCCTGTGACTTTGCGTGAAGGGATTATTGAACTCTGCCACGAGGGACATCCAGGTATTGTACGATCTAAGTCATTGATTAAACAATTGTTTTGGTGGCCAGGTTGTGATTCTCAGACAGAAAAGGTTGTTAGAGATTGTGTTATTTGCGCTTCTGCGTATAAAAGTTTGAGTACTTGTCGTCCCCCAATGTTAGAGAGTTCTTTTCCTGAACATCCTTGGGAGTGTATAGCAGTTGATATTATGGGTCCTGTTCAAAGGAATGATGGCTCACACCAGTTTTTAATTGTCATTATGGATCTTCTCTCGAAATGGCCTGTGGTTAAGCTGGTTGAGAGGGCCGACACGGATTCAGTTCTTTCCTTTGATGAAACTTTTATTACGGAAGGAATTCCTTCATGTATTCTCACGGATAATGGGGTCCAATTCTTATCCTTAAGGGCAAAGACGTATTTTAAAAAATTAGGTATTAGGCACAGAACTACTTCACTTAATAATCCTGGTGGAAATGGTGTTGTTGAACGTTTTAACAGGGTTTTGAAGAATACCATTCAGTTGGCTATAAGTAATGATTTAGATTGGCCTACGCAAGTGGGGAAGGTGGTTTGGAACTACCGCATCACTAACAATAATTCTACTGGGATTTCTCCATTTGTATTAATGAAAGGTAGGAATACGCGTTCAAAAACAGTTCCTGCTTGGTTATTCTCTAGTTATGTCAAACCTTGGTCTAATGAAAAGGTGAAAGCGCGTATGGAACCTGTACGTGATAAAAGTAAAAAATATCATGACTTGAAGCATGGTTCTAAGGAAGTTCTGATTGAAGTAGGAGATTGGATTAGAGTCAAGAAGCCTTTTAAAGTTCAGAAAGGTGATTCACAATTCTCTGAACCTTTTCAAGTAGCGGAAGTTTTGAAAAACTCAGTTAGACTTAACAATGGGAAAGTTTGGAATCTGAGTAGGATTGCAAAGTGTAGACTAGGTTCTTCTCACACTGTTTGGAAACCAGAAGATTTGGATGCAGAGTTGAATAGTTTTTCTGGGAATGATGAGTTACAGGCTAATCCTGAAGTGGTTAGTTGTCCTAGTATAAGTGAAGTTCCTTCTACAAATGAGGTTGTGAATTCCTCTACTGAAGGTTCAGAGGAAATTAAGGATTCTGAAGGTTCAAGTTCAGTTTCTGTAAATGAGGATTTATCTTTGTGTCGTCATTCCTCAAGGAAGAGGGTGGTTCCTCTTTGGCTTAAAGATTACATTATGAATAATAAGTAGTGGTCAAAAGTTAAATAACATTTAACATCATTTATAGGTTAAATAACTTTATTTATAGTTTTGGTATCAATTATAATTTTTAGTGTTTAATTTTTTTTTGTTTTGTTACTTTATTAGGAAAGGGGGATGTGTTGTGTTTACATTCTTAATTGTACTGTATCTTTAACTACATTCATACCTGTTATGTCATTTCTAGAATATAGAATGTTACACATGTCATATTGTATTGCATCTTTTGTAAAGGTCAGTTGTACCTGTGATGCTGAATCTACTGGATGAATTGTAATGAGCTCTTCGAATAATTAAAGGATTAACTTCTTCATATCCTGGATTTATCCTTCATTTCATAGCACCTCATTAAAAAGCATTGTAGTTAATAGTTACAATATAAATCATTTGTTGATGGTACCATACTCATTTTAGGAATTGTGGTGTGTTCTAAGGTGATTTTACAATGTGAAAAAGCCTTCTGCTGGGATATCATGAATCATGTTTGAAAGAAAACTATTATCTCATGCTTTTCCCACAGTGGTTTGGAAGGGGATCTATAAGCTAAACTGAAAGCATATTTTCTGTAAATTCACATTATCTTTCTCAGTCATGTGAGAATGAAGTCTGACATTCTCAGTAAAACATGTACATACAACAAGGACAGAGACTGTCAGTTGATTCCTTTGTGTTCTACTGCAGCCTCCTAGAGTGTTCTAAAGTACAACTAGAGCGCTAACAGTCCTACTTATTACAAAGGTATGACACACCTGAAGCCATTTTGATTGGAATAAAGTGGTAACTCCTAAAACATTTAATTTAAAAAGGAACAAAATGAGGGGGTATTTTATGCCATAGAAAGTATTATTAGTGCTGCAGAAAGAAAGATTAGGGCACATTTTGAGTGACTTCTCAAATCCTCTACTATTTCATTAAAAAATTCTGACATGCAGTCTTCCAAGATGGCCACCAGAGACAAAAGAGCCCAAATGTAGCCCAAATATTACCCAGATGTAGCCCAAGTATAGCCCAATGACAGAATGTCCCAGAGTGTTCTAAAGAACAACTAGAGCGCTAACAGTCTTACTTATGACAAAAGTATGGCACACCAGAAGCCATCTTGATTGGAATGAAGTGGTAAGTCTGAAAACATTTAATTTAAAAAGGAACAAAATGAGGGGGTTTATTTTGCCATAGAAAGTATGATTAGTGCTTCAGAAAGAAAAATTAGGGCACATTTTGAGTGACTTCTCAAATCCTCTACTATTTCATTAAAAAATTCTGACATGCAGTCTCCCAAGATGGCCACCAGAGACAAAAGAGCCCAAATATCACCCAGATGTAGCCCAAGTAAAGCCCAATGACAGAATGTCCCAGAGTGTTCTAAAGAACAACTAGAGCGCTAACAGTCCTACTTATTACAAAGGTATGGCACACCTGAAGCCATCTTGATTGGAATGAAGTGGTAAGTCTGAAAACATTTCATTTAAAAAGGAACAAAATGAGGGGGCTCATTTTGCCATAGAAAGTACGATTAGTGCTTCAGAAAGAAAAATTAGGGCACATTTTGAGTGACTTCTCAAATCCTCTTCTATTTCATTAAACAAATTCTGACATGCAGACTGAAACATGCACTTTGAACACCAGCAGCAGACTTCCCTGGTGAGCAGTAGCTTTACTACAGTGATGTAATGAGCAACTAGAGTGCTAACATTCAGAATGTATGGCAAATGTGTAACACATCTGAATGCCTTCTTGATGGAACCAAAGTAAACAAGCATTGAAAATGCAATAGATCTCGCCCTCGTTTAGGTTAAAGCCATTCTGTTTGTAATGAGGTGGCTTTTTAGCTTTGCTTTTATTAGTCTTTTTAAAACTTTCATGTAAATAACATGCATATGTATGCATATATGTATGCATGCATTTATATTTGTATTTATATAGATATGCAGAATATATATGTATGTATATATTACCTACTGACGGTCGTCAGTAGGTATATATAGTTAGGACCTAGTTTCCATAGGAAATCCGCAACATTCTATTGGGAATAACTTTGGCGCTGGTTGATGAATCTTCGCAAATTTCTCAAAGAAGATGGCTCGCTTCGCTCCTCTCCTTCCCTGAAAGTTTGGGGGAGATTAGTCAAGTGGGGGCTGAGATAAAAGGGGGGTCCCAAAACGTGTTTTCCCCATGTTAATTTCCATAGGACCTTTAGACACGGCTACAGCTTGAACCGCTGAAGGGAATTACACCAAACTCGTCAAAATGGTAGTGTCTGGTACGCAGATCACGCTTTTGGTAAAATAGTGTAAATCCCTCCAGTGGTTCCTGAGAAAATTAAAAGAGAAAACAGTTATATATCTATAAGCGAGCACCGTGCGCGCACCTCGCGATTTTTCGTTTTTTTTTTTTTGGGGGGGGGCCTTGGGGGGGCTTCTCTCTTATTTTCATCTGTTTTATTTTATTTCGAGGGTGCCCAACCCTCGTTTTACCCCCGAGATCACCGCCGCGGCCGGAGCCGCCTCAAGATGGCCGCCGCCTGGTTGTGGGCGGGGCCGGGACGACGTGGTTTCCGCTTCCCCCTGCCTGGGGGAAGCCTTTCATGTGCCCGCCGGTCTCCCGTGCCGAGGGGGAGACCGGATAATGATGCCGGCTGGTGCGGGGCTCTAAACAATTTAAACTGCAAACGTGTCTCGTTTTAATACAAAATACAGCTTTTTATACAACCGTCTCCCAGTGTATTGCGATTTAAACGTTAGAAATCCGGGAGCGCGCGCGTAGCAAAAAAGTCTGGCAATATAAACCGCTGCTTCACACGTGGAAATCGCAAGAAGTTACATGCGGTGATCTTGGCGGGAGATGCAAGCAGCTGTTCGGATACAGCTAAAATGACAGGTAACCAAGCGCCACACGGAAACAATAAATAGAACTGATCCGAACACCTCTGCCAGGAGGAAGCGGCACAGATGTTCCGACTGTCCTGGCTGCCTGCCTGAGGGGGTGCTGTGACACAGCCAGTGATTAAATCCTACTTCATGGACGCTGCAGCCGCAACAGCGCCTGCCTTCAGCTGGCACAGCAGTAAGAGCTGGCGAGCATAAACTTATCAGGCAGCATTTCTGACGCATGGGCGTCCGCAGGGAGGGGCAAGGGGGGCACTTGCCCCCCCCTGGATCGCCGGTCCGTCCGGTGCTGGCCCAGTGACAATGTGTAATTATCACTCAGGCAGCGCACGTTGCTGTAAGGGACGCCCATGTGGAAGTGGTCTCTTAAAGTCTTTGATTCTGTTTAAAACATTGAATTGCATAAAATAGCCCTACTAGAAGTGTAAACTACTTTAAAAAGAGAAAAAGGCTTACAGGCGCAGACAAAATGTGGAAATACGAATTCCAATGAGCAGGATGTGCGCCAAAGCTGCAGTCCACTTAGTCACCCCTGACAACCACCACACTTCTCTCAGTGTTTTGAAAGTTAGCAGCACACTCCACAAGAACTGCCTCTTGGCGCTTCGGAATCAAACGTACTCAACACACTGCTCTCCTGACCACCTTGCGAGAACCTCTCCTATCGACGATTCAGCTTGAATAGTTAAAAGTAGCCAACATCACATATCATGTCTGTGTGAGAGTGTATAGGACTGTGCGTTCACTTTTGGGAGTGTGTGAATCTTAACAAGGGTCTTCTGCCAGTAAACATTTGGTCCAGCATGAAGTTTTACTACGAACGACGTATTAGACAGGAACAAGAAAATTTACATTTTTGGTTAATAAATGAGTGTAAATTGCTGACAGGTTTCCCTATTAAGGGTTCATTTGTAGGCTATGGGACACCATTTATGTCTTAGTGTGCTGTAGAAAGAGCAAACATGCTGCCTTAAGCCACTTCAGAGAGCTTTGTACTCAATTATTTACAGTGGCGGTAGCAGCTTTTGGGTGTGTATGTGTTTTATTACTATGTTTATATACAGCTACTGGAATTATACAATTCTGCAGCCAGGCATTCTCTGCATATCTATAAATCTGCTGCTCTTGCAACCCAATCCACGATCTGCAACATAAATTGGCATATTTCAATGAAATAAAACTTGTTTCTAGCCCAAATTGGTAAAAAAATTACAATAAAGTGCCATTTGTGGTGCAGCACAGAGTGCACACTCTTTGCCCTGGTTATGCTGAATTACTAATTGCTGTGGCAGGCATTTAGCTGGTAGTAATGAGGTATTTTATTACACTGATACTATAGCGCTCTGTACACCTCTTATCAAAATCCCAACGTGCTTTGCAGACTTGGTAGTCACTGGTTGCTATTCAGTAGAGCATGGATGAGATTTCTGAGCAGGGAGGCCGTCAACATTCCTTTTACGGATGTCTTTTGTCTCCTTAATTTTCACAATTACAGCAGGCTGTGCTTGAGCCATCTGAAGAACTAAAAGCAATATTCAGACAGTGCAAGCAGGTACACAAATCAAATCAACCTATTTATAAATCTTAAAGTCGGAATAAAGAGTGTTTTATCAAATCTGTTGGATTTGGTCGTAAAACCATGCTGCAATGCATCTGTTTCCTTCATACGAAAAACTCCACCACCAGTGCCACTATTTAACATTAATCTGCTAGTTCCTGTCTCCTGAGGCGTAAAGCCGGGAGTTGTTGCATTTCCTCCTTTTAAAATTGTTGATACTGTGATTTTAATATTCTGCACTCTGGCACTTTTAAAACATTGTGTTGATACTGTGATTTAATACTTTGCACTCTGGCACTTTAGGGAGACGTACAGCGGACCTAAGCGCTGTCACGTGACACCCTCGATCGCCTCCCAGCGCCGCTGGCCACGCCCACTTTTGGCCACGCCCCCTTCCCGCCCTACTTAGAGCGCTGAACCACGAGCGCTCGCCTAGTTCCTGTCTCCTGAGGCGTAAAGCCGGGAGTTGTTGCATTTCCTCCTTTTAAAATTGTTGATACTGTGATTTTAATATTCTGCACTCTGGCACTTTTAAAACATTGTGTTGATACTGTGATTTAATACTTTGCACTCTGGCACTTTAGGGAGACGTACAGCGGACCTAAGCGCTGTCACGTGACACCCTCGATCGCCTCCCAGCGCCGCTGGCCACGCCCACTTTTGGCCACGCCCCCTTCCCGCCCTACTTAGAGCGCTGAACCACGAGCGCTCGCCTAGTTCCTGTCTCCTGAGGCGTAAAGCCGGGAGTTGTTGCATTTCCTCCTTTTAAAATTGTTGATACTGTGATTTTAATATTCTGCACTCTGGCACTTTTAAAACATTGTGTTGATACTGTGATTTAATACTTTGCACTCTGGCACTTTAGGGAGACGTACAGCGGACCTCAGCGCTGTCACGTGACACCCTCGATCGCCTCCCAGCGCCGCTGGCCACGCCCACTTTTGGCCACGCCCCCTTCCCGCCCTACTTAGAGCGCTGAACCACGAGCGCTCGCCTAGTTCCTGTCTCCTGAGGCGTAAAGCCGGGAGTTGTTGCATTTCCTCCTTTTAAAATTGTTGATACTGTGATTTTAATATTCTGCACTCTGGCACTTTTAAAACATTGTGTTGATACTGTGATTTAATACTTTGCACTCTGGCACTTTAGGGAGACGTACAGCGGACCTAAGCGCTGTCACGTGACACCCTCGATCGCCTCCCAGCGCCGCTGGCCACGCCCACTTTTGGCCACGCCCCCTTCCCGCCCTACTTAGAGCGCTGAACCACGAGCGCTCGCCTAGTTCCTGTCTCCTGAGGCGTAAAGCCGGGAGTTGTTGCATTTCCTCCTTTTAAAATTGTTGATACTGTGATTTTAATATTCTGCACTCTGGCACTTTTAAAACATTGTGTTGATACTGTGATTTAATACTTTGCACTCTGGCACTTTAGGGAGACGTACAGCGGACCTAAGCGCTGTCACGTGACACCCTCGATCGCCTCCCAGCGCCGCTGGCCACGCCCACTTTTGGCCACGCCCCCTTCCCGCCCTAACGGTCCACTACTTAAAATGTGTATCCCCAGAACGCGCAGCGGACGTGCGCAGCGGGCGCGCCGTTTGCGCGCCGAAGGCGCGCCTAAGGCAAGCCCGTCTGCGCCCGTCCGCGGCCGGGGCCAGTCATACTGCCGGCAGTGAAGCACTAGTTGGGAGGACTGCATGGTCAGGTGAGGACCTAATGGCGCTTGCCCCCCTTTCTAAATGTTGTCCTCATTCTATAGACCCTATGACCTTCAACTCCCCTCAGCGCTGTAATAATTGCGGGATAGCCATCGGCAGCGATGTCTCGCTGTCACTCCTTAAACCCAAATCCCCATTCCAAACCAGCCTCAGGGCGGGCCTACTCAACTGCAGATCCTTAGCAAAACACGCAGATGATGTATGGCTTTTACTTGAAGAGCAGGAATGGGATATCCTGTTTTTAACTGAAACCTGGCTTAAAGAGGAAAATGTTACTTCCATTGCACTTGCAGTCCCTCTGGGATTTAAAATATGCCTTGCCAACCGCCCCGGGACTAAAAGAGGCGGTGGTGTAGCCATTATATTCAAAGAGCATTTAGTACTGACATCCTCAGCCCCCACTACTATTCAAGGAATTGAAGGCCTCCACTTCTGCTTCCAAGTGAGCCCACAGCTATCACTAGCAGGACTAGTGATATATCGCCCCCCGGTCAGCGCGGACCCCTACCTAACCACTTTACTAGATACGATTGTTCAGAGTTCGCTCCTCCATCCCCTTTTTATTGTGGTAGGCGACTTCAATATCCATATGGATAAACCCGATTGTGCCATGGCAGAGCTACTCAGATCCACGCTAAACATGGCCAGCCTCAGACTGATCAATGAGGGCCCTACACATACAGGGGGACATACTATTGATCTCATCTTTTCTAATATTAAGAACGTACTACCTGAGATACCTCTCCCCCTGACATGGTCAGACCACTCACTCGTCCCATTTACACTTAACATTGTGAATGATATTCCTGCGTCGAGTAAATGCTACTTCATGAAGAGGCAATGGAGTAAGCTGACCCCTGACACTATGTGCCCGGTCCTTGCACAAACGACCCCTTCCTTGACAAACAATTCCAATACGG
This sequence comes from Lissotriton helveticus, assembly GCF_964261635.1. Taxonomy (NCBI): domain Eukaryota; kingdom Metazoa; phylum Chordata; class Amphibia; order Caudata; family Salamandridae; genus Lissotriton; species Lissotriton helveticus. The sequence continues at coordinate 1,509,382,885 of NC_136068.1, read as the reverse complement.
ATGCGATACTGCTCAATGAATGGATCAGAAAGATGGTTTCCTCCATTGCTCCAGCTTCCCGGGCTCTATCAAAAAGAGACTCCCCCTCAGCTCCCTGGTTCTCGCAGGAACTTAGGAATGAGAAAGCGGCATGTAAAAAATTGGAGAGACGCTGGAGAGTAAACTACGGTCTGGAAGAAAAAGTTAGGTATAAGGAAGCCTCAAAAAAACTTCGGAAAGCCATCAGGAAAAGTAAAAAGCGCTTCTATGCGGACTCGATTCGTCAGGCAGAACAGTCTAGCAAACAAGTTTTCAAAGTGGTACAGTCATTCTTCAAACCAAAGTGCATTGAAAGAGAGGTGGTACCCACAGCTACGCTATGTGAACAAATCTCAGAGTTCTTTGATCATAAAATTAAAAAAGTGTACGACTCTTTTGGTCCAGTAGTAAAAACAGTGAAGCAGGACCGAGCGAATAATGGCGAGCTAGGAGAGACCCTCACCCAGTTCACGTATATCCCCCTGAACGAGGTAAGGCAAGAACTTAGCCGCTGCAAATCCGGCTCCCCTGATGATCCCTGTCCAGCTAAACTATGGAATGCCATAGCGGACTCGGTAGCCCCCACGCTTCAAGATATCTGGAATTCTTCCATCACATCGGGCATTTTCCCGGACGTGTGGAAGCACGCTACTCTCCTACCCCTAAAGAAAAAACCCAATGGAGACCCAGATGACCTCACGAATCTTCGACCAATATCCCTGTTGGCTGCCCCGGGAAAAATGCTAGAAAAAATTATACAGCGCCAACTGAGCAAATTCGTGGAATCCAACAATACTCTACATGAAACTCAATCGGGTTTCCGTCCCGGCTTTAGCACCGAAACAGCACTCATAGAGGTAGCCGAGTCAGTGAGGTGGTCGATGGATGCAGGAAACTCAGCAATGCTGGTACTCCTGGATCTGTCGGCCGCCTTCGATACGGTGGACCATGCCAGACTACTCAGCCGGCTGGCAGCGATAGGTATTCAGGATAGTGCACTGGGATGGATAAGCTCCTATCTATCTCTGAGAACGCAGAAGGTGGCACTCGGGACAATCTCCTCCTCACCCAAACCCCTCAGCTGTGGAGTCCCGCAGGGTTCGGCCCTCAGCCCCCTTTTGTTTAACATCTATCTGGCACCTCTCTTTGCGTTAATTGCCAACTGGGGTGTCAAGGCAATCTCGTATGCTGACGACACCCAGTTGGTATTTCCGTACTCAGAGATGACGCAAGACTCCTTCGCAAATTTCAAAGGCTGTCTCCAGGACATAGCACACTGGATGAACACTAATAAACTAAAATTAAATGCCAATAAAACCGAAGTCATCTTCTTCGGGAAGGGACCCACCCCCGCCCCAGAACTCTGGTGGCCTACGGAGATGGGCCCACCCCCGTCACCTAGTCACTCGGCAAAAAATCTTGGAGTGAGATGGGACGATAATATGTCCTTTACATCCCATATCCAACAAGTGGCCGGATGCTGCCTGAGCAAGCTAAGTAACCTTCGTAAAATTTTAAAACTTCTACCGGTGGGCTGCAGAAAAACAGTTGTTCACGCAACTGTTACCTCACGACTGGATTATGCCAATGGCTTGTATCTTGGCCTCCCTAAATACCTGACTCACAAGCTTCAGGTAGTTCAGAATGCGGCTGCGAGACTGTTACTGCGAATCCCGTTTAAGCAGTCAGTCTCTCCGCATCTTCGTACCCTGCACTGGCTACCAGTTGCCAACAGAACAAAATTCAAAGCGCTGACGCTTGCATTCAGATCTTTGCATGGTTCCTGCCCACAATACCTGAAAAACCGTCTCCCAAGATACTCCCAAAGCCGCGCACTACGGTCCAATGACCGTGTTCTACTGGCTGTCCCACGTGCTAAGAAGGCCCGACTAGGCGGTCGGACCTTCTCAGCGAATGTCTCCGCTTTGTGGAACTCCCTACCACAAGCAATTCAACAGGCCCCAACCGAACCCTGCTTTAAGAAATTGCTAAAGACCTGGCTTTTCACCCAGCCACGCTAGCTTCCCCCCTTTTGGCCCAGGTTATCGGTGAACTTCTAGCGCCGGGACACCTCCTTGTGAGGTAGCTGTTCGCGCTGTATAAAATCCAGTATTATTATTATTATTATTTCCTGTGTAACTCAGGAGGTTATTTATCCATGGCTAAAGAGCCCGCATGGATGCTCAATGATGTGGGACTCCTGGCAGTTCCATAGGATGTACTTGTGTATGTTCAGTTTGATTTATGTTGAGGAATTTTCGATACCTTTTCAATGTTATTACTTGCATTTAAGCAAAAAAAGATGAAAATACAATCCACAAATTATCTACAAATTAAACAACCAAATGCGTGAACCACACCATAAGGCAGCCTTACACTATTTAATGCCCACTCTGACAGTCAAACTAAATCAAAGCACAAAGTGAAATTATGTATCACAATTTACTCTGAAGTTTTACTGTAGCCATTAATAGAGTATGAGCAGTACCTTTAATGATGCAATGAAAGGTCTATTTTATTATTGATACCAAAAATGTGATGTTTGGTGCCTTTTGGTATAGAGAATTAAGCGAGACACAAAGAGTACAGAACATGTTAAGCCTTAGGCATTAATGAAGTACAAAAAGGTATTCTTTAAATCACACCTTGAAGATCCATGAAAATATGGAGTAGCCTTGAGAGGTGGTGCCAGACTTTTAGGGCCAATACTAGGTGTACAACTAATTATTTTGAAAGTCATGAGGGTAAGTTGCTCCGCTTCCCCCTGCCTGGGGGAAGCCTTCGTTGTGCCCGCCGGGAATTAGCATTTAAAAAACCTTTGAAATTCACTGAAAAAACCATAGGTTTTAGGCCTTATATAGTTAGGAATTAGCCTTTAAAAAACCTTGGAAATTCACTGAAAAAACCATAGGTTTTAGGCCTTATATAGTTAGGAATTAACATATAAAAAACCATTGAAATTCCTCCTATATAGTTAGTTGGTCTAACTATATATGGCGCACCCGCAATCCACTGCTGATGATGTCACATATTACATCATTCATGACATGGTCAGTGACATCACTGATGACATCACTGATGACATCTCAAATGACATCACTGATGACATCTCATTTGACATCACTGATGACATCACTGATGACATCACTGATGACATCATCCAGTGACTGTCTGTATATTAAGCTGTATGTATATGTAGCGCCCGCATGCCGGAGATTGGAAATGCAAGTGGCACGTATAGGCTGGAGGGCCGAGCATGGTGTGTGCCTTCTTAATGCTTAGGGCATTTTGTTGAACACATACATATATATATTCACTGAAAAAACCATAGGTTATAGACCATATATAGTTAGGAAGTAGCATTTACAAAACCTTATTTTACTCACACAAAACCATTGAAATTCCATATATAGTTAGTTGTACTAACTATATATCGCGCACCCGCAATCCACTGCTGATGATGTCACATATTACATCATTCATGACATGGTAAGTGACATCACTGATGACATCACTGATGACATCTCAAATGACATCACTGATGACATCACTGATGACAACATCCAGTGACTGTATGTTTCTGTAAAGTTAAAATATGTCTTATATATTGAAGAATGAGTGGATGTATAAGTGTCTGGATGATGTATTTAGTAGGTGCATGACTGACTGTATAAGTGAGTGATTAAATGTGTCTCACTGAGTGCATGGGTTAGTGACTAAACTGTTTTAAATTGTGCATCATTGTGTCTGTTGTTTTGTAATCTGATGCATGTGTTGATCATTAGCTATAAGACTCACTATATGGGTTATTGATTAGTTGGCCAAGTATTTGTATGGGAGACTGAGTGTGGGTGTCTGGGTGTCTGGGAGGTGTATGACTCTGTGCATAGATGTGTGAGCAGTTGATTCACTAGATGTATGGGTTCAAAAGTGCATGTGGAAACAGCTGTATGGGCGGTTTACTGTGTGCATGAGTGTATTGGTGAGTGAATGGATATCTCAGTGCTACATGTCAAAGTAAGTACATATGTAAAACACAGTACATGTGGTAGTTGACATATATAAATAACTGTGCATAAGAGCCAGTGAATGTGTGAGTGGCTGTATGGATTATTGTGAACTTGTATCAGGGATTGTATAACAGAGTAAATATGTGTTATTATATGTTTCAATAAGTAAGGTGTGTTTAACTATATAGTTGAGGAAATGGAGGTGTGATTGATTCTTTGCAAGACTGACTAGGTGTGTGAGTAACTCCATGGATGAGTGACAGTCTGTGAGTGTCTGTTTACACTGAGTGTATCTAAGGTTATATTAGAGTCTGAAGAGGTTCATCGTATCATCACATGAATTATGTCATCAGTAATGTCAAATGAGATGTCATCAGTGATGTCATCAGTGATGTCATTTGAGATGTCATCAGTGATGTCATCAGTGATGTCACTGACCATGTCATGAATGATGTAATATGTGACATCATCAGCAGTGGATTGCGGGTGCGCGATATATAGTTAGTACAACTAACTATATATGGAATTTCAATGGTTTTGTGTGAGTAAAATAAGGTTTTGTAAATGCTAATTCCTAACTATATATGGTCTATAACCTATGTTTTTTTCAGTGAATTTTCAAGGTTTTGTAAATGCTAATTCCTAACTATATATGGTCTATAACCTATGGTTTTTTCAGTGAATTTCATAGGTTTTTTAATAGCAAATCTTTATAAAAATAATACATTTTAAATCGAATTTTATATTTTATAATTCTGTCATTTTTTTTTATATTCTTTTTGGTGCGCTCCCGGGGCGCGGACAGGTGAACGCACGGGTAAGCGCAATCTTGCGGTGCGCCCCGGGGCACGTACTGATGCGCGTCCCGATAGCGCTATTGCCGCGAACGAAAACAACTTCGTGACGTATCGCGTAGCCGCCACGCCTTGCGTCATAAGGCACGTATCGCGTAGCCGCGAGATGCGTCTTATGACGCACCGCGTAAGCGCACCCGGAAGCGCCCCGATGCGATTACGATACACGCCCGGGGGCGCGTAGCGTAAGCGCGTCAAACCATGTGACTTTAAAATAACACTTTTCATTGGTTCAGAACTTTTTTTTTCCAAATTGTGTGAAACCCACCCATTTCTCTCACTATTGCTTTGTACTTGGAGAGAGCAAGAGCTGTTCTGTGTACTCTGTTTATCTCCTACTTTTCTGATCTCCAGCAATGGCTGCAAGAGAGTCATCCAGCAGTGATTCAGAGGGATTTTTAGATGAGGACCCTCCTCAGCAAAAGAAAAAAAAACATTTCATCTGGAAATTTTACGACATCCCTGAAGGACAAAAAAAAGTCAACGCTCCCAAAGTAACCTGCAAAATATGTGGGAGTAGTTTATCCAGAGGCAATCCTCTGAAAAAATATAGTTTTGGAAATGCTAATTTAATCAGGCATGTGAAAAGAAGACACCCTAACAACTTTGCCAGGGAGAGTGTCAGAGAGCTGGCACGGAATGTACCCACAGATGGCGGCAGCACCTCCACTGGTGGAGCAACACCTTCGGGACCACCCCGTGGAAGAATGGTCCCTAACATTCAGCCGGTGTTTGCAGGCATCAAATTTCTGTGCACGGAGTGTGACGAACTGCTCTGCTATGGGGAGCAGAGTGTTGAACTCATTGCCCTAAAGAAACAGCAACACCGCTGCTCTGCCAGTCCCTAAATTTTCAAATTTTTTTGCTCCTGTTGAGCAGTTTTGGAATCCTTGTTTTTGTTTTTCCCTTGACAAAAATCCAAAAAAAATATAAAATTGTTTTAAAAAAAGTCTAAAAAAAATATAAAACAACAAAAACAAAAAAAAAAATATATAAAACAACAAAATCAAAAAAAAAGTTCTTTTCAGAACTACCTCCAATTTATAAAAAGAAGCTTTTTTTTTTTTTTTTTTTAAAGTCTGTCATTTTTTATCTCCTGGTACGCTCCCCCGTAAGCTCCCCGGTGCGCGTACCGGGCGCCCCCCCCCGCGAAAATCGATTTTTTTTTTTTTTTTTTTCACCCGCGGGAGCCTTTTATGGCCCCCACATCAAAAGTAGGGGGTCAGGGGGGTGTACCCTGCCCCCTTTTGCTCATTTCCCCCCTTTGATTCTTGCCACCTCTTGTGTCTCAATCCTACCGAGACACAAGATGGCGGCCGCTGCGGACTGTTTCGAATGTTTACAGACACCCGAGAACCAATCAGCTTGCCGTGCGCAAGTCGCGTGGCGCGCCCGAAGCGCTCCCCGGTACGCGTACCGGGGGCGCGGCTCTAGATATATATCTTTTTTTAAACCTAATTTACTCAAAATTCACAGGACCACATATCTTGAGACCTAGCAAAGGCACATCGGGCAAACAATATCTACAATTTTGCCAAGTTTCGTGGAAATCCATTCAGCCGTTCGAGCTAAAAGTGAGGCCAACCGCCCTATGGAAAATTGCATGGCAAAAACACGTTTTGGGACCCCCCTTTTTTATCGGCCCCCCCTTGACGACCCCCCCCCAAATTTTCAGGGGCTGCTCAGAAACAAAATGTTCCATTTTCCTGAAAATTTCAGCCAATTCCGTCCACAAACGCCAAAGTTATTAGACATAGAATTTTCAAAAATCCCATAGAGAAAAAATCCTAACTATATATACCTACTGGTGACCGCCAGTAGGTAATATATACACATCAGCAGTGGATTGCGGGTGCGCCATATATAGTTAGACCAACTAACTATATAGGAGGAATTTCAATGGTTTTTTATATGTTAATTCCTAACTATACAAGGCCTAAAACCTATGGTTTTTTCAGTGAATTTCCAAGGTTTTTTAAAGGCTAATTCCTAACTATATAAGGCCTAAAACCTATGGTTTTTTCAGTGAATATATATATATATATATATATATATATATATATTACCTACTGGCGGTCGCCAGTAGGTATATATAGTTAGGATTTTTTCTCTATGGGTTTTTTGAAAATTCTATGTCTAATAACTTTGGCGTTTGTGGACGGAATTGGCTGAAATTTTCAGGAAAATGGCACATTTTGTTTCTGAGCAGCCCCTGAAAATTGGGGGGGGGGTTCGTCCAGGGGGGGTCGAGAAAAAAGGGGGGTCCCAAAACATGTTTTTAACATTGAGTTTTCCATAGGGCGGTTGGCCTCACTTTTAGCCCGAACGGCTGAATGGATTTGCACGAAACTTGGCAAAATTGTAGGGACTGGTAGCCCGATGTGCCTTTTGTAGGTCTCAATATATGTGCTACAGTGGATTTTGAGAAATTAACGTTTAAAAAAAGATATATATCTGTAACAGCGGACCGGGCAGCGCTCCAGGACGCGTACTTTTCGCGCAACGGAGCTTTGTGAAGCGAAGCTGATTGGTTCTCCGGCGTCTGTCAACATTCCAAACAGTCCGTAGCGGCCGCAATCTTGTCTCTCGGTAGGATCGAGAGACAAGAGGAGGCCAAAGCGAGGGGACAAATGACCATAAGGGGGAATAGTAGATCCTCGCTGACCCCCTAGGTTTGATGTGGAGGTTTTAAAAGGGCCCCGCGGGCCAAAAAAAAAAAATAATAATAATAATCGAACGGCTGAATGGATTTGCACGAAACTTGGCAAAATTGTAGGGACTGGTAGCCCGATGTGCCTTTGCTAGGTCTCAATATATGTGCTTCAGTGCATTTTGAGAAATTAACGTTCAAAAACAAGATATATATCTGTAACAGCGCTCCGCTTCGCGGAGATAAAATTATATCTGTATTACCTAGCTGTTGCTAACACCAGTTAGCTTCGGCTAGTAGGAGATAGCGACCATCTTGGGCCCCACTTTGCATGCGAGTGATATTTATCACTAATGACATGCAAAGTGGGCATGCCAAGATGTTAGCGACTGGAAACAGTCGCTAACATCGCTATCTCCTATTATCAACTTTTGGAAATATTCGAGATAAGCGCGAATATCTCCAAAAAGTAACAGCTGCCCTGAGCAGTTCTTAGCCATGTTATCCAATGGGAGGTGGATAACATGGCTAAGAGCATTAGCTCGGTAATGCATGAATATCGCTGAGTTTTCAGCGATATTAATGCATTGCGGTCGTTTTTTATCGTATTTGCGATAAACCTTGATAATAGCAAGGTTTATCTGCGATAATTTCGGACGGTAAAAAAATCTTTGCAATGCATCGTTAGGGATAAATATCGCTTAACTTTGGTAATATGCCCCAACGTCTGTTAACGTTCGATTCGAAGGAAATCAGGAAGTGTTGAAAAACATTGTCTGCGCCATCTTGTCTTTTTTCAAATGCCACACTTTTGTCGTGCACGGCAGCCATTTTAGATGCCTTGACCAGACCCACTCTGTGCACGCTGTCGATCCTTAGCATGGCTCCCCACCCTCGCAAGCATCTCACCCAGGCAGTGGTCACCCCCGCTCTCTGTCTTATGCATGGGTAATAAACCTCCCCCCATCTGCGCTGCTCTTCCCTGAGAATCACACCCTGTGCCCGCCCGACACCTCCCTTTCGCCCTATTCACTACCGCACCCTCTGACACTCCTTTTCCTCTGTGTCCGATTGTCCAGGCCGGTCCTAGGCTATCAGCTAGCCCTGCAGATGTAGTTTATGGCCACAGCTGTAAAGAATCACCCCTCTTCAAAGGAGTTATAGTAGATCAAGGCCCACACTCGATGAGATCCGTCACAGCAGAAGCATTGCTATTATCTGAAAACCATCCTGTATTGTGATTGGGGAGATGGACCGAGCGTGAAGCGGAAGATTCCAGGGATGACTCTTTGTACATCAAAGTTTTTACAATTATGTGTCACATTAAAAATATATAGCACTCCGACAAAGTAGTAAGATTATAAAACTTTAATAATTTATAAATATATACAAGAAAACAAAAATAGTAATAACATATAAACATTTTTAGGGAAAAACAACGAAGTAGCGGTCGGCTGTGCGAATAGTCCCAACGCAGCACAACGTCCAGATTTCCGGCGTGGGGCGTCGCGGGGGGTGGGTCATCAGTAGCAAACTGTTGTGCGAATAGTTCCAAGGCAGCAGAACGCGCCGAAATCTAGATGACACGAAAGTGATGTCTAGTAAGTTGCCACCCAGCAAATAACGGCGTGGGGCGTCGCGGGGGGTGGGTCATCAGTAGCAAACTGTTGTGCGAATAGTTCCAAGGCAGCAGAACGATGGCACCAAGGTGATGTCCAGTAAGTTGCCGCACTGGTTTTGGTATCCTACAATGCTGCTCCGAATAACGGCGTGGGGCGCCCCGGGGGAGGCGGCGTGAACGGGCCTCTCCAGGTGGAGTGTCATCTGTTGTAGTGGGGCGCCCCTTTACCGTTTCAGTTGCCATTCCGTCCGTTTTTGGTCCACTGTGTCAAAAGCCGCAATTCAGCTGAGTTGCGCCCACTCTTGCGGTGCAGCGATAGGCGGCTGTCACAGGACTCTCAAAATGGCGGCAGGCTCTTTCCTTTTTGGGCCTGGTCCACTGAAATGGCCCTGGGACACCTTGGAAATCGGACGCTTGTCTGCTAGGTCTTGGACCCCATTCTCGAAAGCGTCCCCTCCGCCTTGAGAATTCATCAAAAGTTTTGGGGGCCCCGACTCCTGCAGGCTTCTGGTGGGGAGCGGCTGCCATGATTGCTCGCGGAATGACCACGACGGAGCTACGAGATGGTGGTGCTCTCATGCGGACGCCAGTTTAGTCTGAAACATCCAGAAACAAGGTGGGGCTTTCATCGTTTGGGAAAAAAAAAAAGTTTTCATCCAATGAAAAGTGTTGTTTTTAGGTCATATGATCAAGCCTTCCATCATTAGGAAACCAAAAGTAAAATGAACCAATGAAAAGTTTTATAAACAAGTCACATGACCTGTTATGCGGCATAGGGTATAAAATGCGGAGAAAATACGTTGGCACGTGAGGCGGCGTCAGTAGCGGACCGATGTGCGAATAGGCCGAAGGCAATACAACGCGCCAAGATCCGGATGGCACCGAGGTGGTGTCATAGTTGAGAGTTCTGAGCAGCGGTTGTAACACTGTCTGAAGCTTATTTGCAGCTGCTGCAGCTTCACTACGCGCCAAGATCCGGATGGCACCGAGGTGGTGTCTAGTAAGGTGCACTGGTGTCAACATCCTACAATGCTGAAAGTCGGCGTGGGGCGCCCCGTTGGCCTGTGAGTTTGCGTCAGTAGCGGACCGATGTGCGAATAGGCCGAAGGCAGCACAACGCGCCAAGATCCGGATGGCACCGAGGTGGTGTCTAGTAAGTTGCCGCACTGGTGTGGCCATCCAACAATGCTGAAAGTCGGCGTGGGGCGCCCCGTTGGCCTGTGAGATGGCGTCAGTAGCGGACCGATGTGCGAATAGGCCGAAGGCAGCACAACGCGCCAAGATCCGGATGGCACCGAGGTGGTGTCTAGTAAGTTGTCGCACTTCTGTGGCCATCCTACAATGTTGAAAGTCGGCGTGGGGCGCCCCGTTGGCCTGTGAGATGGCGTCAGTAGCGGACCGATGTGCGAATGGGGCCAAAGGCAGCGCAACAATATTTTCTGACTGACACCACAAGGCGCTGAGATGCCAAGATCCGGATGGCACCGAGGTGATGTCTAGCAAGTTGCTGTACTGGTGTGGTCATCCTACAATGCTGAAACTCGGCGTGGGTCGCCCCATTAGCCTGTGAGATGGCGTCAGTAGCGGACCGATGTGCGAATAGGCCGAAGGCAGCACAACGCGCCAAGATCCGGATGTCACCGTGGTGGTTTCATAGTTGAGAGGCACTTCATCTGCAGTGGGGCGCCGAGATCCGGATGGCACCGAGGTGATGTCTAGCAAGTTGCTGTACTGGTGTGGTCATTCTACAATGCTGAAAGTCGGCGTGGGGCGCCCCATTAGCCTGTGAGATGGCGTCAGTAGCGGACTGATGTGCGAATGGGGCCAAAGGCAGCGCAACAATATTTTCTGAAGAGAAGACACCAAAAGGTGCTGACATTCCAAGATCCGGATGGCACCGAGGTGGTGTCTAGCAAGCTATGCAGTTGAGTTGTGTGCGCACTTGCGGCGAATAGGTCGAAGGCAGCATAACAATGTTTTTTGAATAGAAGACACCACAAGGCGTTGAGATTCGGTTACCACCGAGGTGATGTCTAGCAAGTTGCCGCACTGGTGTGGCCATCCTACAATACTGCTCCGAATAACGGCGTGGGGTGCCCGAAGGGGGGGGGAGCCGGCGTGAATGGGCCTTCCTAGGTGGAGGCTCGTCTGCTGTAGTGGGGCGCCCCTTTACCGTTTCAGTTGCCATTCAGCTGAGTTTCGGCTGCTCTTGATGCTACAGCGACAGGCGGCTGCAAGAGGACTCTCAAAATGGCGGCCTGTTCTTTGGATTTGGGCCTGGTCCACTAAAATGGCCCTGGGACACCTTAGAACTCGGACGCTCGATTTTTTTTTCCTTTCCTGCACATGCAAAAAAAGGTAAATGCCCGGTATGTTACACGCTTCATCTGCCACGATGAACTCTCCAGAGGAACCGAAAAAAAATATAGTTGTGGTAACTATACCATGCATCGTCATATGGAGAGGTGGCACCAATTAATTATAGTGCTGCATAAAAGAGAGATTTGGAGGAGAACCCCTGACCTGCTAGTACATTCATCAAAGAAGTGGCACTGAGAGCTTCAGAGGCAAGGGAAACGGTCCCAAATATTTAGAAGAACTTTGGAAAGATTAAAATGACATGTTTAGATTGTGGCAAATTAATTTCATGTGGACAGATGAGTGTTACTCTAATAAATACAGCATATGAACATCATCATAGTCGATGGTTGGTAGAGACATTTTGACTATATCCTGGACCTGCCCGTCCTCGCCCAAAATGGCGCCGGAATAAATGGGACTCGTAACTCCTTGTTGTGTACTGGTTGCAGAACCTTGAAATCACGAGATACGTATGCAGTTTTGAAGCACATGGCGGGCGGGGACGAGAATTGATTGAATATTTCGACATCCCTATTGATATTAAGTTCTGATGTGTTATTGATTACTGTACTGTTGAAAGTTCGAATTAACGTCACCCATGGTACTTGCCCGCAAATGTATATCTAGATAATTTTATTGTAACTGGCCCTGTCGTATTTTAATTATAAAATGTACGTCCACCGATTCCGTAACTGTTAGACACCTTAGTTCTTGCAACCTAATGGCCCGCCCGTTACGTTCCTCTACAGTGTAAATGTCTATTCATCATATACGATTACAGTTTGCTCTGTGGCAGGCCCACGTGGTTATAGGCTCGTATTTGTATAATGAAATTTTCACAATAAAGGTTTTTAAAAGAAAACATGGTAGTAGTATATACATTGGTAAAGTTTTTAATAATAGTGACTGTTTTAGAATCATTAAAAGGCAAGTGAAATAAAGCAGACCAATTACATGAAGGGTAAAAGGTATAATACGAAGGAACGCAGTAAAGATAAATGGTCAAGGGCTGTTGTGTTTTCTATTCCTGCAACATAAAGTGATCGATAAGAATCTCATATTCAGGCGTATCGGCGACTAAGACAGCAGGTCGACCCTCTTTTGCTCAACGGCTCTGTCATGGGACGAAGAAACGCTCTTTTTCTCGAAAAAAGAATATATTTTACTTGCAGGACAGTTGTAAAATTTCCGGGAAAGTACATTAGCCTGGAACATTATAACATATATTTAAGAAAAAATAATGTTCGGAAGTAATGAAAAGCGTAATTTTTAGGTCATATGACCAAGCCTTTCATCATTACAATAAGAAAAGTAAAATGAACCAATGAAAAGTTTTATTAACAAGTCACATGACTTGTTATGCTTACGTTACGCGCTGCGCGCCCCGGATGACTTCCGGATGCGCTAACGCAGCGCGTCATATGACGCATTACGCGACAACGCAGGTACAGAATATAGTCAAAATGTCTCCACCAACCAGCGGTCGGAACACAACCCCTTTCAGCAGGCTAAATAGTTCTGTTAAATGACAACAGAAGGGACAGGCAACAAGAACCATCAGTCAAAGAGGGGAGGGCTAGTTCTTCTCTACCGGGTTACATTGGGGCGCTACCGGAACTGATCGAATTGGTAGTCTACAGTGTTTCTGGATGTTTCAGACTCAAGCTGGGGTTAGCATGAGAGCAGCACCATTTCGTAGCTCCGTCGTGGTCATTCCGCAACCAATCATGGCAGCCGTTCTTTATCGTTATTTTGGGCGGGGTGGGTGGCGGAGCCGAGCTGTTTTGCAGCCATCATTGTGTGGAGTTCAGTTCATCTCACTAGTTTTGTATTTGTCATGAGGGGTTGTTCCTAATGTTTCTATTTTAGCGAGGTCAAAAAGAGATCCCATTAGTGGCCTACTGATTTTGCTCGATTCCTTTTCTTTTTTTTTACACGATTTTTCGTTATCTGCAAAGACTAAACAGAGTATTGCGACTCTGTGTTTGTTTGTAAATAGAGAATGAACCAAAGAGAACTAATTCTAAAACAGTAAATACTTGGATAACAATCAATCAAATGGAGAGAGAAACAGGCACGACGGATTACAACGGGGGCAAAGGCCTGCGTTAACTACCTTTCACTATCTGCAAAGAGAGAGTACTCCTAATAGAAATGAGGGGGGGGGGGGCACCATTCAAAGCAGATCAGTGTGCATAAACACGAAAATGTTTTCACTTACCACGTACTTGACATTCGACAGCTTATGATATTTGCTATTAAAAAACCATTGAAATTCACTGAAAAAACCATAGGTTATAGACCATATATAGTTAGGAATTAGCATTTACAAAACCTTGAAAATTCACTGAAAAAACCAGAGGTTATAGACCATATATAGTTAGGAATTAGCATTTAAAAAACCTTATTTTACTCACACAAAACCATTGAAATTCCATATATAGTTAGTTGCACTAACTATATATCGCGCACCCGCAATCCACTGCTGATCATGTCACATATTACATCATTCATGACATGGTCAGTGACATCACTGATGACATCACTGATGACATCTCAAATGACATCACTGATGACATCACTGATGACATCTCATTTGACATCATTCTTGTGCTAATACGATAAACCTCTTCAGACTCTAATATAACCTTAGATACACTCAGTGTATACAGACACTCACACACTGCCACTCATCCATGGAGTTACTCACACACCCAGTCAGTCATGCAAAGAAACAATCTCACCTCCATTTCTTCAACTATACAGTTAAACACACCTTACTTATTGAAACATATACTAACACATATTTACTCTCTTATACAATCCCTGATACAAGTTCACAATGATCGATACAACCACTCACTCATTCAGTGGCTCTCATGCACAGTTATTTATATATGCCAACTCTCACATGTACTGTGTTTTACATATGTACTTACTATGACATGTAGCATTGAGATATCCATTCACTCATCAATACACTCATGCACACAGTCAACTGCCCATGTAGCTGTTTCCACATGCACTCTTGAACTCATACACCTAGTGAATAAACTGCTCACACATCTATGCATAGAGTCACACACCTTCCAGCCACCCCCACACAAACTCAATCTCCCATTGAAATACTTGGGCAACCAATTAATAACACATATAGCCTCTCGTATAGCTAATGATCAACACATGCAGCAGTTTACAGAACAACAGACATAATGATGCACAAATTAAGACAGTTTAGTCACTAACCCATGCATTCAGTGAGACACATTTAATCACTCACTCATACAGTCAGTCATGCACCTACTAAATCCTTCATCCAGACACTTATACATCCACTCATTCTTCAATATGTAAGACATATTTTAACTTTACAGAAACATACAGTCACTGGATGTTGTCATCAGTGATGTCATCAGTGATGTCATTTGAGATGTCATCAGTGATGTCATCAGTGATGTCACTGACCATGTCATGAATGATGTAATATGTGACATGATCAGCAGTGGATTGCGGGTGCGCGATATATAGTTAGTGCAACTAACTATATATGGAATTTCAATGGTTTTGTGTGAGTAAAATAAGGTTTTTTAAATGCTAATTCCTAACTATATATGGTCTATAACCTATGGTTTTTTCAGTGAATATATATATATATATATATATATATATATATATATATATATATATATATATATATATATATATATACACACACACATACATACACACATACATATATATAAATGCATATGCATATATATATGTGTATATGTGTGCGTGTAGAGAGAGGTAGAGAGGTAGAGAGGTAGAGGTGTAGAGGTAGAGGTGTAGAGGTAGAGAGGTACAGGTAGAGAGGTAGAGACTAGTAGAGAGAGAGGTAGAGAGGTAGAGAGTAGAGTGAGTAATAGAGAGTAGAGAGTGAGTAGTAGAGAGCAGTAGAGAGAGCAGTAGAGAGAGTAGCAGAGAGTGAGTAGTAGAGAGTAGTAGAGTGAATAGTAGAGTGAGTAGTAGAGAGTAGTAGAGAGTAAGTAGTAGAGAGCAGTAGAGAGTGAGCAGTAGAGAGTGAGCAGTAGAGAGTAGTAAAGTGAGTAGTAGAGAGTAGTAGAGAGTGAGTAGTAGAGTAGTAGAGAGTGAGTAGCAGAGAGAGAGAATAGTAGAGAGTAGTAGAGAGTGAGTAGTAGAGTGAGTAGTAGAGAGTAGTAGAGAGAGTAGTAGAGAGAGTAGTAGAGAGAGCAGTAGAGAGAGTAGTAGAGAGAGTAGTAGAGAGAGAGTAGTAGAGAGAGAGTAGTAGAGAGTGAGTAGTAGAGAGTGAGTAGTAGAGAGTGAGTAGTAGAGAGTGAGTAGTAGAGAGTGAGAGTAGTAGAGAGTGAGTAGTAGAGAGTAGTAGAGAGTGAGAAGTAGAGTGAGTAGTAGAGAGTAGTAGAGAGTGAGTAGTAAAGAGTTAGTAGTAGAGAGAGAGTAGTAGAGAGTAGTAGAGAGTAGTAGAGCGTGAGTAGTAGAGAGTAGTAGATAGTGAGTAGTAGAGAGTGAGTAGTAGAGAGAGTAGTAGAGAGTAGTAGAGTAGTAGAGAATGAGTAGTAGAGTGAGTATTAGAGAGTAGTGAAGTAGTAGAGAGTAAGTAGTACAGACTAGTGGAGAATATTCCAAAGTTTGGCACAGCACCACTTGCACAATAAGTCCAATCAAATCATATCACTTGAGTCCTTATTGAAGCACTGAATCTTGGTGTATATTCAAATGCTTTTATTTTCCTTAAGTTTATGTACCACAGCCAGCCGACGCGTTTCGTTCTGTACAACAGAACTTCTTTAGGGCGTTCTTATTTCCTTCAAGTTATGTCGGTATCCTGTTGTCATATAACTAGATATTTCTTCCAAATGTTAGACGAGACGCAAGTACAGTAAGTACATCCTTATTCAAAGTGACTAGGTATCAATTTTACCCACACAATTTGGGCAGACTTGAGTAATTTATAGCATCCGCAAAGTCAGTCTTTCAAAAATTCCAAAGTATAGGACATGATAATCCAAATCCAAATGTTTCTCAAGAAAAGTCATTTTCAATCGCTCGGAATATCGGCGTTTGGGCAGATGGAATTAGTCCCCCCTCTGCAAACGCGCCAGTGGCCTGCGTTGCAGAGAGGTGTAAAAAGGGGCATAGCCTCATTACACCTCTGTGCAATGCAGCCCCTGGCGCATACCGGAGGTTCCAGGTGGGCTAGTTGGCCCCCAGGGACCCCCAGTATGCAAGGGGAATTAGTTCCCCCTCTTCAAACATGCACGGGGGCTGCGTTGCAGAGAGGTGTAAAAAAAGGGTGTGGCCTCATTACACCTCTCTGCAATGCAGCCCCCTGGCACATACTGGAGGCTCCTGGTGGGCTAGTTGGCCCCCAGGGACCCCCAGTATGCAAGGGGAATTAGTTCCCCCTCTTCAAACATGCACGGGGGTTGCAATGCAGAGAGGTGTAAAAAGGGGCATGGCTTCATTACACCTCTCTGCAATGCAGTCCCCTGGCGCATACTGGAGATTCCTGGTGGGCTTTCAGGTCTTATATAGTTAGGAATTAGCATTAAAAAAACTTTTAAATTCACTGTAAAAAACATAGGTTTCAGGCCTTATATAGTTAGGAATTTGCATTTAAAAACCTTGCAAATTCACTAAAAAAAACAGGTTTCAGGCCTTATATAGTGAGGAATTAGCGTTTAAAAAACCTTTGAAATTCACTCAAAACGTTTTAGGTGTGTTATAGTTAGCTGGACATTTCACTCAAACAAAACCATTGAAATTGCTCCTATATAGTTAGTTGTGCTAACTATATTTCGCGCACCTGCAATCCACTGCTGATGATGTCACATATTACATCATTCAGGACATGATCAGTGACATCACTGATGACATCTCAAATGACATCACTGATGACATCATCCACGTGACAATCACATACACCTTTTCATACACTAGTAAAATCTTTCATCACTCTTTGTAAAATACAGAGTATCATATTTGAATCCATTGTTACAGCAATACAAGTATCTCAAAACCCACTCAGTGATTCATAGATGTATACACACATCTAATCACTTACCTGTAGATTCACTCATACATGCTGTCAATGAACAATAGAACACTATCAAAAATACTTATACACCTAAATCGACATTACACACCAGCACACATCCTATTCACATATGAAGTCATCCTACTCACTTATGCAAACAATGGATCATACTTACATATTTACTTAGCTACACACTTATAAAAACACAACTTGATCTATTCATTTAGATAGTAAGTCATACTTAGTGAATTATAAAATCATTATTACAAGTATAAAGTTATCCATACAGTCACTCACACAATCATTGAGTCTTATGTATACCTATTTATCTACAACTGACACATACACTGCCTTTTATTTTTCTAGTTTGTTGGACATGTACCATTGAGAAATATATTTGCTCATCACCACACCCATAAAGATATTCACTCACCCAAACAACTGTTAGAACATGTAGTTTTAACTTCATATATCTAGTGAATCAACTATTCACACATCTTTGGGCAGTCACACAGCCCCCACCGAACCACACACACATTCACTCTCCCATACAAATACTCAGTTAACTAATCAATAACTAATATAGACTTTTACGTAGCTAGTAACCAACTGGAGAACCAGTTTACACAACAACTGACAAAGTGATACAGATATTCAAACAGTTTAGTCACTATCCACTATATTTAGTGAGACAGTATAAATTGGTCAAGTAAACAGTCAATTACACTGCTAATAAATCCTCCATTCAAATATTTATTTTTATATATCCACTCATTCTTCAATGCACATTGCTATATATCTAATGCATATTTAAATAACGAAGCAAACCACATTCACTGGATGATGTCATCAGTGAAGTCATCAGTGATGTCATTTGAGATGTCATCAGTGATGTCACTGACCATGTCTTGAATGATGTAATGTGACATCATCAGCAGTGGATTGCGGGTGCGCGAAATATAGTTAGTACAACTAACTATATAGGAGCAATTTCAATGGTTTTGTATGAGTAAAATGTCCAGCTAACTATAACACACCTAAAACTTAAACTTATAGTTTTTTGAGTGAATGTTAAAGGTTTTTTAAATGCTAATTCCTAACTATATAAGGCCTGAAACCAATGGTTTTTTCAGTGAATTTCAAAGGTTTTTTAAATGCTAATTCCTAACTATATAAGGCCTAAAACCTATGGTTTTTTCAGTGAATATATATATATGATCAAGGCCGGGGCGACCCGGCTGAAACGCGTCATGTTGTGCGAGGCTAATAAACGCACGTGAAATTTGAAAACCTTTTGTGTGGTCCGTTCCTGTTGAAGGAGTTCGCTTTTTCTAAAGGATTGCTTTATATATATATATATATATATATATATATATATATATATATATATATATACACACATACATATATATTCATATTTATTCACTGAAAAAACCATAGGTTTCACACGTTATAGTTAGCTGGAAAGTTCACTCATACAAAACCATTGAAATTCCCCCGTTTTAGTTAGTTCAGCTAACTATAACTCGCGCGCGCTCGCAATGCACTGCTGATGACGTCACATATTACATCACTCATGACATGGTCAGTGACATCACTCATGACATCACTGATGATCTCAAATGACATCACTGATGATATCACTGATGACATCATCCAGTGAATTTTTGTCTTTCTGAAAAATAAATATTATCCAAAGGTTGATGGAAGAATAAATGGGTAAATAAGTGTCTAAATGGATGATTTTGTTTGTAAAAATTATTGTATAACTGACTTATTCAGTGTATCTTCATGAATACATGTATTACCGAGTAATGTTTAAATATGTAAATATTTGAATCAGTGTCTCACTTTGTGTATAAGTGGCTGCATGGGTTGGTGAGTAGCTACATGCGTGTCTATGTGGGTTATTAGTTGATTTTGTAAGTATCAGTATGAGTGTCTGAGTGTCTTTATGGTTCAGTGGGGGGTATTACTTAGCCCATAGATGCATGAGTGAGTGACTCACTATTTGTATGTGTTTTGAAGACAGCATGTGTGCAAGTCTGTATGGGTAGATTAGTGTGTGTATGGGTAAGTTAGTGAGTGAATGACTGTCTAAATAGTGTCCTTATGAGTAACTACATATGTTTAAATCTAGTATTTGTGTATATAAGTGAGTATATGTGCGAGTGAGAGATTGGAAGAGTTCCTGTATAAATAAGTATGTGTTTCTATAAGTGATTGTTTAAGAGAGTAACTATGTGTACGTTCTGTAGAAGTAAGTGTAGTGGTGTGTGTATACCTGTATATGCAAGTAAATGGATGTTTTATTCTTTATTAGCATGAGTGACTATGTGTGTGAGTAACTATATATGAGTGGCGGTGTGTAACAGGATGTATAGGTGTATCATTGCATATGATGAGTGAGTACATGTATGAGTGACTATATATAACTGTTGGTGAATGAGTGGATGTGTATGTAGATTTTGAGATTGCTCAATAGGTTGTTCTAACTGGAATTGGTATCTCCATTTTTTTGAACATTTTTGTTTCTATTTTTGATCGTGTGAATCAAAGGTTATATTACAGTAAGAGGACGTCTGCCACAAGGATGATGTCATCAGTGATGTCATCAGGGATGTCATTTGAGATGTCATCAGTGATGTCATGAGTGATGTCACTGACCATGTCATGAGTGATGTAATATGTGACGTCATCAGCAGTGCATTGCGGGCGCACGAGTTATAGTTAGCTGAACTAACCATAACGGGGGAATTTCAATGGTTTTGTATGAGTGAAATGTCCAGCTAACTGTAACATGTGTGAAACCTATGGGTTTTTCAGTGAATTTGCAAGGTTTTTTAAATGCTAGCTCCTAACTATAATGTGGCTGAAACCTATGATTTTTTTCAGTGAATTTTAAAGGTTTTGTAAATGATAATTTTTAAATGTATTAATTGTATATATTTTTTATACTGATTTATTACATTGTTTTTAACTATTTATTTTGAGCTATTTTATTTTTTAAATTACATTACAAATTTTTTATATAAATTGAAACAAAATGTTTTAAAAATATTGAAATTGTAATATTTCTTTATTTTATTTTATATTTTTATAATTTATATATGTATATTATATAGTAGGCAATGATATCCTATGGAAGGAAATTCAAGTTACTGTTAGTACTGTTAGAATTACTTTTCAGGATCAGTAGTGGGCTGAAAGATGCAGCACTGAGGTCTCTCCTGATAACAGGTGAGTAAATCGGAATTCGTAGTTCGGCTGATGTTAGAGGAATATTTTGCTCAATAGTGAAGGAAGGGGGCGGGGTCTGAGGTGACATGTGTGCAAACACGTCCTGTGGCGCGTTTTAAATTGGGGGAACTAATTCCTCTTCAATCCTGAGGTCCCCTGTTGGCCAACTAGCCCACCAGGTACCTCCAGAATGCGTCAGAGAGCTGCGTTGCAGAGAGGTGTTCAGAGGCCACGCCCCCTTTTTACAACAGTCTGCAACGCAGCTCCGTGGTGCTTGCTGGAGGTACCTGGTGGGCTAGTTGTGCCCCAGGGGACCTCTGGATTGAAGAGGAATTAATTCCCCAACTTAAAACGCACCACAGGGCATGTTTGCACACATATCACCTCAAGCCCCGCCCCCTACCTTCACCACTGTGCAAACACGCCCCGTAGCACATTCTAAGTTGGAGGATTAAGTCCCCTTGCATACTGGAGGTCCCTGGGGGCCAACTAGCCCACCAGGAACCTCCAGTATGCGCCAGGAGGCAGCGTTGCAGAGGTGTAAAAAGGGGCGTGGCCTCAATACACCTCTCTGCAACGCAGCCCCCTGGCGCGTTTCCAGAGGGGGAACTAATTCCCCTTGAATACCGGGGGTCCCTAGGGGCCAACTAACCCACCAGGAACCTCCACTATGCGCCAGGGGGCTGCGTTGCAGAGAGGTGTAAAAAGGGGCATGGCCTCATTACACCTCTCTGCAACACAGCCCCCTGGAGCATACTGGAGGTTTCTGGTGGGCTAGTTGGCCCCCAGGGACCCCCAGTATTCAAGGGGAATTAGTTCCCCCTCTGCAAACGCGCCAGGGGGCGCGTTTGGAGAGAGGTGCAATGAGGGGGCCTCCGCAATCCCGTTTTTTTAGAATTTACTTTTAAGAAGGGGGGGCTGTGTAGCCCCCCTTCTTTTTCTTTTTTTTGGGCCCTGGGCACCCAATCACCCATGGCCTGCTCCCAAATTTTGTGTGCCCCCCCCCCCTCCTGAGACCTTTTTCGGCCCGGGGACCCCATCCCCCAGGGCATGGCCTTTTTAAAAAACAATTTATCTTTTGGAGGTTTCTTTGATTTATTCTAGAAGCCCCGGGGGGTGGCGGTCCCCGGGGCTTGATGTTACGGCTCTGGGGGTGCCGGTCCCCAGGGCTGGGGGGCTCCTCTGGCGCCCCCATTATTATAAAATGAAAGAAGCCCCGGGGGTGGCGGTCCCCGGGGCTGCGGGGGGCCGTGAGCCCCCCGCATACATAAGGTTAAAGCCCCAGGGGGTGGCAGTTCCCGGGGATGGGGGGCCCCCATTATAAAAAAGCACATTGCCCCCGGGACTTGGCCCCCCCGGGGGTTGATTAGAAAAAAAGCAGACTTTGGGGTTTTTTTCCCCCGCGGGATACGTGTATCTTACGCGCATTCCGTGATTTTATTATTTTTTGGGGGGGGGGGGGCCTTGGTGGTCCTTGTGGGACCCCCTGAGCAGGCCTAGGGGGTCAGCGTGTTTCTACCCAGCCCCCTTTACGCCTTTTGCGCACTTGTTTTTCAGTTTTCTTGTGCCTCGGTTCTACCGAGACACAAGATGGCTGCCAACACTTCCTGGTTTGGAGTGTTGACAGACAGTTGATAGCCAATTAGCATGCAGCTCGTACTCGTAAGGGTACGCGCATAATCCTCGGAGGATACGCGTACCCTACTTCATCCATAGATATATCTATGTGGTGTAATTCCGTTCAGCAGTTCGGGCTGTAGCCGTGTCTGAAGGTCCCTATGGAACATTGCATGGGGGAAACACGTTTTGGACCCCCCCTTTTTCTCGGCCCCCTGCTTGACAAATCACCCTGAACTTTCAAAATAGGAGCGGAGCGCCCCATCTTCTTGGAGAATTTCACAAAGATTCGTCGACCGGAGCCAAAGTTATTCCAAATAGAATGTTGCAGGTTTTCTATGGAAACTAGGTCCCAACTATAAACTACCTACTGGTGACCGCCAGTAGGTAATACACATACATATATATAAATGCATATGTACATACATATATATATATATATATATATATATATATATATATATATATATATATATATATTCACTGAAAAAACCATAGGTTATAGACCATATATAGTTAGGAATTAGCATTTAAAAAACCTTATTTTACTCACACAAAACCATTGAAATTCCATATATAGTTAGTTGCACTAACTATATATCGTGCACCCGCAATCCACTGCTGATCATGTCACATATTACATCATTCATGACATGGTCAGTGACATCACTGATGACATCACTGATGACATCACTGATGACATCTCAAATGACATCACTGATGACAACATCCAGTGACTGTATTTTTCTGTAAAGTTAAAATATGTCTTGAGTGGATGTATAAGTGTCTGGATGAAGGATTTAGTAGGTGCATGACTGACTGTATGAGTGAGTGATTAAATGTGTCTCACTGAATGCATGGGTTAGTGACTAAACTGTCTTAATTTGTGCATCATTATGTCTGTTGTTCTGTAAACTGCTGCATGTGTTGATCATTAGCTATACGAGAGGCTATATGTGTTATTAATTGGTTGCCCAAGTATTTCTATGGGAGATTGAGTTTGTGTGGGGGTGGCTGGAAGGTGTGAGACTCTATGCATAGATGTGTGAGCAGTTTATTCACTAGGTGTATGAGTTCAAGAGTGCATGTGGAAACAGCTACATGGGCAGTTGACTGTGTGCATGAGTGTATTGATGAGTGAATGGATATCTCAATGCTACATGTCATAGTAAGTACATATGTAAAACACAGTACATGTGAGAGTTGGCATATATAAATAACTGTGCATGAGAGCCACTGAATGAGTGAGTGGTTGTATCGATCATTGTGAACTTGTATCAGGGATTGTATAAGAGAGTAAATATGTGTTAGTATATGTTTCAATAAGTAAGGTGTGTTTAACTGTATAGTTGAAGAAATGGAGGTGAGATTGTTTCTTTGCATGACTGACTGGGTGTGTGAGTAACTCCATGGATGAGTGGCAGTGTGTGAGTGTCTGTATACACTGAGTGTATCTAAGGTTATATTAGAGTCTGAAGAGGTTTATCGTATTAGCACAAGAATGATGTCAAATGAGATGTCATCAGTGATGTCATTTGAGATGTCATCAGTGATGTCATCAGTGATGTCACTGACCATGTCATGAATGATGTAATATGTGACATGATCAGCAGTGGATTGCGGGTGCACGATATATAGTTAGTGCAACTAACTATATATGGAATTTCAATGGTTTTGTGTGAGTAAAATAAGGTTTTTTAAATGCTAATTCCTAACTATATATGGTCTATAACCTATGGTTTTTTCAGTGAATTTTCAAGGTTTTGTAAATGCTAATTCCTAACTATATATGGTCCATAACCTATGGTTTTTTCTGTGAATTTCATTGGTTTTTTAACAGCTAATATCTGTAGCTGTAAAATGTATTCTTCTTTAAATCCAAAAATATATTTTATATGTTTATGAATAATTTTTTTTTAAAATATTTTTTTTTCTTCGTTCCCCCTTCGCAAATCGGGAAGCTTCCCGTTAGCTGACCTTGATGCCGCGAAATAGACCGCGAGCCGGTAAACGTTTCTTTACCGCAAGTGCCGCGTTACAAAACAACATCGTGACGCCTCCCGTCCGCATGACGTTTCACGTTGTCGCGTGATATGACGTACTACGTTAGCGAACTGGTACGCGAAGCGAGTCGCAAAGCGCAGGTTTCTGGAAGCAAACCGGGAGGCCCTGCAAAGCGCTTAACGTAAACACAGCAAGTCATGTGACTTGGTAATAACACTTTTCATTGGTTCATTTCACTTTTGGTTTCCTAATGATGTAAGACTAGGTCATATAATCTAAAATGAACACTTTTGATTGGTTGAGAACTCTTGTTTTTCCCAAATGATGAAAATCCCTCCTTCTTTCCTCACTCTGACTTTCATCATTGTGAGAGAAAGACCCTTTGTGATCACTGAGCAATGGCTTCTTTAGTAGCTTCAGCTGGTGCTTCCCCACCACCTCCACCACATCCAAGGAAGAGTGGACCACCTGCTCAAGTTATAATTCAACAAGAAGAAGAAGAAGAGGAACAGGAGGACGAGCACGAAGAGAGGCAGTTTTTGCCTGAGCAGCCCAGGACGTCTCACCGGAAAGAAAACTTCATTTGGCAATTTTTTAAAATTCCCAAAGGTCAGAAAAAAGTAAATGCAAGATACGTAACTTGCCTTATATGTCAAGATAGACTGTCCAGAGGGACCGACAAAAAATACAGTTTCGGAAACTACACAATGCATCGCCATATGACTAGGTGGCATCCTAACAACTACAGTGCTGCACAGTTTCGGAACGACCTAGATAATCTCCCTATTATGGCCAGAAGATCTGTTGTACCGGAAGTAACGGGACCAGAGGGCAGGGAGATGGTGCCAAATATACAAATGAGATTTGGTGAAGTAAAACACACCTGCGTATTTTGCGATGGATTCATTTCCTACGGAGAAAGAAGCATCACTCTGATCAACAGAGCTATTGACTATCATATGCAAGTTTGTCCGAAACGCCCAAAATAATAAATACTTCTTTTTTTTGTTTTGTTGCTCCTGTTGAGCCCTTTACAATGAATCGTTTTCATTGCCCCCTCCAAGAAAAACCCAAAAAAATATAAAACTGTTCCGAAAAATTCAAAAACAGTAAAAAAATGTTCAGAAAAATTAAAAAAAAAGTTCTTTTCAGAACTACCTCCCCGTTATTAAAAAATTGGTACAATATTTGGAACTGTGCCAACCTCTATTTCTCCTAGTTCGCTTCCTAGTTCGCTCGCCGGTACGCGAACTGGAAGCGAACCAAAAACAGTAAGTATAAGGGAGGGAAACACACACTTATGTTAAAATAAAGACAGCTATAGGGGAGTAAACTAGAGATACTATTACCCGTAATCCACTGCTGATGATGTCACATATTACATCATTCATGACATGCTCAGTGACATCATCAGCAGAGGATTGCGGGTTTTTTGACAACATGCCTTATCCACGGTTTAATAACGCTGCCTTTTGCTTTATATAAGTTTTCAAATTGTATGAAATATATACCAATAGGTCGTTATGAACCTTTAGGTAGTGCTTTTCTTCATGAGGTCTGGTCGCTTCCATACACATACAGATGTTTCAAAGATGATCAAGAAGTTTATCTGAATGGAGAGGAATGCACTGAGACGCCAGATCATTCACTAATGTGTAGGCACATACAGTTACACGGTTCATGCAACAAACACCGACCAAATATGGCTTGCGTGTTGCAAGGCACGCCAGTTCCTGCTATCATCCCCACGTTCAAGTTGTTGGAAAATGGTAGTTATTTGATGCTCAATAATGAAGATTGTTCTGAGTTAATTAAAAGTATTCCTTTTATCGTAACAGTAAGTGAACGGGTTATTTGCTGCAGAAATGTTCTATTTCCTCCCACACATGAACATAGGGAGTTTTCAATCTGGCCACAAATACCAACCTTGGGACATGTTTCAACGGCATGGCAAGAATAAGAGCTCTTTTGTCTCAGAGAGAGGTGGCCTTGAGTTCGGCCCGTGAAACTTTCGTACTTCACATAGCGAACACCCGTACAGAGGTGCACACCCTTTTCAATTAAGATTTGCCTTTCAATTTCAGCAACATGTTTCCGACTATCTTTAACGCATCCTCCACAAAGTCCCTGACACACTTTTTTAAAGTTGTTACCAGTGGCCTCGTGACTTCATTTGAGAAAATCTTTGGAGTCATCCCTGCTTCCTTTCATTGTATTTTCTGCACTCTGGTTCGTGGATTGGCATTTTTACTTGCATTACCAGCGGACGCTCTTGTGCTTTTTTACATTTTTAAATATGGATGTCCCTCCTATGCAACCTCCGACCCTGCAGCTGCTGACACTGTTCCGCAATCGCATGCTAGAATATTATGGCACAATGCCGTTGGCGATATTAAGCACGGCATATGGATTATCTTTTCGGTTCTCCTACTTCACCTGTATCCAGCCTGTATTTCACTGCCTGACCTGTGATTTCGATTGGGCCATTGATTTGTGTCTCTGCGGACCGGTTTCTCCTGACGTCGACTTTAATCAGCTGATGACTCCTATCATTACTCACGAGTTGGTTTGTCCTGGCGAAAGGATTATGGCTGTGGCATTGATGCATGGACTACTTGGTCCCTGGAATTTACTGGCGGCAGCACAGTCTTTCTTGGAAGAGAGCTTTCTTGAAAACCCACGAGCTGTCCTCTGATGGTGATAGAGGATCCGGTGCTGGGAGAGCACGTATGTTCTTTTCCGCTTTTAAATTGGATGGCTGAACTGTTTTCGGATGAAGACGGTGACTTCCTATTGGAGGCTGTTGCAGCTTATTTTGCATACACAGTTATGTCATAGACCTTTTTCATGTTTGATATGCTGAGTACTAGCATTTCATTGACAATTCATTAACTTATTTGTCAAGTTTTTATTATTTACCTTGCCTATTGGCTTAAGACTCGATAAAGTACTTGGCTGTTTTATTTTTCTTTAGCATTAAATTTTCCTAGTTTTTAATGCTTTACCTTGCGGACCGTCCACATATAAACTTGCAATCTGCTCTCATGAGATGGCACTTCTATTATCTTATTCAGTTCGTTTCCGGATCATGAGGAGGTGTCATCTAGGTCCTGGATATCTTTACACCGTGTTAAGTTAGCATGGGCTCATTACCGGTTTAAACGCCATTTTTCCTTTTTTGCAACTTCTGCACACGACACTTAGTTGTTGCTTTAGCTTTCCACCTAGTAGTTCATCGTGGTTTACATGAGAATAATATGTTATTGGTCTACTATCTGCTTTACTTGTTAAACTATATCTGTACAGCGAGTGCTAAAGTTTCAAGAACAACACGATACAGAATTGTTATGAGGTCTGATCTCCACGACTTCATACTCATAACATAAGTGCAACTTCTGCCAATTCTGGGCATGAGGCGGGTTTTATATTGCTTTGCCGAACACACATACACAACAGTTGATGCGGTTCACATGAAGAGAGAGCTGGTGTATGCTGATGTGATTCCTTCAAATCTAAGACACTAAAGTATGGGCACGCCCTAAACCAACACAAAGAGACCTTCTTAGCAAATAATATAATATGTGTATTAGGGAGGGTGAGATATAAGCAGCCGCGGGCCGTGGAGGGAGTTACGATGGGGCAGGGAGGCGGGGAGGGGGAGAAGCAGGGTGGAGCCCTCTCTACCTTGCCCCTCCCCCTCCCCGCCTCCCTGCCCCACCGTAACTCCCTCCACGGCCCGCGGCTGCTTATAAGTGTTGCTAACTCTTATTCATTTACAGCATGTTAACATACTGTCACCATTCGCTTTTTATGTACTAGTAACTATGCTGGTAATTTTGCTACTGATAATATGTGTACTTGTATTCTCCACCCTGCTTCTCCCCCTCCCCGCCTCCCTGCCTCACCGTAACTCCCTCCACGGCCCGCGGCTGCTTATAAGTGTTGCTAACTCTTATTCATTTACAGCATGTTAACATACTATCACCATTCACTTTTTATGTACTAGTAACTATGCTGGTAATTTTGCTACTGATAATATGTGTACTTTTATTATCTAAGGTACTACGCCTGAGAAGACGGCATTAGTAAATAAACATTTCAAATACACATCTGTTCTTCTTAACTCCATGTTCTGGTTTCTAAGAAATCTATAACGACCGACTGTTCATGAGTTCCACGTATCCTGAGGTACTATAAGTTCATATTCTGGATTGTCTAAACATTGAGAGTTTGTTATATCCAATGTGACACTGTACCTAGCTTGCTAAGGAGTTTTTGATTACTAACGTGAGTTTTGGGACACCCTAATTCGCCGAGGTTCCAATCCTCTGTCCACAGTTCTGTGTGACAACAGAAACCCTGCGACAGGGGCACCCCCGACCCTTGCTGGAGCTTCATCACACTTGCGATACAACTCCAGCAATGCATTCGCCGAGGTTCCAATCCTCTGTCCACAGTTCTGTGTGAGAACAGAAACCCTGCGACAGGGGCACCCCCGACCCTTGCTGGAGCTTCATCACACTTGCGATACAACTCCAGCAATGCGCCACCTTTACGGCACAGATACATCACGCATCTGTGCTGTTTTTGCCCCATGATGCGCCGCATTGTAAATGCAGCACACCATAGGTGACGGAACAGCGGCACAGAATGACTAACACATCCCTGGTGATGCGCCAGTCATCATAAATGTATCCCTATGCTTCTTATCTTGTTAGAGATGAACCGCCATATATATCATCAAAGTTTTTTGCATTTCCTAAATAGCGAACTTTAAGGAATAAATAGCGATTCTTTACCATTCCTAGTTTGCGATGAGCTATTTGCTAATTAGCCGAATGTAGCCCAATGAAGCCCAATGTAGCCCAATGTAGCCCAAAGATGGCCGCCAGACACACAAAAAAACAAATGTAGCCCAAATATCAGCCAGATGTAGCCCAACTATAGCCCAGTGACAGAATGACCAATCAGCTTCGCAAACCTCCGTTACGCGAAGCGGAGCGCTGTTACAGATATATATCTTTTTTTGAACGTTAATTTCTCAAAATCCACTGGAGCACATATATTGAGACCTAGCAAAGGCACATCGGGCTACCAGTCCCTAATATTTTGCCAAGTTTCGTGCAAATCCATTCAGCCGTTCAATTATTATTATTATTATTTTTTTTTGCCCCGCGGGGCCCTTTTAAAACCTCCACATCAAACCTAGGGGGTCAGCGAGGATCTACTATGCCCCCTTATAGTTATTTCCCCCTTTGTTTTGACCTCCTTTTGTCTCTCGATCCTACCGAGAGACAAGATGGCGGCCGCTACGGACTGTTTGGAATGTTGACAGACGCCGGAGAACCAATCAGCTTCGCTTCACAAAGCTCCGTTGCGCGAAAAGTCCGCGAACCAGAGCGCTGCCTGTTACAGATATATATCTTTTTTTGAACGTTAATTTCTCAAAATCCACTGGAGCACATATATTGAGACCTAGCAAAGGCACATCGGGCTACCAGTCCCTAATATTTTGCCAAGTTTCGTGCAAATCCATTCAGCCGTTCAATTATTATTATTATTATTTTTTTTTGCCCCGCGGGGCCCTTTTAAAACCTCCACATCAAACCTAGGGGGTCAGCGAGGATCTACTATGCCCCCTTATAGTTATTTCCCCCTTTGTTTTGACCTCCTCTTGTCTCTCGATCCTACCGAGAGACAAGATGGCGGCCGCTACGGACTGTTTGGAATGTTGACAGACGCCGGAGAACCAATCAGCTTCGCTTCACAAAGCTCCGTTGCGCGAAAAGTCCGCGAACCAGAGCGCTGCCCGGTCCGCTGTTACAGATATATATCTTTATTTAAACGTTAATTTCTCAAAATCCACTGGAGCACATATATTGAGACCTACAAAAGGCACATCGGGCTACCAGTCCCTACAATTTTGCCAAGTTTCGTGCAAATCCATTCAGCCGTTCGGGCTAAAAGTGAGGCCAACCGCCCTATGGAAAACTCAATGTTAAAAACACGTTTTGGGACCCCCCTTTTTTCTCGGCCCCCACTGGACGAACCCCCCCCAAATTTTCAAGGGCTGCTCAGAAACAAAATGTGCCATTTTCCTGAAAATTTCAGCCAATTCCGTCCACAAACGCCAAAGTTATTAGACATAGAATTTTCAAAAAACCCATAGAGAAAAAATCCTAACTATATATACCTACTGGCGACCGCCAGTAGGTAATACACACACACACATGTGCATGTGTGTGCGCGCAGAGTGGTAGAGAGTAGTAGAGAGAGGCAGAGAGTGGTTGAGCGAGAGGTAGAGCGAGAGGTAGCGCGAGAGGTAGAGAGAGGTAAGTGGTAGAGAGGTAGAGAGGTAAGAGGTAGAGAGGTAAGAGGTAGAGAGGTAGAGAGTAAGTAATAGAGAGTGAGAAATAGAGAGTAGAGAGTGAGAAATAGAGAGTAGAGAGTGAGAAGTAGAGAGTGCGTAGTAGAGAGTGCGTAGTAGAGTGCGTAGTAGAGTGCGTAGTAGAGTGCGTAGTAGAGTGCGTAGTAGAGTGCGTAGTAGAGAGAGTAGTAGAGAGAGTAGTAGAGAGAGTAGTAGAGAGAGTAGTAGAGAGTGAGTAGAAGGGAGTGAGTAGAAGGGAGTGAGTAGAAGGGAGTGAGTAGAAGGGAGTGAGTAGAAGGGAGTGAGTAGAAGGGAGTGAGTAGAAGGGAGTGAGTAGAAGGGAGTGAGTAGTAGAGAGTAGTAGAGAGTAGTAGAGAGTAGTAGAGTAGAGAGTAGTATAGTAGAGAGTAGAGCAGAGTGAGTAGTAGAGTAGTAGAGAGTGAGTAGTAGAGAGTAGTAGATAGAGAGTGTAGGGAGTAGTAGAGAGTAGGAGAGAGAGTAGAGTAGTAGAGAGAGTAGAAGGGTAGTAGAGAGTGAGTAGTAGAGAGTGATTAGTGGAGTAGAGAGAAGTAGAGCGTGAGTAGGAGAGAGTAGTAGAGTGAGTAGTAGAGAGTAGTAATAGAGATAGTAGAGAGTAGAGAGTAGTGAGTAGTAGAGAGTAAGTAGTAGAGAGTGATTAGTAGAGTAGAGTAGTAGAGAGTGAGTAGTAGAGCGTGAGTAGTAGAGAGTGAGTAGTAGAGCGTGAGTAGTAGAGAGTGAGTAGTAGAGAGTGAGTAGTAGAGAGTAGTAATAGAGATAGTAGAGAGTGAGTAGTAGAGAGTATTAGAGAGTAGTAGAGAGAGTAGAGAGAGTAGAGCAAGTAGAGCAAGTAGAGCGAGTAGAGCGAGTAGAGAGAGTAGAGAGAGTAGAGAGAGTAGAGCGAGTAGAGCGAGTAGAGCGAGTAGAGCGAGTAGAGAGAGTAGAGAGAGTAGAGAGAGTAGAGAGAGTAGAGAGAGTAGAGAGAGTAGAGAGTAGAGAGTAGAGAGAGTAGAGAGAGTAGAGAGAGTAGAGAGAGTAGAGAGAGTAGAGAGAGTAGAGAGAGTAGAGAGAGTAGAGAGAGTAGAGAGTAGTAGAGAGTAGTAGAGAGAGTAGTATAGTAGAGAGTGATTAGTGGAGTAGAGAGGTAGAGGGTAGTAGAGTAGGAGTGAGTAGTAGAGTGAGTAGTAGAGTAGTAATAGAGATAGTAGAGAGTGAGTAGTAGAGAGGAGTAGATAGTAGAGAGAGTAGAGAGTAGTAGAGAGAGTAGAGTAGAGAGTGAGTAGTAGAGAGTGATTAGTGTAGTAGAGAGTAGTAGAGAGTGAGTAGTAGAGAGTAGTAGAGCGAGTAGTAGACAGTAGTAATAGAGATAGTAGAGAGTGAGTAGTAGAGACTAGAGAGTAGTATAGAGTAGTAGAGAGTGAGTAGTAGAGTGATTAGTAGAGAGTAAAGTAGTAGAGCATGAGTAGTAGAGCATGAGTAGTAGAGAGTGAGTAGTAGAGCATGAGTAGTAGAGCATGAGTAGTAGAGCATGAGTAGTAGAGCATGAGTAGTAGTGAGTAGTAGAGTAGTAGAGAGTGAGTAGTAGAGAGTGAGTAGTAGAGTGTGAGTAGTAGAGAGGCAGTAGTAGAGAGGGAGTGGTAGAGAGGGAGTGGTAGAGAGGGAGTGGTAGAGAGGGAGTGGTAGAGAGGGAGTGGTAGAGGGAGAAGTAGAGAGTAGTAGAGAGTAGTAGAGTAGAGAGTAGTAGAGTAGAGAGTAGTAGAGTAGAGAGTAGTAGAGAGTAGAGTTAGTGGAGAGTAGTAGAGAATGAGTAGTAGAGAGAGTTGAGTAGAGAGAGTAGAGAGTAGTAGAGAGAGTAGTAGAAAGAGTAGTAGAGAGAGTAGTAGAGAGCAGTAGTAGAGAGTAGAGTGAGTAGTAGAGAGCAGTAGTAGAGAGTAGAGGGAGTAGTAGAGTAGTAGAGAGGGAGTAGTAGAGTAGTAGATAGAGAGTGTAGAGAGTAGTAGAGAGTAGTAGAGAGAGTAGAGTAGTAGAGAGAGTAGAAGGGTAGTAGAGAGTGAGTAGTAGAGAGTGATTAGTGGAGTAGAGAGAAGTAGAGCGTGAGTAGGAGAGAGTAGTAGAGTGAGTAGTAGAGAGTAGTAATAGAGATAGTAGAGAGTAAGTAGTAGAGAGTGATTAGTAGAGTAGAGTAGTAGAGAGTGAATAGTAGAGCGTGAGTAGTAGAGAGTGAGTAGTAGAGCGTGAGTAGTAGAGAATAGTAGAGAGTGAGTGGTAGAGTAGTAGAGAGTGAGTAGTAGAGAGTGAGTAGTAGAGTAGTAGAGAGTGAGTAGTAGAGAGTGAGTAGTAGAGAGTGAGTAGTAGAGAGTGAGTAGTAGAGAGTGAGTAGTAGAGAGTGAGTAGTAGAGAGTGAGTAGTAGAGAGTGAGTAGTAGAGAGTAGTAATAGAGATAGTAGAGAGTGAGTAGTTGAGAGTAGTAGTAGAGAGTAGTAGAGAGTAGTAGAGAGTAGTAGAGAGTAGTAGAGAGTAGTAGAGAGTAGTAGAGAGTAGTAGAGAGTAGAGAGAGTAGAGAGAGTAGAGAGAGTAGAGAGAGTAGAGAGAGTAGAGAGAGTAGAGAGAGTAGAGAGTAGTAGAGAGTAGTAGAGAGTAGTAGAGAGTAGTAGAGAGAGTAGTATAGTAGAGAGTGATTAGTGGAGTAGAGAGGTAGAGGGTAGTAGAGTAGGAGAGAGTGAATAGTAGAGTGAGTAGTAGAGAGTGAGTAGTAGAGAGTAGTAATAGAGATAGTAGTGAGGAGTAGATAGTAGAGAGAGTAGAGAGTAGTAGAGAGAGTAGAGTAGAGAGTGAGTAGTAGAGAGTGATTAGTGTAGTAGAGTGAGTAGTAGAGACTAGAAAGTAGTAGAGAGTAGTAGAGACTAGAGAGTAGTAGAGTAGTAGAGAGTGATTAGTAGAGAGTAAAGTAGTAGAGCATGAGTAGTAGAGAGTGAGTAGTAGAGAGTGAGTAGTAGAGAGTGAGTAGTAGAGAGTGAGTAGTAGAGCATGAGTAGTAGTGAGTAGTAGAGTAGTAGAGAGTGAGTAGTAGAGTGAGTGGTAGAGAGGGAGTGGTAGAGAGGGAGTGGTAGAGAGGGAGTGGTAGAGAGGGAGTGGTAGAGAGGGAGTGGTAGAGAGGGAGTGGTAGAGAGGGAGTGGTAGAGAGGGAGTGGTAGAGAGGGAGTGGTAGAGTAGTAGAGAAGTAGTAGAGAGGTAGTAGTGAGTAGTAGAGAGTGATTAGTAGAGTGTAGAGAGTTGTAGAGTGAGTAGTAGAGCGTGAGTAGTAGAGAGTAAGTAGTAAAGTAGTAGAGAGTAGTAGTGAGTAGTAAAGAGTAGGAGAGAGTGAGTAGTAGAGAGTGAGAAGTAGAGAGTGAGTAGTAGAGAGTAATAGAGTGAGTTTTGGAGAGTGAATAGTTGAGTGAGTAGTAGAGTAGTAGATTGAGTAGTAGATTGAGTAGTAGAGAGTGAGTAGTAGAGAGTGAGTAGTAGAGAGTGAGTAGTAGATTCTGAGTTATAGAGTGTGAGTAGTAGAGAGTGAGTAGTAG
Source organism: Lissotriton helveticus (assembly GCF_964261635.1). Taxonomy (NCBI): domain Eukaryota; kingdom Metazoa; phylum Chordata; class Amphibia; order Caudata; family Salamandridae; genus Lissotriton; species Lissotriton helveticus. The sequence goes on along the minus strand of NC_136068.1, from coordinate 1,509,348,504 downwards.
GAAGCCAGTAGTAGAGAGTGAGTAGTAGAGTAGTAGAGGGTGAGTAGTAGAGAGTGAGTAGTAGAGAATGGTTAGAGAGTAGAGTAGTAGGGAGTGAGTAGTAGAGAGTGAGCATAGAGTAGAGCGTAGTAGAGTGTGAGTAGTAGAGTGTGAGTAGTAGAGTGTGAGTAGTAGAGTGTGAGTAGTAGAGTGTGAGTAGTAGAGTGTGAGTAGTAGAGTGTGAGTAGTAGAGAGGTAGAGAGTAGTAGAGAGTAGTAGAGTGAGTACTAGAGAGGGAGTAGTAGAGAGTAGTAATAGAGAGAGAGTGAGTAGTACAGAGAAGAGTGGTAGAGAGCATTAGAGAGTGAGTAGTAGAGAGAAGTAATAGAGATAGTAGTAGAGTGAGTAGTAGAGCGTGAGTAGAAGAGAGTAGTAAAGAGTGTGTAGAGTAGTAGAGAGGGAGTAGTAGAGTAGTAGAGAGTGAGTAGTAGAGTGATTAGTAGAGTAGAGAGTAATAGAGTGTGAGTAATAGAGTGTGAGTAGTAGAGTGTGAGTAGTAGAGTGGGAGTAGTAGAGTGGGAGTAGTAGAGAGGGAGTAGTAGAGAGGGAGTAGTAGAGAGGGAGTAGTAGAGAGGGAGTAGTAGAGAGGGAGTAGTAGAGAGGGAGTAGTAGAGTAGTATATAGTGAGTAGTAGAGAATGGTTAGAGAGTAGAGTAGTAGAGAGTAGTAGAGAGGTAGTAGCGAGTAGTAGAGAGTGATTAGTAGATCGTGAGTAGTAAAGTAGTAGAGTGAGTAGTAGAGAGTAGGAGAGAGTGATTAGTAGAGAGTGAGAAGTAGAGAATGAGTAGTAGAGTGAGTAGTAGAGAGTGGTAATATAGATAGTAGAGAGTGAGTAAAAGACAGTGAGTAGAGATTAGAGTAGTAGATAGTAGTAGAGAGTGAGTAGTAGAGAGAGCAGAGAGAGTAGAGAGTAGTAAAGTGTGAGTAGTAGAGTGTGAGTAGTAGAGAGTGATTAGTAGTGGAGTAGAGAGTGATTAGTAGAGTAGTAGAGACTGAGTAGTAGAGAGTGATTAGTAGAGTAGTAGAGTGTGAGCAGTAGAGAGTGAGCAGTAGAGAGTGAGCAGTACAGAGTGAGCAGTACTGAGTGAGTAGTACTGAGTGAGTAGTACTGAGTGAGTAGTACTGAGTGAGTAGTACTGAGTGAGTAGTACTGAGTGAGTAGTACTGAGTGAGTAGTACTGAGTGAGTAGTACTGAGTGAGTGTTAGAGTAGTAGAGAGTGAGTAGTAGAGAATGGTTAGAGAGTAGATTAGTAGAGAGTGAGTAGAGAGTAGAGCGTGAGTAGTAGAGTGATTAGTAGAGTAGAGAGTAGTAGAGTGTGAGTAGTAGAGTGTGAGTAGTAGAGTGTGAGTAGTAGAGTGTGAGTAGTGGAGAGGTAGAGAGTAGTAGAGTAGGAGAGAGTGAGTAGTAGTAGTGAGTAGTAGAGAGTGAGTAGTAGAGAGTAGTAATAGATATAGTAGAGAGTAGTAGAGAGTAGAGTAGTAGATAAAGTGTATTTATGTTGCATTGAGTAGAGTGTAGGTATGTGGTGTGTAATAATCTGGCACTGAATGGTATTATGTAGAGTGTAGTTACGTTGCATTGAGAAGAGTGTAATTATGTGGCTTGTGATTATGTGGCACTGAGTGGTAATATGGGGAGTATATGTTGTATTCAGTAGAGTGTAATTGTGTGGCGTGTTATTATGTGGCACTGAGTGGTATTTGGAGTGTATGTTGCATTGAGTGCAGTGTAATTATGTAGCATATAATTATATAGCACTGAGTGGTATTGTTTGGAGTGTATGTTGCATTGAGTGCAATGTAATTATGTAGCATATAATTATGTGGCACTGAGTGGTTTTGTGTGGAGTGTGTGTTGCATTCAGTAGAGTGTAATTATGTGGTGTGTAATTATCTGGCACAGAGTGGTATTTGAAGTGTCTGTTGCATTGAGTGCAGTGTAATCATGTTGCATATATGGGGGCCAAAATTATAGCGTACGCAGATGATACGCAACTTTTATTTACATGGCCTGATGCAGCAATCAACACAGAGGTCATTTGTTCTGGTCTTTTTGCAGTTTTCAACTGGTTAGCAATGGCACAGCTGAAATGCAACGAAGACAAAACTGAAATGTTGTTGTATGGCCAATTTCCGCCTAATTTCAGAGAACTCTTATGGCCTTCCGATTTTCCCCAGCCAAGTTCAGTTACCATCCTTGCTAAGAACTTGGGAGTATGGTTTGGGGAGGATCTGCGATTTGAGGCACACCTAAAAAAACTCACAGGGGTGTGCTTCGGATCTCTCAAAGCTATGAGAAAGTTCTTTCCGTTTCTTCCATCTTCAGCAAGAGAGTCTGTTGCGAGGGCTTTAATATTATCTCGGCTCGATTATGCCAACTCTCTTCTTAGCGGAACTCCTGCCTTCCTAGTCGCTAGACTACAGATCATCCAAAATGCGACGGTGCGACTTCTGTGCAATGTGCCTAGTAGAGAAAGTGTGCATATCCATATGAAGGAATTACATTGGCTGCCGGTTGCTCAAAGGATTACTTTTAAAATCCTAACATTAGCATTCAAAGCAGCCAATGATCTTGGGCCTTCCTATCTGAGGAAAAGATTCAGCCGCTACACCCCCACTCGTTCACTACGCTCAGCAGATTGCAATTTTTTTGAGTGTACCCCGCTTTCGTCGAGTGCGCCTTGGCGGCCAGTCAATTGCTGTTCTCGCGGCGTCGACTTGGAACACTCTGCCTCTTCCCTTGAGATTGATCCAGAATTTTGTTCCTTTTAAGAAGGCACTCAAGACGTATCTTTTCAGATTGGCTTACTAGACTTTTAATTTTTTTCTGTTTCCTTCTGGCCACCTACTTGTTTTTCCCTTTTCGCGCCAGGATACTATGGTAGTAATAGAGCGCGTTATAAAACAGCTAAAAAAAAATAATAATAAAATAAATATAATTATGTGGCACCGAGTGGTATTATTGGAAGGTTATGTTGTATTCAGTAGAGTGTAATTGTGTGGCGTGTAATTATGTGGCACTGAGTGGTATTTGGAGTGTATGTTGCATTAAGTGCAGTGTAATTATGTAGCATATAATTATGTGGCACTGTGTGGTATTATGTGGAGTGTATTTATGTTGCAATGAGTAGAGTAATTATGTAGCGTGTAATTATGTGGCACTGAGTGGTATTATGAGGAGTGTATGTTGTATTCAGTAGAGTGTAATTATGTGGTGTGTAATTATGTGGCACTGAGTGGGATTTGGAGTGTATGTTTCATCGAGTGCAGTGTAAATATGTGGTGTGTAATTATGTGGCACTGAGTGGTATTTGGAGTGTATGTTGCATTAAGTGCAGTGTAATTATGTAGCATATAATTATGTGGCACTGTGTGGTATTATGTGGAGTGTATTTATGTTGCAATGAGTAGAGTAATTATGTAGCGTGTAATTATGTGGCACTGAGTGGTATTATGAGGAGTGTATGTTGTATTCAGTAGAGTGTAATTATGTGGTGTGTAATTATGTGGCACTGAGTGGGATTTGGAGTGTATGTTGCATTGAGTGCAGTGTAATTATGTTGCATATAACTATGTGGCACTGAGTGGTATTTGGAGTGTATGTTTCATTGAGTGCAGTGTAAATATGTGGTGTGTAATTATGTGGCACTGAGTGGTATTTGGAGTGTATGTTGCATTGAGTGCTGTGCAATTATGTGGCGTGCAATTATGTGGCACTGATTGGTATTTGGAGTGTATGTTGCATTGCGTGCAGTGTAATTATGTGGCGTGTAATTATGTGGCACTGAGTGGTATCCTATTAGTATTTATCCATATTTGTTTTGTGAATAAATGAAGTTGTAATTTGTAAGTTGTAACTGTTCTTTTGCCCTTACTATAATCTCGCCAGCAATGCGCAAGCGCATTGGCAGGCGAGACCTAAAAAGGACATGTGAACTATTTACACTGGAGATCAGATATTTTCAAGTACAGCCCAAAGTAATTGTGGCTTGCACTAGATTTGGAGTTGTACCACACCAGGTGGAAGTTGCTCATCTGGTTAAGAAACCTGCTCTAAATTTCGATTATCGTACTTTTTAGGTTTTGCACAGCACTTGCGGTATGCTTGTGAAATCCATTGTTTATATATGATCTCAAAAGAGCTTGCCAGTCACCTTTTCTCGGTTTCAATTGGCTCTAGCATTCTATTTCCAGTTGTTCCTCTCTGATCAGTCTCCCAGGGCCCACGTACCATTATCACACGCTTTGCAGGACATCTCTTTTTAGAGTTTATCCTGCACAGTACTTGCACTGTGCCTGTTGCTTACTTTCTGTTGAGTGCATGGCTCTTTACCGTTAGTCTCCACCCCTCATGCTTCTACCCCATTTCCTCCTCCTCCCACGCACCACTTTAATAATGAACATCAACCATTTCAACACATCCCCTCCTCGGCCCTTGTGAGACTTCCACTATCTTGGAGTCAGGCAGCAGTCGCACGCTCTGCTTTTTCCATTAGCCATTTATTGATTTCTGTTGCAGGCATTATTTTTTGTTGGACTGACATTTTTTCATTTTGATATAGAAAAACACATAGTGCGACCATGACAGCATTTGTGTGTTTTTGCACATGACCAAAGATGTCTCTTCGTATAGCGTCCCTTCCCTGCATAGGGTAAGTAAAAGGCATTAACATTGGAAAAAGACAAATACGTCTAAGTCCTTCAGCTTGCACGTTAGTTGTATACAAGAGCAATACCAGTAACCTGAAGCACAATACTTTTACATTGGAAGCCAACACTCGTGACCAGCTCGTCCTGTGCGCTGCCTCTCTCCACTCAGCAGTTTCTTGCTGTAATGATGTAGGCAGGCCCCAATAACTACTCTTATTTATTAGTTATATCCATAACAATCCCCAAAGAGCGCCGAGCCTCCGCTCCAGCGCCCGCTCTTCCCCCTGTGGTTTTCGCGCTCTCCGCGCTAAGCCACGCCCCCAGCACCCGCAGCCAATCCTGGCCGCCTGCACGTCACGTCCGCCGACGTGCCGTGCAACGTCTAGAGCGTCTCTACATATCTCCCTTTTTTCACTCAAACATTTTCAACTTACAGTCCGTCGCTCAAATCATAGTCTCTGAATCTCGTTGGCCTCACCACAGCTCTACCACTCCGTGTCCGTCTCACAGGGGTGGTGTTGTTCTCTTCTTCGCCTTGTCTGTCTCTGTTATCTCCATTCTCCTCGACTCTTATCTCCTGCTCGCTGTTCCTTGCTTCTCCTTGTCTTTGCTCTCCTTCTTTCAATGTGATCTCGTTCTCCTGATGTTCTCGCTCCTCACTCTCGCATTTCTCTGATTCTCCCCCTGCCCTTTCACAGTCCCAAACAAGGATCTTATTACATCTGGCCATGCGGTCTTGTGACCAAATGTTGCCGTCACTCAGCCTGGCCGCTCTTCCCTTAATTTCCTTCACCTGCAGGGGCTTGCTGTATTTGCTCTCTCCTTTTCTTTGCAGAGTGGGCAGCTTCACTCTCACCCATTCTCCTTCTTTGAGTTCTGTGTCTCGCACGTTCCTCCGGGCATTATAATGTCTTGTGTATACTGCCTTGGCTTTCTCAATGTTAGCCCGCACCACAGCAGGGGACCATTCACTTACTACTGTCTTTTCCTTCCACACCCTGTTGTCCTGAGTGAACGGTTCTCGGCCGCGCAGCAGCTGGAAGGGGCTGTATCCTGTACTTGTGGGAGTGATCCTGTACGCCCACAACATGTGCCATATGTCCTTCTCCCAGTCTTTGTTGTCCGAGATGGCTGCTTGGATCGACCCCATCACCACCCTATTGAAGCGTTCGACTTGACCGTTCCCTGCTGGGTGGTATATCGATGTGTGCTTCGCTTGGATGCCGTTCCTTCCTAGGAAGTTGTCCCACTTTTCCGATCGGAACTGGGGCCCATTATCACTGAGGATCGACTTGGGTATGCCTTCCCTCACAAAAGTGTCTGCCAAGAATTTCACTATGGTATCCGTGTCCATGGCTTCCTCTATCTTGATCTCTGGCCATTTCGAGAATCTGTCCACAAGAACACACACGTACTTCTGGACCCCTTGGGTGTCTAGGACGGGGCCTAAGATGTCGACAGACAACTCTTCCCAGGGGTTCTTTGGTGTTTCGAATGCACCTAATGCTGGGCGCAGAGGTTTGAGTGTCTTGTCTGCGCCTTGGCACCTCACGCACTCTCTTACATGTCGTTCCGCTCTTATGTCCATTCCCGGCCACCAATAGTTCTGCTTGGACCTCAGTTTGAGTTTTCCTATGCCCAGGTGCCCTTCGTGCAACATGTCCAGTAGTCGGGGTATGATGTTCGTTGGAGGGACAACTTTCTCTCCTCTATATACAAATGTTCCTTGATTGTCCAGGGAGAGTTCCTCCCTCACTTCAAAGTAGGGGTTGAGTTCCTTCCGGACCCGTCTCTTATCCGGCCATCCTTGAGTGATGTAGGTTTTCACCTCTTCTAACGTCTGGTCCTCTGCATACGCCTGTGTCCATTCCTGAAGGCTGATAACCTTTTCATGATCCTCCATTAGTGCCACCCATTCTTCTGTGCATGACTTGTCCTCTTCACTAGGTTCCATAGCCGCCGCTCGGCTCAGGTAGTCTGCTACCTTGTTTTTGCTGCTTGGTATGTGTTCCACATCATACCTAAACTCTAGGAGCTTTAGCGACATCTTCGATATCCGGGGTGTCGCCTCTGCATGGCCACTCGATGTCAGCACTCTCAGTAGAGGTTTGTGGTCGGTCCGTAGTTGAAATCTGGTGCCCCACAGGAATTGTCGGAAGCGCGTGGTGGCCCATACCACTGCCAGCATCTCCTTTTCTATCACACTGTACTTCCTTTCTGTCTCACTCAGTGTGCGCGAGGCGAAGCAGATCGTCTCCAGCTGACCTTGCCCTCGGTCTTGCATGAGGACTGCACCCAGTCCCTTGTCGCTGGCGTCTGTTGTGAGGACGGTTTTGCCTTGAGGGTCGAACCCTTGAAGGGGTATGGCCCCTGCCACTTCCTTTTTGATGATCTCGAATTCCCTTTGTGTGTCCTCTGACCACTTGAATTCCGTATTCTCTTTCGTTAGCTGTCTCATATGATGAGTCTTAGAGGCAAAGTGCTGCACAAATTTTCCATAATACTCTGCCATCCCCAGGAATGACCTGACCTCTTCCTTGGTGGAGGGGGGTGGTGCCTCGCAAATCGCCCTGACGTTGTCTGCTTTGGGGGTTACGCCTTGTGCCCCTATCTCATGCCCCAGGTAGGTTACCGAGTCCATCCCTATTTTGCATTTGGACCATTCAGCCGTGAGTCCTTTTCCTTCTAGGATCTTCAAGACTTCTGCCAACTTCCTGTCGTGGTCTGGTATGTCTCTGCCCATCACCAGGATGTCATCTTGGAAGTATTGGACTTCCTTGATGTCCTTGAATAATTGGTGCATCATCTTCTGGAACACCGCCGCTGCAGAAGCCAAACCGAATGGCATCCTGCGGAATTGATAGCACCCAAACGGGGTGATGAAAGATGTTAGTTTGCGGCTGTCCGGATGCAGAGCAATTTGATGATATGCAGAGGTCAAGTCTATTGTTGAGTACCACTTAATCCCCCTGGTGCTGGCCAACATCTCCTCTATCCTGGGGAGGGGGAATCTTTCCACCACAATGTTTTTATTCAGTTCTCTCAGGTCAACGCACAACCGGACCCTTCCGTTGGGTTTCTTGACCACTACCAGGGGCGCCAGCCACTCGGCGCACGTGATGGGTTCTATGATCCCCTTGTTTTCCAGGTCTTGTAGTTCTGCTCTCACAGCGTCTCTCACTGCCAACGGGACATTTCTAGCCTTGTGGGCCACCGGGACAGCGTTTTCCTTCAGGATGATCTTGTGGGCGAATTTTTCCAGCTTCCCCACTGTGCCCCCAAATACCTTTGGATATTCGCTTTTCCATTTGTCCAGACTTGGCCCTGCCACCTGGTCCGTCAGGAGAATTTGCTCCTTGCCGCCCGGATCCAGCTTGATTCCTAGGTCGCCCTGATCCAACCAACCCAAGACTGACGGCCCTCTCTCCGATACATAGAGTTTACAGTGTGCTGACCGGCCTCGAAATTCGAAGGTCAAGGGTCTGAATCCTGCCATGGGGATACGATCTCCATTGTACGTGACCGGGCGGATGTCTAGCTTTTCTAGCTCTGGCCCGAGTCGTGGCGCAAACTTCTCCTCCCACACTGCTCTCTGGATGATGGTGAAGGGAGACCCTGTATCTGCCACCACGTTGATCTTGACACCGCCTATAGCCATCTCCAAAACCGGTTTCATCGTGCGTCTACCTTCTCTGTCTAGAACTTTGCCCTCCGTGCTTAGTACCTGATCCTCAATGTAGATCACCGTGACTTCTTCTGGTTCCGAATCGTCGCCCGGATCGTCGTTGCCTTGACCCACACATCTCACCATGCTCTTGGAGGCCTTCTTCCTGCAAACCTTCTCGTAGTGGCCGATTATTCCACAGAACGCACACTTGGCGCGGAACGCAGGGCACTTCCGATCGTGCGCCTCGTGCGACCAGCTCCCACACCTGTAGCATGACTTCCTGTTGCTACCCGCTTGTTTACTCGACGTGTTCGTGCTGCTTTGCCACTTGCTGGGCCCTCTTTCTGTTGGTTTCCTGTTTCGGTACTCTCTGCTAGTCCCCTCGTCATCCACTTTGTTCACCATCGTGCTGGACGCCATATCTTTTTTTGTCACTTCGGCGCATCGCCTTGCTAATTCCGCTCTCTTCACGATGACCATCACCTCCTTCAGTGTGGTGTCTCCACTAGCCCATAGCTTGTCCTGCACATTCGTGCACGTGGTATGCATCACCACCTGGTCCTTGATGAATTCCTCTTCCCAGTTGGCGTACCTGCACGTGGCTGCCAGTCGTTTCAGTGCCGCCACATACTCCTCCACTGTTTCTCCTTGCTTCTGCTTTCTCTGTTGGAAATTAAACCTATCCACCGACACGCACACCGCCGGTCTGAAGTGTTCATTGAGGTCTTCGAGCGCATGTGCGTATACGTCGTCGTCTGTGGATGTCCTCTGTTTCGGGACCAAGCTCTTGTAAATCCGGAGCCCTTCTGGGCCTAAGTTCAGTAGCAAAATGCGTTTCTTCCTCTGGGGTTTGAATACCTCCTCATTTTCATCTTCCAGTACACCTATGAAATTGTCGATGTATTCTCTCCAGTCCTCCCACTTCATGAGGGGTTCTCCTGGGCGAGGTAAGAACTGTACCGGAGCCATCGCGTAGCCTGCTTGCGCGCTCATCTTCTCGCTCTTCGCTGCAGGTAGCGATCTTACTTGGCCACGGGGACTCCCTGGTGCGTCGTCTTGTTCTTCTCCACTTGCTGGGGTTCGGGGACTGTCCGTGTCGGCCCCCTCGGCTCCTTGTGAACCCTCCAGCGCGTGCTCACCAGTCTGCTGCTCGCTGGGTGGGTCGGCGCTCTTCTCCTGCCTTACTTCTAGGTTTCCAGGGCTTTTCCTCCCTTTTTTCCTTCCTCTGCGCCACACCCTCCGGTGTGCCGGGCTCTGCCGCGCTCTTTGGGGTATCTGTTCTCCTGCACCAGGTAGTCTTGCTCCCCTGTACCTCGTGGGGTGGTCCCGAAGCTTCTGGTGCTTGCTTGTCGCATAGGGCTGAGTCAGTGGTTCTGCCTTGCTGGGGGGTCTTCAATCCCACCCTCGTCGCCACTGTAATGATGTAGGCAGGCCCCAATAACTACTCTGAGCCCTTGCTGTGGTTAACTCTTATTTATTAGTTATATCCATAACAATCCCCAAAGAGCGCCGAGCCTCCGCTCCAGCGCCCGCTCTTCCCCCTGTGGTTTTCGCGCTCTCCGCGCTAAGCCACGCCCCCAGCACCCGCAGCCAATCCTGGCCGCCTGCACGTCACGTCCGCCGACGTGCCGTGCAACGTCTAGAGCGTCTCTACACTTGCCCCCCCCTGTGGCCAGTATCTTTCATGCCCTAGGGCCTCCTCTCTCACTGTTCACTCCACTTTCACACTTGCCTTCAGGACCTGCTCGCCCTGTATCCATCCGTCCGTCCGTCCTCCTGCCCCCCTTTCTCCCCCCCCCCTCAGCAGTTGAAGTCCCCTCCTTTCATTGAGGTCCTGATCTCCCTGTGACCCCCCCTCCCGGTGTGAACTGGTTTTGCTCTTCCTCCCGTCTAATCTCTCCCTTTAGTAGTCTCTGCACTTCCTCGCTCTGTTAGAGTGCTTACCATGTAAGTCTTCTTTTTTCACCAACCTCTGAAGTGCCCTCTTCCCTTTTGATCTTGTGCTCTCGGTTTTCCTTCCACTGCATTTAATGCACTGCCAACTTAGTCTTAGACTTGGCCTTCCACCTGTCCTCTCCCGTCAGGTGCTCATGCTCTTTCCTAAGCCTGCGAGGCTGCTCTTCCTCCCTCCTACCCCTCCCTCCCCTTCGTGCGCTCCTCCGTCTGCCTTTCATCTGGTCCCCACCCTGTGGTCAATGGTAAGATATCTGTACCGCGTATGTAAGAGTTTCTTGGCTCTGTGGAGGAAATGTTGTGTTAGCCCCTCTTTCTTTGGGGTCCTGCCCTCTCCCCTCAGCAGTCCCTGCTCTCACTTGGTTTGAAGTCTCACTCTCACCCCCAAAAAGTTACTTTACAGGAGTCCTTACAGTTCAACTCCTGTCCCCTGAAGAGCTCTCTCCCCTCTTCCTTTTGTGGTCCCCATCTGGTCCCCACCCAACTTTCTTATGGCACTCCCCTCTCATTTTGGCTGCCCCCTTCAGCAGATCCTACCCCCATATTGCTTTGGTATCTTGCTATTCACCATGGCCTGTAGTGTCCTTACCTCCTAGATTGGAGCATTGCACCCCATTTCATTAAGCCCCCTCTGAGCAGGAGTCTCCCGCTTCACCCCCATTCTAGGCTTCTGGGAGCCCTGAGTGGGTGAACCAGAGTTCCGGCTAATCCTGCCCAGTGGGCAGTCCAGCCTTTTCTGTCATTTGAGGGGAAAGGTAATTAGCAGCATCCCTTGGTGCTCCCCACATTGTTTGTGCTCCTCAGGGTCCTCTAAAATAAAATAAGATAGTATTAGTAGAGCGCACTAAACCCGTAGTTGTCGAGGCGCTTAAGCTGACAGTAGGAAAGAGGAGTGCAGCAGCAGATTAAGAGGAGAATAACAAGGTTTTCAGGAGTTTCATGAAAACAGAAAGGGAGCTAGCGGTGGTGACAGCAGGGGGGAGGGAATTCCAGAGCCTAGCAGCAGCTACCAAGAAAGCGCGACCACCCCATCTGGATTTACGTAGGCTGGGCAAAACACGTTTGAATTGTGTGGATGATCTCAAGGTCCTCCCTGGGGTATATCAATGGAACAGAGATTTGAGTTGGGAAGGACTCTTGCAATGCATGGCCTTATGTACTGTACATAGGGCTTTGAATGAGATACGTTCCGTAATAGGGAGCCAGTGTAACAACCAGATTCCTTCTCTTGCAGATTGAATCACTCGCACTGGAGAGACGGTGTTGAATGCTGCCAAAAAATCAAGCAGAATCAACACCGCCAAACCCCCTTGACCTACCTGCATCTGAATATTGTCAGAGGCTGTACTGGAGGGCAGATTCCGTACTGTGACCAGCGCGGAAACCATTCTGGGAGCAATCTAAGATTTCCTGTGCAACCAAATACTGCATCAGCTCAGTATTAATTGATTTTTCCAGTATTTTTGCAGGAGCAGGAAGGAGGGATATAGGATGAAAATTCTTGAGTTCCAGGGGGTCGGAATTAGGTTTTTTAAGAAGGGGAAGGACAATAGCTTCCTTCCAGATAGCTGGATGGCAGCTGGATGGGAGTATTCCATTGTATACCCTACACAGAAAGTAGCTGCTAAATCGGACGCCATTTTAAGAATGGTGGGCGTGCAGGGATCAGAGGGCGCTCCGGATTTAAGGCAAAGTAAGACATCTTTAATAAGTTGACGAGATAGGGGAGAAGGAAGACAAAACACTCTTGCTGATGTTCTGAGAGTCTTCCACTATACTCAATTTGGCCCTGACATTCGTGACCTCCTCAACGGTGGGTGCCTTGTCGACTGAAGGAGTAAACTCCTGGTAAATCTGCAGAACTTTCTCTTGAAAGTAGGTAGCTATCTTATCACAGAAATCTTGGGATGGGGTCACAGGCAGTTGCTGGGGAGGTTTGGAGATTTCCTTCATTACTTTAAACAGAACACTGGATGAATTATCAGTGGTCATAGTCTTTTCAGTGAAAAAGCGGGATTTAGCCTGGAAGATAGCATCCTTATAGTTCCGTACAAAGGGCGCTGCTTTTTCTCCTGAGGCCGGGGTTATTGTGCCATTTTCGCTCTTGTCTGCGGCATTCACGCCTTAGAACCATGAGTTCATCCGAGAGCCATGGGGCGGAGGGTTTACTCCTTTTAACAATTCCGTTTTTAAGGGGGGCTACTATAGAGCCCTGCTGATCCAGTCCTGGAAGCTCTCTGCAATATAAGGGGGAATAATGTGCCTCTTGACAGGGGTCGATGCTAAGGTGGCCTCCCAGCTGGTAGCAGTGATCTTATTAAGTTTCCTTGCTCTTTTTACGGGCTAGTGGGGAGAACATTTTTTATTCAACCAGATAGTGGTCCACCCAACTAAGGGGGTAGATTGTCTCAATTACCAGGTCATCCTGATCAATAAAAATGCTGTTGAGCGTATGACCAGCTGTATGGGTAGGGGCGTGTACCTGCTGCACAAACCCCATGGAAGTCAACAGATCAACAAGATGAGTTGTATCTCTATCTAGGTGATTTTCAAGATGAAAATTGAAATCTAAGATCGTATAGTGGGCAGTGATGGCCAACGGCTCAAAGGTTTTGCAACATGTCTCCGCAAATTAAGCTTGTTGGCCCGGCGGGCGGTAGACCAAAATGCCAGAGAAACAGAAGTTCTTGGACAGTTTGATCCTAAAGGAGGCCACCTCCAGTGTAGAGCCTGGAGCAGCTATCGCAGCATTCAAATTAAGCTCCAAGCACTCCAAAATTAAATCAAAGTTTGCATTATGCATAGATTTCCAGTGTCTTATTCAGACATTGTGCTTCAGATTCAATATGGCTGTTCCTCTGTACACAATCCATAGTCAAACATAACAGCTTCATGCCAATACGCGTTTCGCCCGTTCAGTATAACAGGACTTCATCAGGGCTTACAATGTCACTATCCTTATACAATCTGTCTGAAAGTTATAGTCCAAGAGAAACTTTTAAAATCAGTGATACACTTCAGTCCACATTGTATATAGATGTGGAAAAGTATATATGGTAACGTTCGTGTTCGGTCTGCAGAGTACTCCAACCCAAGCGATATTTGTGGTGTTCAGCCATTAAGTCTGCATCTGCGTCCTTGAAATCCATTTCATCTGGCTCCCCCTACGATCCTCTCCCAATCCGCTTTCTAAAACTACTTGACACCTCCCCCTTGACCATCATAGCAAATACGCTAAATGCTTCCCTTCTAACTTCCACTGTTCCATCAAGCTGGAAGCACGCCATAGTGACCCCATTATTGAAAAAATCATCTGCCGACCCCACGGTCCTATCGAATTATCGGCCCATATCGTTACTCCCTGCATTTTCGAAACTGATGGAGAGACACATCCACACCGCCCTCTCTTCCTTCACGGAGAATAACAACCTCCTCCACCCATCGCAATCAGGCTTCCGTGCAGGACACTCAACGGAGACTGCCCTACTGGGTGTGATGGAAAAAATTCGAAAACTCCTGGACGAGGGTCAAACAGTCGCACTCATTCTCTTAGATTTGAGTGCGGCATTTGATACTATATCACACAAAACTCTCCTGGCCACTCTAGAGAGAATTGGCATCCGTAAAGAGGCTCTTCAGTGGATAAAGTCCTTTCTAACCGACAGATCTTTTCAGATCAAATCCAGTATTGCATGCTCAGACACGTTCCCCGCCCCCTATGGAGTCCCACAGGGCTCCATCTTGAGCCCGCTGTTCTTTAATTTGTACCTGAGACCATTGGCCGATCTAGCTGACTGCGCAGGCCTAACCTTAATGTCATACGCTGACGACTCTCAGATCATCTTTTCCCTATCGGAGTCAAACCCCTCAGCTCCATCTGTGCTGAAAAATGGTCTTCAGGAAATCTTCAACTGGATGACCACCAACCAGTTGAAGCTAAACGGGGATAAAACAGAGGTCCTCCTACTAGGAAGAAATAAAGAGCTTTGGAACCCCTCACATTGGCCACCAGAGATGGGTAATCTACCCGCCCCAGCCACACAAGTAAGAAACCTAGGAGTCATTATTGACAATACTTTGTCGATGAAACAGCAGGCGAATAAAGTGGCCGGCCTCTGTTTCACCATAATAAAATGGTTAAAGAAAATCATTTGGATGTTGCCTCAAAACACCCAAAAAACCGTAGTCAACGCTTTAATAACTTCGCGTATTGACTACGGAAACATTCTCTACTTGAGCTCAAACCTAGCAGTGATCAAACGACTCCAAATAATCCAAAACGCTGCTGCACGACTCCTGTGCAGGATCCCTAAGTTTGATCGAATATCAAAACATCTGAATGATTTACACTGGCTCAGGATAGAACATCGGATCAGCTTTAAAACCCTGATTTATATGTTTAAAATTAAAACCAGAACTGCGCCCGGCTACCTACAAGCGTTGGCCTCCCCTTACCTGCCAACAAGAAATCTTCGATCCCAAACAGCAGCGAATTTCGTCGTCCCGAGATTCAAACTGCAAAGAACAGGAGGGCGCTCTTTTGCTGTGAGAGGGCCCACGTTATGGAACTCACTCCCCCCGCATATCCGGAAAGAAGAAATCTATACTAAATTTCGGAAACATGTAAAAACCTGGTTGTTCCAGAAGCAACTGCAGTAATACCACATTTCAGCACTTTCCCCTTCAATCTAATCGAATGTCACAGGCACCGGGAAACCCTTTTTAGGTAGCTGTAGCGCCATACAAATGTAAAAAATAAATAAATAAATAAATCTGAGGGAGTCCCTGGCCATCAAGGCTAGGCCACCTCCTCTCCTATCTGGGCGGTCCAATCTAAAGATGGTATAGCCCCGGGGGGACAGCGTCTACTAGATTTGGACCCAAGTGGTCTCTGGCCCATGTCTCAGGAATCAATAGACAGTCAAGATTACTAGACTGGATGGTCAAGGCCACTTCAGTTTTATGCTTAACCATAGATTGAAGATTAAGCAGTGCACCCCGGAGAAGATAAGGCCTGCTCTCAGCCAGTATCTTGGTCTCCAGCTTATCTTTCATCTACTGTATCTTTTTGAAGTGATCTAAGTGGGAGACCTTACTACTAATGGGTCTTAGGCTACACTGGGAGCAGGGAATCATCATCCCCTTTATTGAATTCACCATTCTCTTTGCACCTCTTGTGATGGAGAATGTGGCGCAGGTCTAGCAGTTGAAGTTTAGAGTAGATTCTGATTTGTGGATCTTTGTTTCTGGGGGGGAAAAGGGCAGCATGCCTGGCCCCTGGCACTGGCCAGACGCAGACCCCCTGTTTACACTGCTTTTACTGGTTCTACTCTTAGAGCGGTCCCTCAGTTTACACAGCTCCTAGCAGCTCAGCTGAAAGCAAACGTATCCCTCTCTTTACAGTGATGAAGAAGCACAGCAGAGTTGGCGGATATCTATGGAGAGGGGAAGATGGCTCAATTACGGGATGATGTGGATGTGTTTACTGCACCGCACTGGAGGATGAAGCAACTCAGCCTATGTTGTAATAAGGTAACTGATTTTAGATATTTTAGAGGGGACTCAAAGGACCGGTGGGAATCCGTACCACGCTCTTCACAACCTGTTCAGCAGTCATCATTGGTCAGCCAGCCTCTAGCTGCAATGCAGTGGACTGCCTTGCCCGGCTAAGAATGCACTTATGCCACGTTTCACTGTGCATTTTCCAGTTGTTGCACATGTCCACACCTTACAACATCCATATACCCCTGACATTATGCGAAACATGTACATCTGGCTGAAACTGCCTCCCTCCCCAGTTAATACAAACCGCATAGAGCATTTCACAACAATATCACCCCAAAATGACCGAACCATTTTGTTTCACGCTCACAATTATCCATGTCAGCATTTTGCTCAAGTAACCCATGCCACTCCAACATTAAAAATCTTCCCCTATCATTCAATTGTAAAACTACTTGCTATCTCTTGCTTGCACTGCTACCTTACACAAGCCTCTAATGCTCATTTAGCTTTATATCTCATAATGCCCCTGAAATTCCTGGTGACTCCCATCCCTTAAATGGCCACATGCCCCCTTCACTACCCTGAGCCCTGATTATTGGAAAGCTAGAGTCTGCTGCAAATTGCAATTTTAAATTGGTTCCTTGAATTGTTTCTGCTTGTTACTACCTTTTAAGAAGTCCACGCCCAATACCCTTTTAAAATGCTTACGGCTGTTCTGTCCTGATCCCTTCCTGATGGCAACTGAGGATCGACTCAAAGCATGCTCATCTATTACTCTCTCCCAGTCATTCCATCACAAAATTAAACTACACTGTCCCCGTCCTACCCAGGGTGTTCACCCCTAAAATGCCCTGCTCATTCCATCTAGTTACCTTGCGACTCACAAAAGGACACCACTGCCAAAAGTATCCTCCATGCAAATACTTTAGGTTTCACCTACACAGCACTTATTATATACATTTCAGCCGTGCACTCACAGATAGTGCATATCCTTGCAGTCTCTTTTGTGGACCCCTGCCTACCTTCTTCCTACTCTCCGCTGCACAGCAATTGTGCTGTCCTCATTTTTACATATTCCACCACAGAGGTGCAATTTTGGTTTGACGCGCTCTACTGGTTGGAATTCGGCTCACTGTACACAAGTTGGGCACTGCCATGGGCACCTGCATCTGTGCTTCACATTTTTTAAGCACTCGCAGCCCGATAACTAAAGGTTGTACGGGAGGCGTTCATATGCAGGCCCGGCTCCTGGAATTTTTATTTGGATGGGCCAAGGATGCTTTTGTGAGGGCCCCTGCTGCAGTCACAGCCGGCATACCTCGGTTTTGTCACGCTGGAGTTTACTTTAATAAAAAAATTATTTTTAAAACAGTAAGCAGGCATCAAGGCTCCCTCCCTTAAGCCAATAACAACACTGCAAGCAGCGTTGGGATTGGTCGAGATGCCACCCAGACAGGGGCTTATGTGTAGGCCATGTACTCCATGCAGAAGGACAGAGTGAGCATTACTGGTTTGGGAGACCCCAGAAGGCCGACCAAACAGTCTTAGAGCACTCAGGCGTGGGCACACCACTCCTCCCCTGCCCTGCTCACTGAGCTGTAAAAGTGAGATTTCCATCAGTCTCACTGGTGTAGCGACACCCTTTGTCTACGGGTTCACAAACTAAGGATCGACACTGGAGTGGAACAAAACACAAATGTATTACATCTCATGAGAGGAGTCCCTCATACAGACACTACAAGTGCCTGAGAGGGAACTGACTAGCATGGTCTCAAACCTAGTATTTATACTCTTTTGGTACAGTACGACAAGCAGTAAAATCACTTTGTCATTTTGTCATTGTTATATAATGCTTACACAACCCCTTATACAATGCTTACATGCTGAACTGCCGAATCCTGATAAACCCCTACCCATGTCATCCCTGTAGATAGGCAAGGGAGGTTACAGGCATTGGTGGGCTAACAGATAAAGCATCTGTTCACTTAAGCCCTTTGGCAGGGCAGGGCTCCTTACTATGACACGCAAGCCTTATCCATACAACCAGATTTCAGTGAACATGTAACGTCTGACTTTACAAAAGTCCCTACAGAATGACAAAATGGGGGCAGGTAGACAAAGTGGCTGAAAGCGGAGGCTAAGTTAACAGAATACAATTTTTACCATTTAACAGTCCCTCCTTTTAGCCTCAGCTGAATACATTTTGTCTAATTGAGATTACATTTCAAACACAAAAACTTTGCGAATACATGAAGAGTAATAAAACAAATCAGTGTTATACTGTAACAATTGAAGGCGCTCTATCTTTATTGTTCAAGCTTCCTGTATATATTTTCATAAATTCATCTATTTGTTGCTGGAGCATAAGCTGCTTATTAACATCATATATATCCACTTTCTTAGGGATACAGGACATGCATAAAGAAGTACAGAGGGGGCATATGATAGGCATACAAAGAATACAAAGGCAACAACGTAGAATAGCGCCTACTATACAAGCTGCTATACCAAGTAATTTCCATCCCCATGACATAATGCCCCAGAACAAACTAAACGAGGTCCATGTTCCAGTGTCTTGGTGTATCTCGGCCGCTATCCTATGTAATTTGGAAATGGCCTGATAAACGGAAGGTGCGTTGTCTGTTATATAAACACAGCAACTGGCACCGTTAATTCGGCATGCACCTCCACGATCTGCATCTAGAGCCATACGATTCTGTAAAACTACAAGTCTTAAGTTGACCAAAGTGTTGCAGTACTCTAATTAGTTCTGTCACGGGCACCTTGTTGGTGTATTCATGAAGCCCTCACCCACCAACCTAGTTGGTGGCATGCTTCATCATCGGGCCCACCCAGTGACACCTAGTATGTCCCGGGTGTGCTACGATGCCTGATTACAGCAGAGCTGGTATATTGCTGAGAGTGCAGTGAGTGAGGTTGAGTGAGTTGTGATTTAAAACGGCTTGGTGGTGGTCCCAGTACCCGAGGGTAAATTAAACTTTAATAACTGGGCCGTCACCAGCGGTTAAAAGTAAGGCTACAGGACGCGTGAGGGTGGCGAGTTACTGCCCACTGCGTCCTTCAGATGGTCGACATGTTTCAGCCAGTGCCTTAGAGTATTCTGGCTTTCCTCAGGACCGTTTTTTAAAAGGTGTGGTGAAATAAAACAGACTTAGTGTTGTGGTACAGACTATGTGATACACTCACTAAGGCGTTTTTCCGGAGGACGACGGCGGGACAACAGGTACAAGGCAGGCACTGACCAGAAAGACTGGTCATCCCCTTACCGCTTCCCTCCAGGAAGCCTTGGCTAATAACCCAAAGCGTATGCATGAGAAGGGAATCCCCCTCTCACATATAGAAAAACGCCTTAGTGAGTGTATCACATAGTCTGTACCATACTAGGTGTCACTGGGTGGGCCCGATGATGAAGCATGCCACCAACTAGGTTGGTGGGTGAGGGCTTCATGAATACACCAACAAGGTGCCCGTGACAGAACTAATTAGAGTACTGCAACACTTTGGTCAACTTAAGCTAGTCCTCTTTGATTAATCACATATAAACCCTCGGTGTCAGGACTCAAGCTGTGGGTTCGGTCATTACCTGTCCAACTACATTATGGAGAAAATCAAGACGTTCCCCAAACACGTGGACAGATGGATTACAATCCTGGAGATGCAAGATGGCCGCCGTCGTGGCCAGCGTAAGAGACAATGGACGTTCTAGTCTTTCAGACCCCAGCTGCTGAGGTCGCTATGTGGAGCGCGAGCGTCATGAGAAACTCGCACTTCACTGAAGACCCTAGCTGAGGAGGTTCGTCGTGTCAAGCTGTAAAAATTCTAGTCATAGTAGTTTTTTGTTTAATTATCCTGAGTGTAAGGAGGACGAAGCCAGAAGCAGGCTCGGCGCAACTAGTCAAGCGCGAGCCTTCAAAAACTTATGAGCGTCCGCCTCTCAAGCCGGAGCCCCTCTGACAGACTCAATCGGTCTGAGGAGCTTCCTCCGTGGGAAGAGACGCTGTCACTGCCGCGTAGCTGAAGAGGAGCGGCTTCTGCGAAGGAAACGTCTTTCCGCTGTCAAAGCCAGCTGTGGGAGTTTCGCCGGTATCCTGTCAGAGTTTCCAAGTCCACCCCCGAAGACAAGACCAGGCGAGAGGCGCCTGCAGCGCGAGTAGCCGAGAAGACAAAAGCTAAGTTAAAGACTGCAATTATATTCAAATGCTATTTTCTATTACAATAAATATATATATATATATATATATATATATATCTATTTAACCATTTTCGAAGCTCTTGAGACTTAACCCCAAAAACAGTATACTGATTCATAAAAAACACGAGGGCTACAAACTAAGAAAGATAGAAGAAAAGGAAAAGAGAATACTTACCAAACTTGCTGAGTAACAACTCTAGAACTGTGCAAAACTGAAAGAGAGAAAAAGAGAGACTGAGTTACTTATCAGCAAAACAACTAATAAGTGAAAAGAGAGAGAAGTCAATTAAAACACAGAATCCATTTTAACAAGAATCTCAGATACCAGTGAAGTAAGTGCGCTTTCCCTTTCCAAAAATAATTAGGTCAAGACCCGCTATCGTGATAAGGAATTAAACTAATCTATTGCTGTTTATTGTATATTAGTGACAACTGGTAGCTGAGCAGAAGCCTAATCATTACCTAAGAAGAGAGGCAAGGTCCAGCAGTACTAGGGTGGGTGAGCAGAGAAAAGACATGCATTCAGAATAGAACAGTGATAATGGATGGTAGGAGTGTAATGTTGTATTATTGTCTTTAGGTTCCACACATCTACCAAGCCACCAGAAGGCAGAGACCAGAGGGAACCAACGCTGGACCATTCTCTTCTCTGTTTGTTATTTTATCCACACCCCCTTCCCTGGGAGTAATGTAGGGAGGGTTCAGAGACCTGACCCACCGACATTGCCCAAAGGGATTTGGGTTCTAGCATCTCTGTTCCCGTGCAAGACCTTGGTGAACCAGATAAGTTGTGTTCTGACACTCGGGGACACGGACTAGCTATCTAGTCCTCTCTCTCTCCCTCTTGTTACACGCAAACTACAAGTCTTGCCACCTGGAGTTCCTGAGTGATGTCACCTAGAGCTGCAGTAGTCTGCCTAACTAATGTCTCAACTACTCTAGTGAGTCTTCGTATGTTTCTACTATTAAGAGGTGGACCAACAAAGAAAAACACACCCAAGTTCACGTCAACATATTCTTGCAATGAGGTGTCAGTCTGATCCACTGCCTTAATATTTATCATTCTCTTGGTCCGCTAATAAAAGGATTGTAAACCGATAATCCGGTCTTATGACAAGAAGCGCGAGCAAAAAAAACAGAGGCGAGGAGGAAAGATAAGTAACATTTCCCTGACCATCCTGGGTGGTAGATAGAAATAACCCTTATTCCCACAAATAAAATATGTATTATGGGATGCTAGAAAACTACTAAGAGTCGGACCAGTTATAGTCAGTATAGTGTTACTATTACCTACAAAGATGGGACCAAAACTTTTTACACATAGGGGGGGTCTTGTGTGTCTGTTACTGCTATAGTAGGGAATCCTTTCTCTAGTTTAGTCTGTGTCCTTTCAAAGACATATCCCCTGGCAGAGGTACCTACAGCATGTTCCTCAGTTTCCCATTCCGATCCCTTTGCTTACGGATTACCATCATCTGGGTAACATACCATATTCAATTTCTTATTAAGACCCCCTACATCAGCTTTAGAAACGCCCCCAATTTCTGCAGCCCACAGAAGTGCAAACCAAGCACGACAAGAACCATTGCAGGAGAATGGGAGAGGGATGATAGGAGTTCCCTCTGCACCCTGGTGTGCAGGTAAACAATCCGCAAACCCAACAATTAGAAACATTAGTAATGCTACGCAAGAGTGGGTCTTTCATCTAACTGTGATAGCGTAAAATGGTAATGTTCAAACAGTCTGGGAGTTGAAAGTACATGCTTATGTACAGGAAATTCCACATGGAAAAACCAAGCTATCGCACAAATTCCTATAACCCTAATTAAACTTGCTGCTAAACAAATGGATATCCATTTTCATTTTTTCTCTCGCGACATACGGTGTTGAATATCCTGCCGTTCTTCCTCCATATTTGGCATCCAAAAATCAACAATGTCTTTAACTGTATTATCTCTTAAAAACGCTGCACAAAAATATTCTTTTTCCACAATGTCTATAGATTATGTCCAATGCATATTCAGTTAATGGGAAATTTCAGAAAGAAAGCAAACATTTGAAACAATCAAACAATATTTTCACCTCAAAATCCAAGCTAAAAAAGGAACAAATCAAAAATTGTTGAAGACATGCAGTTCAATAAAACCACAGAAATGAAAAGAAAGTCAATATAGCAAGTATTCAAGAAAGATCATCCACAAGTTCATTCCCTACAGCCTGAAGGATCGTTAGATATATTGCCATTTTCAAAGGATGGATTTCGGATCCCCTATAAAATTCAGTCTGGAAAAAATCAGTAAAGTGAAGCTGTGGGCCAAGGCAAACAAAAGCTATCTTACTTCTGACCGGATGCCTTGGCCAAGCAGTAGAAACCTCTGAATCTATTTCCAGCCCTAGGAAAAGTAGATTGATGAACACTCGAATAGTGTCAGGGGTTTTCGGCACCAAAAACCCTCGAATTCTCTTCATTCAGATACTGTGGGTTGGATTTTGCCAGAAAAATCAAGTTGTAATTCAGAAAATTAGGTTCTTCCATGGGATTCAGGATATCCACGCCACAAACCACACCAAAACCAGTTCACCCACTTCTGCAGCACAGTCTCCTGCCAAGTAGGCCCTCTAACTGGACCAGACTCGCTGCACCCTTTTCTCAAAGTCTTCATTCAGTGGGTAAAACGAGGTCTCAGATTGTACCTCTCTCTTCCAGCTACTGTCGGATCAGTAAAGAGCAGTTCTTCCGGTGTGACAATATAGTGGTCTGTCTTTTCTCCGTTGCTGAGAATATTGTATGCAATTCCTGCGTTCTCAGTTTCTGTAATCGGAGTCAGATCGGAGGGCACTTTCTTGCAGTGCGAGCCACGGATACAATTCCTTCTGTTCGTAACTCGGACTGCTGTTCGTGTTGCCAATAGGACCTGCTCAGGCCCCTTCCAGCGAGGTTCCAAGTTCTTTGAACGCTGGAAATTCTTAGTTACAACCCAATCACTGGATTGTAACGAGTGCCCAGGACCTTCCGTATTATCAGGAAGTGAGTCTCACACCTGTTGGTGAATCAAAGAGAGTTCCTTCATATAATCTAACAAAATAGGGTATGCAAGTTCTCTCATTATCATGGGATGTGGAGGACCCCATGCATTCATTGGTCTCCCAAAAATCACCTCATAGGCCATAAGGCGAGACTTGCTATGAGCCACTGCACATGCAGACAGGAGGGCTAATGGCAAAACATCAGGTCACTTAAGCCCTGTTGAGGTCTGCACCTTAGCTAATTTAAGTTTAAAAGTCTGATAATAACGTTCCACCATGCTGGCAGATTGTAGATGATGAGCAGCATGAAATTTCTGACGTATTCCCAAACTTTCAGTAATCAATTTAATAACATGTGCAATAAAATGAGGTTCATTATCACTCCATAAAATTCTACAAATCCCAAATCTAGGGAAATATTCTTTCAAAAGGATCTTAGCTGTGTTGAGTGCAGTATTATCTTTCATAGGATATGCCTCCACCCACTTACTTAAGGCACATACTATAACCAAGGCATGCCTAAGGTTATTGCATTTTTCCAGTTCAATGAAATCCATCTGCAGGGCTTCGAATGGCACACTAGGCAGAGAGAACCCTCCTTTTGGGGTAGCCACTCTCGTTCCCGGATTGTGTTGCAAACAAATCATACAATGTCTGACATGGTGTTCAGCTGTTTTTCTTATATCTGGATGCTCCCATACTTGCTCTAGTTGTGTGGCTATACTTTTTGCACTAACATGTGCTAGGCCATGTGGCATAGTGACAAACGGTAATACATAAGAACTAGGCTATTTCCACCTGTCCCCATCTGGCCCTTTTCTCTAACAATTTTCACTGTCCAATATTCCGGTCTTTTCCCATTGTTGCCATCTGTTGAATCTCGCCAATCTCTTCATTTACATTATACATTTTCTCTGCAGAGGAACACATTACATACATTTGTCCTTGTTGGCTAAGTGTTGTTTCTTTTGCCGTACTGTCTGCAAATGCATTGCCTCTTCCCACATCATCCACTACTTTCTGGTGTGCACTACACTTAACAATAGCCACCTGCTTAAGTAATGTTAATGCAGTCAACAAATTCTGAACTAATTCTCCATTTAGGATCTTTGTCCTGTGGGACGTTAGGAACCCTCTTTCCTGCCATAAGCGTCCGAAGTTATGTGCAACTCCAAAGGCATACTGACTGTCTGAATAGATATTTACAGACAGTCCTTGACTAAGCTCACAAGCTCTCAGAAGTGCAATAAGTTTGGCAGCTTGTGCGGACTTGTAGGGGATTTGAGCCATCTCTACTATTGTGTGCAGCATAGAGATAGCGTAAGCTGTAGTCGTAATGCCACCAGGTAACTTAAAACAAGACCCACCTGGGCATCAGACAGAGGAATATCGGTAAGGTCCACTCGACCCTTGGTTTGTTCTTCAGTGGTAAAAATGCAGTTGTGTATGTCACTAGTTTGTTCAGAAGGCAATGGCAACAAAGTAGCTGGATTCAAGGTCAGAAATCGTTTAAGGGTAATATGTGGTGCTAACAAAGTGAGTTCGTAGCAGGTAAGATGGGCACTCGCCAAGTGTTGGGTTTTAGTTTGATTCAATAATACATCAACTGAATTGGGGACCAAACCCGTCAGTTTGTGGTCCAGTACAAGTCCTGCTGATTGTCTGATTGAAATGGTAGTTGCTGCCACAGCTTTCAGGCAACCAGAGAATGCCCTGGCCACAGGGTCCAGAACTACAAAAAAGTATGGACATGGGCGTGGTTTGTCCCTGTGTGGCTGTGTTAGGACAGACAATGCACAACCAGTTTGTGTACAGAAAGAGAAAATGTTTTCATGTAATCAGGTGTTCCTAACACAGGAGCATAACAGAATGCTGTTCAGAGTTGCTGATATACATTCTGACCCTCAAAAGACCAAGGCAAAGTAAATGGGGTATCTTTGACCGTAAGGGCAAGAAGAGGTTTAATGAGGAGGGAAAAATTAGGGATCCAATGACGACAATAGGACGACCTGCCAATCAATGCCCTGATGTCCTTTTGCATCTGAGGAATAGGTGTGTGTATAGTAGCCTGAATTCTGTCTTTAGTCAGCGTTCTTCCCTCCTTCGACAAGGTGACTGTTAGATCTGGCATCATTGGCGTGAGTCTCCCTTCCACTTTTGATGGATTGCCTCCTCTGTTTTGATTTGTTTTTCCTGGATTTATGCTTTGGGCACTGTGCCACTGCTAATCATTGCCACAGTGCAAGGGCTTCCTTTGTTAAATTGATATACTGATTGGTTATTCCATGATTGGGTTCTTTGATTTATCTGTCAGCCCCTAGTACAGTGCACCATGTGAGCCCAGGGATTGTAAATCAAATACTGCTGGTGGGCTTGCATCACTGGTTGTGCCACCCACAGAAGCAGTTTGTAAAGTGTCTCAGGCATGCCACTGCAAGGCCTGTATGCAGTCTAGCACTGCCATGTCGACTTGGCCAAGTGCACCCACCTGCCAGTCCCTAAACCTTCCCTTTGCTTCATATTAGACACCCCTGTGGTAGGCCCAAGGGCAGGGTGCATTGTAAGTACAAGGTATGACATGCTCTGATGTGTTTAGCATGTTCTAATAGTGAATTACAGCCATTTTCGTTTTTCACTTTTGAAGGCTACCTGTTCTCATAGGCCAGAATGAGCAGCTAGATTATTACATGCTTATAATCCTAACGGACTCAGGGGACATGGTACAAAATTGAATTTTAGTATGCCTGAACTCAGAATACTAAAATACATCTTTCAGTAAAGTTTATTTTAATATTCTGTGTTTGCAAATACCACTTTTAGAAAGCAGGTATTTGCTTGCCTAAACATATGAGCCTGCCTCTGCTGGGTGGTGTATTCCTTGTCTGGGTTTGTGAGTGATGGGGCTGGGGAATTCCAGGACCTGAATAGGGCTGGGCATTCCCTCTACAATGCTGGCACCACCCCATGTGGCTTGTCTGATGTCTCTGCCCTACACTGTGAAAGGAGAGGAGGAATCATGTCAACAGAGTGCTCCAGAGCTGTATCTTCCCTCCCCTGTGCTGGTTCCACCTCCTGTGGGGCGTCTGATGTCTCTGCCCTGCACAGTGAAAGGAAGAAGAGAGTCACATAAAAAAAGTGCTCAGGAACTGGTTTAGACTAGGCAGAGACCTCTCTGCCTTCAGAAAACAAAGGATTTTGGGGTATAAGTATTGGGACCCTTATCCCAAGAAATTAGATCACTTCTGGAACAAGAAACCTTTTTGCCAAGGAGAAGAACCAAGGAACCTGCAGGAGTTTGGACTGTCCCTCTGCCAGTGTGCTGTTTGCTGGGTTGGCCTGCAGTGGTTGCTTCATTGCCAAGGGAAAGGAGAAGGAACTTTGTAAGGACTTTCATCTACAGAATAATCTCCAAGGGATTGAACTGTGCTTGCCTCCTGCTGAAGTCTCCGGGACAAAAGACTTCACCTCCAGCTCCCCCTGAATTTCCTTGCTGGGAATTCTAACTCCAGTCACTTGCATGAAGCTGGGAGCTGGAAACGCGACGCATCGAGAAGCGTGTCGCCGCCGCAGCTGAAATCATCACAACGCCGGAGGAGCGAGCCTTTGCCGCATCTCCCTGGAAGCGTGTGTTCATCGAAGCTGCCTGCTGCGCATCACCGGAGAAGCGTGACAACATCGAGAGAGTCGCCATCGCATCACTCGAGAAGCGTGTTGCAGGGCCTGTCGCGGCTCCAAAGTACAGTCATCTCAAGGCTGCCAGGGCGTCATCGCATCGCTGCATCAAGGGCGCCATCTTCTCGCATCGCAACTGGATCATTGCATCACATCAAGGCGCCATCTTGCGCACCGCAACAGGCCCGCAAGCCGAGAATCTACACATCACCTTTGCTCCGGTAAGGCTCACGACGAGTCCCCTACTCTGCAAAAGCATTGAGGAAGGACGCAACCGTTCGCCCGGATCACAAAACCGACGCATCTCCCCTCGTGCAAGCCTTTTGTTTACTTTGCGTTACACATCCAGGTACTTTGTTGAGAACTTTGTCGCATTTACCAACAACTTGAGTTAAGAGACTTTAATCATCTTTTAAGTAATCTTAAGTGTAGTATTGTGGACTTTTGACGTTTGTGGTCTTGTGTTTAAGTTTATATAAAGAATACATATTTTTATAAAACCTGTGTTGTGTCCATCTGTAGTGTTATCACTGTATTACTGTGTATATTCACAAATGCTTAACACACTGCCTCTGGGATAAGCCTGTCTGCTGGTGCCAAGCTACCAAGGGGGTGAGCAGGGGTTATCAAGGAGTCTAATCCCCTTATTATGACTTAGAAGTAAGTGTCCCTACTTGGACAAAGGTGATAACCATTGCCAACTAGACACCCCCAGATTTTACAGTGACCTAAATAGTTAACCTCTAGTCAACAAAACTGCAACTTATTATTCGAGACTTTGTGGCCCAATTTAGCAAGGTGAGTCAATAAGAGCAATGTAGCCTCAATACAAAGTTCAGTGGTGTCAGCTGCTATCAGCAGCTCATCCACGAACTGTAACAATGAAGTGCCCGGGGATAAATGCAAATGATCAAGTTGACGTTTAACGGCCGGACTGTAATTGCTCAGACTCTCTGTATACCCCTGAGGAGCACAACAGAATAGGAATGACCGCCCCTTAATAGAGAAGCCAAAGAAATACCTGCTAGAGTGTACAATAGGAATGGAAAAGAACGCATTCATAACCCCTTCGCTGCTAAGCCTTTTCATCCCCTGTGCTAAGCCTTTTTTGCCTATTTAGGGTAGTTTGCGCTTAGGCCCCTATAACTTTTTGACCACATAAGGTATCCACGCCAACTTTGCGTCCTTTTCTTCCAATATCATGGGGATTCTAAAGTTACTCAGGGTTTGTGAATTCCCCTGGACAAAACTCAGAAATTAGCCAAAATACAGCACAATTTTGTTTTTGGGGGAAAAAATGGGAAAAAGGTGCTGCAAATGAAGAGTTTGTTTTTTTTCTCCTGCAAATGGTATCAAAAAAGGGGTTGTAGGCCTTAAATCACCATTTTCCCAGATTTTGGGGTATGACAGACTTTTGTCTAAAAACCAAAAGTTTTTACACAGTTTTGGCATTTTTCTGGGACATAGCCTATATTTGCTATTTTTTGTGCTTTCAACCTCCTGCCAGTTAATGGTAGAAAGGGGTATGAAAGTAATATTGGATCCAGGAAAGCTATACATTTTATGAAAGCAGACAGCATTTTGAATTCATCAAGGGGACATTTGTGTAGATCCTTTAACGTTTCTTTATAGAAACTAACAGTTAAATATATGAAAAATTGAAAATTAGTTGAAAAAAACAGCCATTTTTGTCAATGTTTTCACCTGTAACTTCTTCTAATTATGAAAACTCTTTAAAATCAATATACTTTACATTGGCTGGAACTTACTGGTTGTGGGGATATATAGGACTTGTAGGTTCACCAAGAACCCGACGAACCCAGAGCCAAAAATTAAGCAGCAACTTGCAATGATTTTTTATTATGTACCGGGTATAAGCAATTATTCTGGGAAAAAGTATACATGGAAAAATCGGTATCAAAGACACCTATTGATTTCTGAACTGGGAACAAAATATAAAGTTTAGAAACAGTAGATATTTGTACATTTCCGAAATTGGGAATACTCATACTAGCATGAAAATTACGGTCATTTTTCAAAATGACTTCTTTTTTACACATGGTCTTTCATTTGGAAGGCAGAAATGCATCGAAAGTCGATAGGTAGTAACAGTTGCTCTACAAATCTGAATTACCCAGAGTCTCATGTAAAAAATGGTACCTCACTTGTGTGGGTAGGCCTAGTGCCCATGACAGGAAAAGGCTCAAAACGCAACGGGAACACACCACATTTTCACAATGAAAAATGACCCTTTTTTTGCAAAGTGTCTAGCTGTAGTTTTTTAACCCAAGCTCTGCCGGCACCTAGAGAAACCCAGCAAACCTATACATTTTTTAAAACTAGACACCCAGAGGAACCCAGGATGGGGTCTCACCAGGTTCTGTTACCCAGAATCCCTTGCAAACCTAACAAAAAACATTTTCCTCACATTTCTGTGGTGGAAGGTTCTGGAATCTGCATGGATCCACAAATTTTCACCCACCCTGCGTTACCCAAAGTATTCCAAGAAAAATGATACCTCACTTGTGTGAGTAGGCCTAGTGCCTGCGGCAGGAAATGGCGCAGAACGCAACGTAGACCCACCACAATTTCACAGTGAAAAATAACCCTTTTTTTGCAAAGTGCCTAGCTGTAGTTTTTTAACCCTAGCTTTGCTGGCACATAGGGAAACCTAGCAAACCTATACTTTTTTTAAAACTAGACACCCGGGGGAATCCAGGATGGGGTGACTTAACTGGCTTTCACCAGGTTCAGTTACCCAGAATCCCTTGCAAACCTAAACAACTTAACAAAAAAAAAAAACATTTTCCTCTCATTTCTGTCGTGGAAAGTTCTGGAATCTGGGTGGATACACAAAATTCCACCCACCCCGCATTCCCCAAAGTCTTCTGAGAAAAATGGAACCTCACTTGGGTAGGTCAAGGCCCCGCAACAGGCAAAGACCCAAAACCTATTGAGGCGACATCAAAATTACCTATCACAAACCAACCTAGCTTTGGAAGCCGAGTCCCATGAGTTTTTGGCTCTGGGCTCGGCAGCCATCTAGGGAAACCTACCAAACGCACACATTTCTGAAAACTAGTATCGGGATACTTGGAGAAATGCTGGGGTATTGGAAATTTGTTGTTACTTTCTGCAGCGTGAAAATTTGAGCACAATAATGCAAGAAAAATGTGACACTTACATTTTGAGGTTTGCAGGACATTGAGGGTAAGATAACTTGTTGAGATCCATAAGAGAGACATCACCATGTACTCCCATGGGTGTTTAGTTTACGAAGATATCTACAGTTGGTAGGTTTTTCTTAGATAAAATGTACAACTTGGCTGTGCAGTAATCGTCTTTTTTGTCTCTCTGCCATCTATTCCTCAAGCACACTCACATACTGGTTTGATTTGGCACGAGGGCAAGTGATGGTTCAGTATATAACATTTTATTAACAAGAGATTTCACAAAAATGAAATGCACTGTCAATAATTGAAAGGACAAGGCACCAACTGCTTTACAGGCCGTTCACACACCTCTCATACATGATATACACAAGACTGTTCACACCACCAGGCACGAAACCAACACATTACAACATTCATCAAAAGGGAGAAGGTACACCCTGCTTGACAAAAACAGAAAAGACAAATATTTCTGCACAACCAGCTATTCCTCAAGCACACATACATACTGGTTGGATTTGGCACGAGGGTGAGTGATGGTTCAGTATATACAGTTGTATTAACCAGAGATTTCCTAAAAATGAAATGCACTGTTAATAATTGCAAGGATGAGAAACTGAACCATTGACTCACAGCTCGTGAGCTGTAAAGCCACGACAAGGCACCAACCTCTTTACAGGCCATTCATACACCTTTCATACGTGTGACACATACCAAACCATTCACACCGCCAGCTGCAGGCCCCGCACTTTACAACACTCACACCAGTAGACAGCGCCATTCAAGGGCCCATCACTTTCACGTGCCCACATTCCTGACACAGCAACCACACCAGCTCACGGATTGCGCGAACAGTGGTTTGGCTCGCAGTGTGTGCAGTAACCAGCAGCAAGTGTCAGTCAGTCAGTCAATTATCTTTATTCGATTATTGAAAATCATAAAAGAACGAGCAAAATTACATATAACCATTTCATCAGAGCACAAATTTTTACAAATTTAAAACAGACAATCATTATACAAAACACTAAATTTACAATAAAACATACATAGATATTTAAAAAAGATAAAAAGAAGGGCTTATTAAAACACAACTCATTCAAATAAATGAGAAAAGAGGAAATTCATTTTTCAGAGATAAAGTGCCTGTGCCTTGTACGATGCTTATTCAAACGTGCTCCTGCAACTAGAAAACTAGCAACAGAGAAAGCTACTTTAACATTAGGGAGAAGTTGCAAAAACAACAGGGCTGGTTTTACCTGAATGAAGCCCTGGTTACGTAGAATGGGGAGCAAATACCTTTTTCTGATCTCAATGTAATGTCCGCAAAACATGATAAAGTGCATCGTGTCCTGTGTTGAGAAATAGTCACAGTCACATGGTTCAGCCTCATCAGGTCTAGTCCAAGTACTAAAGTTGCCCAGTATAAAATGAACTAAATCAA
The DNA here is from genome assembly GCF_964261635.1 of Lissotriton helveticus. Classification (NCBI taxonomy): domain Eukaryota; kingdom Metazoa; phylum Chordata; class Amphibia; order Caudata; family Salamandridae; genus Lissotriton; species Lissotriton helveticus. Next base: position 1,509,317,166 of record NC_136068.1, on the reverse strand, counting down.
AACGAAATCTCGTTAAGAGAAAGCGATGATAAGAATTTGTTACCAGAAGGAGATATGGTTCCATTCCTGGAACAGAGGAAAGCATACAGTATTTCCTTACCATGTTTTTTTTTTAGCTCAGTAGCTTCCCTCTCCAGGGCATATAAATTTGTCAGAGTGTTCTTGACTAATTTTAAATCTTCATAAATTATTCCATCTGGAGATGAGAAGAGCTCCGGTCGGCCTGCTAAAGTAAGCTGCGTTTTCACATATCTTACCCATGGGATATTAAGGGCTCTATCCAGGGCTAAACAATCTTTTAGAATAATGTGATTTAAGGTAAGCTTCTGGTTAAGTCAAGTTTTTATCCAACCAATCACTGGGGCTAGTTTTAAAATGTCAGATATATAGCCCAGGCCTAACTCTGTATGCAATGCGAAGGTCGGAGTTGATTGGGGAACAGAAAGCAGAGATCTCAAAAATTTGTTTTCTACATTCTGTATTTTGGTGGAACTAGTATGTCCCCAGATAACAGAACCATACTGGGCGACTGACAAACATTTTGCTTTATAAACTTTGATGATGCTTTCCATGGGACGGGCCAGTTTTTTAGCAAAACCTAGCAGCCCTGCAGCCGCTCTAGCAACAGCGCTGCTTTTGACCAAAAGCTGGGGGCCCCAGGTACCCTTTTCATCAAAAGTCACTCCTAAGTATGGGAAAGAAGGGACTCTCTTGACCTCCTTCCCCGCACAGTAAAATGTTAACGACTTTCTTTTCCTGCCTGCGGCTCCAGCAATCATTACATGTGATTTTTCGGTATTAATTTTCATGTCCAGCGATGACATAAAAAATCCAAAAGATAAAAGAAGTTTGTTTAACGCCACTCCAGATCGTGCCAATAGGACGGCGTCATCCGCGTACAGGAGGACAGGTATCTTTGTCTCACCTGCACGCGGGATGTCACTATGGGATGTTGTCATTACTGCCTCAAGGTCATTAATGTATAAGGTAAAGAGGAGGGGGGCAAGTATACACCCTTGCCTAACCCCCCTCTCTGACCTAAAGTGACAAGTGCATCTTCCTTCCCTAGTGACTCTAACTGAGGTCATAAGATCTTTATGTAGCTCAGCTAAGTATTCGACCAAAGGGGGGTCAAGGCCCATGGCCAAGAGGATCCTCCACAGCTTTGCCCTGTTAACCAGGTCAAAAGCTGAGGAGAGGTCCATAAAGGCCATGTACAATGAGCCCCCCTTGGCGATCGCGTATTTATTTAAAATTAATTCTAGGTTTAGGCACTGATCTAAGGTTCCTCTTTTGGCTCTAAAGCCATATTGTGCGTTAGATAAAATGCCCTTACTTTCTAAAATCAAGGTCAGTCTACCTAAGAGGACTCTCCCCAGAATTTTAACACTCGAGTCGATGAGGGAAATAGGCTTATAGCAGGCCGGATCTGTCCTCTGACCTTTCTTAAAGATTCGCACAATGGTCAAATTTGCCCAGCTAGAAGGGAAAATAAATTCCCTTGTAGCATTAAAAATGTTAGTTAAGATCTTTGAGCTTAGTTCAGGGGCGCTCTTCAAAAAGTCTGCGGGAACCCCATCTGGTCCTGGTGCCTTTCTACAGAGTGTGTCATTAATTGCTTGTTTTACCTCCTCCTGAGTAAAGGGAGAGATATGAATTGACGATTGTGGAAGAGATATTTCGCATTCTGTAGTGGTATGAGTACAACTATAGATGTTGCTAAAATGTGTCACCCACTGTTCATCTGGGATAATGCAGTCAGCTCTCTGATTATCTAATCCCACGAAATATGGGTGATTTATAACTGCCCAAAATTTGGCACTGTCTTTCTGTGTCTCCGGCAGTAACAAATCATTCCAAGCCTCGTCTTTTATCTCAGATTTCCTCTTCCTGATTGCTAGGTTATATTGTTTCCTTAATGACGCTATCAACACTCTGTCTCTAGGTTTGTTCTTTAGGGCCTTAAGGAGAGTAGAATGGGCCTTAGAACAGTTTGTGTCGAACCATTTGGGGCCCTTTGGCTTATTAGACTTTGCCTTTACAGTCAGATCTAGTTTGACTTGGTTACAGATAACACTAAAGGCCTCAGCCATAGTAGCGCTAGGGTTTTTATTATCCAAACAGATGGCGACTTCGCCAGCGACTTTGGCCAAAGTTTCCTGTAAAAAGGTTATTGGAGTGACTTGATCCCATTTGAGCCTCCGGTTTTGGTCTCTTAGCACAAGATCTATCGCACACGATGTGTCTATCTTCCTCTTTCCCAAGACTCCTTGAGCTGACATCTCTAAAATCACAGGATTGTGATCACTAAAAACAGAAGTTTCTACCTTATAAACGAATACTTCAGGCAGAACTTTAAAAGATACAAAAATATAATCTATAATTGTGCCTGAATCATTGCCCACGTATGTCGGTAACCTTGGAACATTAGAACAGATACATGGTTCATAAAGGTTAAAGGTAGCCAAGAGCAATTCCAAAGCCTCACCACTTGAGGTATGTTCAAAATGCGGCGAGGAGGAAGAAAAAAATTCCTCTGGTTCCCTTTGACAACCCGCCTGGCATGGATGAATATTAAAATCTCCCATAAGGATCACCTCGTACCCATAGGAACTGTTCTCAGTGTGAGTAGATAAGAGATCCTCTAGGGATACCAAATGCTCGTTAGGAAATTGACTGGTCGGGGAATTATAAAAGTTAACAAGTAAAATAGGATGGGAGTTTGAGGAAGTCAGTTCAACCACTAAACAGTTTTTAAATTTAGACTTAATGTGTCTAGGTTTACCTAGGACGTCAAGTGAAATATATACAGCCAACCCTCCCCTTGCTCTTCCTGCTTTGCTGGGGTCTGCAGATACAAAAAAATGAGAATAGCCATCTAAGGCCAAACAGTCTAGCGTTTCCCACGTTTCCTGAAAGGCAAGAATATCATAGTTCTTGATTATGTCCAACCAGTTCTTGTCTTTGAATTTAGCTCTCAGCCCGGCGATGTTCCAGCTCATAATTCTACAGACCCTGGCGCTTACAGAAGACTGAGATGACGAACCAGAAGCGGGCTGTGGTCTCTCCACATCATTGTCTCGACTTGGCAAAAGTCAATCATTTTGGTCCATGGAAGATAGTGGCGCAAAACGGTTAAACAATTCTAGGGGCTGTGCAACAGGGTTAAGCATTAAAGGTTGATGACAATGAGCTGGTGCGTTGTTCCTTAAGTCTTGTCCCCATCTGAAGTGAGAGTCCCAGTTGGTATCCCACGCTGGGGCGGGAGTCCTTGGGAAAGATACATTCTGCTGTTCCCCGTAAAAGAATTTCAAAGTGAGGGGGACCACAGTGCCTCGTCTTCGTTGGGGGGGAAAGATATTTGCAAGAATATTGGGAAGAACGTCTTGATTTGAAAAGCTCACCGCCACACAATCCCCTTTTAATTTTTTGGGCCGATTTCCCAGCCAGGGGACCCTAGTTGCTGATTTAATTACACTTGCTAAGTGATGTTTTCCCCTGGAGCTAGCCGCACGTTACTAGTTAGCCAATGTAGGGCTTTGCTACAAAGTGAATTAGAACTTTCCGCTATGCCTTCTTCCAGCGGGGGGACATTTGCGAGGACTAAGACCACAGGTGTGGCTTCAACAATGAATTGTAGAGGATCCGTAGAAAAAGTTTGGGCTTGTACTTGTAATTGCGCTGGGGGAATGTTAGCCGAAGGAGTTGGGTCTGTTGAAGAGCATGCTAGTATACGACCCTCATTTATAATAGCAGTCGAAATTAATGGCAGTGGATTCTCCCCAAGCAGGTCTATTCCATCTCCAACACCCATGTCACCTCCAGCGACGACTCCCCCAGAGTTATAGCCCAGATGTTTGACTAACGTGGTAATATTTTCAAAGCCACTTTCAACTGTGTTTTGGAGGCCACCCAACTTCTTAACCTCTGCTTGCAGTTTGTCAATCTTAGATATGAGAGGTTTGACAATAGTGTTGATTTTAATCTCAATGAGATCTGCAATTTTGTCAAAAAGAGCTTCCTCAAAAGAGCAGATAGGTTGATTCTCAGCATGAGTCACTTGTTTGCGTTTTGGGGTAGTAGCCCTCTTCCGTTTTGTCCCTAAGCATAACCCACCCCGCTTTGGAGGATTCTTTGTGCATTGACGTTTAGGTCTGGCTGCATGCCCTATAGGAGATTGGTCAAGGGCAGAGGCCTGAGACTGTGTATCTTGGTCGAAATCATTATCATTATCATTATCTGTAGTACCCCCAGCAGGCAAACCCTCAGAAACCGTGGTTGCATTATCCAGTGTGCCAGGTATAGGTTGGGAGGTAATGTCAACAAAGGTGGCTGCACTATGAACATCTTGCATGTTAATGTCATCAGTCACAGTAGTGACAAGTGTGGTTGGGGACAGGCAAAGCAAATCAGGAGATTGGCTCAGCCCCAATGACTCCCTCCTTTGCATGTTGACTTTCTGAACAGTCTGAACAAGATAAGTGTTAATCTTATTTTGCTGAACTCCGGCAAGTTTTTTTAGACATAGCTTAGTGTTTGAAAGGTATTAAAGTTGTGCACATGTAACAATGTAAGTCGAATCTTGAGCAGGCGAGACTTACTTGTAAAGTGATCGCTGAAATGAATCCTGTAGCGTTTCTGGCCCTGCCCCTGCCTCCTCCTGCCGCTGAGGGCCGTAGAGGGCCAGCCCTTTGCCCGGGCTTAGCCCCGGGCGTCCCGCTCGCGTCCCGCGACGCGGGGTTCCTCCTCCCTTTATGGTGCCTGGATGCGCTCGCTGGCGCGTGATGCGTCACCTCCTCGCGCCGCCGCGAGGCCTGCCGGGAGTTGAAGTCCCCCCGGAGCGGCGGCGCGGATTCCAATGCCCATTAATGACTCTCGGCGGTGGCGGCCAAAGCGTCAGCACAGGTGAGTTGTTTTTACCCTGGAATGACTCTCGGCGGTGGCGGCTGCAATTCTACCCAGTTAGAATCAGGTAAGTGCCAGTAAGTGACTCTCGGCGGTGGCGGCAGGTGCGTATGTCTCCTGGCGCTCTGCCGGGTTCCTCCTCCCTTTATGGTGCCTGGAAGCGTTCGCTGGCGCGTGATGCGTCACCTCCTCGCGCCACCGCGAGGCCTGTCGGGAGTTGAAGTCCCCCCGGAGCGGCGGCGCGGATTCCAATGCCCAGGAATGACTCTCGGCGGTGGCGGCCAAAGCGTCAGCACAGGTGAGTTGTTTTTACCCTGGAATGACTCTCGGCGGTGGCGGCTGCAATTCTACCCAGTTAGAATCAGGTAAGTGCCAGTAAGTGACTCTCGGCGGTGGCGGCAGGTGCGTATGTCTCCCCAGCAGCAAGTGACTACTCACACACCGCCAGCCAAGCGCCAGTCCACCCACAGCGCCAGCCAAGCGCTAGTCCACGCACATCGCCAGCCAAGAGCCAGTCAATGCACACCGCCAGCCAAGCGCCAGTCCACACACACTGCCAGCCAAGCGTCAGTCCACACACACTACCAGCCAAGCGCCAGTCCACACACACTGCCAGCTAAACGCCAGTCCAGGCACACTGCCAGCAAAGCGCCAGTCCAGGCACACTGCCATCAAAGTGCCAGTCCACACACACCACCAGCCAAGCACCAATCTAGGCACATCACCAGCCAAGCGCCACTCCAGGCAGAAAGCCAGCCAAGCGCCAGCCCACACACACCATCAGCCAAGTGCCAGTCCACGTACACCACCAGCCAAGCGCAAATCTAGGCACACTGCCAGCCAAGTACTAGCCTACACACACCACCATCACATTTAGGATTTTTTTAAACAAAAAAGAAAACACAAACAAATTGCAAATAGATACAAATCTACTAACACAAAATCTGAAACTAAATACATTGCACAAAGGCCAACCTTAAAACTGAACAAAAAGTATAAAACAGAGACTCGGTAGTTCACTTTACCACACATGGATGCTCCCAAAAATTATTTTGCTTGTGGTACATTCTAAAACAAGCAGGCACACACAGCCCAGGGTTGGAAGGACACAGCCCAGGGTTGGAAGGACACTTGGGGGTGGGGGGGTGGGGGGGGGGGGGAGTACATACGAGTCGCCTTCCGCATACCTCTTTGCCAACAGACTCTACATCTCCTACTGGGAAAGTCTTTTGAGGGTGTGGGAGGAATGTGATCGGGAAAGTGGTGATCTTTCCATCTAGCCACATCCTCCACCACTCCAAATCTAGGAACACTTGCCTGTTCCACTAGAACAAGGCTGCCTATTACAGACACCTGAAACTTAGCAAAAATCATCTTTGATTCAGGACAAGAATCCTTGAATACAACAAAAGCATTAAAGGTTGCCAAGTGGAAAAGATGGATAGCCAACTTCTTATACCAAATATAAGCCTTACGAAGAGCAGCGCAAGGTTCCAACCTATGATCTACTCTATCAACACCACCCATGTGTCTACTACAGTCTAAAATGCACACAGGTTTGCGCGCTTCAGCAACCTGACCCCAAAAAGTCACAGGTGAAGTGCTTTTATCATGGATGGTAGTCAGCATGTAGACAGCTCTCCTGTCTGAAAACTTCACATCTAGAAGCTCATCGCAACGCAACGCACTGCACTGTTCCCATACAAGCTTTTGACAAACAAGTTCTTTTGGGAAACCTTTAGAGCGGATTGTGCTACAAGTAATAGTGTCCACGTTGGCCAATTCCCTCAATAACTGCACACCAGTGTAAAAGTTATCTACATATAAATGGTGACTTTTGTTAAAAAGTCCTCTACCAAGTTCCCACACAATTTTCTCAGTCACTCCAAAGGTAGACGGACTACCAGTGGGTTTGATCCGGGATTCCTTACCAGTGTACACCCTGAAATTAGAGACATATCCAGTCCTACTGTCACACTGCATATACAGCTCAATTCCATAGCATGCCCTCTTACATGGAATTTATTGCCTAAAAACCAAGTGGCCCTTGAAAAACACCAAAGACTCATCCACTGCTATTTCTTTCCCTGGAGCATAAATCTCAGAAAATCGTTCAACAAAGTGATCAATGACAGGCCTAATCTTAAAAAGACTGTCACAATCAGGGTGATCTCATGGCAACGCTAAACCATTATCGACAATATGCAGTATCCGAAGCAGAAGCAAATACCTATCATGACTCATGCGTGCCGGAAATATAGCTGTTGCCATCAAGGGACTAGTAGACCAATATGAAGACATTGATGGCTCCCTTAGCAAGTTAAGAACTTCTTCATCTCTTCCAGATTTGTGGGAGTCCACGGGGTAGCTCTAAAGTGGGGCCTGAGGCTGGCACTGTTGTCCTTCAGAATCAGTTTGGCACCCAAATTAGTCTGCTCAACAATCTGTGCCATAAACACATCGTCCGTAAACAGAAAAATAATTTTTCTGCAAAAAAAATTCTGTATTCACTCTACAACCTGGAACACCAGTAAAGTCTCAATGCTGGTTGCACCATGCCTGGGGCAACCCAGAGGTCATCACTTCCAACTGGAAGCCTTGCAGCACCAGGCTGCAGCCCAGATGCCTCTTGCTGCAGTATCGGCACATCAATGTCCTCCTCTAAAACAGGCACTTCATCCACACTAAGAGTAGCTTCATCCGCACCAAGAGTAGCTTCATGATCCGATGATTCCATGTGGAGAGAAAACTCACTGCCTGAATCTTCCCCACCCTCATCTGCCTCAGATGCAGAGTCAGTCTCTGAACCATAGTCAGAGGAAGACTCCAAAAGCATACCAACAACCTGCTGAGCAGTAATCCTGTGGCTAGCCATTATCCTTACTAAGAAAAGAGACTGCAGAAACAAGTCAACAACAACCAACACTGTGCAAAATAAGTAAAAAAAAGTGTGCCTTTATCACATAGATCTATATACTCAAACTATACAAATCACTTGCAAGAGACAGCTACACTCACAGGCACCTACTCTGCAGAGAAAGCAAAAACCAACGATATCCCACTAGAAAGAAAAAAACAAAACCAGTTACTCATAAGACAACAAAATACACGGCTAAAAGACTTGGTGCCCAGGGATATGCCCTTGCACAACCCATGAGGGATTTGGCCTGGGATCACTCTTCAGCTACACCCCTTCAGGGAAGTTCTAATACCGAGGCCCCCATATCCTATCCTCCATTATTAGATGTCATATATCAGACCATTCTTACGCATATGGAGGAAGCAAGGCAGGACACCCGGAAGGCACAGGCAGCAATGCGTAAGATGCAGGGTGTCGTTAGAAAACTGTCTAAGGCATACACTAATGTGGGGGATAGGGTCACCAACTTGGAGGAACGGATTGTGGCAACTGAAGCAGAAGCTGCTGTAGCATCATCCAAGGCAGACTCCCAGAGCGCCCAGGTTATTGACATTGTGGAAACTGGAGGACATAGAAAATCGGTTAAGGCGCAATAACCTGCGAGTTCTGGGGGTTCTGGAAGGGGCAGAGGGCTCAGACATCAGGGCCTTTATGATCGACCTTTTTAAGTCAGCATTCCCCGAATTATCGGAGTGGAACTGGGCCGGGGAAATGCAAAGAATACATCGCACTTCGTTTAGACATCGCCCGGGAGCTGGAAGCAGTGACAAGCCAAGGGCAGTCTTGATTTTCTTTGGGAACTTAGTCCTTCGACAGCTTATCTCTGAAAAGGCCCGCCCGATGCAAAAAGATCTAGCGAGGGAGTGACCTTTTTTGTGAGACCAGACTTTTGTTACGCAACGGTCGAGAGGCGGTGGAGACTCCGCCAGCTGATCAAGCCCCTTCAGGATAAACATCTCCAAGTCTACTTAGTGAATCCAGCGCAGCTAAAGATAGTTAAAGATGGAAGGACTCTCTACTTCTCGTCAGAAGTTAAAGCAAGGGAGTTTTTGGACTCCTTGTAACTTAAATAAGCTTGAATGGCGGAGTGCTTAGTCTGTCGAGGGGTTTAAAAATTCATAACGTGATTGTGGTTTTTGCTTGTTTTGATTTGTCTAGTTTGGTAGTATGAACTTTTGGTATAAGGATTTAAGCTTTGTGCTGGATATTTTCTTAGCCTATATTTGCTCTTTTGGCTTCTCTTTTCTATCTGGGTTTTTCTTTTTTCTTTTTTTGGGGGGGGGGAAGGGGGGTAAGATATGGTTCACTTGATTGTTTTGTTCTAATCAACTGCTGCGCCCATGCTCCACGCCGCTGCACTCAACCATCATTAGCTCAGACCAAGGTCTGAGTGCTTCCAGTGGGAGGGAGGGTAGGAAGGGGGAGGGTGGTGGGGGGGGGAAGCTTGAGGGGTTGGGGGGGTCATGGGTTGGGGGGGGAAGCAAAAAAAATGAGAGTAGCTTTTGTACTCTCAGGAAATGGCATATATGCTACGGAAAAAAATCTCCATTTTCTATTCTCTGCAGGCAAAAGTAGGGCGTTTTTTCTACAAAGGGTATGGCGAGTCTTAGTGTTTATTCAATAAATATAGGTGGGCTGAACGATTGGAGGAAGAGAGCAAGACTGGCACAGTTTGTCAAAACTGAACCTATCGACATTCTATGCCTGCAGGAAACCCACCTACCATGGGCTAAGAAGCAGCTCCTCAGGCTTGAGCGGTTCAATATCTTGGCATGTTCCACCCAATCCTCAACAGTAAGAGGGGTCGTGATTTTGGGGAAAAATATGCTGGGGGGGTGAAACGGGCTAAGTCTGATACACATGGTAGATGGGCCCTGGCGGAGCTGGAGTGTGGCCTTACAATCTGTGGCATCTATGGTTCAAACCAGGATGACCCAGAAGTTTTTGAAATATTGGAAGAGGAATTGGCAACCTGGCCAGTCCCCATCCTCCTTTGCGGGGACTTCAATATTTCTATAGATTTTTCTGTGGGAAGTTTGTATGCTGGTAGAAAACAAAGGGTATCTATGGCTCTTCGGTCCATGATGCTATCGCATGGCCTAACGGATGTCTGGGGGGGCAAAGGAGCCTAGTGACCCAGGCTACACATATTTTTCCTGTCCCCAACAGAGGTACAGCAAGCTGGATTACTTCCTTATTTCGTCCACTGAAATTAGTAAGATCAGTATCAGGAAACTCCCCAAGGTCCTCTCGGATCATAGCCCGCTGGCAATCTCATATAATGGCGTAGGATTAGTTAGGAATTGCAGGGCTTGGACATTCAACCGAAAACTCTTGATAGATGCACAGTTTGTGGAATACATGCAAAAATGGACCCGAGAATACTTTGATGTCAATCGATACAGCGTATCAAGGAACTGTGTGTGGGATTCATTCAAGGCAGCATTGAGGGGGGAGGGTCACTAGCTACACTGCTCAGTCCAGGAAAAAAGTTCAAGCCAATAGGAACAGGCTTATGGCAGATTTAGTTAAGGCAGAGGAACAGCATTGCCAAGATCTAGCACAAGGAAGGGAAGGTAAAGAGAGTCAAACCAGTATCTGCCTAATTGAAGCAGAAATACAAAAACAACTGGCAGAGAAAGCGGCAGCAGAATATTGGACATATAAGGGGAGGGTGTATGAGACCGGTGAGCAGGCTGGGAAGGAATTGGCGCTGAGGGTCAGGCAAGGCTATATCAAAAATACAATAACAAGCATTCAAGAGAATGGACGGGAGGTGGTGGAACCTCAGGGCATCCTTTCAGTTTTCGCAAATTTTTATCAAACCTTGTATAAGGAAGGAACGGGTGGGGTGCGCCCACATGGCAGATATCCGGATAATGGGCCCAGAGTGGGATCAGAGGACAGGGCAAAGTTGGAGCTGGATATAACACTGGATGAGATTCGCGGGGCGCTGTCTGACCTGGCCTCCGGAAAGACCGCCGGGCCAGACAGCAGTCCCCTCGAGGTGTACAAGTGTCTTTCAGTAGAGTTGGCTCCTATTTTGCTGGACCTATTTAATGGCATCATATGTACGGGTAAGATCCCGGGAACATGGAAAGACACCACCATCATAGTCTTTCATAAAAAGGGTAAGCCAAGGGAGAATCTTGGGTCCTACAGGCCCATATCTCTGATTAACTCAGACAATAAGCTGTACGCAAAGATCTTGGCCGCCCGGTTAGGGAGGGTCATTGGGGGGCTCGTCTGGTCCTGGCAGCATGGGTTCATCGCCGGCCGGGGAACGACGGACCACGTTAGGAAAGCAATTTCATTGTTTGATGCCCATGCCGCTGAGGGGAGGGGGGATCGCCATGATCCTCCTCGATGCGGAAAAAGCGTTTGACCGGGTCAGGTGGCTATATCTGTGGGACGTCCTGATAGACAGAGGTTTTGGCCCAAAACTCCGGATGGCCTTGGAGGTCATGTATCGTGACCCAACGGCCCGAATTCAGATGATGGGCCAGAGCTCTGATAGGATCAGGGTTAGCAGGGGCACCCTTCAGGGTTGCCCCTGCTCACCGATCCTGTTTGCACTATACATTGATCCACTGATCGGGCAAATTCTGGGGAACGTGGGAATCCAGACAGTAGTAACCAATGGATTTGAAAGCAACATATTGGCGTATGCCGATGATTTGGCAGTCACTACTTCAGAGCCAGGTGAGGCCATGCGGATATTGGTGGAAGTCACTAGGGAGTTTGGAAAGCACTCGGGGTACCGACTGAATGAGTCAAAAACTCAGGTAATTTGCTCAAAGGAGGTCGTTAAAGCTGATGAAAGATATGTAGATTCTGCGACTTATCTTTGGGTAGTAATTAATGCAGAAACAGGCTCTATCATTCAGGATAACTATGCTCCACTTTTAAAAATAAATCGAGGCAGATTTGAAGCGGATGGACTCACTGCACTTATCTTTGATAGGAAGGACCAACGTGCTAAAGATGACCATGCTACCCAAACTCCTTTATTTGTTTAGATGCATACCATTTTTAATTGAGGAAGGGATGTTTAAAAAGATCGAGTCTATCTTTAATAGCTTTCTCTGGCAGTATGGTAAAGTCAGGAGGGTAGCCAGGTATATGACCCTCCCACAGGAACGTGGAGGTCTAGCAGTCCCAAACATAAGATTTTACCATTGGGCTTGCTTGCTGACGCAGATGTCTCTATTATTTACATCAGCAACCAGTGGAAGATATTCATTTGACCAGACATCTGATTTATACGAGCCACCTTCAATTTACGAACTATTGTTGGGTAAGGAGGCCGTAGGGGCACTGCTGAGAAAAACTAGTCGCAGATTTTTTTAAAAATCCCGGCATAAAGGGCTGCTTAGCGTCTGGGATTTATGGAAAAAGCTGCAGAAATCGCTTCATATCCCCAAGATTAATAAGTACACCCCGTTGTGGAATTCAGGTTATCTACCAATCTTGAGTGTGGATGGGGCCTGGAAACAATGGGAACAACTGGGTATTCGGTCGGTTGGAGATGCGATGCCAAATGGCAGCGTTCTGAGTTTTAACAGGCTACAGGAGAAGTACGGTTTGACCAGTGGTCAAATTCATAAGTATCGCCAGGTCTCGCAGACACTTAAAACTGCTATCTCGGATATTGCTCCTGGCCCACCTTGCCCAGTGCTGGGATATTTGATAAGAGGAGGCGATAGGATCAGGAACATATATCAAGCTCTTATAGAAAGAATACCCGATGACCTCGAGAAGCACGAGGCTGCTTGGGCAGACAGACTACAAGATCCGGACACCGATCTTGATAAAGATTTGGGGTTGGATAGGCAGCTACTACATTCCTCAAACTTGAAGGCCCAACATTTCAAAACATTATTTAATCTGTACTACACTCCATCTAAGATACATGATTGGGGTATGAGGATCGATAGTAACTGTCCCAGGTGCCAGATAAGTCCTGGAGATCTCTTACACATGTTTTTCTATTGTGAGAAGCTCAGTCTGATAAAAACTGAGATTGAGAAATTTTTGGAGGGGCTGCTAGGCATAAAGATCAGCCTATCCCCGACGGTGATGATTTTTGGGAGCGATAGTAAAACTGTTCTTGTTAACAAGGAAACAGATGCTTTTATTTTTCTGGCCGCGGCGGTATTACGCATTTTACTCTCAGCCGCCAGGAAGGACCCAAATGCCCCAACATTCCAAATGTGGTTGTCCAGACTCCTTGGTATCCATAATATTGAATCCACCTTATATCTCTGTAAGGGTAAGAAAATGCGCAATTTCGGTAATAAGATGTGGGACCCCCTGAAAACCTGGCGGGAAAGGGCAGATATAATTAAACGGGGCTGGTGCCGCTTATATTTATAATGCATGTGTAAATACTTATTTATATCTATATATATTGTATGGATTTATCTAAGCTGCATCCCTGTTTACCGAAGTATTTTTACCGTTAGTATAATGTGTATTTATTGTAAAAAAACAATCTCTTTCGCTGCATCTGTTTTGTATCAATGAATTCTCAATAAAAAAATAAATAAATAAAACAAAATACACCTTGAGCACAAATGCAAAATGTTTTTGACACTCAAAAACAGAAGTCAAACATACTGCTATTATTACACCATTTGCAAAAAACACATTCATGCAGAGAAATTAAACTCACTTACATTGTACAAAAAAAAGTCTCTTACCAAACACAAGCAACTACACAAACAGCAGAATCAAAAGTAACTAAACCGCAACCTGGAACAGTCTAAAGAGCAAAAGCTTTCAACTAGAGCAAAAAGAGAGAAATAAAGCATTACAATTGCAAATTAACAAGAAATAAAACAATTAACATTAAAGCACGCTATGTCACTAGCCAAATGGTAAATCTGGCAGATGGGCCTTCAAATAGGGCTGTGAAAAACTGGGGTGAACTTGCCCAAGGGATCGGGTGAGCTTGTCTGAGGGTGGGGCAGAAAGCAGCAGACAGAAATGTGCCCCTCTTGAAAAAGAAATAGATCCCTGGTGCCTAGTAGGGGTTTCTGCCTCCCGCCTAGGACAAAAAGTTAAAAAAAAATATATACGGAGGCAACCATGTTGCTTCCATTACACACAAAACAAAATCCCTGGTGCCTAGTGGGTTGTCTGCCCCCCTACATCCCCCCCCGGCAGAAAGGCCAAAATAACAGGCCAATCTGCCCCTGGGGGGAGGGGGCAGAATACACATATAAAAAAATCTGCCCCCTGGAATCGACCCTTGCCCAAGGGGTTGCTTCCATTTTAATTTCAAATAAGTCCCAGGTGTCTAGAGGGGTTTTCTGCCCCCCCCCCGCCCTGGGGGAAGAAAGGCCAAAACAAGGGGTGATCTGCCCGGAGGGGTAGAATACACATTTTTTTAAATGAGGCCCCTGGAAGCGATCCTTCCCCAAGGGGTCGCTTCCATTTGTAAAATAAAAGATCCCTGGCTCTAGTGGGCTTTTCTGCCTCCCCCCCCCCCCCCCCGGGGCATGAACCACAAAACCCAGGCCATATGGCCCCAGGAGGGGCAGAAAAGTCTACACAATAAGTGCCCCCTCAAGGAAGCAGCCCTTGCCCAAGGGGGTCACTTCTTTTTACTAAAAAAACAAACCCCTGGTGCCTAGTGCGGGCATTCGTGCAGCACGAATGTGGCGCTCTGCACGATCGTGCTGCAGGAATGCCCTGTATTGATACATCAGGGAGAGGAAACTCTCCCCCGATGCCTCAATACATTACAAATTCCCCCCCGCACCACACAAACTCACCCACTCCTCCTGGACGCGCTGAAAACAAATGGATTCCAGCACGTCCATCGCTTCCTGATGACGTTGGCGTGAGCTGTGTGCGCTAACGTCATGGGATTGCGTGGGGTGGGGGGGGCTGGGGTGGCAGCAGAAACTCTCCCGCTGCCATCCCCCTTTGTGGGGGCTAGATGGGTTGCCCATGGGTACAGGGGGCGCCAGCACTACCCCATGGGTGGGTGCCATGACAGAGAGGTTCCATCATGAGAACATGCCCACCGGGGCTCATGATAGAACCGCTCCATCATGAGCATAGAAAGGGTTAAGGTCAAATACCGAGAAAGCACACGCTGTGGCTGGGATCATTGTCAATAGAATAGTAATATCTGGAACTATGGGAAACTGTGGCAAAACTATCTTATTGATTTCATGCAAATCAATTACGAAGCGATAAACTTTTTTTTTATCTTCAGAGATGGAAAGCTTCAAAACAGGCAAGATAGGCCGGTTACAAATAATCCTATCAGTTTCTTCCACTACCCCTTTTACAGTAAGATCCTCTATGATCTGAACTAAGGAGCTTTTACCTTCCGGTGATATTTTATACTGAGGTATTCGGGGCAAGACAGCATTCTGTTTAACCAGATTATGCACCGGTACAATGGTTAACCCCTTCGATGCTGATGACGAGCTCAGCTCATCATGAGGTACACCTCTCGTACACTCATGACGAGCTGAGCTCGTCATGAACCGCGTCTTTTTGAAAAAGCCAGTGCACAGCGGGAAAATGAGCCGCACGCATGCGGTTAACAAGCCTATGTCAGTATCGCCCTCTGCTCACACAGAAGGCGGGAGAATGGACAATTCATGTGGGACTTAGACACAGGACTAGGACTGAGCTTACCAGCAAAGCCTACGGACAGGCTATTATGGCCAGAAGAGGGAGTCCCAGGGACCAGTTTTTGAGAAAGTGCACTCCGTGTAGCCCCCAGTATCCACCAGAAATTTCTGGAAAGTCCCCAATATTTCAGCAGTAACATATCGCCCGGTCTGATCTATCGGAGACCGATCCCTCCTCTCATCCTACGCTGTCCTAGTTAAACTGCATGCCCATGGCATGGGATGCAACGAAGTTGTCTGCATAATAGGCATTCGTCTGGGCTGGATTGTCAAAATGATTCTGTCTTTTACCTAAACCAGGACGCTGTTGCGCGTCCCTTCTCATTCCCCGTCCCAAATCTCTACCTTGTTCGTGGAGTAATGGGCATTCGGATCGCCAATGTCAGTCTTGTTTACAATACACACATTGATTTCGCCCCAAAATACCAAACGTCCAAGAGTCTTGATTATTCCTCCTCAGGATGTCAGCGCTCAATATTCCTCGACCTCTACCTCTCTGTGGACCCTACACCTGTTGCAACAACATCTTAGTTGTTAATTCCTTATTTTTGCCCTCTTTCTTTCCTCTCCCATCATTTACTAGATTCGCATAATACCTTGTCCAAAATCTTTGACGTTTCTTTCAGCTACTCGTAATTTTTGTGAAATCTCAGGTTACAAGTTAGCTACGAACTTGTCCACAAACAAATGTTGACCTGTATCAGAAGTTCTGTCTTGACCACTGTAATCATGAAAGTCATTTCAAACCGACTCATTTTTCCTTGGTTTGCAAGCTACCAATTACGCCCATGATATTTTCTTTGGTGGCACTATCTCTTTCAAATAAGTAATGATGTGACCCGGTAAATCTAATATAAGCTGTGTTGGTTTCTCCCCTGCTTTCCTATCAATATACGCCCCTTGTTATTGCGCCCACGTCCCACCAAAAGCCACATGGTCCTGTTTAAGGACCATATGCCAAAAGTCAGGGGGCAATATCAATCCAAAAAACATATCAATATCTACCAAAGTCATAACACAAGACATTACAGCAGCATTCAGTTCATCATAAAATGCACTTGGGTTTTTCCTAGGGTCAGGCAAAGAATTTTAATGGGCCAATACGTCTGATCGCTTCCACGGGAAATAAATCTATTGGAACCGGAACCCAGTCGTGTTAACACCCTGACCGCTCCTTGAAACTTAGGGGTCACTTCCCGCATAGGGAAAACTTGAATCGAGGCGGACATGAGCCTCCAAGTTTTTTTTTGAGTAAATATATCTGCTACCGCTAATTGTAAGGGAGTAGCAGTCAGCGCTCCTTCATTTGACCTTTTACATATCCTAATCAATTCACTAGGGGCCTCCTCATTCATATTAGTCCTCCAGTCCTCTTTTAGTGCAGTAGCCATCTCCCCTACAACATATTGCTGAGTCATTTGTGGGTATTGTGTCAAAGTCATAAGAACCTCGTCTAATCGTATATCATCGTCTCTGACCCCTTCACAGGCCTAGCTAATAACACCACTTTGTCATCTTCCGTAATGATAGATCTATGACGTCATCTAGGAGTCTCAAGTGTACGAACTACAACCCTTTCAAGTACAGGAGTTGCAGCAAAAGCAGCAGGCAATGGAGGATACATTTGAGCTACTTGAGGTAACTGGGTAGGCGCCGTCGGGACCGCATTGTTCCCTATGGAATTTTGAACATAAGGAGCCGGGGCTGGTCTGCAAAGCATTTCTTACAGTTCTGAATCCTCCTCTAAACCATTCAGTACGGTTTCTTCCTTAGTCACATATACTTTCTGCAATTGAAGTTTAAATTGTCTCATCACTTTCTACACTTTCTTCTTGCACTTTTAATTGTAATTCCTTAATCTTCTGCACAATGGCCTATTCTTCAGCTTTCTTCTTACCCTTCTCGTCTTTAAGCTGCTTCTGTTTAATATATTTTCTCCATAATCATAGAGCATCAAACATACTCTGCCTACTTTTCTTTTTAAAAGGCTGTTCTTCTATATATTGCAAGTTATTTAAATCTAAGGTACCATGAAGTGGTCACTGTAAACTAGCATCTGCCTTTGTATATTTGTTCCATAATGCGCTAAACCGTATGAAAGAAATACCATATTTAATGTATATTTCATAATTCGGAGTGCCTTCTAGAGGCTGTCTTTCTTCTAGAATACTATTCTTGTTGCAACAAAAGCATAGTGCATGAATAGTGCTCAAAACTGGAATGTTTACCAAATACTTCTTAACAATAACGTTAAGAGACTCTTATGCCAAAACCTAAAGATGAGAAAACATTCTCACATTACCTGTCAAAGACACATGCAAAGGCCTTTTTACAAACACAAAACCCAAAAAAGACAACCACATTGATTCTACCTGATCGCAGAACTCCAACTCCCACCTGCCGATCCTCGGCTCGATAGATCACCTCCAAAATGCCAACCAAAGAGCCCCAGTTGAGACACACAGCCGCTATGAAGGTCAGGTCGATAAGCTAAGAATCACCTTGGCCGCAAGAGGAAGTCTCAGTCTGCGGGGTACCCCTAAGTGTTTCTGTCCTGACGAAACAACCTCCTTCTGGTCCAGCTGTGTCCTTCAATGGGGCCTCACGTTCACAAACCGAGGATCGCCGGTGGAGTGGAACAAAACACAAGTTTTTTACATCTCATGAGAGGAGTCCATCATACAGACATTACAAGTGCCTGAGAGGGAACTGACTAGCAGGTTATACTCTTTTGGTACATAAGACAAGCACTAAAACCCCTTTGTCATTGTTACATAACGCTTACACAACCCCTTATACAATGCTTATATATTGAACTGTGGAATCCTGATAAACCCCTACGCACATCATCTTTGTAGATAGGCAAGTAAGGTTACAGGCGTTGGTGGGCTAACAGATAAAGCATCTGTTCACTTAGGCCCTTCGCAGGGCAGGGCGACTTACTGTGACACGCAAGCCTTATCAATGCAACCAGCTTTCAATGAACACGTAACGGAAAGACATTATGGGGGCTGGTAGACAAAATGGCTGAAAACGGAGGTTAAGTTAACAGAATACAATTTTTACCGTTTAATAGAGCAGCCCGCCCACCCGCAACCAAACAGAAAATGGTAATAGCTGAAAGTGATTACCATTTTATGGTTCTGCTTCTCACACTGTGAGAGAGCCGTGGGGTGATGCTCTAGTGTAGGAGCCGCCCTGGCACTGCGGGCCCAATTTATTGCTTCTGGAGGTAGCCGACAAGACCTAGATTACATCATATCTACTTGCAAACAGTCACCATGATACAACTAATTGCTTCTGTGTGTATACAGAGCATGTTGAGAGTTATTTGAAAGGAAAAGCACTGTCTGGACCTAACTGCAAACCCTTGAATTCCAGCAGGCCAGGCTTCAATACTTGAATGCAAAACATATTATAATAGTTCAAGATTAAGGAAATCCCTATTACCACACGAAAGCCTTGACATCATTGTTCTAGAAAAGCTGGCTATTTACTTGTTGCAATTTGTCCAACACTTATTTCTCGGCACAAATTTAACTTGATACATTTTACTTTCTTGTCATTCTTTTGTGATGTACTTTCAAAGATACAAATTCTTGAAAAACAGTAACACATTTGAAAAAAGAGAAAGGAAAATATTTGAAAACTGCCAGCAGTTTTCGCACCGAGGAGTTCAAAACTAGTAGTTCCAGTCAAAGGTAACCTATTGTTCTTTGAAAACACCCTTACAAACTCATCCATACATAGGTTTGCCGTGGGCTCCTTTCTCATGTGCTAAAATATTCAAATTATGAAAGATAAAACATTAATCTGTAATGCAAAACAGGAGAATGAGACACCCATCTAGTTGCTGAAATGCACAATGTGAAACTTAAAATCCTGGAATAAATCCTGGCTTCCATGCTTGACCGAATTGTGTGATCCTAGCCAAACCTTTATTTCCCTGAGCCTCCTTTGTTCATCATCCCATGAAAGGGCACCTTCAACTACATGTGTTCTAGATGTGCAGTGTACAAAACACATTTTCCTTTTGATTTGGTCTACTATGAAAGTGCTTCATCTGCACTAAGAATCTAAGCCACAAGTAGGGTGCACATAACAGACTTGCCTTTTATTTCAATAAGGACCAGATGTACAACAGTTTTTTGCACTAGCAAATGGGCAATTGGCCCATTTGCGACCGCAAAAAAAGGGTGTTGGTATGTACAAACGTTATTGTGCAAAAACGTATTAGGAAGGGGCGTTCCAACGGCATCCCTTCCTAATACTGAACAGCATTTAAAGGCATCATTGTTTCATGATGGCAATTGCAGGCGCAAAACACTCGCTGTTTACCACCTCCTTCAAGTAGGTGGTAAGCCACTTGGAAAGAGGGAGGAGTCACCAGGGGACCTCTTCCCCTTTGTGAATGGATACGAAAATATTTTTTAAGTACAGGCAATGGTCCCACGGACCACTGCCTGCTCTTCATTTAGAACTTGTGAATACTCCTGAGGCAAAGCAGCCGGGAGCAACCTTTTTTAAACTTGTTAATTCTTGTAAAACTGCTATTGTGTTTTTAAAGAAAGCCTAATTTGCACATTCTTGTCATTACCTTGGTCAGCGGTGGGAAGCAGACTACTTGCTGTCTCTGCCCTGATCTCGCGTCTTGCCGCCATTCTCCAGCTCGAGGGACACGCCCACCTCGGTTGGCCACGCCCCCCTCCCAGGACTGTATATAACCCGCGCTGATCGCTAGCGCTTCATTTAGAACTTGTGAATACTCCTGAGGCAAAGCAGCCGGGAGCAACCTTTTTTAAACTTGTTAATTCTTGTAAAACTGCTATTGTGTTTTTAAAGAAAGCCTAATTTGCACATTCTTGTCATTACCTTGGTCAGCGGTGGGAAGCAGACTACTTGCTGTCTCTGCCCTGATCTCGCGTCTTGCCGCCATTCTCCAGCTCGAGGGACACGCCCACCTCGGTTGGCCACGCCCCCCTCCCAGGACTGTATATAACCCGCGCTGATCGCTAGCGCTTCATTTAGAACTTGTGAATACTCCTGAGGCAAAGCAGCCGGGAGCAACCTTTTTTAAACTTGTTAATTCTTGTAAAACTGCTATTGTGTTTTTAAAGAAAGCCTAATTTGCACATTCTTGTCATTACCTTGGTCAGCGGTGGGAAGCAGACTACTTGCTGTCTCTGCCCTGATCTCGCGTCTTGCCGCCATTCTCCAGCTCGAGGGACACGCCCACCTCGGTTGGCCACGCCCCCCTCCCAGGACTGTATATAACCCGCGCTGATCGCTAGCGCTTCATTTAGAACTTGTGAATACTCCTGAGGCAAAGCAGCCGGGAGCAACCTTTTTTAAACTTGTTAATTCTTGTAAAACTGCTATTGTGTTTTTAAAGAAAGCCTAATTTGCACATTCTTGTCATTACCTTGGTCAGCGGTGGGAAGCAGACTACTTGCTGTCTCTGCCCTGATCTCGCGTCTTGCCGCCATTCTCCAGCTCGAGGGACACGCCCACCTCGGTTGGCCACGCCCCCCTCCCAGGACTGTATATAACCCGCGCTGATCGCTAGCGCTTCATTTAGAACTTGTGAATACTCCTGAGGCAAAGCAGCCGGGAGCAACCTTTTTTAAACTTGTTAATTCTTGTAAAACTGCTATTGTGTTTTTAAAGAAAGCCTAATTTGCACATTCTTGTCATTACCTTGGTCAGCGGTGGGAAGCAGACTACCTGCTGTCTCTGCCCTGATCTCGCGTCTTGCCGCCATTCTCCAGCTCGAGGGACACGCCCACCTCGGTTGGCCACGCCCCCCTCCCAGGACTGTATATAACCCGCGCTGATCGCTAGCGCTTCATTTAGAACTTGTGAATACTCCTGAGGCAAAGCAGCCGGGAGCAACCTTTTTTAAACTTGTTAATTCTTGTAAAACTGCTATTGTGTTTTTAAAGAAAGCCTAATTTGCACATTCTTGTCATTACCTTGGTCAGCGGTGGGAAGCAGACTACTTGCTGTCTCTGCCCTGATCTCGCGTCTTGCCGCCATTCTCCAGCTCGAGGGACACGCCCACCTCGGTTGGCCACGCCCCCCTCCCAGGACTGTATATAACCCGCGCTGATCGCTAGCGCTTCATTTAGAACTTGTGAATACTCCTGAGGCAAAGCAGCCGGGAGCAACCTTTTTTAAACTTGTTAATTCTTGTAAAACTGCTATTGTGTTTTTAAAGAAAGCCTAATTTGCACATTCTTGTCATTACCTTGGTCAGCGGTGGGAAGCAGACTACTTGCTGTCTCTGCCCTGATCTCGCGTCTTGCCGCCATTCTCCAGCTCGAGGGACACGCCCACCTCGGTTGGCCACGCCCCCCTCCTCGCTACTCTCGCACACTATAAAACATGAGTTCCAACCGGAAGCGCAGCGGACGAGCGCAGCGGGCGCGACGAATGCGCGCCGAAGGCGCGCTTAAGGCAAGCTCGTCTGCGCTCGTCCGCGCCTCGGACGTGCCTGTGGCACCCCCCCTGGCTTTGGTTTCACCGCTAGCTGCTGCCCCTCTTACACCACTAACCCGCGAGTCTCTTTTCCATCTTCGAGACTTTGCGCACGAGGGCAACCTGTCATTCCTCGATACCGCCTACCCCCTACATGACTTCACCAGCCAGGGTCTATTCACTTGTGGCCTACTCAATGTCAGGTCACTACCCAAACACGCCAATGAAATTCAATTGCTCATTGACACATATCACCTTGACGTACTGTTCCTTACAGAGACATGGACCACTGCTGACTGCAATATTGATCTCGATCTGGCGTGCCCTCAAGATTATAAAATACTGCATCTCCCCAGGCCTAAGGGCCGTGGTGGAGGAGTGGGTGCCATTTTCCGAGCATCCTGGTCGGTTGGCACACTAGACATTGACCCAGTTGCCGGGACGGAACTCCTTGGCCTCTCTATAAAATGTCATCATGGAGACACCGTCACGGCCATTATCTGCTATCGCCCCCCGGGGGCCTTTAATACCCAACAGCAACAATCGCTGCTCACCACTTTTACCAACATGGCCACTTCCCACCACAAACTGATCATTTTAGGAGATTTTAATCTCTGGCCCAATGGAAGCCTGGACAGTGCACTAAACAACCTACTACTATCCTGTGATGGTGTAGGACTCTCACAATTGGTCAACAAACCCACCCACACAGCTGGGCACCAATTGGATTTAATCTTTGCCTCCCCTCAGTTAGCACAGCTGTGTGACATCCTGCCCATGTGCTGGACCGATCATGCACTTATTAAATTCCACATTTTCTGCGACAGAGCTAAAAGGCCTCCACACTGTACAACCTCCGACTTTTTGTATAGGGATTGGAAAGCCCTTGATAAACTCAGAGCGGCTGGCACTGTATTTAATGTGGATAACAGTTTCACCCCCACTAACTCGGTTGAAAACAATTATAAAGCCTTCTGTTCAATAATTTCCTCTACTTCAGACTCCCTCGTCCCCCAGAAACAATGTAAGGCTAAGAGCAGAGCTCCAGCTCCCTGGTTTAACGACTCTCTGAAAACGCTCAAACTAGCCTGCAGACAATCAGAGAGGAAATGGAGACATGGCTACTCTGACACTAATAAAGCACTCTGGAAACACCACCTCCAGGTATATAAAGCTGCAATGGTCCAGAGTAAAGCCAACTACTTCTGTACCACAATTACCAACGCTAACAATAGCTCAAAAAGTATCTTTCAGATTCTCAAAAACCTCACCCACCCTGAATGTGCCACAATAACTACTCCTCCCACACAAGCCCTCTGTGATAACCTTGCGTCTTTTTTCAAAAACAAAATTGAAACCATCATCCACAACCTGAATTCCTCCCCTCCTTCTTGCGACCCTAACATAGCAAGGGCCTGTACCAGTGACCAGATCCTTGTACACTCAGATCAGCGCCCTAATGAAAAGCTATGGGAGTTCCCCCCCATTTCTGAAACTGAATTTGAGGGGCTGACGCTCGGGATCACCTCAGGCTCCCCTCTTGATCCGTTGCCCCCAAAAATCTGGAAGAGCTTTTGCTCTGACCTTTTTGTCACTCTCCGTAAAATCTGCAACCAATCCTTACATTGCGGATCAGTGCCAGCTACTTGGAAGCAGGCTCTAATCTCCCCGCTATTAAAAAAACCGTCCTTAAACCCTGAGTGTTTATCCAATTATCGGCCTATCTCTCTCTTGCCATTCCCGGCAAAGATTGCCGAACGTTGGGTAAGCGCCTGTCTCTCCGCCCATCTGGAGCAAAATCAAATTCTGGACGAGTTCCAATTTGGTTTTCGCCCTGCCCACGGGACTGAAACAGCTGTCCTAACAACCATGGAGGACCTTCGTATGCGGGCAGACAGGGGCCAGGCAGTAGCCTTGATCCTACTGGACCTGTCTGCCGCATTTGATACGGTTAACCATGGGATTCTGTTGGAGAGACTCTGTGAGGCTGGGGTGGAGGGCACAGCCTTGCTATGGTTCCACTCCTATCTACGGGACAGGAGGCAGGCTGTGTCCCTCCCCCCTTTTCAATCCACCTTCTCCCCTGTCCCCCACGGGGTCCCCCAGGGCTCCTCCATCAGCCCCATCCTTTTTAACGTGTATCTAAAACCCCTGATCACGTTAATAAAGGCCCACGGACTCAAAACAATTAATTATGCGGATGACACCCAGCTCATCCTCTCCTGGGAGGGAGAAGACTCTATCCCCCTTGCAGCCTTTCATGACTGCTTAAGGGAGACGGCTGGGTGGTTGCATAAGAACTCCTTGCAGTTCAACTCCTCTAAAACAGAGGTGCTGTATTGCGCGGGAAGCCGAATACCTCGCCAGTTCCCCTGCGATTTCTGGCCTCCGGAAACACCTGAAAAACCCTTGCCACTCACGTCAGTCCGCAACCTTGGGGCCATACTGAATAATAAACTGAGCACAGAAACTCAAGTTGCAAAAACTGTGGGAACCTGCTCAGCTCTCCTGCGTTCCCTGCGCAAAATTATGCCACTCCTCCCAGAACAAGCCCGGGAGCAGATAGTCAGGTGCACCATTCTCAGCCGCCTGGACTACTGCAACTCGCTGCTACTTGAGTCCCCAGTTGCTCTACTGGACCGACTCCAAAGAGTTCAGTCGGCCGCAGCCAAGTTAGTTCTTGGTTGGACCAGAAGATCCTCAGCCACAGCGGCCTTAGCCGAGCTACACTGGCTTCCACTCAGGCAACGAGTGGCGTTCAAGACTCTCTGCCTCGTTTTTAAAGCGCTACACGGAGTTGGACCCAAACCTCTGCAGGCCATGTTTACTTGGTATGTCCCCACCAGAACCCTACGCTCTGCCTCTGCCTGCCTGGTAACTGTTCCCAGATACAACAAGGTCAGGATGGGGGGCAGATCTTTCCGAGTCGCAGCGGCTAAGCTGTGGAACACTATGCCTCTCGAAATCCGTCAAATCCCACAACTCCTCCCCTTTCGGAAACATATCAAAACCTGGCTATTCCCTTAAAATCCCTAACCCTTAGTTGCTCCCCTCCGCCAGCCCCCCCTTAGTTTTGAGTATTTGCTAAGCGCCAGGAAACCTGCAAGGTGTCAGCCGCGCTATACAAATGTTTAAATAAAATAAATAAATAAATATATAAATAAATATATAAATTAAAAAATGAAACAAATGTTTAATTTTTCTTTTTGAAATGCATCCCATGTAAGGTCCCTTTGATGGGAAGGAGGAGGTTTCGGAGGTGGGAGTATCAGGCAAGTAACACTACTCAGCCTTCCTCATTGCCAGCCTTCAGAGAGAATCTCTCTTCATTACTACAGCCACCTGACCCCGACTCTGCAGCACACTCTCTTCCAGGCCTGATTATCTATGTTCTACCATCCATCTCCTGTGTACCTTATCTCATCATCTGACCTTGGCACCTGCCCCATATCAGCCACCATCCTGCTCCACTTTTATTATTCCCGGTAAAAAAAATAATAGTAAAATCACCCTCAAACTTAAAACATTGAATATAACAGTATATATAAGGAGCACACACTTTACAATATATTCCACAGTGGCCCTAATGACCAGACTGCTAATTAAATAAACAAAAACAGAAAGGCCATGACAGGGCCAGCTTTAGCGCAGGTGCAAAAGTCTTTATTAGTGTCCCACCACTGACCTCTTTCTCCATAGACACCTTTACTACTACCCTCCAACAGTGCCCTTCATCTCTCTGTAGCCTCTCCCCCTCATGACCTCCTCCTCAGACTCCCACACTACAACCCTCCACCAGTGCCCCTCATCTCTATGTAGCTCCCACCACCATACCACCCCTCCACCCAATTACCACCTCCTCAGATTCCCTCATTGCCACCCTCTCTCCGTAGCCTCTCCCACTCATGACCTCAACAGACTCTCACTCCCACCCTCCACCAGTGCCCCTCATCTCTACAAAGCTCCTCATGACCTCCTCCTTGGATGCTCTCACTGCCACCCTCCAACAGTGCCCCTCATCTCTTCATAGCCTCTCCCCCTCAAACTACCACCCTCCAACAGTGCCTCTCGTCTCTCCAAAGCCCCTCCCCCTGATGACCTCCTCTTAGGATGTCCTCACTGCCATGCTCCGCCAGTACCCCTCATCTCTCCATAGCCCCTCCAACTCATGACCTACTCCTCAGACTCCCTCACTACCACCCTCTACCAGTGCCCCCATCTCTCCGTAGCTCCCCCCTTCACCCCATGAACACCTCCTTGGATATCCCCATTACCACCCTCCACTAGTGCCCCTCATTGCTCCATAGCCCCTCCCCCATAAACTCATACTCGGATTCCCTCACTACAACCCTCTACCAGTGCCTTTTATCTCTCTGTAGCCTCTACCCCAATTAACCTCCTCCTTGGATGCCAACAATGCCACATTTCAACAGGGACCTTCAGCTCTCCATAGCCCCTCCCCCTCATGACCGCCTCCTCCTCAGACTCCCTCACTGCCACCCACCAACAGTGCCCCTCATCTCTCCATAGACTCTCCCGCTATTGACCTCCTCCTCGGATTCCCTAATTGCCACTCTCCAACGTCCTTCATCTTTCCGTAGCCCCTCTCTCATTTCATTTAATTTGTTGTATAGCGCTACTCATAGTGTTTACATCTTGCACCGATAATGCAGAGACAATGATTCATACAAGTATGCAAATCAGCCTATTGGGAATGTCACATAAGCCAATAAGGATTACCAGGTGTGGGAATCACATGTCATCCTACCTGGTGAGCAGTGTTTTAACCCCTTGCGTGCTGCCGACGGCACCACTACCTCGCTAGTGCTGCCGTCGGCCAACGGCTGACGCGGCCCCGCCCATTGTGCAGAAGTGCTGCACTGCCGTGAAATCGCGGCCGCAGCAAAGGGGTTAAGAGTTTTGACTGTAGAAGCACAAAACACAGGATTTAAAGCAAACCCTAGTGGTGGTGAGGGGGGGGGGCTTTATTTATTAAAATGTATATCTGCCCATACAAACTCTTTATAGCAAAATTAGACTAATGAAAGACTGGGGAAATATTAACTATCGCAATACACAAAAAAGAATTTCTAATTATACCATTGTTAAGGTTGCAAGTTGCTTTTCTCTTCAAGAGCAACTTGTCACTTACGTGTTTACCTTTAATTACACCTCGAGCATGTCTGCGCGCTCTGTTATTGTTTAAATGCCCCCTCGCTGTCATGTCTTCATCGTTATTGCCTTCAACTGTTATCCAGGCAGTTACGACGAAGCCTCTGCAGCTGTCGGTTGTGGGCTGCTCTATCTGAACCGGACTCTTACAAATAAACACTTAATCCTTTAAGTGCAACGTTTCCAGTGCTTCATTCCATCTTTACATTTGGCGACAAAGGATTTGTTCAGCTCACCGACCGACAACAGAGATTATTTTGGATTTACCTGCAAGTTTTCCAGCCTTTGCCTGATCCGGACGACGCTCAATGCCAGTGAAGGAAGTTTAAGACCCATCCCCTGACGTCGTGGCGACTTCCTCCTACGTGTACTGGAGGGGTTTAGTTAACTCTTTCATGGTATTTGGGTCTGTTTAAACTCCGAAGGAGGGAAGGAGCTGTTGCCTAGCAACGCGGCAAAGGATTGTCGTTTCTCCGTCTAAAAGACCATTTGTAAGGAATTCAGTCCCGGTCTTGGTGCGAGGACGTTTATTTGGTAAGATTTGCCTGCCCTTTCGGTGACAGGCACACCATTTGCTCATTTATCTACTTTATTACTTACTTAAAAGGTATAAACTACCGAGGCAAGCCTAAAATCTTCTTTTGGACAAATATATGGTACATTTTGACTTTGGCTTGCCTACCTTCTCTGTGCCAGACACATTTTAACTGCCAATGTATTTTATCTGCACTCATTTCTTGTGACCAACTCAGTTTTAAAGGATATATTTTTACATGGCTTCTAACAATCAGCTTCTAAACATAGCTGACTTTCTACCTTTACCAGGTAAACCTGTGATTCCGTGGAAACATTGGCTTAATTTATTTCAGAATTACTTAATAGCCAATGATGCTAATGAGTTTGATGCAAAGAGGAGATTTGCACTGTTGTATGGCCATTTGGGGTTTGAGGGACAAAAAGTTTTAATAATTTACCACAAATTCAAGCTCCTGCTGGTGCTCAAGAAGGATGGAATGTTTATTCAGAGGGTCTGCCTAGACTCTCGAGAAAGTTCTCAGAAGAACCCAGCATACTTTTGGAATGCTTTAATTTCATGAAGAGGAAGCAGAACATATATGAATCTGTAGAAGATTATATTTCAGTTTTGAGACATTTGGCATCTAAGTGCGATTTTGGGGCGGTGTTGGACACATGTTTGAGAGATCAATTTGTTTATCATTGTTCTTCAAAAAAAAATCAGGAGAGATTGTTAGGTTGTAGGAACCCAACTTTGAGTGAAACCATTGAGATAGCTAAGGGAATTGAAAGGTCAATAGTTTCTTCTAAGGTTATTGCTAATGATTTTTCTTCCCCAAGCTCGTCAGTAGCTGTAGTATCCAATGAGGATCTTCAAGTTTCTGCCATTGATACTAGGGGCAGATTTAACAGAATTCCCTTTAAGAAACCTCACAATTTCTGTTGCGGTTCTCGCAATCATTTGGGGAACAATCCCAAATGCCCAGCTTCATTCAAGAGGTGTACGAAATGTGGCAAATTAGGTCATTTTATGTCTGTGTGTAAATCTGTTAAAAATACTGTGAGGGTTAGTTCTGTTGAAGCTACACCTAACACATGTGCACAAGATTGTGACCAGATGTTTTTAGCATTATCAGATGACAATTTGGAAGAAGTATCAATCAAAGGGCCTTATTGCCAGGCAATGGTATCTGATGTCCTTGTTGACATGATGGCTGACTCAGGTGCGCCTATCATGATTATTCCTGACTGGTTGTTCATGGAGAATTGGAAAGATAGGCAACTATCTCAAACTGATTCACCCGAAAGCTTTTGGGGATCAGGACATTGATATGTCTGGTTATTTCATTGATGTCCTTTCATGCTTGGGTAGGAAAATAACTACGAGAATATATGTGACTGTCAAAGGTAAGAACATAATTGGATGGAAGAACTTAGCTAGACTGGGCATTTCTCTTTTTCCTGGTTCTGACAATCCCATTAGGCTTGCAGAACAGTCCATCAATTTTGTTGAAAGTGATATGGAAAATAATGTTAGTAATGTTGTTAACAAATTTGACAATATTTTTTGTGACAAAATTGGTAACATAAAAAGGTTTTAACATTTAATCAAGCTCAAGGAGAATGCTTCTCAAATTGTGCATAAAGTGAGATGTATTCCTCTTAGTGTGAGGCAAGATCTCAAAGCCCTGCTGGACAAACTTTGCAAGGAGGGTGTCAGTCAGTCAGTCAGTCAAATTTCTTTATTCGATTATTTAAAATCATAAAAGAGCGAGCAATACACGGGAACATTTCATCATGACACATAATAATATAAATCAAAAGTTTGTTTAAAAAACCCTAAAAACACATTATACAGAATAAATTACAGAATAAATTATCCAATAATCTTTAAAAATGTAAAATCGATAAAATGTAGAGAGTAAACATTAATCAGGGACAGAGTGCCTAATACTAAAACGATGCTTATTTATACGTGCACCGGCAACCAAAAAGCTAGCAACATGAAATGCCACTTTTAGATTAGGTAAAAGTTGCAGGAAGAGCATAGCTGGTTTTACCTGTGTAAAACCCATATTGCACAATATAGGCAGCAAGAATTTTTTCCTACTCTCTTTGTAGTGACCGCAGAACAGGATAAAATGGGTCGTGTCTTGAATAGAAAATTGATCGTAATCACATGGGTCAGCATTTTCAGGTCTAGTCCATTTTTTAAAATTGCCCAGAACAAAAGGAATTAAATCAAGACGAAATCTTGTTAGGAGGAAACGGTGGTATGGTTTATGTACCGAAAAAAGATATGGTTCCATACCTAGGACAGATGTTATCATGCAATGTTTCCTAACCGTAGGTTTGTTCAACTCTGTGGCTTCCCTCTCCAAGACATAACAGTCAGTCAAAAGATTTTTGACTGTCTTTACGTCTTCCGAATTTATCAAATGTGGGGAGGAAAAAAGTTCAGATCGGCCAACTAGAGTTAACTGCGTCTTAACATATTTTAACCATGGAATGGTATGTGCTTTGTCCAAGGCTAAACAATCTTTTATAATTTGGTGGTTTAGAGTAAGCTCCTGATTGAGCCACACTTTCAACCAACCAATAACTGGGGCTCAGAATGTCGGTAATATAGCCCAGACCAAGCTCTGTATGTATTATATATGTAGAGGTCGACTGGGGGACAGAAAGCAGGGTTCTCAAAAATTTGTTTTCTACTTTCTGGATTTTGTCATGCTCGTGATTAGTATGCCCCCAGATAACAGAGCCGTATTGAGCGACCGACAAACATTTGGATTTATAGACCTTTATAATGCTTTCCATGGGGCGAGCACCAAGCTTTTTAGCGAACCCAAGCAGCCCAGCAGCCGCTCTTGCTACTGCGTTGCTTTTAGCCAAAAGCTGGGGGCCCCACTTGCCTTTTTCATCAAAGATCACGCCTAAGTAGGGGAAAGATGGGACTCTTCTAACTTCCTTCCCAGCACAAAAGTTTTAGTTTTTCTTTTCCTGCCTGCGGCTCCTGCTATCATTATGTGGGATTTTTCTACATTAGTTTTCATGTCCAGCGAGGACATGAAATCCCCAAAGGCTGAGAGGAGTTTATTCAATGGCACTCCAGAGCGTGCTAAGAGGACAGCGTCATCCGCGTACAGGAGGACAGGTATCTTTGTCTCTCCTGCGCGCGGAATGTCAATATGGGACACTGCCAAAACCGCCTCCAGGCCATTTATATAGAGTGTAAAGAGAAGGGGTGCAAGGATACATCCTTGCCTAACCCCTCTCCCTGATTCAAAGTGGCAGGTGCATCTTCCTTCCCTGGTCACTCTGACCGACGTCTTGAGGTCTCTATGTAACTCTGCCAGGTACCCCACCAGGGGGGCATCAATGCCCATGGCCAAAAGGACCCCCCACAGCTTAGCCCTGTTGACCAAGTCAAAAGCTGAGGAGAGGTCCATAAAGGCCATGTACAGAGAGCCCCCCTTGGCAGTTACATACTTGCTTATGATCAGTTCTAGATTTAAACACTGATCTAAGGTTCCTCTTTTGGCTCTGAAGCCATATTGTGCATTCGAAAGGATGCCCTTCCCTTCTAAAAGCTGGGTCAGTCTTCCTAAAAGAACTCTTCCCAAAATCTTGATACTAGAATCGATTAGGGAAATTGGCCTATAACAGGCTGGATCTGTTCTTTGACCCTTTTTAAAAATCGGTATAATGGTAGACTTTGACCAGCTGATAGGGAAAACAAAGTCTCTTGTGGCATTAAAGATGTTAGTAAGAATTTTGGCACTTAGTTCAGGAGCACTCTTAAAAAAGTCTGCGGGAACCCCATCGGGGCCCGGAGCCTTTTTAGAATGTGTGTCGCTGATCGCTTTTTTTACCTCTTCTATGCTAAAAGGGGAAATAAGAGGTGCTGCTTGTGTGGCTTGTGATCCACAGCCTGGGATGTTATCAGGACAACTATAAATTTTACTGAAGTGTGTGACCCACTGTTCGTCCGGTATGATGCAACCTGCTCTCTGCTTGTCTAGATCCACAAAAAAAGGATGATTTATTATCGCCCAGAATTTTAAGCTGTCTCTCTGTATGTCGGGCGACAACAAGTCGTTCCAGGCCTCCTTTTTAATCTCTGTTTTTCTCTTCCTGATAGCGTCATTATAATTCTTCCTTAGCGATGCTATCTGTGCTTTATCTCTTGGCACAATTTTTAAAGCCTTCAGGAGGATTGAGTGGGCCTTTGAACAATCTGAATCAAACCATGTTTTGCCCCTACATATCCGGGTCTTTTTCCTTACAGTCAGATCTAGATTAACCTGGCTGCAGATGGTGTTAAATGCTTCTATCAGAGTAATAGGCAGGTTATTATTATCCAGGCAGATTGCAACCTCACCCTCGACTTTGGACAAAGTGTCCTGTATAAAGGTAATTGGGGTGACTTGGTCCCACTTCAGCCTACGATTCTGATCTCCCAGGACTAGGTTAGTCACGCATAAAACTGCAGCCTCTCTCTTTCCCAGAACTCCCTGGGATAAAAGCTCTAAAATTACTGGGTTGTGATCACTAAAAACTGAGGTTTCTACCTTATAGGATGAAACCTCAGACAAAATACTAGGCGACAAAAAAATATAATCTACTATTGTGCCAGAGTTGTTACCCACAAATGTTGGTAACCTCAAGCCTCTATTGCTACTGGAAAATTCATAAAGGTTAAAAGTTGCTAAGAGTGATTCCAAAGCCTCTCCACGCGATGAGTGTTCAAAGTGCGGAATACAGGGGAAGGGGGGAAAATCCTCAAATTCCTCGCGGCAATCCATGTTGCATGGGTGGATATTATAATCCCCCATGAGAATCACATCAAAGCCGTGAGCACTATTCTCGCTGTGGGTAGACAAGAAATCCTCTAGAGTTACCAAATGCTCGTTGAACATTTGACTGACAGGGGAATTATAAAAATTAACTAATAAAATAGGCTGAGAGTTAAATGTTGTTAATTCAACCGCTAATATATTTGTTGAGTTAGTTTTAATCTGTCTTGGCTTCCCTTGAACATCTAAGGAAATATATATAGCCAAGCCTCCCTTTGCCCTTCCGGATGTGCTAGATACAGCAGGTACAGAGAAATGGGAAAAGCCGTCTAGAGCAAATCCCTCGGACGTCTCCCAAGTCTCCTGGAATACAAGAATGTCGTTTGATCTAACCATTTTCAACCAGTTCTTATTACTAATTTTAGAACTAATACCAGCGACATTCCAGCTCAAGATACTACAAACCCTGCTACCTGTGATTTTTTGGTCTAGGAGTGCAGGGGCAGGTAAAGAACCCTCATTACTGGTATCTTCTGTAGAGGCGAGTCAATCATTCTGATCCATAAAGGACAATGGGGCATAGCGGTTAAATAACTGGAGAGGTTCAACAAAAGAGTTTTGCTGTGGTAAAAGGGGATAATGAGCCACTGAGTTATGCCTTATATCCTGCCCCCGTCTGGGGTTAAAATCCCAGGATCTATCCCACCCCAGCGCAGGAGTCCTTGGATAAGTGACATTTTGTTGCTCCCCATAGAAAAACTTCAGGGTTAGAGGAACAACAGTGCCTTGTCTGCGTTGGGGGGGGAATAAATTGGCCAGTATGTTAGGGAGAACATCTTGATTCGAAAGGGTCACTGCCACACAGTCCCCTTTAAACTTTTTCGGCCGGTTTCCCAGCCAGGGGACCCTGGTCGCGGACTTAATAACATTTGCCAGTTGATGTTTACCCCCTGGGGCTAACCGCATGTTACTGGTTAGCCAGTGCAGAGCCTTGCTTGTAGGGAGGTAGGGCTTTCCACTGTTCCCCCTTCCAAGGGGGGTACATTTGCTAGCACCAGGACCACTGGAGTGGCCTCGACTAGAAATTGGAGGGGGGCCGTAGTGTGGGTAGTTGCTGGAGGTGGTCTGGCAGAAGGGAGATCATCTGTTGGGATGTTAACTAGAAGAGGGCCCTCAGTGATGGTAGTCAGAGGTATTAATGGCTGGGGCAATACATTTTCAACAGGTAACTGAGTCCCTTCATTATCACAGAAGACTTCACTAATCACATCTCCCCCTATATTATTGGGCAAGTTTGTGACTATCTTGGTGATATTTTCTCCCCATCTACGACCTGAGTGTTTAGACCACCCAACCTCTTAACCTCTGCATGCAATTTATCTAGTTTAGATATTAAGGGTTTAACAATGGCATTAATTTTTTGTTCAAGAAAGTCAGCAATCCTTTCAAAGAAGGCATCCTCGGAAGTATGACTCTGATTGTCCTCCACGGCGTTTGCTTGTTTTATCTTTGGGGTAGTAACCCTTTTCTTTCTTGCCCCTATGCGTGGGCCACTCAACTTAGGAGGATTCTTGGTGCATAAACGTCTTGGCCTTGTTGCACGCCCTTTTGGTGTCATCTCCTCAGGTGCAACTCGTACATGTCTCTCTTGATCAGAGTCAATGTCAGAACCACCCTCGACCTGTATATTGGAGGTCTCGATAGCCGGGACTGCATTATCAGGTGCACTGCTTAAATCAAGGAGAATGGGGCCGCCAGTTACATTCTCCTGACTAGTTTCCTGCAGAATAGTGTCATCAATCATAGTAGAAGCAGTCGGGGACAAACAGTGAAGGTCTGGGGATTGACTTAACCCAAGGGAGTCTCTCCTTTGCGTGTTTATTTTCCTAACTGTCTGGACAAGATAATTGTCAAGGGTGTTCTGTGGGGCTTCCTTCACTTTAGCAGGCATAATTTTCAATGTACTCACAGCCTACTTTTGAATAAAAAATAAAAAAAAATACTTAATATTTGTAATGTTTGCGACAGTGTAGCTTACTTGCATATGAGTCCTGTAGAGTTTTGGGCCCTGCTTTGCCTCTTCTTGCCGATGAGGGCCGTAGAGGGCCCGCCCTTTGCCCGGGCTTAGCCCCGGGCGTCCCGCTCGCGTCCCGCGGAGCGGGTATCTGCGCCGCTTAAGTGCGCCTCCTGGCGCCCTCGCGTTGTCAGAACGCGCGCCGCCGCGTAGGCTGCCGGGAATTGTTGTCCCGGAGCGGCGGCGCGTGGAGTCTGCTGTTAGTTGACTCTTGGCGGTGGCGGCGTGCTTTCAGGGCTTCCTGACTGCCTTAGAATGACTCTTGGCGGTGGCGCCGTTTTACAGGCGTCTTGCAGGTAAGTGCTGGCTTGTGTCATAACGCCCACAGACTCGTCGGAATGGGTAAGTCAGATTGTTATCGTTAAAAAAAAGACTAATGAGATCAGTCTATGTGTGGATCTTCGCACCCTTAATAAAAATATCATTGTTGACTGCCACCCCCTACCCAAGGTGCACGATTTGTTGGCAAATTTGGGTGGTGTAAAAGCATTTTCTTTACTGGACCTTAGATCGGCGTACCACCAGATACCGCTTGCCGCAGAGAGTCAAGACCTTACGACTTTTATCACACCCTTTGGTGCTTTCAAGTACTTACGCATGCCGTTTGGTCTTGCCTCTGCGGCAAGCGTGTTTCAGAAATTTATGGATACCATTCTGAAAGGTATCTCTGGGGTACAGGCTTTTCAGGACGATGTTCTCATATTTGCGAAATCTGCGAGAGAGCACAATCTCACGTTGGAAAGGGTTTTATCTGTATTCAAGGATGTTGGGATTACTCTTAGGAAAGAGAAATGTAGATTCCAGGTTGATCAGCTAGACTATCTTGGTCGCTGTATCACTAAAGATGGCTTCAAACCCAAAGTTTCCCTTATTTCTGCTATTAGAGACACTGTTCCTCCCAAGAATAAAGACACTCTTAGATCCTTTCTTGGACTCTGCGAGTACTATTCTCGTTTTATCCAAGGATATTCTTTGATTGTTCAACCGTTGAGGGAATTGTTGCACAAGGGCAAGGCCTTTGTTTGGTCCGATGATGTTCAAAGGGCTTTCTCTGAAATCAGAATGTTAATCACTTCTGCGCCCATTTTGTCACCTTTCACCCCTGGGCAACCTTGTTGTTTGACTGTTGATGCCAGCCAATTGGGCCTTGGTGCTGTTCTATCTCAGCATTTTGATAACAAAGAACACACCATTGCATATGCTTTGCGGCCCTTGTTGTCCTCTGAAAAAAATTACAGTACAATTGAGAAAGAGGCGTTGGGTTGTACCTGGGCGGTGGAGAAATTTAAAACGTTTCTTTGAGGTACTCGCTTTTTTATTTTTACAGATCATAAGCCTCTTATTTTCATGCTGAATGGTAACGGTACTGGTAAGGCTTCAGCTAGGCTGGTTAGGATTCTGTCGAAATAAATTGCATGAGTACAATTTTTCTATTAAGTACTTACCTGGTGGCAAGAATGGTCGGGCAGATTGCCCCTCTAGGATGCCTATTGATGAGGCATCAACTAATGTACAGGATGAAGTGGAGTGTGTGGTAGCCCTTGTTAATTACATGTTGGATGACAATTCTCCGTTGTCCAAGGATTCGTGGATATCTGAGCTTGCTGAAGACACCCTTCTTCAAAGTATTATGTCTTATGTTAGATCAGGTTGGCCACATGAGAGGAATCTCCCTGTCAATGTTAAACCCTTTGCACAGGTCTCTGATGAGTTATCTATTGTCAATGGGTGTTTATTTCACCATGATTCTTTGATTCCTCCTTTCAAGCTCAGGTATCTACTGTTCAAGAAAAGTCATGAAGGACATATGGGTGTGTCTGCCACTATTTGGAATTTAAAACAATTTTATTGGTGGCCAGGTCTCGATTCACAGGTGAAGGTGTGGATCTCTGATTGCAACACCTGTTTGATATCGGATAAACATTGGCGAACCTTTGAACCTAATATCCATATGGTCCCACTTCCTGATTCGCCTTGGGAAAAGGTTGCCTTGGATTTTGCGGGGCCATTTGAGCTTCTTCCTGCAAATAAGAGACATCTCCTAGTGTTGATCGATTCTTTTTCTAAATGGGTGTATTTTGAGTTTGTTTCTGTTCCGGATACCAATGCGGTTATCAGATTTTTAAAGAATATTTTTGATATTGAGGGTCCGCCTAGATTTGTTGTTACAGATAATGGCACTCAATTCAGATCTCATCAAATGCTAAAATTTGTTCAAAGCTTACAGATCAAGCATCTTACTGTTGCACTCTATTCTCCTTCATCAAACGGTCTTGTTGAACGTATTAATAGATTTTTGAAGGAAGGAGTTCAGACTGCTTTGTCTGCTGGTCTTCAAGTGGAAGAATTTTTGAGGCAAAAACTTTGGGCTTACCATAACACTCCTCACAGCACTAAAGGTGTCTCTCCATTCAGAATGCTGCGTAACAGATTGGCAATTTCAAACCTCTGTCCTCATTGGTTTAATAACATGGCTAATAACAATGTTTCCCATGGTAATGATTTGCTAAAAATCAGGGAGGTTAAGTCTAAACACGATGCTGTTTCTTTGTACCATCATGATTCTAGGAATGCTAAGGACATTTTGCTTTCTGTTGGGGATTGGGTTTTAATTAAAAAGCCCAGCAGAGTTAAGAAAGGGGAGTCTAAATTTACTTTGACAGTTAAGGTCATACAAGTATCTAAAACTGCTGTTTTCTTAAAAGGAAGGGGGCGGTGGAATAGGAGGTGTTTGGTCAAAATTACCAAGGATCAAGCATTAAAGATCATTTCTACCAAAAAGAGGGGTTTTTATGATTGTGATTTAGATGGGTCAAACTCTGGTATGGATTTCTGTGTTGACAGTTCATCTTTGACTAATGTTGACAGAAATCCTGATTCATGTACAGATTCAATGTCAAACAATTGTTCTCCTGCTGTAATTCCAAGTTCATCTACATGTTGCAGTTCTCCACTGGCTATGCAATCTTCTTCTGATATTTGTTCTTCACCTGTGGTTTCTCAAAGGCCACATCGCAATGTTTCTGTTCCACAGAAATTAAAGGATTTTTATTTGATGTAAAGACTTTTATTATGTGATAGATGTTTCATTTGTTATATTGCATTGTTTTATCTTTCAAGTTTTATTTATATTTTTATTCAGATTGTTAATTTTATCTTGTCTTTTATTTGTTTAATAAAGGAGATGGTGTTAAGGTTGCAAGTTGCTCTTTCTCTTTCAGAGCAACTTGTCACTTACGTGTTTACCTTTAATTACACCTCGAGCGTGTCTGCGCACTCTGTTATTATTTAAATGCCCCCTCGCTGTCATGTCTTCGTCGTTATTGCCTTCAACTGTTATCCAGGCAGTTACGACGAAGACTCTGCAGCTGTCGGTTGTGGGCTGCTGTATCTGAACCTGACTCTTACAAACACTTAATCCTTTAAGTGCAACGTTTCCTGTGCTTCATTCCATCTTTACAACCATTCAGGTTTGTATGCAGCTCTTTGATGACAGTTCACAGGTCATTGTCCTGTTAGGATTCTGAACTGCAAGTAACAAAAGGATCTCTAACAAAGGCAGTAACCCACTGAGCTATCCACAAACTACATTTATCTGCATTTCAAAACTACCAACAAAGGATTGCTCTACAACAGGATCATTAATCACCAGAGTTTTCTGGACATTTTTACTGTTGTCTTGCATTAGTGGCAGAGCCAGTCATGAAAATGATACAAATGATTTAAATTAAATATACACTACACACACGAAGTATATGTATGAACAAATAGCCACACATTCTTGAATCATATACCCGCTAAAACCTGGCCTGTATATATGTGTGATTTTACAGAATTACTGGCCGCTGGTACTCTTTATTTTTAGGTCTCGGCTGGGATAGCAGCACGCATGCGCTGCTCTCGGCATTCGAGAGCTTCTTGAAATTAATACGGTCGAGGAAGGGGACTTGAAGCCACGCCCCCTCTTCCCATTGGCTCCCGCCATCACGTAGGCTAAACGCAGGCTTCTCATTGTAAAGGAGGCTTAGTCCCTCCTTGTTGCCGCCTTGTCCACCTTAAACCCCGCCCACCGGGATTTGATCTTTTACTGCTGGCATGATACTGTGGCCTTTAATTACTGGGTAAGCACTATTTGTTTCCCCTTCCCTATGCCTCTCTCCCCGAACAGACCCTTCCCTCTGTCTCTCCCAGAGATACAAAAATGAAACGAGCAAGCAGCTGTGAGACAATTTCTTCCCGTCCCTCCCCAAAATGTCTTCTCGCACCCCTGCCGTTCCCCCTTCCCGCTAGTGCATTCAAATGCTTGTTTTATAGCGTGATCTGGACTCAAAGGTCACAAGTTATGTTATTTATTTCGGGGCAGCCCTCTGTTAATCTGTCCCCCACCCCTGCACACACGGCGCAGCCTCTTCTCCGGTTGCAGTCCTGCTCCTTCATCTGCACAAGACCCGCCTTCACCACTTTCAGGCTCGTGACCCGGCCCTTGGTGAGGAAGAGGAGGATCTGCGAACTTCCCCAGGCCAGAAGTCGATTAATACAAAAAGTACATACACGTGGAACAGTTAGTAATGCATGTAAGGTATGTTTTATTTAATAAATTAACGTTTTGGTGGCCGCACTCGCATACCAAACCTTTTGACGCTCCCTCCTTTCATGGTTTTTTAAATCAGCGTGACGCACGTTTTATGGACTTCCCACTATAACTTATACATATGCTCCGTCCCTATCCGTGGCAACGCTTCCTCTATGTGCCATTGTTCCCCCTCCCTTCTCATCCATGCCCTTCCTTCTTTTCGAAACAACATTGGGTGCATACCCGCCCGGGGACCTGTCTGCTATCCGGGTGGCAGAGCAACTGCTGAAGACAGACGAAGAACCTCAGCGTACGTAAGAAGGTAAGTAAGACGGCCCTGTTCACATATGTAGAATGTGGAGGGAGTCCCTGGGACACTTGAAGCAGCATGTGTTACTGAATGCTGTTACAAAGCTTTTAGCAGAAACTGCTGTGTCAACGGTCATAGGCGAGCTGAACAGAGCTCACCTCTGACTATTTACACGGCAGTTTCTGCTTAAAGCGTCATGACCGTGTTCAGCAACACACACTGCCAGTCACAGGTTGTGTTGCTTCAGACCTGAGCAGTGCAGTGCCGGGATTTGTGAGTCCTTGCTGTAACTGGTGCTCATGTACAGTGCTCCAATATCTTAAGGTCTAGTTTGTGCTATATAAAACTGCAGACAAAATGATGCATGAAACTCCAGTTACGTCCTCATGAGCAGTCTTTATATTTTAATTATATACTTCACTACATCTTCCGCACTTCGTCCATGCAGAAGTCTTCTGCGCCCCTCTAGGTCTGGTGAAAAGGAGGGATACCACCAGGCCAAGCCAGTGACAGAATACAGATCGAATATGAAGTGTTTCTGCTCTGTATACGTAAGCCACAATTTACACTCTTTAGAATAATGGCAAGTTCTTAAAAGAACTTTATGCACACATTTAATCAAAAGGTGCACACAGTTTGACCATTTGCCCCTTTGGGTTAGATGTACATTTTGAAGACTCTTTTGAGCCACGTGTTTGTTTATTATTTCTTTCCTGCACGCACTTCGGTATTGTTTAGCTTTGGCATCCAACCATTGCCCCATCACCACCTATCCAGTTCACTTATTCACCCCGCTCCGCTCATTACCAAGCATTGTGGTTATATGCTTATGTTTGCATGTGCATCATGTTGGAGCTTGTGCAACTCTTTTACTGCTTTTCTGTTGCTTAAATGATCCAAAGCAATGAAATTCACTACTATCTTCTCCTGATGCGTCAGTGGTTTCGCTGCTGCTATCTGTTTTCTCCAATGGACTCAATTTGCCCCTGATTTGAAGTATCAACATCACCCTGTTCCCCTCTCTCTGCCCTTTCTTCTTCCAACTCGTCTTCATACAGCCAATCAAAGTTCATCTGTCTGTCCAAGTTCTTCCAATCTCCCTCTTCCCCAGTTTGGTTGATGTCAAATTCCACATCTTTTCCATTTTCTCCGCTCATTACCAAGCATTGTGGTTATATGCTTATGTTTGCATGTGCATCATGTTGGAGCTTGTGCAACTCTTTTACTGCTTTTCTGTTGCTTAAATGATCCAAAGCAATGTAGAAGACGGAAGGATAATGTGGTGCCTGACGAAATACTTATAAGGTCCCAAAGGCGAGACCGATTGCATGACCACTTAAACACATTTTGAAACAGCTGTGTAATTACGGTGGCTTCGGCATTCAACAGTCAATCCCAATTTGTAGTCTCAGAACATCTAGGATTTCTCAACAGCCCCTTCTTACCCCCCACCTGAGGGCCACTGAGTACCCCCACCACCCCGAACCCACCCCCACAGGAAGTGCTCCTTGCCATGCATGGGCGAGCCATTGCCTATAGATTCCGGGGCAAGGCATGTTAGCAAGGGAAAGTGGGGGGGTGAGGCACCCAGGCTGCGATAGACTGGAAAACAAGAGCTCAGTTGTAATGAAGATCGTATGCTGGGTATGTTTTCAATACTTTATTAAGTATCAAGTACAACACACCAGCCAGAGCGGGATACACAGTCAAATACGCTATCAGCTGGCATTCTAGAATGCC
Organism: Lissotriton helveticus; assembly: GCF_964261635.1. Taxonomy (NCBI): domain Eukaryota; kingdom Metazoa; phylum Chordata; class Amphibia; order Caudata; family Salamandridae; genus Lissotriton; species Lissotriton helveticus. Next base: position 1,509,276,028 of record NC_136068.1, on the reverse strand, counting down.
AGCCGATGTCACAGGGTGAGCGTGAGGGCAGGGGACGCGTGAGGGGGACGGGGGTACGGGAACCAGGAGGGGACAAAGTAAAGGGGAGATTTCTACAACACAACACATCTCCTTCCCAAAGGAAGTAACCAATAGAATCTAGAAGGAAGGTTGCATCCTTCCATAATTAGTCACAAACAAAGTCTTTAAACTTGCTTGGCATGGCTACAGTGCATCCACATCTGCTGGTGATGATTTCTGCATTGTTGGCACCGCTTACAGACTCCTGTTCTTCCTGAAATTCACTACTATCTTCTCCTGATGCGTCAGTGGTTTCGCTGCTGCTATCTGTTTTCTTCAATGGACTCAATTTGCCCCTGATTTGAAGTATCAACATCACCCTGTTCCCCTCTCTCTGCCCTTTCTTCTTCCAACTCGTCTTCATACAGCCAATCAAAGTTCATCTGTCTGTCCAAGTTCTTCCAATCTCCCTCTTCCCCAGTTTGGTTGATGTCAAATTCCACATCTTTTCCATTTTCTATATTTTCCTTCACCCCGTATTTGGATAATGCAGATGCATGCCACATTTTACCGTCGCTTAGGAGAGACGAATTGCAAGATAAATTTTTCACCACCAAAGGTTGGGTGAATCTGTTCTGTCCTTTCTCAATGTGACCACTTCTTTTTACTCTCACCCAATCTCCTACCTGGATGGTCAGTGGTTTGCTGTTGTGTTTGTTATCAAATAGTATTTTGTATGCCATCTGTGCTTTTTTTAAGTTCTCCCTGACCACCTCTGTAGACTAATTAACCTTCCTACTAGTCTTCATCCATCCTACATTGTCCTTGGATAGTGCGGTTCTTCCTCTCATCATTTCAAATGGGCCGATTCTGGTGCTCTCCCTGGGTGTTATTCTGTATGCCCAAATCATTTTCCTAACTTCCATTTTCCAACATAATCTGTTTTTGTTTGCAAGTTGTATGGTTATTTTCAACACCCTATTGAACCTTCCCACCGCTCCATTCCCAGCTGGGTGGTATACAGAGACGTGGTTTTATGTGCAACACCGTTTCTTTCGATAAACTTCTTGAAGGCACTGATGTGAACTGCCTTCCATTGTCACATACGACAACTTTAGGAATACCATCTCTTGTAAATACTCCGTCAAGGAACTTGACAATGTCATTAGCTTCTACTTTATGGAGTATCTTGATCTCCGGCCATTTTGACAAATGGTCAACCAAAACCACGATAAACACTTGATCTTACTGATAACATATTGGGCCCATTACGTCTATGTCTACACTCTACCAAGGCATCTCCGGGCAAGACATGGGGTGCAAAGGTGGTTAGAGTGTGACTTGGGACTTGTCCGAGTTTTCAGATTTAGCACAGGTCCTGAATCTTCTCTCAATTTCCAAATAACACCCTTTTTTGAATGCTCGGGAATTCCTCACTAATGTTAGCCACACAGAACTCATCTTCTTTGTCTTCTTCCTTCCCTTTTCCTGGTAGGGGTATGCGGCTGAGAAAGTCTCCTACTACATTTCTAGCACCTGGCAGATATTTTACTTCGTAGTTATAGTTCAATAACCTTACAGATAATCTTGCTAATCTGGGAGATGCTTTATATAGTCCCTTCACAGTCAACACTTTTGTCAAAGGTTTGTGATCACACCTCAGGGTCACTTTTTTCCCCAAACATATTGGCGGAAATGCTCCAAATCCCCCCCACACACACGAGTGCCTCCCGTTCAATCACCGAGTACTTCTCCTCGGTGGGGGTGAGTGACCGTGATGCAAAGGCAACTTTCCCTTCTTTTCTTTCCGTTCCAACTTGAGTAAGTACTGCGCCTATACCTTTCCCACTTGCGTCACTTGTGACTATACTCTTTAGCTCTGGGTCGAATCCTTGTAGGGGTGGAGCATCACAAATTTCCCTTTAAAGGTCCATAAATGCCTTGTTGCAACATTCAGACCAGTCACATTTGTTTTTACTTTTTAGTAATGGTCTTATTTCGTATGCTTTTGTTGAGAAATTCCTTACGAATATTGAATAAAATGCTACTAGCCCTAAGAAGGCTCCTAATTCTTCTTTTGTTTTTGGTTCTGGGGCCTCCTCAATTGCCATAATCAACTCTCGCTTTGGTTTTATCCCTCCTCCTGTAATTTCATGTCCCAGATATGTCACCTTTCTCTCCGCAAATTTATATTTGGTATATTCTGCTGTCAATCCACGTTCTTCCAGTGTTTTGAGCACTTTTAATAATTTATGATTGTGGTCTGTTTGATTTTTCCCATTACCAGTATGTCATCTTGGAAGATGAGCACGTTTTTGACATCCTTAAAGATCTCATGCATGAGTCTTTGAAATAGTGCCGCTGCCAGTCCAAAAGGTACTCTTCTGAACCTAGAACATCCGCCGGACACTTCCAATCATTAGCCAAATGTCTTATGCTTCCACATCTGTAACACTTGTGCTGTTCCTCTTCTCTCTCATTTCTTTTGAATTCATATCTATCCCTTTCTTTGCTTTTCCTTCTATATTTTTCTCCCTCTTTAATCTTATTTCCACTTATTTTTGCCCCCACGATAGTTTCTTCCTCCTTGGTTTTACTTTCATTTATTACCGCTTTTGCACATCTTCCTGTTAATTCAGCACGTTTTACAATTTCGGTAACGTCGTTTAGGGGTTTGTCCCCTTTTGCCCATAGAGCATCCTGAATATTAGGGTTGGCCGCACACATTACTATCCGGTCTCTGATTAAATTGACATGCAGTTTCCCAAATTTACATGTGAGTGTCAAAACTTTTAGAATAGCCACATAGTCCTCTATACTTTCATCTTTCCCTTGTTTCCGGTGATAAAATGTATATCTGTTCACTGCTACACATACCATAGGTTTATAGTAATTGTCTAGGTCTTCCAGACCATGTGTGTATACATCACCATCTTCTCCAACCCTCATCTTTTTGTTAATCTTATTGTATATTTTAAGACCACCTGCCCCATAAACAATGCAATAATATCTATTTTTTTCCTCTGGTTTTAGTGGCGCCTCCTCCTCATCACGGATGTATGACGGTACGACGGGTACCGTCACAACGCGTGCTTTTACAACGCGTCTTTTACAACGCAAGTCGTTGAGGGCGCGGATAGTAAATAATATAATTTACTATTCTAACACCAGTCCCCGTGGATACTAGGGAAGGTGTTGGAATAGCAAATTTACTATTGTTTATCCTCTAGCGCCCTCCTGCGCAAGTCGTGGTTACGACTTGCGTTGTAAAGGACGCGTTCTAAATGTACTGCAGGGTAACATCCGCGTCGAAAAGGATATTCCCCCCTCATCACATGTGGGTATGTAATTAATGAAAAATTATTTCCATTCTTCCCATTTCAATGGTGGTTCACCTGTTGCTGCCAAGAATGCTTGTGGCGGTGATAAGTTGTATTTATTTGCGCTAGCCATACTGTATTATTTTCCAATAGGACTACTAGATGATGCTAAGTACCTGAGTTTATAACCAAAACCTCCAATGTTCTATTTATGCTGAGCTAGTTATAGTCTTTTACTCCTCAATGTATTCCTTTTTTATTGTTCTCAAGCATTACATTATTTTCCTCTTTCTATTTTTTTTTAAGTAGTACACAGTGTAATTTTTTTTCCTGTAGTTCCCCAAGGACTTACTTGTTATGCATAGATCACGCGTTATGCCTCTCCTTTTTGTTTTCCTTCCGTGTACTTTTTTCTTCCTTGTTCTCCTTCAGACACTCTTATTTTCCTTCTGGTGGAGTCACAACGAGACCGTTCTCTGTAAATATAGACTATACTGAAGACTGTACCCAATAAAGATGGCTCCCGCGCAACGTGCTTACGTCAGCACATCGCGCTGTCCATATTTTCCACACAGAGACTCAAGGTTCTCCTCAGGATATTTCCTCGCTGTTCTAAATTTATGGCCAGTTATTTATTTTTTTTAAGTTTCTTGACAGCACTGACGCTGAGCCGATAGCGCTGAGTTACTCCAAGTCCTGTTTCTCAATTAGCGCTTACATCGACATTTAGCAGATCCATCATTTACTCAATGCTCTTTCCCCGCATTGCGCGCTTTAAGCCAGTCATTCATCTGGTCTCGCCACCTTCACAACGTGCGCCGATGCTCGTTACATTTACAATTGCATACACGTTGCATTTAAGCATTCAGTGGCTCAGTCCTCTTCCCTTGTTTTCACTCAGCACGCACTTTTTATAATTCCAGCTGTCATCAATTCCCTTCCGGCAAATTGTTATTCCTTTTTAGGGCTCGGCCTACGTCACCACTGCATCAGCAGGCGGGCGGAGCGCCGAGCTCCTATTGTTAAGGGGTTCTGAATCGTGCAGGAAAAATTCCTCAGTGCGCGATATTTTTCTGTAGTTTTTTTTCCAATCTGCATGGTAATTGGTCTTCGCGGTGCTGTCTTTCTAGTAGCCTTCACGCAATAGGCCATATGTTATTCATTTTGGCCACTTTCGCCATATTTTGTGCGGTTATGCGCACGGGAGTGTTATAAATTTCAATTAGGAGCTGTCAGGGGGCCGCAGTAATGGAATCCAGATGTTCTGGGCGCATTCACTAGTCTGCAGAGAGTGGCGCGCGTTCGTGCTTGTTCTGTGTTCTCCTTCTACCAAAGACATTACTCGCGTTTCCTCTTTTCATGCAGATCTGGTTTTCTTTACGGACTACAGCTGTGTTTTTATAGACGGTGGCTTCAGTTGTGCAGCAGGTGCAGTGGCACCAGTGTGGCGTAGTTACCATTCGTGGAGCAGGTGCAGTGTTATCAGTGTTACTTAGCTATGATTGCGCAGCAGGTGTAGTACCACCAGTGTGGCGTAGCTACCATTGTGCAGTAGGTGCAGTGGCACCAGTGTGGCATAGCTACCCTTGTGCAGGAGGTGCAGTGGCACCACTGTGGCATAGCTACCATTGTGCAGCAGGTGCAGTGGCACCAGTGTGGTGTAAGTATCTTTGGTGGAGCAGGTGCAGTGTCACCAGTGTGGCGTAGGCGTAGCTACCATTGGTGGAGCAGGTGCTGTGGTACCAGTTTGGTGCAGCAGGTGCAGTGGTACCAGTGTGTGGTAGCTACTATTGGTGGAGCAGGTGCAGTGGTAGTGTTGCTTAGCTATGATTGTGCATGCATAGCTAAACTTGTGCAGCAGGTGCAGTTGCACTAGTGTGGCATAGCTACCCTTGTGCAGGAGGTGCAGTGGCAGCACTGTGGCATAGCTACCATTGTACAGCAGGTGCAATGGCACCAGTGTGGTGTAGGTATCTTTGGTGGAGCAGGTGCAGTGTTACCAGTGTGGCGTAGGCGTAGCTACCATTGGTGGAGCTGGTGCTGTGGTACCAGTTTAGTGCAGCAGGTGCAGTGGTACCAGTGTGTGGTAGCTACTATTGGTGCAGCAGGTGCAGTGGTAGTGTTGCTTAGCTATGGTTGTGCATGCATAGCTAAACTTGTGCAGCAGGTGCAGTTGCACTAGTGTGGCATAGCTACCCTTGTGCAGGAGGTGCAGTGGCACCACTGTGGCATAGCTACCATTGTGCAGCAGGTGCAGTGCCACCAGTGTGGTGTAAGTATCTTTGGTGGAGCAGGTGCAGTGTTACCAGTGTGGCGTAGGCGTAGCTACCATTGGTGGAGCAGGTGCTGTGGTACCAGTTTAGTGCAGCAGGTGCAGTGGTACCAGTGTGTGGTAGCTACCATTGGTGGAGCAGGTGCAGTGGTAGTGTTGCTAAGCTATGATTGAGCAGCAGGTGCAGTGGCACCAGTGTGTGGTAGCTGCCGTTGTGTAGCAGGTGCAGTGTTACTTAGCTATGATTGTGCAGCAGGTGCAGTTGCACCAGTGTGGCATAGCTACCCTTGTGCAGGAGGTGCAGTGGCACCACTGTGGCATAGCTACCGTTGTGCAGCAGGTGCAGTGTGTGGCGTAGTTACCATTCGTGGAGCAGGTGAGGTGTTATCAGTGTTACTTAGCTATTATTGCGCAGCAGGTGTAGTACCACCAGTGTGGCGTAGCTACCATTGTGCAGCAGGTGCAATGGCACCAGTGTGGTGTAAGTATATTTGGTGGAGCATGTGCAGTGGTACCAGTGTGGCGTAGGCGTAGCTACCATTGGTGGAGCAGGTGCTGTGGTACCAGTTTAGTGCAGCAGGTGCAGTGGTACCAGTGTGTGGTAGCTACCATAGGTGGAGCAGTTGCAGTGGTAGTGTTGCTTAGCTATGATTGCGCAGCGGCACCAGTGTGTGGTAGATGGCGTTGTGTAGCAGGTGCAGTGTTATCAGTGTTACTTAGCTATGATTGTGCAGCAGGTGCAGTGGCACCAGTGTGGCGTAGTTATCATTGGTGCAGCATGTGCAGTGGTACCGGTGTGGTGTAAGTATATTTGGGGGAGCAGGTGCAGTGGTACCAGTGTGGCATAGGCGTAGCTACCATTGGTGGAGCAGGTGCTGTGGTACCAGTTTAGTGCAGCAGGTGCAGTGGTACCAGTGTGTGGTAGCTACCATAGGTGGAGCAGTTGCAGTGGTAGTGTTGCTTAGCTATGATTGTGCAGCAGGTGCAGAGGCACTAGTGTGTGGTAGATGGCGTTGTGTAGCAGGTGTAGTGTTATCAGTGTTACTTAGCTATGATTGTGCAGCAGGTGAAGTGGCACCAGTGTGGCGTAGCTATCATTGGTGCAGCATGTGCAGTGGTACCGGTGAGTGGTAGCTACCATTGGTGGAGCAGGTGCAGTGGTAGTGTTGCTTAGCTATTATTGTGCAGCAGGTGCAGTGGCACCAGTGTGTGGCGTAATTACCATTCGTGGAGCAGGTGAGGTGGTTTCAGTGTTACTTAGCTAATATTGCGCAGCAGGTGTAGTACCACCAGTGTGGCGTAGCTACCATTGTGCAGCAGGTGCAGTGGCACCAGTGTGGCATAGCTACAATTGTGCAGCAGGTGCAGTGGCACCAGTGTGACATAGCTACCCTTGTGCAGGAGGTGCAGTGGCACCAGTGTGGTGTAAGTATCTTTGGTGGAGCAGGTGGAGTGGTACCAGCCCTGGCATCAGTGTGGTATAGCTATCATTACTGGAGCAGGTGCAGTGGCACCAGTGTAGCGTAGCTACCATTGTGCAGCAGGTGCAGTGGCACTAGTGTGGTATGGCACTAGTGTGGTATAGTTATCATTAGTGGAGCAGGTGCAGTGGCACCAGTGTGGTATAGCTATCATTAGTGCAGCAGGTGCAGTGGCACCAGTGTGGCGTAGCAGGTGCCGCACACCCACCAGCCGTCAGTGCACCCTTCCACCAGGCACAAACACCTCCAGCCGGCAGTGCAGTCTTTTACCAAGCACACACACCACCAGCCATCAGTGCACAATTTCTACAGGCAGTCACACACACCACCAGGCATCAGTGCACGCATCAATTGTTAACGCATCCACAATTAACTATTGTAGCAATCTCAGTATGGTACACTTTACTTTTAAACATATTCATGTAAAGCACAGCATGCCACCATTGCTACAATTCCAATCTAACGCACATAATTCCACTACACACAACATGCGCACACTCCATAACACATGGCGAAAAGACATTGCCATTTACAATGCCATTAGCTCAAACTCAAATAAATCCGAGCCCGATTGCATTTCCAATGCTTGTTTTTTTTCTTCGCAGTTTTCAGATTCCATTCATTTTTTCCTCACGCATGGGTGTTCCGGTGTGCTGCTGCTTCACCTCGTCGCCATTGTATTGAAGATCATATGCTGGGTATGTTTTCAATACTTTCTTTATTAAGTATCAAGTACAACACACCAGCCACAGCGGGATACACAGCTGCCGGTCAGGGTTCTCACAAGTCAACCACCAAATGTCAGATACGCTATCAGCTGGCATTCTAGAATGCCAGCTGATGTCACAGGGTGAGCGCAAGGACAGGGGACGCGAGGGGGAAGACGGGAACCAGGAGACGACAAAGTAAAGGGGAGATTTCTACAACACAACATCAGTGTTCTCTTCGTAGGATGTACTGGGATGACAGAACATTTACAGAGGCTTCGAGAAAATGTGCAAATCAACATTCTCAGCACACTCACGATAATATCAAGGCAGTGTGTTCCTCATCACACATTGCTGCTTTTGTGCACTTTAGGGAGGAAGGGTATAGATAGACAAAGTCTGTAAAGACGTAGCTTGTAACCTATTTCACAGTGCTTACGTCTAAGCTGTGACATTCCATTAGGCTTCTCCAGGTGCAGCGTTCCTGGCATATAGAAGATCAAATAAAGGCATGCTTTCTTCCATGGAATATAGCATTATAGCGTGACAGTACAGCCTTTTCTGTATTATTGGAAATAATGTGTTTTTATGTAGAATTTCACAGTGCACTTCTAAGTGGCTAGGCTCTAGTAAATAAAGGTTTTACTTTTCTCCAATTTACCAACCTCGGAAGGATGGGAGAATGGTTTGGCCCTGTCAAGGTTTGATCTTTAACTTTATGAATATTCCCATATACCACCAGGGTGATATTATGGATAGTGTGCAATGTTCCACTCTGGACGGTGAAGTGTTCTCAGCTGGGGCTGCCAGGCATAGACTGGGATATAATTCCCTATGACTTTGAATGCGATGTTCCCAATGCAAGCACAAACTTCCATTTGTCTTTCTCTCTCTGTTCCTGTCCTGACTTTCTCTCTATGTTCCTGCCCTACCTTTCTCTCCGTTCCTGTCCTACCGGTATCCCTCTGTTCCTGCCTTTCTCTCTCGGTTCCTCTATTCCCGTCTTTCTCACTCTATTCCTGTCTTTCTCACTCTATTCCCATCTTTCTCACTCTATTCCCGTCTATCTCACTCTATTCCCGTCTATCTCACTCTATTCCCGTCTATCTCACTCTATTCCCGTCTATCTCACTCTATTCCGGTCTCTTTTTCTCTCTTCCTGTGTCTTTTCTGCGTGTTCTCTTTTTGCCGGCTGCCATATACCAGGTGAGCTGTGGACAGAGGCACCGGTCGTCTCTGTTCCTGTCCTGCCTCTCTCTCTCTGTTCCTGCCTTTCTCTCTCTGTTCTTGCCTTTCTCTCTCTGTTCCTGCATTTTTCTCTTTCTATTCCTGTCTTTTTCTCCCTTTGTTCCTGTCTTTCTCTCTCTTTCCTGCCTTTTTCTCGCTTCCTGTCTTTTTCTCTCTTCCGGTGTCATTTGCGCGCTTTCTTTTTTTGCCGGCTTACATATACCCCAGTGAGCTGTAGACAGAGGCACCGGTCGTCTCTGTTCCTGTCCTGCCTTTTTAGGTCTCGCTAGAGCCAGCGCATGCGCTGTCTGGCGAGAAATTTAGTAGTTGGTTTAAAAGTGCTACCCAAGCCGGCCACCAGCTTGCTATAGTGCGCACAAGCGCGCGCAAGACGTGCACAGCTGCCATCTGGCTTGCGCCTCGCTCCATACCACAGAACGCGTCCCCGCGATCGCTTCCACGGCCGCATAAGAAGTATTTTTAGTTTGTTTTGGCTCCTATCATTAATTGGAAGAAAAAATAACGTTGAGGAATGTCCATTAAAACGTTGATGTTCCCGTGGTTTTCAGCGTGAAGCGCATTATTTATTTTTAAAGTTTTATAGAGCACGAACATTATCCTAGCGGATATCAGAGCGCTGTACAGATAATAAATGTTACTTATACCGAAAATAAGAGCAGATCAAAAACAAATGTACAAAGCATATAGTAAAAACAGCATAATTAGGTGTAACATCAAAAAAGAAAGTGTCTTGTGGGTGGGGGCGCATGTGCGTCTCGTCACAGGTTTTCAGTAGATTTTAATCATGTGAACTTGGCCATGAGGATGGCTCTAACTTCCTTTTTAAAAAGGGTAGTGGAAGGGTTGAGTCTGGTTTCTGGGGGTAGGGTATTCCAAATTCTGGGTGCCATCCCAGAGAAGGATCTGTTATAAAAAAAAATTCTTATGGAATTTTTGTGGTTTCAGTAGTAGTTTTTCCGCACTTCTTGAGAATCTAGACCCACTGAGATCGTCAGTTTCTGTGCCAAATAGCTGGGTGTCTTGTGATGCATGGCTCTGTGTGTCATGCAGGCAATTTTCAGCTGGATTCTCGCCTCCAGTTGTAGCCAGTTCAAAGATGTAAGGTCCGGGGAGTTGTGGAAGGTACGTTTAGATCCAGTTATGAGTCTTGCTGCAGCATTGATTGAGGCTCTGAGTGGTGCAGTTGATGTTTTGGGTAGGCCACATAGAGAGACACATCTGTATTCCACTCTGGGTATAACCAGAGCTTGTACTGCCTGTTTGAAGTCATTGTGTAGTAGGAAGGGTTTCATTTTCCTCAATGTGTTTATCTGGAAGTTGGCTCACTTTGTAGCATTGCTGATATGTTTTTGCATGTTGAGGTTACTGTCTAAATTGATTCCTAGTGATTTTGCTGAGTCTACGATGGTAGGTTGAACGTTGAACGCTGTAATATGTTTGATCCAATTTTGCATTTTGGGGATTTGAGCCAAAGGAGCTATTAGTAAGAATTCGGTCTTTAGGGCATTCAGTTTGAGATGATTTTCTGCCAGCCAAGTTTGGGTGTCCCCAAGCGCTGTATTAAGTAGTTTGACGTCCTCTAGGGTGTGTACCTCGAGACATAATTGTGTACCATCTGCTTACATGTGATATTGCACGTTAGAGGCTTGTAGAATTTCAGTGAGAGGTTCTAGGAAGAGCTTAAACAGGCAGTGCACATTGCCATGATGGCGCTCTATGCTTTAGAACCTCATTGCAGCATGTGACGCTGTATTGAAATTGCATTAAAGAACCCTTGTGAAGTGAGGCTTGAGCTCTCATGACGGTATTGATCATCGGCTGCTGTCTTTCAGAAACAAAACTGCCAGGTTATAAAGCCAACCTTCCAAGCACATTCTTGGCTCTAGCTGGTTTCGTGTTACGTGAACAACAGAGCCCCCTGCTTTTGGACTTCGAGCGACACAAAGAACAGCACCGTGTGAAACAGACCTGTCAGAATTGCACGCTGGAAGCTGCAATGTATGCATGCGCAATTTAAAAGTGTGGTGCGCGGACCGTGCATCAATCATAATTTTCAAAGTCCTATTTTGTGGGATCATTGAAAACATGCCCTTTCTTTCTTTACAGCCAGGATAAATTAAGAACAATTCTTTACCGCGTGCTCTTATAAAGGACGGTTTATTTAATAGGAAAGAGCTGTATTGTACAAACACACAACAGTTAGCAAATTCCCTGCACAAGACTTGAGAAAGAGCCTGTAGAGAAAAGGATTGTAATTTCTATGAATCACAAACGTTTGGATGAACAGTGTTTGCCATGTGTAATTAATACAAGAATACAAGGGATTATATGTGAATAACAATAAATTGACGTCACACGCACATTCGTTTATTATGTTGATGTCTGGAGCCGCTCATATTTCTGAATCACGTGTTAAACAGGTACACCATCCCGGTGAGGGTAAACAGTCCTTTGCAGTAGCAATGAATCCAGTGTCCCTGCCTCACAGGGGCTCACTGTGCACCATGGCACCCTCTCTGTTATTACCTGGGCACAGGGGCTGTTCTGTAATTATTGGATCCGACATCTTACTAACACTGCCTCAAAGGGAGCATTTTCAAGTGAATGACGCCACCACACAACGCATATTAGCTTGGTTCATCACATCTTTTTTTTTACAACTTTTCCTCTTGCTGATACTCTACAACATTGGCAAAAAGCAATGGTGAAGTTAACATGTCAATATGTCAATACCTATTGTCTTTGCCAATGCTTGTTCATTTTGGCACCACTCCTCTGAATGAAAATGGAACAGCACTTCTCAGTACGACGGTAATACATTATATAGAGGCCCGCAGGCCTGTCAGATATACCACTGGCGTGCTACTAACTGTGCCGCAGCCCCACTGCCCAATCAGCGGGCCCTCCCATGTGTGACTCACAAAATCAACCCCATCCTTCTGTTTTAGACAGGGGGCACCGGGCATGTGACTGGTTCTGCCCCGGCCCTTCTGATCTTTCAAAGATGTGCCTCACGCCGGGGTCCGGTCGAGGGTAGATGCAGGTACACAGTGGGTGCCGAGCGTCGAAGGCGGTGTGCCAATTACGTTCCCACCCCCCTCCTGTGACCAATGGTGTGAATCCTTAACACCACAAAAGTGCAAAAACCTTAAAGCTGGAAGCCTCCTAAACCAGGAGTAATTAGGAAGACAATCTTATCTTCCTAAATTTTTTTGCACTTTACACCTTTTTGTTAATTTTCACTTTCACGTCCCTAGGTAAGGGTGGGCCTTAGCGAGTCCATTCCACCAGGGTTTAGTACACGCAGAGTTCTGATGAATGCCAGGTAAAATCATACCGTTTCGTGGCTGAAACATGTCGACTGATATTTAGAAAACTATCACTCAACTAATTGGGGACGAATTTCCAACACATACGTTTTTATTAACCCGTCCCTAGTGATTATTAGAATAAAGTTAATTTTGATACACTACGGACTAATTTTTAACCATCCACCACTCACTAGTTTCTTTCCTTTGCACAACACTGCCTGAACTCACCAACCCGCTCCGCAGTAAATCTGGCGTTGTAGCACACCAAAGAGACACTCGGTCTCTTTGGTGGGGCCCGATGATGAAGCCTGTCATCACTAGGTGGTGAGTGAGGGCTTTCTTTAACGTCTTAAGTGAAGCCGTTTACTTGCTCCTTACTGTGGTCGAATACAACCATTGGACACTCTTTTCTTGTTTATTCACGCGTAAAAGACTCTGCAAAAACCCAATTATCTTTCTGATCTGCCTCACATAAAATTGCCACAGTTCTATGGCCAGAAAATGCTGCAAATGAAATTTGACTGACTTTCTCCGTACCCTTTCAGCCTGTCTTAGGTCAGACTTAGAGGTGAGTGCCTCTTCCTGTTGCCTACTAACGCCGTGCGCAACTCCACCCCAGCCCTACTAACCTTCCAGCGGCATTACTAACTTTCTCAGAGCTTTAGTGGCCTTTCATAGACATGCCGGACGCATGGCTGAGGGGGCTGTAGACATACTGGCCTTTCAGGGGTACACCTGGCACGTGACTGGTGTGACCCCTGTGTCAGCTGTGCCCCTGCCAATACTTGCGCCAGCCCTTGTTCCCTGTCAGAGGGCCCTCCCTGCGTGACTCACCCCACCCCCTCCATCTGCCCTAGACAGGGGGTGTCTGCATATGACTGACTCCGCCCCAGAGTACTGGCTTTTCAGTGACACTGACCTTTCAGAAATGCTCCCAGCCTACCAGTCATCACAGTTTGCCTCCAGGTCTCAGTTCTGATACATATTTGTGAGAATGTATTTTTAAAGTGAATCAAAAAGCATATTTTAACTGTGCTCTTCATTAGTTTGTCAGGATGGCTGGAAAAAGGAAACTCCGTGGATTCAGTCAAGCAGATCTACAGGAACTCACCTGTTTTACTCACGGAAATCAAGAAGATTCCCTAAAAAAAAAAAAAACTAGGGAGTAAATAGATACAGACAACCCTACCCTAGCTTTCATCCACAATGCACCAGTGACAGGCCCAGAGTAGTGTGTCAGCAGCACACTGCCACAAGGAGGCCGCCAATGCTCTTTCTGTCTGATCCGAAGACAGCATTAAGGTGAACAGAATCTTTTCATTTACAGACATTTCCAGCTACAATCAAAAGAGGGATTACATGAAATAAATATCTGTGGTTATTTTCATATTTAGGTATAAATATTCATTTTAAGCTGCTTAACAATACTCAGGTCAAGCCCCTTCCTTGTTCACATACAAGGTAACAAAATGATTCTAATACTTTAACTTTTCAGCATGCTGCACAGCAGCCAGTAGCCACACTTCTCTACAGCGTAGCTTAAAGACACTGGCAAAGTCAATAGCTCTGACTAAACACTTATAAGGTCCCAAAGGTGAGAATTATTGGCTATGCCAATGCTCGTTCTCTCTCTACTCCTGCATTTCTCTCTAGTCCTGCATTTTTCTCTCTAGTCCTGCATTTCTCTCTCTAGTCCTGCATTTCTCTCTCTAGTGCTGCATTTTTCACTCTGTTCCCGCATTTTTCCCTCTGTCCCCGTCTTTCTCTCTTCCTGTCTTTCTCTCTCTCTTCCTGTCTCTCTCTTCCTGTCTTTCTCTCTCTTCCTGTCTTTCTCTCTCTCTCTTCCTGTCTTTCTCCCTCTCTTCCTGTCTTTCTCCCTCTCTTCCTGTCTTTCTCCCTCTCTTCCTGTCTTTCTCTCTCCCCCTCTATTCCTGTCTCTCTTTCTCTCTTCCTGTGTCTTTTCCGCGAGTTCTCTTTGTGCCGGCAGCAATATACCCCAGGGAGCTGTGGACAGAGGCACTACTGGCCGTTGACCTTCATTAAGCATTAAAAATGCAATAGGTCTCGCCTTTCATTAAGGAAAAGCCATTTACTGTGCTATTCAATACCATTAGCAAAGCAAATGGCTTTAACTTAATCAATGACAAGAACTATTGCATTTTAAATACTTGTTATTTCAACCATGCACTCCTAGGGAGTGCATGTCCCTGCAGTCTCTTTTGTTCACCTCCGCCGTTGTTTTCAACCCACACGTCCTCCTCCCTTTCACTTCCTGTTCTCCGGTGTTTCTAAACCCCCTCACCCTCACTTTTTAGGTCTCCCCTGAGCCAACGCATGCGCTATTCTGGTGAGACTTTTAGTATGTCGGCTTCAGAAAATGCTACCACATGCTTTTGCTTGTGGCGGCCTAGAGCTTGCGGTTACGCGCACAAGCGCGCGCGCGCCTCACTCCACCTCTCTCCCCCACCACAGAGCGCCTCTCTGGGCTGCGCGGCTTTTTGTTGCTTGTTCTTGTTTTGTGTAGCGCTTTGGCTTCCTCTCAACAGTTTCGGATCCCTGGTGACAGTGGAGCGGGCACTGAGTCAGCTCAGTGAGCGAAAATTAACACCTACAGGACCGCCAGGCCTGCCTCTCTTTCTACTTGGTGCTTTTCAGAAGGGTGGTGCAAAATTACAATGTATATGTACAAAGGATCATTTCGGCCACAAACTTTTGAAAAACTCCCAGTTTTCACACTTTACTTACTTCGAGATTTCCCCTGGTTCACTTCACAGTCTGAATGTTTTTTCTCCCAACAGTGGATCATCTTCATGCTACATGCTACCAGTGCCCAGCCGACCCAAACACGCGGTGTGATTCACACTTGATGCTTTTTAGCATCATAATTTAATAGGCTGGAAATTACATGCATTCTTTCTGTTTTCTGCGAAGTAAATCTTTTACGTTTTCAACAAGGACACATGGGACCTACATTACAGTAAAACTAATATTTATGTACATGGTTGTCCTGAAGCAAAGCAGTTTAACAAAGTACACAAAGCTGAAAAGTGTTATGTCGACCTTTGTGAAGGTTCCCTAAAAACAACAAACAAGCATTGGCATAACCATTAGGTCTCGCCTTTGGGACCTTATAAGTGTTTAGTTATCCAGCACAATATCTTTGGTGCAACAACATCAAGTTTTGCATGGCTAAACACTTATAAGGTCCCAAAGGCGAGACCTATTGGCTATGCCAATACTTGTTCTAGTTTATATAGCTCAACTGCTATGCCTGCTTAGTTTATAGTTGACCATGCAAATAGGAACTTTCAGGACTGGCAACGTTACGTACTGAAAAGTCCAAAAGGCAGGGAAGCTGATGGGCAAACAACTGCTTCACTGTTCAAAAACACAATCTATCCAGGCCAAACCCAACACGCACACATCTGATAGGCCTGGAATGCTCAGGTTATATACGTGTCTGTGCCCGAGTAGCCCAGGCAAGTTGTTTCCTTTGCATTGTGGGACCAATAGTTTTGCTGACAACCATTTTTAAATCACAAGTCCCAGATTAAATAGAAACAGTACTTCGACTCACCCATGGTCCTGGGAAACACGAGTGCTCGGAGTCCTACTTATATCGCACATTGTATACTGAGTTTTGTAACTGCATTATTTCCAGCGTAGTCGCTCGAAGTGTTGTTATAATTGATTTGTCAGTTCTCTTTGATGAAGAGCACATGTGACAGCTACCCCCATTCCGGGGACAATCCACTGCAAGTGAATTTTTTGTGGGCATTGCAATCCATAATGGAGAATTCAATCTCAGGGTTAATCAGTAAAAATCCAGGACTGATATATTGTGCCACAAGATGTGTCTAAAAATCTACTTGAGCAGCAAACGACTGCGCAGCGAGTGTGGGGAACATTTCTCTTAATAGCCTCAATGACTCAAAACAAGTTTTGTTTACCATTTCACTCGAAGCCATTTCATGTCTAAAACAAGATAAAAAAATATGCACACATAACTTTTTGGGGTTGCTGTAGCATTGTGAATACTCAGGATTCATTTAGCTTTCAAACACATTGCACACAATCAATGTAACGGTTCGTTTTTAAACTCCAATTTCTTTTGCATTGTAACTGCATTTTGAGTTCCATGCCTAGAGAAAACGTATAGTTATTGACGCAAAAATGTAATTATGCGCGAGATACTAAACACACATATGGTACGGAGGAAACGCATTAAACGGTAAATGTGCAATAACCTACCTGCTTTTACTGTCGACGATGGCAAACGGGTGGTCCGGAAATGCCTAGCGCAGAGTCTTCTTTTCAAGCGTTGAAGTGACACCAGAAAGAAAGCAGGTCACGCGGTATCCACAAAGTTAAAGTAGCAACAGTTTGTTATTTTTACTACGAATTGTTCTTAGAGCAGTCTAAGACCTGTGTGCGTCCTGTCTTCACACTTCAGCTGTAGAAAATCATTCGAAACGCACTGATGTCATCACGTGAGGCGGCTTCTAACCCGAAACGTGGGGGTTGCGGGGCCCTTTATTACCTTCCAGGTCGCATTGGTCTGAGCGGCCTTCCCGAGGCAGGGGGTGGGGGCTCTATTTCCTCCCTTTTTCCACGGGGCGTAGGTGTCATTCCTAGTCTGTTGCTGGCCCGGCCCAGTACAAATGCAGATTGAGCAGGGGCTAGCTGGGTGGGGGCCCTGAGCAGAAGTAGCCTTAGGCATGTCTAGGTGAGTGCAAAAGGTGTCCTGGTAGGTTTCCTTTTTTTCTTTTCCATCTCAGTGAAGTTAAGTAAACATTCCTCTTTTAGTCACCCCCCCCCCCCCGCTTCTTTATATAATACTTTGAAAACTGAAGCAGTATTTTGCGAAAAGGCGCAATACACAAATGTGGGCCACTTTCTTTGATTTTTCCATCCCAATCCAACCCTGTAAATGTAACGCCCCTGATATCAAGTCCTTTTTAGGTTTTGCCTCGGCAATGCGTACGAAGTACGCATACGCTAGCAAAACCTCTTGAGTTCTATATCGATCGATGACCCGCCTCTGTCTCTCATTGGCTAGCTCCATAAATTAAGGCTAGCCATTGGGAGACAGAGGCTGTCAATCGCGCTTTCTCTTGAAAACGCGATTCGGGGGCGTTTCGCGGTGTTTTTTTAAGCCCCGCCCCTTTGTCCCGGGCCGCGCTGTGATTGGCTGCCGGCCCGGGACACCCCCGTGACGTCATTCCCGGGCCGCGCTGTGAAGGTGGTGGTTTCTAGAGCTGCTCTGCTCGTCCCCCCTTCCCTCCGCTTTCCTTTGTCCAGCTCTGCCCTCCCCTCCGCCCGCAGCTCCTTCCGTCCTGATCTTCCCCCCTCCCTCCGCCCGCAGTCCTTCTTCGTCCCGGTCCCGCTCCCCCCCTCCCCTCCGTGTATGTGCCTCTGAACTTTATACACAACACACTGTGTGTGTGTGTTACTTCAGATTCAGCACTCTCTCATTTTAGACCGGCACAGTGCTTAATTGTTCACCGTGCGGGGTTAGGCTCCTCATGTGAGACCGCACTGAGTACTTTAATGTACACCGAGCGGGGCTAGGCTTCGGAGGCATGCAGTGGAGGAGTTCTTAGATATCCACTAGCCCTCAGCTGCCCTTTGAATCACTTCCGCCGAGTCACTCTCTGACATGGCTGCAGTAGGAAAGAACAAAGCCACAGACTTAACTCAAGTCGAATACGTCCCTACCCCCTCGGCAAACCTTATTTTCTTTTGTTTAGCAGTTTCATATAGCGCCAAATCGACTTGGAGGTATTGGAGCGCTTGACAGGCACACCAGTTACATTACACAAAAACACATTAATTTATACAGCCTGGCTCTACAGTGCTCGTGTGCCATCATCTGTTCCTTTTATTTCAATCGATTGCTGTACACATAATTTTTATCTCGGTTTGCTTATGTTTAGTATAACTATTGAAAGTAAACCTGCCTTTTTGCCTTTCCGTATACTCAACTACATTATTGATGTGCTGTGGCCAAAGACTTTCAAAAGCAAGAGGGGTTAAAGGCCAGGGGTGCCAGAACTCTCCATTCTCCCCCGCCCCCATAAGAAACGGCTATAAAATTGCTGTTAGTCCCACCCTCCCCTCACTTTCCTTCTATTCAACCCCCTCCACAGGCTGAGCAGCAGCTCAAGGCTGACAGACGCATTGCCGTATGCTGCTTATGAATGGCGGTGTATTTAATAAGATGTATTTAGCACTGCTTGGAGGGTCGGGTGGGAGAGATATAATTTATCTTAGAGGGGCAGAGGGAGAGCTCATTACAGGCTATCTCTGCACTATATCTTGTGAGGGCAGCGTGCACGGAATGATAATGTGCCTGCTAATTACGCGGGACTTTTGCGCTCTGCCCGCGTGCCCGTAATCCATACAATTTAGGGAAACGTGATATTCCTCATGTTTGCACACACATAAAATCATGCTTAATTGAATCGCTAGAGCGTTGGTCCTGCTGCAATAAAGCTTGCATGCAGATGTGAGGAGGAGAAGGGACGCAGTGCTGCTTCGTCGCCTGCTCTTGGCTTTCTTGGGAGGGATGGGTGGAGGAGAGGATGCGACTCCCCATGGAGGTGTGAGCTGTGAGGAGAATTCTGCCAGGCACCTTCGAGTTTCTTTTCGGCCTGCGCTTCCGGGAGGCTCGCTGCTTGTAGCAGCCCGTGGCCCAAGGAGGACCCGAAGCCTACGGTCAAGGCAGGCGTTGCGTGAAGGCAGCTCCCGCCTTCAGAGGCGCTGGCTCCAACGAAACTTTCACGATACCTGTTGTGGAGATGGCACATTGAAATGCAGAAGCAGAACGGAAACCCAGTCAGATCCGGTGAAATAAACAATTCAGCGAGCCCTGCATGTGACCTAAGAACCGTGGCGCCTCGTACACTATTCTGCAAACAGTTATCAAATCTTTATGTATAACCAGTATTGTTTGAACTAGGGCGGTGCGTTCACTCCTGCGCCAGAGAGCTAAGAAAACCCGCAGGCCACAAATGTGAATCCTGCACTGACACCCAGGCCTTCCTCCCTAGGGGTCGCGGAGATGAGTACTTTCGAGCTGTTTATTAGTCAAATGTCAATATATAATTTAGCGTACGTCTGCTATAAAATGGTGCATGTCATTAATGCTTTCTGCAAACATTGACATTGCCATGGTGAAATTCGAGGCTGCTCTCCATGTTTCTGAAAACTTTGGCAGGTGCATAATCCCCTGATGACCGAGAGGGAAGCTGTTAGCAGAGAGAGGTGGCGGCGCTCACACATGCCTCCAAGGCCGAATACCAGGAGAGATCTCTCCATACAGAAGATGTGCCCAAAGAGCCTAATGCGGCCCACTGGAGGGGGGCTTAGAGATAAACAGGCAAACAGGAGGACAGAGAGTTGCAGGGACGGAATGCCATGTGTTCCCCATCATTGTGCAACATCCATGGAAAGAAGGCATGTGTTTTTCTTGTTACATACGGGTTTTTATGGGCGGTGTCATTTTAAGGGACACACATGGGTGAAAGGTACGATACGACAGCATGTGATGAAAATATATAGTAGAGGGTGCCTGTGGGGAAAAATAGGTTTACGTTCCTCTAGTCCCACACTTGCAGCAGATTTTCAGTGATTTATGGCCCAGCAATTTTGTCCGTTAATGCAGATGATCCCTTAGTAAGAATGTGGCAGAAAACAGGTATTGCTAATATGTTAAGTATAGCCTCAGGGAGAACCCATTTTTAAAATGTCCGTTAACCGTGTGATGCCGAGCGCGCCCCCTGCGCGCCCCTGTTGTCAGTCATGCTTGCCTCCTTCGCGCCCCGTGCGTGCCAATGTTGTCAGTCCTGCGTGTGCCTCCTGCGCGCCCATGTTGTCAGTCATGCTTGCCCCCTGCGCGCCCATGTTGTCAGTCATGCTTGCCCCCTGCGCGCCCATGTTGTCAGTCATGCTTGCCCCCTGCGCGCCCATGTTGTCAGTCATGCTTGCCCCCTGCGCGCCCATGTTGTCAGTCATGCTTGCCCCCTGCGCGCCCATGTTGTCAGTCATACTTGCCCCCTGCGTGCCCATGTTGTCAGTCATGCTTGTCTCCTGCGCGCCCATGTTGTCAAGTCATGCTTGCCTCCTGCGCGTGTGTGTGTGTGTGTGTGGCTCTGTGTGTGTGTTTGTGCTCTGTGTGTGTGTGTGTGCAAATGCAATAGGTCTCGCATTTGTGAGAGATTAAGCTATTGGCATTGTAAATGACAATGCCATTTATTTATCTGTTTTCAGAACCAACACATAAATACAAAATTTGTCATTTACAATGCCAATAGCTCTAACTTTTACAAAGGCGAAACCGTTGCATTGTAAATGCTTGTTTTTTTACTCCACAGCACTAAGCGTCAAGCGGGACACCCTACCCTTTAACGGACTTTAATTGTACAACCAAACGCACGTGGTGAGGTGTCATCCTGGTCCTCATCAATCGAACTACTAGATTCAATTAAAATGATTTTTATAATGTCTACATTACCATGGAGTCAGGATGTAACCTTGTAAACTTTAGCCTACAAGTCCCAGTATACTCTTTTTATTTACTGAAAAAATCAGACTGGCTGAAGTCACCTACTTGGCATATAGACGTTCAACAACTATGGTGTTTTTAGGTTCTGTTCATGTAATTAATGTGTGTAGACTGGGCAGAGTGTTTCATCCACTCCTGCTTTGCTTCAGATCTCCTACATGTTGCTGTGTCTTCACATACATTTAAGACTAATATTCACATAAGTGGTTGAGCTAATGAGCATCTTCTAATAGCTTATGTAGGAATATATACATGATAAAGTACACAAACTACTTGAATGTTTGATGTTTTAATTAAAGACAGGCGATTATTATGCAATCTCTTTTGTTGCTATTTTAATTTTAGTAGCACATGCTTCCAAAGTAAAACGACAACATGCATAATCTGCTCACCTGGGCAGGAGTTAAAAACACAATGAGTAGCCTAATATAACCAATAAATATGGACTACTTTTACCCATTGACATTTTTATTGACGCCTGCAGTCAAATTACATAGGGGAAAAAGAAAACCATAAAGAATAAGACAAATCCCAATAACGACCACAAGAGTTCTTGTTTTGACAATATTTTGTTAAAAAAAATCCTCATCCTCATCTCGGTGCCACTAATATTCCTTCCTAGAAGCTGTGTCCATCATCGGTATCCTAGGGTGTCACTGGGGCAGACACGACTGGCACTAGGTAGAAAATATGTTTGAGGTCGCAATTAGGGGAGAGGTTATAAATAGTTCGGATAATATTTCCATTCACTAATAGCTAGGAGAATTTGCAATTTTTATGGCAAGACTGCAGCCTCTGTTATGCATGTTTAACCCCTTCGTTGCTGCCATCGGCCAACGGCCGTCGCGAACACTACCTTGGTAGTGCTGCACACGTCCGTTAGCAGATGCGGCCCCACTCACACAATAGAACCCCCGCACTGTGGCGAAAGTATCGCCGCGGTAAATGGGTTAAAGCATTTGTAAAACAACAGAGCCGCATTCGGTATCACTTTTCAATAAAATGTTTAAAATTAAGTAGGTTTGGGTGGTCAGCAAACCTGAGAATGTCTTCCAGTGAAGCCCTAGCCCAAAATGCTTTGGAGGCCATATTTCCTCTGGCAGAGTGAGTCCCATATAAACTTTTATTCACCCCTACCAAGCCAAGGACATGCTCCCTAACCCAATAATGGAGGAAACTGGTGCATATGGTTTGCAAAAATAATTAGAAGTTGAGGGGGCTCTCTGTGACATGAACATGACAACACATATTTTTGAGTGCAACGGGAAAGAGGAAACTCTATGGTAGTAGATGCAATCTTAGTGTATCTCCCATGCTGTTGGAAATGGCTCTTTTTGCAGGGTCATCTCCAAACATTTTGCTTCTTCCTCCAATTTTTCCTGACCTGTTTTTGTTGTCTTTAGGACTCTGGGCACTTTACCACTGCTAATCAGTGCTTAAGTGCATATGCTCTCTGTGTAAATTATTATGATTGGTTATCAATGAATGGCATATTTGATTTACTGGTAAGGCCCAGGGTCTGTAAATCAAATGATACTAGTGGGCCTGTAGCACTGATTGTGCCACCCACAGAAGTAGCCCTGCAAAGGTAACTTAGACCTGCCAGTGCAGTGTATGCTCACTCAGTTTTAAACTGCCAAGTCGACCTGGCAAGTGCACCAACTTGCCATGCCCTAACCTTCCCTTTTCTTACATATAACGTGTAGGAAGGTGGATATCTGGCTATATGGTTACCCCAACTTTTTGCCTAGTGTTTAGCTTGTTTTTTACTTAGTTGGCCTGAGATCCTGCTATTCAGGAACCCAGGCTATCTGCTCTCCCTTTAAAATGGACTCCATGTACTTTAGGTACATACCTAATTGGGAATTGGGTCACCTCTGTGAGCCCCTGTATAGTGTACCATAGGTATCCAGGGTATAGGTGCATCCAAGACCTACCAGGGGCTGCAGCATGTATTATGCCACCCCTGGCTGGCCATCCAAACTGACACCACTGGCTGATCACTCAGCTTGGGTAAGGTGGTGTAATCACCCCTTACTTATATATAGTATATATATATATATCTACCTTATATATAGACACATATCCACCTATAAGTCACTCCTATGGCAGGCCTTAACAATCCTGGAGGCAGAGTGCTTGGTTTTATGTGAGAGGGTGCCCTAGCATGAGCTGAGCCCCTCTGCAGCTTTCGGAACCATGTCCTTATAGCTGTTCTATGATATAGCTATACCATGGGTGGTTTGTACTTGGCCTTCATCGATCTGAAGACCGCGTTCGATCTGGTTCGAGGGCGCCTGTGGGCGGTTCTTCATGAGATGGGGTTCCCTCTGCCCATTCTACACCTATTGGCCCGTATGCATGATGGAACTTACGCACGCATTCGGTGGGGCACGAAGGAGCAGATAACAGAAAAAATTCTGGTGAACAGAGGTGTTCGCCAAGGATGTGTTCTGGCGCCGACCCTCTTTTCCTTATTTGTTAATGGGGTGGTCTCTTTTTTATCTGACACTGATGCTGATGCCCTAGTTTGGCCGGTGTGAAGGTTCCTGCCATGCTCTTTGCCGATGATACGTTATTAGTTTCCAAAACGCCGATGGGGCTCCAAAAATTGCTTGATCGGTTTTGTGTTTTCTGTAATTTAAGGGGCTTGGTTATTAACACTTCTAAAACAAAGCTCCTCTATTTTAATCCCAGTAGAAAATCCAATTGTACGCTCACTGTCAATGAAGAGCCACTAGAGCGGGTCAAAATATTTGATTATCTTGGGATCAGGATATCCGACCAACTCAAGTGGAAACCCCACATTGAAAAAATGGCTTTAAACCACAAACGGGTTGTGGGCGCCATAAGTAGGGAGCACAGATCCTCAGTTTCAAGACCCATAGCCCCTGCTTTAGAGATCTATTCTGCAAAAGCAATAGGCAGTGCACTGTACGGGCGGAGCTCTGGGGCTTTAATATTGTTGACCCCCTTGTAATGGCCGAAAATAAATTTTATAAGGAGTTATTGTCCATCCCCAGGAGCTCCCCTAGCAAGCCCGTTCAATACGATCTTGGGCGCAGATCTATTAAAGATCTCATAATTCTGCGTCCGCTTCTTTATTGGGCTCGCCTGTGGCGTACACCAGAGCTAGAGAGTTACGCTGACGGCCTTAAAGAAGTCATGAGCTTGCAGGGGTCACATAAAATAGCCTGGCTTTCCAAAATGCTCCATTGTCTAAACTGGAAGTCAAGCGGGCTTACTGGCGGTGGGTCGACGCCCAGGAATCTAGAGCGGATAACTTGGGCAGACTCACCGATGAGTTTCGCTTGCATAAAACCGTACCCCTGCTTGAACACTACATGGAAGTTATTAGAAAACCCAAAGATAGGGCCCTATATATACAGTTTAGAATGGGAACCCTACCAGTCCGTGCACTGCAGTACTGAACCGGAAACTATCCCACATGTCTTTTTTGTCTTCAATGCCTACAAGAAGCCTCGATCGAAATGGCTAAAACCTGTCTGTCGCCTACTTGAGACCAGAGGCTATGCCCCAGCATTAAGAATTTTACAATCTAACCCTAACACAGTACTGGCGTGTGGGGTAGCCAAATTTCTGAGCTGGGCGTGGGTGATCAGATTTAAAGCTATGAGATGAACTCTTCCTTAGGCGATCCCTTGTTTATCTTTTAACTCAAAGCTGTAAATGGTTTAATACTGTTTTAACTTGTCTTTTTATCTATTTATTAAGTGTCTTTTAATAACATGAATTGTATCTTTATTGTTATGCGCTTTTAAGATATTCTTATATCGAAATAAAGCTTTGTATACACTATACCATATACTCTTAAGTGCATTATAATCCTCGGGGTAAATGCTAACTTTGGTTTGGCTTTATCAAAACATGTCGTGTAAGGTGTGAAACACTTTGGAATACTACCCCCGCCAGTTCTGGCGGCGGAGGTAGTATTCCACCCTTCTAGAGGGAGAAGACATGTAGTTACTGCTTTACCCGGTTAAAGTTAAACAGAGCCTCAGTATCACAAAATGGATGCTGCTGCCACAGACACGAGTCTGACCTCCTGCAGCTGGACGAAACTCCGGCAAGGGAGACCTGGACAATAGGTTTCCTGTCGAGGGAGGTGCTAGCACCTCCCCGGACATCCTGTAGAGTATTGGGGCAGGGTGGGTTGAACGGAAAGATGCTTTTCCAGACACTGACTGGGGCACACAAGGTGCTCCATGCATAGCCCAGTTCAAACCAGTTGCTGGGGCTCTCCAGCCCTGCTCTGGCGCGAAACTGGACAAAGAGAAAGGAGTGTAACCACCCCCTTCTCAGGGTCCACCCATAGAGGGACCTAGCAGGTAATCCAGCCCCTAAAATCAGTATAAAGATAGGAGCTGTGTGTAGAGACATTTGAATATCCTGGACTGAGACTCTGAAACGGAACTCTTGGTCCATCAACATTCTATACCGACTAGAAGACTGAAGACATCTCCCTTGTGGTCAAGGAGTGACCACCTTGTGCAAACAGGCACCACCAGTAACTTGCCTGTTTGCTTTGTCGATGCTCCTGCTAGAACCGAAAGACTCAGCCACTCAGGAACTGGACTTCCAGACTTCTCCGACTCCGACCCACATCCACAGCAAAGCTGAGACCCGTGGCGGACACAAGAGATGTGGGACCGGACACCCTGGACTACCTACACTTTGCTGACAGTGCAACAACTGAGGCACCCTCGAAGTTGTGCATTGGGGTTTGAGAAGCCCCAGACCCGAGCGCCATTTGCACTGAAGCTCAGCCCTCCACACTCCACGAGTGCCGCGTGGGGCCTGCTCTTGCATTTCAGCTCGATGCGTCTTCCCGGTTGCTATCCCGCTGGCTAGTTAGCCCCCTGAAGACTTTTCTTTAAAACTACACTGCTAGCCTGGATGTTCTAGACTTGCTCCAGCTTCCCTGTGAAGGAGAAGCTCCCCAGACCTTGCTGGTCTGAACTGAAGCCCATCTTCCCTTCCTGCGTGGATTGTGTTTGCCAAGGCTTGTTGCGTCCAATCCAGATACCAACACCGCAGTCAACTAGATCATTCATGGGTCAGCTCGAATCCAGATCCTGGTTGTCGTCGACCCCTCCTGGCCCTCGTGGCTGCAGAGACAAGCTTCACTTTCTTCACCTATAACACTCGACATCGTCTGGTTCCTTCCTGGTCACTGGCTAGTGACCCAGACTCTGTCCCCTCTGCTTTCAGGTTCTTCTCATCTTCGATCCACCCTTGGATCCACCCGGACACTTTTCTCCTGGTCGCCTGCAGCACTTCTTTGCAGCTCTCCATAGGAAACAGCGACTAAACCCGACACGAAAAGACACCTATGCACCCGGCTTCCCTGGGTGAGGTAACTCGAGTACTCCAGTGCTCCTGTGGGTGTTGACTCTCGAAGTGTCCTAGTTTAAAAGGGTTTTACCGTAGTCCATCCGAAAGTGTCCTTAATCAACTACTTTGTAACTTTTACGTTCCCATTATAACTCTATGGCAACTCGCGACTGTGTTCCCACACTGCACGCGTCTCCCGTGGGTCTCCTACTTCCTAACTTTTGGTTCTGTAGTGTAGCCCCAGCGATTCCCTAGGCCCTAGGCCTATTCACTATTCCTTAAGTGGTCCTTATACCACTTACTTAGTATATGGTTCGTGAAGCCCCTAGGGCAGAATTGTATTTGTGCAACTTATAGTATGCTTAATGAGTAACTTGTAACGTATCTCAAACTCTGACCTCATAAAGAGTGCAGAGGGGTTGTTTTAGTAATAAATACATATTTATTTGATATATACCCTGTGTGGTGCCCTTTCATTTGGTATTCAAGGGATTATATATGGTAAAACAGCTGGCTTCACATGCTCTCTGAAGTTTTAGCGTAAGACTGCTGGTCCATGCTACCACTAGGATAGCTTGTCTATAAGGTTGGCTTTACAACCACCATCAATAAGGGTCGTTTAGACGGGTGCAAAGTGCCCACTAGAATAGTGGACATCATATGCCAGGCTAATTTCTCACATAAGGCACCCCTCGGGTAGACCCAAGTTACACCCATGGGCAGGGTGCAGCGTATGTGAAAGCTAGGACATGTACTGGTGTGTGTGATGTCCTGATAATGAAATACTGTGTATTTCATGTTTCACTATTGAAAGGCTAACTGTTCCATAGGCTAACATGGGAGTTGCTTTGTATCATCTTCTTACAAGTATACATTTCCGTTGGAACAAGATCGAGAAATGTAATTTAGGCTCTCTGAACTCAGAATTTAATAACACATCTTTTTAGGGAGATGGTTTTTAAATTGTGTATTTGAAAAAAATGACACTTTTAGAAAGTAGCAAAACACACAAGATGATGGACGGAATGTTGCACAATGGCAAAACATACACCCCCAGTCACAGATCTGGGTTTAATCCATCGTTATTTTGCTCACCAAGCCACCCCAGTTCAGACATGGCCTATGCAAATCAGTCTTGACCCTGTGCCTCATGGGAACAGTCCAGCCCGATCTGCCAAGCCATGTCTTCCCTGGACCAGAATCAAGCATCCTAGGACCGGTTTCTGGCTATCAGCCGTCTTCAGCCAGGATAGCTTTACTCCAGTGGCTTAGTGAGCACGGGACCCACGTCTGTGCATACCCTTCCCATATAGGGTGAACAGCAAAACACACAAGATGATGGACGGAATGTTGCACAAAGGCAAAACATACACCCCCATCACACATCTGGGTTTAATCCATCGTTATTTTGCTGACCAAGCCACCCCAGTTCAGACATGGCTATATGCAAATCAGTCTTGACCCTGTGCCTCATGGGAACAGTCCAGCCCGAACTGCCAAGCCATGTCTTCCCTGGACCGGAATCAAGCATCCTAGGACCGGTTTCTGGCTATCAGCCCTCTTCAGCCAGGATAGCTTGACTCCAGTGGCTTAGTGAGCATGGGACCCACGTCTGGGCATACCCTTCCCACATATGGTGAACAGCAAAACACACAACATGATGGACGGAATGTTGCACAATGGCAAAACATACACCCCCAGTCACAGATCTGGGTTTAATCCATCGTTATTTTGCTCACCAAGCCACCCCAGTTCAGACATGGCCATATGCAAATCAGTCTTGACCCTGTGCCTCATGGGAAAAGTCCAACCCGAACTGCCAAGCCATGTCTTCCCTGGACCGGAATCAAGCATCCTAGGACCGGTTTCTGGCTATCAGCCACCTTCAGCCAGGATAGCTTGACTCCAGTGGCTTAGTGAGCACGGGACCCACGTCTGGGCATACCCTTCCCACATAGGGTGAACAGCAAAACACACAAGATGATGGACGGAATGTTGCACAATGGCAAAACATGCACCCCCAGTCACAGATCTGGGTTTAATCCATCGTTATTTTGCTCACCAAGCCACCCCAGTTGAGACATGGCCATATGCAAATCAGTCTTGACCCTGTGCCTCATGGGAACAGTCCAGCCCGAACTGCCAAGCCATGTCTTCCGTGGCCCGGAATCAAGCATCCTAGGACCGGTTTCTGGCTATCAGCCGTCTTCAGCCAGGATAGCTTGACTCCAGTGGCTTAGTGAGCACTGAGCACGGGACCCACGTCTGGGCATACCCTTCCCACATAGGGTGAACAGCAAAACACACAAGATGATGGACGGAATGTTGCACAATGGCAAAACATACACCCCCATCACAGAGTGGGTTTAATCCATCGTTATTTTGCTCACCAAGCCACCCCAGTTCAGACATGGCCATATGCAAATCAGTCTTGACCCTGTGCCTCATGGGAACAGTCCAGCCCGAACTGCCAAGCCATGTCTTCCCTGGACCGGAATCAAGCATCCTAGGACCGGTTTCTGGCTATCAGCCCTCTTCAGCCAGGATAGCTTGACTCCAGTGGCTTAGTGAGCACAGGACCCACGTCTGGGCATACCCTTCCCACATAGGGTGAACAGCAAAACACACAAGATGATGGATGGAATGTTGCACAATGGCAAAACATACACCCCCAGCCACAGATCTGGGTTTAATCCATCTTTATTTTGCTCACCAAGCCACCCCAGTTCAGACATGGCCATATGCAAATCAGTCTTGTGTCAGGATCAGCACTCTGCAGGATTCGATTGCAGCGATAAGCTCCACCTCTGGACCTCCCAAATACCCTGACTGTATAATCAGAGGGTACTCGAGCGATACGGTGAGGGAAAAACCCCAAAAGGGGAAAACCCAGGGAGGGAAAGGAAGGGACAGCAGGGAAAGGAAGCTGTAAAACAAATGAAACAGATTAGTACACTTCCTAAGTCTACTCTCAGTAAAGTCTCACTAGAACAGATTATCACCTGTGCTGATTATGACTCGTTCTCTGAACGACGTCACTCCCCCTTCCATCTTTTCCCTACACAACACAATAAGCACAGTTAGTATATATCGCTATGGCAACACACTACACTATGTATATGCTATTCACATAAGTAACATACCCCCAGAGTGAGATCACTCAAAGTAATGTATTCTCTACTGCCAATTGAGTCTTGGACAGTGTTCTGCCTCCCATAAATCACAGGAAAAGAAAGTGCAAAAAACAGTACAAAATGAGCTGGAGCTTATTTCAATTCAACTGATATAAATTGCGTCATCTATATCCATGAATGCCATATAATCCTCCACAGTTCAAAACAAAACCAAATACGGTGAGGTGTATCGCAATGCCACGGCCATCCGCCTTGGCACTTGTAATCCACACCGTGTAGCCAAGTTAACGTCATCTCTTCATGACGGTAATGCGGAGGATACCCCCTGCATTCCGCCACTTGTCTTTGATGCCCCTTCAATCTTGGAGCAAGCAAACAACCAGTTCCTCCCTATCCAGTGAAGGCGAGAAACAAAAACTGTTCCAAAAGGAGCCAGGACTGACTCGAATGGCTCCACAACACGAGCGCGCGGCACTCCTTCAAACAAACATGAAAGGCAAGTTAATTATATTCTTAACGATACCCAAGGCTGTATTTCCAGCGCAGCAGGATTCCTCAAAGCACTCTCTCCTTGAAAACAGCAGGAGAACCGAGAGCAGCCGCTCCCGCTGAATCAAAACAAATCACTAGCGCCGAGTATCCCGTTCACCTGCGCTAAATTCTATCGAGGGCAAAGGCTCATGGGACTTGTAGTTCCATGCCCATGTCACCTGGGAACTGTAGTCTTTGGCAGGCGCGAGGGCTAATTCCTGACAGTACGCCCTCCTCCCAAGCGCCTCCTAGGGCCTGGTTTGGCCGGGAACCTCCGTTGGAACGAAGCAATAGCTCTAGGTGCATGCACATTACTCCATGGCGCCCATGAATCATCCTCAACCGTATAACCCTTCCAGGAGATCAAATACCATAACACACCCCTGCACATCTTGGATTCACGAATGGATCTAACCTCATTCTCTGGTCCACCCTCTCTTTCCACAGGCGGGGGCGCCCTCCTCTGTGACGTGAGAGCCTTTTTTAGTAACTGGACATGAAACACTGTATGGATTCTCAAAGTGCAAGGCAACCGCAGTTTGTAAGCCACAGGGTTGATTTGTTTCACTATCTGATAGGGACCAATAAAGCGTGGATGGAATACGCTTCTTAACTTAAAACGGATGTACCTAGTGGATAGCCACACCTTGTCCCCCACCTTAAACTGAGGACCGGGAATCCTGTGCTTATCCTCCCATCGTTTGTACACCTCTTTGGCTTTCAACAAATGTTTCTGCACTTCCCTATGCACTCTCTTCAATGTACGCATGCGAGCCATCAAAGTGGGCTGATCGCCTATATCAGATGGGAAGGTAATAGGCAAAGTGTTGGCATCATAACCGTAATTGGCATTGAAAGGAGACCTGCCAGTCGAGCTATGCCACGCGTTATTGTATGCCAATTCAGCCATCCATAACAAGTCCACCCATGATTCATGTGCTTCCTTGGAATAACACCGTAAGTATTTTTTCACGGTTTGATTCAGCCTCTCCGTCTGCCCATCGGTCTGTGGGTGAAAGCTTGTTGAAAGAGCTGAATCAAACCCCAAAGCCTTACACCACATTCTCCAGAAACGAGCAACAAATTGAGGCCCCCTATCAGACACAATCACCTGGGGAATGCCATGTAACCGTATGACCTGGGAAGCCAGTAACTGGGCGGTTTGGCTTGCCGTGGGGAGATTCTTACATGGTATAAAATGACCCATCTTAGTCAAATTATCGACTACTACCAGGATAGCTGAACACCCCTGATCACAGGGCAAACCCGTTATAAAATCCAGGCTTATATTCTGCCACGGGTAAGCAGGTGTGGGCATGGGCATCAGTTGACCTTTCTTTCTCGAGTTTTCCCCTTTTGCTCTTGCACACTCTTCACAGCACTTCACCCAATATGTAGCATCCTTAACCAATGAATCCCACCAAAAATACCTTCGAAGAAGACTCAATGTTTTAGCTATTCCTGGGTGCCCAGCCATGGGTGCTATATGACACCATTCAAAAGCCTTCTTCTGTATCTCAACTGTGGGTAGGTACAAACAATCACCCTGGAAAGGCAGTCCTTTCCTTACCGATCTTCCCGGTTTGATAGTAGCCCATTTATCCCAGGCCTTTAAAGACCGTGAGTTCTTCACCTCATCCAGAAAACTCTCCACACGAACCACACACAACACCTTGGCTGCTGGGATAATGGCATGTTGGACCTCTTCCTGCTGTCCATCTGGCGTAGCTTGCCTGGACAAAGCGTCTGCCTTCCTATTGTCTATGCCAGGTCTAAAGGTCACTACAAAGTTGTACTCAGCAAAGAAAAGCATCCAACGCATTTGTCTTTGTGTCAAATGCCTAGCCGAAGTCATGTACTGGAGGTTTCTATGGTCTGTGTATACGGTCACCGCATGACAGGCCCCCCACAGATATTGCCTCCACTCTTGAAAAGCACGCTTTATAGCCAACAGTTCTTTTTCTGCAATAGTGTAATTGTACTCAGCAGGGCTCAATTTCTTCGATAAGTATGCTACAGGATGGAGCTGGCCTGTAAGTGAATTTCTCTGAGACAACACCGCCCCTATCGCTTCCTCTGAAGCGTCTGCTTCCACCACAAAGGGATGTTCCAGTACAGGGTGAGCCAACACAGGAGCCGTAACAAACTCATTCTTTAGGGTCCTGAAAGCCTCGTTAGCTTCTTCAGTCCATGCAAACTGCACCCCTTTTCACAACAACCTGGTAATTGGAACAGCCTTTTGTGAGAATTGTACTATAAAACGGTGGTAATAATTGGCAAAACCCAAAAAACTTTGCACTTCCCGCACGTTCTTAGGGATTGGCCATTCTTGCACCGCCTGGACCTTCCGGTCTGACATCTGTAATCCTTTAGGGCTGAGGTTCACCCCCAAGAACTCCACCTCGTGTACCCCAAACTCACACTTGCTCAATTTCACATACAGATGGTGTTCCCTCAACTTCTCCAAGTCAAGTCAAGTCAAGTCATAACATTTATATAGCGCACTACATACCCAGAGGGTTTCAAGGCGCTTAGGAAGGGGAGGAGGATTATTTGTCAAATATCCACGTTTTAAGCTGCTTTCTGAACGCTAGGTGATTCTGGGTGAGGCGAAGGTAATCGGGGAGAGAGTTCCATGTTTTGGCAGCCAGGTATGAGAAGGATCTGCCTCCCATGGTGGTCTTGTTGATGCGAGGTACAGTGGCGAAGGCTTGGCTGGAGGAGCGAAGTTGGCGGGAGGGGGTATAAAAGGACAGTCGAGAGTTGAGGCACTCTGGTCCGATGTCGTAGAGTGATTTGTGTGCGTGGGTAAGCAGTCTAAAAGTGATCCTCTTATTGACGGGTAGCCAGTGGAGGTCTTTAAGGTGACCAGAGATGTGTTCGTTGCGTGGGATGTCTAATATGAGCCTGGCTGAGGCGTTTTGGATTCGTTGTAGTTTCTTCTGGAGTTTTGCGGTAGTACCTGCGTAGAGGGTGTTTCCGTAGTCCAGTCGGCTCGTGACCAGAGCGTGGGTGACTGTTTTCCTTGTTTCGGAGGGGATCCAGCGAAATGTTTTTCTGAGCATGCGAAGAATGTTAAAGCAGGAAGAGGATACGGCGCTGACTTGTCTGTTCATAGAGAGTGAGGAATCCAGGATGACGCCTAGGTTCCGTGCGTGGTCTGTCGGGATGGGTGCTTTTCCGAGGGCTTCCGGCCACCAAGAGTCGTCCCATGCAGAGGGGGATTTACCTAAGATGAGGACTTCTGTTTTGTCTGAGTTCAGTTTCAGACGGCTTTGTTTCAGCCATTCAGCGACTTCTTTCATTCCCTCGTGTAGGTTAGTTTTGGCGGTGCTGGGGTCCTTGGTGAGGGATAGGATCAGTTGAGTGTCATCCGCGTAAGAGATGATGTTGAGGTTGTGTTGGCGGGCGATGGCCGCGAGGGGGCTCATGTATACGTTGAAGAGGGTGGGACTGAGTGAGGATCCTTGTGGTACGCCGCAGATGATTTCAGAGGCCTCGGACTTGAATGGTGGGAGGCGAACTCTCTGGGTTCTTCCGGTGAGGAACGAGGTGATCCATTCCAGTGCCTTTCCTTGGATTCCGATATTTCTGAGGCGTTGTAAAAGGGTGCTGTGGCAGACTGTGTCGAAGGCTGCAGAGAGGTCGAGGAGGATGAGGGCGACTGTGTCTCCATTGTCCAGTAGAGTTCGAATGTCGTCTGTTGCTGCGATGAGGGCGGTCTCAGTGCTGTGTTTGGCTCGGAAGCCAGATTGTGAGGGGTCGAGTGATTTGTTGGCTTCGAGGAAGGCGGCGAGCTGGATGTTGACAGCTTTCTCGATGACTTTGGCCGGGAATGGAAGAAGCGAGATGGGGCGGTAGTTTTTGAGTTCGGTGGGGTCTGCTGTTGGTTTTTTCAGAAGGGCGGTGAGTTCAGCGTGTTTCCAGTCTTCTGGGAAGGTAGCGGAGTTGAAGGAGCAGTTGATGACGTCTCGGAGGTGCGGAGCTATGACGGAGTCTGCTTTGTTAAAGATGTGGTGAGGGCATGGGTCTGTGGGGGAACCAGAGTGGATGGAGTTCATCAGGCGGATGGTGTTCTCAGTGGAGATTGGGTTCCAGGCGTTAAGGGTGTTAACGGGGGGAAGATGGTCAGCTGATGGTAGGGTGGGTTGGCTTCCGGGTTGGTTGTCAAAGCTATTGTGGATGTCAGCAATCTTGTTGTGGAAAAAAGAGGCTAGGGAATCGCAGAGGGTTTGAGAGGGGGTGATGTCGTTGGAGTTGGCCGAGGGGTTGGAAAATTCCTTGACGATGTTGAAAAGTTCCTTGCTGTTGTGGGCGTTGTTGTCAAGTCGATCTTTGAATGCTGTTTTCTTGGCTTTTCGGATCAGTTGGTGGTGAGTACGGATGGCGCTTTTGAAGGCGTCCTTGTTGCTGGTGGATGGGTCTTTTTTCCAGGTCTTCTCAAGGGAGCGGCACAGTTTCTTGGACTTCTTGAGGTCGTCATTGAACCATGAGGCCTTTTTGATGCCAGGTTTGTGTTGACGTTTTTTCAGTGGTGCTAAGTTGTCGGCGGTGTTGGATAACCAAAGGGTGAGGTTGGAGGCGGCTTCGTTGGCGTTTGAAGAGAGGGCTGGGGAGGTTTGAAGGAGCGATGTGGAGATCTGTTCTGTGGTGATTTTGTTCCAGTTTCTTTGTAGAGTTGGTTGGAGGTGGATGGTGGGTTTCGGCTTGTTGTAGGTGAAATGAACGCAGCTGTGGTCAGTCCAGAGGAGATCCGTAGTGTGGCTGAAGGAGACATGGTTGCTGGAGGTGAAGATGGGGTCTAGAGTGTGACCTGCGATGTGGGTGGGGGAAGTGACCAGTTGTTTAAGTCCGAGGTTGGCGAGGTTGTCCAAGAGGGTGGCGGTGTTGCGGTCGTTGCTCTTTTCAAGGTGGAAGTTGAGGTCTCCCAGAAGGATGTAGTCTTCGGAGGGGAGCGCGTGTGGGGTGATGAAGTCCGTGATGTCTTCACTGAATTTTGCGCGGGGTCCTGGTGGTCTGTAGAGGAGAGTGCCTCGGAGTGTGGTCTTGGGGTCGATGTGGATCTGGAAGTGAAGGTGTTCGGAGTTGGCGAGGTTGGCGTCAGAGCTGGTTGAGATGCGGATAGTTTTCTTATGGACGATGGCGATTCCACCTCCTGTATGGTCAGTGCGGTCCTTGCGTGTGATCTTATAGTCATCAGGGATAGCGATGGCGATGTCAGGGGCGGAGGAAGCGTTCATCCATGTTTCCGTTAGGAAGGCGACGTCAGGAGAGATGGTGTCAAGTAGGTTCCAAAGGTCAATGGCGTGCCTGTGGACCGAGCGGGTGTTGAGAAGGATGCATTCTAGGTGGTTGGGGTCGGGAATCTGTGTTGTGGTCGTAGCGGAGATGTTGTCGGTGCCGCTAAATTCGCAGGAGGGGCAGGAGAACGGTCCATGGGTGCGACCAGGAGCGGCTTGGAAGCAGTTTGGGGCGCGACCGGGGTTAAGGGCTAGGAGGGTGGCGGCATCGTAGGTAACGCGGGGGGGCTGGGCAGCGCGAGGGGCAGGGGGTCTGGCGCTGGGCGCGGTCCAGGCGCGGACGGGCGTAGACGGGCTTACCTTTGGCGCACCTTCGGCGTGGCCGAAGCGCGTGGACGCTGCGCGTGGGGGCATTGGCCATAAATGGAAGGTGGAGGGGGCGGAGCGTGGGAGGGTGAGCTGGGAGGCGTTAGCGAAGGGGGAGGGACGGGCTGCAGGCACAACAAAATGGAGGGTTTCTAAACAACAACACGGCGCTATGCGAGGGCAGAGTAGATGCACCAAAACAAATGCGGTCAGTTACAGCGTCGGCGCTATGCACACAGGTAGCAATTAATATTAAAAATCTCCAGATGGGCAACAGTAGTAATAGCACAATACGCCTGAGATAGTGTCTGCACTAAACAGCTATCAGCTACGCAATGCGGAGCGCTACGCGGTGGAATGGGCGCTTTATCACGGGAGAGTAAAATGCTAGATGAAAGATAAGCCAGTGATTCAAATGAATCAAATAATCAGCGCTACGATACCGCAGTGGCGCTTGTAGGTCAGGAGGTGAGCAAGGAGCAACCGCTTCGCAGGGAGTTCAGCTGGTCACAGGGGCTTCTCAGCCGAGTGCTTCCAAGTGCTTCGTGGGTGGGAGGGTGAGCTGGGAGGCGTTAGCGAAGGGGGAGGGACGGGCTGCAGGCACAACAAAATGGAGGGTTTCTAAACAACAACACGGCGCTATGCGAGGGCAGAGTAGATGCACCAAAACAAATGCGGTCAGTTACAGCGTCGGCGCTATGCACACAGGTAGCAATTAATATTAAAAATCTCCAGATGGGCAACAGTAGTAATAGCACAATACGCCTGAGATAGTGTCTGCACTAAACAGCTATCAGCTACGCAATGCGGAGCGCTACGCGGTGGAATGGGCGCTTTATCACGGGAGAGTAAAATGCTAGATGAAAGATAAGCCAGTGATTCAAATGAATCAAATAATCAGCGCTACGATACCGCAGTGGCGCTTGTAGGTCAGGAGGTGAGCAAGGAGCAACCGCTTCGCAGGGAGTTCAGCTGGTCAACACCGCTCCCACTTGTCCGGCATGACAGGATTTCTCCTGAGGGTATATCAGTATATCATCGATATACACTACCACAAATCGATCCAAATAATCTTTCAACACATCGTTAATGAAAAATTGGAAAGCTGCTGGGGCATTACAAAGCCCAAAGGGCATCACCAGATATTCATAGAGTCCATATCGCGCCTTGAACGCCGTCTTCCATTCATCCCCCTCGCGTACCCTGACCAGATGATAAGCCCCCCGTAAGTCCAAACGGGTATAGATCTTTGCTTCCCTCACCTGGTCAAGCACGACAGAGATGAGGGGGAGAGGATAACGATTACGGACGGTGTTTTGGTTCAAGACGCGATAATCCACACAAGCCCTTAGGTCCCCATTGGCTTTCGCTATGAAGAACAGAGGAGAGGCTGCAGGGGAGCGGGAAGGCCGGATGAACCCCAAGCGAAGGTAGTGGTCAATGTATTCCTTCAAGTGGGCAGTCTCAGGTACTGACAAAGCATATACCCTGCAGGTAGGAATAGTAGCCCCTTCGACTAGGTCTATGCGACAATCATACTCTCTGTGTGGAGGAAGGGTTTCGGCTTTAACTTCACTGAACACATCTCTATAGGGACGATATACATCAGGGAGTTGTACGTCTTTTTCCACTGCCGTAGCTGCCAAATAGGGTGTGGATAGAACAGCCACGTGAGCAGAAGGTCCAGGCACCATATGATCCTGACAAAACTCAGGCAAGAACTCAAATGACTTGTTTTTCCAATTAACAACAGGATTGTGTCGACATAACCATGGCATTCCCAGGATTACACTGTGAAAGTATATACCCAGGCCTACAATTGTAAGGACAACCAAGGCTATTTCAACAACAAACTTAAAAAAGGGGTGAACACACAAAAAGAGTTTTTTTCTGATATTTAAGAATTTAATTCTAGTGATAAAACAATTGATCAATAACATATAACAAAACAGATATATTCAATACACTTAATACAATATTTTCATTAATACATTTCTTAAAAACGATATATGTTTTGGTTAATGTGCAGGTTTACGGATAAGGTCTTCCCAGATATTGTTGGGGGGCTGTTTATTTCAACGCGTTTCGACACGTGGTTGTGTCTTCATCAGGAAATTATTTATACAGCCAATTTTCTAGACTTTCTTTTTCCGCTTTTTTAAAAATTTCAGAACGATGAGGGCGAAGAGTGAGGCACCTTTCTTTACCTTTGCAATCAAAATTGGTATGTGAAACCTGGGTTTAGCGGTTTCACTGCATACATCCCACTCTTCTGTTCGGACAATTAAAACATACTATGCTCTTTAAAAACAAGTATTCTTCTTAGATTATTATGTCAGCGTTATGGATCCTTAGCGTTATAGATCCTTAGCGTCATAGATGTTTAGCCAACTAAAAGCGCCAGCATGGGACGTCGTGTGCAAGATAAAATCGTCTCTTTGGGTAACAGTAATTCTTTTTTTTTAAAAATGGGATTTAATCAATCCTGTCTGTTCAATTTCATGAGCAGATAGATAAATGAAGCAGCATTTTCATGTTCTATTATTTCCAAATTCTTCTAAAAACTCCTGATAGATAAGCGTGTTCTTATTAGAGTAGAAGTTTTCAGCGGTTAGGATGATGACAGACTTCTGTCTCACGACGCCTCGCCTGGTGCAGAAGAAACCCCTTTTTTCTTAATGCCAGATTAATCATGTCCACACATGTTTTGGGTTGAGGGTCAACTTGAGCCACCACGTCTTTTAAATCCTCTTTTAACCCCTGATAGAAAAGGGACATTCTTTTTTCCTCAGGCCATTCGGCCTCAGCCACTAATCTATTAAACGTGGTCAAATAAGTGATCAACTCGCTTTTACCTTGCTTCAACTCCAGGAGTTCTTTATCCGCACTGAATGTAGCAGCCCTGCGATCAAACATTTTCTCGAATTCTACTCTAAAGGCAGCCCAATCTGACAAGATGGGATCGTTCTTTTTAACTAGCGGGACCGCCCAATTGGCTGCGTCCCCCACTAGATAGGAGATGGCGAAAGCCACCCTAGAATGGTTATTAGGGAACAAAGCGGGTTTACAGGAAAAGTGAAGTAATATCTGGGTTAGAAAAACCTGAGTTTTACGTGGATCTCCTGAGTACCTTTCGGGCGTGGCCTAAGGAATGGGAGGGGGAAATGACACTTGCACCGAAGATGCAGGAGAGGAGGCATTGAAGGGATTCCTAGTCAACTTTTCGACCTTATCTCTTAAGGCGGTTGTTTCCGCCTTTGACGAGGCCAGCTCCTGCTGGACCAACACCAAAGCGTGCAACACATCCTCCATGGTGGCCATTATCAGTACAACCGAACCAGGCAGAGTGTAATTCTTGGGCTAGTGATTCTGTCAGGATCAGCACTCTGCAGGATTCGATTGCAGCGATAAGCTCCACCTCCGGACCTCTCAAATACCCTGACTGTATAATCACAGGGTACTCGAGCGATACGGTGAGGGAAAAACCCCAAAAGGGGAAAATCCAGGGAGGGAAAGGAAGAGACAGCAGGGAAAGGAAGCTGTAAAACAAATGAAACAGATTAGTGCACTTCCTAAGTCTACTCTCAGTAAAGTCTCACTAGAACAGATTATCACCTGTGCTGATTATGACTCGTTCTCCGAACGACGGCACTCCCCCTTCCCTCTTTTCCCTACACAACACAATAAGCATAGTTAGTATATATCGCTATGGCAACACACTACACTATGTATATGCTATTCACATAAGTAACATACCCCCAGAGTGAGATCACTCAAAGTAATGTATTCTCTACTGCCAATTGAGTCTTGGACAGTGTTCTGCCTCCCATAAATCACAGGAAAAGAAAGTGCAAAAAACAGTACAAAATGAGCTGGAGCTTATTTCAATTCAACTGATATAAATTGCGTCATCTATATCCATGAATGCCATATATTTCTCCACAGTTCAAAACAAAACCGGTGAGGTGTAGCGCAATGCCACTGCCACCCGCCTTGGCACTTGTAATCCACACCGTGTAGCTAAGTTAACGTCATCTCTTCATGACGGTAATGCGGAGGATACCCCCTGCATTCCGCCACTTGTCTTTGATGCCCCTTCAATCCCGGAGCAAGCAAACAACCAGTTCCTCCCTAGCCAGGGAAGGCAAGAAACAAACACTGTTCCAAAAGGAGCCAGGACTGACTCGAATGGCTCCACAACACGAGCGCGCGGCGCTCCTTCAAACAAACATGAAAGGCAAGTTAATTATATTCTTAACGATACCCAAGGCTGTATTTCCAGCGCAGCAGAATTCCTCAAAGCACTCTCTCCTTGAAAACAGCAGGAGAACCGAGAGCAGCCGCTCCCGCGGAATCAAAACAAATCACTAGCGCCGAGTATCCCGTTCACCTGCGCTAAATCCCATCGAGGGCAAAGGCTCATGGGACTTGTAGTTCCATGCCCATGTCACCTGGGAACTGTAGTCTTTGGCAGGTGCGAGGGCAAATTCCTGACATCCTGACCCTGTGCCTCATGGGAAAAGTCCAGCCCGAACTGCCAAGCCATGTTTTCCCTGGACCGGAATCAAGCATCCTAGGACCGGTTTCTGGCTATCAGCCGTCTTCAGCCAGGATAGCATGACTCCAGTGGCTTAGTGAGCACGGGACCCACGTCTGGGCATACCCTTCCCACATAGGGTGAACAGCAAAACACACAAGATGATGGGTGGAATGTTGCACAATGGCAAAACATCCACCCTCAGTCACAGATCTGGGTTTAATCCATCGTTATTTTGCTCACCAAGCCACCCCAGTTCAGACATGGCCATATGCAAATCAGTCTTGACCCTGTGCCTCATGGGAACAGTCCAGCCCGAACTGCCAAGCCATGTCTTCCCTGGACCGGAATCAAGCATCCTAGGACCGGTTTCTGGTTATCAGCCCTCTTCAGCCAGGATAGCTTGACTCCAGTGGCTTAGTGAGCACAGGACCCACGTCTGGGCATACCCTTCCCACATAGGGTGAACAGCAAAACACACAAGATGATGGATGGAATGTTGCACAATGGCAAAACATACACCCCCAGTCACAGATCTGGGTTTAATCCATCTTTATTTTGCTCACCAAGCCACCCCAGTTCAGACATGGCCATATGCAAATCAGTCTTGTGTCAGGATCAGCACTCTGCAGGATTCGATTGCAGCGATAAGCTCCACCTCTGGACCTCCCAAATACCCTGACTGTATAATCAGAGGGTACTCGAGCGATACGGTGAGGGAAAAACCCCAAAAGGGGAAAACCCAGGGAGGGAAAGGAAGGGACAGCAGGGAAAGGAAGCTGTAAAACAAATGAAACAGATTAGTGCACTTCCTAAGTCTACTCTCAGTAAAGTCTCACTAGAACAGATTATCACCTGTGCTGATTATGACTCGTTCTCTGAACGACGTCACTCCCCCTTCCATCTTTTCCCTACACAACACAATAAGCACAGTTAGTATATATCGCTATTGCAACACACTACACTATGTATATGCTATTCACATAAGTAACATACCCCCAGAGTGAGATCACTCAAAGTAATGTATTCTCTACTGCCAATTGAGTCTTGGACAGTGTTCTGCCTCCCATAAATCACAGGAAAAGAAAGTGCAAAAAACAGTACAAAATGAGCTGGAGCTTATTTCAATTCAACTGATATAAATTGCGTCATCTATATCCATGAATGCCATATAATCCTCCACAGTTCAAAACAAAACCAAATACGGTGAGGTGTAGCGCAATGCCACGGCCATCCGCCTTGGCACTTGTAATCCACACCGTGTAGCCAAGTTAACGTCATCTCTTCATGACGGTAATGCGGAGGATACCCCCTGCATTCCGCCACTTGTCTTTGATGCCCCTTCAATCTTGGAGCAAGCAAACAACCAGTTCCTCCCTAGCCAGTGAAGGCGAGAAACAAAAACTGTTCCAAAAGGAGCCAGGACTGACTCGAATGGCTCCACAACACGAGCGCGCGGCGCTCCTTCAAACAAACATGAAAGGCAAGTTAATTATATTCTTAACGATACCCAAGGCTGTATTTCCAGCGCAGCAGGATTCCTCAAAGCACTCTCCCCTTGAAAACAGCAGGAGAACCGAGAGCAGCCGCTCCCGCGGAATCAAAACAAATCACTAGCGCCGAGTATCCCGTTCACCTGCGCTAAATCCTATCGAGGGCAAAGGCTCATGGGACTTGTAGTTCCATGCCCATGTCACCTGGGAACTGTAGTCTTTGGCAGGCGCGAGGGCTAATTCCTGACAGTACGCCCTCCTCCCAAGCGCCTCCTAGGGCCTGGTTTGGCCGGGAACCTCCGTTGGAACGAAGCAATAGCTCTAGGTGCATGCACATTACTCCATGGCGCCCATGAATCATCCTCAACCGTATAACCCTTCCAGGAGATCAAATACCATAACACACCCCTGCACATCTTGGATTCACGAATGGATCTAACCTCATTCTCTGGTCCACCCTCTCTTTCCACAGGCGGGGGCGCCCTCCTCTGTGACGTGAGAGCCTTTTTTAGTAACTGGACATGAAACACTGTATGGATTCTCAAAGTGCAAGGCAACCGCAGTTTGTAAGCCACAGGGTTGATTTGTTTCACTGTCTGATTGGGACCAATAAAGCGTTAACCATAACCATGGCATTCCCAGGATTACATCATACTGAGGAGCTGCAATGATATTCAGAGTTAAGAGCTCGGAGTGTATGTTCCCTCGCATGATAACAGACAGCCCCACCTCTCTAGTCCTTTCAGTTATCTGACCTGATTTTAAAGGCTTACCATCTACTGCTAGAACTTCCTCAGGATTCTCTCTCTGAATACGTGGCAAGGCCGGACGAGACACCAGGCCATCATCAATGAAATTACCTGTTGCTCCAGAGTCCAACATAACCAACACCTGATGAAACTTGTGCTCACATTCTAGCGTCATTCCTATGACAAAATGGGACTCGGTTTCCCCTACCCCAATAGTCGATAGCGAGGTTAATTTCCATTCCGGTCCCCCTTCTGACCCTAGTTTATTGGGTTCTCCCTGTTCATCATCAGGTACTGTGGCTGAAACAGCCACTCTCTTAAATCTGCTGACACTAGATGACTTGGGTTTGGAGGGACATTCTCTAACGTAATGCCCCTTCTTCCCACAGTACATACACAGGCCCTGTGTTCTCCTGGCTTCCCTCTCTGCCTTGGATAACGGGGCTCTTAGTGCTCCAATCTCCATAGGTTCTGAACTACTTTCTGTCCCCCCAGATGTCTTTTGAGTGGGACGGTCATAATGGAACGTTCCTCTATCCCATCTTCTCCTATTACCCCCTCTCTCTGTCATGCGACCGTCTAATCTTAATGCCAGATTAATCATGTCCACACATGTTTTGGGTTGAGGGTCAACTTGAGCCACCACGTCTTTTAAATCCTCTTTTAACCCCTGATAGAAAAGGGACATTCTTTTTTCCTCAGGCCATTCGGCCTCAGCCACTAATCTATTAAACGTGGTCAAATAAGTGATCAACTCGCTTTTACCTTGCTTCAACTCCAGGAGTTCTTTATCCGCACTGAATGTAGCAGCCCTGCGATCAAACACTTTCTCGAATTCTACTCTAAAGGCAGCCCAATCTGACAAGATGGGATCGTTCTTTTTAACTAGCGGGACCGCCCAATTGGCTGCGTCCCCCACTAGATAGGAGATGGCGAAAGCCACCCTAGAATGGTTATTAGGGAACAAAGCGGGTTTACAGGAAAAGTGAAGTAATATCTGGGTTAGAAAAACCTGAGTTTTACGTGGATCTCCTGAGTACCTTTCGGGCGTGGCCTAAGGAATGGGAGGGGGAAATGACACTTGCACCGAAGATGCAGGAGAGGAGGCATTGAAGGGATTCCTAGTCAACTTTTCGACCTTATCTCTTAAGGCGGTTGTTTCCGCCTTTGACGAGGCCAGCTCCTGCTGGACCAACACCAAAGCGTGCAACACATCCTCCATGGTGGCCATTATCAGTACAACCGAACCGGGCAGAGTGTAATTCTTGGGCTAGTGATTCTGTCAGGATCAGCACTCTGCAGGATTCGATTGCAGCGATAAGCTCCACCTCCGGACCTCTCAAATACCCTGACTGTATAATCACAGGGTACTCGAGCGATACGGTGAGGGAAAAACCCCAAAAGGGGAAAATCCAGGGAGGGAAAGGAAGGGACAGCAGGGAAAGGAAGCTGTAAAACAAATGAAACAGATTAGTGCACTTCCTAAGTCTACTCTCAGTAAAGTCTCACTAGAACAGATTATCACCTGTGCTGATTATGACTCGTTCTCCGAACGACGGCACTCCCCCTTCCCTCTTTTCCCTACACAACACAATAAGCATAGTTAGTATATATCGCTATGGCAACACACTACACTATGTATATGCTATTCACATAAGTAACATACCCCCAGAGTGAGATCACTCAAAGTAATGTATTCTCTACTGCCAATTGAGTCTTGGACAGTGTTCTGCCTCCCATAAATCACAGGAAAAGAAAGTGCAAAAAACAGTACAAAATGAGCTGGAGCTTATTTCAATTCAACTGATATAAATTGCGTCATCTATATCCATGAATGCCATATATTTCTCCACAGTTCAAAACAAAACCGGTGAGGTGTAGCGCAATGCCACTGCCACCCGCCTTGGCACTTGTAATCCACACCGTGTAGCTAAGTTAACGTCATCTCTTCATGACGGTAATGCGGAGGATACCCCCTGCATTCCGCCACTTGTCTTTGATGCCCCTTCAATCCCGGAACAAGCAAACAACCAGTTCCTCCCTAGCCAGGGAAGGCAAGAAACAAACACTGTTCCAAAAGGAGCCAGGACTGACTCGAATGGCTCCACAACACGAGCGCGCGGCGCTCCTTCAAACAAACATGAAAGGCAAGTTAATTATATTCTTAACGATACCCAAGGCTGTATTTCCAGCGCAGCAGGATTCCTCAAAGCACTCTCTCCTTGAAAACAGCAGGAGAACCGAGAGCAGCCGCTCCCGCGGAATCAAAACAAATCATTAGCGCCGAGTATCCCGTTCACCTGCGCTAAATCCCATCGAGGGCAAAGGCTCATGGGACTTGTAGTTC
Source organism: Lissotriton helveticus (assembly GCF_964261635.1). Taxonomy (NCBI): domain Eukaryota; kingdom Metazoa; phylum Chordata; class Amphibia; order Caudata; family Salamandridae; genus Lissotriton; species Lissotriton helveticus. The sequence goes on along the minus strand of NC_136068.1, from coordinate 1,509,231,371 downwards.
CATGCCCATGTCACCTGGGAACTGTAGTCTTTGGCAGGTGCGAGGGCTAATTCCTGACATCCTGACCCTGTGCCTCATGGGAAAAGTCCAGCCCGAACTGCCAAGCCATGTTTTCCCTGGACCGGAATCAAGCATCCTAGGACCGGTTTCTGGCTATCAGCCGTCTTCAGCCAGGATAGCATGACTCCAGTGGCTTAGTGAGCACGGGACCCACGTCTGGGCATACCCTTCCCACATAGGGTGAACAGCAAAACACACAAGATGATGGGTGGAATGTTGCACAATGGCAAAACATCCACCCTCAGTCACAGATCTGGGTTTAATCCATCGTTATTTTGCTCACCAAGCCACCCCAGTTCAGACATGGCCATATGCAAATCAGTCTTGACCCTGTGCCTCATGGGAACAGTCCAGCCCGAACTGCCAAGCCATGTCTTCCCTGGACCGGAATCAAGCATCCTAGGACCGGTTTCTGGTTATCAGCCCTCTTCAGCCAGGATAGCTTGACTCCAGTGGCTTAGTGAGCACGGGACCCATGTCTGGGCATACCCTTCCCACATAGGGTGAACAGCAAAACACACAAGATGATGGGTGGAATGTTGCACAATGGCAAAACATCCACCCTCAGTCACAGATCTGGGTTTAATCCATCGTTATTTTGCTCACCAAGCCACCCCAGTTCAGACATGGCCATATGCAAATCAGTCTTGACCCTGTGCCTCATGGGAACAGTCCAGCCCGAACTGCCAAGCCATGTCTTCCCTGGACCGGAATCAAGCATCCTAGGACCGGTTTCTGGTTATCAGCCCTCTTCAGCCAGGATAGCTTGACTCCAGTGGCTTAGTGAGCACAGGACCCACGTCTGGGCATACCCTTCCCACATAGGGTGAACAGCAAAACACACAAGATGATGGATGGAATGTTGCACAATGGCAAAACATACACCCCCAGTCACAGATCTGGGTTTAATCCATCTTTATTTTGCTCACCAAGCCACCCCAGTTCAGACATGGCCATATGCAAATCAGTCTTGTGTCAGGATCAGCACTCTGCAGGATTCGATTGCAGCGATAAGCTCCACCTCTGGACCTCCCAAATACCCTGACTGTATAATCAGAGGGTACTCGAGCGATACGGTGAGGGAAAAACCCCAAAAGGGGAAAACCCAGGGAGGGAAAGGAAGGGACAGCAGGGAAAGGAAGCTGTAAAACAAATGAAACAGATGAGTGCACTTCCTAAGTCTACTCTCAGTAAAGTCTCACTAGAACAGATTATCACCTGTTCTGATTATGACTCGTTCTCTGAACGACGTCACTCCCCCTTCCATATTTTCCCTACACAACACAATAAGCACAGTTAGTATATATCGCTATTGCAACACACTACACTATGTATATGCTATTCACATAAGTAACATACCCCCAGAGTGAGATCACTCAAAGTAATGTATTCTCTACTGCCAATTGAGTCTTGGACAGTGTTCTGCCTCCCATAAATCACAGGAAAAGAAAGTGCAAAAAACAGTACAAAATGAGCTGGAGCTTATTTCAATTCAACTGATATAAATTGCGTCATCTATATCCATGAATGCCATATAATCCTCCACAGTTCAAAACAAAACCAAATACGGTGAGGTGTAGCGCAATGCCACGGCCATCCGCCTTGGCACTTGTAATCCACACCGTGTAGCCAAGTTAACGTCATCTCTTCATGACGGTAATGCGGAGGATACCCCCTGCATTCCGCCACTTGTCTTTGATGCCCCTTCAATCTTGGAGCAAGCAAACAACCAGTTCCTCCCTAGCCAGTGAAGGCGAGAAACAAAAACTGTTCCAAAAGGAGCCAGGACTGACTCGAATGGCTCCACAACACGAGCGCGCGGCGCTCCTTCAAACAAACATGAAAGGCAAGTTAATTATATTCTTAACGATACCCAAGGCTGTATTTCCAGCGCAGCAGGATTCCTCAAAGCACTCTCCCCTTGAAAACAGCAGGAGAACCGAGAGCAGCCGCTCCCGCGGAATCAAAACAAATCACTAGCGCCGAGTATCCCGTTCACCTGCGCTAAATCCTATCGAGGGCAAAGGCTCATGGGACTTGTAGTTCCATGCCCATGTCACCTGGGAACTGTAGTCTTTGGCAGGCGCGAGGGCTAATTCCTGACAGTACGCCCTCCTCCCAAGCGCCTCCTAGGGCCTGGTTTGGCCGGGAACCTCCGTTGGAACGAAGCAATAGCTCTAGGTGCATGCACATTACTCCATGGCGCCCATGAATCATCCTCAACCGTATAACCCTTCCAGGAGATCAAATACCATAACACACCCCTGCACATCTTGGATTCACGAATGGATCTAACCTCATTCTCTGGTCCACCCTCTCTTTCCACAGGCGGGGGCGCCCTCCTCTGTGACGTGAGAGCCTTTTTTAGTAACTGGACATGAAACACTGTATGGATTCTCAAAGTGCAAGGCAACCGCAGTTTGTAAGCCACAGGGTTGATTTGTTTCACTATCTGATAGGGACCAATAAAGCGTGGATGGAATACGCTTCTTAACTTAAAACGGATGTACCTAGTGGATATCCACACCTTGTCCCCCACCTTAAACTGAGGACCGGGAATCCTGTGCTTATCCTCCCATCGTTTGTACACCTCTTTGGCTTTCAACAAATGTTTCTGCACTTCCCTATGCACTCTCTTCAATGTACGCATGCGAGCCATCACAGTGGGCTGATCGCCTATATCAGATGGGAAGGTAATAGGCAAAGTGTTGGCATCATAACCGTAATTGGCCTTGAAAGGAGACCTGCCAGTCGAGCTATGCCACGCGTTATTGTATGCCAATTCAGCCATCCATAACAAGTCCACCCATGATTCATGTGCTTCCTTGGAATAACACCGTAAGTATTTTTTCACGGTTTGATTCAGCCTCTCCGTCTGCCCATCGGTCTGTGGGTGAAAGCTTGTTGAAAGAGCTGAATCAAACCCCAAAGCCTTACACCACATTCTCCAGAAACGAGCAACAAATTGAGGCCCCCTATCAGACACAATCACCTGGGGAATGCCATGTAACCGTATGACCTGGGAAGCCAGTAACTGGGCGGTTTGGCTTGCCGTGGGGAGATTCTTACATGGTATAAAATAACCCATCTTAGTCAAATTATCGACCACTACCAGGATAGCTGAACACCCCTGATCACAGGGCAAACCCGTTATAAAATCCAGGCTTATATTCTGCCACGGGTAAGCAGGTGTGGGCATGGGCATCAGTTGACCTTTCTTTCTCGAGTTTTCCCCTTTTGCTCTTGCACACTCTTCACAGCACTTCACCCAATATGTAGCATCCTTAACCAATGAATCCCACCAAAAATACCTTCGAAGAAGACTCAATGTTTTAGCTATTCCTGGGTGCCCAGCCATGGGTGCTATATGACACCATTCAAAAGCCTTCTTCTGTATCTCAACTGTGGGTAGGTACAAACAATCACCCTGGAAAGGCAGTCCTTTCCTTACCGATCTTCCCGGTTTGATAGTAGCCCATTTATCCCAGGCCTTTAAAGACCGTGAGTTCTTCACCTCATCCAGAAACTCTCCACACGAACCACACACAACACCTTGGCTGCTGGGATAATGGCATGTTGGACCTCTTCCTGCTGTCCATCTGGCGTAGCTTGTCTGGACAAAGCGTCTGCCTTCCTATTGTCTATGCCAGGTCTAAAGGTCACTACAAAGTTGTACTCAGCAAAGAAAAGCATCCAACGCATTTGTCTTTGTGTCAAATGCCTAGCCGAAGTCATGTACTGGAGGTTTCTATGGTCTGTGTATACGGTCACCGCATGACAGGCCCCCCACAGATATTGCCTCCACTCTTGAAAAGCACGCTTTATAGCCAACAGTTCTTTTTCTGCAATAGTGCAATTGTACTCAGCAGGGCTCAATTTCTGTGATAAGTATGCCACAGGATGGAGCTGGCCTGTAAGTGAATTTCTCTGAGACAACACCGCCCCTATCGCTTCCTCTGAAGCGTCTGCTTCCACCACAAAGGGATGTTCCAGTACAGGGTGAGCCAACACAGGAGCCGTAACAAACTCATTCTTTAGGGTCCTGAAAGCCTCGTTAGCTTCTTCAGTCCATGCAAACTGCACCCCTTTTCACAACAGCCTGGTAATTGGAACAGCCTTTTGTGAGAATTGTACTATAAAACGGTGGTAATAATTGGCAAAACCCCAAAAACTTTGCACTTCCCGCACGTTCTTAGGGATTGGCCATTCTTGCACTGCCTGGACCTTCCGGTCTGACATCTGTAATCCTTTAGGGCTGAGGTTCACCCCCAAGAACTCCACCTCGTGTACCCCAAACTCACACTTGCTCAATTTCACATACAGATGGTGTTCCCTCAACTTCTCCAACACCGCTCCCACTTGTCCGGCATGACAGGATTTCTCCTGAGAGTATATCAGTATATCATCGATATACACTACCACGAATCGATCCAAATAATCTTTCAACACATCGTTAATGAAAAATTGGAAAGCTGCTGGGGCATTACAAAGCCCAAAGGGCATCACCAGATATTCATAGAGTCCATATCGCGCCTTGAACGCCGTCTTCCATTCATCCCCCTCGCGTACCCTGACCAGATGATAAGCCCCCCGTAAGTCCAAACGGGTATAGATCTTTGCTTCCCTCACCTGGTCAAGCACGACAGAGATGAGGGGGAGAGGATAACGATTACGGACGGTGTTTTGGTTCAAGACGCGATAATCCACACAAGCCCTTAGGTCCCCATTGGCTTTCGCTATGAAGAACAGAGGAGAGGCTGCAGGGGAGCGGGAAGGCCGGATGAACCCCAAGCGAAGGTAGTGGTCAATGTATTCCTTCAAGTGGGCAGTCTCAGGTACTGACAAAGCATATACCCTGCAGGTAGGAATAGTAGCCCCTTCGACTAGGTCTATGCGACAATCATACTCTCTGTGTGGAGGAAGGGTTTCGGCTTTAACTTCACTGAACACATCTCTATAGGGACGATATACATCAGGGAGTTGTACGTATTTTTCCGCTGCCGTAGCTGCCAAATAGGGTGTGGATAGAACAGCCACGTGAGCAGAAGGTCCAGGCACCATATGATCCTGACAAAACTCAGGCAAGAACTCAAATGACTTGTTTTTCCAATTAACAACAGGATTGTGTCGACATAACCATGGCATTCCCAGGATTACATCATACTGAGGAGCTGCAATGATATTCAGAGTTAAGAGCTCGGAGTGTATGTTCCCTCGCATGATAACAGACAGCCCCACCTCTCTAGTCCTTTCAGTTATCTGACCTGATTTTAAAGGCTTACCATCTACTGCTAGAACTTCCTCAGGATTCTCTCTCTGAATACGTGGCAAGGCCGGACGAGACACCAGGCCATCATCAATGAAATTACCTGTTGCTCCAGAGTCCAACATAACCAACACCTGATGAAACTTGTGCTCACATTCTAGCGTCATTCCTATGACAAAATGGGACTCGGTTTCCCCTACCCCAATAGTCGATAGCGAGGTTAATTTCCATTCCGGTCCCCCTTCTGACCCTAGTTTATTGGGTTCTCCCTGTTCATCATCAGGTACTGTGGCCGAAACAGCCACTCTCTTAAATCTACTGACACTAGATGACTTGGGTTTGGAGGGACATTCTCTAACGTAATGCCCCTTCTTCCCACAGTACATACACAGGCCCTGTGTTCTCCTGGCTTCCCTCTCTGCCTTGGATAACGGGGCTCTTAGTGCTCCAATCTCCATAGGTTCTGAACTACTTTCTGTCCCCCCAGATGTCTTTTGAGTGGGACGGTCATAATGGAACGTTCCTCTATTCCATCTTCTCCTATTACCCCCTCTCTCTGTCATGCGACCGTCTAATCTTAATGCCAGATTAATCATGTCCACACATGTTTTGGGTTGAGGGTCAACTTGAGCCACCACGTCTTTTAAATCCTCTTTTAACCCCTGATAGAAAAGGGACATTCTTTTTTCCTCAGGCCATTCGGCCTCAGCCACTAATCTATTAAACGTGGTCAAATAAGTGATCAACTCGCTTTTACCTTGCTTCAACTCCAGGAGTTCTTTATCCGCACTGAATGTAGCAGCCCTGCGATCAAACACTTTCTCGAATTCTGCTCTAAAGGCAGCCCAATCTGACAAGATGGGATCGTTCTTTTTAACTAGCGGGACCGCCCAATTGGCTGCGTCCCCCACTAGATAGGAGATGGCGAAAGCCACCCTAGAATGGTTATTAGGGAACAAAGCGGGTTTACAGGAAAAGTGAAGTAATATCTGGGTTAGAAAAACCTGAGTTTTACGTGGATCTCCTGAGTACCTTTCGGGCGTGGCCTAAGGAATGGGAGGGGGAACTGTCACTTGCACCGAAGATGCAGGAGAGGAGGCATTGAAGGGTTTCCTAGTCAACTTTTCGACCTTATCTCTTAAGGCGGTTGTTTCCGCCTTTGACGAGGCCAGCTCCTGCTGGACCAACACCAAAGCGTGCAACACATCCTCCATGGTGGCCATTATCACTACAACCGAACCGGGCAGAGTGTAATTCTTGGGCTAGTGATTCTGTCAGGATCAGCACTCTGCAGGATTCGATTGCAGCGATAAGCTCCACCTCCGGACCTCTCAAATACCCTGACTGTATAATCACAGGGTACTCGAGCGATACGGTGAGGGAAAAACCCCAAAAGGGGAAAACCCAGGGAGGGAAAGGAAGGGACAGCAGGGAAAGGAAGCTGTAAAACAAATGAAACAGATTAGTGCACTTCCTAAGTCTTCTCTCAGTAAAGTCTCACTAGAACAGATTATCACCTGTGCTGATTATGACTCGTTCTCCGAACGACGGCACTCCCCCTTCCCTCTTTTCCCTACACAACACAATAAGCATAGTTAGTATATATCGCTATGGCAACACACTACACTATGTATATGCTATTCACATAAGTAACATACCCCCAGAGTGAGATCACTCAAAGTAATGTATTCTCTACTGCCAATTGAGTCTTGGACAGTGTTCTGCTTCCCATAAATCACAGGAAAAGAAAGTGCAAAAAACAGTACAAAATGAGCTGGAGCTTATTTCAATTCAACTGATATAAATTGCGTCATCTATATCCATGAATGCCATATATTTCTCCACAGTTCAAAACAAAACCAAATACGGTGAGGTGTAGCGCAATGCCACTGCCACCCGCCTTGGCACTTGTAATCCACACCGTGTAGCTAAGTTAAAGTCATCTCTTCATGACGGTAATGCGGAGGATACCCCCTGCATTCCGCCACTTGTCTTTGATGCCCCTTCAATCCCGGAGCAAGCAAACAATCAGTTCCTCCCTAGCCAGGGAAGGCAAGAAACAAACACTGTTCCAAAAGGAGCCAGGACTGACTCGAATGGCTCCACAACACGAGCGCGCGGCGCTCCTTCAAACAAACATGAAAGGCAAGTTAATTATATTCTTAACGATACCCAAGGCTGTATTTCCAGCGCAGCAGGATTCCTCAAAGCACTCTCTCCTTGAAAACAGCAGGAGAACCGAGAGCAGCCGCTCCCGCGGAATCAAAACAAATCACTAGCGCCGAGTATCCCGTTCACCTGCGTTAAATCCCATCGAGGGCAAAGGCTCATGGGACTTGTAGTTCCATGCCCATGTCACCTGGGAACTGTAGTCTTTGGCAGGTGCGAGGGCTAATTCCTGACATCCTGACCCTGTGCCTCATGGGAAAAGTCCAGCCCGAACTGCCAAGCCATGTTTTCCCTGGACCGGAATCAAGCATCCTAGGACCGGTTTCTGGCTATCAGCCGTCTTCAGCCAGGATAGCATGACTCCAGTGGCTTAGTGAGCACGGGACCCACGTCTGGGCATACCCTTCCCACATAGGGTGAACAGCAAAACACACAAGATGATGGGCGGAATGTTGCACAATGGCAAAACATCCACCCTCAGTCACAGATCTGGGTTTAATCCATCGTTATTTTGCTCACCAAGCCCCCCCAGTTCAGACATGGCCATATGCAAATCAGTCTTGACCCTGTGCATCATGGGCACAGTCCAGCCTGAACTGCCAAGCCATGTCTTCCCTGGACCGGAATCAAGCATCCTAGGACCGGTTTCTGGCTATCAGCCCTCTTCAGCCAGGATAGCTTGACTCCAGTGGCTTAGTGAGCACGGGACCCACGTCTGGGCATACCCTTCCCACATATGGTGAACAGCAAAACACACAACATGATGGACGGAATGTTGCACAATGGCAAAACATACACCCCCAGTCACAGATCTGGGTTTAATCCATCGTTATTTTGCTCACCAAGCCACCCCAGTTCAGACATGGCCATATGCAAATCAGTCTTGAACCTGTGCCTCATGGGAAAAGTCCAACCCGAACTGCCAAGCCATGTCTTCCCTGGACCGGAATCAAGCATCCTAGGACCGGTTTCTAGCTATCAGCCATCTTCAGCCAGGATAGCTTGACTCCAGCGGCTTAGTGAGCACGGGACCCACGTCTGGGCATACCCTTCCCACATAGGGTGAACAGCAAAACACACAAGATGATGGACGGAATGTTGCACAATGGCAAAACATACACCCCCAGTCACAGATCTGGGTTTAATCCATCGTTATTTTGCTCACCAAGCCACCCCAGTTGAGACATGGCCATATGCAAATCAGTCTTGACCCTGTGCCTCATGGGAACAGTCCAGCCCGAACTGCCAAGCCATGTCTTCCCTGGACCGGAATCAAGCATCCTAGGACTGGTTTCTGGCTATCAGCCGTCTTCAGCCAGGTTAGCTTGACTCTAGTGGCTTAGGGCCAGATGTAGGTAATTTCCATTTACCAATTCTTAAATACCGACTCATACTGAATCGGTATTTCAGAATCGGAAAATGGTATGTAGGTAAAAATTCGTTAAAACTTACCGATTCGGAATGACTCGGTATCTCATTTCGGTAGTTACCGAATCGGTAAATTCCGATACGGTAAATGCCGAATCGGTGAAACCTATGGGCCTTCATTCCTATGGGCCTCCTGGCCCATAGGAATGAATGGGTTTTACCGAATCGGAATTACCGAATCGGCATTTACCGAATCGGAATCTACCGATTCGGTAAATACCGAATCGGAAGCTTTAAAAACGACATGTGAGCCTGCCAACCAATCAGGGACACCCTACACACCCCACAACCAAGGCCCAGAGAATCCAACCAATCAGAATGAAGCACCCCTCCCCAGTACCTGTGAGTGGCCACACCCATGCAGGTGCACACCAACGGAACAAACAATTGAGCTGAGGTGAGAGGAGCTGAGCATCCACAGCCAAGCAGTGCTACAGAATGGAGTCTCATGAAGGGCAAAAGGATGGTGGGGAGCGCAAAGGAAAGATAAAGTTCAGCCAAGAAGAACTTCAGGTGGCAGTAGAAGAAATAGTAAGTCACTACAACCAAATATTCGGGAGACAGTCTCTGCATGTTGCAGAGACTGTGAAGAGGAACATATGGCTTGGCATACAGGGCAAAGTGAATGCCATTGGTGTGACCCACCGGGACATCGAGGACATCAAAAAGCGATGGTATGACCTGCGCATCATAACCAAGAGGAAGATTGCTGCGCAAAAAAAGGATGCTGGAGTGACAGGAGGTGGCAGGAGCAAAGCACCAAAGCTGACTGAGATGGAGGAGCTTGTTGAAACCACCATGGAGCCAGAATGCATCCATGGGATTGGAGACCTGGACAGTACAGCAAAAGCAACAAAGAAACAGGGTAAGAGGCATGTACCCTAATCCACAAGCATTAACCTGAACCCGTACCCCACTGTGTCGATTAATTACACTGCAGAACAGCTCATACTTGGTGACAGCAATGCATCATGGTACACGTAGTCATGAGTACATAGATGCAATGCATACACCACAAGACTCTGCAAGGCATGCCACACACATCACCAAACACACAATGTACACTGTGCAAAGGTGTGTAAACGATTTACTTAAGAAATACACACAGGTGAACAACAACATTGACCCTAAGTCAATTTGATTCCACAGGACAGTCCTCACGCACTCCAGCACCAGCAAGGGAGGAGAGGGCACCAGCAACTAAGAGAAGGGAAAAAGAGAAGAAAAAACCAGGTCACAGCGCTGTAGAAGGAGGCAATAACACCACCCAGGAAGCCTCATCACCAGAGCGAGCCACAACACCTGTCCCGCTATCACCGTTGTTGTTTGGATCTCCTGAATTGTTAAGCACACCGCTTACAACCATAGCAACGTCCAGGTTGGCCATGCAGGGAAAGGCAAGTAGGCCTGATGTGCCCCCTCAGAGGATCCTGCAAACCTCTGACTCGGAGAATGAGGATGTTGTACCTCAAACAATTGCACCTGTGGCTGACAAGGCTAGACAACAGATTACAGCAGGCGCTGCGTGCACCAGTGTCCTTGGCAGGAGGGCACGTGAGGGTGGCAAGGGGCAGGAAGGAGAGAGCATCTTCTGTGGCCTGGAGGCCACAATGGTCAAAGTACAGCGCATGCAGGCCAAAGCACTGTTAGCCGTGCATAGGCAGGTTCGCTGCATGAACCATAAAATGACCAACATGGACAAGGGAATAGGCCACATAGCATGTAGTTTGGAGGCAATATCAAAGGGGATAATAGACATCTCCACATACATGGGTGTACTGTCGGATAAGTTGGACAGGGATCAACTACAGTGTGGCAGGGAGCGGCAGTATATGCGGCAGCAGACAAAGGCAATGAACAGATTTGCGTCAGCTACGTCACTACTGTGTCGACGCTCTATATCCATGCCGGATGCAATTGTGCACTGCTGCACAGACGACACGCGGCATGGGAAGAATGACCGCTGCGATGGAGCAGATGCTAACCACTAACACAGGCAATGCTGGTGACACGGGTGTGGAGGAGACAGAGGGGTCAACCAGCAGGAGTGGCTCCAGCACACCTGTACCAGAGGTGCGCAGGAGCGGCAGGCGCAGCCATGCTGAGTCAGGCCCCAGCCGAGATATTGATAACCAGGCACATCAATCGTGCAATGTAGTGCGTGGACGTAAGCACTGACCAATGCCGCAGATCCACACGACTGCACACTGTGACGGCAACTGAGCACAAGCAGTCATGGACATAGACTTTGATGGACAATGGCTTTTCCTATGTGATGATGATGTAGTGACTATTAAACTACACTCGTCAAACACTATACCTGTCTATGTGTCATACATTACCTAGAAATATCGACGTGTAATTTCTGTCCGTCTCAATCTTCTATCTGTTGCTGCTGGTCCTGTTGCTTGGGGGTCTGCATGTTCTTGGTCATCATCAATGTCCTAGTGATGTGTCACCTCCACCTCTGTGCCTTCTTTGGTGGCAAGATTGTGCAAAATGGCACAGGTCACTATTACCTTGCAACACAGGATGGGGGTGTACTGTCGAGCACCTCCACTCTTGTGGAGGCAGCGAAATCTGCTCTTGAGGAGTCCAAATTTTCGCTCCACTACGTTGCGAGTTGACCTGTGTGCCACATTGTATCGCCTTTCGCCTCTGTTAGTTGGGTTGAGGTACGATGTGAGCAAAAAGGAACGCAGGGCATATGCACTATCGCCTAGGAGGGAATGAGAGGTACATGAGTTACATTCACATGACACATTCATCTGCCATTCATTTCAGGGTGTGTTACACTTATTTACCTAGCAGATATCCATCACCAAATTCTCCAGCAACAAGCCGTGTGTATATTCCGCTGTTCTGGAAAATGTAGGAGTCGTGCGTGCTCCCAGGAAATTTGGCCACTATGTCTGTGATGATGTTGCCAGCATTGCATATCACCTGCACATTGATGGAGTGTGTTGACTTACGATTTCTGTAGATGTGTTCAGTGGCTGCAGGTGGGCATAGTGGAATGTGGGTGCCATCTATGCAGCCTATCACATGCGGGAAGTGTGCCAGTCCATAGTAGTCAGTTTTTGTATTGGCAAGATCCGCAGGTGTGTCAGGGAACCGTATGTAATGTTCCATTCTCTGCGTCATGGCATCCAGAAACTTCCTGAAAAAACGGGACAGACAGCTCTGGGATACACCCCCTACTGCAGCTATCACACTCTGGTAGCTCCCAGAGGCAAGCAGGTGTAAGCTACACAGCACCTGCACATGGGGTGGGATGGCGTGGGCCCTGGGTGTTGGGTGATCCAGGTATGGGTGGAGGTCCCTTATTAAGCCCATGATGGTTCTGGGGTGTAGGCTGTACCTCTGAAGTATCTCAGGCTCAGTCAATTGGAACAGGGTGATCCTCTGCCTGTACACCTGCTCCTCCCTTCTCCATACCCTCTCACCTGCAGCCTGCTTTGTCTCATCGCAATCACATAGAATGCCGCCATTCTTGCAACACTGTTGCATTTTGGGCCCTTTTTTATAGCCTGCACCTAGTTACCACCTGCTTTCAGTCCATGGTAAATACCAACGCTTAAATACCGAATTTCATTGAATTCGGTATTTTTTTCCTTTCCTACATCTCGATGGGCATTTTTTCCGATTTCTTATTTACCGATTCGGTAGATAAGAACTCGGTAAATAAGTTATCGGTAAATACTGATTCGGAAAATATGTAATCGGTCAATACAGATTCGGTATTTTACCGATTCATATTTTCCGATTCGGTACATTTTTGACACCTACATCTCATTTTCTAAATACCGGTCGGTAACGGACGATTTTACCGATTTTGGGCCGTTACCGACTGGTATTCGCCTACGTACATCTGGCCCATAGTCTTCGATGCTTTCATCCTCTAACTGCTTCCTCTTGTTAAAACTATGTCTCTCGACCATAATGTTAGGTTGTTCTATGAATCTCTTTTCTAATCTTTTTACAGCTTCTGTATAGTCATCCCACGGTATAAATTGTCCTGGAGGAGGTTCAGATTCCGGCATATTGTCAAAGATTTCTCTTCCAGCATCACCCAACAAACCATAAAGTACTGCTTTTTTTCTTTCTTTAGAGTAATCTTTTCCATCTATAGCAATGATATCGTTTTCAAAAGATTTAGGTCGATATGTATTAAGCCTTTTGTGATTCGCAAACGGCCTTTTTGCATGTTTTGGGATGTATGAAACATTTCCAAAATAAGGAATTGCAAACTTGTGTGATTCCTTATTTTGCCATAGCATTTAGGGAATCGTTATTTTGCGATTCCTTAAACGCTATGTATATAGCATTTTTGGCTAGCGAATTTAGGTTAAGAATTCGCAAATTACCACCAACTTGTAGTTCATGGTAACTTGCGAATTCTTCCAAAAATGCACAATTTGGCATTTTTAAAGGTGGCATGTGATGCACACACATGCCCATAGGGCATGTATGTGCGCCATATGCACACACATGTAGATTTCAGGGGTGCAGCAGGGTGTCTTTGAGACACCCCTGCACCCTTGAAATAATTCTCAAATTGCGATTAGCAATTTGCGAAATCGCAATTTGAGAATTATTTTGCAATCATTCCTATGGGCCTCCTGGCCCATAGGAATGCATTGGAAAATATTCCTTAATTGCGAATTCTCAAAATGCGAATTCGCAAATAAGGAAGAGTAAGGAATCGCAAAAAAAAAGCGATTTTTTTCATACATGCCATTTTGTAATTCCTAAATAGCGATTCCTTAAAAATCGCTATTTGGGAATCGCAAAATACTTTCTTGATACATATCACCCTTAAACCATCGTTGCCATTTAACAGGTGGTTTTCCTGCATTTTGTAGAAATGGATTAATCTGGTATGGTTGAATTTGATATGCCATATTTCTCCTTAAATTGTATCAAAATTAATAAATTTCAATTAATATATGTCTCACCTTCACGTTTTGTAAATCCTCAAAACTTCTTCATTTTAATCCATAAAGTTGTGTTTATAATAATATTTTGTTGAATCGTTACATAAATAACTTTTAAAATGAACGTAAAATGCAATATCTTCAGTCTGTTCGTGGTAACTAAGCTTCTCCGATGTTGCTATGCAAAACAATGCATTAAAAATGGCCGGCATGTTGAATCACGTAAACGTGATGATGTATAACGCTCCAAAGCGTGCATACGCAATCTTCCTTCTTGACGATCGGCTTGAGTCGCGCAGCTTCAAACATGCAGCTCCTCACGCGTTGCTGACGCCAAGCTTCACACGTGCAGCACTCGAATCCAAACAACTTCTGAACGCTCAACGCTATTCGAGGAACTTTACTAAGGTGAATCAATCTTACCCTAAATTAAATTCCGCGTTGATGCAAAGTTTGAAGTTGAAGATTCTTCTTTTCTTTTTTTTTTTTTTTTAAATAAATCGCTCTATTAATATCCTCGGTGGGTTTATATTAAAAATTCAAACCTTCCGATGTTAAAACTGATCCCAGTCCATCGTCGCCATATTTATGTTGTAATTTAGACAGCATAATCCAATGAATAATTAATCAGGAAGGATTTATTATAAAGAATAAGTTCATAAGTAAATAACCCACAGAAATCAAGAGGATCCAGATGCGATGTTGTTAGGTCAAGGAACAAAGACCAACTGCAACGCATCTGGAAGAGAACCTAGAATGTAAAAGACATGACAGAATGCAATACACAAGCTACTTAAAGAAACATAAGCACAGATACAACAAACTTTCTCACCTTGAACAACAGAAATGACAGTGCTATGGTAGAACCAATCTGCAACATTCAGTTACAAATGATCCTCAATGGGGAGGGGCGGGGGGAGGGCCCAAACAAGAGGGTAGATAGGAGGGCCTCTGAGCCGCACCTCAATCTCTGTGCTATAACCCTGCATCATCCTGGTGATTAATGCACCCAATTCGTACTTCTTTTTTAACAGGCCCTTCGACTCCCGTGGCAAACAGAAACTTACCAGGACGACTGGTATTCTGACGACTTTGCAGTTTTCCCAGTGTGGCAGCTGCGCTGCACACTACTTGGGGAATGGCCCTCAGGGGAGCGCAGTGGAGGAGATTGCTCCCGCCGTGCACCTACAAGGTTGTGGGATCATGGTTGTGCAGCCGGCTGGCTGAAGATCCGGTGAAGTTGAGTGGCATGGTAGAGGCAGCTCAATGGGAACTGAAGCCTGCAAAGGAGTCTTGCAGGGAGTGCCAAGTGTGGAATAGGAGTCAGCTGTGCTGTGCCCGCTCCGCTTTGATACCCTACCATCTCCCTGTCGGCCATAGAGGAAGACCTGCTTATCCTTGGCCGGTGACGTTTTGGGACTGAGCAGGTGGGAGCTTGGCATTGACACTAGTGCTGTGATTGGAGAGCTGTTGTAGGACCGGAGAGTACACAGCTGATGACCGACCTATAAGGTGGCTGGATTTCTGCCTCGCCTTACTTGCCATGGGTGGAACGGTGTTCGTCCCCCCACTGCTCTGACTGACCCAGACACCATGGACACTTATACTTGGATTCAGTGCTGGCATGCAGTGTTGATGGAGTTGGTGGCGACTGCCATGGTCTTGTCCAGTTGAGGTCTGGAGGGTATACATTGCAGGTCCTCCACACATTTCAGATTTGTGAGGTCGGAGCAACCAGCGCAAACCTGGTGGTCGCGGAGATGCGCAACTAACATTATTCCTGGGAGAGGGACCACATGCTCTGAACATTGTGGCGAGTCTTTGTCTCTGCTCACAGCCAAGGAAGTACAGGAGCACAGAAATACAGGAGCACAGAAATGCACATAGACTTGGCAAAGAAAAAGTGCCCAAGTCTTCATCCTGCAACAACATTATACTGTACAGACTCCTTCTCAATGGACCACCCAACATGCAGGGACTCATCAGGTGAGCCAACCCTGGTCCCACCAGAGGAACCCACAGAGTTGAATTATTGTCCACAAATCAGGGCACCAGGAAAGCACTGGGATAAAAATAGAATCCATCTCAATCGAGGTCAATCTGATGCAAGTGGACCTCAGAGGAGTCACAGAGAAGGTACACGCGGCTAAGAAATGGGGAAATTGACAACCCTCCTTGTCCAACATTTTCAGGAAAAGAAACATAACTTCAGGGATCTGAAGTGGACTGTGCTCGAGAGGGTTACAGGAGAAACACAAAACATTGACAGTATTCTAGCCAGAAAGGAGGCAAGGTAGATTTTTTCTGAGAAAGCGGACCGCTTAGGTCTGAATGATTCCATTAAATGGAATAAAATTGGCAAACAATAAAGCCCTGATGCAGTCATGGGCATGTCCTGGGTCACTGAGGGCTTTAGATACCCCGGAGAGATTAGCCAATGAAATTACCGATTTTTGTCTGTAACCTTGATTTGTGAAATTAACAATAACCATCTACGAGGATCATTCACCTATGTGATCAGGCAGTTGCGGTAGAGTTTCTAATACCTTCATGTAGGGTAGAATTTACATCTGTTTCCCCCCTGTACCAAGCCCACAAGAGTACACGACTGTGTGAAATAGAAGTACTGAAAATGATTACATATTTGAAAAACAATCAATTGTGGTCAAAATAAAATGTAGGGTATAATTAATATCTGTTCCCTTCTTTTGTTTTAATTCCACTCTAGTATACAAATATTGAAATATTAAAAAGGATTTCATAATTTTAAAATATTCACTATTTTTTTTTAAATAGAATAAATGAGCATGTTATACATTTTATTTTTTAAATGTGTCGTGATTATACCCCTAGATGAACTAAATAGGCTAAAAATAAGTGGTTCTATATCAATGGTTTGGAACAAAGTAGGAATCACTCCAATATGGTAACAAGGAAACTGGTGAGGTGATTTCCAGGACACCTGGACCTAAGGGTGAGGGCGTGTTCAAATTCTAAACGTCCGCGTCCATAGGAAATCTTCGGGACAGAGCATTAAGTGGCCAGCTGTATGCGGTAGCGGTAAGGGCTAAGAACGGGTGCGGGACTTGAGAGCAGGGGCGAGGACGGCAAAGTTTCCTCTGTTCAAACGCTCACAGGTCCATTTGCTTGTAAGGTTGGTCTCGACAATGGGTGTTGTAAGTTACTGGTGAGGCACAAAGGCTCACAATGGGGCATAGTAGTCATGTCACAGGTTTTTTTTACTTTGTAAGAGTGAAAAACAGCAAATGAAAAATTCTGGCAATAGACTTGTGAGGGCCTTTTACAGGGTCGAATAATGAGTGCATTTGATCTTTGTAATATGTGTTATGTCTGAAACATGTGTATTTTAGGTGGTACTGACGATCGCAGTTGTCACGGGACATGTGACTGGTTGGTGCGTGATCCCCTGAAGAGTGGGTTACAGGTTCGAGGGATGACAGCAATCACTCGGTAATTATGCACATTGTAGAGCAGTTGTGCTATAAACCTGAAGTGCAGTTGGAAGTATGGTGGTTTTGACAGTTGGCACATTCTTCTTTTTAATGTCATACAACCACAGGTCCGGTGTGAGTCACAAGTGAGGTGAATACTGGTTACCCTGGCAACCCTGATGAAGTAGCATAAATAGGCGACAACAAAACATGTCGGCTTTCGGCTTGTGAAAATGGCTTAAATTAAACAATTTTTTAAAATGAAGAATCTCACGGCACCAAATAAAATGACATTTAGCAAGTGAGTGATACCTCATTTTAAATTTGAGAATTGCATTTCTTTTCTCACGGGGACCAGCGGGCACTTTAGTGACACAAGCACTGACATTGCATTTACACACGTTTTTCACTGTTTCTTCCCCTTTCCTCACCTCTGAGAACACTATGAAGCAGCACACTCTTTTCTTTTTGGGTAAGAAAGTTACTGATGATAAGTGGGTGAGCTAGTGAGTACCAACCAGCAAGCCCCCCTTGGTGTGACTACTGTGAGGTACACTCTTCCTTTTCTCAAATTGTTTCACAAAGTTTGTGCAGACTCAAAAATCTTTCTTACTTTCATATAAGATGTGGTGTATTGACATTTTTCTTTTGAAACTGAACATTTGGACACTAGGCTATTGGTAAAGACAACTTGGAGTTGTCTTTAGAATATATTCAGTTGTTTAGAGTTGGTCAGGTCTACTTGTGTTTGACCACTTCCTGCACTATACCAATCCTGTGCAGATGGCTATGGAAATATGGACGAGTTTCCAAGAAGCATGCTTCGTCGTACAGGGAATCATTCTGCTGCTTGGTTCGAGCAAACATCTGCTAGCCCACTTGTATAAGGACTGCACTGTGATAAAAAACAAGGCCCTGTGAGGGGAGGAGTAGCATGGGAGTAGCAATTAGGTGAACAAGTCAGATAGACAGGGGCAAATGGCATGCAAACCAGTGGAAGGGGTCTCATGTAACTGTTGCTTTAAATTGTTATATTTCCATTTCCTGCATCGCACTTACCTTACAACTAACCCTGGGCATAGTTTGCGAAGTAGCGCTACGCATAGCTACGCGAAGTGCACTTCGCACTACGCGAGCTACGCGTAGCACTATGCGAACTATGTAGTACCCAGTTTGCGATGATTGCTCAATGCAGGATGCGTGTCTGCACTGTGCAATCATTGAATACGGCATCTTGCAGACTGCAAGCTGTCGTTTACTGCCGCTCGAGTAGATTTTTACTCAAGCTGCTGCTTTCTCAACGCGGAATGGTTGTTTCTCATCGCGAGCGGCCGCGAGCATATGCGACCACTCGCAATGAGAAACCTGACCTCCCCACGTTGAGAATCTTTCCGGGAGGTTTATTTTCCACGCTCGCGATCGGCAACTTGATGTTGCTAATCGCGAACGAGGAAAAAGTCTTGCTAGGATGTTATTTTGCTTGCTCACGGTCACCAACTCGTCGTTGAGGACCACGAGCAAACAAAAAATTACCGCTACGCTACACTACCCGTGTTTGCACTGTGCTACGTGCAGTTCGGGTAGTTCGAAGTAGCGCAAAACTTCGCAAACTACCCGAGCGTAGCGTTGTGCTTTGCCCAGGGTTACTTACGACTATTTCCCTAAGTGAAATATATCTAGCTATGACGGTGAACTGTCCTAGATGTCGGTTGCCAGTGGCTTCCTTCTTCCAAAATGGCCTGGCCATTCCCGATGGTGGCCTGTCATTGCCAGGAAGTCCTAGACAGTGTGGGCTAGGCCACTGGAACCCTACTTTTCAGTGAATGACTTCACCTGCATGCCCGGAGGGTCCTTGAGAACCCCTTTCACCCCTTGAGGAGCTGTCTTCTGGGGAAACACTAAGAATGTGCCACCTTTTTTGGAGCACTATTAGAGCACCTCCTAAGGGCATGTTTGCCTCTGTGCCTGCATCAGTAATATGGCGTGGGCACAAGGGCAAAGTGATTTCCTCATTTGCATGGGCCCACTGCCATGTGAGGCAGCACCCTGTGAGGATAGCGCTGACACTAAGTATTACAGAGCGGTCTGGTCTGTGATCCCTACAGTTAGATAGTGCCTCTGAAGTTCAAAACGCCAACGCACACGTCTTTTGCGCCCCTGGGTACAATGTGTAGTATGGCCCCTGATGGTTTATTTTTCAATGTCCCTGTTTCTGTAACACAATACAGGGACAATTACAAAGGATTTCTATAATTTTCTGGGGCCACTCACCTGTACAAATGAAGAAACAAATCTTTGGGTTTGTGCGAGTACATACTTTGCTTGACATTTCGCAAGAGTTGCCACAAAAGCTTCTCCGCAGGGGCTATAAATACTTGTGCAGTCCCTTCTCTAATAACATCCTGGCATGCGATGCAAAAAGGCACTATCACTATCCTGTAATGAGGTCTCTGCTGTCTGTATATCAGTCCACTTGAACTCTGAGCTACTGTGACTGTCCATTGTATGGACTAATAAAACTGTAACTGACATTGAGCTGGCTTTGCTCTCTGCTGTTTAAATGTTTGTGAAACTTCATGGTCTAAAACTTTACGAATGCATTACAAAATAACCTGTTTTAGCAGAAAGATTGCTATTCATTTAAGGGCCCATTTAGAACTTTGCCAACATTAGCTAATTTTGAAGCTTGTGTTACTCCATTACATTGTCTGAACTGCATTGTGCTGGCTCTGAGCTTCTTCTACTCTAGGAGTGTTTAGAGCTTTGTGGAGGTTAGACTTTTCAAACGTTGCTTCTTTACAAACTTCATATGGAGTGGTTAGCCAGTAGAGCAGCCTTCACAACTCTATTGTGTGAATTTAATTGCCTTTAATGGATTGCTGGTTTCTGCATGAGATTACTGTTTTCACTGAGACATTGGGACCACTTGCTTTATGGATACCCCCACCTCACAAATGTGAGTGTGTTGTATGGTAATATTTAATACATCTGCTGTTAACTAATGTCAAGAAATATTTTCATCATTTGCAGCATGTGGGAGCTGACCACAAATATCATTCTACCAAACTGCGATGGCCTGCAAATGTAAATGCTGTAGGTGGTGGGGCAAGAGCAGGACTAGGTGGGAGCTGGGGCAGTTGACAGATGACGGAATAGGTATAAATAAATAAATATTCCATTGTTCGTCAACTTTCCCCCTTGACACGCCCTGCCCTGTCACACCGTGCTTACCATTGCAAGCCACCACTGCTTCCAAATAAAACACTGAACAAAATATTACTTGTAGGAAGCACGTAAAAATATTTATTTATTTATAGATTTTTTAAGCTCTAAACAAAATTTGCTAAGATCGTTTCCCTTGTCTTTTGGTTGCCATCTTTTCTGAATGGAAAAACATAAAAACTGCTTGCCGTAGGGGATATGAGCACCAATACACCTGCACTGTTAAAGTTGCATTTAGGAATTGTGACTTTTTATGCATGCATATGGCATTTCTATAACATTTACCTAGCCAAAAGGCAGTGAAGCACTGTAAAGGGTCCAAGACAAGCATAAAGTCAACAATTGTAGTTGTATGGTGGATGGTTAATGCATTGTGAAATGCGTTGTGATGTTGAGTTCTTTAAAGAGTACATTTTCAACTTTTTCCTAAATTGTAGCAGCATTGGTGCAGTCCCGATGGATACATATCCTGGCTGCATAGATGGATATGGCCTTCTGCCTTGTTTTTAACAACCTTTTAATTGCATGGACTATTTAATATAAAAAGAGGTAGCAGGATTAAGTTAATTTCGATTGTCCATGATGATGTTGGGGTGAGCAGTGAATCATAGAGCAGAGAAACTAGAGTTATCCTGGATCATTCTCCGCACAATCATTTTATATAACAAACACCCTGTTGCAGAACACCACGCTTGTTCTGGAGGTTAAAGGAATGGGTTTCAATCCCAAATTAATTCCACTGGCAGATCTTGCATCTTCTCCCTGTAGACTTCATCAAAATGCTCTCTCTGCTTATCAGTAAAATGATTCCTCCAGTCACCTGAGATACCTAGAATAGTAACGAGAAAACAATTATAGATAATATTTCAAAATACAAAAAAAGTGACAAAAAAAATCACCATAGCACCCTGATTTACTATCATGAGGGGGTTGCTAGGTGTTGTGCAGTGTCCTTTCCTGCCATGTTTCAGCTGAGACTCAATTCCACCACTTCGGAAGGAGGCCTTATGGGCCTGATTCACAAAAGTAAACTTAGACCAAAAGTCTAAGTTTAGACCTGAATTCTAAGTTTGGACCTAAAGTCTAACTTTACAATTAGTAAAGTTAGACTTTTTGTCTAAGTTTGGACCAAAAGTCTAACTTTACTACTACTAAAGTTAGACTTTAGGTCTAAACTTAGACTTACGGTCTAAACTTAGACTTTTAGTCTAAGTTTAAATTTGTGAATCAGGCCCTCTGTGTATATAGAGGTTTGACAGACATCCTGATTTGGGGGCACCAAATTATCAGAAATATGAAATTAGGCTTTTAAGTGACTGTCAGATACAGGAAGAATGTTGCTTTTGAGTGAAGAGGCCCTGTGGATGAACTTCCCACACTCTGTTCTTCCCATTGACAATTCCAATGAAGAACAGAAGCAGGAAGTGGACGTTTTGTTCCTGATACCCTTATTAAAAAAATACTGAACAAATACAAAACAATTTGACAATTTCTTATAGTTACTTTTTGATAGCCATTTGCATTGAATGCTTCATCACTACTATACATGTCAGTATGAATTCAGTCCTTCAGTGTCCCAGGCACTTTTGAGCCTCCGTCAAGTGTATACGAAACAAGGCCCTGCTCATTGTTTCTTCTAGATTGCAGAGTACAGACTGAATTGATATACGGGTTACAGAGGAACCTGGATTCTGTTTTCTTAATTCAACAAATTGGAGTCTAGGAAGAGCAGCATCTGTTAAAACACTTTAGGAAATGGCCTCTAAATGAAATCAATTTGTTGGTGTTAATGCAAAATGGAGATTGTACAACTAAACCACAGGAGACCAGTTAAGTAAACTTGAGTCTCATTAACTTAGATCAGAGGTGTCACCTGGAAGAATGAGGAGTGATCCCCCCTGGTGAAAAGATCCTTGGTGTAAAAGTCACTCACAGCACTACTAGCCCTCTATTTGCAAAAGCAATCTCCTGGGCCATCTTCGCCCAACTGTTACCTGTGCATTTACACTGAGTGTGCTAAGGACCAGCCACTTTCAGAGGTTTTGGAACCTCAGTCACTATGGCATACCAAGAATATTTCATCACTCACAAGTATAAGCCTGCATTTATATCCTACGGAAAGATCTTTGTGCTTGCCTTGGGAACCTGATTACGATCACACATCTACTTATCATTCATTAAACTTTTTCCCAAGTGGAAGACGTTAGTAACAACACCCTTGTGTGCCTTCCTCATGGAGCAGTAGAGGTTATGGTATACCAATTTCTACTGCGGATGTCTCCAAAGAAGGAAGGCAAAAGTGAGTGAGGAGAATGATCCTCCTGTATGTTGTGCCCTCACACACCCTTGCCAGTGTAAAGCGTCATCATTGGGCACTGCTCCGCATAGAGGTGGTGCTGCAGTCCCTCACGGGCCCTCATAAAAGGCACTTTAGTGGAGATCTTTTAGGAGGTGCCGCAGTTGTGCATGTGGGTGTGTGGGACCAAGTGATGAGAGTGAGGGTAGATAAAATAACCAGTTGTAGTCCAAACGTATTTATTGAAGGGTACAAGTGGTTAAGCTAAAATCAAGACAGTGTGGAGATGCTGGTTCTGCTAGTAGAGTGGGAATGGAAACAAAGCGATTCCCACTTCTCTCTACCCGTGTGTGAAAAGTGCTATCGTGTCTGGTGGTGCGGGGTAGACATGTTTCGCGGTCCCTAATGGATCCTTGAGCGCTTCATCAGAACCATGAAAAAGCAAAAAGAAGGGAGGGAATAGGGAAGAAGACACCCTCTGATCCTCCTACACCTTCAATGAGGAATGACTGCTATTTGCAAGACAACCGTTTTATTCGTGTAAGTCTATGGCAGACCTAATGGAGACAAAAAAGGGGGGGTTGAGAAGAAGAGAGAACAAAACAAGAGGGGAAAAGCATTTCATTAAACAGATGACAGAAATTCACAGCCCCTCAATATAATCAAATATCAGCCTGGTAAAGTAAAGTGTAAAGTATCTAATGACCGAGGAAGCTGTAAATAGCAGTACTTGCAGCCACAGATTTTTGGAGTCAAACCATACAGTTCTCACTTTGAAATCTTAACTCTTTCACTGCTGAATTGTTTGCACATCTCTGTGGCATAGCTTTTCTCTAAAAGTTAACATTAACGTGTTCAAACAAATACATCCCTATGGCCTATGTGCCTCTATGGACTCCTTGTGCACTAATTAAAAATATTAATTTTTGAAACATGTATGACTATCTATTGGTGCAAAACCCACATCTATATCTCATTTCAGCCTGGAGATATAATTAAATGTAGAGATGATGCATGTATTTGCTTACGTTTTTGTTGTATTTCTCAATGGTCAAGTCTATTTATAAAGAGCCTAGCTAGTTACAAAAATGAGGTACTTGTCCTATTAGGTAAAGGGATTAAGAAAGGTTGGAATAGGTAGTACTGAGGGGGCTATTCTTTAATAGGAAGTGATGCCCTCACACACCTACCCGGGTGTCATGCTTCATCATAGGGCTCTTTGCTCCTCTTGGGGCCAGCTCTTCAATGCCCCATGGGCCCCACGAGCGGGCTCTTTGTCGGACATCTTTTTATATATAACAGCCATGATAATGCGTGCGAGTGTGTAGAGCTGGTGAGTGGTTGTGCAAGTGGACTAAAACTACCTTAAGGGTATCCAATGATACATTTATTCAGGTCTCACTTCGGTAGGGATAAAAACAGTAAACAGTGGACGGCTTGTGGGGATCCTAAGGAAACTATTGGCCACTTTTTATTTGCTTGCCCGGCCTATGCAACTCCAAGACGAGCCTGGCTAACTCCATTGTGTAAGACCTTAGGTACTATTAGTAGTTCTGAAGCCTTAAGAATCATACGCACCAGCATTGTATTGCCCATCTCAATAGCAACTGCTAAATATTTAGGTTAATCATGGGTGATTAGACAGAAGCTTTTAGGTATTGTTTGATGAATGTGTGTTAGATTAAAATGGTATATTCACTATGCTAGACATTGTACAAAATTAGTATTTGTAATCCATGGGTCATTTGTATATAGCAATCGAGATGAACTTTTTTAACGGTTGTATATTGATTGTGTTTTTATTTATTTGCCTGTAACTTATTTTTTTAAAACAATTGAATATTTCTGAAATAGATGTAATTTAATATGCTTTTATGAGTGAATCTCGAATGAAGCAAAATTTGACCTTTAAAACAGTGGACAGTCAGATACATGAGGAGACCTTGACCCCACCAGGGTGACCTATCTTCTCTGGTACTGACTCCGTACTAGAACCATTAAGCAATTTTGTGATTATTTCCTTACACCCCTGGTAGCAAAAACTACTAAATACCTAAAGAATACAACAGAGGTTTAACATCATCTAAAGAATCTGGAAGGCGTACAAGGATTATAGATGGAGTTGGAGGCAAAAATCAACTGTTTCTATAGAGGTCAATCTACTCCACATGGACATACGCAATGTGACAGAGTTCTGGGCTGCCGAAAACTCCATAGACAAATTACAGGTGGAGGTTAAGCTGCTTACGGAGCAAATGTCCAAAATGGAGGTGGTGTCCAGCATACTGGAGGATAGGGTGGGGGATACTGATGTGTAATAATCTACGTTTGTTGAACTTCCTGGAGTAAATGGAACACTCAGCTCTGGAATAATTCTTCGATGATTGGATTCTTGCCTCCCTGAAAAACCTCAGGGTCTATTGAATATATCTGCAGTGGAGTAGTAGCACAGGGCCCTGTTAACCAGGCCTCCTGCTGGGGCCCATCCCAGGGAGCTCATAGTCAGGACATTCAATTACAAAGACTGTAACATAAATATAATCCTAAAAGGACCCACAGACAGTTTTTATTTTGAAAACCATGAGATTACAATCTACCCAGATTACACCAGGAAAGTCCAATTGAAGTGGAAGACTTTCCTAGATGTAAAGTAAAAGAGGGCCATGAACTTGCCCTACATGCTGCTGTATCCAGCTCACCTCTGGGTCGGGGAACAGGACAGGACACACTTCTTTAATCAGCCCAAGCACGGCTGGTTGTGGCTGGACCTCTATGACAATGTGCAACACAAGACCAAGGGGAGATCCCCAATGACATCGAGAGGACATAGGGGAGTACATGGTCGGTAAGAGGCATCTAAGACTCTTGGACCACATCATTTGTAGGGTCAGAGGGCCCCAAGGTTGCTGGTGCGGGATGACGACACACTAATGAGTAACCACACCAAACGGGGATCTTACTTGTGGCTTCTCCCGAGGAGATAGTGGGGAGAGAGATGCTGAGGGATTGTTACACATAACTCATGATCCCCTGACAGGGAGTGAGTATACGTGCAACAGGAAAAAGTTCAGAGAGTGATATGCATTGAAGTGAATTGTCTGCTCAACTACATCTGACAGCAGTGGAGAAGGTACATGGTAATAAATGCAGGTGGGTCAAAGTGACATTAAACTCACAGATGAAGGCGAAAGCAGGCACCTTTCGAGAGGGGAATAGGGTTAGTTGGGAGTGTACCTTTCGTGGGGCCTTGATCAGCAGCAGGCTCCTGAGGCCCATGGATGGATGGCCCTCTCTGCATATTGTTTATTATAAGTTCCTAATTTTTAGTATCTTCAGTTTCACAAGTTCACAGTATACTGGGTGGAGTTTAGGAGCAGGCATGTTACTAAGATTTAAAGATGTACTTACCCCGGGGGGGCTCAGTGGGATGTTTGGGGGGTTCTCATTTGTTAAGTTTGGAAAGGCTGTGCAGTGGCGCTCCTGGATTCTTAGATGAAATGTTCAACGAGTGGTCAGGAAATTCCTTCAAGGAGGCTATAGTTTCTCCCTCTCTTAAAAAACCTCGGGTTTACCCCACGATTTTAAAGAACTACAAACCAATCTCTTTGCTTCCCTTCTTAGCTATGCTGTTAGAGACTCATGTAGCTCAACATTATTTGTTCTTTCTCTCAGGAATCAGGTTTTCTTGACTCCCATCAGGCCTGTTTTCATCTTTTACATTCAACTGAGACAGTCATCCTCGCTGTAATGGATGATATGAGGAAGGAGGCAGATCAAGGGATAAGTCAGGCACTGGCCCTTCTTGAGCTATAAGCGGCCTTTGACATGGTTGATCATGCTCTACTGATCAAACGTGTCAGCTCTGCAGGTGTCTGTGACATTGCCCTCAAGCGGTAAGCATCCTTTCTTAAACATTTGACTCAATTAGTTTCCCTTTCCCCGTACCATTTTACTAAGCTCCCTTTAGATTGAGGTGTACCACAGGGATCCACCTTATCCCTCTACTTGTTCAATCTTTACATTTGTTCCTTACACATTCCATTCAGGAGCAAAAGGAGAATATATATAACGATGCTGCCGATATGCACCTGATTTTCACATCGACAACACTTTGGAAGCCAAGGCATTCTTCCAAAACACTTTACTACATATTCGGGACTGGATCATTTTTCACCAGGTTTAGCTAAACTTGGATGAAACCTAAGTCATGGTTACACAACAAATTGACCCATTGGAATTCCTCTTTCCGGCCCACAGAATTGGATGGGTGTTCCATCTCTGCCCAAGAAAGAGTAAAACGCCTTGAAATTATAAGAGATGCGGATTATCCCACAAGTCTCATATAGGAGCTGTGTCATCTACCTGCTTCTTCCATCTTCGGAGAATAAGGAAAATTAGGAGATATAGGGGAATCTGTTTTCCAAATCCTTTTTGCTCTTGTGATCTCTGTGATCGAATAAGCCAATGCACTTTATCCGGGACTACCTACTGATCTACAGAACAGGCAAATAGTTCAAAAGCAGGCAGCTCAGCTGTAATTTCACGAGCCTTATAACTGCCACACTAAGACTTTAGGATTTCAGTAGCTCAGAGGACCATTTTAAAACAGCCTGCATTATTTTGATGGCTCATCATGGCAAAAGCCCTACCTTTGTGTCCTACAGAATCCGGCATTACACTCCCGATCACCATTTAAGATCAGCTTACCATAACTTACTTATGGTGCCAAGATACAAGAGGAAAAGGCTCAGCGGGGCCAGCTTCTCCGTTCTGGCTCCTCACACTAGAAAATCTCTCCCAACTTCTTTTAAAAACCTGGGGGCATATCAACAAGGGGGCGTTTTCGGACAAAAAGTGGCGATAATTCTAACGCCCTGTTAGCAAGGACACACTAACGCATGAATCCATGCTTCTTCGCCCTTTCCCTCAACGCCCAGCTTTGCATCTCTAATGAGATGCAAAGTGGGCGTTTCTCCCCAGGATAACGGGAGAAATGTCGCTATGCGACATTTCTCCTATTTTCAAGCCTCACGCTAAGCAGCATGTGACAAGAAAAGTAGCGATAACCTCTGTTATCACTACTTTCCTTACGCCTGTTTTGAAACTGACTTAGCCCTGATATCCTATGGAAGGTGGATATCGTGGCTAAGTATGTGAGGCCCTATCAGCAAGCTATCGCCAAAAGTTGTGTGAAATCACACAGTTAGGAAGCTTGCACTCTGAATTTTATCACTGTGGAGATACGCGTTGCTGATAGCATGCTATCTCCGCGATAAAATTCAGAGTTGGGTGGCGATAATTATCCTAGCGCTAAGTGCGCTTAGCGATAATTATCACCCCCTCTTGATGATATGCCCCCTGGTTGTTCCAAAACGCTTATGTATAATCCGAATATTAGTTGCAGTCTTTTGTTGCCCTAGCACCCTGAGACCTTATGGTGAACATGCGCTGTATAAGCGGCCTATAACGTAACATACCATAACTGCCCAGGTGCCTGATACTGGCAGGCAACATATACCTTGGCCCCTCAATACAACTTTATAACCTGGAATATCTCCGGATTGAGTAGCTATGTGACGTACCAAAGGGTCCTGACTTACCTTAAGCATAATAAAGTGCACATTGCATGTTTACAAGACTCATTCAGAGGAAGTGATACTTAAAAAAGAAGCAGTGTGGTCAACTGTACTATGCCACATACTTATCGTATGCCAGGGGTTGACAGTGTGGGTGGACCCTGCCCTGGTGTTCCCCTAAAGCCTACATTCTCTGAGGTGGATTTTTTGTTCCTAGGTGAAGCTTTTATATACGATCCACTGGTACAGGGAGCACAGCACTAGAGAAGGCTGCCCACTTTCCCCACTGGTCTTCAACATTGCCTAAGAACTGCTTATTTTGAAACTCAGAGGAGTGCTTGGGGTCACTGAATATGACTGGGGAGCACAACTAATGTAATCTCTAAGCAGGTGACACTTCATTTTATCAAAAGCAGCAGAAGGAGGCCAATGATTTTTACACTTAGATAAGTTCATGGTGGGGTCAGGTATGAAGGTCAAGAAGAAGAAGATCATATTTTTCCCCTTGGGTAGTCTAGCAGGACATCCCTAGGAAAACTTACATCATCTTGCCTGCAATAGAAAGTTTGCAACTTCAGATATTTAGAAATATGGGTGGCAAGTGCGACTGAGAAGCAATATGACAACAACATTGTAAGTGTAATTGCCAGGCTGCATGCGTCAATACATTTCTGGACCTCATTGCCCTTGTCCACAATAGGAAGGGTGGCCATTGCGAAAAAGGTTTTCTTCCTAGATACCTCTACATTGTGCAGAACAGACCATGCCCCCTACCCCAAGAGACTTTTTAAGACGTTGAATTGCCTGCTGGTTTCACTAGTGTGGGTGGGACAAAGAAGTTGTGTAGCATTAGATACCCTTAAATGAGATCAGGATGACAGAGGGCTGGGACTCCCTGACATAGAACTATTCTGTTATGCAGCACGCTAAAAACATGGTTCTCAGGAAAGACAACTGGGAAAATGGCTGCTGCTAGGGACGTGTGCAGAATTACCCTTGATAGCATTATTGATGAGAGGATCCAGGGTTGAGGGTGAGTACCTATACCTGGTGCGCCACACTGCCCATATGTGGGAACGGGTAGTGGTGAGGATCCTATGCCGAGTTCTGGAAGTCTGGGTGTTAAAAACATTCTGAGACATTAGTATTACAATATCAACTGCCGTGAACAGTGCATGTGGGTTAGAGGAGAATAGCAAGGCCTATACATTTCAGCAACAAGCCTTCAAATTGGTCACATAGTGGTATGTACAGTGTCATATTTAAAGAGAAAATACCCTGTTTCCACCACCCATTTAAAATCAACTTGAGGAAAAAGGTCCATATTTTGTTTTCTTTGATTTTGCTATACTCGTATATGCACATGATATTCACAAGACATTTGTTGAGCCAACAGGTGCTATCATGGCACACTTCATTGTTATCATTCTTCTTCTGCTGAAGTGCCCAATAAAGGATAACAGTTCTAATACACAGGGGCATATTTCACAGTCTGATACTGAAATAGTAGAGTACAGAGTTAACTTCAATTATAAATATTTACAGCGTAACCTGACTTTATATATATATATATATATATATATCACTGTAATTTGAGATGTCATCAGTGATGTCATTAGTGATGTCATTTGAGATGTCATCAGTGATGTCATCAGTGATGTCACTGACCATGTTATGAATGATGTTATATGTGACATCATCAACAGTGGATTGCGGGTGGGCGAGTTATAGTGAGTCCAACTAACTATAACGTGGGAATTTCAATGGTTTTGAATGAGTAAAATGTTCAGCTAACTATAACTGGTGTGAAACCTATGGTTTTTTCAGTGAATTTCAAAGGTTATTTAAATGCTAATTCCTAACTATAACGATTGTTAAACCTATGGTTTTTTCAGTGAATTTCAGTGGTTTTTTAAATGCTAATTCCTAACTATAACGAGTGTCAAACCTATGGTTTTTTCAGTGAATTATTACGTTTTTTTAATAGGTAATTTTTATAGCTATAAATTATTATATTTTTTTCTAATTATTCCAATATTCTATATTTTTATAATATTACTGTTTGAATGTATTTTTCCTGGTTTTTTTTTATATTTAAACCCTGGAGCGCTCAGGGAGCGCGTACCGGTAAGCGCAGCCGTACACGTAGCGTCAGTGCTATTCCCGTGATCGAAAAAAATATATGTATGTATTTAAAGTAAATAATAATACAAGACATTCAGTGGCATACTCACAAAAGTTGTACTTTTGATTTTTAATCACCGTATTTTGACTTTTAAACACATTTCCGAAAATCGAGCAACACGTCATTCATTCGTGCCGCGTAAGCGCCCCCGTAAGCGCCTCCGTAAGCGCCTATGTACGTGCCGCGTAAGCACCCCCGTAAGCACCCTGGAGCGCGTAGCGTAAGCACGCGCCAATTCATGTGACCTAATATCAACACTTTTGATTGGTTAATACCAGTTTTTTACAGAACTATGGAAAGTCTCCATCCATTTCCCTCACTACCTCTTTGCAATTGCTCAGAGAACACCTCTTCTCCATTCTTCTTGGAAAAACTTGTTTTTTTGGGAAAGATGTATGCTTCCAGAGAGTCCTCTTCAGACTCTGATCAGGAATTCCTACCTGAGGACACCCCCCAGAGAAAAGTGAAAGAGCACTTTATTTGAAAGTTTTTAAGTGTCCCACAGGGGCAAAAAAAAGTTCATGCAGCAAAAGTCACCTGCAAGATATGTGACACAACTTTGTCACGAGGGGATCCCACCTGGAAATATAGTTTTGGGAATGCCAACTTGATCCGGCATGTACAGAGGAGGCACCCAAATAATTTCGCAAGGGAGAGCACCAGGGACCTGGCACGCAATCCCCCAAGAGATGGCCCCTCGACTTCCACCGGAGCATCAACATCATCGGTGAGAGGAAGACCAGTGGACATGATACCTAATATTCAGCATGTTTTTTTTGACATAACAATTCGTTGTAAGCAGTGTGACGAACTGCTTTGTTATAGGGAGCAGAGTATTCTACTAATTGTTCGAAAAAGGGAAGAACACCGCTGCGCCCCTCATCCCTAATTTTTCCCCTTTTTTTGCTCCTGTTGAGCAGTTTGGCGTTCCCTAGTTTTGTTTTTGTTCTGAAAAAAATACCAAAAAAATTAAAAACGTTCGAAAAAAGTACAAAATAAAAATAAAAAAGAAAAAAGAAGAAAAAAAACAGTTCTTTTTAGAACTACCTTCAATTCTCCAAAAAGTGCTACATTCTTTACATATTCTAAAGGAGTGAGTGAAGTGGAGTACAGTGAGAGAGGAAAGGAAAATGAGTGAGGGAGCAAAGGAAGGGACGAGAGGGGAAGGGAAGTGAAGTAGGGGGACTGAAAGAAGGTGAGTTTGGGAGGTGAGTGAGGGGAAGGGGAGTGAACTTTGGGAATGAGGATAAGTGAGGAAAGTGGAGTAAGGGAACGGGGGTGAGGAAGGGTAAGAGAAGAGCTGTGAGGTTGAGGAAAGAGTGGTGATAGAGGGTGGATAAAGGCAAGTGAGCGTGAGACAAGGGGAGTGAGGGAGTGAGAAGACAGATGGAGTGAAGGAAAGAGTGAGAGAAGAGGACTGGGTGAGGGAGCATAAAAAGATAAGTGAGGAAGTGTAGGTGAGTTATAGGGAGTAAGCGTGACGGAAGAGGAGTGAGAGAGTGAGGGGACGGAGGTAGTGAAGCTAAGAGAGAGGGGGTGAGGGAAGGAGAATGAGGATGTGACAGGACAGAGGAAGTGAGAGAAAGAGTGAGTGAAGTGGAGTAAGGTGAGTGAGGAAAGGGGAATGAGTGAGTGAGCGAAGGAAGGGAATAGAGGGGAAGAGGACTGAAGCATAGGTACTGAGAGAAGGTGAGAGGGGGATGAAAGATAAGGGAAAAGGAGAGAAAGATAGGGAATGAGGGGTAGTGAGGGAACCAGACTAAGAGAACGGAAGTGAAAGAACGGCAGAGAGCATGAGTAAAGAGGGATGAAAGAGGGTGGATAAAAGTGAGTAAGGGTAAGACAAAGGGAGTGAGGAAGTGAGGGGATAGAGGTACTGAAGGAAAGAGTGACAGAAAGGGAGTGAATGAGGGAGCAAAGAAAGATAAGTGAGGGAGTGTGGCTGAGTTATACGGAGTGAGCATGACAGAAGAGGAGTGAGAGACTAAGAGGACGGAGAGAATGGGGGTAAGAGAGAGAGAGTGAGGGAAGGGGAGTGAGGAAGTAAGAGGACAGAGGGAGTGATTGAAGGAGTTAGTGAAGTGGAGTAAGGAGAGTAAGTGGAGGGAAAAGAGTGAAGGAGCGAAGGAAGGGAAGAGAGAGGAAGGGAAGTAAAACAGGAGATCTGAAAGAAAGTGAGTGTGGGAGTGTGGCTGAGTTATGGGGAGTGAGCGTGACAGAAGAGGAGTGAGAGACTAAGAGGACGGAGAGAATGAGGCTAACAGAGAGAGAATGAGGGAAGGGGAGTGTAGAAGTAAGAGGACAGAGGGAGTCAGAGAAGGAGTTAGTGAAGTGGAGTAAGGAGAGTAAGGGAAGGGAAAAGAGTGAAAGAGCGAAGGAAGGGAAGAGAGAGGAAGGAAAGTAAAGCAGAAGGTGAGTGTGGGAGGGGAGTGAGGAAAATGTTAATTGGTTCTACATTTCAACACTTTGAAACTCACATAATATTCACCCATCCCCCCAGTGCTCATTCACCCTGTTACCATAGTAACTCCCACCTAACTCAGCACACAGTTGAAAAGCTCATAATACTATGTTGCAAAAGAATCCAGCAAGGGTGTTTGACCTCTCAATGTAGTAGCTAATGATGTGCAATGTTTCTTTCAATGACTTTTTCTCAACCACTAAAATGACTTCTTTAAAAAAAAGCATACAACCTAATTTTCAGTGGTGAATTTTAAGAAACCACCAATCATTTCTTGTTTTTCAAGTGCACTGAATCTCATCCACTTTTTTCATAACTCCTACTTTCAAACTGCCATTTCATTTCCACAACTCATCTGAATACACGCACATCTACCTTCAAGATGCCAAAAGTCTGGTTTATGGGTCATAGCTTTGTTTACTGGAGTGAAAAATATGCAAGTAACAGAGGTATTTCCAACCTTGATTTACCAAATGTGGACATTGTGTGGATTGGACAGAGAGGATTGAGAAGTCACCAATTGATACCATTGGTAAAATCCTTTATGCATCTACCACACCCTGACCTCATAATTGTGCACTGTGGTGGCAATGACCTGGGCACTTTGACTGGGGTAGGTCTAGAAATGCTTTTAAAGGACATCTTTGGGCAATTGATGTCACTTTTTCCAAAAACTGCCTTGGTATTTTCTAATATATGCCAAAGGCAAAAATGGAACTGGTCCAACCAATTTTGTCCACAGATTGAGAAAGCAAGGAAACATGTAAATAAATCTGTTTCTGCTTTCCTCAGAGACTATGGTGTGGGTTCCATATACCACAACAACTTGCGTTACAACATGCAAGGCATCTATAGGAAAGATGGTGTACATTTTACCGATGAGTCTTCCTCTTGAATTTGAGACTCTGCATTGGTACCTACTTGTAGGTACAAAAAACACCCACATAACACAACAGCTCTTTTCAGAGCTACCCTACCTCTAAGCACTCAAATTTTTTTTTTTACTCACATTTTTTACACTGTTTTTCCCCGTGGTGCGCTCAGGGTACGCGTACCTGTAAGTGTACATGGGAACGCACCCAGCGCTTACCCCGCGAAATTAAAAAAAAATAATAGTTTTTTTGCCCTTCAGGGTCCTTCTAGGCCCCCCTCAGAAAACCTAGGGGGCCAGGGGGTGTCTACCCTGCCCCCTTTTAATCATTTCCCCTTTTTATTTTCACCTCTTGTGTCTCGATTCTACCGAGACACAAGATGGCGGACTCTCCGGACTGTTTAGAATGTTGACAGACATCGAAGAGCCAATCAGCTTTCCGCTCGCGCACTCCCGTAGCGCGCCAGGTGCGCTCCCCGGTACGCGTACCGGTAAGCGCTCGTAGCGCGCCTATAGATATATATGTGTTTTTTAAGTTAATTTTCGAAAAAACCACCGGAGCAATTTTCACCAAATATAGAAAAGGCACTTCTGCATACCAGTCCCTACAATTTTGCAAAGTTTGGTGTAATTCCGTTCAGTGGTTCGGGCTGTAGCCTTGTCTATTCGTCCTATGGAAATTAACATGGGGAAAACACGTTTTGGGACCCCCCTTTTTTCTCTGCTCCCACTTCACGAATCCCCCCGAAACTTTCAGGGAAGGAGCGGAGCTGGCATAAATTATAGAAAATTACACGCAAATTCCTCAACCGGCGCCAAGGTTATTCCCAATAGAATGTTGCGGATTTCCTATGGTAGCTAGGTCCTAACTATAACTACCTACTGGCGTCCACTTCTTGCTCGAGCTTGCAATTTCTATTCCATTTAGAAAAGACGAGCGTGGACCCAATGTATTTGCGGAATAGATTACTTTATTTCAGCCGCCTCTGCCATTACGCCTTTTGGGTGCTCCGGCCCTTGATCACATGACACCCACACACATTTTCCCTCGCTATTTAAAGTGCAAGTGCATTGAAATAACAAGGCATGGACATAATAAAAATACTACATTTCATAGTCTGTACGTTTCCTAGGTGACAAGTCATATACCACAGTAAAATACATATTTGGATATATTAAAAGGAGAATAACAGCTTAAATGCATTAGTGAGTACTCAATCCATTATTACTTCTTATATCCCAATGTAATTTACACAAGCTTTTGGCGTAAATGCCTAATTATGTAATAATCACCCCATCTAATTCTCAATCTTTGTCCAAATACTTTGTCAATAATAAAATGTGCTAACCCATAACAAATTTGTGCATATCAAAATTATTTATAATGAAAAATAAAATATAAAATTAATAATAATGAAAATAATGTGCTGATCTTTAACCCTGAACCCTAAGATAACAATAAAAATCAATACATCACATTAATGTTTCATATTTTGCAGGCATATTATACTTTCAAGTACCTCATTTGAACATTTTCTTAATCAAATATATCTGCAAACGAAAACATTGTTTTTTCTCTCTTACTCTTGTAGCCCAGAATCAATTACTGGGAGATACCATGCTCTCATATAGTGCAAATTAGCAAAGGACCATAAATATAATAAATACAATAAATAATTGGCACATTTGATCAATACAGTATGTTGGGACCTCAGACCATAAGGAAATACACATAAAATATATCTACTTACTAAAATTCATGTCTAAAATCCAATTATAAATATTATATATAAATATAAATAGTCCTAAAATTTGCCTCCACATAATAAAACATGTATATATATATATATAAATATAAATATTTAAATATCTTCCCTATAATCACCTGTATCTATACAAAAAAGGCGATAGAGAAAAACAATAGAAAAACGCAACATATTTGCAAAAAAAATCCCTTCAAAATTACAGATTTATCAGTTCCTATCAAATTTCTTCTGTCACAGATAGGTATATAAATCTTCACTGGCGTTGAGCCCCCTGGGGTGCTTGGAGTCTAGTTCTAGTATATATGATGTCTCCATTCTTCTAAGTTTAAGCTCCCTATCCCCACCTTTCTTCTGGGGACTCACTGTATCTATGACAAAATATTTAAAGTGTTTCAAATCATTGTTATGGACCTGTTTAAAATGTCTTGCTACAGGGTAACTTTCATCACTGTTTGTAATGGCTCGCATGTGTTGTAGGACTCTCTTGTGCGCCTGTAGCTTTGTGCTACCGATATATTGTAACTTGCAGCTACATGTTAAAACATGCACAGCATACTCTGTTTTACAGGTAAGATGTTGTTCTATGCTGCGAGGCTTGTTGTTAAATGCCGTCGTGTAGCTGGTTGTATTTATGCCATATTGGCAGGCTTTACAAGTTGCGCATTTAAAGAACCCTTTTCTTGCCATTAGCCATGTACTTTTAGCCCTGGTATCGAGGTTTCTACTGGTGAACATACTGCCCATACTATTGGCTTTTCTAAATGCAACAGACGGGTAGTTGGGCAGAAGTCTACCAATAACAGGGTCCCCCCTCACGATTGGCCAATTTCTTTTGATAATAGACTGAATCTGTTTTTCCTGTTGGGAGTAGGACAACATTAACCTTGTTGGTTCCTCCATACCTGGCTTGCTGATCTTTTTATCCCTGTGCTGCATGAGGTCCATTCTGGCCATATTCCTAGATTTGGCAACTGCAGCCTCAACATCATGACTCTTATATCCCTTGCTAAGAAATCTCTTACGGCTCTTTTCCTGTTTCTGCTTGCAGTCCTCCTCCTCACTGCATATGCGCCTTATGCACAACATCTCCCCGTATGGAATACTTTTAATCAAATGCTGTGGGTGTGCATTTGTTGCGTGGAGGAGGGTGTTCCCCCCTAGTCGGTTTTCTAAACAGGGTCGTTGTCAATATGTTGCCTACCACATTGAGTCTAACATCTAGAAATGTGACCTCATCCTTACTGATTTGACTGGTGAACTGTAAATTGATTGAATTTATATTCAATGCATTAATGAACTCATTAGCACTTTCCAATTCTCCACCCCAAACAATAAATAAATCGTTAATGAAGCGTAACCATGAAATAATATTCTTTTCATATGCCACTGCATGCTGCCGCATGAGGACCAGCTCCTCCCACCATTCCATAAATAAACAGGCATAACTGGGGGAGAAGCTGGCCCCCATTGGGACTCCCAGTATCTGCTGAATAGTTTTCCATCAAATAAAAACAAATTATTCTCTAAGCAGAACAGTAAACTTTTTTGCAGCATGTTGGTATGTTGTGCATACATCAAAGCCCTTCTCATCAGAAAATATTCAGTCGCCCTCATACCATCTCGGTTTCTGATACATGTGTATAAGGACGAAACATCAAGCGCAATTAACAAATATGATTCTTTCCATTCAATATCTTTGATTTTCCTTAAGAAATCACTAGTGTCCTGCACATAGGATCGCAGCCCCCCTACATGTTCCTGCAAAACAAAGTCTATATATTTAGACACATTTTCGAGTAGGCCATCGCATGCAGCTATTATGTGCCTTCCTGGCAGTCTTCTAGGATCTTTATGGATTTTAGGTATAAAATATATCACTGGGGTAGTTGGATGATCTTTCTTCAAATATTTGAACTCCTCCCAGCTTAGAAGACCCTGACTTCTCCATGCAAGTAATAGTGAAAATAGCTGTTTTTGAGTCTCTTTAAATTTGTAAGGGGCGATCCGACAATAGCATTCTTCCTGATTAAGTTGATTATATGCCTCTTCCAAATAGTCTTTAAGTGGCCACAACACAATGTTTCCGCCCTGATTGGAATTCCGGATTATAATTTGATGGTTATCCTTAAGTTTGTCAATCAATTGACGGTATTTTCTGTCCTGATTCGTATATTTCTTCTTGGAGCTTTTTATTGATATGTTTAATTTCTTTATTTGTGCCACTACCTGTTCATTAAAAGCATCAATAAAGTCTCTTGCCATAAAAGGGACAAATTTTGATTTTGGCTTGAAGGGTGTAACTGGTTTCGTATTGATGCCTTCCATTTGCTTCTCTGTATTGGTTGTTCCTCTGGGGTTTCCCACTCCTGTCCAGGACTCGTCTTCCCGTGCAAGGCTCTGCATGTCCCTTAATAGTTCATAGTCTGAATTTATCAGCCCAGCCATACCCCTTTCTTGGTGTGGGACTGCTGCCTCATTGTTGTCAGGCTCTTTAGTCCTTTGGAGGTGACATTGTTGGAGTTTAAGCTTTCTTATGGACCGATAAATATCAGCTCGAGTCCTTGTGTAGTTGAAATTTGATTCTGGACAGAACGAAAGTCCCAGTGACAATAATTGTTTCTCTGCAGCCGTAAGCTCACTATCTGTCAGATTGATAATAGTATTATTTTCTTTGGGGTCATTTGTGTTGTTCATGCAGCTTTTAACACCGGTTATCTGCGTCTCCACATTCCTTTCCCGCGCTGCAGCTTCTTCTCCTTGCTTTCCTACGCTCTCTTCTCCTGTAGGTTTTCCTACTTGTACCGGTGCTTTGTTACGAGGCCTAAATGTCTCTTTTCGGCTGCGTTTTAAAATTTCTAATTCTTCCCCCAAAGTCAGCTTTACATTTCTCACGTCTGATCTTGCACACGAGTTATCTGACTCTGACCCACTCTCGACTGCAGAGCTTAATTCGGATATATGTATATATATATTATATATATATATATATATCTATATATATATATATATATAGATATAGATATATATAATATATATTATATATATATATATACATGAGAGGAAGAACCACTTTACTGGAAAGCATATACATATATACACCATATGTCGATCACATAAAATATGTATTAAAAAAAAGAAGAAAACAACATACATTTCTTATAATGTTGCAAAAATATTTTACACTTTAAAAACAATCATAATATAAATATTATAAATATAATTTTAAATAAGCAAAAACATAATAAAATGAATTGTAATACAATAGAAATTCTATAATTTTACATTTCATACATATACTCTTCCCACTACAATTTATACAAAAGTAAGAAACGTCCTGTACTTAAAATGTATAAACTGTATTACTCCTACGTCAAGCAACAAAGCAGTAGGAAAACTGTCACACAGGGGTAAAATGTACTATTCCCACTACAGTCAATACAGCAGTAGGGAACATTTGGGATTGCAGAGAGGTGAAATGTACTATTGCCGCTCCAATGAGTGCAACAATAGATAGGAAAAATGATCAATTACTAAGGGGTAAAATGTGTGCAGCAGTAATGAA
The DNA here is from genome assembly GCF_964261635.1 of Lissotriton helveticus. Classification (NCBI taxonomy): domain Eukaryota; kingdom Metazoa; phylum Chordata; class Amphibia; order Caudata; family Salamandridae; genus Lissotriton; species Lissotriton helveticus. Next base: position 1,509,192,120 of record NC_136068.1, on the reverse strand, counting down.
AGCGTAAGATAGCAGTGGGGTAAAATGTACTATTCCCACTCCAATGAGTGCAACAGTAGGGAAATCACTGGACTGTGAAGGTGTAAAATGTACATTTCCCACTCCAGTCAGTGCAACAGAAGGTAAAGTGTCTGATTGCAGTGGGGTCAAATTTAATATTCCAACTGCAATAACTTCAACAAACAGCAAAAGTGTTGGATTACAGAGGGGTAAAATTTACTATTCCGCTCCATTAAGCATGGGCGTAAAATCCGTTCCGCTCGCAGAATTTGCGGATTTTCGGCAAATTCGCAATCCGCGAACTCTAGCGAATTTGCCGAAAATCCGTAAATTCGCATGCAGCAGATTTTTTTTTCTTGGTGATACAATTTTGCGGCGAGCGGCATTCACTTACCGTCATTCAGTGTTTGCAGAGTTGTTTTTCTCAATATTTTGCGAGTGCTGCGCCATTTTGGATCTTGCTGCGGGATCCCGCGGGAGTTTGTCGACCGCGATTACGTCATCGCGCCTTGCCACCTTGCACAGCACGCATCGCGAGAGTTCGCAATTGCGAACACGTAGGTGCGGCGGGCAGCAACAATCTCGGACTCGCGAAATACAGATTTTGCAATTCTGCACAAGAAATCCACCAGCAAACAGCATAAACCTTCAGAAAATGATGATTTTTATCAGAATCACTCCTCAGGTTGACATTTGCCTGCACTTTATTTAGCAAGGAGTCCATTTTTGGGGGGGGAGGAAGGAAGTGCCCCACAATCTCCAACTTCCTGTTGCTGTCCAGCAGGCTCCTCCCAGGTCTTTCTTCATGTGCTGGTCACTTTCATTTGGACCTTGACCTGGAAGGATTACTCTTTGTGGATGCTGCTGGATATTTGGATTTGAGGCCTTTTTGACTTTCTTTGGATCACTTTTGGATTAGAAATCAACTTTCACAAGTAAGTTTGTTTGGGGCATTACAGTTGCTGCAACTACAATTTTTGAACTTTTTCAGAACATTAAATAATATATATTGTGGGTAGCCACAGTATCCAGTAGGACCAGGGTTAGTTATGGGTGCATGATACAACTGTTTTGTTGAATTTAAACATCATTGAGGCCATGGATGGGCTGGGATTGTGCTGAATTTTGTGTTTTTTTGGGGCTGCTGTTGTGACCTTTTGCCCAGGGGTAGTGAGTGGTGCATGGACTGAGTCTGCCTGTGGGGTCTCTTTAATGTAAACATCCTGGATGGCATTGGATTGTGGTGATTTTTGTGTGTTTTTCATTTTTTTTGGGGTGTACTGTTGATGTGGACTGGCCATGTGGGTGGTGGTGACCATTTTGAGTGCTTGTACAGGCAGGCCCTCCACATGTGCTTGGGGTGCAAGGGGCCATTTTGAAGACAGGCAGTTTCTGAGGCCTGCACCCATTTTGCCTAGCTTTCATCCATTATGCCCAGGGGTAGTGAGTGGTGCAAGGGCCTAGTCTTTCTGTGGGGTGTCTTCTTGAATTTAAACATCATTGAGGCCATGGGTGGGCTGGGATTGTGCTTAATTTTGTGTTTTTTGTCGATTTTTTGGGGCTGCTGGTGGGGCCTTTTGCCCAGGGGTAGTGAGTGGTGCATGGACTGAGTCTGCCTGTGGGCTCTCACTCTCTTTAATGTAAACATCCTGGATGGCATTGGATTGTGGTGATTTTTGTGTGTTTTTCGTTTTTTTTGGGGTGTACTGTTGATGTGGACTGGCCATGTGGGTGGTGGTGGCCATCTTGAGTGCCGGTACAGGCAACATGTGCTTGGGGTGCACCCATTTTGCATAGCTTTCATCCATTATGCCCAGGGGTAGTGAGTGGTGCATGGACCTAGTCTTTCTGTGGGGTGTCTTCTTGAATTTAAACATCATTGAGGGCACGGGTGGGCTGGGATTGTGCTGAATTTTGTGGTTTTTGTCAATTTTTTGGGGGTGTATAACTGATGTTCCTCTGTCTTCCATTGCTTTTAGGTGCACAAGAGAACCACCAGTGCCAGTTTTTTGTCGATTTTTTTGGGGCTGCTGTTGTGGCCTTTTGCCCAGGGGTAGTGAGTGGTGCATGGACTGAGTCTGCCTGTGGGGTCTCTTTAATGTAAACATCATGGATGGCATTGGATTGTGGTGATTTTGTGTGTTTTTCATTTTTTTGGGGTGTACTGTTGATGTGGACTGGCCATGTGGGTGGTGGTGGCCATCTTGAGTGCTGGTACAGGCAACATGTGCTTGGGGTGCACCCATTTTGCATAGCTTTCATCCATTATGCCCAGGGGTAGTGAGTGGTGCATGGACCTAGTCTTTCTGTGGGGTGTCTTCTTGAATTTAAACATCATTGAGGGCATGGGTGGGCTGGGATTGTGCTGAATTTTGTGGTTTTTGTCGATTTTTTGGGGTGTATAACTGATGTTCCTCTGTCTTCCATTGCTTTTAGGTGCACAAGAGAACCACCAGTGCCAGGAAGAAGTCCTGCTGCGGTGTGTGCAGCACAACGTCACGTGTGGCCACAGACAACTCTGCAACTTGTGCAACTGCGGCCTGCTGTTCTGAGTGACATCTGAAGAAGATGGCCCCAAAAAAAGTTCCCCGTAGCTCCTCTAGCAAGAAAGATGCCAGAAAGGAGCAGAAGAAGCAAGTTACCAAGCAGACTGGTGTGCCGCCCGCCACATTTTTTGGGAATAAAAAAAAAGTACGCCTGCAGCAGCAGCGGGATCTGCTGGGGACCAAGCTGGGAGCAGCACCCCCGCTCCATTGGGCTCAGTGCCACCACCCCCACGCCAACTTAAGTCCAAGCCCTTGAGTGCTGCAGAGGCAGCCAGTCTACTTGTTCAATCACCATCGACCAGTGATGTTGGCTCATCGCAAGAAAGTAGCAGCAATGTCCCTGAATCAACACAGGTTGTTGTAACTCATCTGACGAGTGTTGAACAACCACAGCCGCAACAACAACCACATGCGCAAGTACAAGCCCAAGTACATGTGGAAGGAGAGGCGGCGCAAGGAGAGGAGCAAGCAGAGGTGCATGGAGGGGCACAACAAGTGCCCACAATAGTTGTACCTCCAGAAGTAGGGGCACATCTGGAAATCGACAATCAAGCCGAGGTATCATTCGAGGAAGCCACTCCTCCTGATGATCATTCATTGTCTTCCACATCCCGAGCAGGGAAAAGACCAAGGGTGGTGGTGTCTACATCTTCTTCAAGCCCACCTCCTTCTGATGATATGGATCTTACTTGGGAACCAGCACCACTGCCGTCTGAGAGTGAGGCTGAGGCACACCATGATCTGACAAAGGTAGCTAAGCGTAAAAGGAAGGTCGTCAAAACTCTCATAGTTATGGAGTGTGATGACGCTCAACAAGAAGTGGCGTATACTACTGCTGCTGAAGACTCTCACGACGACAAAGCAGTCATCACTAACGTCACTGAAGCCCCAGCGGGCATGCAGCAAACAGACATTTTGACCCTAGCTCGACAAGCTGTTGAGCGTGATGATGAAGTCGACGAGGAGGCAATGGGAACACCACAATCATAGAAGTTAACTAGTACACCACCACCTACCGCTTCCATATTTCTTCCTCGCCAGAAGGGACCTCCATCCACCTCGACCTCAATTAGTGGTGGGCAAAGTGCACAACGTAGTAAAGTTCAGCAATACGCATCCTCCACTTCATCTGGCATTAGCAGCATGACCACCACCAGTATCGCCTCCTCCGGCCCCCCCAGACATTTCAAGTCCGCAGTTTGGGACTTCTTTAGTGTTTGCACAAAAAACAAAAACCGAGCCATTTGTAGCATTTGTAAGCTTGCAGTTAGTCGTGGTAAGCTTGGTACCAACTATGGGACTGGAGGCCAGAGAGGTCATCTTGAGAGACAGCACACTGTCCAATGGTTTGCGCACCTAAAGGAGATCAAGGAAGCCCGAATTGCAAGTCCAGAAAACGTTGATGTTCCATATGATGATGACGAGGAGGAAGAAGCGTCACACGCTTCACTTACACCCAGTACCCCTGTCAGCACACCCCCTGTGAGCCACACTAAGAGTGTGGGACAGAGTGAGACACCAATGCGAAAAAGTTCATCAGCGAGCGTAACTGGGTCGAAGAAGTCATCATCATCATCCCGTAAAATGGTCCAGGGCAACATTAGAACCATGTTGTTTTCAGACGCGCCATATGAACGCAACCACCCAACGGCGTTGTATAACACTAAGCTGGCTAAAATGCTAGCGCTGGATCTTCTCCCTTTTTCTTTTGTAGAAGGGGTTGGTTTTCTAGAATTAGTGGCAGCGCTCTGCCCTAAATGGAAGGTTCCTAGCCGGTTATATTTTGCCCGAGTTGCGGTTCCAGCACTACATGAAGATGTGCTGGAGGTGATTGGGGCAGCTTTGCAGAAGAGTGCTGTTCACACTATACATCTGACAACAGACATGTGGACCAGTGGCGCAGGCACTGATTACATGTGCATCACTGCACACTGGGTCTCTTTTTCAGGGGTTAAAGCAAAGCTAAACGCAGGTGTTGACCTGGACCAAGTTTTTAAAGCTGCTCGGAAACATGCAACACTAGCCATGTTTGGCTTGGAGAAACGTCATACAGCAGAAAACATTTTGAATGAGTTTAACACAAAGGTCTTTCACTGGCTGTCCCCAAAAAAACGCGAGATTGCTTGTTTCCACGGATAATGGCGCCAATGTAGTTAAGGCCATGGATCTGGGTAACTATTTCAGAGTGCCGTATTTGGCGCACTGTATAAACCTGGTTGTTAAAAAATTCTTGGATAAAGACAGTCCAGCATGCGAGTTAGTGGTCACCTGCCGAAAAATGTGCAACCATTTCAGCCATTCTTTTAAGGCCCGGAAGCATATGAGGCGCCTGCTACATGAACGTCAAATGCCAGTGAAAGCACTCATCCAGGAGGTGCCAACACATTGGAACTCAACCTTCTACATGCTTGAGCGTCTGTATGAGCAGTTTACGGTACTCGATCAGTATTTCTTAACACTGGGTACAGCTCAGAAGGACCTGAGGCTAGATGCGGCGGAATGGGAGCTAGTTAAAAGCCTGACAGACATGATTCGTCCTTTTGAGGTCTTCACGCCTGCAGTCAGCAGGGAGGACTGTAATTTGGGAAAAGCTATCCCATTGTTGCGCATGCTGGAGCACAAACTGAAGGCGGTGTCTTCTAAGTTTCAAAAAGATGAAGAAAAGCAAGAAGCTTTTGTTTTGGCGGAGAAATTATTAGAGCGCCTACTTGGCGATGAACGTCTTCAAAAGATCCACTCAGAACAGCATTACATTTGTGCTACTATTCTGCATCCACGCTACAAAAAGGCGCTGGCAGGCAGTGCATTATTTCCTTTTGGTGATGAAGATGTTACAAAGTACAAACATTGGCTAGCCTTGTCAGCCATGAGGTTTGAAAGAGAACGGCAGCAAATTCAAGGAAAAGGCAGTACATCAGCATCAGCATCAGCATCCCCAGTCAAAAGACTCCACTTCTGCACCTGTGGCTGTGGCAGAAGTGACCTCTCAGCCGTTAAAGACACCGGCAACCGGATCATCTGCACCAGACACACCAGAAATATCGGGTGATGATAGTGAAGAGGATTGGCTAGCTGAGCTTGGGTTTGGTTCTCAAAAGGTCCGAGCAAAAAGTAAGCAAAGTGGAGGAACCGTGGAGAACCTTGAGTCGATGGTGCAGGACTATCTGAATGACTCAACAGAGGTCTATGTTAATGCTGACCCATTGGCGTATTGGCATGGGATAAAAGAATTGTGGCCAGAGATCACCAACCTGGCTATACATTACTTGTCTTGCCCACTCGCAAGCGTGTCTTCTGAACGTGTTTTCAGTGGTGCTGGTGGCATTGTAACTTGCAAACGGACCCGCCTCTCGCCCAAAAATGTGGAGAGGTTAACAATGATCAAGATGAATGAGCACCTCATACCACCAGATTACAAAGTACCAGATTGCACGACGGAAGAAGACGAGGAGGACAGCAACTTAGATGAGGGATTTTCTTCTGTGTTAGGTGACACTGACCTACTCCTGCCTGAATTCGCAGAGTATGAGGATGAACTCTTCTTCCCTGACACCGAGCCCTGAAAATGAGCCAATGAATCAAAAAATTTATTTTTCGTACTTATTCACTTTTATTCCTGTTTCTGTCTTTCTTTGTTTTGCACAGTTAATATAATAAAAACTTTAATCACCTGTACTTTTGCTTTTTGGCTGTTTGGGGGTCTTCTACTTGTTTTCGCCTGGGTTGACGGCTCTAGGGCAATTGCTGGGAAGGTCTAATACCGGATAAAACTGGTTTGGACAACATCCATGAGGAAAAAGTTTTTGCATTTTCTGACATTTCGCTCAATGTAGCGTTTTTGGGTGCCTGTTTGGGGGGCTTCCTGGTGTTTGTGGGTGGGTTTCGGGGTCTGGGAGCACCGCTGGGTATGGATAGTTTTGATAGCAAGAGGTTTGAAGGAAATCCATGGAGGCAGAGGAGAGTTAGGGCCTAGCTGCAGAGCGCGCACTGAGTGATTGCAGAAAATTTCAGAAAAGTGACAAAGTCCCCATTTTTGTACTTTTGCTTTTTGGCTGTTTGGGGGTCTTCTACTTGTTTTCGCCTGGGTTGACGGCTCTGGGGCCATTGCTGGGAAGCTTTAATACCGGATAAAACTGGTTTGGACAACATCCATGAGAAAAAAGTTTTTGCATTTTCTGACATTTCGCTCAATGTAGTTTTTCGGCGGCCTGTTTGGGGGGCTTCCTGGTGTTTGTGGGTGGGTTTCGGGGTCTGGGAGCACTGCTGGGTATGGATAGTTTTGATAGCAAGAGGTTTGAAGGAAATCCATGGAGGCAGAGGAGAGTTAGGGCCTAGCTGCAGAGCGCGCACTGAGTGATTTTGGAAATTTTCAAAGAAGTGACAAAGTCCCCATTTTTGTACTTTTGCTTTTTGGCTGTTTGGGGGTCTTCTACTTGTTTTTGCCTGGGTTGACGGCTCTGGGGCCATTGCTGGGAAGGTCTAATACCGGATAAAACTGGTTTGGACAACATCCATGAGGAAAAAGTTTTTGCATTTTCTGACATTTCGCTCAATGTAGCGTTTTCGGGGGCCTGTTTGGGGGGCTTCCTGGTGTTTGTGGGTGGGTTTCGGGGTCTGGGAGCAACGCTGGGTATGGATAGTTTTGATAGCAAGAGGTTTGAAGGAAATCCATGGAGGCAGAGGAGAGTTAGGGCCTAGCTGCAGAGTGCGCACTGAGTGATTTTGGAAATTTCCAGAAAAGTGACAAAGTCCCCATTTTTGTACTTTTGCTTTTTGGCTGTTTGGGGGTCTTCTACTTGTTTTCGCCGGGGTTGACGGCTCTGGGGCCATTGCTGGGAAGGTCTAATGCCGGATAAAACTGGTTTCGACAACATCCATGCGGAAAAGCCTTTTGGCACTTTTTGTAACCTAGGGTTCGTTAGGATTAGCCCTAGCAGCAGCATTGCATGTGTTTCGGGGTGTTCTTGATTTTTGCAACTGAGTTCTGGGGTCTTAGAGCACTCGTGGGAATGTGTAATTTTGGTTGCAAGTGATTTGAAGAAAATCCATGGTGGGAAAGGGGGGATCACTTACTCTGTGAGAGGCACTTAGTGTTGAAAACAATTTGGCCATTTACACTTAAAGGAAGAAAATAACACAGACTTAAGTTTCAGGAAAACAAACTTACTGTTAAACCCCCACCCACCAGACTCAAAAGCAGTAAAAAACAGGTATGCTCAGATAAAGTTTCAAAAAGTATATTTGTGTAGCCCTAACAAAATAATCTCCCGCAAGACCCTCCCTAACCCCAACGATTGTCCTTCAAAAGTCCCAAAAACAACCCAACTCCTGATTCCCACCCCCCAAAAGTCTCTAAAAAAGGGGCAAGGGACACTACGGCAGGATGCTGTTCACTTTAGCGGCCAGGGCATCATACTCCTTGCGGAGGGTGGCATGGTCGGAGCGGAGGCCCTCCACCAAGTTCTTATAAGTTAAGACCTCCTGCTCCAGGTAGGACACTCTGAGGCATAAGCGGCGCTGGCGTGCCTTGCAACTCCTGTGGGGGGCAGCTGCTGTCTTTGCTGCTCGCGGTGGCGGTTGGCTTGGGTAGCCCGGCTCCGTACCGCTGGAGCACTGCGCTGGCTGGCAGCTCGTGTGGGCCCGGAGGAGGATGCAGCTGTCGCAGTGGATGTACCTGTAGACTGCATGTCCTCCTCCTCCAGGGCCAGCAGCCGCCAATATTCTGCGACAGTGGCATCCAGCCTCCGTTGCCGGGCCATTCGAGCCTGCTCCTTCCTTGATGGTTTTTTTGATTTGGAAGGAGCAACTATATGAAGAAAGAAAGACATAGTCTGTAACCAATGCTCCTTAAGATTAACACAAAATGATTGAGCAGAAAGTAGTGTCACAGTACAACTAGCAACTTGAAAGCACAGTACATAACTATTGAGGCCAGTATCTATCTAACCTCCCACTTCTTCATCCTTGCTCTAACATTAGGGGGAGTTTAAAGAACAAATTCTACGAGCACTATGGACTTCCATTACAGTCGACTATGACAGTACACCAGTCTTATTCTTCTTCTTCTCTCTTGTTTAGGAAAATTGGAACGTTATCTTCTGGAAGCCGGCATAATGCCAGCGCAGTGAACTTGCACCCTAGAAAAACAGACGCACACCATGATGAGTGAGACAGACTTGCGTTACTGTACCGGTCCAGTACATGCAGGTGGTGAAGCTCTTACTTTTCTATTACGGGTGGCACTGAGAATACTCTGTTAAAAGGGCTACTGCTTAATTAATTTAACTTTCACCCTACAGTGCAAATGAGTACTAGAAAAGGAAAATGAAGAAGCTAAATAATCTGATTATCTATCACTTCACATGGGATGTATTTGATTACATATGGGATGACTTTAGGTGCTTTGCTTTTTATTGAGTGAACAGTGATACACCCACACATGAATGACGTACTACTACTAAACTAAACTTATTAAGAGAGGTAGGGAGTGTCCACCGTAATAACCAGATATATGCTGTGCTTGCAGTTGCAATACAAACTACTGCTACTATTCATGGTAGTATTTGGACAAAATTACAACTTCTTTTCCTTGCCTTTCCTACACTGGAACGGACGTGCGGGTGCGGTGTTACATGCTCTTCAAAGTAACATTTAGTTCATCCAGTGACCGTCTACTCTCTCTAGATACACATATGCTATCTAAGAGTCAGATAGTACCATGATCCAGGCATCCATCCATTCAAAGTATATGCACACATACAGTTTCTGTTTCACCCACCCAGGCTGTTCTCCTTCCACCCATCCTTGCTTCATCATTCACCCAGCCATGCACCATACCATATTCTTTCCTTCCCAGCCACCTCGGGGACCAAGCAAACACATATCATTCTTCTTTGCCAGTCATCATTAAATTTCTCGTCCTTCCACACTTACTTACACCCTTCTTTCGCTTTTCGTTCATCCCATCCATCAAGTTCATCTCAGATCTGATTGGGATTCTTCTCGCCAAAAACTTCACAGCTAAGTCGAAGTACATTTAGAGGAGGCTACTACCTGGTTGATTTATAATACACCCGTGCAGAAAGCACACTCTGCAGTCTTCAATCTCAATAAGTAAGGAATATATAGCTTACCTCTGCCCGCCACCACCGTGTGAACCCTCACAGGCACATTGGTGTCGTCCGGCACTTGAACAGCCTCCTCCCCAGAAGTGTTCTCCTCATCCAACACCACCACCTCCGCGCTGGCCCCGCCACCAGATGTTCCACCTATAAAGTACATTTAAGAATTTTAGAATACACCACTCACTACTATATAATATTTGGTCTAGGAATAAAGAAATGTGAAAAAAAACAGAAAACAATGTAATAATTTGTGACTGTCTAATCTAAAGTAAAAATGTCCCTTTTTCCAGGGAAGGCTCAGTGCATAGAGCTATTGCTGACTAGAATGGGAGTCCAATGGAATTGCCAAATGTGCAATCTTAGTTAGCTACATAGACAGACTAATAAGAATAATCTAGTAATACCACAGGGAGTCATAGTCGAGGCAGGATAAGAATTTAGATACAGTCTACAAGAAGATCAAAGACGATTTAGAAAAAATTGAATGAGGAACGCTAGGAAAAAATAGGTACTCTATATTAAAATGAAAACTTACTGGGGCCAGCAAAGGAGCCCTCACCTGGCCGATCCTGGCCTTCTACAGCAGCAGCAACCAACTCCTCCTCTGTCCTCTTGCCCCTGGGGGGAGCTGATGTACATGATGAAAGAAAGAAAGACCCGAAAACATGGATGATTGTTGTCAACCAAATCAAACATTTCAAAAGAACAATAACAAAATATTTTGGCGAAATTGCAAATAGACAACTATTCCACGGGATATATTGACCGATCTCATGTGGTCTACTACGTTATTAGTATTGCTTGATTTGCGGACCGTCAACTTGGAAAGTTCTTATGTAACTCACTAAACAAACTACTAAATAGGTTCGCCTAGGACTGGCAGGCAGCAGTCCGCAGCATGCAAAGTGACAGACAAAGTCCATCGTGATTGCAGATCAGCGACAACACTAAAAAGTTTCCTACTATATTAACCAGTCATTAAAATACTCAAACTATCAATCCACCACCACTATTTTTTCTTATCGCCATGTGTACAAAGGTAGGACTGGACTTGAGTCTGTAGGGGCTGACTTGTTAAATTGACTTAGAGGCCCCTTGCGGCTCTTTTGCTCCATTGTTGCGTGACTTTTGTGACGCAGCAGAACAAAAGAGGCGCCATGGTGCGGCGTATATTAACAACGTGACGCATATGGGAGATGCATCACGTTGTAAAGCCCTGCGCCATCAGGGGGCGTTCCGGCGCAAGGGAGGGCGTTCCTGCGCAGGAACGCATCCTAAAAGTGGCTGAGGGACATCTACAAGATTTTAATCGGTCACTTTGAGGACAATGATGCGTGACTCAAACCCTGCGCCTGCTTGAAGCAGACGTACGGCTTGACGCAGCATTGGGGAGATAGAGCACCCCAGAGCATTGCTGGAGCTGCACCATCGTTGCGACGCAACTCCAGCAATGCGCCGCCTTTACGGCACAGAAGCGTAACGCTTCGGTGATGTTTTTGGCACATGGTGCGCCGCATTGTAAATACGGCGCACCATGGGTGGTGGTGGCGTAGCGCACAATTACTGGCGCATCCCTGCTACTTTGCAGGGATGCACCGGTAATTAAATGTCTGACCCTTAGTGTCTAGCATTACACAGTTCTTTAAACTACACTCATGTATAATTTCACAGGCCAATGAAATGAACACAAAATCGAAAACAGATAAGCATAGTAGCAGCGCTACTGAGAAGGAGAGCGGTGCACCTGAAATGCACAGAAGATTTTGAAATATAATTTACCTACAATGTAATCAGCAGCATTATTGCTCTTGGTAAAAAACAAAAATTTGCAAGATAATAACACACAGAGCAGGAGAAAACAGAGTAGTAAAGAAATAGCTACTACTACTCATCAAGCCCGGGGATCTCAAGGCCGAGCAGGTCCAGCAGATCGCGTTCCCGTCCAGGATATCCGTCCAACGGTGGGTGACTTGGTTGTAGGCGCGCCGGACCCGAGATTGTTAGTACATGGCCCGGCACACCTTCTCCCACCGCTTCCGGCGCTCCCGGAGCCCGTAGCCGCTAGCGATCTTGCCGCCTGCCATGATGGTCCTGGGGAGGCGGCGCTGAACATAAAAAACTAGTGCGGCCACCTCCTACGCGCTGAAGATCTCCCGGGGCGCGACATTCTCCCCCCTCAAACGCCCGCACGGGAGCCGGGCACGGGGTGCGGGACCCTTCCCCTTCTCAGGATGCTTCCCGGCTCCCATTACCATGGTCTGGGCAGAAAGGAAGCTAAATAATAAAGAAGAAATAGAATAGGGAAGAAGAAAAGAAAAGAGTTTAAAAAAGTAGTTTAAAATTAACAAAAAGTAGCAGAAAACACAAAAATATAGAGCTAGAAAAATAGAGGGATAGATAATAAGTAAAATAGATTAAAAAAAACTTCAAACAACCAAAGGATGGCAGAGATTCAGAGAGGATACAGAAAGCATGCCCAGAACCATAGCAATGAATGAGAAACAAGATGGCCGCGCCCGTTCACGACCGCGTGGGTAAGTTCGCGCGAGATTTTCCTCGCGATCACACCCGAAATTGTACCAGCAAGCCGCACACTTTGCGAGATTACACATAGCGCCCGGAAACGGAATTACGTCACGCAAACAAGATGGCCGCGCCCATGTACGACCGCTAGGGTAACTTCGCAAACCTGTGATGATGAACCAGACGTAGAAACAACATAGTCGCGGCCGTTGTGAGCCGACAAGTAAGTTCGCAATTGCGAACTGGTACACAAACCTCGCGAACTGGCAGAAACCCTTGCGAACAAAAAAAAAAAATCCGCAAATTCGCGGGAGTTCGCGGATTTTGCGGATTGCGAATCCGTAAATACGCAAGTTCGCGGATTGCCAATCCGCAAAATCCGCCCATGCTTACGCTCCATTCAGTGGAACAGTAGAGAAAGGTTTGGATTGTGGAGGGATAAAAATTTACTATTACCACTCCACTCAGTGGAACAGTAGGGAAAGGATTGTATTGCGGAGGGATACAAATGTACCATTTACCACTGCAGTCAGTGCAACAGTAGAGAAAGGGTTGGATTGCGGAGGGGTTAAATTTACTATTCCAACTAGAATGAGTGCAACAGTAGGGAAAGTGCTGGATTGTGAAGGTGTAAAATTTACTATTCCCACTCCAGTCAGTGCAACAGGAGGGAAAGTGTCAGATTGCGGTGGGGTAAAATGTACTATTCCAACTCCAATAACTTCAACAGAAGGGAAAGTGTTGGATAGTGGAGGGATACAAATTTACTATTCCCCCTCCACTCAGTGGAACAGTAGGGAGGATTTGGAGTGCAGAGGGACAAATATATACTATTCCCACTACAGTCAGTGCAACAGTAGGGAAAGTGTCAGATTGCGTTGGGGTAAAATTTACTATTTCAACTCCAATACCTTCAGCAGAAGGGAAAGTGTTGGATTACGGAGGGGTAACATTCACTATTCTCACTTCACTCAGTGGAACAGTAGAGAAAGTGTTCGATTGAGGAGGGATACAAATGTACTAATCCCACTCCACTCAATGGAACAGTAGGGAAAGTATTGCATTGCGGAGGGATAAAAATGCACTATGCACACTCCAGTCAGGGCAACAGGAGGGAAAGTGATAGATTGCGGAGGTGTAAAATTGACTATTCCCACTACATTGAGTGCAAAAGTAGGGAAAGTGTTGGATTGTGGAGGGGTCAAATTTACTATTCCCATTCCAGTCAGTGCAATGGGAGGGAAAGTGTTGGATTGCAGAGGTGTAAAAATTCCTGTTCCCACTCTAGTCAGTGCAACATTAGAAACAAATACATTCTCGTCAACACAATAAAATAATTGCAAAAATCTTGAAAACAAATAAAAATATAATTATGTAAAAACAAAATACAAACATATTTGATATTAAAAATGTAATTAAATAAATAAATATGACAATGTTAAATAAATATCATGGATAACCACAAATATTATTATATTAGGAATCATTTTTTTTCATTTAAATAGGTAATTGTCTTCGAAGAATATCTGTTAACAAAAATAATTATTGAATAATTGTATTTTACTTACTTCACACCCTATACCCTATACCCTACAAAACTCACATCCCACAATTAAAACTTAGCTTTAAAAAAATAATTATTTACACCATCAATATAAATATTTATTAATAAACTAATTATCATTCATTAAAAACTACTTATAACTCAATTATAATTAATTTACTTCACCACAACATACCCCAACAAAACAAAACATTCCTTAAATTTAACAAAACAAAAAATAAATTTTCTTCTTACCCGATAAACCTACAAAACCCACAACCCACACTTAAACTGTATATATGTTATATTGCACAATTAACATAATTAATTATTGTGGGGGGTCTTAGGAATAGGACCGAGGCCAGGTCTGCTTATATATGGTTTTATTTTGCCACGTTTATGTCTGGTCATCAGTCTTTCTCTGGCAAATGAGGTAGGTTCCGCCTTGTGGGAAGTCCTTCGGGTTCTTCCTAGGCTGCCTCCTGGAGCCTAGTACGTCTGTACGCTGTCTTCTCCGTGATGATGGTGAGTATGAAAAGGAAAGGAGAATGGTGTGAGGAATCCAGACTGTGACTGTGAGAAAATGGCCCAGGGGTGAAGGGGCACTGCACACACTTGTGATATTCTAAAAAGGGCGAGTGAGGGTGCATGGGGTAGGGGTGAAAGCAGGAATGAAAGCAGGTGAAAGCAGGAATGACTGCGAGACTTCTACAGTTCCCGTTTAGCTGTTCAAGTTGTCCCTCCTCGTGATCCACCCCGTAAACCTCTCCTGTACCTGAGCAAGCAACGGTCCTCCTGGAGCGTGGACTGGCAAAGCGTGGTGACGTTGGCCTCCTAGCTCAGCCTAGGTTCCTGATGGTCTCATCAAGCCGCTCACGTAGTGCTTAGATACCTCTGGGTGATAATGCGCTTTATAAATTCATATTAACATAACATATCATATCATAACACGTCGTAATCGCATGCTTCTCCTCTTCGGTCTTCCACAGCCTTCTCTCTCGGGTCTTCTACCTCCACTCCGGTGTCGACGCACACCCATTTCCGACAATCACTGTTCCTTATTGTGGCAAACGCGTTGACGTCACGTGGGGGTGGAGCCTCCTCATTCAGGAAACCCCAATTAATGGAGCCGTCATGTTGGTCATCTGTATACTCCCACAAAGGGTGAATCGGGGGACTCCACTCATATTGCTGAGGAGAAATTAAAGGGGGAGAGAGAGGCGTTGCAGTCCATTGATCTAAAATATGTTCATGCCCCATGCGTGTCAGCCTGCCTTGTCACAATTATCAATTCAATAAGTGTTATTAATCTAAAACTGAATAGTAATTACTTATAATTGATTTACTTCCCACCCTGTACACGTTTAACCACTTGCGCTTGGCACATACCCAATAGAGGTTGCCCAGAGTTGGCGTCGTGACTGGAACTGGGGTGTGTTGACATCTGAGGTACTAGGTGCAAGATCATTGAAGCATGTGGGTCAAACAGCTGTGCCTTTTGAGGTATACCCTAAAATGACAAATTTAGGCTTTTCAGATGATGGATGCTCAGTGAGCAACATTAGAGACCGGGTTGCCCAAGTAGCCCAGGTTTTAACCCCTTCCGTGCTCGTGACGGAACCATTCCGTCACAAGCACAGCGTGCCCATGGCTCGTGACGGAGTGGTTCCATCACGAGCAAGGCGGCGCCGCCCGGAAACCCCCCTCCCCCCCCAGCGCTGAGGCGGAATTACCGCCACGGCCAAGGGGTTAAGAATCTTGATCTGACAGAGTTAAAGGTGACCCGTTCCCGTATCCACACGGTTAAGCAGATGGTGCATTCCAGAACGAGGCCCATCGGCGTCTGGGTAGGGCACCCAGACCTTAATGCCGGCCTATGGGGGGGAGGGTCATGGCGCTGTGCGTGCCCTTTCTGCCTGGATGTGACTGGCCCAGCTGGACCTCTGCAATATTACATGCCTAGTCTCTCTAGTCCTGTCACTGTTTCCAACAGTGGCCACTGCGCAGATGTGTTAACACCAGGGTCTGCACCTTCTGGGCAATAGTCTTCCACAAGAACACCTTCTGATGTGTTGACCTGTATGGATGCAATGGATTGAGACACTTGGTAGACATGCAAGATGTATGTAATTTCCTAGGGTGCCACATAGGTAATACACAGCTAGCCTAACCATCTAATAAGATAGCAGACATTACATATTTGGAGTGCACATGCTGACAAAAACAAATAAGCATTTTCACTGCATGTTCCGGTCTCATTCGTACCACTCTCCATCCTGACCTTGCCCATATTGAGTACACCAGCCCACTTACATCACGTAGGCTGGGACCAGACCACAGATGGTCTGTAAGGTATTACCAGGTAACCCAGCACACTATTGTGTCCTCCTGACAGCTACAGTAGCTGTGCAGCTCCGCACAGACACCTGAATAGTATGAATAATTTACTTCTTCCACACTGTCCAATACATCACTGCTACCTTGTTATTGAGTTTTATCAACATTTTTGGATGACAATATAAGGTATAACATGTGTGTAACGTGATAATCTCACTCCAAGGATTTGTGCATATGTGTCTTACACATTGGACATCAGACTTTGTGTGTGTTTGTTACTGTTAGTAAGACAGATTTCTTGCAATACACTGTATGCCAGATGTCCCAGTGTGAATGGGACGACATCAACATACCATTGTACAACAATCATGATGACTCAATATTTTAGAGCATGTGAGGCACTTACAAACTGCACTGCAGATGTTACAACTATCTGCCGGAGACATGTTTGACATGATAACTGTGCATATACAATGTAGGCATCACTCATAAGACAGTCTGACTGCAAACAGGTATGATAAAGGTCCCTTTCCTTAGGCAGTTATACACATAGACAGAATACATCCATACACTTATGGGTCTGGGCCTCATATCATGTGCAAATCCATATTCCTGTGAAACTTGATAAGGTCCCAACTGGGGATATGTCAATCAACAGGGGGACTGCTATGTACATCAGTATCATTGGCCAAATAATTGTGCTGCAAACGAGGTAACGGGCCATAAAGTAGAAAAATCATTGTCTGAGTTTATCATGGGAGTTTTTCACACTCTGATCTAGGTGGAGTTCCCAGAGTTCTGAAAAACTCAGCTCCACATGGCAGAGCGGAGTTTTTTCCTTGCTCGCCAATGGTAAGTTGGCAAGCGCGAGCAAGGACAATACAAAACTAGACCACTTTCCTGTGAGATTTCTCAATGTTGGAGTTTAGGGATGGTCACTACTGCTCACGTTGAAAAACCTTGCGTTCACGTTGAGGAAGCTGCTGCTCGAGTAGAACTTAAACCCAAGCAACAGAAAGAATCAGCGCGAGGTAACCCACTCTGGACCTTGCAGAACTCCACATAGCTTGGCAGAGTTTCTTTGTCACTTTGTGGAGTTCAGCTAGGTGGAACTTTGCGATCTCCACCCTGGTTTAGTCTCCTCATGCTAGGCCTATTGTTTAGATATGACCATCATATGGTCACAAGTCCCATAACAAACTATACATCTTATGGACATCCGATATCTGACATGACTATTGTTCATCACTGTGAATGAGTCTCTAAGGTATTGTTATATCTCCGACTTTACGTTAATGTGGCCTCATGTGTGTTGAGTGATTGGTGTGACTGTACACATATCTCATATGATCCACATACGCAACTCACAGATTATAATCACTATTTGGATATAAGGGCCTATGACTCAACCAGCACATCTTTAACTAAAAGACTTGCACATTTAACATTGGCTACAAGAGATATCTACCTGCATAAAGATGTGTATACAATGTGTGGAGCCCATAGCACAGTATGAACATGACAAGTATGATGTAAAGTACATAACAGTACTGTCACAAATACACCAGAACAGATGTCCCTTATCATAACATAACACAGATTCATACACATATATAACCTTGAAGCTTATCTCTGTCTCATTGCCATAATCTGACCAATGTTTATGGATACCTGACATGTAGCTGAGAACATTCTGCCTAAATAGTACTCACTACTCACCTGCTCCTCTGGTGTGCCATAGAGCTGCCTATACAGGGAAATTACCACATCTACAAGGGCCTACTGCTCTACGGGTGTGAAGGTAGGGGCCCTGATCCCTGTACAGCATTTCATTGCAGCTCCCAGAGGATACAAACATCAGCTGACAGATGGGGAGGTGTGAAAAGCAGCAGTGTCTGGAGGCAAGTTAGTTGGTTGGCAAATCGCTACATATAATAAGACCACATAGGCGGTCTTCCTTGTAGGTTGTCAAAAAGATTGGTCCACGGTTGCATTTTCCGAATGTATCCAATGGCTGTGAATGCCATGTGACACTCTGCCCACAGCACAGTCCAAAATGCTGGAGGTCCGCGATGTAGCATGTTCCATTGGCAAGTGTAGTTTACCCTAGCAGTCTCCCCTGTAGGTGGATACATCTATTGATCCATGACTGTCACTTTAACATATTAACAGTCTATGGCTATGTCCACCAGGGTTGAAACCAGGTATTGTGACTTTTAAATAGGCTGCATCTGACGCACCTGCATTTTTCACTGGTGCGGGTTAGGTCTCCACTTTGTCTGGATACCCATTACTATGTGTAAAAGGAGCATTTAAGTAAATCTCCCTCATTCCCTTAACATGGTCACCTGGAAAGAGGAGCCTAAAGCACACTGTGACAGATGAAACGAGCTTGAAAGCACTGCCTTCAGTGTTTTTTACCTCATTTTCGGAGCAGCCCATGTAGATTAAGAAATGTGAATACACCACAGGACATTAGCAAAAGCTTCTATAACCCAATGGCAATTCTGGGTGATGCTCAGAGGGAGAGAGGGGTGTTCTTGATGAGGTCCAAATTGCCGACTTAAAATGTAAAGACACACCTAAGCATGGTGTTTTACAAATTATTTTGCCAAAAAACTCTAGGACAATAACAATTAAAAGGAGCAAACAATTATTGCCATAACTGATATCAAAAGATTATTTATTTTTAATTTTCGTTCACAAATTCATCAGAAACATTTCTTTTCTGAATAGATATATTTTTTTGTAGATATATGATGTTTTTTTGAGTAGTTTATAACGGTTTTATGATGTCATACTTCTCAGTGAACACATGAAATACAGTGATATGTAATACAAACGTATGCAAAACTGGTGATTCATTACACCATAAAATACATAGTCATTGATCAATCATGATATATAATCAAAATATCAAAATGATGTGCAGAGACTTGCGGTTTGTTGTCAAGTTATGAGCGTTTCGGCAAAGCCTTCATCAGGGCTCCGTCACAGTAATCACTTTATGTTGTAGTACACATGTAACTCAACAAGAAGAGATGGAATTAACTGAGTGTGGGTGGAATGCTGGCAGGATTATGGAAACATACCAGTCCTTTAGGATCTATGGATGGCCCACTGTCCGAGAATTAGCTAGATATGATGAATTAGTCTTCAAGATGCTGCCTGAGGAGAAGATCATGGATATTGACAAAATAGCTGACTGCAACAGATAATTCTTGATCTGGATCTAGAGGGGATGAGCAGCTGAACAATTTCTTATTTTTGGCAATGTGCCCAACATTCGTAAGATTTCTCCAGGACTTGTGTGGTTCGCACATTAGTGTCCTATCAGCTAGAGCAACCTCTGTACAGACCCCATGAGGGGGCTTACATGGCCATGCAACATCTGTAACTGATGCTTCGTGCTTCCCTTGCAAACAGATTGCAGACTTACCATAGGCACCAAACCCTCCAAGTCCCTGCATACTCCTCACACAATGGCATTAACTTGCACAATAGCAGTGATATCTTTTTTCATGTGCACACTTTTACAGATGTACAGTGTATACCAGAAGTTATTGTATGTGCAATGCAGACTTCACAAAATTACAGTGTCCACCATGTCCACCATACTCAGTGCAATTACAGACAAATGTGGTTTACAAAATGGTCGTCACAGGTGGAGCTTACTGTGATTACAATTGATCTTTGTCATCCTGTAAACATCTGTATCAATTATGTTACTGGGACCATTTAGACTGTCTACCCCCTGGTTTGTCTTCTCCTAAGCCTGTTGTTACTGGTAAAATATCAGTCTATTGTCATTTTATTCAAGGCATGTAGTCAAATTTCTTCATACATGGTTATGGTATGTATGCAGTTGTATGTTATATATGCATGATTTGAAATGCTGGATCCCTCTAACATATGTGTGTGGTCACATGTCCTTTTGTGGGTGTCTAAGTACATGTTAGTGTGGACAATGTGTGACTCCTCATGTGTCACCACTCCACACATAGGTGCTGTGGCAGAGGGAGAATACAGCATCCTATCGACCAGCCCTTTCCAGATCTTCAAACCATGGACCCAGCTGGACTCACTGGTGCCATCTGCCAGCCAGCCAGAACTGATGGGCAAGGTCCAGCCTCCAGTCCAAGTTTGCAGTAGAGTCAGCATTGCCGAAGGGCTGATTCATGGAGTTGGAGTATGTGTCCTCACTCTGGCTGATGTGTTACCAGAGATTAGAAACTTAATTTTGTAAGTCTAGGTTGTACATCTACATTTATTGGGCCACAATAATTTATGGCCTGGGAGTGAAAACGATTTAGATGGGAACATTGGCACCTATCCCCATTATGTTTGCATTAACTATTTTACAAAATGAAGGATGGGCCTGCTCATTAGCTGTGCTGATATGGTTATTTTTACCATATGGAATGGAATATAGCTAATCCCAGGGGCTTGCACCAGACACACTGTAGATGTAATTTGAGGATTAGTGCATTCAAAGTCCAATTTGTACCCAGTACAGTCATGCACAGAATTTGAGATCATTTAGCTGTTGCTATTCCTGTGTGCTGTTCAGTGTCAATGTATCAGCAGACATATTGAAGTAACATCCTTATCACAAAATATTGGTGATATTTGATGTACACACTTGGCACGGTCTCAGTAATGGACTCATTATTTCCTGCTCTGGAGTCCATGGGAAGTTCAAACTAGGTAGGCAGATGTGTGTCAGGTGCCTGTTGTTGAGAGGTCTGAGTAGAGGACCTGATTGTAGCTGTAGTCATTTCAAACACGCCTCCCCCACTTGACTAATGCCTCCCCACCTGTGAGGAGAACTTAAGTTGAAAAATGGCTGACACAGGTGCCTGGAGTTAAGAGTACAAGGCCTGATGGTAGTTGTGGTCATTTCAAACACTCCTCTCCCCCATCTCACTTCACAAATGTCTCCAGGCATGTGAAGGCAACTTCAGTTGAAACATGGCTGACAATGGTGCCTGTAGTTAGGAGTTTGGAGTACAAGGTCTGATGGTGGTTGTGGTAGTTTGAAACGCTCCTCCCCCAATTGGCAGATGAAGAAACTGCTGACCCAGCAGTCGAAATCTAACAGCAGCCGCGTCGGTCGGACGGTCAATCCGACTGGCATTGGAAAGAGGGCCTTTATTTGGAAAGTACTGAGATTATCTCAGAAAACATTATGTAGACCTAAATCTACCTAAACGTAATGTATATTTTAGAATGTACAGTGATTCAACTAAGTATACCATCATAAATCAGTGTAAAACGCAATGGTCTGCATATTTAAAATGTGTCAAATATCATTGATTAGATTGTCATTGGGTGCACTGCAGATCATAAGAAAACTAAAGCAAAAAAAACAACACTATGTATACCCCTCTCAAGTTCTGTCACAGAACTGAAATCTTAGACACCTCAAAGATGTAAACACAATGATCATTAATGGTGGTGTAGTAATGTCAGTTATGCTTCCATTATGTATTGAATATTCTGCTATCACCATGTATGTCATCCCCTTGGTGATAGAATGTTTGTATTTAAGCTTCTAGGACTGTTATCTCATTCCCTGGAAGCTGAGGAGCTGAACGGTATTAAAGACTGTTACTTAATCAACATATGTGTACCTGGTCACTTCAATTGGCGACGCGGTTGATCTACCGTTCATCTCCATAACCCACGCATGCAGACTAATTCTCTTCAAGATTGCTGACTAATTTTCATCGAGTTACTTATAAGAAAAACAAAGGATGTTGAAGGACCTCTGAAGTACTTCTGATTATTTAATTGCCAATGGGACAACGTGTCTTGGCTTATATGGACGAACTTGGCAGTGAGTCTTTTTTCCCCATCTTATATCTGTTGTACAAGAGGATCTTACTGTTTATTGTTCGAGTTACAAGCTTTGAAGAGTTGACCTACTTACATCACTTTGCGTGCGGAATTTCATCATTCCAATTTAGTCCGAGGCTAATCTTCATTTTCCATGCTGTTACTGTACAGTACTTCCTGAGAAAATATCGTGAGTTTGGGGGAAACCGTTGATCTTCACTCCTCTGTGCCCTTGGAGCAAATGATGACGTGGTGAGTCAATCTCTTGTGATGTATGGACACTCTGCTTCTCTTTTTCCGAACTTGTCTTCCTCAAGCAAAGTGGGTACATCATCATCGTTAATGATGCTTTACGCTTGGGATGTCAGTACGTGCCGTGCGTTAACTACTGTGTGACTGTTACTGACACATAGCAATGCGCACACGGAGAGAAGAGACGTGTGAGTGTTACCATTGCTTGACATCGCGCACGCGGAGACCAGAGATGAGAATTACTGTTTTTCTTTCACAGATGAGATACTGTGACTGAAATATTTATTTTCTAGTTTATTTTCCTTTGAACGTCAGAAAGCTTCGACATTTCCTTTTTTTGGTGCATTCAGGCTAAGCGTCTCGCAGTACTCCATCGCCATCTTGTGGAACTTTATAACATTGGTATCTGGAACACGAAGTGAAACAGCAATATAGAGATTTTTTTTTTTTATATATACTGGTTTTCACATCTGTCGAGAAATTGAACTGTAATTGCGGAAGAGGTGTTTTATAACTTGTAATATTATTAGTTATATATATATTTAAAAAATATATATATATATACATAATATTTCTTTTTCTCTTAGGAAAGGGGCATATTGTTTTCATAAATTAGAACAGTTATTTTTTATTTATCAATATGCAGCATGTACAAGCACCGTCCCCTTTCCTACAACTTCCAGGAGACCCACCTGTAGAGTGGAAGGTATGGTACAGGGCATTCACCAAGTATTTAGGAGCCATAGGTTGTATCAGATTCAGTGCTGAACGAAAGAGGTTCATTCTTGAAAACAACTTGGGCCTTGAAGGTCAAGCTGCTTTGGAACACTTGCCTTTACCTGAAGTGGCTGAAGGTGAGGAACCACTTAATGATTTTGATCAAGCTGTTGAAATGTTAGAGAAACAATTTGATGTGGAAAAAAGTTTAGTTGTAGCTAGACACAAATTTTTCACAAGGGAACAACAAACTGCTGAAAGTATTGTGTCGTATGTTGCTTCCCTACGCATCTTAGCTTCTGATTGTGAGTTTGAAGGTTTCACTTCTCAACTCATTAGAGACCAAATTGTAGTTTGTTGTAGAGATAAAAAGGTTCAACAAAAGGTATTAACCTTAAAAAATCCTTCTCTTGAAGAGACGATTTCTATTGTTAAAAGTATAGAATTATCTCAAACGTCTTCTAACGAACTTAAGTCAGACAAATCTACGGTTGGGGTTGTGAATGAAGCAAAAGATGGGTTGGAGAAAAATAGTGGATCTGAGAAGAACAGCAATGAAAGTACAGGAAAATCGTCTTTAGTTAGACATGATAAGAAACAGTCATATCCTCAAAAGAAAAATGTGTGTTCCAAATGTGGTTTTTCTTCCCATTTTCCTAACTCACGTATTTGTCCTGCTAGGAATGCTTCAAGTAGAAATTGTGGCAAGCAAGGCCATTTTGCTAAAGTTTGTATCTTCAGGAGGAATGTTAATGCTGTATCGGAGGACAATGATAGATTGGAGAGGAATACAGAAGTTGTAAGTTCCATGAGTGATTTAATGTTAGTAGTCAAAGATGATTGTGAGGAGTGTGTGGATCCCATTGTTGACATCATAGAAGATGGAAAAACCTTCAAATTACTTGCTGATTCTGGAGCACGTATGACGATGATCACCGAAGAGTTGTTTGGATCTGTGTGGGGTGATAAGCATCTTGAACCTCCTGATAGAAGTCCTGTATCTTATGAGGGAAGGAAGATTGAATTGAAAGGTTTGTTTGAAAGCACCTTAGTTTTCAAAGAAAGATCTATAACTGGAAAGATTTATGTAGCAATTAAAGGCTTGAACATTCTATGGTGGTATCACCAAGGATTCTTCGGCATGACTCTTAGACCTGGTACAAAGGAACCTGTGTCCATTGTCAATGAATTAACACACAATGAAAACTTTTCGGACTGGGCAGATAGATTCCCCAATGTTTTTTGTGACACTCTTGGATTAATCAAAGGTTTTAAACATCCACATCAAAGTAAAGGATGGAGTTATTCCTGTTAAACACAAATTAAGAAATGTACCTTTGAGTGTCAGGGATGATTTAACCAAGGAATTGGAGAAAATGTGTGAATCAGGTGTGATTGAGCCCATTGAATCTTCCTTATGGGTAAGTCCCTTGGTGGTCGCGCAGAAAAAAATGGCAATCTCAGAGTCTGCATTGATTTACGCAGTCTCAATAAAGATATATGGGTGGATTCACACCCATTGCCCTGTATTGATGATATAGTCGCAAAGTTTCAAGGATCCAAAATGTTTTTGAAGATAGGCTTGTCTTCGGCATATCATCAAATTGAACTGGACATATCATCCAAACACTTAACTGCTTTTGTTTCCCCAGTCGGGACCTTTCAATTCAAGAGGATGCCATTTGGGCTGGCCTCGGCGGCATCCGGGTTTCAACGTGTGATGGAAAAGGTCCTGATGGGGGTTCAAAAGACGGTTGTCTTTCAAAATGACATCCTCGTGGCAGGAGAATGTAGGTCTTCTCATGATAAAAATCTGACTGAAGTATTAAACAGCCTACAAGAGAAGGGGACTGTTGCTAATTTGAGCAAGTGTGTTTTTGGTGTTGAATCTATTGAATATTTAGGACACCGCATATCTGGGAAAGGGATTCTTCCTATAGATGGTCTTATAGAGGCAATTGTCAGGGTTCCTTCTCCTAAGACCAAGGAACAAGTTTAATCTTTCCTATGGATGTGTGAGTCTTATTCCAAGTTTATTTCTAATTTTTCTTCCAAAACTGTTCATTTACGTGAACTTTTGAAAAGAGGAACTGTTTTTCTGTGGGATCAGAGGTGTCAGACATATTTTGAAAACATTAAGAGCGAACTTGGTTCTTGTAACAATTTGACTCCTTTTGATCCTTCCTTGGAATCCATTGTATCGGTTGATGCAAGTCTTGATGGTCTTGGTGGAATGTTGACTCAAATGAAACTTGATGTTGAATATACTGTAGGTTTTATTTCTAGATAATTACGTCCCAGTAAGAAGAATTATTCAGTCATTGAGAGAGAACTTCTAGCATGTTGTTGGGCAGTAGACAGGTTTAAAAGTTTTCTCTGGGGTAGGACTTTTAAATTATTGACTGATCACAAACTTCTCATTCCCATCCTTAATGGTATTATCGTGAAAGATCATACTCCTAGGATAGCTAGATTGAGTTCTAAGCTTCTTCAATACAATTTTGCTGTTGAACATATTCCTGGAGGAAAAAACATTAGACCTGATTTACTTTCTAGATTGCCGTTACCTTTTGTACACAGTGACTGTGTGGGTGATGAAGATGAGGAATGTTTAATTGCCAGTATTGATGTTTATAATGGAGGATGTTTCAATGAAGAAGAATGGTTTGATGCGTTGCATTCTGATTCTGTGCTCAAAGAAGTAAAAAAATGTATCATTCAAGGTTGGCCTAAGGAAAAACACTTAGATAGTGATCTGCAAACTTTTTCTAAAGTTGCTGATGAATTGTCTCTAGAAGGTGGGGAGATGATTTTACGTGGTGATACATTTGTACCTCCCGAAAGCCTGAGAGATCGTATTTTAATGGCTAGTCATGAATGTCATCTTGGGCAAACCTGCACCAAACGTCGAAATTGATCCATCTTTTGGTGGCCTTCAATGGATCGTCATATAGAAAATACTGTTGAAAGTTGTTTTACTTGTTGTTCTAGTGACAAAGTGATCAAGACTGTGATTCCTCCTAAAGTGAAAGTTGATTTGCCTTCTGGTCCATGGATAAAATTGGCATTAGATTTTATTGGACCGTTTAATGCTCTATCCAGTAAATACAAATTTGATTTGGTGGTTGCTGATTATTACAGCAAATGGTGGGAAGTTTGCTTTATGGTTGATCCCAATACACACGAAGTGATCAGATTTCTGGAGAGTCTTTTTGCAAGAGAGGGTTTTCCCAAATAATTAGTGTCAGACAACGGAGTACAGTTTGTCTCTAAAGAAATGTCTTCTTTACCAAGTCAATCTGATAGTAGTCATCGTCGAGTTGCACTTAATCACCCACAAGGAAATGGCTTTATTAAGCGCACGAATCGCATTTTGGTTGAATGTGTACAATGGGCTGTTTCTGGAAATATTGATGTTAAAGAAGCTGTGCAAAGTATGCTTTGGGCTCATCGAACCACACCGGGGACTGAATTTGGTAAAAGTACATTTGAATTATTGAGAGGGAAAATTGCTACGTTTGGTACGTGCCCAGCTTGGATGAGGCAGTGGGGTTTATTTTCAAAAACTTCAATGGCATTTTCGGAAATGAGAATTAACGATAAGGTAAACAATTTCTGTACATAATAAAGCGAATGCTGATGAAAGATGTGTATGTAATCCAGATGTGAGTTCTCACAAAGAAGTCTGGACTCATAAAATCAATGTGGGAGATTGGGTAAAAATAAAGATTCCTCATAATGTACGCAAGGGGTTATCAAAATTCAGTCAACCTGTATGTGTTGATTCAGTCTCACGTTATGCTGTCAGAGTCAATGGGAAAAATTGGTGGAATGTATCCAGAATTTATAGAATCCCTGACAAAGTTGTACTTCAAATGGGTTTGAAATCTAATCCTGTTTTTCAGTCCAGTAAACCAACTATTAATGGTTCAGAGTCTGACGAGAACAGAAGAAGTCCTAATTGTCATGGGACATCAGCAGATTTGTCTACTCCATTGTTGAGGAGGAGTGGTCGCATGAGATATTCACCCAAACGTATGGATTTGTAATATCTTAAAGGCATATCTTTGTTGGTTCAGTTTTACTATATTGTTGTAAATATTATGTTTGATGTTTATATTTTTTTAAATTATATTTTACTTATTTCCTTTCATCATTATCTTCTTCTTTCTTTTTCCCTTTATTGTCTTATTGTGAGAAAGGGAGATATTGTACTAATGTCAGTCATGCTTCCATGATGTATTGAATGTACTGCTATCACCAGGTTTGTCATCCCCTTGGTGATAGAATGTTTGTATTTGATCTTCTGGGACTGTTATCTCATTCCTTGGAAGCTGATGAGCTGAACGGTATTAAAGACTGTTACTTAATCAACATATGTGTACCTGGTCACTTCAGGTGGCTTAGAGGGTAGATGCTTTTGTCATTTCATTCAAACTATGGAACCACTCCTACCCCTTCCATATCTCTTCAACAATTACCACTGATCTAAAAAGTTATTTTGCCTCTCACTAAGGTTTCAGTACCCAGAGATAATCCAATACTTTGTGCACGTTTCAAGATCTTTAAAGTCACATTAGTGTCTACTTAGTCTACAGTTTGGATCAGGCGGCCATTTAAAGTGGAATTCCAGCTTCACTGACTCAATATATTTCTAATAGTAAGGGTGTTAGACCTGGTACCATTTGTGTGAGTCTCCCTTCCATTTTTCGCTGTCGTCTCCTCTGTTTTGGATATGTTTTTGCTGATTTACATGCTATGGGCACTGTGCCACTGCTATTCAGTGCCACAGAGCTTCATATTGTGAATTGTTGTAATGGATTAGTGACTCCATTATTAGCTTATTTGATTTTCTTATCAGACCCTAGTGCAGTGCACCATGTGTGCCCAGGGCCTGGAGATCAAATGCTGCTGGTAGGCTTGCAGCACTGATTGTGCCACCCACAGAATCAGCTTGTAACGTGTGTCTCAGGACTGCCATTGCAGAGCCTGTGTGCAGTCTAGTACTGCCATGTCGACTTGGTAAGTGCACCCACTTACCAGTCCCTAAACCTTCTCTTTTCTACATGTTAGTCTCCCCTAAGGTAGGCCCAGGGTGCCCCCATGGGCAGGGTGCATTGTAGGTAAAAGGTAGGACATGCCCTGGTGTGTGTGGGATGTCCCGATAGTGAATTACAGACAATTTTGTTTTTCACTATTGTAAGGCTACCTGTCCCCATAGGCCAGAATAGGCAGTTTGATTATAACATCTTATAATCCTAACTGACCCAGGGAACAAGGTAGGAATTCGAGTTTAGTATGCCTGAACTCGGAATGTTAAAATACATCTTTTAGTGAAGGTGGTTTTTACATTCTATGTTTGAAAATACCACTTTTAGAAAGTAGGTATTTTCTTGCCTAACCATCCAGCCTGCATCTGCTAGGTTGTGTATTGCATGTTTGGTTTATGAGTGACAGGAGGGCTTGGGCTTTAGCAGTCTAATGAGTCAGGGCTAGGCTGAATAGGACCTTGGCTGAATAGAGTGTAAGGGGCGGAGAATTCCTTTCAGCTACCTAGGCCAGGTCTGCTTTCAACAACGCTGTCTCCACCTCCTGCCAGGAAGCTGCACCAGTGAGGACAGAACTGGTGTTGGCCAGGTACAGACACTCTCTTCCTTCAGAGAACAAAGAAATTAGTAGTATAAATATTGGGGCCCAGACCCCAAGACTTTAGATCACTTCTGGACATCAAGACGGACCTTTTGCCAAGGATAAGAACCAGAGAATCTGTAGGGGTTTTTGACTTCCCCTGTGCTAGTGTGTAATTGCTGGGGTTGGTCTGCAGTGGTTTCTTTATTGCCAAGGAAAGGAGAAAGACTTTTATTTGCAACTTTCATCATCTTGAAGAAGAATCTCCAAGAACTGTGCTTGCCTCCTGCTGAAGTCTCAGGGATACAAGACTTTACCTACAGCTCCCCTCTGAATTTCCTTGCAGGGATTTCTGTCTGCAGAAGCCTGCGTGCTTTTGGGAGCTGGAAGCGCGACTCAATGAGAAGAAGCGTGTTGCATCCGCAGCTGTTGCCGTTACATCATTGGAGAAGCGTGCCGCCATCGCAAAGGTCGCTGTCGCGTCAACGGAGAAGTGTGTCTCCATCGCAGCTGTGTGTCATCCCATCAGGAGAGAAGCCTGTCACAAACACAAGGTTTGGCGTTGCATCACCGTAGAAGCGTGTCGCAGGGCCTGTCGTGGCTCCAAAGTTACAGAGTCGCTGCACGGCCGCAGGCTTGCAAGCAGAATCTTCACATCGTCGCATCGCATCAAGGGCGCCATCTTCTTGCATCGAAACTGGGCAGCACCTCGAGATCGTCACATCACTTTCTCTCCGGTAAGGAACAGACGTATTGCCTACATTGCGCAAGTACTGAGGAACAGACGCATCGCCTCCCCAAAGCAAGTAACCGACGCATCGTTCTCCCTGTGAACCTTTTGTTTAACGTGTGACGCATCCAAAGGTACTTTCTGGGAAACATGTTGCATTTACCATCTAAAGTGAACTGATTTATTTCTACCATCTTAAAGTCATTTTCCTTAATACTGTATTGTGGATTTTTCTCATTTGAGTCTAGTGTTAAGTCTTCATAAAGAATACTTATTTTTTATAAAACCTGTGTTGTGTCTATCTGTAGTGTTTTCACTGAATTACAGTATGGGTTTACAAATGCGTTACAAACTGCCTCTGAGATAATCCTTCCTGCTCATGCCAAGCTACCACAGAGTTTAGCAGAGGTTATTTAGGAGTGTAGGCCCCTTACTCTGACTAGAAGTAAGGGTTCCCATTTGGACAAAGGTGCAAACCATTGCCAACTAGAGACCCCCAGTTCTAACATTGGTGGTCAGAGGTGATGATTTGGACTTGCATTTGTGACTCATATACCCCTGATTGGTGTACACTACTAGTGAGTGCAGACAAAAAGCAACCACATACATTTTTTGGTAGAATTTTTTAGTTTTTTTTCCTTGGAACTGGTAATTTTGCCAAAAACTGCCAGTTCTTATTGCCATGAGTAAAGCAGCATCCAACGCATCTATGGATCTAGAATTTGAGGAAGAAAGGTTGGAGGCCTGCAATGTGAAACAGCAGAAAACCTTCTGTAGAAAATGTAAAGTTGCTACTCCATTCCTCACAAAGAAGGATGAGTTCCAAGAGGCCCTGAGGGCCTGGTGGGAAGCTAGAGATGCCCCTGAGTATGTGGAAGGGGCCGAGGATACAGATGGGCAGCTAGATGGGCCTTTGGGTCCAGCCGGGGAGAGAGTACCTTCCCCGCCAGGCAGCAGTGTTTCTTCCAAGGGGCTGTCCCCAGTAGAGCTGGCGGACAGGGAGAGAAATAGAGTGCATAAAATGGAGCTGACGAAGCTCAAGATGGCGGGTCAAAAGGACCTAGAGAATAAGAACCTGGAGTTTGAAAATAACAAGTTTGCATTGGAAAGACAGAGAATGCGATTAGAACTTGATAGAGTGTTGAGGGAGTTGGAGATCAAAGCTCTGGTGGCAGCTCGCCATCTGTGCCTGCAGAACGAAGAGTATATTTCCCTAAAGATATCATTAAGGATTTTCATAAGCATGAAGATATTGGGCAGTGGTTTGCGGCCTACGAAATGGCTATGTTGGCCCATCGGATCCCTGAGAAGGATTGGAGAGCGGGGTTGTGGGGCCACTTTGTTAGTGATGGGAGGGATACTTTGTTAGACATGTCCAGTGAGAATAGGATGCTTTATGCCCACAAGAAGGAAGCCCTGATGACCAGGTATGGGTTGACCCCAGAGCTCTGTAGACAGAGGTTCAGAAATTGTAAGAAACTGGAGGCAACCACCTGGGTAGAATATGTATCTTTCTTTTGCAGAGCTAGGGATGGTTGGATGAAGGGTAGCAAAGTGAATACTTTTGAGCAGCTCTATGATTTATTTGCATGGGAGCACTTGTCTGGTAACTGTTTTCTAGAGCTACGCCAGCACCCTATTGATAGCAAGCTAACTAACCCTAGGAAGCTTGCTGAAGAGGCGGACCGCTGGGTTAGTACCCAGGTCCACAAGGGTCATGTGGGAGACTTCGCCAAAGGTGCGCAGGGTCCCCAGTAGAAGAGTGGGAGGGACAAGGGTAAACAGAGGAAGTTCCAGATAGGGCCCCAAAGTAATTCTCAAGGGAACCAAGGGAAGGGTTCCCAGCCTCCCCCTGAGAAGAAGCCAGAGGACCCAACAGGTAAAACTGTTCACAGGGCCCCCCCTACATGCTTTAAGTGTGGTCTAGTGGGCCACTGTTGGTATGATCCCATTTCCTCAGAGGGATTCTAATGCACCACCTTGTGCACCACCCCGTCAGATGGCAAGTGTAGCCCTGGGAGGGGAGGAGATGGGTGCCCAAGGTGGGTGGGTGGGGGTCCCGCAGAAATGTCCCTTGTCTCAGAACTGGTTTTGGCCAGGTACAGACACTCTCTGCCTTCAGAAAGAAGGCAGAGAACAAAGAAATTAGTAGTATGAATATTGGGGCCCAGACCCCAAGACTTTAGATCACTTCGGGACATCAAGACAGACCTTTTGCCAAGGAGAAGGACCAAATAACCTGCAGGGGTTTTTGACTTCCCCAGCATCAGAGTGTAATTGCTGGGGTTGGCCTGCCACGGTTTCTTTAATGCCAAGGAAAGGAGAAAGACTTTTATTTGTAACTTTCATCATCTTGAAGAAGAATCTCCAAAGGCTTGAACTGTACTATCCTCCTGCTGAAGTCTCAGGGATACAAGACTTCACCACCAGCTCCCCCCTGAATTTCCTTGCTGGGAATTTCGTCTGCAGAAGCCTGCGTGTTGTTGGGAGCTGGAAGCGCGACTCAACGAGAAGAAGTGTGTCATCCGCAGCTGTCACCGTCGCATCATCGGAGAGGAGTGTCTCCGTAGCAGCTGTGTATTGTCGCATCAATTCGCGTGATTCAGGCCACAATAAATCGGCCCATGAAACGACTGCGCTCCAGCGATTGTTTGTAATCCTATGAGGCTTTACTCTCTTCACGCTGCCTGCTGGTTGCCTGATTAGTTCTATTAAAATAATGTGATTTGTAACTCCGAAATATGTGTTTTTAAAATTTGCTCACTACACTTCTATTGAGCTGTGTTATAGCCCCGGGGAAAGACTTTGGGGGCACAAGTTAGCAGTCTATTTTTTTACGCTGACTCAAGTCATTCAGGCCACAATAAATTGGCCCATGACACGACCGAAGGCACCCCTAAGGCAAGCCCGTCTGTGCCCGTCCGCGCCCAGACGGGGCCAGGGGCAGGAATCTATGCCGGTTTTGAGAGAGGAAAAATAATTTTTGATGCCGCACAACTTCATGCCATGAGGAAAGAGGTACCTAGTGAATGTGCACATGTTTTGTTGCCAGAAATTAGCTCACAATGTACCAACTGTAAATTCCGCTTGCAAAAGTCCACCCTCATTCCACTGGTTATTGCCATTGAAAGAAAGAGTACCATGTTGCTACTTAACTGTCGCTCGCTGCCTAAACACTCGACTGAAATCCATTTGCTTCTCGAAGAGAAGAATCCTGATGTTTTATTTTTAACTGAAACGTGGTTAAGTAGTGACACTGATTTTGACACTGTTCAATCTCTCCCCTCAAATTATGCTATTCAAAGGCTTGATCTCAATTCAGGGCGGGGAGGAGGCATGGTTATAATCTACAAGGCTAATTTTGTTTGCAGAATAAATGTGAACCCAGTCCTAGAGTGTGAAAGTCTCTCTTTTGTGATTGATTTGACCTCCAAGATTACCTTCTCAGGGATTCTGATATATCACCCGCCAGGTCCCCTTGGGCTTTTTAAGAAGGATTTACCAGAGGTGGCAGAAAATTTAGCTAGTTCCTCCCCTAACTTCACCATTTTGGGTGATTTTAATTTGCACTTTGATGGTGATTCATCAGTCTCCACATAAGAACTGGTCGACCAACTGACAATGTTCCAATTCGTATTAAAAGTGATCGGCCCTACTCATAGCAAAGGTCATATGCTGGACCCTATATTCTCCAACATAAAGCATCTCTTGGTAGAGGTCAGACCACTTTATACTCCCTTTTAATTTGACGCTGTCTGACGCAAATATACGAACGTTTAGAGCTGCTAAAATTGCTTGGAGATGGTCGAAACTCACATTAGACACCTTTATTAGCAATTTGAACAATACCGTTCCCCTATCTCATCCCAACCCTACTGTTGCCAATGATAATTTTAATAATTGGATTGATCTTGCACTCAACTCTGTCCTTCCCAAAAAAGAAATTTCAGAAAAGGTGGGAGCAAAAAAAACCCCCATGGTATTTCCACAATCTACGTCTGCTTAAACAGACATGTAAAAAACATGAGAGACACTGGAGGAAGGACTTTTCTGTCGGAGTAGAGTTAAATATGTAGAAGCTATTAAAATTTACAAAAAGGAAATTAAAAATGCTCAAGCTCTTTACTATCAGGGAAAGTTCCTCTCGGCGAACTCCTAATGGGAGATATTTAAAATTTCCAATACTCTCCTTACTCCTTCTAACTCCCCTATTTGCACTGACAATGTGCAATCACGATGTGATCCAATTGCTGACTTCTTTGCAGAAAAGATACAAATCATTTATAACTCTTTCCCTTCTACTCCTGCCTCACAAATGTTGGTATCAAGCGGTGGAGATAATCCTCCCACCCCCATCCTTGTGCTGGAGGAATTTCATCCTTTGGATCTCAAGACCCTGCAAAGATTGCTTAAAGAACTCAAGTTGGATTCTCCTTTAGATGTTGCCCCTCCCAGTGTTCTTCAAAAAATCTCTGAAGTAGGTTCACCTGTTATACTTGATTGTATAAATTCATCACTTAAAACTGGGATTATGTCACCACAATGGAAATATGCTAGAGTCAAAGCACTTCTAATCAAATTAACCATGACCCAGATATTTGGGGAAATTACCGTCCAATTTCCTTACTTCCAGGGGTCAGCAAATTAGCGGAAAAATATATTAAATAAATCTTATCGACCATTTTGGAAAATAATAATCTTCTTTATTTTATGCAGATGGGCTTCAGACTCCAACAAGGCAGAGAAACAGATATTTTGGCTATAGTTGAAGAAATCAGGAAGACCCTTGACAGTGGAGGCTGCACTGCTCTTCTCCTGTTGGATCTTCGATACTGTGTACCATCATCTTTCGATACAAAGACTGAGGGATGCTGGAGTGACAGGGCTGGCACTTAGGTGGCTTCAGTCTTTCCTCCAAAATAGGGTCTATACGGTTTTTGAAGGAGAGTGCTATTCAAAGCCTATTTCATTGACTCGTGGGGTGCCTCAGGGATCCTCCCGGAGCCCCACAATGTTCAATGTCTATAAGACTTCGCTGGCAGAAATAGTTCTCCCATTTGGGATACAGGTCGTTTCTTATGCAGACGATACTCAACTGATTATCTCCTTGAAGCAATCCAACCGATTAGACCCTGATCTGGCCACCTGCCTGCAGAAAGTTTTTGGTTGAGCAGCTCCTTCTTGAAGCTCAATGGATCGAAGACTGAACTCATGCGTTTTAGGAAAACCGCCCCCCCAAATATTGATCACCTTTGGCTTTATTGCCTAGTTTCCCCCCCCCCCCCCCCCTGGTCCTAAGGAGGCAAGACAAGAGACTAGGAGTCTGGATTGACTGCAACCTGGATTTTAGAAAGCAATCTAGTATAGTGGCAGCAAACTGCTACGGATTGCTTAGTAGGTTTAGAAAGATACTTCCTATCTTACTGTCATGGCTTGATTGCGCAAATGTGTTATACCTGGGAGCCCCCCTGGCCACTATCAAAATATTACAAATCGTACAGAACTATGCGGCACGCATGCTGGTGAACATGCCCAAACGTTCTTCTGCTAGTCCGTCCCTCACCACTTTACATTGGCTCCCTGTCCAGGAAGGAGTACAATTTAAAGCTCTTTGTATTACCCATAAATCACTGGCAGTAAAGGGCCCGCCTCTGTTCCGTACCTGGAGTCAACCATATGTACACAATAGAACCCTCAGGTCATGGACAAAAGGTCTAATCTGTGTGCCTAGGATCAAACATGCTCGCAGTGGAGGCTGACTGTTTTCGTATAATGCTGCTAGACTCTGGAGCAGTATTCCACTGCACATATGCTCTGAACCTGACCATCTTAAGTTCCCAAAACTGGTAAAAATGTTTCTTTTCCAGTCATTCGTTTGTAGCTTACCTGGTGTCTTAGAGCTGGGATGCCCCTGGGTAACCGCACGCTCTACAAATGTTCCTTCATTCATTCATCAATGGAGAAGCGTGTCGCAAACGCAAGGGTCGCGGCTTCAAAGTTACAGAGTCGCCGCACGGCCGCCCGGCGTGCATGGATCATCTTCACGTCATTGCAACGCATCAAGGGCGCTATCTTCTTGCATCGCACTGGATCGTCGCATCGCAGCAAGGTGCCATTTTGTCATATCGCAACCGGGCCGCACCTCGAGATCGTCGCATGACCTCCTCTCCGGTAAGGAACAGATGCATCCCCTACTTTGCACAAGCACTGAGGAACAGACGCATCGCCTCTTCCGAAGCAAGGAACCAACGCATCGTTCTCCCTGCGAACCTTTTGTTTAACTCGGTGACACATCCAAAGGTACTTTGTGGGAAACGTGTCGCATTTACCATCTAAAGTGAACTGAGTTATTTTTACCATCTTAAATTCATTATCTTAATACTGTATTGTGAATTTTTGTCGTTTGGGTCTAGTGTTAAGTCTATATAAAGAATTCTTATTTTTATAAAACCTGAGTTGTGTCCATTTGTAGTGTTTTCACTGTATTACTGTATGTGTTCACAAATGCTTTACACACTGCCTCTGAGATAAGCTTTCCTGCTCGTGCCGAACTACCACAGAGTTGAGCAGGGGTTAATTAGGAGTGTAGCCCCTTACTCTGACTAGAAGCAAGGGTCCCCATTTGGACAAAGGTGCAAGCTATTGCCAACTAGAGACCTCCAGTTCTAACAGAGGGCAATTATTTAAATGATCATACATGCGACCAGGGAGCTCCTTTGTGTCTTTTATAAGATGATTGCTTCAGACACCTATACAACAGTGTGTACACCCACCTTAAACTTCACGTTATGTAACTCGCTTATCTTCCTGTTAATCACAAGACACACAATCCTCATCTGATGTTTAACCGCATCACTTAATTTCCATTGTCCAGAAATTAGTTAAAATAGAAGGCATAACAAGTACAAATATGTTTTATAGTACCTTTCCTTATAAAGGAACCATTTTTGTGGTCTAGAAATTCTGAAGGTAACAGGGTGAAGTTTGCCATCTTATTTTCCTTCATGCTTTTGAAGGAGGCATTTTCCACTATGGCATCAATGGCTTTTTCATCAAGTTCCTTCTCCAAGAAAGTGGAGATTTTCTTCACACTGCCGCGCAGGTCCTGGAAAGATACAAGAATCATAGGTGTTGATTGTAATTCAATGGGAAACAGCGGTTTCAACACGGGTGTTAGCACGCAGGTAGGTAACAACGCAGTCATTACAACGACCGCGTTGTTGTCACGCATGGCTTTACATCGCAAGTTGTTTCTAAGACTTGCGCTAGGTGGGGTGCAACACCAGGGAATGTGTTGGATTTTAAACACATTCCCAGCTGTTGCGCTAACTGGAGTAGGAATTGTAATTTATACTAATCCTAAGTACAGCGCGCCATCTAGCGCAAGTCGTAGAAATGACTTGCGTTGTAATGACCGCATTGTTACCTACCTCGTGGTAACACCACTCGTTGTAAAGAGACATATTCTAAATCAACTGTTATTTCCCATCACTTTGCAACAATTGCTATTCAGTATAGAGAAAGGTCGTTTGTGGTCTAATGACTGCTGCATTTGATTGGAGAACAATGAAATGGTGATAGTGAGCACAAAATAATCAGAATGTTGGTCTTGCAAGGCGTGAGAAAAAGGTGTTATTCATAGAAAGCAAATCTACAAATTACATAAAATATTTGCTTATTGGAGAAACAACCACTGTACCATCTTGAGATTTATTTTAAGCTATAATATGGCTGGCTGCTAAGACATAAGGATCCCAATCACAGCCCTCTGCACCCATCAGAATATGCACTTATACTAAATCTCATTTTATGACCTCAGTGATTCGTCAATTATATGTTATGTTAATTGGAACTTGGTACACCGCAATGACTTGACCCTGAAGTGACATCACGGTGCTCTGACAGGCAGGATATGAAAGAGGCAACAAGTTAAAGCACTCATGTTTTAAGATGTATTTTGAACCCAGAAAAACTGGGACATGCACGACCCAACCCAGTTACATTTCCCATATCAAAAAAGAGAACAGTGCGGCTGACCAAGGTTAAGCACATCAATTTCAAAGTGACAGAAATAAATCCATAGATTGTGCAAGACACGTCCGGAGCTCGCCACACCAATGCTCCACTGCAACACAGATACCAAAGGTCATAAAGGTAATGTACAAGAACGCTTTGGATTTATCCAAAAATTCTCTTTATTCTCTTAAGTCTTTTAAAATCTCAGCCAACGCGTTTCGTTCGCTTGGAACTTCGTCAGGGCTGAAAAAACATGCAAATAAAAACACCCTAAGTATACACATATAAAATATATGTGTATACACATTACATATATAAAAACTACATATATAAAAGCAACATTGATACATATATATCTCAAAATTTCAGGCAATGGACTGATGGTAACATGACAAATTTGACCAGAACTGAGACCACGGGGACGGGAAAAGTATTATCCAATATTTTTAAGAGGTACACAGAAAACTAATACGGATATATCATCATACATCATATACATACATATTCATTTCAAACAAATTTTTTGTTAGTTTCATCTAACAACTAGCAACACACATAGAAAAACGGTATACACTCATAATATCGAGTTAAAAAAATAGAATGGACACAATATCGAATGGACAGAATATAGACTACAAAAATATTGAATAGAATAGCATTAATATCGAATCAAAAATATAGAATGGACAAAATATCGAATGGACAGAATATAGACAACAAAAATATAGAATGAAAGAATATAGACAACAAAAATATAGAATGGACAGAATATAGACAACAAATATATAGAATGGACAGAATATAGACATCAAAAATATCGAATATGAGGTAAGTAAGTTAATATCATTTTTTTAAAGTATTTTTTATGTTAGTATATGTGTGAAAAGTGTATATTTATTTTATAATTTATTTTAATTAATAAATGTTATGGTATTTAAGTTTTTGCGTAATATAATTCTGTAGCGGGTTGTGGGTTTATAGGGGAATAGGGTGGGAAGTAATTTAATTATAATTAATTAAATAGGTTAATTTATTTATTGGTATTTATTTTGAATTATTTGTTAATTAATAATTAATTGTTAATTTATAAAAATATAATTGGTAATTATTTTAATTAATTGATTAATTGATAATTATATTAATTTTATTAATGAATTTTCTGTAGCGGGTTGTGGGTTTATAGGGGAATAGGGTAGGAAGAAATTTAAATATAATTATTTAAATTTTTAAATGTATTTAGTGCTATTTATTTTGAATTAATTGATATTTGCATTTTTAATTGGTAATTAATTAAAATATAATTGGTGATTAATGTTAATTAATTGATTAATTGATAATTATGTAAATTGTATTAATGTATTTTCTGTAGCGGGTTGTGGTTTTATAGGGGAATAGGGTGGGAAGTAATTTAATTATAATTAATTACATTTCTAAATGTATTTATTGGTATTTATTTGGAATTGATATTTACATTTTTAATTGGTCATTAATTAAAATATAATTGGTAATTAATTTTAATTAATAGTTTAATTGATAATTATGTTAATTTTCTTAATTTCTTTTCTGTAGCGGGTTGTGGGTTTATAGGGAAATAGGGTGGGAAGTAATTTAATTGTAAATAATTAAATATTGTTATTTATTTATTGGTTTTGTTTTGTTGTAATTTTTAATAATTTTTTAATTGTTAATTAATTAATTGTTCATTGGTAAATAATTTGTATTAATTGGTAATTATTTGTAATACTTTTTTTTGTATTTTTAATTGATTAAGTATTATAATATATAAAATTGTTAATTACTTTTAATTAATTTGTATTGGGATTAATATTTAATTTATTTTTATTCATATATGAAGTATTTACTTTCCCTACTGTTGCACTCACTGGAGTGGGAATAGTAATTTTTACCTCCACGCTTTCCAATGCTTTCCTTACTGTTGCACTCTTTGGAGTTGGAATAGTAATTTTTACCCCTACGCTATCCAACACTTTCCCTACTGTTGCACTCTTTGGAGAGGGAATTGTAACTTTTAGCCCTACGCTATCCAACGCTTTCCCTACTGTTGCACTCACTGGAGTGGGATTAGTAATTTTTACCCCTACGCTATCCAACGATTTCCCTACTGTTGCACTCTTTGGAGTGGGAATAGTAATTTTAACTCTCCCGCTATCCAACGCTTTCTCTACTGTTGCACTCTCTGGAGTGGGAATAGTAATTTTTACCCCTATTTTATCCAGCGCTTTCTCTACTGTGGCACTCACTGGAGTGGGAATAGTAATTTTTACTCCTACGCTATCCAACACTTTCCCTACTGTTGCACTCTCTGGAGTGGGAATAGTAATTTTAATTCTCCCTCTATACAAGGCTCTCCCTACTGTTGCACTCTCTGGAGTGGGAATTGTAATTTTTACCCTCCCGCCATCCAACGCTTTCTCTACTGTTGCACTCACTGGAGTGGGAAAAGTAATTTTTACTCCTATGCTATCCAACACTTTCCCTACTGTTGCACTCTTTGGAGTGGGAATAGTAATTTTAACCCCTACGCTATCCAACGCTTTCCCTACTGTTGCACTCACTGGAGTGGGAATAGTTATTTTTACCCCTACGCTATTCTACACTTTCCCTACTGTTGCACTCTCTGGAGTGGGAATAGTAATTTTTACCCCTACGCTATCCAACGCTTTGCCTACTGTTGCACTCACTGGAGTGGAAATAGTAATTTCTACCCCTACGCTATCCAATGCTTTCCCTACTGTTGCACTCTTTGGAGTCGGAATAGTAAATGTTACCCTGCCGCTATCCAACGTTTTCCCTACTGTTGCACACTCTGGAGTTAGAATAGTAATTTTTACCCCTACGCTATCCAACGCTTTCTCTATTGTTGCACTCTCTGGAGTGGGAATAGTAATTTTTACCCCTACGCTATCCAACGCTTTCCCTACTGTTGCACTCCCTGGAGTTGGAATATAAATTTTTACCCCTACGCTATCCAACGCTTTCCCTACTGTTGCACTCACTGGAGTGGTAATAGTAAATTTTTCCCTTTCTGCTATCCTACAGTAAAAATATTGTAATTTTTTTATTAATATTACGTGTATATATATATATATATATATATATATATATATATATATATATATATATATATATATATATATATATATATATGTATATATATGTATTAATACATTAATTTGTATTATTTTATTTTTTTACTTACATTAATTATGTATTAATTTTAAGGTTAAGTATTTTAAGTATGTTTAAGTTAATTATATTTATTATTTCATTAATTTTTAATTAATTTAAAGCATTTTAAAAAATTCGATATTTTGACTAACTATATTTTTTACATCGATATTTTTGATTCAATATTTTTGTACTTACCTGTTTGGAGATAGGAGGTCGATATTTTGGTATTCTATAGTTTTACCTCGATATTTTTGTAACTCGATATTCTTGACGTCGATATTGTTTCAGTGATCCTAGAAAAACACCACATATGTGACACCATATTTTTGATACAATGACCTAAGCATATATGCAACAATACTCTTAGACAATGAGAAAAATACAAAAAAACAACATTAATTCCATGAACATTTAACAAGACAATATCAAATTAGTATAATAGGGTAAAGAAGGGGGGGAGAAAAGAAAAAAAGAGAAGAAAAAAAAATACAGAACCCAAACTTCATTGGCAGCAGCGGTATATTGGCAGTGGGAACCCACATCTTACATAATTGGAACATTTGAAACTCAAAAATTACCGCATATGTAGGATAAGAGCAGGTTATGACAAATCAAAAGTTAATAATATCAACCTGCCTGGTCCACTCAACTAGTACAATAACAGCCAATGCCTATCTCTCGCCTTATATAACACTTTTGAGTCCAGAAAGAAGTTTCTGTATGATTTGGCCTGGAATTTGCCTCGTTCTGTACAAAACAAAGCAAGTCATAAATTTAATGTGCTCACAAAATTGTGTTAGAAAGATGTGGTACACCATGCGCAGTATCTGGGTCATGATGTCAATAGGAGATATCCAAAGCCAAGGTACAATACCCACCCTACCAAGGTATTGGGAACAAGGGCGCATAAACAGTATCCCATCATCAACATATCAAAAAATCGGTCCTTAATAGAAAACCGGAGACAAGTATCATAAATAGGTGAATCTCACCTCTTTTTCCTAATCCTAATGGGAGTTGTAAAGGAATTGTTCTCAAAAGATCGTTTATAGCATTCAAATCAATCAGATGTGTGTTGCTAGTTGTTAGATGAAACTAACAACACATTTGTTTTAAAAGAATATGTATGTAATGATGTATGATGTTATATCCGTATTAGTTTTCTGTGTACCTCTTTAGAGTATTGGATAATACTTTTCCCGTCCCTGTGGTCTCTGTTCAGGTCAAATTTGCCATGTTACCATCAGTCCATTGCCTGAAATTTGTAGATATATATGTATCAATGTTGTTTTTATATATGCAGTTTTTATATATGTGATGTATATATATATATATATATTTTTTAATATATATATATATATATATATAGAGAGAGAGAGAGAGATTTGATATATATGTATATATATATAGAGAGATATAGATATATATATATATATATATATATGTTTTATATGTGTATACTTAGGGTGTTTTTAGTTGCATGATTTGTAGCCCTGACGAAGTTCCAAGCGAACGAAACGCGTTGGCTGAGATTTTAAAAGACTTTAAAAGAATAAAGAGAATTTTTGGATAAATCCGAAGCCTTCTTGTACTTTACCTCTTGGTGCACCGTCCTTTCCTTTATAAGCTCCAGTTACATTTCCCTTTATGCTACAGACTTTCCACACCTTTCATTGCGAATACATAAAGCCAGTAGCGGTCGGTCATGGGAGTGCTGCCGGGTGGTGACGTGGGGAGGGGGAGGCGGAGGGTGGGGGGTAGTAAACTATGGATTAAGGCAGATTACAGGTAAGTAAACATAAAAATCAATAAAACTAATTTTGTTGTGCACACCGCATCGCCAAATGCGATGCAGTGCATACAAAGAAATTTGTGTTATTTATTTATAAATTTACTTACCGGTAATCTGCCATAATCCATAGTTTACTACTCCCCAGCCTGCCCCTCCCCACGTCACCGCCCGGCAGCACTCCCACAACCGACCGCTAGTGCCTAAAGCTATTAAACGTTGTCCCAAAATTACAACTGCGACGAGGCTAAAAACAGAACTGTGCATTACTTAATGTTTTCTGGTCGGTGTCCATGGCATCCATGGGACTGCTGTAGCAACACATTTAAAGAAAATACATCTAACGGCAGTGAATAAATATGAGAGCTCACAGAGGCAGTGCAGATCCTGACTCTACCTAACAGATTTAAGCAGCGCTTGTTTTTTTCCGGAAATGGGTACCGTCCGCCATGGTCGCGGCAAAATCACTCCCGCCCGCACCGCGGAGAATCCGCGGTTGCGATTAGGATAATCATGTCAAGAAACTCCGACCGCGGCGGACGGATCACATCAAACACCGTCCGCGGCGGACGGAACACATCAAACACCGTCCGCGGCGGACGGAACCAAAAGAACACCCACCGCCGCGGACGAACATGACCGCGGGGACAGGCCCAACCGCCGCTTTACCTGCGGAGGGTCCGGCCGCGCGATTAGGATAATGCCGCCATTTCAACGGAACTCACCGCCGTCCTCCACCGCCGCGGAAACAATACATCGGAAAACGGACCATGACTGCGGAAGGACCACAAAACACCATCCCTGCCGTCAAACCGATTACAAAATGGCAGACGGAAGTAAATAGAAAACACACTAAACAGAACACCCAACCACCTGAAACACCCACCCCCAGCAACTACACGCCCCAATGACACCCCCTCAGCACCAAAAAATGCACCTAAATCACCACACCCACAGAACACCTGATTTCCAAAAACCATTGGGACACCACCACCACCACCACACAGAGTATAAAATGAATCCCTCCCACTACCACAGTCCTTTGCATCACAGCAAAGCTGCAAGCAAGAGCCACATTACCACGAACAGCAGACACACACAAACACACATACAACCTGCACACAAACACACACACCACGCAAACCAACACAACACCATCCCTATGTGGAAAAGTAAATTTTGTCATGTTCTATGTCCCTACGTGTCATCCATCATATGTTATGTGTGCATGATTAAATATGCATATGTATTCCCCATGTCCGATTCAAGACGCAATTATAGTTGTGTCCACCTCTGGTATGTCATTTCCCAGTTCTCGTGAGTAATATGAGTGTCAGGCCTATGTAAAGTTATGTTGCCACGTTTCTCAGTGTGCACGTTAATTCATTGAAAGTCCCCGTTTCTAGGCCTCAACAGGGCCCGGACACCAGATTCAGCTCCTGTCTCCAGAAGCCTCGCTGAGGAGCGATACAGCCCCCACCTGTATCCTCGACCTTTCACTTACTTCCTGCCTCGCAGTGCCCGGTGCAGCTTGGCTCTGCCTCTGAGTCTGCCAAGACTATGTTATGATTCCAGCTATCAGTTTAGTCCTCCTTCTCTGCATTCCCAAGCTACTGAACTGCATCAATAGTTTCCGTCATTGTCTAGCCTATTCGGCCCCATGTTAAGAGAAATACTGTATTTAATGGTCATTTAATATTCTTCATCACGCACTACATGTAGAATAAATGCATGCTCTAGCCTTAGAGTCTGTTAGCTTTTCCCCTCATGACTTCTAGTTTATATCAACATGTTCCCTAAACATTAGATACCAGATAGGGTTTAGGTACATGTCGCTCCGACCCTCCAGACTTTAGTCTCTGCTCCTAGCACAGAGTTCATAGCCCCCAGCTTCTCCTAGTAACACGTCATTGCCAGTTTGCGCGCACCATCAGGTTAGAGGTCCCGGCTCCTTAGGTAGCCCCCTCCAATGTTTCCGCCCATTCATGACATATTCTGTTACATTTGCATCACATGTCTATGTGCACACCCAGTTACACCCTCTTTAGCCCTTATCTTTCGCGACTGTTTCGCGTCATGCCTCTTGCTCCACCCACTGCTACGCCCATTGCAATGTAATGCTATGTGTTGGCGTTATGTATATATGCTCATGTATTGTTATTAAAAAGTGTTCCCAGTCCCGATCCTGTTGGTGAGCCATTCTAGACCCTGACCGCGGCAGCGCTGCCAGGCTTGCCATCCTATTCCGTGCAGGTTGTCCTGTTCCTGTCCTTATGCTGTAATAAACCTGCAAAACTCCTACTACCTCGAATTTTGACTCTTATTTATTGAGCTATCTGTTATTCATTCATTCATTCAAAAATAGATCCGGTATTATTTATTTATATACCACATAATGGCGCCCGAACAGGGACTTGCCCTTTCCCCACGCGTCGGTGAAGCCACGCCGACCCCCTGACCCTCTGCAGTCGTGACGGAACTCTTCTGCGCAGTGGCAGATATTTCTGCTCAAGTATCCCTCAGGCCCACGGAGAAGACGGAGGAGGCGGTCCAGCATCCAAACGAGACGGTGGAGGAACGCGGCGAGTCCCGACCAGAGCCCAAGCCAAGAGTACAAGGTC
Source organism: Lissotriton helveticus (assembly GCF_964261635.1). Classification (NCBI taxonomy): domain Eukaryota; kingdom Metazoa; phylum Chordata; class Amphibia; order Caudata; family Salamandridae; genus Lissotriton; species Lissotriton helveticus. The sequence continues at coordinate 1,509,147,264 of NC_136068.1, read as the reverse complement.
CAAGGTATCCGGAGGTCCACCCGTAACTGAAGTCCGAAGTTCGTCGTCATCGTCGTAGCAGTGCAGTCCAGTCCGAGGCCTTCCGTTCTTGCTGCCCGGTGAGTACCGTTACTGGGGTGGTATCTAGACAGGGTCAATTTAAATTGACTCTGGTCTGTGGGTTGGTGGTACACAGTCCCACAAACGAAGTGTCCACTTCGGTGGATGCGGGTCCTGACGTGTCTCTTTAAGAGACCGGTAAGTTTCGTACTGTTTCAGCAGTGCATCTAGTTTCTGTTCTAGTCAGTTCTGTTCTCGAGAAATTTCAAGTGTTCTGTTCGCAGTATTTCCAGGTAGTATTCTGTTCGAACTGTTATTTTAAATGTCCTTCATGTATTTTAATGTCGTGGTATGAATGGGGAATTAGTATTGTGTTTATTGTGTATTGTATTATGTCCAGATTATAGTCCAGTCATGCCGCTCTTCTCAAAATTACGTCAGTTAAAGACTAGAAAGGGTCTGCTGGAAGCAGCAGTTCCCGTCCCGCCTAGGGACAGTCCAGGTCACTTTATGTATCAGAAACATGGCATAAGCGCCATATTATATTTAGATTTATGGGTAGCGTATACAAAGGAGCTAGAAGAAAAGTATAGATGGCCCGTATCAGGTACGTGGGATGCCGAGTGCATCATGAGAGTAGAGGAGGCATTATGGAAAAAGAAAGCCAGACAATCACAGAAAGATGCCATCGAGCTATGGCGCAAAGAAGCTCATAAAAGAACCGAAAAAGAAATCAGAAAGTCAGAACTAAGTAGAGAATCCCAAGAACGAGCCCAAGAAAGAGAATTAATCGAGATAGGTGAACGAGTTAGAACTGAGCAATCAGACAGACAGAGGAATGCCCTCATTAAGGGTATGTATCCTCTTCTTGCCGAGGGCTTGCCAAAAGCGACCCCGGAGGCATCCAGTAATTTCCCGCCACCGTTAGTTCCGACCAAGCTACGTCACAAGCCGACCGCAGCTGATATTTTCATCTCGTCCTATTTGGACGACACAATCCCTGAATATGTAAATCCTGTCCGCGCTCCGCCAGTCCCTGTAAATCAGGTAATTCCTACTCCCCCAGACACCGGGGTGCCCTTAACAGCCCCCCCGGGTCAGCCCGCCATACAAGTCCAGCCCACGTTACAATTACCCACCCTGCCAGGACGAAAAGCATCAGTTGATGATTCTAGTTTAGGGGCCGCAGGAGGAGGTCTTCCTCAAACCCCGCCGCCATACAAGCGTTTATCAGCACTCGAATTACATGCTCAAGCATCACAGCGTACTCCTAAAAGTAATAAGTCTGTTGCAGAGATCAGGCAAACCCTTGGCGAATGTGTCTATGACCCAGTTCCAGGCGAGTTTAATATGGTTTTATATTCCGTACGCGTAAGGAGAGTGACCGAGTATCTAGTCACCCTGCCGAATATGAAAGAAGATCTAGACAGGATATATCGTTTCATCCGTACAGGGGATGACCCACAAAGTATTAGTGATGCCATGTCTCAAAGGAAAGCCGAGATTCAGCGCATGATATTAAAGTTCTTAATTAACTGTCTAATAAGAGAACAGGATCATCCGTCTAAAGACCCGGAAGAAATGAAAACTCTAACAAAGTGGAGTGATAATATAGCCGAAGGAAAGCACAATACCATTGGTGCCATGGAAAGTATGTACAAGAAAATCCGTAGAGAGATAATAAAGATACACGAACAGCGTAAAGCAGCACAAGTAAGCGAGAAAGAAAGTACCTCTGATCCTGAAGAAGAAGACGATGAGAATACCGCCAGAATAGCGTATGTAGGAAAACCTAGATTTCCAGATCGCCATTTACGTCTAGAACACAAGCCAATTTCCCATCATTCAGCACCAGAACAAGGTTCCCTAGAACAAGTATTCCAAGCTACCGATCACATTCTGAAATCACGAATCGGTTATAGTGAGTTAAGTACTATGCATGAACAAGAAATAGTTCGGTCAGCAGTCCGATGGATTACTGATTCTACCACTTTTCCAGACGAAATAGTGGCACAAATGTTTCTGAAAATGCCCCCAGCCGAGCAGCGACTGGTGGGTATGTATATGATTCAGCACCTCATTACTCTGTATGAGGGTCAACATTCTGATCCAGGCCCGTTACATGATATCCTGAACGAGTTACTCCAGTACAGATGGAGAGGTCTAGGTACCGATTTAATTAGTGTCATTCTAGAACAACGCCATAAATATAGAATGTTCTTGAACCCGCATTTCGTTCATGTCTCACCCCCAGAAAGTAAATCATTCTACATAGACAGACAGAATCCGTTACGAGAAGTCCACCCAGTCAGAGGAGCGGGTGGCGAAATGCAGCGAGTGTTTGTATACACTCCAATCACAAAGATGGAACTTCTAGAGATGAAGAAATTAATTCCCTGTCATGACAAAGATCCAGCAGGGTACCATAGAGAATTAAAAGATATGCTCCGTATGGGAGAATACACATACCCGGATATAATTAAAATGTTAAAGGTTCTGTTGCCCGCAGGGGTGTATGAAAAGCTCAAAGAGAAAGAATGGGAGGTGGGAGAGAAAAAGATAGATTGGGCAGTCCTAGAAGCAGAAGATAAGATACGTGTACCAGGTACTGGTCTAGGAGAGAAATGTAAAGAATTACCAGAATTATTGATTCAAGTTTTACCCAGATTATTAACAACGAAAAAGGAAGACTGGGATGCAATCTCAGCCTGTAAACAGAAACAAGATGAAGATATTAGTGATTTTTATTCTAGGTTTGAAAAGTGCTTTAGTATCAACAGTGGTCTCAAGACAAGTAGTGAGTCGTACCCTCACCTTTTCGTTACTAAATTAGTCGAGAATTCAAGTCCACCAATTAAAAACCGAGTTCTGAAAGTCGAAAGTACCTGGCAAGCTAATACTCCGTCCCAGATGCTCCAGATGCTCCAGTATCACCAGAATAGAATCAGAGAAGAACAAGAACACGAAAGAAAACGTATGAAAGACACGAAAATGAAAGTGCTAGTTGCACAATCTGTTCCTCACGACAGTCAGAAGAGGGGTCCGAATCAAGCCAGTCATCCTGCAGCACCCGTTAAAGGGAACTGCAATTATTGTAAACAGCCAGGTCATTTCATAAACGAGTGTACAGTTCTGAAACATAACATAGCTACTGGTAAGACTAAAGAAAGACCACGTCCGCCTAGACAAGAACAAGTTTCACAGACTCCTCAGTCACAGAATGCACCACAGACAGTTACAGCACCGCAGCCTATTGCTGCAACACAGCATGTTACATCGCAGATGTACCAGTATGCACAGTCTGAGTATCCAGAGTATCAGCAGTATTCATGAAACAGCCTAGAGAGGGAGGTAGGCTTGCCTCTCATCGAGATACCTGTAGATCAAGAGGGTCCCTATGTTCACAGTCAAGTATTAGGGAAAGACAGAAAGTTTTTGATTGATACAGGGGCAAGTAGGACCACAATTAGTCACGCCGAAGTTCCAGGGGCTCCGCTCTCAGGCTCTAGAAATGTTTCCCTTGGATTTTCAGGAAAGCCTATCGTAAATGAGATTTCAAAGCCAGTCACTCTAGAAGTAGGTCCATTGTCCCGCACTACTGATCTGTTACTTACTAAGTCATGTCCAGAAAATCTGTTAGGCATTAAGACATTGAAAGAGTTAGGTGCAGTTATATGTTGTTCCCCCGAGGGAATACGATTGTTCCTACGTGACTTTAAGGGTCACTATGTATTATGAGATTTTGATCCGAGATTGTCTTATGTCCCGCAGCATTTATGGGCGCAAGGTCCAACTGATGTAGGTTACATGCAAATCACACCCCATCGTGTGACTCTCAAACCAGGTGTAGTGTTACCACGAATCAGGCAGTATAGATTGCCACCTGAGGCTGTAGCAGCCTTATCCAAAATTATAGACGAGCTCATGGCTCAAGGAGTAGTTGTAGAAACTGACTCCAATGTATGTAACTCTCCGATCATTCCAGTCATGAAACGTACTGATCCAAATGCACCCCCAGTATATCGATTAGTGATTGATTTACGAGAACTTAACAAATGTATTATTCCGCAGTACCCAGTTGTCCCAGATATCTCTTCCCTATTGACAGCCATTGATTCCGAAGCCATGTTCTTTACAGTAATCGATCTTAAGAATGCATTTTTTAGTGTTCCCATCCATCCAGACAGCCAGTTTCTTTTCGGATTTTGTTTAAATGGAAGGAGCTATATGTTTACACGAGCTCCTCAAGGTTTCACAGAAAGTCCTAGTATTTACAGTCAAGCACTTAAGAGACAACTAGACAATATTCACATGCCAACTGACACTGCCCTGCTCCAGTATGTCGATGATCTATTGATCACAGCCCGTTCTGAACGTGACTGCGAGCGAGCGTCACTGACGGTTCTGTATTTCCTAGCCGAGATGGGGCACAAGGTGTCCCCTTCGAAGCTTCAATTCTGTGTCCAGCAAGTGGTTTACTTAGGACACTTACTGTCCAAGAGGGGTAGGCAGTTGACACCAGACCGCATCCAGTTGATAGCGAGTCTTCCTCAGCCCAGGACCCAGAAGGAGGTACGTGCCTTTATTGGCCTTACTTCTTATTGTAGACAATGGATTCCTCAGTATGCATTTCTAGTAAAGCCACTGATACAGTTAACGACACAGGAGGCAGCCGTATCGACTGTCCTCCCTTGGACATCTGAACATACACTTAGTTTCAACGAGTTAAAGAAAGCTTTATGTCAAGCTCCAGTTCTAGCTACACCGAACTACAGTAAGCCTTTTACACTTTTCGTCACTGAACGCGAAGGTACAGCATTATCTGTTCTCACACAAGACCAAGCAGGACAATACAAGCCCTGTGCTTATTTTTCTAGCACATTAGATCCAGTCGCCCAGGCTTTGCCCGCGTGCCTCAAGTCAGTTGCAGCCACAGCACTAGCTATCAGACAAAGTGATTCCATAGTTTTAGGACACTCCCTGACAGTACAAGTTCCACACTCCGTGGAAGTTCTTTTAAATAGAACACAAACACAGCACTTGACAATTGCACGTTTAACGGGTTATGAATTGACACTGTTTCAGCCACACATAGAAATCAGACGCTGCAACGTCCTGAACCCTGCTACACTGTTGCCATCAGCTAGTTCAAATTCTGCCGCACACAATTGTGTGGAAGTAGTCAACATTACGACAAAGCCAAGACAAGACCTGACAGACATTCCGTTACTAGATCCCGACCTGACACTTTATGTGGATGGGTCATGTATGAGAACTAGTACAGGAGATTTAGTTGCCGCGTATGCAGTGACTACTGACACTGAAGTTATTGAGACACACCGCATTGACACTCTGTCCGCTCAAGCAGCAGAGCTAGTTGCTCTGACACAAGCTTGTATACACGCCAAGGAAAAGAAAGTTAATATTTACACAGATTCACGCTACGCATTTGGAGTCGTTCACGACTTTGGAGTGCTCTGGCAGGAGAGAGGTTTCATGACTTCTCATGGAACCAAAATTCAGCATGGTTTCCTTATCCAAGCTCTGTTAGATGCAATACATTTACCGACATCCATTGCTATTATGAAATGCAAAGCACATACGAAAGTTACCAACATTATTTCCCAAGGTAATGATCTAGCAGATCGCACAGCCAAGCTTACAGCACAGACTCCAGACATTCAAGTTAATCCGACACAGACACAAACTCCAGATCTGACTACATGTATGACAGTTAAGGACCCCACCCAGGATGTCATAGATATCCAGTTACATGCTACTCCCGATGAAATCAAGAAATGGTCTGAACAAGGAGGGGTCCAGACAGATCAAGGATGGGTGACGAAGGGAAGAACCACATGGTTTCTCCCCGACTCTATGGTTCAAGTTATCATTAATACCGCACATAGTCCAGCACATTTAGGAGAAAAAGCAATGTTAGACAGTATCCAGAACATTTGGTTCAACAAGCATTTACGAGCTGCAGCCAAGCAGAAAGTCCGTACCTGTATGATATGTTGTCAGTTTAATCCAGGTAAAAGTGTCCCGGTGGAACAAGGTGGATTCCAGCCTCCTGACCACCCTTTTGAGGTCCTCCAGATGGATTATATTCAGATGGAGCGATGTCGAGGTTTCAAGTATGTTCTTGTAGTTGTATGCGCTTTGTCCAGATGGACAGAAGCATATCCAGTCCCAGATTACACAGCCGCGACCACTGCCAAGCAGTTGGTTCGTGAGTTTTTCCCTCGATATGGACTCCCTAGAGTCGTATATTCTGATAACGGTCAGCCATTCTCATCTGAACTCATGAAGCACGTTTCCTTGTTGTTAGGGTACCAGTGGAAGTTCCATTGTGTACGCCATCCTGAAGCAGCTGGTCTGGTCGAGAGACATAATCAGACCCTGAAAATCCGCATCGCCAAAGTCTGTCAAGAAAAAGGTGTGGACTGGCTAGTAGCTCTGCCAGTTGCTCTATTTTACATGCGCATGGTCGCACATTCCAGATCAGGTCTGTCCCCGTATGAGGTCGTTTTCGGCCGCCCCCCTAACATGTGGGGTACTCCTAGACCCCGAAGTATTACTGATGTTTCATGTAATGTGCTGACAGATTACCTAGCTTCCTTGATGTCTGCCCTCAACTCATGTCGTTCACAGGTTGCCGCCGCATTTCCAGACAATACCGAGGTGGCCCCGCATGAAATCGTTCCAGGTTCAATGGTCCTCGTACGTAACTTCGACAGATCAAGTCCGCTGGAGCCACGTTGGAAGGAGCCCCGTCAGGTCCTCCTCACCACCCGTACAGCCGTGAAATTGGAAGGACGCCGCGGCTGGGTACACCTTTCGCACGTCAAGAAATTCTACGGATTAAAGCCGGTCTCCAAGAACATTTCCCAGGATTTAAAAACTTGTCAAAACATTGTTCCTAAGGACTGTCCCGCAAATGACATTGACACAACCCCTCCCCTGTTAGAGAAAACTCCGCAGCAGGAGTATAAGCAAAAGCTACGGTCTAGTAACATAAGTCAGCCAGTTTGATTGTCTAAGTCCTCCCCTAGGTGAAACGGTTAGACTGTTTCTGACATGTATAAAATAGACCCCCATAGTGAGAGAGTTAGTCAAAACTCAATCCGATGTATCGTTTTTCTAAGTTTCATATTATTTCTCAGCCTTTTGACTTCCTGCACTAGTTACGCATTTTATCTGTGTTTTCCAGTTCCTCATGTAAATAAGCATTCTAATGTTACAGTAGAGCACACGTTTAGTGATCTGCCTCCTCATGAATATTCATACCGCCTCGCTATGCGTAACAATACTTTTATCCGCATGTTGCATTATTCACACCAGACCAGCAATGCCACTAATTGTTGGGTGTGTGGGCGACTCCCCCCTTTCCAGACGTCAAAGGGAGTTCTGCCACTCTTTCCTTATCCTTTTTCCCATAATGGTTCGTGTGGAGCATGGTCCACGTTAACGTCATCCTCAACAGATATGTCTTTTCTTAACAGCACATGTTTCCCAGACAAGCATGGTCCCCCCCACAGAACAGGTTTAGATCTAGAAAATGAAGTGTACAATTTAGGTAACTACTCGTCGAATTTTATGGTCCTGAATGTTCAGTCTGATACTACTCCAGACTCACCTGCTATTTCAGTGTTACCAGTCAAAGGCGAATTATGTGTTCGTAATTATGGTTCTGTACATGTAGGACATAGTGATTGTACTACTATTGTCAAGTATAGTGACAGTGGGAAATCTATTTTTAAAGCTTCACGTCATTCTTATTTTGTTTGTGGTCAAACTGCATATGTTCGTCTGCCCCTCGATTGGGAGGGAACCTGTTACATTGCCTTCCTACTGCCACCTGTTTTTCTAGCCCCACCTGACTACCATAGGAATTCCTACCTAGTACATACTAGACACAAGAGAAATCTCCCGATTGTCGACTATACTGAAACTGCTGCAGAGCAATTCATTGATATTGATAAAGGTGTTTTCCCTTATTTAGGTACAGTTGTAAATAGTAAGCTAATCCGTAGGTTAACAAGAACCCTTGAAGCTGTAGTAGATGAGACTGCCTCCGCTCTAGGTAACTTAACCGAAGAGCAATCCTTTATGAGAATTGTTGTGCTCCAGAATCGTCTCGTCCTTGACGTCATACTGGCCGATAGGGGCGGGGCCTGTAGACTCATCGGATCCAGTTGCTGCATTTTCATTCCAAATAACGCGCCGTCAGTTTATTCAGCTATAACCAGACTTCATAAAATTGCCCATCTGTTACACCAAGATCCAGGCACCTGGACATGGTCCGGTTGGTTCTGGAATATAATTTCCGCCTGGGGATGGAAAGTCCTGTCCTTTCTAAGTATCGCAGTAGCGATCATATTCAGCTGCTGCCTCTGTATACAATGTGGCCCTGCGATTTGCGGCATGTGTGCTACCTCTTGTATTCCTAGTCCCAAGCCCCGTTCTAAATCTCGTTCCAAGACAATTCGAGATGAACAAATGGTACTGTATGAAATGATAGATGGCATCATGAATATTGATGTTTCCTGATGGAAACGTAGTGACAAGGAGGGAATGTGGAAAAGTAAATTTTGTCATGTTCTATGTCCCTACGTGTCATCCATCATATGTTATGTGTGCATGATTAAATATGCATATGTATTCCCCATGTCCGATTCAAGACGCAATTATAGTTGTGTCCACCTCTGGTATGTCATTTCCCAGTTCTCGTGAGTAATATGAGTGTCAGGCCTATGTAAAGTTATGTTGCCACGTTTCTCAGTGTGCACGTTAATTCATTGAAAGTCCCCGTTTCTAGGCCTCAACAGGGCCCGGACACCAGATTCAGCTCCTGTCTCCAGAAGCCTCGCTGAGGAGCGATACAGCCCCCACCTGTATCCTCGACCTTTCACTTACTTCCTGCCTCGCAGTGCCCGGTGCAGCTTGGCTCTGCCTCTGAGTCTGCCAAGACTATGTTATGATTCCAGCTATCAGTTTAGTCCTCCTTCTCTGCATTCCCAAGCTACTGAACTGCATCAATAGTTTCCGTCATTGTCTAGCCTATTCGGCCCCATGTTAAGAGAAATACTGTATTTAATGGTCATTTAATATTCTTCATCACGCACTACATGTAGAATAAATGCATGCTCTAGCCTTAGAGTCTGTTAGCTTTTCCCCTCATGACTTCTAGTTTATATCAACATGTTCCCTAAACATTAGATACCAGATAGGGTTTAGGTACATGTCGCTCCGACCCTCCAGACTTTAGTCTCTGCTCCTAGCACAGAGTTCATAGCCCCCAGCTTCTCCTAGTAACACGTCATTGCCAGTTTGCGCGCACCATCAGGTTAGAGGTCCCGGCTCCTTAGGTAGCCCCCTCCAATGTTTCCGCCCATTCATGACATATTCTGTTACATTTGCATCACATGTCTATGTGCACACCCAGTTACACCCTCTTTAGCCCTTATCTTTCGCGACTGTTTCGCGTCATGCCTCTTGCTCCACCCACTGCTACGCCCATTGCAATGTAATGCTATGTGTTGGCGTTATGTATATATGCTCATGTATTGTTATTAAAAAGTGTTCCCAGTCCCGATCCTGTTGGTGAGCCATTCTAGACCCTGACCGCGGCAGCGCTGCCAGGCTTGCCATCCTATTCCGTGCAGGTTGTCCTGTTCCTGTCCTTATGCTGTAATAAACCTGCAAAACTCCTACTACCTCGAATTTTGACTCTTATTTATTGAGCTATCTGTTATTCATTCATTCATTCAAAAATAGATCCGGTATTATTTATTTATATACCACACCTACACACCACACACCTGCACATCCCACCCCACCACACCAACACATTGCACATCACACACCATGGAACCAAAGAAAATTCCCAAATTCACAGACAGTGACTTGAAGGTCATGGTGGATGAAATCATCGTTGTCGAACCACATCTCTTCGGCAACCTAGTCCAGCAAGCCACCTTGGCAACCAAAAACCACATGTGGGACAGGATAGTGACCAGAGTGAATGCGTCAGGGACCGTGCCACGCACCAAACACGAGATCCAGAGGCGGTCTCACGACCTCAAGGCAAGGGTGAAAGGCATCAGGGTGAAGAACAACCTGCGGGCACACCACACTGGCGGCGGGACTCCCCCGGAGCCCATACCATTTGCTGAATGGGAGGAGAAGGTGCTGGGCATACTGCAACCGGAGAGCCTGGAAGGAATTGAGGAGGGACAAGAGGCTGGTAAGTACAAACCAATGACCATGAGCACACTGGCATGGTCTGCCATGCACAACTGCCAACACACATCTCCCTGGCCCCAATCCATGCATGTGGACCACACGGTCACCCAAATGTGAAGTCCTGGCCTCAGATGCATACACCATGCCCAAACACAAATGTTGCCTCCTACCTTCCCAGCCTTGCATGTTGTCAAAGCAGCCAGCACTACAACTCCCAACAGGCCCCCATGTCCACAGGGAGGGTGGCGGTGGGTGGGGGGTGTGAGAGACCAGCACTACAACTCCCAACACGCCCCCATGTCCACAGGGAGGGTGGCGTGGGTGGGGGTTGTGTGCGAGAGGTGGGTGGGGGGTGTGATAGACCAGCACTACAACTCCCAACAGGCCCCCATGTCCACAGGGAGGGTGGCGGTGGGTGGGGGGGGTGATAGACCAGCACTACAACTCCCAACAGGCCCCCATGTCCACAGGGAGGGTGGCGGTAGGTGGGGGTTGTGTGCGAGAGGTGGGTGGGGGGTGTGATAGACCAGGACTACAACTCCCAACAGGCCCCCATGTCCACAGGGAGGGTGGCGGTGGGTGGGGGGTGTGATAGACCAGCACTACAACTCCCAACAGGCCCCCATGTCCACAGGGAGGGTGGCGGTGGGTGGGGGGTATGAGAGACCAGCACTACAACTCCCAACAGGCCCCCCATGTCTACAGGGAGGATGGAGGTGGGTGGGGGTTGTGTGCGAGAGGTGGGTGTGGGGTGTGATAGACCAGCACTACAACTCCCAACAGGCCCCCATGTCCACATGGAGGGTGGCGGTGGTTGGGGGCTGTGTGTGAGAGGTGGGTGGGGGGTGTGATAGACCAGCACTACAACTCCCAACAGGCCCCCATGTCCACAGGGAGGGTGGCGGTGGGTGTGGGGTGTGATAGACCAGCACTACAACTCCCAACAGACCCCCATGTCCACAGGGAGGGTGGCGGTGGGTGGGGGTTGTGTGCGAGTGGTGGGTGGGGGGAGTGAGAGACCAGCACTACAACTCCCAACAGGCCCCCATGTCCACAGGGAGGGTGGCGGTGGGTGGGGGGGTGTGCGAGAGGTGGGTGGGGGGTGTGAGAGAGGTAATTGATTTGTAATGTTGTTACCAAAAACATGTAATGTCCACAGCATTGATCATGATAATCTTGTCCCTCAGGTGATCGCAACTTGACTGGCGAAACCAGCAACCGCCAGCACCAGTCGCCCCCCTCACAGCACGGACTCTCTGGGGACGAGCCCATTGCCAGCTCAGACGCAGAGGACGATGCGGGGCCAAGCAGACTTCCAGGGCCATCAGGCTCCCAGGACATCACTGCCTCCACCATCTCGGCCTGTGTCACCACACCAACACCTGCCATTGTGAGCTGTGCAGCCACCACCACCACCACTCCTGCCTGTGCCACCCTGCCTGACCCATCAGCCGATGATGGACCATCAACATCCCATGCAAGCAGGGAGAGTGGACGTGAGAGGACACAGGTGAGGGCACAGCTCACAACCAGGAGTGCAGTTGTCCGGCTAGGTGGGGAAGGACATCCACCCCATCCTGGCGCCGAAACCCTGGAAGCCATCGCCAGAGTCAATGCCTCCTATGAGCGGTCGCAGGCACAGTCTGATCGGGCCCACCAAGACTCACAGGAGAGCAGTCAACTGTTGCGGTCAATTAATACCAGCATAGGCCAAATTGTGGACCTCATGGGCCAGCAAACTGCTCTGTGGAGGGACTGGCTATCCCGCGCCACACCACCACCCCCTCTCCCTAGTGCACAGCGGGACCGGTCACCGACACCACCGCCACCCACACCTGAGCCCACGGACAGGGAGGTGGCCCCTGACCAACCTGCCCCCACAGCTGCCTCCGCTCCGGCTACAAGACGTAGGGGCCGTCCGAGGCTGGATCCCGGTGAGAGCAGTGGTGTTGCTCCATCTACCCGCTCTAAGAGGGGGCGCCAATGACTTCACCCTTGTCTGAGCCTGCCATTCACCCTGCAAACTATCCTGTCCCACAATGCCAACCATTGCCACACGTCTGTTGGACTAGCTGGGCATCACATATTGTGGTGTCCCCACAGTGTTTTCATCTGCCATGACCTTCAGCTCTCACTCCCCCACCAACACTTCTTTGTAAATATGCACCAACCTCAATCCTCAACCTGTAAATAAACATCACGTAAACACTCAATGATGTGTGGGCTCCATGTTTTAATCACATGATTGTCTTAGAATGTAACGTTACCAGGTGCAGGGATCAATGTTATTGAGAATCATGCCTCTGTGGAAGTGACCTAGGGATAATGAGAGAACAACAAACACAGGTCAGGAAAGTGATTCACACCCATCACAACACACTGTACTGCAACATCCCACAAACCACACTCATCACCAATTAAGTGGATCACAGGACACACATCAGGGAGCATTGTATGTACACCATCTAACACACACATTACCATACATAACATACCAGAACATGCATCATAGACACATCACATCCACACTCCACCACCAAACATACGTCACGCATTGTCTGGCTGCACAAGCGGTAGTTACTCACATTTAAGGGAAATAGCGATCAATGAGCTGACGCCTCTGGTCCCCACCTTCTTCCTCACCACTATCCTCATCAGTCGACATGGGTGGGATGGGAGGCCGAGCAATCTGTTGGTCTTCAGGATCCATGATCAGTTCAATGTTATTTCGCAAGGCCATGTTGTGGAGCATGCAGCAGGCAATCACGATTTTGCATACTTTGCCTGGTGAGTATGGCAGGGCCCCTCCGGTTTTGTCAAGGCAGCGAAACCTAGACTTCAGCAGTCCAAAAGTACGTTCTATCACTCGACGTGTCCTCCCATGGGCATCATTATAACGCAATTCACCAGGGGTAGTAGGATTCCTGATGGGGCTCAGCAGCCACGGCCTGTTTGGGTACGCAGAGTCGCCTAGGTGGGGTGATGACAGACACAAGTTTCATTACCAGGATTTGTGGGAACACCATGCCACACATACAACACAATTGTCCTCACAGCACACTGACAACACAATTGTCCTTCCAGCACACTCGCCTACAAGCCACGCACGTTCTTGACGCAGATTAGCCATCAGTTGGGGGACAATGCTGCTCCGCATGATGTGGGAGTCATGGGCGGAACCGGGAAATCTGGCACACACATGCAAGATGATGTTGTCAGCCAGGCACACCACTTGCACGTTGATCGAATGGTAGTGCTTCCGATTCCTATGTACAGCTTCACGTGCCTGGGGTGGTATGAGACCAATATGTGTTCCATCAATGGAACCCACTACGTGTGTTAACTGGGCCAGGGCAAAGAAGTCCCCTTTGACTGCTGCCAACTGTGCCGGACGTGGAAAATTGATGTAATCATCCTTGTAAAGCATCATGGCATTGAGAACATCCCGCAGTACCATGCTGAACATGGATTGTGACATCCCTCCGGCATGACCAACTGTGCACTGGAAAGTGCCAGTCGCAAAGAAATGAAGTGCCGCCATCACCTTTGCTGTGGGTGTGAAAGCTCCAGGATATGTCCTGCGTGACAGATGAGGTGACAATTGTGTGACAAGCTCCTGCAATCTCAGTCGGTCAAGGCGGTATTTGCAGATCACCTCCTCGCCAACCATGTCCTCCAGCACTGTGTATGGTCGATGCACATTTGGAGCCCTCCTGTGTGGGAGTAGATGGCAGCAGATGTCAAATGACCAACAACGCATAGCTGTGCAACACTATCACATCTTGACCAACACAATGCTAATAATACATGTTGCAGACAGTGATGATATGTGTGACCGGACCAATATTTGAGGCAATAGAGCTGACTTCACACACAATGTACAACCACAAAGAACATCCTGTGGGCTAACATGTACAATGTAACGTGCACACATGTTCAAACATCTTGCAACAACACATGACTGAGGGCCCATATGTGGACAAGCGTCCCCACAGACACACATGTACGTGCACAAACAACATGAAATTAGAACACACCCTCCTTGTCTTCATGCACCCATGAACACACCTACAATTCCCCCTCAGCTGACATGCATGGGCACACAACAACAGACAATCATACACAGAATGCATGTACACACACATCATTGTTACTTGCACACACAAAACACACACTCACAACAGCTAATGAATGTGTGTACACACCCTTGCGGTACTGTGTAGATGTGTAGAAATGAAAACGTGTGTCCCCAAGACCAAGACGTCAACACGTCGCCATGCACATCTGACCCAACTTGGGCCCACATCACTATCCTTTGTTAACCACTGGCAAGGTCAACAGTATGAGCACACATGCAACAAATGGACATGAATGTCGCACGTGGACACGGTCCATGGACTTCACATCAGTATTCTTCCAGCATTCCGGACATGTCCTGACACACACGTACAACTAAGAAGATTACATGTGTGCGGAGACATGCAGTGTGTGTACATACGCCATCTGGGGACGCCTTCCACCATCACAGAAGATGACCGATTACACAGCAATTAAGCATGACATATGCTGTATGGTCAATGACCATCCCGGTTACACCCCGCAAAAAGCATGTGCGCACTACCGCCACGGTCCAACATTTGAAATCGCGTTTTTACCGACCAGTGATGCATTAAGTGTGCTGTTTCACTCGCACCTTGATACGAAGGAGCTAATCTAAATGCGCTCGGTGTTATATGGTCTATTCACCACTCCTAAAGGATAAGAGTGTTTCCCATTGGTTTTCAGTCCATGGTGCAACCTATGTCCTGATGATGGTTTCGTTATATCATACTGTATGAGACCGAAACGTTCACGCAACGACACTTCTTTGTAACTAGTATCAACATTGATTGATTAGGAATTTTGTATGTAGTTTGTACAAAATCACTGTATATATATGGAAGATATGTTAATACTGTCCATATCTATTACAAAAGTGTCTTTTGGTACAGTTTATATTTTGAACAACTGAGGAAACAGTATACCATTTTGTTGCCGAATGTGGATGGTTTTATGATTTAAAAGGAAGATGATTGAATAAAAGCAAATGATTTACTATTTGTATTTTCTCTTGATGAATTGAAATTCATGTGCACTTTTGTGACAATCCTTTAACTGTGAAGCTAAAATTTAAATAATTCGCCTAAGGAACACTGTTTTTCTGTTATTGAATATACCCAGTTCCTTGGGAATATTGGGTCGCCCTATTGAATTTCTGACATTTGAAATCAATCACTCACTGGCGCCGCTATGGCGGTGCACGCATTCCGCTGTGGCGGTGCAGGCCAACACATACATTTGATGATGCAATCTGAAATGGCAGTTGAGAAAACCCCTTACATTGTCATTGCCTCACACACCGCCAGTCCATGCTGGTCACCCACCCCCAGTCCCGTCCGGTCACCCACCGCCATTCCAGGCCGGTCACCCACCGCCAGTCCCGTTCTTAGCCAATGATATATTAATTATAAATTATTCCTGGTTTCTTTGATTACAGCACTTGCTCGACATTACAATAAGTCCTCTCTCTATACAAACAACCATCGCAACACCATTGAGCATGGCTTTTTAGATAATAGTACCTGCTCAGCATTTAATATGGCGACTAGCTGTGGTCCTTTTTTCATGTTTATAACATAATATAGTTCGTTAGAGAGTGGCTTTAAAAAGTATTTTCAACATGTAAATTTATCTTTCCTTTTTTGGAATTAACTTTCAGCCATTGATACATTAATTACAAATCATCGATGGCTTCTAAGATAACAGTACCTATTCGACATCAAAATAAGTCCTTTCTCTATACCAACGACTATCGCAACACCATTGAGCATGGCTTCATAGACAACAGCTTTTGAAAAAAACTTATAGCAAACAAATTAATACATGCCAAAACCTCTCACTCATACAATAGTGAATATAGCTACAACACTCACACGACCTTATATATATATAATATGACAAAAAATATATATTTTGATATACAAAAACCTTTTTATTTCATATAAATAATTATTTGATTCTTTTGATTGTCCTATATAGACTTTACAAATGGATGTTTGTTATAGTGCAAAATTCGATTATACATTTTATAAAAATATACACATATAATGAAAACATGAAAACATAGACACATGTAACAAAAAAACCAAAAATGGATCGGTCAATAGTCTATTGTGGTAGGCAAAAGCGGTGAGTTTTGACTACGCGCGTTTCGGCATTCTGCCTTCATCAGGTGACCGTCATTCGCATGTATACTCTACAGGACAACAAACTTTTGTAGTATCGGTATGTTGGTAGCGGTGAGATATTTTATAGGGCCCACATCTATTTTCTTTTCAGTCGGTTTAGCGCAGGTATAGCACTAATTTCGTATTCATGGATGTTCTTATAGAGTGCACAAGATTTGGAAACCCAATCTGTGGTCAAGACGATAGATCGAAATATGTTCAAGAACTATGCTCAAAGATCCATGTTTAGCATTGATATCTTTTGGTAAAAACGTAAGGGAACTGAAACACCTTAGTTGGTTCTTTGGAGGCCGGCAAATATATTCGATATCTTCTTTTCTTAGCGGGATAGGAAGAGACAATTTCTCTTATTTCGTGTTTGTTTCAGAAAATGACGACGTGCATTATATGGATTGGTAAAGAAACCATTCTTTTTTTTGGAAAAGTTGTGCTCTGAAACCGGACCTCAGCACACCGTGGGGAGGTCCGGTTTCAGAGCACAACTTTTCCAAAAAAAAGAATGGTTTCTTTACCAATCCATATGATGCACGTCGTCATTTTCTGAAACAAACACGAAATAAGAGAAATTGTCTCTTCCTATCCCGCTAAGAAAAGAAGATATCGAATATATTTGATAATTATCAGCACACCGTGGGGAGGTCCGGTTTCAGAGCACAACTTTTCCAAAAAAAAGAATGGTTTCTTTACCAATCCATATGATGCACGTCGTCATTTTCTGAAACAAACACGAAATAAGAGAAATTGTCTCTTCCTATCCCGCTAAGAAAAGAAGATATCGAATATATTTGCCGGCCTCCAAAGAACCAACTAAGGTGTTTCAGTTCCCTTACGTTTTTACCAAAAGATATCAATGCTAAACATGGATCTTTGAGCATAGTTCTTGAACATATTTCGATCTATCGTCTTGACCACAGATTGGGTTTCCAAATCTTGTGCACTCTATAAGAACATCCATGAATACGAAATTAGTGCTATACCTGCGCTAAACCGACTGAAAAGAAAATAGATGTGGGCCCTATGAAATATCTCACCGCTACCAACATACCGATACTACAAAAGTTTGTTGTCCTGTAGAGTATACATGCGAATGACGGTCACCTGATGAAGGCAGAATGCCGAAACGCGCGTAGTCAAAACTCACCGCTTTTGCCTACCACAATAGACTATTGACCGATCCATTTTTGGGTTTTTTGTTACATGTGTCTATGTTTTCATGTTTTCATTATATGTGTATATTTTTATAAAATGTATAATCGAATTTTGCACTATAACAAACATCCATTTGTAAAGTCTATATAGGACAATCAAAAGAATCAAATAATTATTTATATGAAATAAAAAGGTTTTTGTATATCAAAATATATATTTTTTGTCATATTATATATATATATAAGGTCGTGTGAGTGTTGTAGCTATATTCACTATTGTATGAGTGAGAGGTTTTGGCATGTATTAATTTGTTTGCTATAAGTTTTTTTCAAAATTGTTATTTCCCTACCTATAGCAAACTTATTCGCGTAGGGGTCCCCTGTTTTCCAAAATTCATAGACAACAGCACCTGCTCAACGTTAAAACAAGTCCTCTCTCTATACCAACCATTATCGTAACATCAATGAGCTTTTTGATGATGTCTAAATGCCAGCGACTCCAATTATCCCATTTAGTTTTCCACACCGGTGTTTAATCGAAAATAAATTCATATATATAGACCTGTATTTTGGAATATAGGTTTGTCACTCTATCCGAAAACGGTTGACGGCTTTTGTATCACGGAAAACCCAGCTACAGGGAATCTTTGCGATATCATGCAGGTGAGATCTTAGACTTAGGCACTTTAGTGTAAATCGACCCAGAGAACCTAACTTTTAAAATACCCTTTACCTTATTCACTTGTCCCACAGATTCTCGCTATTTAAAGATGGCTACCCTAAAACCTCGAATGTGGCAATATTATCCATAACCAACGTTCATCGCTACGTCTTTTAAGGTATATGTGAACCTATCATTACTACTAAATACTAATATGGCTACATAAGTTGCTGCCATCAGCAGATATCGTTAAAATTAGACATTCATATCATTTTTGATCTACATAGGATATCACGCCCATCCATTTAATTAGGAACATAGCCGTTGGGATACCGCTCTTCTAAACGTCACAAATCTTGAAACGATATCACGTTTGAGGCATCCCCATCTTATTTAAGGTATATGTCATTTTACCATTGGTATTGTATGCTATTATCTATACTACTATTATAAAGAGAGAACTTGCACCTTTTGGCCAGGTAAACTCGGGAATCCACACACCCAATACATTGTTGGAATCCTCAGGGTGTGTAGATGGACATAGGCGACATTAAATTTAAAAAAAACGTAAATTAAAAAATTAAATTTTGTAAACAAAGTAGTCCCCTAAAACAAGCGCCGGCCGCGACCTAGACGTAATGATGATATGCGAGGAGGAGCGGTGACTTGCGGCGAGGAGTGGCGGTGAAGTCCGTTGCGGGCGGCTCAGGTAAGGCAAAGGCAGGTTGGAGGCGGGCGGCGGGAGGCAGGTGGGAAGATCGAGGCGCGAGGCGGGCTGGGCAATGTCGGGGCTGGAGGCGGGAGGCGGGCTGGGCAATGTCGGGGTGGGCGGCGGGGGGCGGCGGCGAGGCGGGAGGGATGCGGTCTGGGCAATGTCGGTGCGGGCGGGAGTGCACAGAGCCTTAAAATGCTGCCCCCAGCCCCCTTCTCCCCCAGGCAATGCCGGGGCGGGCTGCTAGTTATGAATATATGAGTTTTTCACCAAGAGTAAGTCTCGCTAAAGTCAAGCTTCCATACTACTTTAGCTATATAGGATATTACACCAACCAGTTTGAACAGTAGAAATGCTGCCTGGATGCCATTTTTATATAGCGCATAGCATTTGAACTGATATCATGTTCATCACCAATTGTGAAGTCAGTAAACCTATGATGAAATATCACTGTAAATAACTTATCTCAAATAATCTGCCATTTATTCCCAGATACCCTTTTCTGGTGATCTTTTAAAAAATATAGAAGAAAGACAAGTGGTCTAAGAGAAAAAAATATATATATCACAGAAACGTTATATTCACCTTGTGATTTTGAAAGTAAGTGGTTGAACAAATGTATCTTTTTGCCCTGTACTGAGGCAGTATACAAATAATAGAAAGTTAAAGCGAAAATTAGATACCAACCATCCAAACCTATTTTTAAACTTAGACCCTTATAGTTGGACATTGAATCTACATCCTTATCACACTATAGTGATATCTATATTATTTCATGCTTTGATTCTTTCTCTTCTTAATTTAAAAAAAATCTCACTTTTACCCTATAGCTCTGGTAAATAGGACTTTTTCAATATGTCTTCATTAAAATGTTTACTAGTTTGCTATTGTGTCCAAAGTATGACAATATGGTTTAATATTTCATAACTCAAAGTCCCAAGTATCAGTCAAAAATAGGAAAAATGTATCAAATGTATAAATACACAAATGTTATTATCTTCTAGTTGTAAATACAAACCTCAATTGTATAATATTATAGAAAATGTCTGGCTGCGTTTTTTGTAAAAGAAGTATTAAATCTATTGTCAAATGACCTAAAATAAGGACCATGCCTAGGGGTACTACATGAAATCTATTTGTAAATAATGTATAATAAGAATGTACATATTCACCTTTTTTTGACAAATATTTTTGTATATTTCTTTCAGTGTTGTCTACAAATGTATTAGTGCAAATGACGTTCTCCTGATGAAGGCAGTAGCCAAAACGCGCGTAGTGTTCCAACCCACCGCTTTGCCTACTTCATAAGTCCCCAATATCTATCTTGTCATTTGAACGTAATCTGTGTCTTATTTGCTTTGGTTTTTTCTGTGAATATAGTTCATTATATGTATACAAATTGTTAGCAATATCCTGACTAAATTATAACTGTGTAAAAAATATATATGATACAAACAAAAAAGCGAAAAATAGAAATAAAACTGATTATATATTTACACAAATGATATTCTTTGATATTCATTATTGTCTCTTTATGTTGTGATATTTCTTCAGAAGCTGCCACCCACTTCCACCTCTGGTGCAGGTCGTATCACCAATGTTGCGGTCCAGTTCCATCCTAGCAATGCCCACTTTCGCTGCTGGTGCACTGCAGTGCTGCTCTTGCTTGCACTCAGGCACGTCATTTAGTAGGGCACATGAGAATCCGAGGTTTGAAGTACAACTTACATTTTTTTGCCATTTTGATTTTGCGATGGTAATTCAGCCAACGTATTAACCCCTTGCACATCAGCCACAAAGCACAAAACGTGTGCAGAGACAGTCTGGTCAAGTAAACTCCAAAGACTGTCAGGTCTACACCTCCCCAATAATGCCCCTCTTTTCCCTTGCTTATGCACCCATAGCAGCCCAGGTTGTCTCCTTTTGAAAGACTCACTCTCATCTCCTTATAGCCACCTCCCGTTCAATCGATAGGCCTCCTCCTGATTTTAAATCTATCATCATAGCCACTAGAGCTTATTCATGGCTTTAAGTGGAATGAAAAAAATAGGGGGTCTCTCAAAAGGGCGTGGCCAATGTAATTAAGGGCGTGGCTTAAAATATGTGAGGTAAAAATATGTGCTTAGCATGGTGTGCCACCCCACTGGTATTTTGCTGCTTCTGTCATTGCATACAGATATGTAATATAATAAGTAACATTACACATACAACAAGGCAGGGCTTTTGGGTTTGCCAATGGTTGTAAGTTGTGTAAGATAAATAAACAACAAATGTGGCTTTGTTGTATAGAGTATAGAGTATAGAACATGCTTCAGTTCTAAAATGATGAGACTGTGAAAGAACTATAAGGAGACTCTTTGAGGTTATCTCAAAGACAGTAAAGGGAGGTGCCGCTGCCAAGTTAAGATTTTTTAGGTCGAGCCTATAGCGGCAGCGAGCATTCGCTGCTTGCTTTGCGAACCATGCAGTATTCAGTATGGCGTGGCAGCTTCATGGAAGCTCCACCCACTCTCCGCTTATCTGTTTTCATTGGTTTAGGTCCTAAATGCTACCTTCCAATTGGTTTTAGGCCTGTTAGTCCCTCCTCATGACGACCATGTCGTCATTAATATCCTTCCATGGCTACTGGCCCCTTTACTTCAAACACTATTATCTTCGGACATACTGCATCGGTTTTAATCAAAATCGTATGTATTAATTTATAACTTGAGTTTTGTGTCTTGGTTTCTTTTAATTATCAATCAGGGGCCATTAGCGCATCTCTAGAACACATTTAGAAGGGCTTTCTATTTATATTTGCTGCTTAAAGTTTGTTCAGATAAGTAGGGAAAAAACAGGATTTAGATAATTCTGCTTATTTTGGTGATGGCCGGGACTACCTGTGTTGCTGGCATCTGCTGCATTGCCTTGGAACACTTGAGTTTGCAGTAGGCACTACAGGTTTCCAACACATTACTGTTAATCTCAACTATGCATACACAGTGCTACAGCATGGGGCCACATAAATAGACACACAAGAGAAGTATTCATGCAGTGTATTTGAATAACATTCAGTTTCATAGTCAACACCATTTGAATAGCACACATTATGCCATTTGTATGTCCTTGTACTGCTTTGGCAGTCCATAATTTTTCCTTGTGAGATAAATAGCTGGGCATTTTTTAAGCCAATCAGAACTGGACCTAAAAAGCGCTAGTTTACACAACTTTTGTAATAGCGCTGGTTGTGTTTAAACCATAAAGAAAGGCAGATAGCCAGTGCTGTCATTATATAATAAGTGCTGTAAAACCTGGTAGTACATGCTTTAGGTATAATTCAAGTTACACCTTTAAAACTATTGTAATGAAAAAGATAAATCATAGCTAAAAAAATAAAAGGTAGGATTCATCCACTCTTGTGCTCGTTTTGTGAAAATTAGACCAAAAACACATTTAGAACATTTACCCTGTTTCTTGTTTTAGGATCACTGCAGAAAAATGTGCTACTGAGCACTGTATAAATGGGAAACTCATATTTGAAAATGTTGGTAGTGTGTGCACACATTTCCAATGCAAGTCCAAAGGTCAACTAAATACATTTTGCCAGTGGTGCTTACACACTTTGCATTCCATGAGGGTTGCACAGTTTAGTAATTCTCGGAAAACATTTATTGCAGAACAGTTTTCTTTCCAAAGCTGTTCTTTGTCAGGCATTTCCCACCGAAAGTGAAATGTTGCATTACACCCACAGTGCCAAAATGTTCCCCATAATATATACATCCCCAGCTTTGTGAGTTTTTCTGAGTTTGTACAAAAGTTCACAAGGGAAACACTTAGCACACTCTTGTACAAGATCTTTCCACAATCACACTGCTATGCAGAGCCCTTCCATCATGCCATTCCAGGTGCCATTTCCAAAGCACTGGCTGATTTCCCAGTGCACATCACCCCTTATAGCTGAAAAACTATGCAGTTTTCCATTTCACAAACCACTGCCGGACACTTTCACCAGGATATTGTATCTGTCATCTAGTTCACGTCTGTTCAGTGTTTAACTCAAAATCATTAGGTTACAGGATCAGCCTTAATCTAAAGTCTAGAATAGCTCTTTTTGTCCCTGCTGATGACCCACCACATCACTGATACAAACATCCGTTTCACAATATGGGTCTACTTGGTCTCAGCGGACAGCATGATGGCCTTCTGTCTGCCTATAGCTCATTCCAGCTTTCACATGAGTGCCTGGCGGCCTGTTAATGGGACACAAAAGAAGATTTAACTAGCAAATCATAATGAAATTCTTTCTCTTCCTGTATAAAGCACTGTTCTGTTGGACCCTGAGACAACCACTTTTGTAAGTTCCATACCGGTACATCATAGTTCTTAAAGTACCATCCAGGTTTCCATTCAGTGTTCCAAAGAGCTTAATATACCTGGAAAGAGGACGTTGTATGGCTATTTTCTTAAACTCCAAGTTGTTTTTTTCAGCTAAGATGCGTTTAATCTGCTTTTCAAGCAAAAGGATGTTCATAATTTATATACAACATAACATTAATGTTGTAATGTAAGGAAACATTTTTGCAGGAGCATCATACAAGTATAAGCTATGTTGTGGGTTAGTCTGCTCCGTAAGACAAAGTAAAACATATTTAAAAAAAACATTTTTGTGTCAGTCCCTTTAGTAGCATGTGTCCAAAAATATGCCATCATTTGTGTTAATATTCGGGTGGGCCAAAGTCTGCCACACTCTGCAAATTGTATGTGCACATGAAACTGGCAGTATTTCTTGGATAAAAGTGCAGGACTATGCCACACGGACCCCTGCTGTAAGGCACCATCTCCCATCACAGCCAGCAGGCAGGATTATTAGACAAGCCCAGCCCTTATCAGTGCTCATATTTACAATCTTGAGTAGTTCCGCTCTTGTTTGCCTCGCACTGAGTGAACAGCTTACAGTTAAATGTACTTGGCATGCTTTCACAGCCCCACCAACATGCATGGAGCGTGTGACCAGAGCTGTAATATTCACTTGGCTTGGGAGCGCAGCACACATGGCGCTACATAAAACCCACAGCTTTCTTAGCGCAAGTAGGTAAAGGCACTGCTCAGCACCCTCTCCCTTATTAACAAATGTCCATCCTCTCCCAGCTGCCCACCTCAAACACAAAAAATTCACACCACCCCGTGTCCAATACTGCCATGTATAGTACCACTTCTTAGTACTGCTGTAATACATTTAATAGGAGCTTACTTGCACTCCTCAGGAACAAACAGGTATTCTGAATAGTACATAACTACACTTCTATATTTCCAATTCAAGTTCTGGAAACAGCATCATGCTTCATCTTCAGAATGAATACATTGGATTATGTTATGTTACTGCTCATTTCCTTATTTTGGTTTTTAAGCTGTGCGCGCCACATGGCTCTAAGCTGTCTGCAATATGTTTTGCAGCAGTACTCTGTGCTGTCTGGACTAACGGTTGCTGCATACTTCTGGTATGCACACACCAATAAACTGAGGCTCAGTGTGCCAGAGCTATAGTAGAGGAGATCTATCTGATGTATGTGTGCTTTCGCGTGCATGTGTTCTTCAATACTTGCTGTTTGACATGGGTCATCTGGCGTGATGGTTTAATGTGATTGCTTCTGTCATGTGCTGCTTTTGACAACGTATTATTCGTTATCTACACAGTTCTATACCACACTATTCAACTCCACACATTGACAATTCACACCACATAATTCAAGACAAAGCCACGTAATTCAACTCTGCAACACAACTACTCAACACACCATATACATCCAATCCACACCACGAAATTTCACATCATGCCACAAAATTCAAGAGCACGCCACTTAATTAAACACCACTACATATCACTCCACAACACAATTCCACATGAGTACACTCCATAACACACAATCACAATCCATATAATGTCACTACACTCAATATCACATCATTACTATTCACATAATTCCACTGCACACCATGCCACATAATTCCACTACACAAATCACCTCCATACAACACAATTCCACCACATACAATTTCACAACTAATAATTCCAATCCACATAATTCCACTACAAACCACATACATCCACTTCAATACAAAACACTTAGGTAAAAAAACATTGTCATTAATAATCCTAATAGCTCTAACTCTTACCAATGCGAGGCCAATGTGCATTGTAAATGCTTGTTTTAACCCTGAGTGCAAAAACGGAGAGCCTGAGAGAGACCCGTTTCGGCCCCTGCTTTTATAGAAGTGCGGGTGCTGAGCACCGGCAGGACCCGGCCTACTTAAAGTTCTGGCTTTATATTCATTCTAATACAATGTAAAAGCAGCTAATTATCCCTCCCATTGAATGCCCCCATTCCCCTGACGACAATACAAGCTCATATTCGAAGGTTTTCATTTACACAAACTCAAGGTTCAGAAGGAAGACCTAGATATAGACCAACTGCTTGGCCTCCAGGATGTGAAGCCTCTTCCAATCTTTACGAAATAAACAGTAGTTGTAGACAAATTGGAGGCTTAGGGGTAATTTGCATGATTCCAAAGAGCTTTTCTTACGTAGAAAAGGGGATTTTTTTAATGATATTATTCATCCAGTAGGTTAGTTCAAAAATAAAAATAAATCCATCAGCAAGAACTTAAGCCAACAGGTGTTCCGCAACTCTGTGAAACGAAGTATTGCTTCATCAGGACAGAATTTTTAAAGTTTTCATGGGTAAAAATACACCCACACGAGGTTCTTCGTAAGTAACAAAGAGTGTTTTAGCGACATTTAATTTATGCACCTCAAAGTATCAGCACGGCAAAGATGACGCTATCAAGAAGCCTCCCTTGCTGGTCTCTTTCTGGCTATTAAGTTAAATATCACGTCCTGAATGTACTGCTGAGCCCTTTCTACCTCTGCACACAAAACCTGGTATTCTAATTTCTAGTTCTAAAGGTCACTTCTTTGTAAAAGGTTCCCTTACACACAGGGCAGGTAAAGAAGAGGAAGCAGTGAAGACGTCTTCTACGTTATATAATAAATGCAAGAACAGCAGAAGAAAGCAGTGAAGGGTTCCTTTGTGCCCAGAACATGAATTGGGGAGGAAGAGCAAGCTTCCCTCTCACTAAAAGCACAGACCCAACAAAGCATTTCAGCAGTGCAAGTAATG
Source organism: Lissotriton helveticus (assembly GCF_964261635.1). Classification (NCBI taxonomy): domain Eukaryota; kingdom Metazoa; phylum Chordata; class Amphibia; order Caudata; family Salamandridae; genus Lissotriton; species Lissotriton helveticus. Next base: position 1,509,121,012 of record NC_136068.1, on the reverse strand, counting down.
TCCCACACATGTAAAACATGTAATGTGGCAAGAGGGCATGCTTACCTCTTGCAAACAGAACAGCACGGTAAGTCACAAGCAGGGTCGGACTGGCCCAAAGGGCATTTTGGCGTTGCTAGAAGGGCTTGTAGTATCTGGCTGGATACATTCTAATGTTCCACTCACACTGAACAGCCACCCACCACAGGCGTCCCCAGCCAGGTGACCCTGTTAATAAAAGGGGCTAGGCGCACGTGCCCTGGGCCAGTTATCACACACAAAGTGACTGTGTTGGTCATTTTGTCGTTATGTGGGCCTAAGGTCCGACACTACAATGGTGACGAGGCAAGTCTGACCTCTCGTGCCTGAGAAGGGGTAAACAGCTTTGCCGGAGCACCGCTGTGCTCGCCTGCCTGAAGGAGGGGATCAGAGGCTCTGCTGCTGCCGCAGCCTGCCCCGTGGAAGCAACCACATTGCCCTGCATAGGAAGTAACCCCTGTTCCTTCCCACTACTACCTGGCTGCTGACGGAGTGGGTGGAGAAGGCAGCACAGCAACGTGAACGTGGCGAGAAGCAACGCCACCATGGAGAAAGTGCACTCTACCCGTCAGGTATGATCAGGTGCCAACGACACTATGCCCCCGCAGATTAGGCATCCGCAAGCGACCCTCGCTGGACACCACTGAGCCCCGGCAGTAGGAGCACCCTTTAGCAGGGTGGCACAGCCATACCGCTTCGTGTGCGGCGGGAACATGGAGGGGAAACCCCGCTAGCAGAAGGGGGAAGAAAGAGCCCACACCAGAAGGCAAGCTATCCGACCGCGTTAGCGTGAGGAGGCACCAAACGTCTGCAGTGCACTTGGGAGCGAGACGACTGCCACCCGCAGGGGCGGCCTTAGGCATGTGCAAGCTGTGCACCTGCACAGGGCCACCAAACCCCAGGGGCCACCACGCCAATGTATATCCTTAATATAATAATCCTCTGAGGATGGATACATATTTGTGTGGCGGCCCCTGGCAGGGATTTGGCGGCCTCCGGCTCTGTTCCACTTCCAAACACCCTGACCCCCCCACTTCACTGGCCTCCGCGCCCACGTTCCTCCGGGGGCCCCATACATACGCTCCGGAGGCCCCCTACCTACGCTCACCGCCATGAGCCTAGAGCCGCCCCTGCCACCTGCCAGTGTGGTACACACTTTCCCGGCAAAGGAGAGCACCGAGATTACGTCTGCTTAGTATGGAGCCCACATGATCCACAAACGGCAACGCAGTGAAACCCCTGCAGAGAGCTCTGGACGTGAGGCGGCATCTTCACCGCCAGCAAGAGGACATCTCCCGCTGTGTCCCCTACCTTCACTTGCTGCCCAGGCAGTCCGGAGGTAGGCGAGCAACCGAGGACTGTGGCGGCCAGCGTGCCTTTCACATCGCCATGTGCTGCTAAGGAGCAGTTTCCAGCCTCCACGGCTTGATGGGGAGAGGCGTGGCAACCCGGCGATTATGGAAGAGTGGCCGCACCTGAAAACTCCTTCTTGCAGTTTCGGCCCTGCGCGGCCTGCACGAGAGAGAGAGACTGCTGAGATGAAGTGACACCGGTGAGCAGTGAACAAGAGACCCCTGCAGTGCAGCCAGGAGAACGCTCCACCTGTCTTTCCAGAGCACATACAGCAGCAAGGTTAGCCTCCCCACATCGTAGGCAAGCCGGCACGGTCCACGGATCACAAAGAATAAATGATGGGACTGGTAAAACGAAGTGCTGCACCGCCACCTACTCCAGCTGCCCCAACCAAGCACACTAGAACAATACACAACCCCCACCATAGGATACATGGGGGAGGACTGCGCCCCACACCCCCGGTCATCAGCCTGTTGGTTTTGAAGGGGGAGAAAGACTGATGCATCCAGCAGAGAGTCCCAAGCAGACAGTTCCTACAAGCTCAAAGCTGCATCAGCCGAGGAAGCTGCCAGGAGGCTATTTGCATGTAGCCAGGTTCTGAACTGGGATGGTGCAGTGAGCTAAAAAACGGTGATGGATAAAGCCCTGATCTTTTGACTGGGTAGGAGTGTTCTGATTAATTCAGATACTCTGTCCATCACCACCCCCTTTTGAATCGTTTTGGCCACCACAAGTGTGGAAGGGTATGCTCAGATGTGAGTCCCTTGCTCACTGCACCATCAGGATTCAAGCAAGCCGGGCCGAAGACGGCTGTAATGCCAGAAACCGGTCCCCGGAAGCTTGTTTCCTTTCCAGTAAAGAATTGGCTTGGTAGTTTGGTCTGCCCTGTTCCCATGATGCACTGGGCCAGGGTCAGACTAATTTGCATGTAGCCAGGTTCTGAACTGGGATGGTGCAGTGAGCTAAAATACGGTGATGGATAAAGCCCTGATCTTTTGACTGGGTAGGAGTGTTCTGCTTAATTCAGATACTCTGTCCATCACCACCCCCTTTTGAATCGTTTTGGCCACCACAAGTGTGCAAGGGTATGCTCAGATGTGAGTCCCTTGCTCACTGCACCATCAGGATTCAAGCAAGCCGGGCCGAAGACGGCTGTAATGCCAGAAACCGGTCCCCGGAAGCTTGTTTCCTTTCCAGTAAAGAATTGGCTTGGTAGTTTGGTCTGCCCTGTTCCCATGATGCACTGGGCCAGGGTCAGACTAATTTGCATGTAGCCAGGTTCTGAACTGGGATGGTGCAGTGAGCTAAAAAACGGTGATGGATAAAGCCCCGATCTTTTGACTGGGTAGGAGTGTTCTGCTTAATTCAGATACTCTGTCCATCACCACCCCCTTTTGAATCGAGGAGGCTATTTGGAAGCAAGGACAGCAGGTCCCACAGCGCAGCTAGTACGCCACCAGGACCCCAGAGCACAGCACACGCCAAACCGCAGAGAAAGCCCACAGCGACCACGGCGCCACCTGGGGGCCCCTACCACAGTACCTCCCACCAGCTTCAGCAGAAACTGCTTAATTATGTCAGCCACACAAGCCCTGTGGCTACAATGAGCACAAGGGAGAGACTGTTAGCCCCGCAGAGAGTTTGCAAGGAGCCCAACCCTGCGCCAAGTAAAGTCTAGTCAGAACAGTGTGACCAAAGGCCCAAAGCAGCACAGCCCGAGCACGCAGCACCCTGGAAGAGGAAAGTAAGCGCGCCAACAGAGGAGAGGATCCAACCCCACCTAAACTAACGGAAGAAAACAGGGACATCTACAGCTCTGCACCGCCATCGCCCAAGGGGAACTGAGACAGCAAAGCACATCCAGCAAAATAACTGATTGCACCCAGCTATCTGGTAAGAGAAAGGCACATGCGAAGCCTACAGTGTCTGTCCCTATGCAGCAAGCCCAATGCGCCAGATAAATGCACGCATGATAAATCCACTAGCAAATGTTGACGACTAGCCAGACAGCAACGTCACAAGGGACCCATCCACACCAACAGCACAAGAAAGACGAGTGGAGTGCACGCACCACAAGTATCTGCCCAACGCCACCGCCAGAGAGGGCATCACTCACTCCCACTGGTGAACAAAACACAGCGCAAGCTACACCACAGGCACACCTAATATCAGGAGCGTCTGAGAAGAAGACCGTGCACGCAAAGTAAGAGGCACGCAGAAAGTCACGCCAATGAGCCTGACTGCAAAGAAAGGCGCCCAGGAGATAGAGACATCTCCACAAAGAAGCACTGCTGAACGCAGGTAAGAGAGCAGCCACGTCTTCACCGCCCCAGCAAAGCCCCACAGTGGGCCGAAGGCAACATGGTGTCCTCCCTCGCACTGCCTCAAGACGGAGTCAGCGGTGACCCACGACGGGCAAGCGAGGATTCGCACATCCCACATTGCAGGACGCCACAGCAACAGATGCCCCGACAGCACAGCGACACGTGACTGGACGTCACAGCGCACTGCAACAGAGGAGCCTGTCATGCAGAGTGACCAGTTCGGACAAGTGCACCGGAAAAAAGGAAGACGCAGCCGCCAAGACAGTGAAGCCTCGAGGTGCAAGCACGACGCCCACGAGGGAAGAGAAGAGTGACCCCGTGAAATCCCTCAGGAGGGGATGGTGCCAACGGAAGTCCCCAAGAAGCACCTGCAAGTCCTAAGGACAGGACAGACCTGCTACAGGTCAGCAAAAGGAAGGGAAAGACCATCCTAGGAGCGACACGACCAGTGAGATGTCCATGTGGAGAAAACATGGGACTGGTGGCAGGATGCCACATCCACGTGAAAGCCTGGTCAGAAAAACGTGAAGAGTGTAGCACAACGCCACTCCTAAAAGGGAGAAAGAACAGTGGCATGATGCCACACGGCAGACAACCACCACAGGCGCTCAAGATGAAACAGAGAAGAGCAACAAGACCAAGGACTCACACCAGCACTGAGGAAGGTGTTCATCCCCATGAGTCAGCAACCGGGGTGCAGAGACGTCACTGGAGACAGCTCCGCGGGAGGTCCTACCATAAGCCGCTAGCAGCGCAATCGGCGTCCTGGCCCCACGCTTCGCAGTTCGACCGTCCTCTCACCTGTCACCGGCTGCTTGGTATCGATAACAGCACACCTCACATTGCACCTCCCTGCAGACAACGGAGCAGAGCCACAAAGTCCCTCAAGTCCCCCTCACTCCTTAAGGTCACCCTGACAGAAGATCACCACCTGTCTTGCCCACTGAAGAAAACTAACATCCGGTTACCACCTCCCACGTGCATCATCACCAAGGAGCATCGCACCACCCGAGTGAAAACACACATCCCCCGAACAACCGTAGTGCAAGGAGGCGAATCTCCCAGGAACCATCGGTGCACCCTAGTCAACCTACAGCCTGCCGAAGTCGAGCATGTCCAGCCATTGGAAGATCCGCCCTTGGGGACTACACAAGACTTGGCCATGGCCCTGTTGGGGTTCTGCAGCGACCCCTAAGCGTGTCCTACGAGACGGCCCACACAGCCCATGCTTCATGTGGCAGTCCAGGGGACAAGGGCCTCGACGGAGTTCCGTGCGAAGGGAGTCCGAGTAGGAGAGATGTGTCGGCCGTAGCTCCATGCCAGGCGCAGGAAGCACGAAGGTCACGGCGGAAGACTGGTCACCCACAAGATCACCAGAGGAAGGAGCAGAACCCCGAGTCCAGATGGTGAGGATGCCCAGACAATGACACCACCGTCAGAGGCTACATGAACGACTTGGCTGTGAGTCAGTTGGCAGTACCCCAGCGACGCCTTTGCGCAGTTCACTCGAAGCGCCGCACGGTCCACACGTTCCAAAGGCAGCCAGCAGGAAAGCCCTCCAAGAGGTTCCAGTGGCAGAGGAGTCCCGGTGAGAGAGGCAAGTCGAACGTCACTCAGCAGTCAGGAGTAAAGCGCCCCCACCGGAAGGCCTCACTCACAAAGATCGTCTCCGACACCAAAGTGGATTTCACCACAGCTCCAGATGCATCGACACAGAACTTTTGTACATATACACTTCAACACCACGAGACCAGGCCGGCCTAAAGAACATCGCCAAGGCGACTGAAGGCATCCGGACCATGAGATCCGAGGCCCCAGCGCTGCCTAGCAGATGGCCTGAAGAGACTCATTTGGTGGTGGTTTTTGCTTATTTGTTTTCTTACAGGTTGGACTTATGTTTGTTTCTTTTTATTAAAATTTGGGAGAGATGTAGTATCTGGCTGGATACATTCTAGTATTCCACTCACTCTGAACACCCACCCACCACAGGCGTCACCAGTTAGGTGACCCTGTTAATAAAAAGGGGGCAAGCTCACGTGCCCTGGGCCAGTCATCACACTATATCTCTAAGTGTTTGTGTCGCTCATCGTGTCGCTATGTGGGCCTAAAGCCCAACACTACAGGACTCAGCTAATAAGCTAGTGTGTGTGGGACGATATTTTGGCTGTTTGTCTGCTTGTTTCAAGGCCTATTGGGCCGATTTGTATTGTGGTATTACCACAAACCCTGGTATTACCACAAACATTGCCTGCAGCAAGCACAAATGCAGGCAGTCTCCCACACTTTGCAAAATGCCTATATAGCTGGTCTAGAAGTTCAAAGCTGCCAAGGTTTGAAAATTTGGGCAACTTTATTTGCTATCTGATTCACTAATTCCTACCACTTTTTTTTTGTGACCCGACCAATACGACCCTGGTCACAATCATCGCAGATTACATCATATGTAACACCATTATCGACAGAAGCAGTGCATGCCTCCTTTGAGTAAAACGTAGCATTGAAGAATACAGTATTACTGTTTTAAGTAATCACAAAAACAAGGCATTCTTTATTTGAAACTGTAAAAGTAAACATACTCATCGATGACCTTTGGGAAAAGTGTGTTCTCAATAGAAGTAAGTTGCATTGTTTTCTAGAACACAAGCAGCTTTCATTTTCAATCATATTTTGCTAAAGGCAGACAGATGAATGTGCTGAGGTGGTGAGTTAATGCTTCTGCAGTGAATGTGCAGCCTTCTCTGTAGACCCCAGATTCGAATGACTACCAGGTTGATTCGGCCTCCCATGAATGAATGAGAGGTAAATAAACAGGGTGGCATTACATTGGGGGATGGTGTCACTTAATGTTTAGTATCTAGGTTATAAATATCAGAGACTGCACACAAAAGATTGTACATCGGTGCTTACCACCGTACCATTGTCTCCATAGCATTAATGAAGGGGGCATCGCTCAGCACAGACTGGGATATGTGGCACCTGCCACATGGCAAAACGAGAGACTGCAGTCTCCAGATGTTAATGATGCTATTTGGCACTACATGTAGGGAGTCATTCATACCCTACTGTAGTGACCAACTTAGCATGCAATGCTTTGGCTGAAAAAGGCAAACACACACAGAGATTGTTGGAGCTGTCAGCCTGGGGGCCATCTTCTCCCAGACTTTTTGCCACTCCTGCTAAATTTTGCAGAACTTTTTTTTGTTGGCTTTAGGACTCTGGGCACTTTACCACTGCTAACCAGTATTAAAGTGCTGGTGCTCTTTTCCAACATTAGATTGACCGACTGCCACTTTAAATATTTAATTTATTGTAAATCCCTAATAAAGTGGTAATAGATACCCAGGGCCTGTGAGTTAAATGCTACTAGTGGGCCTGCAGCACTGATTACCCCGCTCACATTAAAAGCCCTTTAAACATGTCTCATGCCTGCGATAGCAGCCTGTGTGTGTCCAGTTTTAAACTGCCATGTCGACCTGGCAAAGTCAACCTTTTGCCAGGCCCAAACCTTCCTTTTTAATACATATAATACATATAAATCACCCCTGAGCTAGGCCCCAGACAGCCCCACAGGCAGGGTGCAGTGCATTTAAAAAGTTGGACATGTATTTTTAAGTTTTACATGTCCTGCTAGTGAAAAAGTCTTACATTAATTTTTCCCTACTGTGAGGACTATCTCTACCTGAAGTAAAATTTGAATTGCCTTATTACATTTTATAAGTGTAATTTCCATGTGGTAAGAGAGAACCAGTTCATGTTTGGTGTCCTTGGAATTGGGGAGAAAAGCCCAATGTAGTGCTTAAGTTGGCATTTATACATTGTCTCTAAGTTAAGCTAGACTGCTCTGTGACAAGCTACCTGGGGTTGAGCACACACTAATTTGGAGTTTGCTTGTGCCTTGCCCCGAATAGAATGGTAGTTGCTGGTTGACCGGGGCTCAGACAGCAGCCAAGCACTAACCCAATTTCTAACACAGATCGTCTTTCATGGGAGTGGCCACAAGCAGTCCACATACCCTTTATTTATTACCTCAGCTGCACCTGGCCAAGGTGTTGCGTGCAACATAGGGTGGTGTTACAGTAATGGCTGGGTGGTCCACTATACCTACATCCCCAAAGTACATTTCATACACCCCAGAGGCTGGGTGCGGCCAAGGTGTTACATAAAGGGACAGTGAGCTGCTCGGGGCAACTCCAGTGAGTGGTGTCAGAGTTGTATGGGACCATGGAGGGCCTGTGCTCTGCTGCTACACTACTGATCACACAGCAGGATCAGAGGAGCCATTGTTAGTGCTGGGGAAGAATCATCTGGGTAGGATGCTTCTCTGGGTGCACACACCTGCCAGTGACCAGTTCTGGCTGCAAACTTGGAATGACTTAGGCTTATCCCTTCTCGAGTCAAACAGCAAACCAGTGTCACTGTCCAAATAGACTTGTTTTCTTTGAAAAATAGTGCTCTGGTGTTGTGTGTGACGAGTCAGTGGCACCATGTAAATGTCATACTCTGCAGTAACGTCAATTCAATGGCAGGCATGGGATTGGCAGAGGGTAGGCATCAATTCTTTCTGTATTGCGATTTTAGGTAAGAAACAAAAAGAGTCTCCGTAGAGAGAAACGAGTCCTGGCTGTGCCCACCAAGAATCACTGGCTCAGATTAACCTGTGGAATCCAGTGATCTTTGCCACCCTGCTCTACTTAGTTCAGCAAATCGTTTTGTATTGATCTACTTAGTTCTTTATTTGTGCTCACTTTATGTAGTCCTTCAGTTGTGTTTATATTTCAGTTATGGCAGCTCTGGTGCATTCGCTGTTTTGCACTGTATTTATATTTGTATATTTTGACATTTGTAATGGCTCATACCCAACATTTCTTCTCCATTGTGCCCAACTGCTGTAAAGTCAGTTGCAGTTGGGATTCCTCAGAGGCAGGACACACGCAAGATGTGGGCTCCTGTATGGTCTCTTGTTTCAGGGGCCCAGTCTCACCCGTGCACTACTTCTCCATGTTCTCGTTATTGCCGGCCGGCTTCCTTGTGCCGCTGTTTGAAGTTCGGCACCTCTTTGGATGTTGTGTGGGCACTGTCTAGCACATTTGACTGCCTTTGCCTGTGCTTGGTTGTGTGCCTGCATGTTGTTTTGGCAGGCATGTTTGACCTCAACAGAGACATTGCTGACACGCTGTCATTTGACCTGCGCATTACTATTCTCACGCAAAGCATCTCTTAACGTCATCACAACTTGGCAGTCATATTTGAAAGGGTTCATATTCATCTATTTCAATGGCATTGCTGTATGTTAACTGCATTCGGGCATTTTCACCCTTTGTGCTCATAATCTCTGAATAAAGTGATGGTTCAGCTGTTTCTTCGCTTGAGATCCTGGATTGATGATAAAGCTCCACCTTTTGGTATATTGATGTAGAAAAGTTTACCCAAACAAGGAAGAACGCTGTACTTTACAGCTGTTTAGGCTCTGAAGACATCCGAACCCTGATGGACAACGGAGAAACAGCGGCCCTCATCCTCCTGGACCTCTCCGCGGCATTCGACACTGTCTGCCACCGCACCCTAGTGCAGCGCCTCGGCAACATCGGAATCCAGGAGAAGGCGCTGGAATGGATCACCTCCTTCCTCGACGGAAGAACACAGAGAGTCCGCCTACCACCGTACAAGTCAGAGGCCACCGAAGTCACTTGCGGCGTCCCTCAAGGATCCTCGTAGAGTCCCACCCTCTTCAACGTCTACATGAGCCCCCTCGCGGCCATCGCACGCCAACACAACCTCAACATACTCTCCTACGCCGACGACACCCAGCTGATCCTCTCCCTGACCAACGACCCTGCCGCCGCCAGAGCCAACCTGCACGAAGGGATGAGAGATGTAGCCGAGTGGATGACGACCAGCCGCCTGAAACTGAACTCAGACAAGACCGAGGTCCTCATCCTGGGCTCCTCGCCCTCCGCCTGGGACGACTCCTGGTGGCCCCCCGCCCTGGGCACCGCACCCAAACTGACGGACCACGCCCGCAACCTGGGCTTCATCCTGGATTCCTCCCTCTCCATGACCAGACAAGTCAACGCCGTCTCCTCGTCATGCTTCAACATCCTACGCATGCTACGGAAGATCTTCTGGTGGATCCCCACCGAGATCAGGAAGACTGTCACCCAGGCCCTCGTCACCAGCCGACTGGACTACGGCAACGCCCTCTACGCCGGAACTACCGCCAAGCTCCAGAAGAGACTCCAGCGGATCCAGAACGCCTCAGCCAGACTCATCCTCGACATCCCACGAAACAGCCACATCTCCGGACATCTGAGAGACCTACACTGGCTCCCCGTCAACAAAAGAATCACCTTCCGTCTCCTCACCCACGCACACAAAGCCCTACACGACCAAGGCCCGAGCTACCTCAACAACCGTATCAACTTCTACGCTCCCAAGCGCCACCTCAGATCAACCAGCCACGCCCTCGCCGACAAAAGGAGGAAGGTCCTTCTCCTACCTGGCCGCCAAGACCTGGAACTCCGTCCCGACCGACCTGCGCCTGACCCAAGACCACCTCTCCTTCAGGAAGAAGCTCAAGACCTGGCTGTTCGAGCAGTAACGGCACTCCCCCCTCCTAGCGCCTTGAGACCCTACGGGTGAGTAGTGCGCTCTATAAATGTCTTGATTGATTGATTGATTGAAGGTCAGAACATTTATGTCAGTTTACCTGCTATATCACCTCTTGGGGATGGTGATGGATGGAATGAATGGATGGATGGAATGAATAATGGCCGGACTGGGAACCGAAAGCAGCCCTGGCAAATTTTTCCAGACCAGCCCCCGTCCGGCATGTAGCAAGCAAGCGAGCGAGCCGGACTGCTACTAGGTGGGTTTGGAGGGGTTCTCCCCCCAAGAAAATTTTGCAAAACGACAGACCAAAATGGTGAATTTTACAGCACATTTTTCATTACATATTCAAATTGTAGCAACTTTCAAAGCACAGTAAATAGTAGATGATGACCTTAAAGAACATCAGGTTACCCACCCAGTCATATGTACCCAAAGATATTCTTTCAGAGAGCATCAAAAATAGACACAAGTAGTGACTCAGAGAGAACAAAGTAAAAGTGAGACCAGCCCCTATACCCTCCAAATCATGTACTGCCAAAAAAATGTGTAAAAGATCCCCCTGGAATCCAAATCTATCTCCAATCTGGCATCAAATAAGTATGGTGAAATAGTTGATGCAGATCGATTTGGAGCAGCCCCCAATTTTGCATTGAAATGGCCAGCCAAAATCATATTGAATGGCAAACCCAAACATGAACTTGAACTCCTATTTGTCAATATATCCACAAAATACAACAGCTGGGAAAAGATATCTAAATGAAAAATTGTTATTATAAAAATGTACTAGAACCAGTGCTTAATTTGAGATGGGGCTTTCTGGTGCTAAGCACCAGCACTTAATTAGTTTCCGGTGCTCGGCACCAGCACCTTATTGTCTGCACCATACTTAGAACACATGGTGGTGCTGCTCATCTAATTTAGAGATGAGCAGAACAATGGTAGTTTAGGAATACAATATACATTAAAATTGACCAGGAATAATCTGAACTTTTGCATTTACGAGCGAGAGAGATGGTTAGTAGTTGTTTTGACAGCGATGACAAGGGCGATGGGTGGTGCAAGCTGCAGTGGCTTCCTGGTCAGAGCCTTGGAACTTAATATTTTACAAATTAAGCACTGACGAGAACCAGACCTAAGTTGAGGCCCCACTTCAAATCAAAAGCCTGCATTTCCCCCGCCTCCCCCGGATATAACTGCACAATATTACAACCAATGTTGAACTTAAGCCATGTAGCCAATTCCACCTTGGCCCGGCCAGAAGGCATTGGACAGGCATGGAGATTATAACATTTGTACCAATCATAAAAGACATCACCCATAACCCAAAGTCCCCATTGGGCTGGTTAGATGACTTATCCCTGTGTTCTGATTATATACCACTGCAGCGGGGTATTTCAGCCCACCGGGATCGGCCTGCCTTCCTACCAGGCTCAGGGAAATACAGGGAAAATAAGTTAGCCACTCTGTACAACACTGCCCACATGGCAAGCCAACATTTCTGGAATGATTCAAAAGGCACAAATTACAAGTCTCTGGGAAGTGTAGGCGGCCAGGAATTTGGCAAATATTTTAATTTGGGTAGTTATTTATTATTTATTTATTGATTATGAAATGTTACTTTGGTCACTTTCTTTTAGAATAGCCTGTGAATCACTCCTAACTCAGTGACTAAGGTCCTGATTTCAATGTTTGCGGATGGAGTAATTTCCCTTGGTCTGATTTAGGACTTTACCCCTGCCAGGCAGAGACTACTCTGCCCGCCAAACTTATGAATGACTACCAAGCGAAGGTAATGTAAAAAGCATTGGTGAGAACCGCCATTATAGCAGTACCTGTCAATGCATTTTCCTGTTTGGTGCAGGGCTCCGTCAGCAAGACACAGCTCTGTACCAAAATAATTTCTTTTTTTATTTTCAAAATGAAAATCCCCAAACTGGAAAATACAATTTAGTTTCACTGCCCCTTACCGCCAGGGTTTCCTGCAGGTTGCGGGCAGTGAAAACTGACCTGTAATTGAGCTCATCTAAATTAGGTGGGTGGAATGACAGCTCAGTCTCCGACGGCCCTTTCTCCACAAGGCCAATGGAGGGGATTCATCATGTAGGAGACAGAGTAGTCTACGCCATTATTAGTCCCATAGGTCCATCCGCATATACATTTGCCCAGCAAACCGCATTCTTGGTGGTAAGGATACTCTGTTGCTATTGCAAGGGAATATCCTTACCACCAAGAATTAAATTTAGTCCTAAGTTATATTTGACTATGACCTGGGTATGTCTATCATTTTATTGTACGTTTGTAATTGTTTTAGGTAATATAAATACCTAAATTATTAAATCAGGTCCCCCGCTTAATAGACAGGACCAGAAGTACATTAAGACCAATCTAGACCATTGCCTGGAGTGCCACCTGTGGGAGAGTGGCCTGTTCCCTCCTACCGGGCTCCTGTCGTGCAGGTTGACTGCCGTCTGTACTGGCAGCTTTCAGGGTAATGTTGCGCCTAGGAAGCTGTCATGTGCACTGTATGCACGTGAGCTCAGCGATCAGCTGCCCTGTAGTGCAGCAATAAATATACATACAGAAGGGCCCAATCCATCCATAGAGTTCACTGCACCACACTGATCAATCACCGTACAACTTTATGTAAGGTAAGTGGGCAACGTGTGAACAGTCCCAGGACACCGTCTGTCGCAGTACTTGGCGGGGGCTATCTCACTACATTGGAACCACTTACCTGCAGGCTCAGACATATCTCTGGAGTAGGCGCAATCAGCCATCGAGTTATCACACTAGAGGTGAAACATCTGACCTCAGAGATACACAAACATATCAATAACTATATGTGCTAAAATCCACTGAACTTTCTCAGTAGGATTGGAACCTCTTATTTATATTTGCAGCGAGTGCATTAACCTGCTGATCTCTCTCTGTAGGATTGGAATCTGTCACATTCTAGTTACATTCAGATGTTTGAAGTAACTCACAGAACTTTCTCTGCAGCAAGGACATTTACTTTTACCTCTGGAGCCTCCCTGATTAGATAAGAAAGCTTGACAGGTTACACATGGGACTCGACAGTAGGTATGGTCACCAAGCAAGATATCCCACTGACTCGGCCTGAAACAAGTGAGCTGCAGGTACCACACAGACTTCTAACAATGGAACTCGGTGATCTGCACTTTCTTTAACTGAGATGTCCACAGTGGATACATTAACCTCATAAAGTATCTCTTTTTAAACCAGAACATGCAAATTATATTAATTTTTCTGTCGTTTCTTCATGCCATGATTTTTCCTTTTTTCCTGCCTTGTTGTACTTGATTGTCCCTCTCTTACAGTCATATTGACAAACGTCACCTCTGTTCCCTTCTGTATGTTGCTTCTTATGTCTTTTTTCGTTCTTTTTCTTCTGTGTCAGACTTTTGCTCTTATACATACCCACCTCCTTTTAATTCTATGCCTGTGGGTATTAATTTAGAACTACCTAAAAATCAATGGAGCTCTGTAGAAAAGTGGGGGTGAAGGTTGGAGTACAGAGGACCGGTGAGGTGGTTAATACAGGCAGGACAAGGGGGCGTCCTCCCAGCTGGGATTCACCATTTGGTGGGACGCCAGGGGAGGGGGAGTTACCTAAAGAGGAGGGTCTTTAGTTTATTTCTGCAGAGCTATAACCCCAAAATTTGTGCCACTATTACTCAGCCCCTACTGGTACCCCACTGAGGACCCACTGAGGCCAACCTGGAAATTATAGAGACCAGACTTAGTGGAGCAGAAATCGGCCGTAATCTTTATTGTGCATCCAATATCTGTCAGATCACCCTAAAAATTCCAAATAGGTCACATCTCCTCAGTGACTACGATCAGTGGACAATTTACCATACAAAATGTAATTTTGTGTGATAAGCCGGGCTCTAGATGAATCGCCAAGTGGGGCAGGCTCTCCCATGGTAACCCTTGGCCCTCCTAAGGGCTATTCTCAAGCAAAGAAGAGCCATTTTTGTTTTTTAATATGTTTCCAGGGTGTCTTTGTGCCCCTAAACTCTGCTAAATCACCTCACTTGCATGATAATGGTTGAGGCTCCTAAAAATCTCTGCACGGACAGGTGTGAAAGTCAGCAGGCATGGGTGCTGCTGTTCTCTCCCAAACAAAAGAACACCTGTGGACGCTCCTCCAAAAACAAAAGATAGGCAATGCAACTCCCAACAAAGGGTACTTTAAAATGCTAAACCTAAATGTGGCGTAAAGACCAGAGCTGCCAACTGGAACTGGGGATAGACCTCCCCAGCCTCCAGCAGGAAGGAAGCTCGCCCACTAGGCCTGTCGTCCACCACACCAGACAGTCAGGGCATCAATATCTAGGCCTCCTCCCGTGACGCTGCCCCCCCGTCCCCCAGTCCAGACAGTGCAGTGCTGAGCCCAGTCAAAGGTAAGAAATGCATTCACCCTGATAGGACCTTAAGACTAGATAGGTCACGCGAGCATGAGTTCAGGCCTGGACGAGTTGGTATAGATGACATGAGTTTGCGCTAGCCTATTCAAACATCTTCACGCTGTCTTTAGTAATGCAGAGACAACCTGCAATGTAATGCGGGCACCACCACCACACATAAATCAATCAGATCTGGCCAGCGCACCGATGCAAAGCACTCACCCGCGGGCGGCGGTCCAGACAGGGGAAATTAAATTATGGGATGTGCCACTCTCTTTCCAGGCTGTCCTCCTCTCTGGCGTTGCTCTGAATGCTTCCTACCTCGCCTCAGTCACGCACACTTTCCCAATGCGCATGAGTATTAGCAGCAGACCCCACCCCGACTCACCCTAAAAAAATAGTGGCACGCAGACACGGAGGCGGTAACATATGCACGCTGCTCGCCGCATCTTCTACACAACAAGCAACATCATCATCATGGTGGTCAGGTGACACAGCATCATAGGTCAGGTGGTGACATGACGTATGTGTGTACTGTGTAATACCTATGATTTAATGAACTCCTCTGAAGGGAGCAGTGTGACAGGAGACATACATTTTGTTGCTTCTACATGAATCCATCTCGGTATCACACCCATTCAGTTCTCCCTTCCATTCTTCAACAGTGCTGTGATCACAACCTGTGGTTCAGCAGCACCGATCCCATCAGAGCCAGGGGGATACTGCGGCCCATCAGAAGTAACACCACATTCCTCCTGGCAGCAGGGAACGAGGACTAGGGGAGGGAAACCCCATACTGCACAAGTACCCTAGATCATGCTCCTAGGTAGAGGAGAAGCAAGACAACGCTTTAGGAGAGGCAGCCAGTAGAGGGTAGATAACTGGAAAAAGACACCGGAAAGTAGAGAATTTCCATCCGCCTGGTAAATTTTTTCTTGCATTTATAAGTTGCTCCGTAAGATTTCACATTTGTAATTTGTTTCCGGTCTTCCCATTTGCTCCAAACCTCACTGCCTTCTTCTTTCACAATGGGACAAATAAGGAATTAGCATATTTTCCAGATTAGCACAGAGCAGCTCATGGGACAGGCCACCCACACAGTCCAGCAAAATAATTTTAACAACAAGAAATATATTTACAGAAACTGGGGGCCCACAGATTGAGAGGGCTAAAAGAGAGTCTAAAACACAAAAAAACTAACTTCTGACCGGACTGCCACTCACTCAAACATACTGTACCCTAACCGCACAGCCCCACCCAATACATAATCATTTCCCTACTGCACATATGCCAGGCTCTGGGAGAAAAAAACATTTACAATGTAGACCCAATCCTATTTCAGGTGGAGAAATGAACCGTTCAGTAAGGAGGACACGAAACAGGAGAATGCTGCGTCACTCAGAAGGGGGCGTAAACAGAGGGCTCACAGATTATGTGTAAAGACTCATGAGGGAAACCATGTGCTCCATGCTTTGTGAATGTTAGTTTTGTAGGGATGGGGCAGAGGCCGGACTGACATCCGTTCAAGCCAACAGGTGAAGAAACAGAACATAAACAGACCAAAACAAGTTATCTATCCCACCACCAGGCAGTGCAATAATCAGCAGACCACCTCGCCTCACCCACCAGGGAGGGAGGGAGGGAGGGAAGACCCACCATGATACGGAAAGAGGTGACGAGCTATGGAGAGGAAGGGGATGGTCCCGTTGGAAGCATCACTTGTCTTTCTTGCTTTCATCGGAGGGGTTCTTGCTAGGTTGGGATTCGAGCTCCTCCTCTTCCATAATCTCCCGTTGCTTGGGCAGTTTCCTGTATTTCTGGTACAACTCGTTCAGGTTGAACTCCCGGATCACGTTCTCCTCAGAGATGCTCCAAGATACAGCCCTTCCCTTCTTGTCGACTTGTGGCTTCCGCAGCACTCCCTTCCCACCCTGGAATTAAATCAGCGAGGGAAGCTGCTTTGTGAGAGGAGACGTGCTGACATTATACCTGGTGCTGACATCCGAGTAGCGTCTAATGTCCACTTTCCCGAATTTCAGGCCAGCACAGTTGTACTTTAGGGAGAGGTCCACATACACAGGTGTGAAGGACTGACATTCCGAGGACCAGTTGGCAAAGAACTCCACGAGCCAGGTCACCCGTCGATCTTTATCAATCTCCTCATCGATGGACTTGTCATTGAAATATTTGATATATTCCGGTCCCATGTAGAGATGGGGTGTACAGGTCATCAAGAACACTAGGCACAGGGTGAGATAGAGCAGTCCCATCAGGATGTCCAGACGGAAGAAAAGAATTGCATTGGCTACTTTACTGAACAGGAAGATGTTCCCCATGTGTTGCTCAATGATGATGGAGCGCCGGTTCTTCATCATGACGATGGCGCTGAGGAACATCAGAATCTCGACCTCCCTGCAGTCAAAGTCGCAGGAGTTGCCGTCCTGGCGCTGGGTGGGCAGTCCCAGGCACAGCGGCGGCGCCTTCCGCACCAACCGGAAGGCGAGCAAGAGCAGAGCTGAGAAGAGGTAGTAGGGCCTCACCAGCCATCATTCCGCATTACTGTATCTGCTGAAGCATGGCGCCTCTTCTTGTGTTTGCGCTGACACGTCGGCTGGTTCTGCTCACTCAGAAGTCACGATTTTGTTTTTCGTCGAGTCACGGTATGGGTTTTGTATTTTCTGGCTAGGCAGAAACATTGGCTGGTTTTACACAGTCACAAGTCGGATTTCGTTTTTTGCTGAGTCACGCTACAGCGCGAGTCAGCACAAACAAACATTGGCCGGTTTTGCTCTGATTTTTGCTGTGTCACAAAACCTGATTTCCCAGTGAGTCATGCTTCCCGAAACTGCCCACCACCCCCACCCGGATTCTTGACGAGTCGTGGTGGGCTAAAGGGAAGTGAATTTACATGCACTATCCATACCAACCTTTTAGAAGAGGAAAGTGGAAGTTAAAAAAAACATAATCGGAGAATGTACTTCCCCCATGAGCTTCTATTGAAGCAGATGCGATTCTAAGCTGGATACTGACAAAATATAGCACGTTTGGGTTTAAATAATCCTGAGTCTCCCGTCTGAATTGGGTTCAGTGGCATGTATGCAGTGCACCACAATGTACTGGTCCCCTAAAAAAGGTGTCCTATTCAGGTAATACATTTAATAATACACTAGCTTGTCTGAAGCTCAAGTATGTTGTACATACGATATGTTAATTACCTGAAATATGCAGTTTTTGCATCAACAGTCTCTGGTTATCGTATTCTCTCTCAGGTCTGTCTCATTCTCTCGCTACGAGGTCTATCTTATTAGCTCCCTTTCTTGTCTATCTTGTTCTCTCTCGGGCATGTCTTGTCCCCTCTATAACGTCGGTCTCATCCCTAGCAGTTCTGGTTCAGCCTTCCAGGCGTGAGCCATCGCGTGAGCCGCGGGGCTGACTCGAGTACAGCAGGGCGAGCAGTGGCGCCAGGTCCGCCATGGTTCAGGGTTACTGGATTGGAGCAGGGGGTTACGTCATCACGCAGGGAGCGTGTAATACATTATAGGGCTGGCCGGCGCGGCGGCGGCCGCCTAATCCAAATGAAATAATTTATTTGAAATCAGCGCAGGACTTCCAGCATGAGTTCTCATGCTGGCAGTGCCACGCCGATTTCAAATAAATTATTTATTTTTGATCAGGAATCGTGCTCCCGTTCAGACAGGCCAGCGGCCTGATTGTGCTTAATGTCTGTGTTCTGTTGTTGGGGCCGATATGGACCGACTGTCCAAATCGGCATCAAACAACAAAACCAGCCTCCAGTCACAAAACCGCCCCATACCCCTGCCAGCCTACCGGGGGATTGCCCGGTGCCCGGCAAGACCAGTCCGGCCCTTGGATATTATCCTTGAATAAAACACAACAATTTCTACTTAGCGTGTATGACATCCAGATACTTTATTTTATTCTGGATCACAATTTGTGAACACTTTGGACAGAAATGCCAAATTTATATTAGGAATTCCCTTGTAATGATTCACAATTTGGAGCTGCTAAATTAGCGAATAGGTCACTTCGCAAAATTAAAAAAACTGACTTTTGTACAAAGGAAATCCCTATGTTATTCATACTGTTTGCTAGCTGTGCTAAATTCAAAAGTAGACAAGGGTTTATGGGATTTATTAAACCTCAAAGTCCTAAATTCAGGAGATGGTCAACATTTTTGTGTGGTATTGCCCATCAGGGTCGTTGGCATTCGTCCGGACCAGTCAGAGTAAGCCCTAATCTAAATGTAGCCCACTAGGGGATATAGATATTATAAACAGTAGGGAAGATACATACACACATATTCATAATAACTGCAAACCTTAAACAAGTTTTGTTATAATAAAACTGTCAGAAACAATTAAGTGAAATCCTTCCACAGTGTGGTGACGGTCTAGTGGTCGGAAACTAGAGACGGAACCGGAAGTTAGGAGCCGGAACCGGAAGGCGGCCATTTTGTGTGGCGCCAGGCGATTGAGAGCGAAAGTCACTCAGTCCCGGCGCTCCAGGGAATGAAGATAATTAAACACCACTCTTTGGCTCCGAGTATCCTTGGGAAAGGAGGGTTCTTACAATGGCGACGAGGCGAGATGTGAACTAGCAATAAAAACGAACTCAAAAAGGAACATATCGGAAAAGATTTAATTGGAAAAAAAACAAAAAAACGTTAGGAACACGCCTGCACCAGAGCCTCACGTGCAGACACTGGAGCGCGGCAGAGGGCGATCTGAGGACCAACAGACCGCTTACGGTGGTGCCGGCCAAGCCTCAAACTGCCGGAGGGCACTGCTCGGCACCGACTACAAGACGAGGTCTACCGCCCTAGCGAAGGGAGGAACAAGGTAAAGCGCTGGACGAGAGTGCAACAGCGCATGGCCATAGCGGCGCGGAAAGCCCCACACCGTAGGCAGTAAAGAAGAGGGGACAAGGTCCAACACCGACCCCCAGCCACGACGCTGGCGCTTCAGCAGGTGCGGGGGAAGGGGCCCAGCAGGGTGGAAAGAAGTGAACTACAAGCGGGCCCGGCAACAGAAAGAGCTGCAGGAAGCGCAGAAGGCGGGGAGAGCAGAGAGGGAGACGGAGACGCCATACAAGCTCCTGGCAGCCCGCCCAACCATTATACTCCCGCCCAGGCAGGGCCAAGGGGCAACGTAAGGATGGCGACACCGTCCACTTCCCTCACCCACATGGTGCCCTTTCTTCCAAAAAGGGGAGAACCCTCGATGCCTTGGGAGGATTGGAAGCGGTACTTCCTAAATTACCTGGAGGCACTGGAGGACGAAAGTGAGACCGCGTACACAGAACCGAGGAGAAGGAAAATACTACTCCATAATCTAGGACCTGAATGGCTGAGAGTGTTTGACACCATCGTGAAAAGTCCAAGGGCTGCGGCGGATACGGAGGTGTTCAGACATGCTATAGAAGACCTGGATGCGCACTACAGGCCTGTAGTATGTGTGGTCGTAGACAGATACAATTTTTTCCAGACAAAACAGGAGAGCGGAGAGACCGTCAATGAGTACGTGGCGGCCCTGCAGAAGTTGGCACGCACGTGTAAATTTGGGACCCTCCACGACGATCTGGTAAGGGATCATATCATTATGCACACGTCAAGCACGCACATTCAAGAAAAACTATGGGTGAACGGCGAAGCTCCCCTTAAGGAAGTCAGGGCCTTAGTGAAGAAGGCAGAGATGTCCAAACGATGTGCACAAGCGGCCCGGAAGGACACGGGGGGCACACACACAGTATGCAAAGTCATGATGCACAGCAAAGGGGACAAATCCAGACAAAGAGAGCCGCCCAGGACCCAAGACACAGGAGAGGCCAACAAACAGCAAGCACAAACGCAAGATCAGGAAGGGGTGGAAGGCCAAGCTGTTATAGGTGTGGAAGCACGTCACACCTGGGCAACGACAAAGCATGTCCGGCATTCAGGGCGAAGTGTGCATTTTGTGGCGTGTTTGGTCATTATGAGAAAGTGTGCTGTCGGAAACCCAAGGGCGCCACCATCAAATACATTGACCAAGGGGGTATAGAAGAAGACGACGCGCAGGCAGAGGAGGAAGACCTTGAAGAAGTCCTCTACATCGATGCCCAAGTCCTGGACGTAGGATGTAAGGAATCAGACAAACCAAAGCTCAACATGCACATAGGAGGAGTGCCGATTGAAATAATAGCAGACTCTGGAGCACCCATCACTATTGTTCAAAGACAAGTGTGGGAAGAGAAGTTCGTGACAAAAGTAAAGGAAGATCTGCGTCCCATGGATGTGAGACCAGTCACTTATACCGGACAGAGAATACCCATGCTGGGCTACTGCCCATTGCTATTTGAATTCAAGGGACGTCAAGCCAACTGCAAACTATACGTAGCTGAAAGGGGTCCATCAGTGCTCAGCTGGAAGGATCAGGGTGCGCTGGGGATCCAGCTGAATCCAGGAGGCATAGAAAAACTGTTGCTGATGAAAACGGAGGAAAGACGAGAGGAAGAGGTCTGGCACAGAGAATATCCAAAGGTGTTCAGCGGTCAGATAGGTGAATTGGCAAAGTTCAAGCATTTGATACGGTTGAAGGAAGGAGCGAAACCGGTCATCCACAAGGTCCGAAACATTCCTTTCCGTTGTAGAGAGGCAGTACAAGAAGAACTCGACAGACTGGAGAAAAGTGGGGTGATACAAGCCATAGAGAGCGCGGAATGGTTGTCGCCCTTGGTGGTAGCTCAGAAGCCCAACGGCAAGGTGAGGCTGTGTGTAGACCTCAGAGAACTTAACAAAAACATCCTGATTGACAAATTTCCACTCCCGCGCATTAACGAGATGCTTGCCAAAACGAAAGGAATCAAGTGGTTCTCGACTGTGGACCTGTCATCAGCCTACCATCAAGTGAAGTTCCATCCCTCCAGCAGCCATCTTACATCCTTCATAACACCTTTTGGGTGTTACAAATTTGTGATAATGCCATTCGGATTGGCATCGGCTGCGGCCGTATTTCAAAAACTGATGCACAGACTCTTTCAAAAGGTAGAAGGAGTTCAATTTTTCCAAGACGATATCCTCGTAATGGGAAAATCCAAGCAGGAGCACAATGAGAAACTGCACACCGTGCTACGCACGTTACAAGAAAATGGACTCACTGCAGAGTGGACAAAGTGCAAGTTTGGTGTGCCGTCAGTTACGTACCTGGGTCACGAAGTGAGTGAGAAAGGGATAGAGCCGAAGAGAGCCAACATGGAAGCGATAATGAATGCACCGGCCCCAGGGAAGAAGGAAGACGTCAGGTCATTCCTGGGCATGGACGAATTCTATAGTAACTTCATCCCCAACTTTGCCACGAAGACGCACTGCTTACGCCAGTTGCTGAAGGAGAGAAACGGGTTCAAGTGCAATAAGGAAGAGCAAGACGAATTCGAGACCTTAAAACAGGAGATGGGCGAAGCCATACCACTCAAAGGATTTGATCCAGCTGGGAGCAGGGGAAACATCCTTTACAACGCAACTTTTACCACGCAGTGCCTTTACGAATCAACTTTTACAACGCAAATCATTACAACGCATTGCGCTGGGGGCGCTCTAGGATAGGGAATGTGTTTAATGTACTATCCAACACCTTCCCTACTATCCACGGGGACTGGAGTTGGAATAGTAAATTAAACAATTCACTATCCAGCGCCTAAAAGCATTATGCGTTGTAATGGTATGCGTTGTAAAAACCGCGTTGTAAAAGCATGCGATGTAAAAGCATGCGTTGTAATGTCATACATCCGGGAGCAGTGTTAATGCAAAGGTCAGATAAGGGAGAACTATCAACGGTCAGCTTCGCGTCCAGATCCCTAGCACCAAATGAGGAGAAGTTCAGTGTAATTGAAAAGGAGATGCTGGCTGTGGTGTGGGCGATGGAACGCTTCAGACAGTATCTGTGGGGAGCCAAGTTCTTGGTCCGCACTGACCATAAACCCCTGATAAAGGCTTTGACGTCCAATGGTCACGGGCACGCCACCCCAAGAATAGCAAAAATGACACTACGACTGTTAGACTTCGTGTATGAGGTGGAGTACATACCGGGGCCTCAGAACAAAGTAGCGGACTTCCTGAGTAGGGCGGCGGCCAAGGAAGGAGCGGACGAGCAAGAGACATCGGCGTGGGAAGGCTATATGGTGGCGACCGTGCAGGACATGGAGCAAGTGATCAGTGCACAGGAGTGGGCAGAGGCCTACAGACTGGATGAGGACTTGGAAGCGATAAAAGGGTATGTCATCCATGGGTGGCCTGAGAAGAGACACCTGAAAGAGACCCTGAGGAGGTACTGGGAAGTGAGAGACGAGCTTTCACTGGGGGAGGACCCCTTGTTCCTGCTCAGAGGTGACAAGGTCATTCCCCCCCAAGGACTCATAGAACACTTGATGGCGCTATTACATGAAGGACACCAGGGGATCACGAAGACTAAAGCCTTAGCTAGACAGGCATACTGGTGGCGGGCAATTGACACTCAGGTGGAAAGGTATGTGAGACAGTGTGACTCCTGCTCCAAAGCGGACAAATCCCTGACCATGCTGAGGCCACAGTTAGGGAAGTTCCCTGTGCCGGGAGGGCCGTGGGAGATGGTGTCCATTGACATAATAGGACCCATCGTGAGCGTTGAAGGAATACAGAAGTACGTCATAGTACTAATCGACAGGTACTCCAAATGGCCGGAGGTAGAAGTAAAGGACACAGTGGACACAGAAGCAGTGATCACGTTTTTGAACGCCATATTTATAAAGGAAGGGATCCCCAAGGTCATAACATGCGACAACGGACCACAGTTCGTCTCAGCCAAATGGGAGGCTTTCATGTCCAGAAATGGGATAGAGATCAAGCACACTCCCATATACCATCCAGCTGGGAATGGGCTGGTGGAACGTTTCAATCGGGTGATAATGGGGACAGTCCAAGCGGCCATAAATGATGGGCAAGATTGGGAAAAGGAATTGCCCAGGATGCTATGGGCCTACCGTATCACACCAGGGAGCACAGGCTACAGCCCCTTAAAGGTACTGAGGGGCAGAGAGAGCCATTCACTAAGGACAACATCGCATGGAGACAGATGGTAGTGCAGAGCAAATGGTCACCGGCAATAGTAAGGAGAAATCTGGAGAAAGCACAAGAGACGTACACTGAACATTTCAACAAGAGACGCAATGTGCAAGGAGTGTCACTAGAGAAGGGTGACTGGGTGAGAGTGAAGGTAGCGACCATGAGAACGAAAGGAGAAAGCAAGTTCACGCCGCCCTTACAAGTTTTAGAACCTTATGCCAGATCGGCATTACTCAGTGATGGCAAAGTGTGGTCGCAGGACAGGATGGCGAAGTGCAGCAAAATCCTGAGGTGGGGAGCAGAAGTGGACAGAGACGTGGAAGGAGTGGAAGAGATAGTAGATGAGGAAGGTCGAGGAAGGAGACATGAGCATGTTGACGGATTGGTACAGCAAGTGGAGGAAACAGAGAGTGAACATGGTGGGAACGGCAGAGAGAGAGAGAGAGGAGGTAACCCAAGCAAGAAAGGCAAAGGAGATGAGAGGATCGAAGGGAAACTGGAAGGAACAGAGACACCAAGAGAGTTTGCCGTCCCTGAGACCCAAGGCGACGGGAAAGATGAAAGAGTGATGAGAACAAGAGCAGGAAGAATTGTGAGACCTCCCATGAGGTTCAAGGACTTTGCTATGGACATTAAGTAAGACTTTTGTTTCCTTTGTTAAGTGTTGTTGGTTGCATAAAGGGGGGAGATATGTGTTGACAGTCTAGTGGTCCGAAACTAGAGCCGGAACCGGAGGTTAGGAGCCGGAACCGGAAGGCGGCCATTTTGTGTGGCGCCGGGCGATTGAGAGCGAAAGTCACGCAGTCCCGGCGCTCCAGGTAATAAAGATAATTAAACACCACTCTTTGGCTCCGAGTATCCTTTGGAAAGGAGGGTTCTTACACACAGCCTTCAACTGTTATCGGCAATACACACATTAAATAATATACGTAAAACACCATAAGGGAACACAACACACTGGGTGAAGTTTAAAAAGGTCAACCACACAAATACATTAAGTGAATTTGTGCATTGCCGAAGAAGAAAAGTGAAAAATCATGCAGATGAGCATGGAAGCCAGAAAAACCCTATGGGAAGCAAGGCGCTGGTGTCGATAGTCACACTCTGCAGTACAAAAGCACTCCTCATACAATGTGCTTATAACAGGACACAAGCACACATTTGTATGCCACTTACTTCATGAAGGGAGTGCGCTGGCTAGTGATTTAGGCTTTCAGGCTCCTATCTCCGGGTAATACCGGGTTGGTAAACACGCTTTTCTTTTAAAGAGCAGGAGGTGTGTTATGTGGCTGAAAGGACCGATCACTAGTGCTTGCAATGTCAGCGCATCATGTATGCTGGCATTGGAATGTCACTGCATCTGCACTGTTAGCGGCGGGGCCGATTCGAGTACAGCAAGGCGAGCAGGGGCGCCAGGACCGCCATGGTTCAGGGTTACTGGACTAGAGCAGGGGTGACGCCATCACGCAGGGAGCGTGTACCACATTGTAGGGCTGGGCAGCGCCGCGGCGGCCGCCTAATCAAAATGAAATAATGTATTTGAAATCGGCGCGGTGGCAGTGTTGCGCCGATTTGAAATACATTATTTCATTTTGATTAAGCATGGGCGGAAAATCCGTTACGCTCGCGGATTTTTCGGATTTTCTGTAAATCCGCAATCCGCGAACTCTCGCGGATGTGGCGAAAATACGCAAATCCGTGCGAAGCGGATTTTTTGCTTGTGTTCGCACTGCTCGCGGTCCGCGGCGCGGGCAGCAACAATCTCGCACTCGCGAAAGTACAAAAATTACAATTGGGGAGGGGTGAAGGAAGTGGCCCAGTCTCCAACTTCCTGTTCCTGTCCAGCAAGCTCCTCCCATAGGGGTGGGGTGAAGGAAGTGCCCCAGTCTCTAACTTCCTGTTCCTGTCCAGCAAGCTCCTCCCATTGCTTAGTCCATTTCCTGGCCACTTTGATTTCGATCTTGACTGGGAAGGATTAATTTTTGTGGATGCTGCTGGATATTTGGATTTGAGGCCTTTTGGATTACTTTTGGATTCGAAATTTTATTTCACAAGGAAGTAAGTTGATATTGTTTGTTTGTGGTGATTTTTGTGTGTGTTGCTTGTTTTTCGACTTTTTGGGGGGGAAAATCTGCAAGTTCGCGAGCTGAGGATTTTTTTGCTTGTGTTCGCACTGCTCGCGTCCCGCGCAGCAACAATCTCGCACTCGCGAAATTGTAAAAATTACAATTCTGCACATGAATTGAAAACCACCAGGCTTAGTTATGGGTGCATGCATGATACAACTGTTTTGTTGAATTTTATTTTTAACATGATTCTGGCCAGGGCATGGATGGCATTGGATTGTGGTGATTTTTGTGTGTTTTACGACTTTTTGGGGTGGTGTTGGGGGCTTGTTATGTGGGTGGGGGCCATTTTATTGCCTGGTCCCGTGTGGGTGGGGGTCTATGGGCCATTTTTAAGCCAGTTTGTGTGCTTTGTGCCATAGGCCTGCACCCAGTGTGCTCTGATTTCATCCATTATGGCCAGGGGGCCCAGAATCGGTCTGTTCGCGGATTTTGCTGGTTTTTCGGCACGTTCGCGCCGTGAAGCAACAATCTCGCACTCGCGAAATTGTAAAAATTGCAATTTTGCACCAGAAAACCACCAGCAGGCAGCATAAGCCTTCTGAAACTTGATGGATGGCATTGGATTGTGGTGAGTTGATTTGTGTTGTGTTTTTTGACTTTTTGGAGTAGGGGTTGGGGGCTGGCTATGTTGGTGGTGGCCATTTTGAGGCATGGTCCTGGCCATGTGGATGGGGGTCAAGCGGCCATTTTGAAGGCAGGCAGTGAGCTTTGTGCCATAGGCCTGCACCCATTTTGCCTTGCTTTCACCCATTGTGCCCAGGGGGAGTCAGTGGTACATGAAACTATAACCCTCTCTGTGTGTGCTCTCTTGGATCAATGTTAAATTCCTGTTACCCAAAAAGTAGCAATTCTTAATTTTGAAATTTCCATATTGTGTGGTGTGCACGAGTGTATTCATAAATGCCTACTTGCAAACTATTTATTGAAGTGCTACATATGCAACATATATTTACTGATGTTCCTCTGTCTTCGTTTGCTTGTAGGTGCATAAAGTCAATAAATCCGCATCATCGTTGAGCATCAGTGCCAGGAAGAAGTCCTGCTGCGGCCTGTTGTTCCGACATCTGAAGAAGATGGCTCCAAAAAGAGGTGCCCGTAGGTCCTCTAGCAAGAAAGATGTCTCTACTAAGGAGAAGAAGAAGCAAGTGGCACCACTTACCAAGGAGACTGGTGGCACCACCACTAAATTTTTGTGGGGAAAACAAAGGCCCACCATGAGTGCTGCACAGGTAGCCTGTTTAGTGGTTCAATCACCAACGACCAGTGATGTTGGCTCATCGCAAGAAAGTAGCAGCACACCATCAACACAGGTTGTAACTCATCTCACAAGTACTATTCAACAACCAAAGCCGCAACAACAACTGCATGGGCTACTAGTACAAGCACAAGTACATGCGCAAGGAGCTGTCCGAGAAGGAGCTGTCCGAGAAGGAGCTGTCCGAGAAGGAGCTGTCCGAGAAGGAGCTGTCCGAGAAGGAGCTGGCCGAGAAGGAGAAGGCCGAGAAGGAGAAGGCAGAGAAGGAGAAGGCCGAGAAGCAGAGGTCCATGGAGAGTTGCAAGTAGCGATCAGTGAAGAGGCCCATGTAGCGGCGCATGGAGCGGTGCAAGTGCCCACAATGGTTGTTCTTCCAGAAGTAGGGGCACAGGAGGAAATTGACTTTGGAGCCGGGGTATCATGTCAGGAAGACGAAGGCACTCCTCCTGATGATTCATTTTCTCCCAGCTCCCCACCAAAGAAAAGATCAAGGAGTGTGTGTAGAAGTTCCTCTTCAAGCCCCGCTCCATCAGATGATGATCTGGATCTAGATTGGCACCCATCTCCGACGTCTGAGAGGGAGGCACACCATGAGCTGCGAAAGGTATCAAATGTTAAAAGGAAGGGCCCCGGAAAGCTCATACTTATGGATCCGAACGTCGGACTTGATGAAGTGGTTCATTCTGATGTTGATGAACAGGATGACAGCAATGACCTAGTCATCACACTCGTCATTCCAGCCACACCGGCCATGCAGCAGACAGACATTTATACCCTATCCCGACGTCAGGCTGAGCGTGACCCTGGTGACGTGCCACTGGTAGCACCACCAATGCAGTCAAGTAGTACAACAAGTTCAACAAAACCTACAGCTCCCATATTTTCTCCCCAGAGGGGGACTCCATCCAGCTCGACTCCCTCAAGTAGGGTTGCTGAAATAATTGCACAACCCAGTAGATGTCTGCAAGGCTCATCCACCACTGCTTCATCTGGCATTGGCAGTATCATCTCGTGCGCCAAAACCAGAGGTTTCAAGTCCCCAGTTTGGAACTTTTTTAGTGTCCATGCAAAGTATGATAACATAGCCGTTTGTTGCATTTGTAAGACTAGCGTTAGCCGTGGTAAGACTGGTACCAACTATGGAACCGGAGGCCAGATAGGTCATCTTGAAAGAAGGCACGCTGTCGAATGGTTTGCGCACCTAGCAAACATCAAGGGAAAGCAATCCCAAAGGGCAAGTGGCCAAAATATACCCATACTAGGTGTTTCATCTGAAGATGACGGGGAGGTAGAAGAAGCGTCAGACATGTGTCCGGTTGCACCCAGTACCCCTGGCAGCACCACACCCTCCGGAACACATAGGAGGCACACTGAGAGTCTGGGAGACACACCAATGCGGAAAATGTCAACACTGATCAGAAGTGGGTCGAAGAAGGCATCAGCATCATCCAGTAAATTTGTCCAGCACACCATTTCAGCCATGTTCTCCTCAGATGTGCAATTTCAACGCAACCACCCAATTGTACGCCTGTATAACACTAAGCTGGCTAAAATGCTAGCGGTGGACCTTCTCCCTTTTTCGTTTGTCGAAGGTGTGGGTTTCCTTGAACTCGTGGCAACACTGGCCCCAAAATGGAAGGTTCCTAGCCGGTTCTATTTTGCCAGGGTTGCTGTTCCAGCACTATATAAAGAGGTGCTTGAGTTGGTTGGGGCTGCTTTGCAGAAGAGTGCTGTTCACACTATACACCTGACAACAGACATGTGGACCAGTTGCCAAGCCCTTGATTACATGTGCATCACTGCACACTGGGTCTCTTTTTCAGGGGTTACAAAACAGATAAATGCAGGTGGTGACTTGGTCGAGATTTTTAAGGGTGCTCGTAAACATGCAAAATTAGCCATGTTTGGCATGGAGAAAAGTCATACTGCAGCCAACATTTTGGATGACTTTAACAAAAAGGTCTCGCAATGGCTGCCCCCAAGAAAATGCAAGGTTGGTTATGTTTCTACTGATAATGGCAGCAATGTAGTTAGGGCCATGGAGGACGGTTTCTATTTCAGAGTGCCGTGTTTGGCGCACTGTATGAACCTTGTCGTGCAAAAGTTCTTGAAAAAAGAACTTGCAGTCGACAAAATACTGACCATCTGCAGAAGAATATGCACACATTTTAACCATTCGTTTAAGGCCCGGAAGTAGCTGAGGCGCAAGCAAAATGAACGTAGAATGCCAGTGAAAGCACTTATCCAGGAGGTGGCAACACGTTGGAACTCAACCTTCTACATGCTTGAGCGTCTGCATGAGCTGTTTCCAGTAGTCAATGAGTATTTCTACAACCTGGGTGGTGATACAACAGAAATGATGCTAGCGGTGGAGCAATGGCAGCTAGTTAAAAGCCTGACAGACATGCTTCGTCCTTTTGAGGTCTTCACGCGTGACGTCAGCAGGGAGGACTGTTCTTTGAGCAAAGCTATCCCATTGTTGCTGAAGCTCGAGCACCAAGTCAAGGTGGTGTCTTCACAATTAAAAGATGCTGGAAAGAATGAAGCATATGAGTTGGCGCAGAGATTATTACAACGCCTAGTTAGCAATAAACAGCTTGTAAATATCAAGAAACAACAGCACTACATTTGTGCTACTATTCTGGATCCACGTTACAAAAAGCCATTGTTTGGCAAAGTAATAATTCCTTTTGAAACATCAGATGTTACAGAGTACAAAGGTTGGCTAGCTAAGTCAGCCATTCGTTTTGAAAGAGAGCGGAAGGAAACTGTAGGAGAAGACAGTACTACTAGTGAATCAGCAGGCCATCAGGCGTCCCAAAAAAACACTTCTGCATCTGTGCCTGTGGCAGAAGTGAGTGACTTTTCCTCTGAGCCGTTAACCACACCAGCAACCGTATCATCTGCACCAGGCCCAGGCGATATGTCTGAAGCGGATTGGCTAAGTGAGCTAGGGTTTCATTGTCCCAGAAAGGACACAGAAGTGCAAAGTACCGGAATGCGGGAGGACATTCTTTCAATGGTGCAGGCCTATCTGGATGACTCAACAGCGGTCAATATTACTGAGGACCCATTGGCGTATTGGCATGGGAAAAGAAAAATATGGCGAGAGCTCACCAACCTGGCTATCAATTACTTGTCTTGCCCACTCGCAAGCGTGTCTTCAGAACGTGTTTTTAGTTCTGCTGGTGGCATTGTGACTTGCAAAAGGTCCCGCCTCTTGCCCGCAAAAGTGGAGCGGCTCACCGTGATAAAGATGAACCAGCACTTCATACCACCAGATTACAAAGTACGAGAATGCACGCAGGAAGAAGAGGACACCGACCTACCTGAGGAAAGTTCTCCTCAGTTACCAGAAGTACTACTGACTGATGAATTAGCAGAGTATGAGGACGAGTTCTGCTTCCCTGACAGCGAGTTCTGAAAATGAGTCAATGATTCATTAACTGTAAATGTAGTCCTCCTTATTCACTTTTATTCCTGTGTGTCTGTCTTTCTTTGTTTAGCAAGTGCTTCATCACATTCACAACAAAACTGTAATCACCCCATCACAACAACAAGCCCATCAGCAGAACTGTCTTGATTTTGATGCCGCAGCATTCCTCATGTTCACAACAGTTAGTTGACAAGAACTCAGTCCTGGTCGTCTATCCTCCTCCTCCACTCATCCTATCCATTTCCCGTAATGCTGATGCCTGGATTCTGCACAATGAAGAAACTTACGTTGAGTCCCCTAAAGAGGGACTGGAAGTAGTGAGTCCTCATTTAAATAAATTTTGCTAAGTGTGACTTTTTTTCCCCGATTTGCATTTTTGGCTGTTTGGGGGTGTCAAACTTGTTTGCGCTTGGGTTTACGGGTCTTGGCTGGGCCATTGCTGGCAAGGTCTATTAAGGGATGAAATTGGTTAGGCATTTACTTTGGAAAACATTTGGCCTATTACACGTGAACGTTTAGGCGTTATTATTGCTCGCTTGCCTGTCTTAGGGATGCTGTCTGTGGGTCTTCTAGGTTTTTGTGGTGTGTGAGCACCGCTGCCACATTTCTAATGTTGATTGCTTTTGTTTTGCAGAAAATCCACGCCGGGAAACTCCAGTTGTGGCCCTGCTGCAGAATGCTTTAGGACTCTGTGAATTCCAGGTGGAGCCAGCCCTCAAACACAAATTACAGGTAAGATAAGCGTTTGGATGGGAGGTAGTATAATGGAGTGTTCGGAGAGGCGAGAGAGTGACAGTGGTACTAGTAGTAAAGTCCTAGGGCTCTTGAATTAACAAACTCTGTGACAGGCATTTACTTTGGAAAACATTTGGCCTATTACACGTGAACGTTTAGGCGTTATTATTGCTCGCTTGCCTGTCTTAGGGGTGCTGTCTGTGGGGCTTCTAGGTTTTTGTGGTGTGTGAGCACCGCTGCCACATTTCTAATGTTGATTGCTTTTGTTTTGCAGAAAATCCACGCCGGGAAACTCCAGTTGTGGCCCTGCTGCAGAATGCTTTAGGACTCTGTGAATTCCAGGTGGAGCCAGCCCTCAAACACAAATTACAGGTAAGATAAGCGTTTGGATGGGAGGTAGTATAATGGAGTGTTCGGAGAGGCGAGAGAGTGACAGTGGTACTAGTAGTAAAGTCCTAGGGCTCTTGAATTAACAAACTCTGTGACAGGCATTTACTTTGGAAAACATTTGGCCTATTGCACGTGAACCAACACGATGACAGTGTTCAGTTAAATGAACTTACTGCAAAACCACCACCCACCAAGCTCAAAAGTAGTAAAAAAACAAGTATGCTCAAATAAAGTTTGAAAAAGTATATTTATATCCCTAACAAAATAATCTCCCGCAAGACCCTCCCTAACCCCAACAAATAAATAGTCCTTCAAAAGTCCCCAACAAACCCAACTCCCAATTCCCACCCCCCAAAAGTCTCTAAAAAAGGGGCAAGGGACACTCTAGGGATGCAAGGTGTTGAGTTTGGCCTCCAGGGCATCATGCCTTAGGGCCAGGGCATCGTACTTCTCCTGGAGGGTGGCGTGATCTAAGCGGAGGCCCTCCACCACATTCTGATACTCGTTCCATTTCTGGACCTCCGCCTCTAGGTCAGACACTCTGCGGAGTGCACGGCGCAAGCGAGCCTTAACAGTACTATGAGGTGCAGCCTTTGCTGCTCGGCGGTGGCGTCTTCCAGCACGGCTCCGATTCGCTGGAGCACTGCGCTTACCGGCAGAACGTGGGGTCACGGAGGAGGATGCAGATGTTACATTTGATGCACTGGAGTGCGTGTCGTCCCCCTCCATTTCCACCAGCCGCCGATATTGGGCAACAGTGGCATCCAGCCTCCGTTGCCGGGCCAGTACAGCCTTCATACTCCTGCTCGGTGTTGAGGTTTTAGTATGACCAACTATATGAAGAAAGAAAGACATAATCTGTAACCAATGTTCTTTAAGTATATGATTAACACAAAAAGATTCAGCAGGAAGTTGTGTCACAGTACAACTAGCAACTAGCCAGCGCAGTACAAAACTATTCAGGCCAGTATCATGGGCGTCCGCAGGGAGGGGCAAGGGGGGGCGCTTGAATCACCATTTCCCTTCCCACAACTCACTTGTATCCTTGGTTTGGTGCTCTTTCATATGAAAGAGATCTGGCAGAAGTGAGTGACTTTTCCTCTGAACCGTTAACCACACCAGCAACCGTATCGTCTGCACCAGGCCCAGGCGATATGTCTGTTTCCCTCTCTCTCTCTCTCTCTGTCTCCCTCCCTCACTCTCCCTCTGGCTCCCTCCCTCTCTCTCTCTCTCCTTCTGTCTTCCTCTCTCTCTGTCTCTGCCTCTATCTGTCTGTCGGTCCCAGCCTGCTGTAATTACCATATTGTAATTTGTCACTGGGCCACCACTGGATACACATCATATCCTATCTAAGAGTCAGATAGTACCATGATCCAGCTTACCTGTACTCACCACCGCCACTGTCTCCTTCCTCACAGTCTGTACTTCTTGGTCCGACTCCTCTTGCGCCGCATTCTCCCCATAGCTGTCCTCGGACTCAGAGTCAATGATCACCACCACATCCGAGCTGGCCCCGCCACCAGATGTTCCACCTACAAAGTAGATTTAAGAATGTTAGATTACACCACTCACTAGTATTTGGTCTAGGAATGAAGAAGTGTGAAAACAACAGAAAAATTAATTGACTGTCTACTCCAGTCTAAAGTAAAAATGTCCCTCCTACCAGGGAAGGCTGTTGTCTTGCTGCATTTTTTTGTCATAATTGATGAATGCTTGATTAATTTTAACACACATCATTTTTCTCTGAACAGACAGAAACTGGACTTCTAAGGACAAGAGCAACATCAACTTCAAACCAGGTGAAAGCTCGGCTCGACCACAAGAAATGTGTTCCATTCCTCATCAACTCAGCACCAAGCACTTTTCCATTTCCAACTAACTTTATTTTAATATATGTGTTTACTTAAACTTTTAATAAAGCTTTTAAACTTGAATAGACTCTGTGGTTTTTGGTCCTCCAGACTAGAGTGACTGAGCGAAAGGTTTTGCAATTTTTGCAAGGAGGATTCCGTGCCGTGCGCTGACACTACCAGGTTTATACAGTGTGCCAAACACGCAATTTTGAAATATTATTACTCTGGTCTTTGGTGTCCATAGTTCGGTTTGTGGAGAATTGTCCCTGCAACAGTAGTATTATTGATTTTGCTCCTATCTACACACTATTTCGAAAAAATTAAATTAGGAACGCTTGGACAACAATAGGTCCTCTATATTTAAATGAAAACTTACTGGGGCCAGCAAAGGAGCACTCGCCGCCCTGGCCTGCATCCTCCTCCTTTGGAGCCACTGCATCCCCTTTTTCTGTCCGCTTGCCCCTGGGCGGACCTGACGTACAACATGAAAGAAAGAACAGAAAACATTGATGATTGCTGCTTGTCGATGTCCTTGTCAACCAAATCAAACATTTAGAAAGAACAAGAACCAACTATTTCATCCAAAATGAGGGCTACAAAGGAAGGACTGCACCTGAGCCTCTACTCTAGGGGCAGATTTACAAGCCCCTTGCAGCTCATTTGCTCCGTTCTTGCGTCACTTTTGTGACGCAGCACCACAACAAGAGAGGCGCCATGGTGTGGCGTATATTAACAACGTGACGCATATGGGAGATGCATCCCATTCTAAAGCCCTGCGCCATTAGGGAGCGTTCCAGCGCAAGGGAGGGCGTTCCTGCGCAGGAACGCATGCTAAAAGTGGCTATGGGGAATATATAAAATTTCAATCAGTCATTTAGGACAATGATGCGTCACTGAAACCCTGCGCCTGCATGAAGCAGACTTACGGCTTGACGCAGCATTGCTGGAGCTGCGCCATCGTTGCAACGCAACTCCATCTATGAGCCGCCTTTACGGCACCGATGCGTAACGCTTCGGTGACGTTTTGGGACCATGGTGTGCCGCATTGTAAATACGGCGCACCATGGGTGGTGCTGGCGTGCCGCACACTTTGCAGGGATTCGCAGGTAATTGCTAATCTGACACTTAGGGGCATACTTACGAGTTCTGAGCTGGACACCTCCAGATGTGCACCAGAACAAATGCGTAACGCAAAACTAACCTTACGTCACGGCAGATGCGCCGCAATTACAATGCGGCAAACCCCGGCGCAAGGGTAGGCAGATGCGTGACGCATCTCGTGACGAAAGAGAGGCGCATCTCTACAGTCGCGTCGCAGGCACGATGCAACTATAGCAATGCTCAGGGCTGCCCAATACTCAACATACCGCATCAGTCCTTATGCCTGCTTCAAGCAAGCAGGCATAAAGAATTGACGTAGCAGCGTCGCGGAAGTGCCTGCATTAAATCTTGTAGATTTCACGCAGGCACTTTTTTGAGGCGCACAGCTGCCTGAGCGCCCCCCCTGCGTGGGAACGCACCCATTGTGACGCAGGCCCAGGCCTTAACGTGGCGCATCTCCCTAGATGCATCACGTTGTACATGACTCGCAGGGATGCGCCACGTTTACGTCGCTGTGCGTCAGGTAAGGCAGCGTAAACGTGGCACAAGGGGCTTGTAAATCTGCCCCTTTGTGTCTAGCATTACGCAGTTCTGTAAAATACACTCATACATTGCTCAGCCCAATTAAATGAACACAAAATAGAAAACAAATAAGCAGTGGCACCGCCACAGAGAAGGAGAACAGTGCACCTGAAATGCACAGAAGATTTTGAAATATTAATTTACCTCTCCTATCAATGTAATCAGCAGCATTATTGCTCTTTGTAAAAAAGTTAAAGCAAACATTTGCAATATAACACAGTCACACAGAGCAGGAGAAAAAACAGAGTAGTGAGTGATGAAAAAATTGCTACTACTTCTCACCAAGCCCGGGGACCTCCACTCCCAGCACGTCTAGCAGGTCGCGCTCTCGGTCCAGGATATCGGTCCAGCGGTGGGTCACTTGATTGTAGGTGCGCTGGACCCCCGTGATGTTAAAAAGGGCCTGGCACACCTGCCCCCACCGCTTCCGTCGCTTCTGGCTGTTGGTATAACCAGCAGCGATCCTGCCGCCTGCCGTGATGGTCTTGGGAAGACGGCGCTGCACATAAAAAACGAGTGAGCCCACCTCTTCAGGGCTGAAGATCTCCCGGGGCACCACCATTTCCGCCCTCAAGCGGCCACACGGGAGCCGGGCACGGGCTGCGGTGCCCGTCTTGGCCAGCTTGACAGCTGTCTTCACCATGTTCTGGGCAGGTGTTAGCAGTAAGGAGACAAAATGAAAAAGAATAAGAGTAGGGAAGAAGGAAATAAAAGTTTAAAAAAGTAGTTGAAAAGTAAACAAAAGTAGCCTAAAACACAAAAATATAGACCTAGAAAAATAGAGGGATAGAAAAAAAGTTAAATAGATCAAAAAAATATCAAAACAAGCAAAGGATGGCAGAGATATACAGAGGATAGAAACACCATACCCAGACACATAGGAATGAATGAAAAACAAGATGGCGGTCCGAACACGTGCGTGTAAGTAAGTTCGCACGTGATTTCTCTCGCGAACTCGTGCGAACTTGCATTCGCAAGGCGCTCATTGCGCGAGATTACACATAGCGGGCGGAAACGGAAATACGTCACGCAAACAAAATGGCGGCGCCCATACTCAACCTTGGGGTAACTCGCACGAGTTCGCGGCTTCCACGGTCGATTTTGCACGACGCCGCGCCTCGCGAATAGGGCGAAATTACCGAAAAACGAGTTTTGCAAAAGCAAAACCAACGAGCAGGTGCAAAAGTTCGAGCTCATCATTTGTAACCATTTACCTGTAGTGCTTCCTGAAGGGGCCCTCCAGAATCCGGTTGCCTACTTGCAACTATTGTGTGACCCTGCTCTGACAGTCACAGAATAGTTACAAGTATGCCATTGCATCCTGTTATTGCAACAAAAAGGAAAGGGAGCAGACAAGCAGGTGCCAGCCTTCATTAATGTCAGTTGGGGCAGGGCAGGTGTTGTTGTTTGCAAAACTTAAAGCACTTAGCAGGTGTGCTTGACTTTGCCACAATAATGTACACTCACTGGTCAATCAGAGGGTGCTGTGATGACACCGAGGGTGGCATGGGTGTGCCAGCCAGAGGGTGGCATGGGTGAACCAGAGTGCCAGTGTTGACAGAGGATGGCAGTGCTTTGCTTTGCCCCAATAATGTACACTGGTGAACCAGAGGGTGCTGTGATGACACAGAGGGTGACATGGGTGAGCCAGAGGATGGCATGGGTGACCAAAGAGAGTGCCAGTGGTGACAGAGGGTGGCAGTGATGAAGAAAGCCTTGCAAACAGGCTGGGCACGTAGAAACAACAAGTTCGCAAAACTGGCGACCCGAAAAGTAAGTTTGCAATTTGCGAAATTGTACAAAACCCTCGCGAACTAGCAGAAAACCGTGCGAACACACCCCCCCCAAAAAATCCGCAAATCCGCGAGAATTCGTGGAATTTGCGGATTTTCGCAATCCGCAAATCCGCAAATCCGCAAATTCGCGGATTGCGAATCCGCAAAATCCGCCCATGCTTAATTTTGATCAGGAATCTTGCTTCCGTTCAGACAGGCCAGCGGATCACACTTTAATTGAAGTATTGGATATGGCAAAAGCCATAGCATGCTCAGTTATTTCTAGCAAATGTATTGCGTCTGAACCTGTTGTGCATGCTTTAAACTCTGTGCAAGTTCCTGATACCGTAATGTATTGTCTGGTTATGATAAATTTAGCACAACTTCACATAAATGGAATGGGACTTATTGCTTTGGATGTGGTTCTAAAACACATCTTGGAAATTATGCCTCGTGTCCTTATTTAGGAAAAAATTTAATAAATGCCAAAAAATGGGACATTTCCAGGGGGTCTGAAGTAGTGATTGTGGTGGTTCTCAGGTGAATTCTGTGGATATTGCATCGGTCATGGATGAATATTCACAGGATTTATCGAGGTTTGTCCTTACACTTGAGGTGGATTCAATTGAAATGAAACCTGTGATAGGCCACCTATGTGATATGCATATTGGGTCACTCAAACTCAATATAAAGGCAGATAGATTCAGAGGCATTACGATTGTTTCAGAAACATTCTATCATCAAACTTGGGCTAATTCTGGACCCCATTGCTCCTGATATTTCTCCTGAGGCATACGGCGATCAGGATATTAAAATGATTGGTTTCTTTATAGATGATTTAGAGTGTTTGGGTGTGCAGATACAAACCAAGATGTAAATGGCTGAAAATGGAAAACATATTGTGGGATGGCAGAATCTGGCAAAATTGGGTTTAATGCTTGTCCCTGGTGTACCCCATCCCATCATGGGGAATAATATACTGGTGGCGTCAGTTAGTAACAGTTTTGGCAGTGTGTGGTCAGAGATAGTTCAGACGTTTCCAAAAGTTTTTACTGATAAGATTGGAAACATCCTCAAGTTGGAACATAAGATAAAACTAAATAAGAATGCCATACCAGTGTCTGATAAGGTTTAGGCAAGTACCATTATCAGTAAGGTCAGAACATGACCTTGACCGTTTGACAAACTGGTTAAGGAAGGTGTCATTGCACACACAGACTCCTCGAAGTGGGTAGGTCTCATTGTTGTTGTATGCAAGAAAAATGGGGACTTAAGGCTGTGTGCGGACTTTCGCACTCCTAATAATGACTTGGTAGTGGACTGTTACACCTTACCCAAGATTAATGGGTTATTTCTTTTCCTTGCTTCCTGCACGACCTGGGTAAAGGGTTCCCACCTCCCACTTACCGCATTTAAAAGCATAACGCACCGCCGCTTTGGCGGGTCCGGGTTCCGAGGGTGGTCCAGTTCCTCTGAATCAGGTGCCATCTTGGATTGGGGCTTTGGCGCTTTTGGCGGGCGCCATCTTGGAGCGTACTGACGCTCGCTCGGGTCCAGGGAACGCCTATTTAAAGTCGTCCTCTCCGCGCAGTGGGACGCCGTCGCTTAGCCGGAGTCGTGCCTGAGTCCTGCCCGTCTGCGCCCGTCCGCGCTAGGGACGCGCAGGACTCGGGCCAGGCCCCGTTAGTGCGGTGTGTGGGCTGCCTATCCCAGCCATGTTGGTGTATTCCAGCGACATTTTGCGGGACTTGGGACGACGGACTGAAAGTTGCAGTCTTCCCCCTATACATCCTTTAGCTGGTCCCTACCATTGTGCCTGCTGCCGGTGGACTTTGGATCATCCTACCTCCATTGTACACACTATCCCGGTGGCGGATCTTTGTAGCAATCGCCCTGAGCATGCCCTCCGCATCTTCAGTCTCAATGCCAGGTCTCTGGTGCTACATTATCAGGCCGTGTATGACCTGCTACAGGAAGAAGCCCCGGACATCGTGGCCATCACAGAGACGTGGTTGAAGGATGACGATGCGGCCATTATCAATCTGGCATTCCCCTCTGACTTTTCGGTCTTTACCCTTAATCGTTCTACTAGGGGAGGGGGTATTGCTCTTGCTATTCGATCCAACTTTACCTGCAGCTGGTCGGCCCTGACCATTGCGGGTTGTGAAAGTGCGGTGTTTAAGATTCTCGTCACCCCACATTTTTCACTCTCGGGGATGGTGGTTTATCGTCCCCCAGGGAGCGAAGTGGCGTTTAGAGCTGCCTTCCCTGATGTGGTTAGCTCCTTGGTGGTAGGCTGTCCCAACTTTTCTATCTTGGGGGACCTTAACCTACATTTCGATAAACCTAACATCCCTACGGTCAGTGGCATTCTTGCGGACTTGGAGGCCCTTCAGTTGGTGCAATTGGTTCAACAGTCCACTCACACCGCTGGTCATACGTTAGATCCTTTTTTTACCAACTTGGCAGATGCTTCTGTCACTGCCGTCTCTCCCCTTGGCTGGACAGACCACTCTTTGGTTGCCATCAGTACCCCCTTGCCGGGAAGGATTATTATCCCCCCTGCAAAACTGGTTGTAAGGCGGCATTGGAGTAAATTACGGCTGGAGGACTTTCATCGTGTCCTTGCCGCGGAGCCATTAGATCCTGTTGTAACTGTTGACACAGGTTACGATGGGTTCTGCGCTTGGATCTCCAAGGCGCTTGATGCCCTTATTCCTCTTACCGCCTGTAAGATCAGTTCTAGGGATTCTAGTCCGTGGTACGACGGCGCCTTACGTGCACTCAAGGGTACCTGTAGGCGAGCAGAGAGGGCTTGGCGGAAGGCGTATGATATTGGGAAAAAAGCTATTTACCTCGCCTCCGTCAAATCTTACCATCGGGCTGTTTGCCGAGCTCGGGCAATTTACTATACTGCCGAAGTTGGCAACAGCTCCAACCCCTCTAAAACCATCTTTAAATTGATGAAGGATCTTTTAGCTAAACGACCCTGTGCTCCGACGGCGGGCTCCACCGCTCACTGTGAGGCCCTTGCTGTGTTTTTTCAGGACAAGGTCCAAAACATCTATAAGACCTTTCCATCTACAGGGCCTCCAGTGGAGTCTCCGACCAGCATCTATGGAGATATCGTTCTGCACGCGCTGCCCCCGTTGACATCTGAAGAGTTTGACATCTTGGCGAAGCAGGTTAAATCTGGGTCCCCCGCTGACCCGCTTAGTTCGACTCTTTTTAGAGATCAGTCGTTCGTGGGACGGACCGTGGTACACTCCTTGATCAACATCTCGTTGGAATCCGGCACGGTTCCCCTTAGCTGGAAGCGGGCAGTGGTTTCTCCCATCTTAAAGAAACCCTCACTGGACCCAGATAAGCCTGAGAATTATCGGCCTATTTCTCTGCTCCCTTGGCCTACCAAAGTGTTGGAGGCCCATGTCAACAAACTTCTTTCGGCCCACCTTATCCAGGCTAACATCTTGGACCCCACCCAGAACGGCTTCCGTGCTGGCCACAGCACGGAGACCGCCCTTCTCTCCATGGCGGAACATCTTCGCACGGTGATGGATGCGGGGCAGACAGCGGCGCTCGTTTTATTAGACCTGAGCGCCGCGTTTGACACTGTCTCCCATCCTATCCTGTTGCATCGCCTGGAGGAGATTGGGCTGGGCGGCACTGCCCTCCAGTGGTTCCGCTCTTTCCTTGACGATCATTTCTTTAGCGTTGCCCTGCCACCGTTCCAGTCCCAATTCCATCCTTTGAAACAGGGGGTCCCGCAAGGCTCCTCGCTGAGCCCCACGTTGTTCAATCTATACGTGAGACCGCTGGCTGAGGTCGTCAAGCAATGGGACATGACCATGGTCTCATATGCCGACGACACTCAGCTAGCGGTTACGATCAGCGGGGATGCGGACCGGGATGCCCCCAGGTTTCAGAGTGGACTTAGGGCGGTGGCAAGCTGGATGAAGAACAACTGTCTCCAGCTCAACGCTAAGAAAACAGAGATCATGATCGTCGGTAGGAGGGCGGAACTGTGGGGAGACAGGTGGTGGCCTGCTGAACTGGGGCCGGTCCCCTGCCCGGTCACTGAACTAAAGAACTTGGGAGTATGGATGGACCCTGCTCTCAGTTTTGTGGGCCATTCGAAGAAAATCGCGGCCTGCTGTTTTGGCATCTTGCGGTCGTTGCGTCCCATTTTGAAGTTCTTTGACCATCGTACCAGGCAGCTGATAGTCCAGGCTACTGTGTTATCTCGCCTGGACTATGCAAGCTCTCTTCTAGCAGGGACCAATGTGGCTGAAATCACCCGTCTCCAACGCGTGCAGAATGCTGCGGCGAGAGCCATTGTCGGCTTACCCTGAACGAGTTCCGTCTCTGGCACACTGAGATCACTGCACTGGCTGCCTATCAAGGCAAGAATTCAGTTTAAAGTGCTATGTCTGGCGTTCAAGATTTTGAGGGGAGGGGGTCCGCAAATCCTTGCGGATCTTTTGTCCTGGTATGTTCCTACCCGTTCTTTGAGATCTGGGGGCCAAGCTCTTGCCGTGATCCCTCGACACAGGCTGTGTCGGGTTGGTGGTCGATCCTTCCGGGTCAGAGCAGCTGAGCTTTGGAACTCCCTCCCAGTTGAACTGCGGTTATTAGACGACCTGTTAGCTTTTCGCAAAGCTTTAAAAACCTTTCTCTTTTAATAAACCTCCTTGTTTTTATCTGTTGTGTTCCCTGTAGGTGTTGCATATTTCCTGCCATGCGTCAGGACGCCCCTTAGCTGGGGCAGCTGTGCGCAATACAAATATGTGTAACATAACATAACATAACATAACATTGGCGAACATAAGTGTTGCAAATGTTTTCACCCTGTTGGATTTACGCTCCACATATCACCAGATTCCACTCACGTCAAACTCGGGAGACCTTACCACCTTTGTCACTCCCTACGGGGGTTAGA
Source organism: Lissotriton helveticus (assembly GCF_964261635.1). Lineage (NCBI taxonomy): Eukaryota > Metazoa > Chordata > Amphibia > Caudata > Salamandridae > Lissotriton > Lissotriton helveticus. Next base: position 1,509,078,992 of record NC_136068.1, on the reverse strand, counting down.
AAGCTTTACGTTTGTTGTTTGGTCTTGCATCTGCTGCAAGTGTTTTCCTGAAGTTAATGGATTCCATCAAACATATCAGGTTCCCAAGCTTACCAGGATGATGTATTGGTGTTCTCCAATAGTATTGCAGAACATAAGACCATTCTTCACAAGGTTTTGAAAGTGTTTAAACAAGTGGGTTTCCTGCTAAAATTAGAGAAATGTTTTCTGATACAGGAGTTAGACTATTTGGGTCACCATATTTTCGGCTCTGGCATAACACCAAACTTTTCACTAGTAGAGGCAATGCAGGATTTTTCTCCACCAAACAACAAGGACACCTTGAGATCGTTCCTTGGTATGAGTGAGTACTATTGCAGGTTTATTAAGGGGTATGTTCTGTTTGTGCAACCACTTCAGAAGCTTCTACTTAAAGGTGTAAAGTTCATTTGGGATGATGCAGCTAACAAAATCTTTTCTAATATGAAGTCACTGATCATTAATGCACCAGCCTTGTCCTCTTTTAGGCCTGAAAGCAAGTATGTGCTTACAGTGTATGCAAGCCAAGTGGGAATAAGGTACGTTCTCTCACAATTTTATTACAATAGAGCACACACTGTAGCCTTCGCCTCCAGCTCATTGAAGACTCCAAGGTCACACTACAGAACAATTGAGAGGGAGGCGTGGGCTCCTCAAAGAAGCCAACATCCCTTTTCACCTATACGCAGACTACACCCAGATCTATTTGGAAACCTCCTCCTTCAACGACATTCAAAGACTCAACAACACTCTCAAAGAAATTCAACAGTGGCTAACAATAAACCAACTTAAACTCAATTAAGACAAAACCAAAATCCTCTCAACTGCAATCTCACCCTAGCCAACTCGGTAAAATCTCTAGGAGTCACCCTCGATGAAAAACTGAACATGACCGACCACATCAAGATCTCCGCAAAGAGTGCCTTCCTCAATCTAAAACTTCTCAACAAAATTAAGCCCTTCATACCACTAAAGGACCTCAAACAAGCCACGCAATCACTAGTGCTATCTAGACTCAACTACGGGAACGCAGCCCTCACCGGCACAGCTCAATCCCACCTAGCGCCACTGAAAACAACCCTCAAAGCAGCTGCCAGAATGGTCTCTGGGGTTAAGAAATACAACCACTTATCTCCCGCCCTCAGAGTACTAAAATGGCTCCCAGTTGAAATGCGTGCCAGCTTCAGAACTGCCTGCCTCACGCACAAAGCCCTGCACACAGGGAAACCGGAATACCTGACCTCCAAACTCAAGAAAGCTGGCCAGACAAGAAACCTCAGGAGTTCCGACACCCTCCTACTTATCCCGGTGAAAACCCACAAACAAAAATCTGCTGAACCATCCTTCTCTGGAAACGCACCCAAAATCTGGAATCCATCCCAGTCAATATCAGGACTATCCCTTCCTTTATAAAATTCAAAAGTCTCCTAAAACACCTCTACCATAACCGTGCCTTCCCGAAACAAGAAGCGCAGATGAAACGCACAAACCGGAAGTCCGCTGGCACCTGCCAAGGTTCCACCACAATCCTACCTCTTACTGCACTTTAAAACCCCTTGACAATGTTCCTCCTCGATCTACTTCATCACCTCTCCCCTACCCCTACCCCCTCCTCATTCCCTCCCCATGGAAAGAGGTTGATCCCAGGATGCTGTGCACTCATCAATGCTATCTCAGGACCTCCCTACCTCAAGGACGCAAAACTCAAGGAAAGAGGTTGAACCCAGGACATTGTGCACCCATCAAGGACGCAAAACTCAATGAGTCCGTCGAACTTTTACGTATACCTTTGCCTTTTTTTGTCTCTAGCTGTGTCTTCTGCTCTAAAATCTGTTGTGAAGCACTCTGAAACCCTTGGGTCTGGTCAGCGCTACACAAAACTCCTAAAATAAATTAAATAAATAAATAAAATTTTCTTTAAGGCATGAATTTTCATTCATATACAGATCAAAAACCCCTGATACATTTGCCTAATGGCAATGGTTCAGGGAAGGTTTGTCAGACTTATTTCTCGCTTGCAGCAATCCGATTTCTAAAAATAAATACATTCCTGTTCGGAAAGAACTCTAGAGCTGATGTCTTGTCTATGATTCCACTTCAGTGTGTTGATCCAATGGAAGAACATGAGGAGATTGAGTCGATGGAGACCACTTTGGATGACATTTTGAGCTCTTCTAGTTTGGTCTCTCAGGAAGAAGGGCTGTCTGCTCTCAGAGATGACAATGTGTTATCTACTGTTATGGACTTTGTCAAGAAAGGATGGCCCAGGGAAGGATCTTTACCTGTTTCCCTCAGACATTTCTCGCAGGTGGAAAGTTAACTTTCCATTGTAGACGTTATGCTCTTAAGCAATGATGCCACTGTTCCTCATTGGCTGGGAGGACCAATCTCATTGAGGAAGCTCACCAAGGCCCTTTAGGAGTGGGAGCTACATGTAAACATATTAAACAATTATTTTTGTGGCCTTCATTAGATTTGCAAGTTATAAAATGGATATCAATTTGGAGTACTTGCTTACTGTGAGATAAGTGCTAGATCACTCACCAAACACCCCTTCACACTTTTCCACTTTTGGATGAGGTTTGGTCTAAAGTTGCTTTGCAGAACCTTTTGAAGCTTTTCCCACAGACCAAAAGATTTTTATTGGTCTTAGCAGATTATTTCTCAGAAAGGGTTTTTTAATGAATTTGTTCCCACCGATACAACCGTTATTGTCATACATTTTTAAAACAAGATCTTTGAAATTGAGGGGCCACAAAACGATTTGGTCACTGATAACAGAGCACAGTTTACTTTTTCACAGATGAAGGAATTTGTTCAAAACCATCACATCAGAAATTTGAGGGTGTTTTATACTCACCTACCTCAAAGGGTCTGTTGTAAAGAAGGACCAAGTTTCTGAAGGAAGGAATAAAATCCGGTTTGGTGAGCCAAGTTCAAGTGGAAGATTTTATGAGGAAAAAGGTTTGGCAATCCCATCTGACTCCACACTCTACCACTGGTTTATCCCCTTTTTAGGTTTCGCCTGACGTCCGCTGCGCAGCAGCGTTCGCGCAGGCAAAATGTTTTGAGAAGCAGTATGGGGCTTTGTCCCGCCTCTCTCTTCCATTGGCTAGCTCCATAAATGGAGGCTAGCCATTGGAAGAGATGGTTGTCAATCACTCTTTTCTCCGTCACGACGTGATTCGGGGGCGTTTCCGTGTCTTTTTTTAAGTCCCGCCCCTTTTTTCGTCACGGCATTCGGTGGGCATTTTTAGGGATTGATTTCGCATCTTAGAGGTAAGCCATTTTGACTCTGCTTTTAATGTGTGTGTTTATTAATTATTTTTTTATTAACTTCACTTTTTATGCTTATCCCGTGTCCTGTTGTGCCTGGCTGTCGTGGTTAGTAGCGGGCCGCTGGGGAGGCTGGGGCCTGGGGGTCAATAGCCGAGTCTCTGCCTGCGGGCCCGCAGAGGGCTGTACCGGCTGGGGACTGCGGGGCGGGCCTTGGCGTATCGCGAAGGTAGCGGCTGGCATCACTCGCTCTGCTCGCTCCCCCCTCCCTCCCCCTTTTCAGGGGCGACGGGGGTATTGGCTGACTTAGTTAATGCAAAGGGGGGGTCGATTTAGTCAAGCAGGCGTGTAACCCGCCCCCGCTGGTCTCAGCAGCGGCGGATCGGTTAGTATTGGAATGCTGATGGCTGCAGAGGCGGATATGGTAGTAGACGGCACGCCTGCGCCCGGGTGGGCTACAATTCGCATTGTATTTCTCGGGGGTAGGAGCATATGGCGTACGCTGTTTGTTAACCCCCCACAACCACCTCCCTCACTGCCGCCATTGGAGGACAAGTCTGGAGTGTGGGCCAGCGTTACAGCCATGGGCACGAAAGGGGCGCGGGCTGGGACAGGGGGCGCTCGAGCAGCATGCTCGCCCGGTGCCCGGCGTGTGGAGGTTTGCTCACTGCGCCCTACGGAAGCCCCAGGGCGTCCCCTGTGTCAACCGCCCATCCCGACCACGTTTAGAGCCTTTGCGTGGCAGCACAGCTGTCCGCCGCACCCCCCCACCACTCGTAAACCTAATGGCCCTCAGCAAGCATTGCCCTGTGGGAGACATTGCAGAATCGGTCGCGGGAGCACATGGTTAGCTCGGTGAGGCGCCGCAGGTGAGAGCAGACCACCAGTGCCTAAGGGGCGGGGCTACATGTGTGGAGGTCTCCGGCTGCCACGATAGGAAATCCATGCCCGATGTCAGGCATTCCCGTTATATTTCAGCTGTATCTCAAGCCGGGGACAGCTGGCCACGTCAGGTTACGGCGGGGATCATTTGCACTTGCAGGGGTGAGGAGAGAGCCGAGGCGGCAGTGGGGCGGTAGAATGGTTTCTGCCCACATTAGTTTTGCGTCCCTGTCCGTCGCTTCGTTGTTCCCAATTAGTGCAAAGCGGACTTAAGCAACTTTGGCGCCAGGACAAAGTCAAGCATGCCCCGGGTCACAGCGCAATCGTACCTGAGTGAGGCAGGGGCTACAGAAGGACAGAACTGGCACTTGGTACTGGTGCCCAAGATGAGGTAAAGGGCAACTGTCTCCATACAAAAGACGAGTAGAGAAGTGCACAGTGTTGGCAGGCGTGCCCGGCTGCGCGGCAGGGGGGCCCCTGGGGCTCGATCTTTTCCTGACATACTTACAGGTGGAATACAAAAGGGAGGTGTGCGCTTGGTTGGCAAGGCTGCTTGGCATTTAGGGGCTCCGAGCTCGAGCCCCGCGTGACTGAGCCGCTCCTTTTGCCATCCAGTGCACTTCAATTGTGTGTGGGCACATGCGGCGCTGAACGGGGCCTGGCCGACCTGTGGCCTGGTCCGTGCGAGCTTCCCGGCCGCCCCCCCCCCCCCAATGTGAGAGAGATGGGGGTCTTAGGCCGACTGTCACAACTGGCGGCGGGTCTTGGGTCCGATGCACGTGGTCACGTCCCCAGGGTAGCGTTAGGATGTCGCCTACCCCTCCGTGCCTGGGTTGGATACTCCGACGGGCACGCACTACATTACCGTCGGTCATGGTCATTGGCATCCTTTTCTGGCGCGCCCTTGGCTCCCTTGAGTGGTTTGGCGGGCTCCCAGTCTCCACATGGGGGATGGGCGTGCATGCCGACGCGGTCCGCTTTCGGGGCTGGTGGGGGGCGGTACAGCACGTGGCTCCTGCCACCTCCATGCATTCCCCCCTGCTGCCGCCGATGTCGTTACCTTTCAGGGAGCATAGCGCCAGTCTCCGGCAGCAGTTCACACAAAAAGCCTCCTCATAGGCTCAGGCTCACCAGCCATACGGGTGCACTGAGCAGTGGCCTGGGAGTTTTAGAAGTGCGACTTGGGTCGAGAAAGTGTTTTGATAGGGGCAACTGGAAGGGCTCTCTCGTAATTTTGATTGCATGCAGGGTTGTCACCCGCTAGCATGAGAATGTTATACTTTTGAATGATTCTAACACACGTTGCCAGGACTGCCAGGCCAGGAACCGTGAAATAATAGGTAAGGGAGTTACGAAAGTAACGACCTTTAGTAAACGTGATCATAACAGCTGTACATATGCTCAAAGCGGTTCCGTAATACACACATGTTCATATAGGTGCCCTGATTTACCTGATTTAGCCTGCCCCTTATTTAGGAGAATGTTTTAGGCTCCTACAAGGAGTTGCACATTAAGTTACAGTCATTTCCCTGTGCCTGGAAAATCAAGACTTGTAATTTTACTGTAATGACAGAATGAGTTCAAATTCCTGCCATCGGTTGCATAGTTAATGCGCTTTTGGATTAAGCTACTGTACCAGTAAATTTCGTGACCTATTTCTGAGAGAGAGAAAATCCGCCGTTATGCGTGCCCGCGGGGGGTGGAGGGATCTCTTGTCTAACAGTCAGAGGGGCTGATCCTCTGTTCGTCACTGACCCGTGTGATCCTGGGCACTGCAATGCCTTCTCTCTGGACAGACACGGGATCCGCAGCATCTGACCACCGCTCCAGAGAGCTGCGCATGCGCAGTGCCGCGCAGTGGCCTGTTGAATAATGCAAGGTGCCATTCAGAGGGGAGCAGAGCTGCAATACAGCCTCATTACACCACATTTTATGAGCACTTCATTGAAACATTACCCGAAAGCATACACCGATAAAACCGGCAATACAAACGGAATTAAAAACGACGTCAATACATAATTCCTGCATGCGAGAATGGAATGTTTTCCAATAACTCGATAATGGATGTAACTGACTCCTGAATAGGCCAACTATATAATTAAGGCGTTTTGAAGAGCATTATAAAATAAATCATTGTCACGACCAGATTGATGGCCTACGCTGAACAGCTACTTTATATTTTTCAGTGAACTATGCTGCTTTCCCCGTAATTTGTTTACTTGAACCCTATGGATTTAACGTATTACTCGGATGAAGAGCTATGTGACATGCCACAGCTCTTAAGTCAGCAATCGTTCATGATAACACCTTTTACTATAGCGCTTGCTCTTTGATTTTCTGCTGTTTCGCAGCACTGTACACAGATGGGGTTGGCATTATCGAGATAAACAATAGTTAGTTGACCTAACCAGGATGAAGGGTTATGTTTGCTATATCGGGATTAGCAATTGTGAGCGAGAGACCACAATACGTGTCCGCAAGATAGTTACCTTTCATTTATTCCCCTACCTAGTTGTGTCCGTCATTTCAAGTTTGGCTCATGGTAAGGCCGTCGAAGACCTATGCTTCCTGGAGTCCCTTATAATGCAGGACCATTGAAAATATCAGTAAGTGGAAAAGGATTTCTTATAGGGAACCCCTGGTGACGCATTGAGAAATCTCTTGGATACAACTATATCCTGGCGTACACCGGACGAAGAACCCCTCTGGGTTTAGCTGCTGGGCACGCCTCTGCTGGGGGTGATAAGCAGACTCAAGGAGATGATGGACGGAGGGCTGAAACTTTTCAGACACTCACCCCCAGGCACAGATCTGGGATGAATCCATCATCCTTCTTTAGCTCACTTTGCCACCTCAATTTAGACCCAGCTATATGCAAATCAGTCTTGACCCTGTGCCTCATGGGAACAGTCCAGCCCGAACTGCCAAGCCAGGTCTTCCCTGAACCGGAAACGAGCATCCTGGGACCGGTTTCTGGGTAACAGGGCACTAGTCCTATAAAAAGAAGTGGGTGGACTGACCCAGTTTGGCAGTATGAAAGTGACACCATGACACTTGCAAACACAGCACATGACTTCTTGACGCGTGGCATCACACATGGCATCCCAGAAAGTGACCTCACTAGAAGACTCTGCATTAGGATGAGTAGTGCTATTAAAGAAATAAAATGGTCTATTTGTATTGTTATTTGTGTAAATACTGGGACAGACCATCTCATCTTACATTCTTACAGTGCATGCACTTATATACAGGGACTGGAAAAAGTAAAAAACATGCATTTCTTAAGTATCTGTGAAGAGATAACCAGCTGTTTGCTTTTGTTTCCTCTTCTGTCGGTCCGCCTCCCATCCGATACTTGATCAAAAGGAGGCCTGATGGCCCCATAACTTTTACCTTTAATCTTTCGGACAGCTGGAGGTGTAAAAAAAGCCCCCTAACTGCCTGCACGTTGCAGCTGAGAATGAAAAGCAGCAACGTCCAAGAACTGCTGAATGTGCCCTAATGTCTGAAAATGACACTGGGACAAGTTCAGCATATTTCTATGGGACCCAACTTCTTGGAAGGGGGACGACGTCCACCCTGTGAAAATAGTGGGTGAACGCCGTGTACCTACATGGACTCCCGACTCGTGCCTGGTGATAAGCACCCGATTTGTGTCATGCCCGGCCTATGTTCTGATGGAAGGCCAGCTTGTGGCAGCTGCTGCCCACGGTGCCTCAAGGCCAGTGAACAGCGAGACAGTAGTACATTAGTCACTTGTATCCAGAAAAGATTGTTCTAATACTACAGATGTTGACAATGTAAGTGCGCATTGAACATTTCTTTGGGTGGCTCCACATACATGTTGTAAATGGGTGCTGGAAATAATAGTCTATTATATGTTAGATAAGTTAGTCAGTTATTTTGATTGAGAAGGACAGCGGAGAGATAGAAGAGGGGAAAACGGTTTACATTTATGTAGCACTTGCTACCCCAGATGAGGTGTTGAAGAGCTTTTTCGGCGAGTAGCACTCTACTCCGGAACCCATAATGGATTAGTGGTGAATTAGTATAGTGAAATATGAAGCGTTGTGTAAGGGTTTATTGCAGTACACTATGTGCTTGCCTATGTGGCATGGTAATATGCTGCACAAAGGGTTAGAGTGTGCATGTTTCTATCGGAGACAGTGTGATACAAGTGTACAGTGGAATTGCACTGCATTTGTGTAAGAATTGAAGAGTGTAATGCATGTGGACACTAAATGAGGTCCTGTACAGCATGTGTACATTGTAGGGATTGAAGGACACTACATTCAGTCATCTGAAGAGAATGTCTATATCTACCCTGTATTTGGTAGGATTTTAGGATTCTGCGTGTTACTTGTAAACCAGGAAAGGCTTTTTTCACTCCATGTAACATCGTTGTGGGGCTGTATGAGGCAAGAGTGTTTAGAAGTGCAATGTGTTCATATTAGAGAAATGTGTGCTATATGCCTGTATGAAAGAAACTGCTTTCATGCATGATAGCTGGCTGTGTTCTGTTTGATTATTGAACTTCCATGTGTTCACAAAGGCCGCTATGTGCTAAATGCTTATGTAGAAGGTGGTAGTGTGCTGCTGGACGCATTGTAGGTCGAGGCTTACTTGTGCATATGTAAGGAAGAAGATGCTTGTTGTGCCTCTGTGCCCTGCTTGTGATCCAGATTTTGTGCCTCTGTGCCCCCCTGCCCCCTCGTTGCTTGTTGTGCCTTGCTTGTGATCCGGTTTTTGTGCCCTGCTTGTGCCTCTGTTCCCTGCTTGTGATCCGGTTTCTGTGCCCTGCTTGTGATCCGGTTTTTGTGTTGCTCTTCTGCCCCTGCCCCCTCGTTGATTGTATTTAACAACAAGGGGTGGTGATGGACAGAGTTTCTGAATTAAGCAGAATACTCTCACCCAGTCAAGAGATCAGGGCTAGATCCAACACCGTTTTTTAGCTCACTGCACCATCCCAGTTCAGAACCTGTCTATATGCAAATTAGTCTGTTCCTGTCCCAGTGCATGATGGGAACAGGGCAAACCAAACTAGCAAGCCAATTCTTACACTGGGAAGGAAACAAGCTTCCGGGGACCGGTTTCTGGCATTTCAGCCGTCGTCGGCCCGGCTTGCTTGAATCCTGATGGTGCAATGAGCAAGGGACTCACATCTGAGTATACCCTTCCACGCTTAGGCTGGACAAAATATTTAACAACAAGGGGTGGTGATGGACAGTGTTTCTGAATTAAGCAGAATACTCTCACCCAGTCAAGAGATCAGGGCTAGATCCAACACCGTTTTCTAGCTCACTGCACCATCCCAGTTCAGAACCTGTCTATATGCAAATTAGTCTGTTCCTGTCCCAGTGCATGATGGGAACAGGGCAAACCAAACTACCAAGCCAATTCTTACACTGGGAAGGAAACAAGCTTCCGGGGACCGGTTTCTGGCATTTCAGCCGTCGTCGGCCCGGCTTGCTTGAATCCTGATGGTGCAATGAGCAAGGGACTCACATCTGAGTATACCCTTCCACGCTTAGGGTGGACAAAATATTTAACAACAAGGGGTGGTGATGGACAGAGTTTCTGAATTAAGCAGAATGCTCTCACCCAGTCAAGAGATCAGGGCTAGATCCAACACCGTTTTTTAGCTCACTGCACCATCCCAGTTCAGAACCTATCTATATGCAAATTAGTCTGTTCCTGTCCCAGTGCATGATGGGAACAGGGCAAACCAAACTACCAAGCCAATTCTTACACTGGGAAGGAAACAAGCTTCCGGGGACCGGTTTCTGGCATTTCAGCCGTCGTCGGCCCGGCTTGCTTGAATCCTGATGGTGCAATGAGCAAGGGACACACATCTGAGTATACCCTTCCACGCTTAGGGTGGACAAAATATTTAACAACAAGGGGTGGTGATGGACAGAGTTTCTGAATTAAGCAGAATACTCTCACCCAGTCAAGAGCTCAGGGCTAGATCCAACACCGTTTTTTAGCTCACTGCACCATCCCAGTTCAGAACCTGTCTATATGCAAATTAGTCTGTTCCTGTCCCAGTGCATGATGGGAACAGGGCAAACCAAACTACCAAGCCAATTCTTACACTGGGAAGGAAACAAGCTTCCGGGGACCGGTTTCTGGCATTTCAGCCGTCGTCGGCCCGCCTTGCTTGAATCCTGATGGTGCAATGAGCAAGGGACTCACATCTGAGTATACCCTTCCACGCTTAGGGTGGACAAAATATTTAACAACAAGGGGTGGTGATGGACAGAGTTTCTGAATTAAGCAGAATACTCTCACCCAGTCAAGAGATCAGGGCTAGATCCAACACCGTTTTTTAGCTCACTGCATCATCCCAGTTCAGAACCTGTCTATATGCAAATTAGTCTGTTCCTGTCCCAGTGCATGATGGGAACAGGGCAAACCAAACTACCAAGCCAATTCTTACACTGGGAAGGAAACAAGCTTCCGGGGACCGGTTTCTGGCATTTCAGCCGTCGTCGGCCTGGCTTGCTTGAATCCTGATGGTGCAGTGAGCAAGGGACTCACATCTGAGTATACCCTTCCACGCTTAGGGTGGACAAAATATTTAACAACAAGGGGTGGTGATGGACAGAGTTTCTGAATTAAGCAGAATACTCTCACCCAGTCAAGAGATCAGGGCTAGATCCAACACCGTTTTTTAGCTCACTGCACCATCCCAGTTCAGAACCTGTCTATATGCAAATTAGTCTGTTCCTGTCCCAGTGCATGATGGGAACAGGGCAAACCAAACTACCAAGCCCATTCTTACACTGGGAAGGAAACAAGCTTCCGGGGACCGGTTTCTGGCATTTCAGCCGTCGTCGGCCCGGCTTGCTTGAATCCTGATGGTGCAATGAGCAAGGGACTCACATCTGAGTATACCCTTCCACGCTTAGGGTGGACAAAATATTTAACAACAAGGGGTGGTGATGGACAGAGTTTCTGAATTAAGCAGAATACTCTCACCCAGTCAAGAGATCAGGGCTAGATCCAACACCGTTTTTTAGCTCACTGCACCATCCCAGTTCAGAACCTGTCTATATGCAAATTAGTCTGTTCCTGTCCCAGTGCATGATGGGAACAGGGCAAACCAAACTACCAAGCCAATTCTTACACTGGGAAGGAAACAAGCTTCCGGGGACCGGTTTCTGGCATTTCAGCCGTCGTCGGCCCGGCTTGCTTGAATCCTGATGGTGCAATGAGCAAGGGACTCACATCTGAGTATACCCTTCCACGCTTAGGGTGGACAAAATATTTAACAACAAGGGGTGGTGATGGACAGAGTTTCTGAATTAAGCAGAATACTCTCACCCAGTCAAGAGATCAGGGCTAGATCCAACACCGTTTTTTAGCTCACTGCACCATCCCAGTTCAGAACCTGTCTATATGCAAATTAGTCTGTTCCAGTCCCAGTGCATGATGGGAACAGGGCAAACCAAACTACCAAGCCAATTCTTACACTGGGAAGGAAACAAGCTTCCGGGGACTGGGTAAGAGTGGTCTGCTTAATTCAGACACTCTGTTCATCACCACCCCCTTTTCTGAATCATTTTGTCCACCATAAGCGTGGAAGGGTATACTCAGACATGAGTCCCTTGCTCACTGCTCCATCAGGATTCAAGCAAGCCGGGCCGACGAGGCTGAAATGCCAGAAACCGGTCCCCGGTAGCTTGTCTCCTTTCTGGTGAAGAATTGGCTTGGTAGTTTGGTCTGCCCTGTTCCCATGATGCACTGGGCCAGGGACAGACTAATTTGCATATAGCCAGGTTCTGAGCTGGGATGGGGCAGTGAGCTAAATAACGGTGATGGATCAAGCCCTGATCTTTGGACTGGGTAAGAGTGGTCTGCTTAATTCAGACACTCTGTTCATCACCACCCCCTTTTCTGAATCCCCTCGTTGATTGGGCTTGCTCTCCTGACCCCCCACCCTAGCTGCTTGTGCTTGCTGTCCTGCCCCCACCCCCCCTCGTTGGTTGTGCTTGCTCTGCTGCCCCTGCCCCCTAGTTGGTTGTGCTTGTTCTCCTGACCCCCCCCCCCCACCCTCGTTGGTTGTGCTTGCTGTCCTGCCTCCCCCACCCCCCACTGGTTGGTTGTGCTTGCTTGTGATCCGGTTTTTGTGCTTCTGTGCCCTGCTTGTGCCTCTGTGCCCTGCTTGTGATCCGGTTTTTTTTGTGCCTTTGTTCCCTAGGGCAGAGAGGTGTGTGTGTGGCTCTCTCTGTGTGTGTGTGTGTGTGTGTGGCTCTCTGTGTGTGTGTGGCTCTCTGTGTGTGTGTGTGTGGCTCTGTGTGTGTGTGTGGCTCTCTGTGTGTGTGTGGCTCTGTGTGTGTGTGTGTGGCTGTGTGTGTGTATGGCTCTGTGTGTATGTGTGTGTGTGGCTCTGTGTGTGTGTGTGTGTGTGGCTCTCTGTGTGTGTGTGGCTCTCTGTGTGTGTGTGGCTCTGTGTGTGTGTGTGGCTCTGTGTGTGTGTGTGGCTCTGTGTGTGTGTGTGGCTCTGTGTGTATGTGTGGCTCTGTGTGTGTGTGGCTCTCTGTGTGTGTGTGCCTCTCTGCGTGTGGGTGGCTCTCTGTGCGTTTGGCTCTCTGTGCGTGTGGCTCTGTGTGTGTGTGTGTGTAGGTGGCTCTGTGTAGGTGGCTCTGTGTGGGTGCAAATGCAATAGGTCTCGCATTTGCGAGCGTTTAAGCTATTGGCATTGTAAATGACAATGCATTTATTTCTGTTTTAAAAACAAAAACATAAATAATAATAATGTCATGAGCAATGCCAATAGCTCTAACTTTAACAATGCCGAGACCATTGCATTGTAAATGCTTGTTTTCCGCTGGCTCAAAGTTAAAGCATTCAAAGTTAGAAGATTTTTTAAAAGTGAACTATCTGATAGTCTTTTTCGGTTTCAGGGGGTGTGAAAAGAAATGTTGGTGGATGTTAGTTTTTTTTTAATACAAAACAGAATTGAATTACCTTTAAATGAACTGTAGAAATATTTTGAAATGTATTAGCAGTTCGGAAAGCGCAAATGAAGCACACTTTTTGTAGTTCTGAAATGTAACGGAAACCAAGGTTTTAATCGGATCAAACCAAATCAAGACACTTTAGTTGCTGATGTCCTTTTACTGAAACCCAATGTCGACACATTATTCGGGTACTATATGGTTTTATCAGTAAATCTCTGTCAGCGCTAATTTTGTGGCAACTGCAATGGAAAGTGGGCTACCTGTAAAGGCCTGGGTGCTTCCACTCCAGGCTAGTTTATATATACATATATATTGGCACGGTGAGCTTTAAAATGCACCACCAGCTGCACGTCACCACAACGTTACCACTGCCATGTTGAATGTTCGCGGCTCATTTGCTACACGTGTGCTTTGTGTGATGAACGGATTGTTGACAGTCCCTGTCGCTTCAGTGATGTAACCTTGACGGCAGCCCCCCCACTCTGATGATGGGCCCAGCAGCCCCCTAAGGTCACTGTCTACAGTGTGCTTAATAGGGGTAATGCAAAACAAATAAAAACACAAAACTGCCCTCTCCTGGGACCACGTAAAGCCTATAACTATAAATCTATACTACTCATTCTACTACTCACTACCATACTCACTAATACTCTCTACTACTCTCTACTACTCACTCCTACTCACTCTTTACTACTTGCTCATACTAACTCTTTACTACTCCTGCATTACAAATGATACTTTACTACTCACACTTTACTACTCAATCTTTACTACTCGCACTTTACTACACACACTTTAATACTCACACTTTGCTACACACACTAAAATATTACCACTATAATACTCTCTATACTACTCTTTCTTGTACTCTACTAAGTACTCCACAAACATTTAGTAATCCATACACGCACTTCTAGTCACTCTCTACTACTTACTCTATTAACAGATTTTTACAACTCTATACTCACAATATACTAATCGCTCTCTACAATATAATACTCACTATTTACAACTCTTAACTCAATACTACTCACTCTAATACTCCCTACTACTAAACTCACTAATACTCTCTACTACTCACTCCACTAATCACTACTCACTCCTTACTACACGTTCATCACTCGCTACTCACACTACACTATTCACAATACTCAGTAATCACTATACTACTACACAACTCACTAATAATATCTACTAATCACTTTTTATTAAGAACTCTATTACTCTAGTACTACATATAATTATCTACAACACACTACTCCTCTACTATGCTCTCTCTAAAAATAACTATACTACGCACTTTCTAACAATAACTCTACTACTCACTATTACTCACTAATACTTAATCAAATAATCACTTTCTAATACTCTACTCACACTAAACTAATCACTCTATACTATCAACAAATATTAACTATACTACTCACTCTACTCAATGCTACTCTCTACTACTGTACTACTCATTCTCTAATACTCACTCTCTGCTACTCAACTCAAAAATAACTATACTACTCGCTCTCTACTACTATCAATCAATCAATCAGAACATTTGTATAGCGCACTACTCACCCGGAGGGTCTCAAGGCGCTGGGGGGGGGGGGGGGGGGGGGGGTCCGCTACTGCTCGAACAGCCAGGTCTTGAGCTGCTTCCTGAAGGCGAGGTGGTCCTGGGTCAGGCGGAGGTGGGTCGGGAGGGAGTTCCAAGTCTTGGCGGCCAGGTAGGAGAAGGCCCTTCCTCCTGTCGTGGCTCTTCGGATGCGGGGGACGGCGGCGAGGGCGTGGCTGGTCGATCGAAGCTGGCGCGTGGGAGCGTAGAAGTTGAGGCGGCTCTTGAGGTATCCTGGTCCTTGGTTGTGTAGGGCTTTGTGTGCGTGGTTGAGGAGCCGGAAGGTGATTCTCTTGTTGACCGGGAGCCAGTGCAGGTCTCTCAGGTGTCCGGAGATGTGGCTGCGGCGGGGGATGTCCAGGATGAGTCGTGCTGAGGTGTTCTGGATCCGCTGGAGTCTCTTCTGGAGTTTGGCGGTGGTGCCGGCGTAGAGGGAGTTGCCGTAGTCCAGCCGGCTGGTGACGAGGGCCTGGGTGACCGTCTTCCTGGTTTCGGTGGGGATCCATCGGAAGATCTTGCGTAGCATTCGCAGGATGTTGAAGCATGACGAGGAGACGGCGTTGACTTGTCTGGTCATGGAGATGGAGGAGTCCAGGATGAAGCCCAGGTTGCGTGCGTGGTCAGTTGGTTTGGGTGCGCTGCCCAGGGCGGGGGGCCACCAGGAGTCGTCACCAGGCGGAGGGTGAGGATCCCAGGATGAGGACTTCCGTCTTGTCCGAGTTCAGTTTCAGGCGGCTGTTCAACATCCATTTGGCTACGTCTGTCATCCCTTCGTGCAGGTTGGCTCTGGGGGTGGCGGTGGCTAACACTACAACTTTTCAATACTCACAATTGCAACGCATTAAGCTATTGTTATTATAAATAACAATGCCATTTACTCATCACTTTTCAAACATATACAAAAAAAATTGTCATAAATAATGCCAATAGCTCTAACTTTTACAAAGGCGAAACCGTTGCATTGTAAATGCTTGTTGTTTGTTGAGAAAGAAAAACCCCAGTCTCAGGTTTGTCCTGATTGGGTCAAGGAAAGTGCTCCAAAGGGGAAAGATTGTCACTGTGATATCTCTGTCATAGCCAGGGAGAGAGTGGCTATGGCATAGTTAGCACATAAAGTTCACCTTGACAAAGTGTATGATATAAGTATTGATTTCAAGGTCCTGACTGGATGTCGATCAAACGTCACACCTACTAGCATTAGACAGGGACAATCAAATTTTTGTGGACCTGTACAAATTGTTAAAGTTACTAAAGGTTTAGTTTTGCTTAATAAAAGAGGTTGGTGGGGCAAGATGGCAGTTGTGAAGTTAACACCCCAGCAAGCCTATAAAAATTAGCACACACAGAGGTCTCATTGGTGGAAAAAGAGGTCAATACCATGATGATTGGTTTATATCAGAGAGAAACATCTCTTTGTCAAGTGCTACTCAATCTTCCTCCTCTGTTTTGTCTGCCAGTCCTGAAGTACTTAAAGAGACAAACTTCTCTGAGCCACCATTGACAGCAAACTTGAAAGACTGTGGTGAACCTAGAATCCCTGGTGGTACTGATTCATCTGCACCTGAGGCTGCTAGTGCAACTGGTCCTACCGGAGATGTTAGAACTTCTCGCAAAGTTTCCATGCCTTTGACCACTGACTCATTGTTCACTGATCACTGACTCATTGTCAGTGAAATTGCTCTCCCCCCTCGCAGCTTCACCATCAAGTGAGGCCTTCCCCGAGCCCCTGCATTCTCGAGTGCTGGTGTTCGAGGCCCTCCTCCACCCGCAGGTTTTACCTGCGACTCATCCCTGGTGGTCCAGTGGACCTATGTCTCCTTTCTCTTGCTCTACTCTTTCTCTCCATTCTCACTTGTTTTTCACTCATTTCAGTATCCCCCATTTACTCTCCTTCTGTGTCTTTCCTCCGTTTTCACTCTTTTATTAACTCATTTCAATCTCCCACTTTCACTCCCCCTCTGTGTCTTTCCTACATTCTCACTTGTTTTTCACTGATTTCAATCTCCCCCTTCTACTCTCCTTCTGTGTCTTTCTGCCGTTTTCACTCTTTTTTTTACTGATTTCAATCACCCCCTTTCACTCCCCCTCTTTCTTCCGTATTCACTAGTTTTTTTTACTGATTTCAATCTCCCCCTTTCACTCCCCTCTGTGTCTTTCCTCTGTTTTCACTAATTTTTTTACTGATTTCAATCTCACCCTTCACTCCCCCTTTGTGTCTTTCCTGCATGTTCACTTGTTTTTTTACTGGTTTCAATCTCCCTCTTGGACTCCTCCTCTGTTTCTTTCCACCATGTTCACTCTTTTTTAATTGATTTCAATCTTTCCTTTCACTCCCCCTTTGTGTCTTTCCTCTGTTCTCACTCGTTTTTCACTGATTTCAATCTCTCCCTATTACTCTCCATCTGTGTCTTTCCTGCGTGTTCACTTGTTTTTTACTGGTTTCAATCTCCCTCTTGGACTCCTCCTCTGTTTCTTTCCACCATGTTCACTCTTTTTTAATAGATTTCAATCTTTCCTTTCACTCCCCCCTGTGTCTTTCCTCCGTCCTCACTCGTTTTTCACTGATTTCAATATCTCCCTATTACTCTCCATCTGTGTCTTTCCTCCGTTTTCACTCTTTTTTTTACTGATTTCAATCTCCCCCTTTCACTACCCCCTGTGTCTTTCCTCCGTTTTCACTCATTTTTTTTACTGATTTCAATCTCCCCCTTTCACTTCTTCTCTGTGTCTTTCCTCTGTTTCACTCGTTTTTTACTGATTTCAATCTCCCCCTTCACTCCCCCTCTATATCTTTCCTCCATTTTCACTCATTTGTACTGGTTTCAATCTCCCCCTTTCACTCCCCCTCTGTGTCTTTCCTCCAGTTTCACTCATTTTTTACTGATTTTAATCTCCCCTTTCACTCCCCCTCTGTGTCTTTCCACCCTCTTCCCTAGTTTTTCACTGATTTAATCTTCCGCTCTCACTCTCCTTCTGTGTCTTTCCCCCACTTTTCATGCACCTTTCACTGCCTCATTTCCTCTCTTTCCTCTTTTTTTGCCTTTTTCTGCCTGTTTTTCCCTGCCGCTGCTGCCCCCGCCGCACCTCCCCGCAGCACTACCAACACGACCGGCTCAATCCAGCTCCCCTCCCGCCTCCCAGCTGTCCAGCCCTCCCAGAATACTACTTAATGGCGGTCGCTGCGGGGACAGGCAGGCAAGCCCACTGACTCATTGCCAGTGAAATTGCTCTCCCTCCCTCGCAGCTTCACCATCAAGTGAGGCCTTCCCCGAGACCCTGCACTCCAGAGTGCTGGTGTTTGAGGCCCTCCTCCACCCGCAGGTTTTACCTGTATCTCCTCCCTGGTGGTCCAGTGGACCTCTGTCTGCTTTCTCTTGCTCCGCTCTTTCTCTCCGCCCTTACTTGTTTTTCACTGATTTCAATCTCTCTCTTTTACTCTCCTTCTGTGTCTTTATGCCGTTTCACTCTTTTTTACTGATTTCAATCTCCAGCTTTCACTCCCTCTCTGTGTCTTTCCCCTATTCTTACTCGTTTTTCACTGATTTCAATCTCTCCCCTTTAATCTTCTTCTGTGTCTTTCCTCTGTTTTCACTCTTTTTTTACTGATTCCAATCTCCCCCTTTCACTCCCCCTTTGTATCTTTCCTCCGTTTTCACTCGTTTTTTAACTGATTGCAATCATCCCCTTTCACTCCCCCTCTGTGTCTTTCCTCTGTTTTCACTCATTTGTACTGGTTTCAATCTCCCCCTTTCACTCCCCCTCTGTGTCTTTCCTCCAGTTTCACTCATTTTTTACTGATTTCAATCTCCCCTTTCACTCCCCCTCTGTGTCTTTCCACCCTCTTCCCTAGTTTTTCGCTGATTTAATCTTCCGCTCTCACTCTCCTTCTGTGTCTTTCCCCCACTTTTCATGCACCTTTCACTGCCTCATTTCCTCTCTTTCCTCTTTTTTTGCCTTTTTCTGCCTGTTTTTCCCTGCCGCTGCTGCCCCCGCCGCCCCTCCCCGCAGCACTACCAACACGACCGGCTCAATCCAGCTCCCCTCCCGCCTCCCAGCTGTCCAGCCCTCCCAGAATACTACTTAATGGCGGTCGCTGCGGGGACAGGCAGGCAAGCCCACTGACTCATTGCCAGTGAAATTGCTCTCCCTCCCTCGCAGCTTCACCATCAAGTGAGGCCTTCCCCGAGACCCTGCACTCCAGAGTGCTGGTGTTTGAGGCCCTCCTCCACCCGCAGGTTTTACCTGTATCTCCTCCCTGGTGGTCCAGTGGACCTCTGTCTCCTTTCTCTTGCTCCGCTCTTTCTCTCCGCCCTTACTTGTTTTTCACTGATTTCAATCTCTCTCTTTTACTCTCCTTCTGTGTCTTTATGCCGTTTCACTCTTTTTTACTGATTTCTATCTTCCGCTTTCACTCCCTCTCTGTGTCTTTCCCCTATTCTTACTCGTTTTTCACTGATTTCAATCTCTCCCCTTTAATCTTCTTCTGTGTCTTTCCTCTGTTTTCACTCTTTTTTTACTGATTCCAATCTCCCCCTTTCACTCCCCCTTTGTATCTTTCCTCCGTTTTCACTCGTTTTTTAACTGATTGCAATCTTCCCCTTTCACTCCCCCTCTGTGTCTTACCTCTGTTTTCACTCGTTTTTTTTTTACTGATTTCAATCTCCCCCTTCACTCCCCCTCTGTGTCTTTCCTCCGTTTTCACTCGGTTTTTACTGGTTTCAATCTCCCCCTTTCGGTCCCTCTTTGTGTCTTTCCTCCGTTTTCACTAGTTTTTCACTGATTTAATCTTCCCGTCTCAATCTGATTCTGTCTTTCCCCCACTTTTCTTGCACCTTTCACTGCCTCATTTCCACTCTTTTTTACCTTTTCCTGCCTATTTTTCCCTGCCGCTGCTGCCCCTGCGGCCCCTCCCCCCCAGCACTACCAACGTGACCGGCCCAATCCAGCTCCCCCCCCATTCCCGCTTCCCAGCTGTGCAGCCCTCTCCGAAGACTACTTAAGGGCAGCCGATGCGGGTACAGCCGAGCATACCACTGACTCATTGTCAGTGAAATATGAACTCCCCCCCCCTCGCAGCTCCACCATCAAGTGAGGCCTTCCCCCAGCACCTGCACTCTCAAGTGCTGGTGTTCGAGGCCCTCCTCCACCCACAGGTTTCACCTGCATTTCTTTCCTGGTGGTCCAGTGGACCTCTGTCTCCTTTCTCTCGCTCCGCTCTTTCTCTCGATTCTCACTTGTTTTTCACTGAGTTCAATATGCCCCTTTTACTCTCCTTCTGTGTCTTTCCTCTGATATTCACTCTTTTTTTACTGATTTCAATCTCCCCCTCTGTGTCTTTCCTCTGTTTTCACTTGTTCTTTACTGGTTTCAATCTCCCCTTTCACTCCCCCTGTGTGTCTTTCCTCCATTTTTCACTGCACTGATTCGGGCTGCGGGTATGCCACTGGCACGCTGAAGGCTTAAAAAAGTCAGGGCCGTCTGCGCCCATCCACGAACTGACCGCAACCAGCGCCAGGAACCCAGGACCTCCGCAACACCAACGCTACGACCCAGCAGTAATCCGCGCTCTCAACCCAGGCGCAACAACAACTCCAAGCTAGCATCCCCAGCCGACACCCATGGACCCTTCAGCTGTCACCGCTGCCGGCACACCTGCAGCACCGCCAAGACAACGGACCCGGCTAAACATGCCCGCAAGACCACAACCCAAACGAAGACCCTGCAATGCATCCTCCTCAATATCCGATCCCTCCACAAACACGCCACCAAAAACTTGGGACCTCCTCGACAGCACCACCCTGGATATAGCATTCTTCAACGAAACATAGACCAGCACCACCTCAGGACTGGACATCGCCATCGCCATTCCCCAAGGATACAAGATCTCCAGGAAGGACTGCCCCACCCGCCCGGGAGGAGAAATCGCCATCGTCCACAAATCCAACCTCTGCCTGAGCACACTCCCTGACAAGCCAACAGACCTGATGGAACACTTTAACTTCAAGATACTGGCCAGCCCTACCACCACCCTCCGAAGAACCCTGATATACCTACCCACTGGACACCACAGACTTTTTGCCAGCTCCATCAAGGACATCATCTCGCCGCATGCCATCGCGTCCACCAACTACACCCTACTGGGAGACCTCAACTTCCACGTCGACAACCAACTGGACCCCAGCACCACATCCCTCCTGGACAACCTCCACAACATTGGACGCCACCAGATCGTGACCGAACCCACGCACTCAGCAGGACACACCCTCAACCCCCTCTTCACAACAGGTAACTCCATCACCTTGAGCCACACCAACGAACTCCCATGGACTGACCACCGATGCGTCCACTTCCCCTTCAGAACACTCACCATCCACAGACACCTGCACCTGCTCCCAGGAAGAAATTGGACCAGAATCACCGACGACCAGCTAACCTCATTACTCAGCAACTCCACCCAAACCATTGCGAAAATGACGACCCCAACACCGCATCTGGAGCCCTGCACAGATGGATCTTGGACAGCACTAACACCATAGCCCCCTCAAAAAAACAACAACACCTACGCCAAGAAATCCAGATGGTTTACCACTAAACTTTGAGAGTCCAGACACATTTGCCGCTGCCTCGCTACATTCTTCGAAGAGCACAACATCCTCGACTCCTCCAAATCCGGCTTAAAAAACAACCACAGTACGGAAATCGCTCTCCTCGCTGCAACAGATTACATTTATTTATTTATTTTATTTTAAGAGTTTTATATAGCGCTCCACACCCTACTGGACAAAGGAGAAACAGCAGCCCTCATCCTCCTCGACCCCTCGACCTCACAGCGGCGTTCAACACAGTCTCTCACCGCACCCTAATACGCAGACTCATGACACAGGGATCCAAGACAAGGCCCTAAAACTGGATCCGCTCCTTTCTCTCCTCCCTCTCCAGCAGAACGCAGCAGGTCAGACTCCCCCCTTTCCTCTCCGACCTTACAAATACGACCTGCTGAGTCCCCCACGGGTCCTCCCTCAGCCCTACACTCTTCAACGTCTACATGGCTCTGCTCGGCCCCATCGTCACAACCTACGGACTCAACATTGTGTCAGATGCAGATGGCACCGAACTCATCCTCTACCTATCCAACTAACCCAATACCGGCAGACACAATTTTTGAGACGGTATGGAAGCTGTCGCCAAATGGATAAAAAACAGCTGCCTACAACTAAACACCAATCAAACAGAAGTACTCATCATGGGTCCAAACCCTGATGTATGGAACGACACCTGAAGGCCCCCCGCCCTCAGAAGCCCGCCCACCCCCAAGGACCATGCACGCAACCTGGGATTCATCCTTGACTCAGAGCTCAAAATGGACCGCCAGATCAACTCTGTCTCGCCCTTCTGCTTCCACACCATCCACCTCCTACGTAAGACCTTCAAATTGATCCCCCTTGAACACAGAAAGACCATCATTCACGCCCTGGTCACCGGCAGACTCGACTACAGCAATGCACACTACACCAGAATAAACAAAAACCTCACCTGAAAGCTACAGAACATCCAAAAGGCTGCCGCAAGACTGGTCCTCGACCTGCCAAGACACTGCCACATCTCCTGGCACCTGCGCACACTCCACAGGCTCCCCATTGAAGCTAGAGTCACCTTCAAGTTGCTCACCCACTCCCACAAGGCCCTCCATGACACTGGACCAGCATACCTGAACAGCAGACTCACCATGAACTGCCAGCATTGATCTGGCAGTTCATAGTGAGCGAGGAGTCCAGCATGCTGCTGAGATTTAGTGCGTGGTCTGTGGGTGGGGGTTCCAAGATCTGCAGGCTACCAGGAGGCGTCCAGGCAGGGGAGGTGGAGCCCCAGATGAGGACTTTGGTCTTCTCTGAGTTTAGCTTAAGGCTGTCCTTCATCTTGTTCTGCAAGTTGTTCTTGGCGACTGTGGGTTCGTTGGAGAGGGAGAGGATCAGCTGGGTGTTGTCAGTGTAGGAGACAATGTTGAGTCCATTGTTCCTGGTGATGGCTGTGAGAAGGGCCATGTAGATGTTGAAGAGAGTGAGGCTCAGGGAGGAGCCTTGAGACACTCTGCAGATGATCTCTGTTGGTTCAGAGTGGAACAGTGGTAGCCTGACTCTCTGTGTTCGGCCAATGAGGAAGAAGCGAATCCATTCAGTGCTTTTTCACAAATGCTAGCTTTGTAGAGTCTTGTGCATGGGGTGCGGTGGGAGATGGTGACAAAGGCAGCTGATAGGTTTAGGAGGATGAGGGCAGCAATTTTGCCTTTGTTGAGGAAGGTGCGGAAGTTGCCTGCGGCAGCAAGGAGGGTGGTCTCGGTACTGTGATTGCTTCGGAAGCCAGATTAAGAGAGGTCCAGGATGTGGTTCGCTTTAATGAACCTGGAAAGTTGGGAACCGATGGCCTTCTTGATGACCTTGGCTGGAAAGGAGAGCAGAGAGATGATGGGTCTGAAGTTCTTGAGATCATTTGTGTCAGCAGTCGGTTTCTTCAGCAAGGGGTTGATTTCTGCATGTTTCCAGTCTTTTGGGATTGTGAGGGAGATGATGGAGCAGTTAAAGGTGCAGCAGAGCTCGGGGCAATGTCAGTGCCAGCTCAGTTGAAAATGTGGTGCGGGCAGGGGTCCGAGGGTGACCTGGAATGGATACCCTTCATGATCCTGAGGATGTCGTCAGTGGTTAGGGGAGTACAGCTGAGCAGGGTGTGCTGGGTACAGTTGTTGCAAGTGAGGTGAGAGGGTCTTGGGTATCGAGGCCGTTGAAGCTGTCAGAGTTCTCCGTAATCTTGTGGTGGAAGAAGGCACTGAGGTTGTTGCAGAGGTCTTTGGAGTGTGGGATATCTGCTGTCCCTGTGCTGAGTTTGGTGAATTTTTTGACCACGGTGAAGAGTTCTTTGCTATTGTGTGCGTTGGTGTTGATCCTTCCTTGTAGGGCTGCTTTCTTTGTTGTTCTAATGAGGTGGTGATTTGCAGCATCTCAACAAAAATTGTGAGAACCTGCACATATTATTTATTTATTTATTTATTTATTTATTTATTTAGTCCTCATACCACCGTAAGCATCTGCCATCGTAACATAATAGACCCCATTGATCCTGAACGCCCAGGGTCCATGTTCCTGCATTCGCTTTCGGTCCCACCAGGCCAGCTTCTTTGTACGAGGCTTGGTGTAATCATCAGACTATCTTAAACCAGCCTTAGTTTCTTGCCCCAGCATACCAGGCGCGACCAGATGTTTCCTTCACTTCGATCAAGTCTTGCCATATTCAATGCCGCCCAAACCCACTTATCGTATGAGGGGGGAACCAGATCCTTCCATAATATACAAATTTCCCTTCGGGGTAACAAGATCAGGCATAAAACTAGGCCCATTTGTAATCTAGGTATACGGTTTATAAGATCAGGGCTCAAACCAAATATAACCAACGCTGGATCTAAATTGATCTCTAAACCAAAAATTCCCATCAATGCCAGCTCTACATTTTGCCAATAGCCCTTTAGCTGTGTGCACTCAAAAAACATATGCAGATCATCTGCTTCTATCATACCACGTTTAGGGCATCGAGGAGGTGGATCTGAGGCAAACTTGGCAATTTTTTGGGGAGTATAGTACAACCTATTAATAGTGAAAAAAAGATTTTTCTTCAGGGAGGTGGACTTAACAAACTTATATAGGTTTTTAATAGATAGGAAGTAAAGCTCTACAGAGCTATTCTCCAAAATAGATGAACCCCAAACAAGATATGGTGGAGGAAGCTCAGTATCCTCCCTATCTAGTAAACCTCTATACCATATCCCGACTTCCTTTTTCATGGGAGCTGGGTTTTGGAGCTTTAACTCCACCTCATAATTCCCGCTTATGTTCGTCTTTTCTGCCGCATACCATGAGCAGAGTTGTAAAAATTTAAAACAGGAGAAAGAATCCCCAATCTTTGCTCTCAAAACCTCCCAGGGTAGGACCCCGTCTGAAGATATTAGATCAGACCATATCTGGGTACCTGCACGCTCAATTGGATGGGCCAGGCTATCTTTTAAGCAGTCAGGAAGCCCCAGGGAGTCCCAGATTGGGGCAAAGTCTGAGTAGTATTTTATCCCCCAACATTGCTTTAAGATTTTGCCAAATGTTGAGTGCAGATCTAATCACCTTTAGGTGGACTTTCTTGAAGAACCTAGGGGCCCGAACTTATACAAAAATCCAGTCCCCCCCCCCTCTTGATTCACCATGGCATTCAGGATCCTCCCCCAGTTGTTATCAGTGGGGCTGGCCAGTAAGCAACGGATATTTTTAAACTGGAAGGTGAGGCAGTAACAGAGGATATCAGGTAAAGCTAAGCCCCCCTTAATTAGCCTTCTCTTTAGCTTCTTCCAGGATAGTCTGGAGCTCTTATTGGTCCAAATAAAACTCCCGATCTTGCTCTGAATTTTCCCAAGAAGTTTAGTGGGGAAGTCTAGAGGGATGGCACTAAACAGGTATGTCAGTTTAGGTAAAATTGCCATTTTGACTATGTTCACTCGACCATATATTGTAAGTGGTAGATTCCTCCACCTAAGGAAGAGATGGTCAATTTCCTTTGAAACTCTCCTCAGAGTGGCCAAGTGAATATTCGCCAAGTCCGGCTCTATACTTATCCCCAGGTATTTAAATCCAGCGCTGACACTCCTTTCCCAGCCTTCAATCCCCCAACACATTATTTCCGTCTTAGAAGGATTAACTGCATACCCAGAGTACCATCCAAACTCACATAAAGTATTCTCCACTTTAGGAAAAACCTCTGTAGGATTACTAGTATAAGCTAAGAGATCATCTGCATAGAGAGTGAGTTTAATACTGAGATCTTGCACTCGGAAGGGGGTAATTTGAGGGTCTAATCTGAGCGCTCGAGCTAGGTGTTCAATGTATATGTTAAACAACAGGGGTGAAATAGGACACCCCTGGCGTGTACCCCTCTGAATTTCGAACCTCGGTGTTAGTATCCCATTAAGGAGAATAGTGGCCGAAGCACCCTCATGGCATTTAACTAGTGATCTTATAAACATTGGGCCAAATCCCATTACTCTGAGGGTTTCCCAAAGGAAGATCCAACGGACGCGGTCAAACGCTTTGGCTGCGTCATATGCGGCCACCGTAAGAGGCTCTGCCCGTGCTACTGCGAGGTCTATACATCCTATTAATTGTAGGGTCTGTTCTTGTATATATCGTCCCGGAATGAACCCCTTTTGATCTATTCCTATTAATTGCGGTATCATCTTGACCAATGTCCCTGCCAAAATGCTAGTGAAGATTTTATAGTCTGCATTTAGCAGGGAGATTGGCCTGTAGGAATCTGCCTTTAGTGGATTTTTTCCAGGTTTTAGTATGAGCACGATTGTTGCTTCTTTCCAGGATGGGGGGATTCCCCCCTCCAATATATAAATATAATTGAATAGCTCATGTAGTCTAGGTATAATTATCTCATCCAGAACTTTATAAACTTCTCCTGGGAGGGCATCTGTCCCCGCAGCCTTTTTATATCCCTAGTCAATAGTGGTAAGGCTTTATATCTGGTACAACATCCTCTTTATATAATTGAGAGAATAAAGAAAGAAGGCATTGCTGCATATCTTCATGTTTGCTTGACGTTGCACCAGCCTCATCAATTATTAATTTATTGATATTATTCTTTGCTCTATCAGCTTTTATCTTCCAAGCTAGGGTATCACTTGCTCTTTCCCCGTATTCGTAATATCTCCATTCTATGCACCTCCCCTTGGGTTCTCAGTTTTTCTCCAAGCTCAGTTTTATACTCAGAGCGAACTTGGTCTAATTCCTTAAGAATTAGAGGGACTGCCTCAGGTTGACAGTGCATCCTTGCATTTTCCAGTCTTGATACCTCCATTTCCATTTTTTGGAATTTCAGCCTATCTTCCTTATTTTTAGAGGATATCAAACTATGGAATACCCCATGAATATAGGCCTTAAAGGCATCCCATACGTAGTCAGGAGATGTTGATCATACGTTGTCTAGGAAAAACCTGGCAGTTGATTCTTTAATGTCGCTAATTAGCTCCTGATTCAGCAGCATACCTCTATTTAACGTCCACCGAAAAGGGGGTTTAACTTTACTTCCCATATATACAAAAGTTATAGGGGCATGATCCGAAAGGATACATGGAAGAATAAAAATATCCACCACGTTTTCCAAGCCCACTCTGTCGGTGAGGATATAATCTATTCTCGAGGAATGGCCGTGCTTTTTGCTGAAATAGGTAAACCCAGATCCCGTTCCCTCCTTGACTTCCCTAACGTCTACCAGGCCAAATCGTGGATCATATTAATCATTGCTCGCCGTGTACGCGGAGCTGCCACATATTTACTCTGATTTGACCTGTCTCGAGCGGGGTTTAGAAGTACATTGAAATCACTCCCGATTATTACTGAGGTTGTAACCTCTGTCAGATTGGCCTGTACCTTGAGTAGGCAAGTGGGATCATCTAGATTAGGGCCATAGTAGGATACCATGGTGACTTCGTTCCCCCCAATACTGCCCGCACCAGGATCCACCTACCAGAGCAGTCAGTTAAGACAGATTTGATGGTACTATTAACTCCCTTTCTTATCAGAACAGCAACCCCCCTATTATGTGTCGTATGTTGAGAGCAGAGAAAGTGCTCTATCCATTTATATTTACTAAAGACATCCTTAGTCTCTAAGTAGCTTAGATGGGTATGTAACTGTTACCACGCAACTTTTAGCACGAAATACTTTTACAACGAAACTATTACCACGCAGGACCCTTTACCACGAATACCTTTACAACGCATTACACTACAACGCATATACTATTACAACGCATACCGTTACAACGTAAGTATAGGTAAGTTTATCTTTTTTTAAAAACATTTATTAGGGGTATTGGGTTTGGGTTTTGGGGTACAGGGGTGTTTTTAGGTTTCAGGGTTGGGTTTGTGTTTTGGGGTACAGGGGTATTTTTAGGTTTCAGGGTTGGGTTTGGGTTTTGGGGTACAGGGGTATTTTTAGGTTTCAGGGCTGGGTTTGGGTTTTGGGATACAGGGGTATTTATAGGTTTCAGGGCTGGGTTTGGGTTTTGGGATACAGGGGTATTTTTAGGTTTCAGGGATGGGTTTGGGTTTCGGGGTATAGGGGTATTTTTAGGTTTCAGGGTTGGGTTTGGGTTTTGGGGTACAGGGGTATTTTTAGGTTTCAGGGCTGGATTTGGGTTTTGGGGTACAGGGGTATTTTTAGGTTTCAGGGTTGGGTTTGGGTTTTGGGGTACAGGGGTATTTTTAAGTTTCAGGGTTGGGTTTGGGTTTTGGGTTACAGGGGTATTTTTAACATATATATTTACAAATCAATAAATACAAATTAATATAATTAATTAAAATATTTAATATTAAAATAATAATTTATTAATTTAAAAAAATATTAATAATAATTACATTATTTTAACATATTATATACTTACCTATACTTACGTTGTAATGGTATGCGTTGTAATAGTACCTGCGTTGTAGTGTATTGCGTTGTAAAGGTATTCGTGGTAAAGGGTCCTGCGTTGTAAAAATTGCGTGGTAATGGTCTGCGTGCTAAAAGTATGCGTGGTATCAACATATATCCGCTTAGATGTGTTTCCTGTATAAGAAACACCTGTGCAGCCGACTGTTCAAGATATTTCATAACCAGCCGCTGTCTTCTGCTGCACCGCAACCCATTGACATTCCATGAAATAAACTTTATCTTGGTACCAATCATTATTTCCTGCCAACCCCTTTCTCCCTCCTAAATCCGATGGCCCGAGCTGATATATTCAGTATTAAAAAAACAGGGTATGAGGACATTATTTTTTCATTTTTTCCCACTGCAACCCCACCCCTGCACCCCCCTACCCTTCCCACCCCTCTAACCGGTCAAACAACAGGGCAGAAATTGGAGCAAGATTTCTCCTGACAGCTTTGTTTCTCATCTCCAACCTATTGACCTTTCAGATACGAGTCTAGATCTTGATACTCGCCTGACTAACTTTAATGATCGGATCACTTCGGTAATCCACCTTATTGCCCCAGTCAGGCCCATAAAAACTGATCGCTCTGCCCCATCGGCCCCATGGTACTCTAATGATCTTCGAAAGCTTAAATCGGAATGTAAACGCCTTGAGAGACGTTGGAGAATCACCTTCTCACCTGACCGCAAATCCCTTTACAAGTCTGCTTTAAAAAACTACAGGAAGAAGATCATCGAACATAAAAGAATTTTTCTTGAAGAAAAAATTAATCGCTCCCAAGGCTCATCTAGGGAAATATTTGACACAGTCAGATCTTTTACGGATCCCCTAGCTTTAAAACGACCTCCAGTGGTGTCACAGATTCTTTGTGATAACCTTTCTGTTTTTTTCGAGAACAAAATAGCCACTATCTATGACTACTTCCCTAGCAATACTCTTGTAAATAAAAGCTCCATCAACCCCCCTGCCCCTGGCCCAGAGTGTACGTTCTCCGACTTTGCAGAGATTACTTTGGAACAATCCCTTATGGAACTTCTTAAAAGCAAATCCGTCTCTCCTCTAGACCCATGGCCCGCTAAGCAATATAATTCCTTAGCCCCCATTCTTAACCCCACCCTGAATGGGATCTGGAATGATTCCTTACAGTTGGGAGTATTCCCAGATTCCTGGAAACGAGCACGACTAGTCCCTATAATTAAGAAAGCTAGTGCCGACCCAAATGAGCCCTCCAATTATAGGCCAATTTCCTTGCTACCAGCCCCTGCTAAAGTACTCGAAAGACTCGCTCAACAACAATTAGCGGGTTTTCTAGAAACATCAGGTGCTTACCATGATTCTCAGCACGGCTTTAGGCCAGGATACAGTACTGAGTCGGCACTAATCGAGATGTCAGATGCAGTACGATGGAGGATGGATGAGGGATCAAGAGCGGTGTTGGTGCTGCTGGACTTGTCAGCAGCATTCGACACCGTCTCCCACCCCCTCCTCCTTGAACGCCTCCAATCGAAGGCTAACCAGGGTACGGCCTTAAAATGGATTTAATCTTTTCTGTCCAACCGGACCCAGGCAGTGTTCACTTCCCCATTCACCTCAGAAAGTCGTCCGCTTCGGTGGAGAGTCCCTCAGGGCTCCTCGCTGAGCCCTCTTCTATTTAATGTTTATTTTTCTCCCCTTTTTGATATCATCGTCCAAACTGGTATAAAGGTCACCTCTTATGTTGATGATATCCAGCTTTTGTTTTCATTTAACAGTATCACCCCCACAACCTTTGATCCCCTAAAAAACTGCTTCCGCACAATTGCCCAGTGAATGGACAATAATTTCCTAAGGCTGAATGCAGGAAAAACGGAGGTTCTCTTTTTCCACCAGCCGACTCCACTTGACCCTAACATCTGGTGGCCTCTCGATTTGAGTGCCCCCCCTTTTCCTAAAGATTCTGTGAAAAATGTAGGAGTTAGATGGGACTCCAACCTCACATTCCACCATCAAGTTCATACAGTCTCCGCAGCATGTCTCGCCAAGATTAGAATGATAAAAAAGTACATCCATTTTCTGCCTAGTAACACCAGGAAGATTGTAGTACAGGCGCTAATTACTTCGCACCTGGACTACGCCAACGGCCTTTATACTGGCCTGTCTGTGGGTCTTTGTCATCGCCTCCAGACAGTCCAAAACGCGGCGGTGCGACTGGTTGGTGGTATTCCCTTAC
The DNA here is from genome assembly GCF_964261635.1 of Lissotriton helveticus. Classification (NCBI taxonomy): domain Eukaryota; kingdom Metazoa; phylum Chordata; class Amphibia; order Caudata; family Salamandridae; genus Lissotriton; species Lissotriton helveticus. Next base: position 1,509,048,520 of record NC_136068.1, on the reverse strand, counting down.
GTGAGCACATTTCTCCCCACCGTCGCGAACTTCACTGGCTACCGATACACAAAAGGGCAGAATTCAAAGCTCTGGTATTGGCTCATCGGGCGTTGAGAGGCAAGGGCCCTGCTTATCTCTCCACCTGCTTGATTCCTTATAACAACATTAGGACTCTACGCCCCTCCTCAAAAAATCTCCTTACTGTTCCCAGATTCAGGAAAACTCGCTCAGGCGGGAAAACTTTCCCAGTGCTGACCTCGGCCCTCTGGAATAAGATACCAAATCATCCGGCTGATCAAGGATGAACAACCCTTCCGGAGAGCCCTAAAAACTTACCTGTTCTGCTGATCATCTTTCTCTTTAAATAAACATCTCAGTCAGCATGTAATCACACAGGAGCACCGGGACACCCCGTTGGGGTAGCTGTGCGCAATACCAAAATACACTAAATAAATAAATAAATAAATAACCCATTGTGACCCCTCCAACCCAGTATACCCCTGGGGAACCCTCCCTTTTCTCTTGGGCATACACCCTCGGCCAGAGCTCTACTTGTAAATGTCCTAACCTATTCTCTTAAAGAGAGGATCCTATCCCTTGCCCTAAAAGAAGGTCAACTGAAATGTAACTCAACTTCCACCTCATTCTCTTTTTCTATTCGGTCAGATGTGTCCCATCGAACAGCAACAAGGCAGTGGGAACTGGGCAAAAGGATGGCTATATTGAATCAAGTAGGCGGCAAGACCCAACTTAGATTTCCCACATCTTTACGTATTATGTGGGACAACCATATGTACAATATGCGGCACTTGGAGGAGGTTTATTCTCTAATAGAAAAGATTAGAAAGAGAGGAGGTGGGAGGGAAGATACAAACCACGGCAGTGGGGGAGGAGGAGCTGTTAGCAAAGTATAGCAAAGTATAAACATGATGATGTATATAGATTCTTATTAGAGTAATCTAACTTCCTACTTGAATGTAGTTCAAATAGACTTTATTTCGGTCAGAATGACCTAAAAAAGTACAGCACACAATATATAATTACATGACAAAGAAAAAAATAGAACACACTCAGGAAAACATTTGCATAACTAAGACGCTTAAATTGTGCACTAACAGTCCTAAAAAAAAGAAGATAAAAACTCGGTACTAGCCACAAGCGTGATTCCATTTTGAGCAATGCATGAGATTTTGGGATACAGGTAGGCGAAACTTAACAGGAAATTTGTTGAAAGTGCGCAGTGCAATAAATAAATAAATTAGCTAAAAGTGGAGACAAGTAAAAACAAAGATTATTGCAAAAAAGTTTTTGGCTATGAAAAGCAATTCTGCTAGAAATAAAATTTCAGAGAAGAACTGACATTAGATCATTTCTATAAATAAAGCTTCAGGGCAAAACTGTCATTAATCATTACTAGAAGTCAGGTAAACCCTTCTCGTGCACCACATTGAGAACAGGAAACCTGCTACAGAATACACTATCGGAATGCTCGAGTCGGTTTTCAGTATCCTGAAGACTTTGTGACAGTGCCTGCTGCCCAGGTTCCTGCAAATCTGAACCAACCAGCGCTTCCTTGCTCTCCTATAGCCCGAACAACCAAAGAAGACGTGGAGCTCAGATTCTTCAAGGTGTTCACAGGCCGGACAGTTAATCATAGATTGATCTGTCCATTTAGATGTAAAACAGCGAAATGGAAGCACCCTCTATATCTGAATTGTAAATAAAGCTTCCTTGCTGCTGGTGGATTTATGAGATCAATTGCCGGCTCAAAGCAAGGTATATCTTTAATGTCCAGGAACCCAGAGGAAAGTTTCCCGATTCTAGTAAGTGTATGCAGTTGGGTCAGTCTATACTCTTTGTAGAGTGCCTTCAGTTGCTCCTTAGATATTGACGGGCAGGCTGACTCGGGGCAAGACCAACAGTCCCCTAGACCCATGTTGGTTAATAGGAGTTTAATGTATGAGAACCAGGGGATCTTTGCAGCGCCACGTGCCCTGAAAACTTCTGATAGTTCCTCCCTGTACGATGTAAGTTCTGGAGTTGCCCACAAGCGGCGCCAATACATTATAGGTTTGGCACCTGCTACTTCAGCTATTGCCGTTATGCCTTTGTCAAGCTGTAACGGAACCAGCGGGCTACTACATGGCAATCTAAATAGGTGTCTTAGATATTGGTTTTCCACCTGCGTTAGCTTCCTCATATTTAGGTGGCCCCAAAGCTCTGCACCCTATAGTGCCCCTCCTCTTGCCTGCGCCCTGTAGATTTCAATTGCGGGGCTTATGGTTCTTTTGCTGGAATTGTTAAAAACCCTCAAAATGCCCCCTGAGGATTGTGCTAATTTTAACGTGGACTTAGTGATGTGGGGCCCCCAATCCATAGATTCAGAAATCGTGATGCCTAAATATACAAAGGATGACACTCTCTCAAGGGGTTTGCGTTAAGGGACGGATTGGGGCGTGTACTTTTTGGGCAATTGAATGCCATAAATTTTGTTTTCTGCAGATTAATTTCTAAGCCCCTGTCACTGCAGAACCGCTCAAATGTATCCAGAACCCTTTGTATACCCATAGGGGATTTGGAAACCAGTAGGGTGTCGTCGGCAAACATCATTACGGAGATTCTACGGGAGGCTAACTTGGGTGCATCAAGATCTTTTTCGGCTGATAGGGCGTCGATCAGACCATTAATATAAAGGCTGAATAAGGTTGGCGTGAGCACGCACCCCTGTCGTACACCGCGATTAATTGGTATAGGTGCTGTTAGGTTACCCTCCTTACCATACCTTACTTGAGCATAATTGTCTTCATGTAGCCGTTTAAAGAGACATATTAAATAATCAGGGACCCCCAGCTCTCCCAATACTGACCCCCAGCTCTCCCAATACTGACCATAATTTCTCCCTGGGCACTAAGTCGAATGCAGATCGCAAGTCTACGAAGATCAAGAAGAGGCTGCCCCCCTGCATGCTTACGGTCTTCCAGTACAACAGTTGTAATCTTAGTACTTGGTCCAGGGTCGACAATTTTTTTCCTGAACCCAGCCTGCAGGGGAGACAGTACCCTCTTCTCTTCCATCCAAGACTGCAATCTGTAAAGGAGGACACGTGCAAATACTTTCTGGGAGATATCTATTAGACTTATAGGTCTAGAATTGCTTGGGAGACAAGGGGAGCCCTTTTTAAAAATCTGAATTATTTCCGCCCCAAGCCAAGTTGGGGTGATTTTCATGCCTTGTAGAATTGCACTAAAGAGCATCCACAAATATGGGGCCCAAATTGTAGGTTCAGACCTACAAACATCTCCAGGGATTTTGTCCAAGCCCGGGGCTTTCCCTGGGGCAATTCTGACTATTGCGGCCTCTACTTCTTTTAAGCTGATGTTTTGATCCACAGCTCTGTTGGTCAGGAGAAGTGGATCCGTGTAGACTACAGGACAGGTGGCTAAAAGGTCACAGCCATAGGCTGGTCCATTATCAGGTTCCTTAGCATAGAGTGATTCAAAATGGTCCCTCCAAATCTGTTCATCTAAGTTAGGCTAAACAGCAATTTGAGGAGCTGTTGTACCAGAATTACCAAGACCCCAGAACGTCCTCATATCTCTATCCCCTAAAGCAATTTTTAGTGAGGCCTAATTCCCATCTTCCAATCTACGTTTTGCATCCTTTATAATCCATTTGTAGTTTGCTATCGCCGGTCTTATGGTGAGGCAATCTCTGGATCTGATAGCTAATACCAGAGCCTTTTTTGCCACTCGACAAGAGCTATCAAACCATGGGTGGGAGGGAATCTTGTTAATGTGAGGGCCTTTTTTATGGGATAGGAAAACTCAAAAGTAATTTTTCCTAATGAAACATAATTCAGTTGGGCCATTTGTAGGTCTATGCCCTCCTCGATCTGGTTTCATAGGTTGGACACATCTCAGAAAACTGGCAAAAGGGCGTCATAGAGACTGCCCAGTATATTGGACCATTTCACCTTCCTCCTGCAGTTCGAGGTCACCACCATGGAGTCTGGGGGGTTATTTATAGTGGAGAGACCACCCGTACTAAGTGCTTGGAGTTCTACTACTAATGCAGAATGGTCACTATCATGAGGGGGGATTATTTTGAAGTCCAACAACCTGTCCCAGAAATATGTATTAATAAAGATATAGTCCAATATGAAACCGCAATTTTTGCTATGAAATGTGTAGCCATTTGATGATTCAGATGGCGATCTCCCATTGCAAGCTCGAAGAGAATGCCTTAATGAGAGACAGCTCATCTGAATCACCTACTTGAATGAGTGAAGAAGTGTAGAGCTGAGGCTGGCACCATTTAGCATGGTTTTGTATATCGTATTTTTTCTTTCTTTTCCTTTTTTTTTTCTCTCTCTCTATCTATAGCCACACACCGAGAGGGAGCTCTGACCGATGGTGTATGCCCTGCATATATTATTTTTACAAATTAAGCCAACTGTGGGCCGTGAACCTTGCACCCTCTTTAGTGGAATTCTAGCAGATTAAGACTTGAGCTCCTCTTCTGAAACAGTAAATGTTCATTAGCCAAATGTCATCACAACAATTGTGTTTTTATTGTCCATTTATTGTCCATTATCAAATATATTATTCAATCTCTATTAAGAAACTACCTTATTGGCATTCTTCTGGAGTTGGAATAACTTTGTGGTGAGTAAAGCATGGGTAGGAGTGATAATAGTTTGCTATAGTGTCCAGGAATCTAGGAGTACCTTATAACCAGAGTGGGTAAGTTGGCACAGAAAGAACGTCCGGTATGAATTTCAGAAGCATATCTGAGCTACAGAAAATTGCCCTTTATCTATGCCGAAACAGTAGTGTGAAGTGCATGTAACCGGACAAACAAAATCAATTATTGCAGTTAATTAATACCATAATATTTTACGCAGCTTGACAAATAAATATGTTTAAAAAGAAATTTCAGATTCATTAAATGTCAGCAGCTTTTTTCCGGAATTAAATTACATTTTGAATGTTTTTCAGTTAAAATACCATGGCTTAAACATAAATAGTGGATACTTGCATGTTGTACTATTCATTACAGTCAGTTCCAATGTAGTAGCTTTATCGGTTTGTTTAATGACAATTTGTGTTCCTGCCTTTATCTATTTTAAAGTGCAAGCCTGTTCATGCTAAATCACCATGAGACTAAAAAGTAATTATATAATTTAAAAAACAGTGCCTCTCCTATATCACCGGTTTTCAAATTTTCCTACTGATATGATCATATCTGGTCTTTTAAATATGCATTTGTGATAGCATTAAAACCGGGGTACAGCTAACACGGCAGGGATCACGTTTAAGTCGTAAACAGATTAAATAATCTTCACCAATCCCTTTGCTGTCAGTAACTGGTCCACTTTAAGGAAAGTTTTTATAAAAGCGGATATTATTTGAGGAGTATCCTTTTCATGCAAAAACGCAAGGCATGTCTTTTAAATACGATCTTACATTCAGTTAGTAATTTGGGACAGATTGATAAAATATGTGCTAGGGTTTCCTCATATCTTTGACATAGTGTGCACTGGGTATACTGTGGTTTCGATTGCCATTTGGGGATATATGCTAATGTTTGACATATGCCAAATCGTAGCTGAAGTAGTTTATTTTTGTAAAATGATATTAATAATGTTGTTAAATATATCTGTGGGTGAGGTTGTTTGTAAGAATCAATTATTGTCCAGGTGTGTCTTCTTTTACTGTAGTCCTCTTTATCTTTGTGCCATTACAACATCCTCTTATTTGTTTGTTAATAACTTTCTCGCAGACTCCCCTGGCTCCTTTGTTTTCAGGTCCTTTAATGCTGTCTCGAGAGCCCGGGCCCCAATATTTGAATTTGATTGTGTTTTATTTTGGATTTCTTCCCACAGCAGGACACACAGTGTGATTTCACCAGACGCCCGTTGACATATATTCAACAATGAGGCAGCCTGTCTGGACCAATGTTTGTTTGACCAGCCCAAATTCTAATTGAATCTGTGCCGGTGACTAACCCTGGGGAAGATGAAACAAAAGCCGAAAAAGACATGTGAACAGTTTTCTTTATGACCTAAAAGTTACTTATGAGAAATACAAATACTTTACTGTACCTGTGGTAAATCTTCCTCAACAAACCGAGGGAACACAATAGGCACAAGTCAATGTTTTCCCAAGGTATTTTATGATTAAACTTTTGGCTGGCAGCAGAGCCTGAATTTATGGTTTACTTGTGTGTGTCAAGGTATGAGGCAAAATCAGCTTAAATATAATTTTAATTAATTTAAACTTCAAATCAAGTTTTATTAGAAACAAAATGTTATACTAACTAATTGCCATAAGGATTAGAGGAGGCAAACGTATGGATCAAAATGTGTTGTAAATTAAGTAAGTCAAATCAACAAAACCCAAATTGAATAGCAATATTTTTTTGAGTAATGCCAGACTACCAAGAGTGTTTTTTGCATAAGAGGTTATTCCCCATTTACAAAGCAGTATAAATGAAAATGACAGGGAAAATGGAAATGTTGCCTGGAAACACTTAATAGACTATAAATGTATGTGTGCTAATATCGCCCACAATGCAGTAGCATGAATGCCCATACAGTAGTATGAAAGGCAAACAACATTCTACAGTGCACATAACTTATTTCAAAAACATTTGAAAGCTCGACATTGCCCATTATCTGTTTAGTAATTATTTCATATATGCAGGCGCAAAACCAGAACACTCTAAAAGCAATCAGAGCCAAATATGGCAGTTAGTTGTAGTAGTAGCTACTAAGATTCCTCAGCATAATCACTGCATATTGCTTAATCAACAGTCTAGTTATGAAACCTGCACATTTCAATTGCAATCGGATCTGAGTGGTAGAACGTCCTTGCTGCAGTAGCTTCGACAATCTATGATTTTTATTGCCAAAATTTTCTTTTTAGTAAGCAACACGTATGTATTCTGAAACCTTGCATTTTTTACTACATGTTATGTATCTTTTAAGTTTACCGATTGATGGTAAAGTATTTTTATTTTGTGCTTTTATGGTCAATACCATGACTGAATAAAGATTATTGAAACAAAACGACTACACAAATTAAATATTTGTCTTTTATTACAAATAATCGAATGCCATTTACTCTCCTTCAATAACCTGTTTGAAAACAAATTCATGATAATCGCTCTGAAAATGTATTATGCAAAATGTGTAGCAGGTAACTCATGTAACATGCTCCTATTTTGAAATGCTGATGACATTCACAAACCACTCAGTCTTCAACCTGATGGTTAAAGATGTTGCCAGAAAAACAGAACTGCTATGCACGGTTATCTGATATTTATTACCTCTCCATGCTAAAGTCATTGACTTAGAGTTTGCAAAGGCTTAGCTGAGGTCATGGACACAAAGGTTTTGATTAGCTGATCTCAAGTAAGCATTTTCTCTACAGCTGCCATTCTAGGATGGAGTAATGGCCCCAACATATGGGTACAATTAAAAGCTTCCCTGATCCGACCGGCCTCAGTGAAGAGATGTTTAGAGAGAAGGATAAGAAAAAGAGAGGAAGAGGCAGTGAGAAGAAGAGAGCGAGGGATGAAGAGGAAATGGGACACGGGGGATAAGGGAAGACATAAGATAGGAAATGAGGGAGGCAGAGGAAGGATTCTGACGCTAGTCAACCCTGGGAGAGGAGTTTGAATGCTACAGTGCTTCTTTTTGCATTTGGCATTTGTATTTTTGCATTGTATACTGCGATACACTGCTGACATAGGATAACTGGACATCTTTGAGAGATGACGGGAAGAAGGACTGATAAAGCCACGACAGGAGGGACATGTTGGGAGAGGGAGCACACTGGGTAAGGATAATTAGGGGGAGTTAATGAAGGAAAGGCAGAGGGACGTGGAAGGACAGGAACATGAAGGTAAGTATCTGGTGCCTCATCGATGAAGGCCTTGCACCACCAGTGCGTCACTTTTTCCCATTTTAAAAGTGACGCACCGGTGGCGCAAGGCCTTCATAAATAAGGCCACTAGTGGGGAGGATGCAGGGACAGAAAGAGAGATATAGAGGACGGGAAGGAACAGAAGAGAAGAGCATAGAGATGGCAGAAGTAGGTTGTGTGCCTCTCTCCTAAACCCTTTTCAATCCCACCAGTATCAATTCCATAATTCCTTTCTCCTTAAACATCCAATGTCCATTTGTACCCATCTGCTAGTACCAGACACTGAGTAGCATTGCATAGGGATTGACAACACCACGCAGGGATAACTGTTCTCAGATTACAAAACACAAGAGCTTGTGCTGTTGGTCTGAAATCAGCTTCATGAAGGAAGGGGGGGGTCCCTTTTCAAGAGGAGAGCCGGTAACATGTTCTTTTGGTGTTCTTGATGACGTGTTCTTTCAAGGAAATGTTTGTGTCAATGGTGAATACAAACAATTTCATATTAGCTGTCAGTTGGGCAGAGAAGCTCCTTAGGTCCAAGTCCAACACCTTCACTTGAATCCATTGTTTTTTGGCAGTAGCGGTCGCCAGTAGGTGAATAAATAAAACGAAATTCGTTTTATTTATTTAAATGTTTACTTACCTGTAAAACTCTGTAATCCATACATTACTACCCCCCACCCTGCCCCTCCTCCTGCCCACGTCACTGCCCTACAGAAACACTTACTGCCGACCGCTACTGTTGTTTGGTGCTATTGCTGGACAGGAAGAATCCAGTTTTTGTAGAATCTGAATCAGCTCGGGGCAGGTACTCCTTTGTAGGGGACTATGTAGGCTTTGTTCAGCCAGCCCCACATTCCACTTTACTTTGCTCGATGTTCAGGCTTTGTCAGGGTGAAAAACTAAAAATGTGATTTCTCCTGGCGACGCAATAAGTGGCAAATTACTTTGTGATTCACATTGCTTTTTTATGCACCTGTAACTCAGAGATAGACATGCACATACTCAGGAAAAAAGGTTTCACGCTTGTCATTTTACTTACTTACACACAGGTTTCTTTGTGAATGAATCCACCGCTGTGAGAGGAGAGTGGGTGCTCTAGGCTTTTAATATTGTGGAAATTACTGTACACTCATAAAAACCCCTTTCCTAGGCAAATAAGGGAGATTGAACAACTTAGAAACTGGAAATTGCGCTAAGGAAGGTTTTTAGGGCAAAGCAGCTTGTTCTGATGATTTTTGCGTTGGCAAAGGGAAATTAAGTTCCATCGGGGTGGGGTCGAAGTGGTCCTTTTTCTGCAATCCCTTGAGGCATTCTACAGACTGTAAAATGCCCTTAAAGGGGACCAGTGTGTAGAGTGAGAAAGGTTTCATTGTTTTTCCGATTGAACAGTACAATGGCTTGAACAACATTCCTGAAGTCACTGTCTTGGAGGAATGGTTTCACTTTCTTCGTTATTGAAAACTGGTATCAGTCAGTCTTACTTTTCTTGATGTGCTTCATGACGGTAATGCAGTTGTATAGGTCGAATCCAAGTGGCATGGTGTTGGATGAAAGCTGGCATTTGATTCTATCCAGATTCATGTTGATGTGCAGCGTTTGAACTAGTGGTTGGTTTTTGCTCTGAGCACAGCCCGGCCAAGTACCATACATCAAGCATTAGACCAAAGCATTTCAGTGTGGTAATCCAGATCACCGCACTGAAATGCAAATTCACGCACCCTCATGTCAAGAGGAGCGCTATTAGCACCACTGAAGAAAGCTATCTGGCAGTGCGGGTTCCCCGCTGATCAGTTTCTCTGACGTCACCCTCCTTTGCTGCACAGTCTCTACTCTCAGTTTCAGTTCTGCAGGAGCACCTGAATGGATTAAACAAGCCTACCCTGATCTCTCACCATCTGACAATGGGGCAGGGAGGAGACCATGAGCAGGGCTGTTTCTAGGATTTTTTGGGCCCCTGGCGAAGTGGAGTGTGCCAGGCCCCTCTAATTTACATAAGTGAGTCCTTCAGGGCTCTGGAAGCTGCCATGTGCAGACTCCTCCTGGGCCACAGCTCTCCTCTCTGCCACCTACAAGTGCCTCTTTCACAGTTCATATTGTGCAGAAGGTATAAGGCTGAAAATGGGTGCCCCGCAGTGTCTCTCAATGGACAGCCAGGCTGGAGGCCTAATTTCAGGACACACCTGCAATTAGGCCTCCTTGCAGCTGACACAAGATGAAGTGCTCCCCTTCCCTGGGCTTCCCCACACCATCTCTGAGAGGCCCAAGGAGGGGGCCACCTCCTGAAAGCCCAATTGCAGACAGACACCTTTCTTCGATTGGGATCGGCATTAGCATAAGAGGTGTGGTGGGGTGTTGCACTGGTGCAGGCCCCATGCTAGTGGACTGAGAACGAGGCCCTGGGCAGATGCCCATACTGCTCATGCCTAGCGCCGGCCATGGCCCCGAAGGACCAGACTATATGTATGTGACCACCCAGGAGCGACTTTTTGGGCCCTTAGAGTCAGCCCGAGTAGGCCCCAGAGCCGTGCTCATTGAGCTTTAGGAACACTGGGCCCACACCTAAGGATTCCATGCCCTCACTGTGTGCGCCTGTGGAGGGTCTGTGGTGACTTGTGCTGTTTCTCTTATAAGAAGTGCTTTGAAAAGGCAGTTACTGTCCGGTACTGAGTCCCTGCACTTCTCAGCACCTATGCAATACATGTAATGGGGAGAACCGGGACTTCTCAGCAGCAAACAGGTACTCTAAAGAATGAGTACCCACACTGTTATATTTCCTTTTAAAGCACTGCTTATAAGGGGGGGTGGGATTTAGTGAAATGTTGGTATGTATGCTGGTCTGAGGCGGATGAAGTGGTACAGCACAGTTAGTAGATATGGTCAGTGGTGAGGGAAGTCACACTACCCAAGCAATAGGGCTGTGTCACTCTGGGGGCCACGAGCTGATTGATTGCATAAACCCTGACCACATTAACGGCAATTATTCCTGCCTGCCCTGGCCCCCAGTAATTGCAGCCCGCGGATGTAAAATTATAGGACAAGATGTCTCCTCCTTAACCTCCCCGACATTGATCCCCGTTGAGTGTATGGAGGGTGTAAGACTGTGCGATGCAGTCTAGTGTTTGGGGGCGGAGTTAGAGCAGGGACAGGGAACAGTATGGATGCAGAATAAAGAGCACGTGAAATGCAATATAGTGCAGTGTCGTTATTGTGGAGCATGACGCTGCAGCTGGCGACGAGGGTGGGATCGAGCGCACTGTGCACCTGGCGCTGATCCCGTGAAGCTGTTGACCCTGTCCCTAGAGGTGCGAGCAGATGGTCACTGCTGTGACTATGGCACCACAAAGAAGCTCGCGGTGGTAATTGAGCCTACGGAAGTCACTCACGGTCGAAAAGCTCCGCAGCTGGGAAAGCTGTGTGGAATGCTGAGCCAGTGTGAAGCTCTGTGCCTGGAGGCCGTGTCGAACACAGTGCCGTCGGTGTTCGCTCGCTGAATGCAGCTACGCCAGATGCGTGAGGAAGTGGAGATGTGGTAGCGACGTCGGGAGCCTACCCCGGTCCTACCTGCTGAGAAGACATCCTGATCGAGCGGCGATCGCGGAGAGCGGAGGCCCTGGCATCCTTCATGGACCTTGCCCGCCCGGTGAGTGTCTGAAGCTGCAGGTGATTGAATGCCCGGTGAAGGAGCCAAATCTCGTGAGAAACGAGATTTCAAGTGCGGCGGTCATCTTGAGGTCAGGCTGGTCCCACCAATCCCCTGTTGAGGCCAAGGAGCGGCCATTTTGAAGTCAGGCAACTTCCAGTTTTGCTATCAAGCACAAGCAAGTGCAAGAGTTCACAATAAATACGCACGAGTAAATGCAAAAGGGAAGCCAGGAAACAAGCACAAGCCAATACAAGAGGCTAAACAAGTAAACAAGCACAAGGAAATGCAAGAGGTGAAATAAGAAAGCAAGCACAAGCGAATGCTAGAGATAGACACAAAACAAACACGAGCGAATGCAAGAGGTGAAATAAGAAAACAAGCACAAGCGAATGCAAGAGATAGACACCAAACATGCACGAGAAAATGCAAGAGGTGCAGTAAGAAAACAAGCACAAGCAAATTCAAAGAGATAAACAAAGGCAGCAGTAAATACAAACAAGCACGAGCCAAGACAAGACTGAACTAAACAAGCACAAGTAAATGCAAGTTTTAAACTTGACAAACACCAGCAAATGCAAACTTCAAATGTAAACAAACACCAGCAACTGCAAGTTCTGAAGCAAATAAGCACGAGCAAATGTAAGCATCAGACGTAAACAAGCACAAGGAAACGCAAAGTGTGAACACAAGAAGCACAAGTAAATACAAATTCTGAATGCCACACACACAAGCAAATGCCAATTGCGAATGCAACAACCACCAGCCCATGCAAGTGTCAAACGCAACAAAGCCTGAGCAAATACAAGTCCCAAGCTAAACTTCCAGCACCAAGTGAAAGTTAGCAATTGAAATCAAAGGAAACCAAGAAAATGAATGATCTAGAAACACGAGTAAACAAGAATCGAGGAAGCTTCCGTTCATCAATTAAGTGACTGGTAACCTGCACTAGTCCTGAAAAGGAATATGAGAACAAGACGGCGACATCGCCAAGTACCAGTGCTGAGGAAGCACAAAACACTTGCAGCTAGCACGCTACATTACAGAAAGCAGGAATCCCTGAGACACGAACCGCGCATGCTGCAGCTGAGTATCAGCCATATGGAACTCACTGAGGTCTACTGAGCCAGTCACGCTGAGGGTGGACACCAGGTTGGTAGTGAAAGGGAAAGGTGAAACTGGTGGACACACATTACAGTGGCATACGAGGACTTGCCCCCATCATGTCAGTGCGAAAGGAAACACATAAATCTAAACCCTGCATTGGAATACCACCCCCAGTGACACAGACCAGTAATCAGAGTTTGGGTCCCAGATGGAACCGGTGGCTGGAATCACTGGATGCATTTCTTGAAACAACCGGAGAGCGAACAGATGGCAAATGTCTACTGCTACTACTTCAACTGGTGGGTCACGAAGGCCGACGCCTAATCATAACATTTTCAGCAAAGGACACAGAGACATATAGAAAACTCAAAGAGAGGCTACGTGCTCATTTCAACACAAAGGAAGACGTAGATCATGAACGCATCGTCTTCAACGCAGCACGGCGGGAACCAGGGGAATCAGTACCAAACTTCATAACAAGGTTACAAAAGTTGGTACAATAATGCCAATTCAATACATTCACAAATGAGGAAGCAATTCGTATCGGGGCAATTGAGAGCTGTTCACAACCAGACACACAGCGCAAGATACTTCAAAGGCAATTCTCGCTAAAGGAAATCATCAGGAGAGCCGAAGCTGGAGAGCGAGCCAAAGCAAGAGAATCGTCAAGAGAATTGCGCTTCCATGCAAGAAAGGAAGAAAAGAGAAAGGAGACATCTCTCATGTCAGAGCATAAAGCCCAAGAAACCAAGTACACTAGAAAGAGGGAGGGTAAAGGCAAGCCAGAGACAAGACATCATGAAAGACAAAGTGACATGAAACACTCTGATTCAAACATACACAAGACAAGGGAAGATGGCCAACAAAAGACCAGGACGATCCAGGGTTATGACAGTCTATCTGATATAACCTCATTCAACGTATGTCACAAACTAATCAAGTGGGACACACCACACAAATGGAACAGTTGAAAGCCTGCTCAACAAGTGTGAAGGAATGACAAATGACAAAAAAAAAACTGGACCAGTCATGTCAACCCTGGAAACTGGTACATGAACACACCGAGCAACCCATTGCTCATTAAACTTCGTGGACGAGTCAGAAGAAGTATCCAGCCGTGGAAAACATCACTCCCATGACACAGACATCAGTGCACCCAACAAGCGAGACAAAGAAGAAACAAACCGCATAAGACGGGGTGATTCACTCAGACACCAGAAAGGGATAGGCAAATATACTCAGGACACCCGTGACAACGAGGGAAATGAGAGGAGACAATTAACATTATACGAGTGGGGCAGAGACAAAAGGCCCTGGGATCCAACAAAAGAAATAAATGCTTGGCTAACAAACAATCTTTCCACTGTAGCAGCTGCGAAAGACATGTCTAGAGACGTACCCCAAGAAATGTCCCAAAGATAGCTCCGACTCTAAGAGCAGTTCGTCACGGCCTACCAGCTCAATAAATTTATCAGTCAAAACACACTTGAAAGAATGGTCTCAAAGGAAATCAGCAAAAGACTCCCCTGATTCAGAAGGCATGTCGGTACGATCACTCGGGTCAACAGAATCAAGTTCACGACAACGCCCATGGCATCAATCACCTGAACGCACACTGGACTCAGAGAACTTTCTGCCCGTCCAAAGCAACATATCTCACGCCGATGGCTCAGAATATTTGATCACCCCATCCGGCAACTTGTCATGTCAGTTGCAGTTATATCCAGACCTGAGTAGTGTACCGTCATCCATGACGGGGTCTGCGAGGTTGACTCCAAGGGCTTTCAGAAGAAAAACAAACATATGGGATGCTACACACTGGTTTGGGAAACGACTGTCCCATCACTCTGTCAGGAAGGTAAAGTATGTTGACAAAGATAGATCCTCATCAAGAAGACAAAAGGGGACGAGAGCGGAGCCTGCACATACCCGGGTGGTCAAAGAGTTCAACAATCCAGAGCGCGAGTGGGAGCTGGTAAGACAAAGAGAGCCAGCAAATGGGTCTCAGAACCGAACCAGGACCATCAGTTCGGATAATGCCTTACTGTCTGATACGACGGAGTGCGAACATGAGGACATTGTAGCTCCTGACCGAAAGGACAAAAGAAGCGAAACTACAAGCGGATGCTTGGAAAAACAAGCGCCACAAAGGAAGACAGACTGCTACTACCGAGCCGAGCCATTAGCAGTCACACTGCGAGAAGGAACCGTGATGACTGAGGAATCTGAGAATAAGAGCAAGGACGTTCGTGTTAAGATAACAGAAAGATTGACCAAAGACAGGACCACCGCTGACTCTACACTATTGTTGCTTGAAGAACGAACTGAATTTGAGCTCATACCTGGAGATGTATCTCTGCGGCCTGAACAGACTGTCCGCCAACTTGTGCGGCTGATTGCAGAATTACGAACATGGTGGAAATCAAGTTCATTTTGTTAAGAAAGGGGGAGATGTAAGACTGTGCGATGCAGTCTAGTGTTTGGAGGGTGGAGCTAGAGCAGGGACAGGGAACAGTATGAATGCAGAATAAAGAGCACGTGAAATGCAATATAGTGCAGTGTCGTTATTGTGGAGCACGACGCTACAGAGGGGAAGGGGGTGAGGGGTCCGTGTCCTGTCACGGTGAGAGCAGGCGCTGAGTGCCTTTAACAGGTGCACGGCTCTCAAGTCAAGGTGCCACGGCATGTGCTCCCACCATGACTTCAATCTACTGCCCCCAGAAAAAGTAGTCCTATAGAAATAGAGCTGCCTGGATTACGCTGGCCGCGTGTGCCCACCCTCCTGAAAACGTCTCTTTCACAGTGGCATACCGCGCATCTGACAGGCAGCTGCAGCCCTGGCATGGAAACCTCGAATTCATTCACCAACTGCAATCTTTTCATGTTTTTAGTTGCGAAAAACCCATGTGGTCAGATGCTGCTGTTTGTTGTAAGGACCCCTTTACAGTGGACACGACACCCAGATCCTCAAATAAAAAAATAACCATTTATGGAGCGCGCCCTCCGTAAATGTTTTAAGGGCTTGCGAAGTGATACTCTCACCAGGCTACACCTTGAATCGCCACGTCGTCTGTCCTTCTGATAAGGTCAGCAAAATGGACTTTGTTTACACATATTATGTGACTTAGAAGTGCAATTGAATTTACTGAACAGCAAGACATAAAGATACCTTATCATCCTTGCAGAGATTACATGCAGATCTCTCCTGCATGTGCAAAAAAGACTGTAAATCATGGAAGAAAAAATGCCACGCAGCAGCACAAAATACCGAATAAAATCGGCCAATTAAAAGACAGCAGAAGAGGCATCTATATTCACCAGCAGAAAGTTAAAATTCGGTGTTTCATTTCCGCCTGGGGTTGACTTCACACTGTTTACTTACCGAGGCAGCGTGTTGTCGCTCTTGAAAGATTTTCAGTAGGTTTGTTTTCAGTGTTTACTCTGTCTGCCTTTTGACAACATTCATTAGCACAGGGTGTTTAAAGATTTGCCAACCCTGATTTGTTGAATAATTCACTTCAGTTGGTGAAATGCCCCCGACTCGCTCCCTCCCTCTCGCACTTTCTCTCTCTCTCTCGATGCTGTTTAAATTGTTTCATATTTCAGAGTCCCTTTCATTGGGAAGGGTTTATGTCTTAGACTGTATTGTAAGTGTAAGGAATGCATTCTTTAGGAGTCTCTGCTGCTGCCGATCAACATTCCTCTGTGGTTTCAGATAAAAAATTGGAAGCAATTTTTGTTTAAAATCTGTGGCTAGCATAGCTCTGCAGACACAGGTAAATACAGCCACGCCATGACCTCAATCTACACCAGATGCAACGCACTACTGCACTGTACAGTATGCAGAGAGGCGCATCATCTGTCATTATGCCAGCCTGCACTCTCCGAAGTGGCAACTGACTCCTGTCTCTCTCCACATGACAGCCACACTGTCTTATTATAGGACTGCCATCCTTGGAACACCAAGAGGAGAATGTGCGTTCAAGTTGCGATTTTTTACCAATTATGAGAATCTACCAATAAAACAAACATATCAAGGTATTGGCCTGAGGTAACCTCAGCAATAGACCATCTTATTCCTGTATTAGCTTTAACACCTTACATATGTGAAACTGCCATCAGCTTTGAGGCTGGCATTCCTAATTTGGGGTCAATGGGTTCTAGTCAGGGGTAAAACCCTTTATTTATTTTTGTTGTATGACTAAAAAATGAACACGTACTTGGTGATGATACACTATTAAGTCTGAGAGGAATTTAAATTACAATGGAGTCATTTGTAGAATTTTTCAACACACTTGCTATGCAAAACTGCTGAAATTACACTATTATGCCATTTTGCGTAACAACACGTCATTCATAGTGTTTTAGGGCCAGATGTATCAAGATACACTTTTGCGATTCTCAAATAGCGATTTTTAAGGAATCGCTATTTGAGAATTGCAAAATGGTATGTATATAGAAATCCGCTATTTTTTAGCGATTTCTTAAAATTCCTTAATTGCGATTAGCAAATTGCTAATCGCAATTAAGGAATAATTTCCCATTCATTTCTATGGGCGAGGAGGCCCATAGGAATGAATGTGAAATTATTCTCAATTTGCGATTCGCAATTTGCAAATCGCAAATTGAGAATAATTTCAAGGGTGCAGGGGTGTCCAAAGGATACCCTGTTGCACCCTGAAATAAGCATGGATGCACATGTGGTGCACATACATGCCCTAAGGGCATGTATGTGCATCACATGGAACTTTGAAAAATGCAAAAATTGGCATTTTTCAAGAAATTCGCAAATTACCACCAACTTGAAGTTGGTGGTAATTTGCGATTCCTTAGGGACAATTAGCAACATTTTTTTGCTTCATACATTGCATTTAAGGAATCGCAAATTTTGAGATTCCTTAAATGCAATCGCAAAATAAGGAATCGCAAATTTGCGATTCCTTATTTTGCACTGAAATTTGCTACATACATACCATTTTGCTCAAATGAGTTCGCAAACGCCGACATTTTGGCGTTTGCGAACCCATTTGAGCTTCATACATCTGGCCCTTAGTCTGAATCTGTCCTGGTGCTAAAAATCGATGTGTGGTCGCATTTCACATTAAACATTGCACGAAATGCACATTTATTCTTTGTGTAATTACACACAATTTCGGAAAACAATGATGGTCTATCCCATTAATACAAGAAAGCAAATTTCACAGACCACTGTTCTTAATTAGCAATGCCATATGAATGAATGGTTTTAGAACCATGGGATATAGTGTTACATTAAAACTATAAAACATATTATTAAACTGATTGTCTTTGCTTGCCTTTCATGTGCCTTTAACATACTCCTCAATTGCAAGAGGAGGAACAATACCTGTATCTGTCCTTTACCTTCAGAAGCTCCTCATAGGTGATAAAGAGGATGTTGCTCTTGTCCTTTATCCCCATCCATCCTTTGACATGGTCAAACCAGGAGCCAAAAGGAACTAAAAGACAAATGAGAAGCAACTTATGTTACTAATTAATATGTTTTTTGTAAGTATAAGGTGAACCATACATACCAAAAATATGAGGAAATCTATTCCAATGATTCTGTTCAGATGATGCACCAGTCTTAAAGTGGCATTTCAATCAGGAATACATATTTTGTTACAGAGTCTTATAATTTGTTTTTGTAAGCATATGTTCACTAGGAGGCATCTTAGCGTTAGTACTCAGAGATGTACAAAAGGAAAAATTACACAAGCGAGACTTCAGAGCATTATAACATAAATATTACAAATGTGCTGGCAATGATTTTCTACTAGCTAGAAATGTTTTGGGACATACAGCTCCTAGAAGGAGCATATATGACTCTGGATAATTTGGTGGAGAAGGGGTAATTAAGAAAGGCATTTTTCAGTATCTGAAGTAATACTTCTTCACATACTCATTAATGCAATTTCCAAAGGTCCACTCTCTTATGTGTATTATCCGGTTCTATCTCATATAAGTTGTTCTTCATCAAGAATACGTAAAATAATGCAAACATAGTTCTATGTTTTACGTAAAAAAG
This sequence comes from Lissotriton helveticus, assembly GCF_964261635.1. NCBI lineage: Eukaryota > Metazoa > Chordata > Amphibia > Caudata > Salamandridae > Lissotriton > Lissotriton helveticus. The sequence goes on along the minus strand of NC_136068.1, from coordinate 1,509,029,814 downwards.
TGGAAGTGGAGAAGTGGAGTGGCAAAATATTCTGGAATATTAACTACAAAGTTGAAGGAGAAAAGGGAATGATAGGGAGAAACAGTGAGAGACATTCAAATACAAAAACAGCTACAAAAAGGTTAGTCACTTGCAATTCATTTAAGGAACACCCATTTTAAATCAGTAGCACTACCACAGAAACAAGTTAAAATCAACTCAAGTCAAGTCTTGAAGAAAATCACACACCATACATACATATACATTACATATACCTATATAAATAGCATTGTAAAAATGGAATTTTCTGTAAGAATACCTGTTAAGTTTCCAAGTATTTAGGTTGTTAATGAATTATAGCAAAATACTTGACTCATCCCATAACTAACTACTCCACACAAAGACAAAGATATATTACATTGCGTTTCAGAAGCAGACCAACACCTGTACAACTATAGCTGGTGTCTGGCTCCATAATGTCACAGAGCATAAGGGAAGAGTGAAGAATAGAGCGTGGGCAGCATTTAAATGTTTCCACGTGTGATGACAGTCAGATGTTTACTATTTTCCATAGGTGATGCTTGTTTGTTTTTCCTTTTATTTTCAGTTCTTTAGTTCTCCACCACTGCTATGTGGAACTACATTTGAGTGATTTACACCTAAAATACACTCATAAGGTTACTAGTCATACTTTGAGTCATACATGTCTCCATCTCCTCATGTAAAGGGTGTAGAGACACATATGACTGCTACTATGTGTAAATCTCCTGCTTTTAAAGACAAAACCTGGTAAGCCAATCTCCTTTTCCTGCATCCATCACAACAGGAATCCATCTCTGGCTTCACCAGCCTCCATCTTTACAGGAGGGAACATCTCTGTATTCTTCCAGCATCCATCTTTACAGGACGTGATATCACAACTTTTCCCAGCATTCATTTACTCAATGAGTGGCGTTACTGGTTTCTCTTCAAACTTATTTTTAATGAAAGAAACCAGGAAAGTTGACTTCATTCCCCATCATCCATCGTACAAGAAATGTATATACCAGCATACCCTCAGCATATATCCCTACAGGAAATGACATCACTGCATATCCCATCATCCACCTATACAAGAAGTGACATCGCAGGTTTCCTGCCAAAATCATCTTTAAAAGAAGCCCCACAAGAAGACCCCATTTCACAGCATCCATATCCGAAGGAGCTGCCATAACTATATTTTCATCGATCCTTCTTTACAGGAAGAGAAAACACTGCATTTTGCAGCATTCATCTCTATAGAAGAGACATCACTAGTTTCCCCCCGAAAGCGGTCTTTAATAGATGATACTAGGCAAGCAGACCTAATTTCCAGGAATCCATCCCTACAGGAAGTGACATCACTAATTTCCACCATCATTTTCTTCCTGCTATTCTAAATTTGTCAACACTTTGAATAATTCTATTAACTGGGTGCTCCCAAATAAGGGCTTAGACAGACAATGTCGCCACCAGTTTAGACTTCTTCAGACTTGAAAGGACGTGGGGCCAGATTTTCTCTGATCCAGATATTCTAGTTTCATCATGTGTCAGACACACCTCATGTGTGACCTGGCATCCTTGGTGAGGGTTTCCCCCTAACTTTCTGCCTTCAACCCTCCTGTTTTGCTGACTTCGTTTTAGCTGGTGTTAGGACTCTGTGCACTTTACCCCTGCTAACTAGTGCTAAAGTGTGTGTGCTTGTTCCTTAAAGCATGGCAGAAGTAACTTATACCCAACTGGCATATTTAATTTATACGTAAGTCCCTAGTAAAGTGGCACTACCTTTGGCCAGGGCTTGTATATTAAAAGCTACAAGTAGGCCTGCAGAACTGATTGGCACTTCCTATGACCAGGGCCTGTAAATGAAATGCTGCCAGTGGGCCAGCATCATTGATTGTGCCACTCACATAAGTGGCACTGAGAGCATTTCTCAGGTCTGCCACTGCAGCCTGTGTGTGCAGTTTTAAATATGCCATGTCAGGCAAAATAAACATTTTGCCGGGAAAAAACCTCCCTTTTTAATGCATGTAAGTTTACACTAGGGTAGGCCTTAGACAGCCCAGAGGGCAGGGTGCAAATATGTTTAAAAAGTAGGACATGAACTTTTAAGATTTACATATACTGGTAGTTAACAACTCTTAAATCCGTTATTCACTACTTCAAGGCCTGACTCCCCTATAGGAGAACATTGGAGTTATTTTCTTCTTACCTTTAGTAAGTGATCTGAATGGGAGCAGATAACCAGTTCATGTTTGGTGTCTTCGGAATTGTAATGAAAAATCCTTTGTTATGGAACCAGGCTACTTCTTAATTTGGCTGCTATATGATTCAAGCAGAGATCAATGGAAACATTTCAATTGATCTGGTTATTTATTTAACCTTTTCATATATACATTTTATATGTCTTTTTCTTATTCAAAATACGTATGAAATGGGACAAGCACTTGTTCATTCAGAATGAATATACAACTCAGATACAAAAATACAACATGTATATACTCATTACATGACTACATATAGAAAAACAAATGTTTATACACCAATCAAAGTTAACAAAAGGCAGACCCTCCAAACTACAATTCATTTCATCATAGAAGCAGAATGCCAGACATTGGGAACAATAATGGAACCAGTTGGGGTTAAATCAGCATTACAATTCCCTCAAACTGTAAACTGCCAACATATGCCAATCCCTCAATGTAACACCACGATGCAGATGCATTTCAAGACCCTTGTGAACTCCGGAGACTCCCATCAGGACTTCTGAATTATGAATACTGGTGTAATCTGCAGAAATAAAAACATAAAAAGAAGGCTATGGGTTCTTTTCAGGCCCTCCCTTTGTCTGAACTGTACGTAGAAACTAGATCAAATTAAATTACCCGATGGGTGCCACTTATTACCATCAGTGGTGTCCCTTGTCACTGATAGGGAAAGTTTTTTGTGAAAGAATCCCTGTTGTGACAGGAACTGCTGCAAATATTCATTTAGACACGTTTTCCTCGGTGTCTATATCCCGTCTATGGAACAAAAGCGCATTCAAGTTTCAGTCTGACTGAATCAAAGTTGAAAAGCGTGGGTAATAGCTTGAACGCATACCTGGAAAACTTCTGTTTTCAAACGTCAGCTTTATTTCATGCAGAGGTCACTATTTGCAACAATGTATCAATCGGAAATGGCTTCCGCGTCTCTGAAAACACAAACGGATTGAGGATTCACTTTGTCCCGTGCTTGCGAGTGGTGCACGCTGTCTATACTTCAGGACTATGTTATTGCTTAATCGGCTGGAAGATACATGCTTGTTCAGCGTTTTCCTTCCAATTACGTTGCGCGACTCGGGCAGCAACATGCATTTCCTGTTGGTATAAGGTTTAAAACACTAATTGGTGCATTGAATTGTGGACAATGTAGTTTCTGCTGTTGAGCCAATGATGGTGGGACAAGTGTGAAGGTTCCCTGTCAGAATTACATTTTGCACCGGCAATGTGTTCTGGGAGCTGTAGTTTCTCTCAGCTGTCAAGCAGAATGAATGGGATTAGGGTCAAAGTCATGCCCTGGATAATTCTGTCATTTCATTTAATCCAGTAAGGGCACTGTTACATTTTAAAATCAAATAGTCTTCTTTCTGTAGGAGTGCTGCATCTGTGTCAAAAATCCTGCATGGATCTTCCAGCGGATTAAGAAAGAACTAAGGGCCCCATTAGGATGGCGGGCGAAAATAGGACCAACAGCCAGGGGTGCCACATATTCAACATTGCGGCGGGTGCTGCTGTAAGCAGCACCCACCGCAATGCCAAAGAGGCATTTTGCACAGTGCCTGCCACTTTGAGCACGGCAATGTAGGGGGGTATAATAGGTAACCCTCAAGTACAGCCCCCCCAACTCCCAGGGGCCTGCAACAGGCCCCCCGAAGCAATTCCCGCCTGCCTTTCCATAGCGGCATTGCCGCCATGGAAAGTCCTTTGATTTAACCCATGCTAATTTGGATGGTGGTGCCTAGTAGGCACTGCACAATATTAGTCCCCAGTATGCCTGGCAGGCAATCGTAACGATTGCCGACCGGCCGTAAAAGCGGTGGATGCACTTTGCGTCCGCCGCAAAATCCCACGCCATTGTAATATGGCGGGGGGTTTCGCTCGTTACGATGTTGTGGCGGTCGCCACTGCCGACTCGGCGGTGGAGAATGTCACAACATCCTAATGAGCCCCATAGTCCTCAAGTATAGACAGCGTGCACCACTCATGAGCACGGGACAAACTGAAACACTTAATCCGTTTGTGTTTCAGAGTTGCGGAGCCATTTCCAATTGCTACATTGTTGCAAGTAGTGACCTCCGCAGTAAATAAAGACTGGAGCAAAGCTGAAGTTTAAAAAAAAATGTTTTCCAGGTATGCATTCAACCTATTATGCGTGCTTTTCAACTTTGATTCATTCAGAACGAAACGTGAAACTTTATTTGTTACATTGAAGAATTGGCATATGTTGGATGTTGAATTGTAATGCTGATTTTACCCCGACAGGTTCCATTATTGTTCCCAATGTCTGGCATTCTCATTCTATGATAAAATGAATTGTAGTTTGAAGGGCCTGCCTGTTTGTTAACTTTGATTGGTGTATCAACATTTGTTTTTCTATACGTAGTCATGTCATGAGTATATACTTTTTTTTGTATGTGTGTTGTATATGAACAAGTGCTTGTCTCATTTCATACGCATTTTGAATAAAAAAAGACATATAACATTTTTATGCGCAAAGGTTAAATAAATGAGCAGATCAATTGAAATGTTTCCATTGATCTCTGCTTGAATCATATAGCAGACAAATTAAGAAGTAGCCTGGTTCCTTTTTGGGTACCAGGTATTAAGGCCCTACCCGGCTACTGTTTCTCGGGCCTAACCCCCTTTTTGCCTGACTTTTAGAAAGTTGGCATTTTCCTTCCATGGCCATTTAGTGTATGCAGCTTGTCTCTGGGTCGCATGCCTAGGTGTAGCTGACAGTTGGGCTTTGTTAGAAATGGGATTTCTGGTTGGCCAGGGCAAGCGCCTAAGCCAGGCAGAAACCGCCACTAGTCAAGGCAAGGGAGTTACACACCAAAGATAACCCCTTAGTAGCTTGGCAGAGCAGTCAGGCATATGCCAGAGGCAATGTGTAAAGCGTTTGCGCAGCACACTCACACAGCAGCGACACACTAGGCACACCACAAAAGAAACTCTACGTAAGGTTATATCAAAAATAGCCTTTGTATTGCTCATAAAACACATTGGAACATAATCACATATATACACTGTGCCACCTGGCATGACTTTACAAGGATTATATATACTACATGGCCAATTGGGCCACCATCACCATATCACAACTCACAATTAGTGGAGACAACCAGTAACTACTGGCAATAGTGCACTCAGCAAAAACACCTTAGGCATACATCCTAATCATCAGCATTTCATAGAAGCGCATATTACACATATACCGCCTCAGTGCACCATAGTAAACACGGGTCACAATACCCCTCTCATTAACAAAACTCAGTTGTAAACGTAACTGACCATGGGTGCGCACATCACACCAACAGCATCAGCACATTATGGCAAGACTTTGCAGGAGGCCCAAATCCCCTCCCTCCGTGACACTCTCCCCAAGTCAGTGTTCCCATGCCCTGCAATTCCACCTTAGGGAAAAATTCCCCCCGATATTTAGGGAGTGCATTAGGCCCGAATCACCCCCCCTCCTCTGTGTCAAAACACACATAGGAGGCCTCTCCCTATCTCGGGCACCGAGGGGGGAGGAAAGCCGCCCCTTGTTCTTTTCTCCTGTCCTCTGACTCAGAATGGGCAATGGCCCTGCCCTCACAAGGCCTCCAAACTAGCCCCCTAGCTCCTGGTGCAGCAGAAACAATGCCCGTAATGCAAAGGGGGCAGGGATGCAACTCACCCTTGTCTCCTCAAAAGAATGCCCCCGATGTTGCAGCTGCCCGCAATCCAGCGGCGCAACTGTGATGATAGTTAAGCAACAACAGCTCAGGCTAATTTGCTGGGTGGCATTTCCTCCATTCTCCCTCCAGCTTGGTTTTCTACGGCCGGCCCTACCCCCTCAACAGACTGCCAGTGGACTTTGGTCTGCCTGCAACTAGGCTTCACTTCTGCCTGCCTCAGTAACTACGCAGGGCTCTCCTCCTTCTTACAGGAGCCCCGCTCACAGTCAGGCGCTGGTGCCTGAGTACCTGGTGAATCCTAACAGCCTGAGAATATGGAGTGAAATCTCAATCCGGCTCAGAATCTCCTGCCCTCATCCTGGCATGTTCTCCTCGGCAAAACCAGATGTCCAAGGAAATCATACAGACGGGGGAGTATTGCACATGCTGTGAACACCCAGACTACTATGCTTGCACTCAGCCCCAGGAACAGAGGCAGAGACTATGAAGCGCTTCACCAGTGCTGAACTTCAGAGGGCATATAGGGCAGGGCTTGGCTGGGCCCAGGCAGGCCAGCTCACAGGGCCCTCTGCCAGAGGGGTAGCCCTTTGAGGCAGTCCCTCCTGGAACCCAGCAGTCCGCCAACCAGCATCAGTTCAGTAAGCTCCACATATGGGGTCACAGCTCCAATATTTATATCCTATAAAGTCTTTGTTCTGCCCTGGCACAGGGCACTGGACCTGGTCCAAAAAGTTCTGGGGGGCACTTAACAAGTGCACTACAATCACCATTGTTGGTGTAGGCTCTGGCCCCAGACACACCACAGGGGAGTGAAGCAAGCATTGTGGAAGGCAGGCACAGTCCTATTCAGGGTCAGGTGCTACTCCTACCACTACTCCAAATGCAGATCAGCTTATTCAGCCTAGCACTGACTCACCCAGCCCCTCTGGAGCCACTGCACCTCCCAGCCACTGTCACCCAGAGCCAGACATGCAATACACAACAGGCAGGCACAAAAGCACATAGCACACTAAAATGCCCACTTCTAAAATTGGCATTTCCAAAATAGTGATAATAAATCTGAAAACACCATCATGCAAGCATTTACTACCACTATTCCAAACATATCAAATTTGAGCACGCTACTCCTCTCATGTGAGAAATTACCACTGAAACACATATCAGGGAATCCCCAATGCATTCCTATGAGAGGGCAGCCTCACAGCAGTGAGAAAACAAATAGGCTGTTTGTCACTACTAGGACATGACACAGAATTAAGGCACATGTCCCACCTTTTACCTACATTGCACCCTGCCCATAGCACTAGCTAGGGCCTACCTTAGCGGTGACCGATATGTAGTAAAAGGAGAGTCATAGACGTGGCAACCACTTTACGTGCCACGTCACAGTGGAAGTGAACTGCGCGTGCAGGCCCTGCAATGCCAGAGGCCTGAGACAGGTTTGAAAGGATACTTTGGTGAGTGGCGCAAGCAGCCCAGCAATCCATCAGTAGCATTTAATTTACTAGCCCTGGGTATATGGGATGCCACTTTACAAGACACTGATAGGTAAATTAAACACGCCAAACAGGTGTAGACCAATCTTACCATGTTTATCAAAGAGAGCACATGCACTCTAACACTGAACAGCAGTGATAAAGTGCCCGGAATCCTAAAACCATCAACACCAGGTCAGAAAAAAATACCAGGAGGAAGGCAAAAAGCTCAGGGATGACCCTGCAAAAAGGGCCAAGTCCAATAGGCTTTATGTATTCCTCCTACACAGCCACACACAGTTTTGGTGTGCTTGAATGGGCCATCACTTATAATACAGGGGGAACCCAAGTAACCACACGGCATCTGGGTAATAATACAGGGAATAATGAAAATGATGCCTAGGGAAAAATAGTGCAAGCAATTGAAGGATAGAGATACAACTAATTATCTCTTCCTATTTGAGTTTACTCTCTTCCGAAAAAATCTATATTTATTTAAGCCTCTTCAAACAATGGCAAACCAGAAAGAATTAAGATTTCTTTTCTATTTATTTCACCATCTTCTATAGAATTGAATGTACGTAGTTTTTTTACTGTTTTTCAAACACATATATTACCTACTGGCGGTCGCCAGTAGGTATATATAGTTAGGATTTTTTCTCTATGGGATTTTTGAAAATTCTATGTCTAATAACTTTGGAGTTTGTGGACGGAATTGGATGAAATTTTCAGGAAAATGGAACATTTTGTTTCTGAGCAGCCCCTGAAAATTTGGGGGGGGTTTGTCAAGGGGGGGCCGAGAAAAAAGGGGGGTCCCAAAACGTGTTTTTCCAATGTTAATTTCCATAGGGCGGTTGGCCTCACTTTTAGCCCGAACGGCTGAATGGATTTGCACCAAACTTGGCAAAATTGTAGGGACTGGTAGCCCGATGTGCCTTTTGTAGGTCTCAATATATGTGCTCCAGTGGATTTTGAGAAATTAACGTTTAAAAAAAGATATATATCTGTAACAGCGGACCGGGCAGCGCTCCAGGACGCGTACTTTTCGCGCAACGGAGCTTTGTGAAGCGAAGCTGATTGGTTCTCCGGCGTCTGTCAACATTCCAAACAGTCCGTAGCGGCCGCCATCTTGTCTCTCTGTAGGATCGAGAGACAAGAGGAGGCCAAAGCGAAGGGGCAAATGACCATAAGGGGGAATAGTAGATCCTCGCTGACCCCCTAGGTTTGATGTGGAGGTTTTAAAAGGGCCCCGCGGGGCAAAAAAAAAAAATAATAATAATAATCGAACGGCTGAATGGATTTTCACGAAACTTGGTAAAATATTAGGGACTGGTAGCCCGATGTGCCTTTGCTAGGTCTCAATATATGTGCTCTAGTGGATTTTGAGAAATTAACGTTCAAAAAAAGATAAATATCTGTAACAGCGCTCCGCTTCGCGTAACGGAGGTTTGCGAAGCTGATTGGTCATTCTGTCACTGGGCTATAGTTGGGCTACATCTGGCTGATATTTGGGCTACATTTGTTTTTTTTGTCTCTGGCGGCCATCTTTGGGCTACATTGGGCTACATTGGGCTTCATTGGGCTTCATTGGGCTACATTTGGGCTCCAACATATATATAGGCCAATGTAGCCCAATATATATTTTTCAAAGTTAATTTTCGTAAAAACCACTGGAGCATATATCTTGAGACATAGCAAAGGCACATCGGGCTACCAGTCCCTACAATTTTGCCAAGTTTCGTGGAAATCCATTCAGCCGTTCGAGCTAAAAGTGAGTCCAACCGCCCTATGGAAATGAAGGAAATGAATGGGTAATTTGTAATTAGCAAATAGCTAATCGCAAACTAGGAATGGTAAAGAATCGCTATTTATTCCTTAAAGTTCGCTATTTAGGAAATGCAAAAAACTTTGATGATACATATGGCGGTTCATCTCGAACAAGATAAGAAGCATAGGGATAGATTTATGATGACTGGCGCATCACCAGGGATGTGTTAGTCATTCTGTGCCGCTGTTCCGTCACCTATGGTGTGCTGCATTTACAATGCGGCGCATCATGGGGCAAAAACAGCACAGATGCGTGACGTATTTGTGCCGTAAAGTTGGCGCATTGCTGGAGTTGTATCGCAAGTGTGATGAAGCTCCAGCAAGGCTGAGGGGTGCCCCTGTCGCAGGGTTTCTGTTCTCACACAGAACTGTGGACAGAGATTTGGAACCTCGGCGAATTAGGGTGTCCCAAAACTCACCTTAGTAATCAAAAACCCCTTAGCAAGCTAGGTACAGTGTCACATTGGATATAACAAACTCTTAATGTTTAGACAATCCAGAATATGAACTTATAGTACCTCAGGATACGTGGAACTCATGAACAGTCGGTCGTTATATATTTCTTAGAAACCAGAACATGGAGTTAAGAAGAACACATGTGTATTTGAAATGTTTATTTACTAATGCCGTCTTCTCAGGCGTAGTATCTTAGATAATACAAGTACACATATTATCAGTAGCAAAATTACCAGCATAGTTACTAGTACATAAAAAGCGAATGGTGACAGTATGTTAACATGCTGTAAATGAATAAGAGTTATCAACACTTATAAGCAGCCACGGGCCGTGGAGGGAGTTACGGTGGGGCAGGGAGGCGGGGAGGGGGAGGGGCAGGGTGGAGAGGGCTCCACCCTGCCCCTCCCCCTCCCCGCCTCCCTGCCCCATCGTAACTCCCTCCACGGCCCGCGGCTGCTTATATCTCACCCTCCCTAATACACATATTATATTATTTGCTAAGAAGGTCTCTTTGTGTTGGTTTAGGGCGTGCCCATACTTTAGTGTCTTAGATTTGAAGGAATCACATCAGCATACACCAGCTCTCTCTTCATGTGAACCGCATCAAGTGTTGTGTATGTGTGTTCGGCAAAGCAATATAAAACCCGCCTCATGCCCAGAATTGGCAGAAGCTGCACTTATGTTATGAGTATGAAGTCGTGGAGATCAGACCTCATAACAATTCTGTATCGTGTTGTTCTTGAAACTTCAGCAGTCGCTGTACAGATATAGTTAACAAGTAAAGCAGATAGTAGAGCAATAACATATTATTCTCATGTAAATCACGATGAACTATTAGGTTGAAAGCTAAAGCAACAACTAAGTGTCGTGTGCAGAAGTTGCAAAAAAGGAAAAATGGCGTTTAAACCGGTAATGAGCCCATGCTAACTTAACACGGTGTAAAGATATCCAGGACCTAGATGACACCTCCCCATGATCCGGAAACGAACTGAATAAGATAATAGAAGTGCCATCTCATGAGAGCAGATTGCAACTTTATATGTGGACGGTCTGCAAGGTAAAATATTAAAAACTAGGAAAATTTAATGCTAAAGAAAAATAAAACAGCCAAGTACTTTATCAAGTCTTAAGCCAATAGGCAAGCTAAATAATAAAAACTTGACAAATAAGTCAATGAATTGTCAATGAAATGCTAGTACTCAGCATATCAAAAATGAAAAAGGTCTATGACATAACTGTGTATGCAAAATAAGCTGCAACAGCCTCCAATAGGAAGTCACCGTCTTCATCCGAAAAGAGTTCAGCCATCCAATTTAAAAGCGGAAAAGAACATACGTGCTCTCCCAGCACCGGATCCTCTATCACCATCAGAGGACAGCTCGGTGGGTTTTCAAGAAAGCTCTGTTCCAAGAAAGACTGTGTTGCCGCCAGTAAATTCCAGGGACCAATTAGTCCATGCATCAATGCCACAGCCATAATCCTTTCGCCAGGACAAACCAACTCGTGAGTAATGATAGGAGTCATCAGCTGATTAAAGTCGACGTCAGGAGAAACCGGTCCGCAGAGACACAAATCAATGGCCCAATCGAAATCACAGGTCAGGCAGTGAAATACAGGCTGGACACAGGTGAAGTAGGAGAATCGAAAAGATAATCCATATGCCGTGCTTAATATCGCCAACGGCATTGTGCCATAATATTCTAGCATGCGATTGCGGAACAGTGTCAGCAGCTGCAGGGCGGGAGGTTGCATAGGAGGGACATCCATATTTAAAAATGTAAAAAAGCACAAGAGCGTCCGCTGGTAATGCAAGTAAAAATGGCAATCCACGAAGCAGAGTGGAAAAAAAAGAATGAAAGAAAGCAGGGATGACTCCAAAGATTTTCTCAAATGAAGTCACGAGACCACTGGTAACAACTTTAAAAAAGTGCGCCAGGGCCTTTGTGGAGGATGCGTTAAAGATATTCCGAACCATCTTGCTGAAATGGAAAGGCAAATCTGAATTGAAAAGGGTCTGCACCTCTGTACGGGTGTTCGCTATGTGAAGCACGAAAGTTTCACGGGCCGAACTCAAGGCCACCTCTCTCTGAGACAAAAGAGCTCTTATTCTTGCCATGCCGTTGAAATCTGCTCCCAAGGTTGGTATTTGTGGCGAGATTGAAAACTCCCTATGTTCATGTGTGGGAGGAAATAGAACATTTCTGCAGCAAATAACCCGTTCACTTACTGTTACGATAAAAGGAATACTTTTAATTAACCCAGAACAATCTTCATTATTGAGCATCAAATAACTACCATTTTCCAACAACTTGAACGTGGGGATGATAGCAGGAACTGGCGTGCCTTGCAACACGCAAGCCATATTTGGTCGGTGTTTGTTGCATGAACCGTGTAACTGTATGTGCCTACACATTAGTGAATGATCTGGCGTCTCAGTGCATTCCTCTCCATTCAGATAAACTTCTTGATCATCTTTGAAACATCTGTATGTGTATGGAAGCGACCAGACCTCATGAAGAAAAGCACTACCTAAAGGTTCATAACGACCTATTGGTATATATTTCATACAATTTGAAAACTTATATAAAGCAAAAGGCAGCGTTATTAAACCGTGGATAAGGCACGTTGCCAAAAAACCCGCAATCCTCTGCTGATGATGTCACTGAGCATGTCATGAATGATGTAATATGTGACATCATCAGCAGTGGATTACGGGTAATAGTATCTCTAGTTTACTCCCCTATAGCTGTCTTTCTTTTAACATAAGTGTCTGTTTCCTTCCCTTATACTTACTGTTTTTGGTTCGCTTCCGGTTCGCGTACCGGCGAGCGAACTGGGAAGCGAACTAAGAGAAATAGAGGTTGGCACAGTTCCAAATATTGTACCAATTTTTTAATAACAGGGAGGTAGTTCTGAAAAGAACTTTTTTTTTTATTGTTTTTGTTGTTTTATATTTTTTTTATTATTTTTCGGAACATTTTTTTACTTTTTTTGAAATTTTCTGAACAGTTTTATATTTTTTTGGGTTTTTCTTGGAGGGGGCAATGAAAACGATTCATTGTAAAGGGCTCAACAGGAGCAACAAAACAAAAAAAAAGTATTTATTATTTTGGGCGTTTCGTACAAACTTGCATATGATAGTCAATAGCTCTGTTGATCAGAGTGATGCTTCTTTCTCCGTAGCAAATGAATCCATCGCAATATACGCAGATGTGTTTTACTTCACCAAATCTCATTTGTATATTTGGCACCATCTCCCTGCCCTCTGGTCCCGTTACTTCCGGTACAACAGATCTTCTGGCCATAATAGGGAGATTATCTAGGTCGTTCCGAAACTGTGCAGCACTGTAGTTGTTAGGATGCCACCTAGTCATATGGCGATGCATTGTGTAGTTTCCGAAACTGTATTTTTTCTCGGTTCCTCTGGACAGTCTATCTTGACATATAAGGCAAGTTACGTATCTTGCATTTACTTTTTTCTGACCTTTGGGAATTTTAAAAAATTGCCAAATTAAGTTTTCTTTCCGGTGAGACGTCCTGGGCTCCTCAGGCAAAAACTGCCTCTCTTCGTGCTCGTCGTTCTGTTCCTCTTCTTCCTCTTCTTGTTGAATTATAACTTGAGCAGGTGGTCCACTCTTCCTTGGAGGTGGTGGAGGTGGTGGGGAAGCACCAGCTGAAGCTACTAAAGAAGCCATTGCTCAGTGATCACAAAGGGTCTTTCTCTCACAATGATGAAAGTCAGAGTGAGGAAAGAAGGAGGGATTTTCATCATTTGGGAAAAACAAGAGTTCTCAACCAATGAAAAGTGTTCATTTTAGATTATATGACCTAGTCTTACATCATTAGGAAACCAAAAGTGAAATGAACCAATGAAAAGTGTTATTACCAAGTCACATGACCTGCTGTGTTTACGTTAAGCGCTTTGCAGGGCCTCCCGGTTTGCTTCCAGAAACCTGCGCTTTGCGACTCGCTTCGCGTACCAGTTCGCTAACGTAGCACGTCATATGACGTATCACGCGACAACGTGAAACGTCATGCGGACGGGAGGCGTCACGATGTTGTTTTCTAACGCGGCAGTTGCGGTAAAGAAACGTTTACCGGCTCGCGGTCTATTTCGCGGCATCAAGGTCAGCTAACGGGAAGCTTCCCGATTCGCGAAGCGGGAACGAAGAAAAAAAAATATTTTAAAAAAAAATTATTCATAAACATATAAAATATATTTTTGGATTTAAAGAAGAATACATTTTACAGCTACAGATATTAGCTGTTAAAAAACCAATGAAAGTCACTGAAAAAACCATAGGTTATAGACCATATATAGTTAGGAATTAGCATTTACAAAACCTTGAAAATTCACTGAAAAAACCATAGGTTATAGACCATATATAGTTAGGAATTAGCATTTACAAAACCTTATTTTACTCACACAAAACCATTGAAATTCCATATATAGTTAGTTGCACTAACTATATATCGCGCACCCGCAATCCACTGCTGATGATGTCACATATTACATCATTCATGACATGGTCAGTGACATCACTGATGACATCACTGATGACATCTCAAATGACATCACTGATGACATCACTGATGACATCTGATTTGACATCAATGACCACATCACTGATGATATCATTCATGTGACAATACAATGCATCTCCTCACATTTTAATATAACCTCTGTTTCACCCAGTGTTAAATACAGAGTATAATTTTTGAAACCATTGACACACCAATACTAGTTACTACATACGAACTCACTGATTGCTATGTCTACACACACATTCACTCATTCACCCATACAATCATTCATACATACAATCACTCATCTTTACAACACTATCATATGCACTCATACACCTATACAGACACTCACATTCTGCCACTCATCCATGGAGTTACTCACACACGTAGTCAGTCCTGTTAAAGAATCAATGACACTTCCATTTTCTTGTCTATACAGTTAAACATAGAGCACCTTACATTTTCAAACATATACTAACACATACTTACCTTCTTATAGAATCATTGATACAAGTACACATTGATCTGCACAGAGTCACACACCTCCCAGCCAGCCAGCCACACACACACTCAGTCTCCCATACAAATACTTGGACAATCAATCAGTAACCCATATAGTTAATCATATAGCTACTGATCAACACATGCAGCAGTTTACAGAACAACAGACATAATGATGCACAAATTAAGACAGTTTAGTCACTAACCCATGCACTCAGTGAGACACATTTAATCACTCACTCATACATTCAGTCATGCACCTACTAAATCCTTTGTCCAGACACTTATACTTCCACTCATTCTTCAATATGTAAGACACATTTTAACTTTACAGAAACACACAGTCACTGGATGATGTCATCAGTGATGTCATTTGAGATGTCATCAGTGATGTCATCAGTGATGTCATTTGAGATGTTATCAGTGATGTCATTTGAGATGTCATCAGTGATGTCATCAGTGATGTCACTGACCATGTCATGAATGATGTAATATGTGACATCATCAGCAGTGGATTGCGGGTGCGCGATATATAGTTAGTGCAACTAACTATATATGGAATTTCAATGGTTTTGTGTGAGTAAAATAAGGTTTTGTAAATGCTAATTCCTAACTATATATGGTCTATAACCTATGGTTTTTTCAGTGAATTTTCAAGGTTTTGTAAATGCTAATTCCTAACTATATATGGTCTATAACCTATGGTTTTTTCAGTGAATATATATATATATACACACAACTCATACATATATACATATATATATATATATACAATATACAAACAAAACAATATATCTATACAGGTAATACATATATGTTTTTGAACCTTTAAGAGTCTTCGCCCTTATTTTTACAAAAAAAGGATGCTTACAAACCATGTATAACCAAAGACATTCCTTACAAAAACGTTGCCACTAAGAAATAGGAGCATAGGCGGTATATTCATTAGCCTCTATTATTTTTGTACTCCTTTTTAGATTTAATTTACATATTCAAAAATGTGTTGTGGTGCCTTCAAAAAAAGTGTTGACGCGATTCAGCCCTTCTAATTTCCAGGCCTCATCAGGACTAGGGCGTTCAAAGTTCCGCCATCTTCTTATTCAATCCTTAGGCTCTTCAAACTCCAAGTATGTCTTTATTTCGAAGCTTCCACAATTCAGTACTGCCCGTGTAATATAACAATGTGACTGCCTCTCTTGAGTACAAAAATAATAGAGGCTAATGAATATACCTCCTATGCTCCTATTTCTTAGTGGCGACCTTTTTGTGAGGAATGTCTTTGGTTATACATGGTTTGTAAGCATCCTTTTTTTGTAAAAATAAGGCCGAAGATTCTTAAAGGTTCAAAAATATATATGTATTACGTGTATAGATATATTGTTTTGTTTGTATATTGTATATATATATGTATATATATGTATGAGTTGTGTGTATATATATATATATGTGTTTGAAAAACAGTAAAAAAAACTATGTACATTCATTTCTACAGAAGATGGTGAAATAAATAGAAAATAAATCTTAATTCTTTCGGGGTTGCCATTGTTTGAAGATGCTTAAATAAATATAGATTTTTTTCGGAAGAGAGTAAACTCAAATAGGAAGAGAGAATTTGTTGTATCTCTATCCTTCAATTGCTTGCACTATTTTTCCCTAGGCATCATTTTGATTATTCTCTGAATGGGCCATCACTGGCAGAATGAGAGGGCAAAGCTGGGCACAGCCATTCTTACAATTGAATAGGCTGTGTCCTACTTCCACACAAAGGGAGGCATACCCCCTGTAGCTAGTCTGGAGCCAGCCCAGAGAAGGCAAGAAGCCTGTGGACTTCAAGGGGAAACATCTTGAAGCTGCTCCCCACTTCAAACGAAGGCCCAGTTATAAATACTGGACTCCAGACATTAAATCATCAGTACACTTCTGGAACTGTGGATACTCTGCCAGAAAGAAGGACAACAGTGCTGCTAAATTGCCTGCCACTCTGCTGAACTTCTGCTTTGAAGGACGTCTGCGCTGCTATGCTGGCCTGTTGCCTGCTGCACTCTTCCCCGATTGGGAACCACTGGACCTGCATCTTTTGAACGCAGGACTCGAGTGAGTCCAAGGGCTAATTGGCAGGACTCCTGACTAGAACTTCAAGGGCAGAAGTTTCCAACTACCTTGAACCTAGAACCCGGACTTTAGCATTGGTGAGTTCTACCCTGCCAAGTGGTTCCACTCCAGTCTTGAACTCCTGAACCTTTGGATATGGACCTGAAGATGCTCTGCAAGCCTCCCTGTGGATCCAGTACAACAGACGCATCTCCTCTGCTGTCTGGTGCAAACCTGAGCAGAATCGATGCATCTCCTTTGCTGCGAAGATTCTCTCAATGCAAGGACTACACATTGACCTCATAGCACACATTGAAACCACCACTGTATGAATCTTCCCCAATGTAGGCCCTCGCATCACAAATCTCTTGCTGATGGCAGCCTCAACGATGATCTCGGTTCTCGCATCGCAGCTTCACAGCTCTTCAGAACTAAAGCTTCCCCTCAACTGCACGGTGCATCCCTGATGCATCACAAGCCCTCATCAATGGGATCCTCAATGATGATGCAGGACCTTGCTTCAGAGCTCATTGAAACTGACGCAGCGCCTTGGCTGACCAATGCGTCCATGGTGCGGGACCTCACAACACTTGGCTACCAGGATATAGGATAAGCTTCTTCAGTGGGCCTAACTAGGCCATTGTAGCCGCCCCCACACTCCATCATGGTTGGCCTGAACTTGTGACTTTGTCCTGGTCCAGTGCAACTAGATATTCAGAGTTGCCTCTTTGTGCTTTTTGGAGCTATATTTAGTGAAAGCTCTAAAATTACACATATCAGGGTCTACTGATTGAATGTTTGTTATTTCGGTCTTGATTTATTTATTAAAATGTACTCTTTTTTCCCAAATTGGTGAGGGATGTTTCTTGTATTGCATTTACAAGTTAATACTGGTTGAACCGCTGTATAAGTACTTTACTCATTGTCTCTAAGTTAAGACCAGTCATGTCCCTGGCTTCCCTGTGCCAGGCTACCAGGGGGTAGAGCATAGGTTGATTGGGGCTTTCCTTGTGCCTCACCACTCACCATGACAGGCATTGTGGTTGCTGATTGAGTAGAGTTTCACTCCCCTCAAACAGTGACCCAATTTCTTACATTGGTGATCAGTGATGAGGATTAGGACTTGTGTTTTTGCAGTGACATGCAGGTATTTTATCTTGCACTGAAAATCCCAGATAAATAATTTGAGGCCAATTTGAGTTTACAATTCTCCCTGATTGGCCTTTTTGCATTTTTTCTAAATTCACCCTTATCTTACCTGATTTTTTGTGCTTGTGGCTTCACCTACAACAATGGAATTTGACCTTCTCAAGCTGGAGAGCTACACAGTGGATAAGCACAAGAAAGTTTGTGTTGAGAGGCGCTGCCTGCCACAGGGAGCACATGAATGCAGAGCTCCAAAAGGCTCGGAGGGCATGGGAAGAGGCCCACCATTTGCCAGTCGCAACAGAGGACCAGGAGGGGGAGGATGATGTGTAGGAGCCAGAGCAGGGCCTGAATACCAGCCCTGAGATGCAGCAGTAAGCTGAGGGGGAATGACTTGACACCAGAGTTGGAACTCACTGCCAGAGCAGAGAGCAGTGTGTCTTCTTGTGGCCTGTTCCCAGAAGAGTTGGAAGAAAGGCAGAAAGGGAGTTCAGGCTGCAGATGGGCCAGTTGAAAATTAAACCAGAACAAAAGAAACAGATCTTGAAGGAGTAGAAACTGGCCATGGAGGAAAAGAAATTAGCCATGTAGGCTGATACAGCCTTGTAGGATAAACAAACGTTACTGACTCATGAGCTGGGTGTGAAGGAGCTGGACATCGAAGCCAGGCAGGCAGGGTACAGCAGTGATGGTGGCAGGGTACCTGATGTGCCATCTGAAAACAAGAGGGTCCATACTCCTAAAGGTCTGGTGCCTGAATTTGTTGTGGGGATGCCCTTTACAAGTAGTTTGAAATGAATGAGGTGGCATTAGAGATGCATAGGATCACTGAGGAGGATTGATGGCTAGTCTCTGGAAGCATATCCCTAGCGAGGAGAGGGATGTCCTATTGGCCATTGAAAAGGAGGACAGGATGAGGTGTCACCCTATTTAGGAAACTCTTTTAAGGAAGTATGGCCTAACTCCTGAAAAGTACAGGTACATGTTTAGGGACATCCAGAAGCAGGCCCATCAGTCCTAGGTTGGTTGTGTGGATTCCTGTGAAGTTAAGAATTTTCTAGGGCTGTATAAGTTGATTGTAAGAGAGCGCATGTTCAGTTTTTGTTTTGCAGATCTGCGCCAAAACCTTATTGATAGTAAGCTAACTGACCTCATGGGCCTCTCTAAGGAGACAGACTGTGGCTCAGCACTAGGGTCTACAAGAAGGTATCTGGGGGGTTCAACCCAAGGTGGGCAGGGTCCCCACCAGACGAAGGAGTGGTGAGACAAATATAAATACAAGGAGTTCTCTAAAGGTCCTTAAACTAGTTCTAAGGGTCAAGACTCCCGATGCCCAACTAGACAGAAAAATAAGTGGTTCCCTGTTAATAAGCCCTTAGTGCTGTGAGTGACACTGTGTTAGGCACTACAAGGGGGATGTCATGAGTACCAAATGCGCATAGCACTCCACTGGTGGGTAGCCACTGGGCTGGCTAGGGTTGTGCTTGGGGAGGAGATTTTCCCAGATTGCATAGGGAATAGTGTAGGGGTTACCTAGTGTCCCTAGGTGACCGAGAGATGGTGTACAGGTATTGGGTCACCATCAATTTGGAGAGGGGGAATGTTCTGGGAGATACTGGGACCAGCATGACAACTGCCAAATGTCATCTAGTGACCTCAGAGCACGTAGTTCCTAATGCATTGAACCAGATTATTTAAGCTACCAACTATTGGGAGAATTGTCCCCTGTCTAGCAAGACAAACGGTCCTGAACCTGGTTCAACCCTTGTGTTGGTAGTTGTCCAATAGTACAGGGCCATCCTACTGGAGCTGGCTCATGATGTTACCCTGGTAAGTTATCTAGGGCAGAGCAAGACCTTTGAAAGACTTGTCACCCACTGTTATTGGCCACAGATGAGGATGGCCTCAGATGTGTCTGCCGGTCATGCCCTACTTGCGAGGCCAGTGCCAATTCATGAGGGAAGTGCATGGCTTCCCTGCAGCCATAACCTGTCATAGGCACTCCCATTTAAATGGTTTGCATCAATGGGTTGGCAGCAACATTGTTGGGCCTCTGGACCTCAGGATTGTCATTAGCAACAGGTTCATTCTGGTCTTGGTGGACCATGCCACCCTGTATCCGCAGTCTACCTCAGAAGACTGACTGCACCTGTGGTGGCCAGGGCACAGATATGGAAATTTACCCATGTGGAGTTCCTCAAGGAGGTAGAACCTGTCCATGTGTGAGAAGCTGGACTGGTATATGATGTCCATTAATGTAAGTGGGCACCTTGCACCAGTCCAGACAACCTTTTTTGGTGATTTAAGAGGTCTCAGAGGCTTGGAATTTATCATTAGTTTGCATGGCAAAGTTGAGTTAGCACTTTAAAACTGTTCCACAAGTATGTAGTGGCAGACTTGATGTCATATTTTATTTTGTCGCAACTTGTGCTGCAGCCCTGTAGGAACACTTTAACTTAAAAGCCCCGGGTCAATCAATCAATCAATCAATCAATCAATCAATCAATCAATCAATCATTCAATTAAGAGTTGGTAAAGTGCAACTACTCACCCATGAGGGTCTCAAGGCGCTGAGGTGCCTCTGGTACCATAACGTAGGGACTTATCAGTTACCTTACACCAATTGGTTGTAAACCAGTTCCACATTTACTTAAAGGTCAGAACACTGGCACTGAAGTGGTTAGCAGGCCTCAGCGCACTCTCAAAGTTAAAAAAAACAGCAACATCAGTTCAAAACTTTGACAGTGATCATGCAAAAGAGGCATTTTCTTACGCTTTCAATTAAAACATTAATTTCTCTGCTAGTACGTTAGTTTATTAGTTGTATGTTAGTTTACACTCAAGTTTTGCGTCTTACTATAGTCAAATGTTGACAAGGGGTGGCTAGTTGAAAAAAGAAAAAAGTGTTGCATATAGTAATATAAAGCTGCCTTTAATGTGTAAGCTTTCCTGGTATGGATTTACTCACCATCTCCTTCCAAGAATGGATTGAGGAACTGGTCAAAGCTTTCAGGAGTCTTATAGACCGATACAATCCTTGCATAGTAATATAAAGAGACTAGGACATCCTTTGGGTTTCTGTACACATAAATGATCTGTTTAAAAGAGAAAGTCCAATTACTGTTACAATAATCAACAAGCAATTGATGAAATACCACTGCTTCGCCCCCTATCTAAATTGAAAATATCTTTACCATGGTCTTAATCCTCTGTCTCCTCCGATTTGTTCTTCTTTTTTGTTATTTCATCATAAACACAAAAGGGGAGTATCACAGTACAAGCAGTTCATTTCCATAACAATATAAAAAGAGTAAAAAAAAAACAAAACAAGTTCATAATACCACTAAATGAACCGGTTTGCTAAGATAGCTGCGAACAGTGTAAATAGTAAAGTTCAAAGCATATTCATAAATATCAGACATTACACAATTCGTCCACAGTCAATTCAGGGCACCTTTCTCTGTGGTCCAAAACGGCAGCAGTTTGTTCTCCCATGAAAGATTTTTATAATAGTATAAAAATTCATTGCTTTTTCAAGGGAAATGAGAAAATTTTGAGAAAGACTAAAGTAAATTAGGTATGTCAGTATTAAAGTGCATAATGACAACTAAACACTTAAATGAAGGTTGCATGGACATAGTCCCTGTAATTCCTTGTGCTCAATTAGAAATGTTTCCAACTCAGTTCTGGAGAGGGGTCCAATTCTGATTCCCCCTCCTTCTTGCTTTCCCACCTTTTGCAACAATACAAATTGTTTTCTAGATTGTATGTTGATAACAATTGTGCTAGGCACTGGCGAAACAATGGAGGTAGAGGTTCAAGCCCTGCTGATGGTGTACAACTACGAGTCACGGCCATAGCCATAAATAAACAAGCAATGAAAATGGAATAGGTCTCGCCTTTTATTAAGTTAAAGCCATTTGCTTTGCTAATGGTATTGAATAGCAAAGCAAACAGCTTTAACTTAATGAAAGGCGAGACCGATTGCATTTTTAATGCTTGCTCTTCACCTGGATGTCCCGACAACTTAGCGACCCAGTGACCCACTTGTTTGGGTGATGTTGGGGTTCCGTTCTAATCGAGGTTCCTGTTCCTATGTAATGAAATTTATGGGGTGCTGCTAACGTCGGCGAGCCTATCAAGGCTCCAGTCAGATACCTAGGTCCTGGCTCGGTGTCTACTTGTATCCTCGAGCAAAAAAAGAGGTCTTTTTCCTATGCAACGCATGGGCGCTGCGTAGGCGATACCTAAAAAGTCCGCCGAGACCTACCGACCATATCGTTGTGTATTCCCGCTAACATTAACTGGGGATTTAAAGTAACATCCATAGATAACTAAGGGCCTGATTACGATGGTGGTGAATCCACCACCGGCAGGCTGCCGGTGGCAGGATCACTGCCATCATAAGGTCATTGACAGTCCGCCAGATTGTGATGGCGGGCGGTGTGCTGGGGGCTGGAAAGCCTGACCGCCACGGGTCCGGCAGAGGCAATCATTACGATTGCTTTTCAGACCCACCCTGCAGCTACAGAATGGTGGTGGTGCCTAGCAGGCACCGCCCACCAGATTTAGATGCTGGATCCCCGCCAGCCTTTCCATGGCGCTATCCCCACCATGGAAAGGCTGGCAGGGATGTACTTTGGTGGCCTGTTGTTGTACTCACACAGGCAATACATCAGATACACACTCAAGAATAGATCCGAGAACAATTTATAAAAATAGTATAGATTTGTATGTAATTTATAAGACCAAAAACTTTAATCTTCTCAGGGAAACTTAAAGTTTTTTTGAGGGTCTCCTTCATGGGGAGGGGGGCAATGGCCTGGGGAGCATGGGAGCAAAGCTGGTTAATCATTACTAGGGCCGGTGGGGCTGGGTGCAGAGCATATTGGTCCACCAGGCATCGTGCATCTTGACGTCCTCACGGTCAGGAGCTGGCAACTTGGAGAGGTTGAATGTGGACCCCTCTCCTCACCTAACTAATTATACAGCCTGTCCACCAGCCAAATGTAGAGCAGGAGGGGGGCATCATTGCCAACCTTCTGGGGCAACTGGAGCTGAACATCAAAGGTAGCAACACCTTTGAATCTTCTCGTTCTGGAAGGCCAATCCAGCCTAGAGGAAGTGTGAAGTTCCTCTGCCCATAGCATGCTTTGGCGTCTGAGAGCACTGGCTGTCACCCTATGAGGTCAGAAACATGTCTGCTAGTGGCAGGCTGGCTACAACATGGCAGAAACCATACTAGTGCTTGGTAGGTTTTCAGGTGAACCTCTAAATGGTCTCCTGTGTGCATATATTAATAAATTCACCACTGGTATCAGTGAGAATGTATTAAGACAAGATGTTTGGTATGAAACATCTTAGAAATCAGTGAAGCTATCATGCAGCTGGGAAACTCTTTTTGTCAAGTATCCACCCCATGTATGGTCTATGGCTTCCCTGTAGACTTAAAATATGTCAGAAAGGACTGGATATTGTAGGGGAATATCTGCTCATGCTGCTAATGCTGATATTCCCACACAAAGGATATAGTGCACCCTGCCTACAGGGTTGTAAGGCTTACAATAGGGGTGACTTACCTATATCCTAATGTTAGGACAAAAAAGTAAAAGTCGCACAATTGATAGACTGAATGCAGAACAAATCAAAACATTCACCCTCAGTCAAGAGATCTGGGTTAAATCCATCATTCTTTTGCTCACCATGCCACCCCAGTTTAGACCTGGCCAAAGGGAAATCAGTCTTGAACCTGTGACTCATGGGAACAGTCCAGCCCAAACTCCCTTTACCGTATGCAGTGTATAGGTGGCATTGCTTCTGTCAAGTGAACAGTCCAGCTCGAACTGCCAGGCCACATTGATCCGGGACCTGAAAAAAGCATAATGGGACCGGATTCGGTGAAACACCCCTGATCAGCCAGGCTATTTTGAATCTGGTGGTGTAGATAGCACGGAACCCACGTCTGGGCATACCTTTCCCACTTAGGGCAACAAATGCAAGAAGAACAGATGATGGACGGAATGCTGAATTAATCAAACATGCACCCCCAATCACATATCTTGGCTAAATTCATAGTTGTTTGCATGCCACGCCATTCCAGTTCAGACCCAGCCATATCCAAATCAGTCTTGACCCTGTTCCTTATGGGAACAGCCCTGCCCAAACTGCCATGCCAGGTCTTCCTTGGACCAGAAACAAGCACCCTGGGACCAGTTTTTGGGTAACACCCCTCATCATCAGGGATTCTTGACAAATCGGCTAAAAGCTGTCTGCACAGAGGGATAGGGAATAGAGAGGCCTGCCAGGAATAGGATCAACAATACTTGTACTAGTAGAGGATCACAATGACAGGATATTGTATTGGATCTAGATCCATAAGCAAACACAAATATGAGGTGGAATGCCTGATCCAAATAGCAAACCCGTATCTTGTGTTTCTCATGGAAACCTGGGCCAATGAGACATCGGAACCTGATTAGAAGGTAGAAGTTCCTTCAGGTTACTTAGTTGCACATATGGATAGGGCTGAAACGAAAGGAGGAGGTATAGCTATTATTTATTGATCCTGCTTCTCAGTTCGGATTTTGCCACAATCCTCGCTACAGCCCAAGGCACTGTCCTTTAACATTAGAAATAATAACCTCAAACTTTTTCAGGGGCTACAAATCAACTGACCACCAGGGGCTAGACCGCCTTTCTCTAGCTCGCTCCAGACGTTTCTGGAGTCTTGCTTGGGCACTCCAACATTTACTGTTTTGGAGGATTTTAACTTCCACTTGGAGGCTAATAATAACGCTGATACTTCTCATTTGTTGGACAATCTTGCAAGTTATGGTTTGAGTCAGCTTGTAGCAGAGCCGACACATGTGGCAGGCCATACGTTGGATTGTATTTTCACCAACAACGAACTTCTTAAGATAGTCAGCGTGCAACCTCTACCATGGTCAGATCACTCTGCAATACATTTCTGTATAAAGCATTCCCCAACCATTAGGGGTCGTAGGGAAAGATCAGGCATATTTTAATCTCGCCCTTGGAAATCCATCCAAAAGGGTGATCTGGCAACCGCACTGGAGAATAATCCCCCGGAGGTGACTCTTGACCCCAATACCTCAGTCAGAAACTTTGAAAGCTGGCTTAGTTCAGCAGTAAATGTCTTAGCCCCGGAAACCACTAAACAACTCCATAATAAACGTGTTAGCTCACCTTGGTATACGTCTGAGCTACGGCAAATTAAAAAAACTTGTAGACGCAGGGAGCGTATTTGATCAGATTGTAGTGCCGAGCATAAAAAAGACTATAATTGCGCCTTAGAAGACTATAATCAAAACAACCAATACGAGCACCACTATTGCCAACTATTTGTACTAGGGTCTAGAATGACCACTCGACCTACTGAACTAAACAGTAACTCTCAGGACACTTGTTTGTCCGGAATCAATCCAGTGACTTTAATCAATTTAGAACATCATTAGAAAACAATTCATATTAATTGGAAAACATTGCTTATTTCACTCCACATTTACTTACAACAAAAATTCTCACATTCAAAACCTCTCATTCAAACACTCATACAGACAATACTACACAAAAATATACTTTACATCAGTTAATACAAACTACTTATTTACAATTCAATTTTTACAACAAAACAGCATCGAAAACACTTTTTCAGAATTAGGCAGTATTTTGGCTTTTGCACAACATCCCTAATGCTGTATGAAGAAGGTCTACGCGTTTCGATAACCCCCAGTTAAGGGGAAATCTCATCAGGACCATGTAGCTGTGAATGGAAAGAACAGGCATGAGTCAATCTGATAGAAGACCCACCCAATCTCACTTCTGAATCAAAAAAGGGGGGAACTGTTTAGTTCAGTAGGTCGAGTGGTCATTCTAGACCCTAGTACAAATAGTTGGCAATAGTGGTGCTCGTATTGGTTGTTTTGATTATTAGTGAGGCTTGTCCTTATTGCCCGTGAGCCCAGACCCAGTTTTGGTTAGAAGACTATAAGGGAGCCATAAAACTTGCCAAATCGGTCTACTTAACGGAAAAAATTCTGGAGGCAAAAAATTCCTCCAAGGAGCTGTTTAAAACAGTGCTATCAAAATGTCCGGGTGACAGAGCATTTCTGCCAGACCAAAATTTTGTGGAACTGATGGCCGGGTTCTTTCAGAATACATTTCAAGCGGTATATGATGGGCTAGCCACTGCTGCTTGTCTCCCAAAAACAAACAGTGTAGATTTCTTGAATCACAGGGCATCTCTGCTAAGGTTGTCTCATTTTTCCACTCTGGAGAAGGCTAAAGTTGCCAACCTGTTGTTAAATACTAAATCGGGTTCTCCTCTGGACCCATGTCCCCCTTATATATTACATCTGGTATCAGAAGAAGTAAGTTCCACCGTGACCCCTTTATTAAATTCGATCATCATCTCTGGGGAGTTTCCCTCCTCGTGGAAAAAGGCATGCATTAGGCCTATCATAAAAAAGGCCTCCTTAGATCCCTCAGAGCCAAAACACTACTGCTCAACCTCCTGTCTCCCATTACTATCAAACATCCTGGAGAAAGCCATGAACCTAGAACTGACAGAATACCTGGATAGCAGTACCATTCTTGACTCCACACAGCATGGCTTTCGCTCATGGTATTCCACCGAGTCAGCTTTAATCATGGCCACAGAGGAGATCCGCAAAGTGATGGATGGGGGAGGCAGAGCTGCACTCATCCCGTTAGATCTGACCACAGCCTTTGATATGGTAAACCGTGCAGTTTTGCTGTGTCAATTAAGGGATGCGTGTATTGAAGATGTGGCTCCGACTCTACTTACCTAATTTCTAACCTCAAAAAAAACAACTTATCCAATGGAATGGCCTGCAATCAGGAATCTTCCATCTCCCATGTGCTCGACCTTGTCTCCGACATTGTTTAATCTATATGTCAGTCCTCTGGCTCAGGTAATCAAAGACCAAGGTATAATGTTGGTTTCGTACGCCAACAACACTCAACTAGTGGTCTCTGTGACTCAAAATGTGGGGCTTAAAGCTGAGAGATTTCGTAATTGCCTCACTGATGTAATGACATGGATGAATTTAAACTTTTTAAAGATAAACACAGAAAAAACTGAGGTCCTAGAGTTTGGGCAACTACCCTCGGTATGGAGCCAAGCCTGGTGGCCTCCTGAAGCAGGCACCTGTCCAGTCCCTGTGCCTAAGGTTAGGAACTTGGGATTTGTATTTGACAAGGACCTTAAACTTGCCTCACAAATAAATCAAGTTTCCTCATCATGCTTTTTCACCTTAAAAAGGTTACGGAAAATTCTGCCCTTCATTCCTCTGTCACTTCGAAAAACAGTGGTCGGAGCCCTGGTTCTGTCAAGAATCGATTATTGTAACGCCCTATACTTAGGAGTTGGCAAGGGGCAGACCAAAAAACTTCAATCACTCCAGAATGCAGCTGCTCAGGTTCTACTTGGCCTACCCAAATATCACCCAACATCAGCGGTGATTAAGGAGTTACATTGGCTCCCAGTCCATCAGAGAGTGAACTTTAAAGCCCTATGCCTATTGCACAAGGCTATATACGGAGGAGGGGCTGGGGACATTCAAACTTTGTATACCAGCCCCAACGCTCCCTCAGGTCAGCCAATACAGGATTGGTCTGTGTCCCTAGAACAAAAATAGTTAGATGGGGAGGAACGGGTTTCTCCTACCAAGCGTCCATCTTATGGAACTCCCTCCCCGTGACAATTAGGTTAGAATCCAATAGGGCCGTTTTTAGAAAAATGATAAAGACCTGGCTCTTCTCAAGGCCTTAATATCTGTTGTTGTCTGCATCATATTCACCCAGCGCCAAGATGCCTCGGCATAAGAGAGCTGTTAGACCTGGCATCCTTGGCGTGGTTCCCCCTATCTTTTTGCCTCTACCTCCTGTATTTCTGATACTGTGCTGGATTTCGTTTTTGCTGGTTTAGATGCTTTGGACACTCTGCCATTGCTGATCAGCGTCAGAGTGTAAGTAATCCCTGTGTAAATTGTTATTGTGATTGGATATACATGATTGGCATATTTGTATCACCAAGAAGTCCCTAGTAAAGTGCACTGGGTGTGCCAGGGCGGGTGATGACAAATACTACTAGTGGGCCTGCAGCACTGTATGTGCCACCCACATGAGTAGCCCTAAAATGGTGTCTCAGGCCTGCCACCGCAGTGTCTGTGTGCAGTCTGTGAACTGCCATGTCCTCCTGGTCAGTGTCCCCACTGACCAGGCCTAACCCTTCCCTTTCTGTGCACATTGGTCACCCCTATGGAAGGCCCATGGTACCCCCTTGGGCAGCGTGCAGTGTATGTGAAAAGTAGAGCATGTACTTGTGCAGGTGACATGCTCTGGTAGTGAATTACAGCCATTTTCATGTTTCACTGCTGCAAGGCTATCTTGCTCCATAGGCTATCATGGGGGATGCTGGCTACTGTGGCTACCAGCATATCTTCCCATAAGAGCACATATGGTATCACTGAACTCAGAATTTAATAACACATCTTTTAGGAAAGTTGTTTTTTAACTCCTGTGTTTGAGAATAGCACTTTTAGAAAGTTGCTGTTCTCTTGTCTGACCTTTCTAAGTGCCTTGGCCTGTTTGTGAATTGAATTTCTGGTTTGAGAGTGACTGGGGCTGGGGATTCCCCAGGAGGCTGGCTGAGTCAGCCATAGGCTGAATGACTGCATTTGCAACTTGAGTGATGGGAGGAGATAGCACCTGGGCCTGAATAGGGCTGTGCCTGCCTTCCACAATGCTGACTCCACCTCCTGCTGGGTGGCTGACGACCCTGCCCCTCACTCTGAAAGGAAAGGAGAAGCCAGAAAAACAAAGTGCTCAAGGAACGGCCAGAACTGGTTGAGACCGGGATCAAGGCCCACTTGCACAAAGAGAACAAAAACTTTTAGGGGTATAAGTACAGGACCCCTGACAACAGAAAATTAGATCATCCTGGAATCAAGAAGGAACCTCTGCCAAGGAGAAAGCTGATACTGAAGAAGGAAGACTGTCCTGCTGTTGCTCTGCTGGACTGACCTGCTGTTGCTTTGCTGACAAGGAGAGTGGAAGGACTTTGCTTTGTGCTGTGTTCCCTGTCTTGTAGGAATCACCAAGGGCCTGAGAAGAGCTGGCTCCATGTTCTGAAGTCCCAGGAACAAAAGGACTTCACCCCCAGCTCCCCTGAACTCTACTGAGAGAGTTCCATCCCTCCTGGAGTGCGTGGCCCTTGTGTGGTGCAGCTGGAAGTTGTACCTGAGTTGGGGAGCTGGAAACCAAGCTTTTAAAGACTTTCTGCAAGTTGTGTCGCATCGCTCGCTGGCGGAGTGCATCCCTGACAGTGCGAGGAAATTCCCGCCGCCACGAAGGCCGAGATCGTTGCAGCGCCTGTTGCCGCTGCCCGAGCCGTCGCATCCTTCGTTTGCGGGTCGCACCAGACCGGTGCGGGAAGATTACCATCAATGGGAGTGTCGTCGCAGAGCCTGTTGTTGCTGGGTGAGATCGCCGCACTGCTTGCTTGCGGACCGCATCACGTCGCTGCGAGTGTCATCGCAGAAGCCATAACATCGAGGAGCTGCGAGAGAGAGATCACCGCTGGTCTGCGCATCGTCGCCTCGGAGATCGTCGCAACTCCAAAGATCATCGCATCGTGCCTTTGCAAGAGGAAACTTCCTACGGAACCTACGCACAGGAATCCATACAAGTCCGCACTGTTACCCCATCTCGGGGCGTCCTGGCGCTGTATACCGCTGGGGAACCCGTCCTGGCTTTCCCTGTGGGATGATCCCTCCTGGGCACCCCCAAGCTGAAGCCAGGCCTCCCCGGCGCTGATAGGGCCGTTGTGGAGATTAAGCAAGCTATTGGCCAGAGTTGCAGAGTGGGACCCATGGTTAGCGCAGGCACCTATGCGACAATTATCGAGTCCGTGGACATTGACCCAAGACCCTGCTGCGTCGGGAATTGAACCCTGGTCCCGGGCCGACCTCTGCTTCAGGGTCTGCCGCTTCTAACCAGTTAGCCACACTTCTCCACTTCTCCGCTTTGGAACTTTGTCGCTTTTAAAAGGTACTGTGAGCAAAACGTGACGCAACTGTGAACTTTTCACGCAACTGTGGATTATTTTATCGCAACCTTAAGAACTCTTTTGCAACCATATTCTTGAACTGTGCATGTTGGATTTTTGTCGTTTTGGTCTTGAGTAGTTTAGATTAAATACCTTTATTTTTCTAAACTGTTGGGAAGTCAGTTTGTGGTGTTTTCACTGTGTTACTGTGAGTGTTAGTACAAATACTTTACACATTGCTTTTGGATAAGCCTGACTGCTCGTGCCAAGCTACCAAGGGGGTGAGCAGATGTTATCTAAAGAGTGTTTCCTCCTTACCCTGACTAGAAGCAAGGGTCCCTATTTGGACAGTGGTACCTACCTCTGCCAACTAGAGACCGCCAGTTCTAACATTGTTGGTCAGTGGTGGGATTTGAACTTCTATTTGTACTAGACCCACAGTGATTGGTGTACATCCCTAGGGAGTGCAGACCACTACGCCACCGTATACTACGTTTTTGTTTTGTTGGTTCTATTTTTGAGTAACTCTTCTAAGCATCATGTCTGTGAATGGAAAGGCACTCAGTGAGGAGGCAGAAGTAGAATTGGAGTTTGTCATTGGATTTGTATTCCTACAAAGCAAAAGATCTTAAGAGATTCTGCCAAGAGTTTGGGTGCCCCGCAAAGAGCACCCTCAGGAAGGAGGAGTTGCAGAGAATCTTGAAGGCCCATTGGGAGGCACAAGACGGAAATGATGCAAGTACAGGGAATGGTTTTCAAATCACAGATCTGCCTGTGAGCAGAGTAGGCTCAAGGGCTGGCAGTAACCATTCCAGTAGGGGTTTCACTCAAGAAGAGTTAGAAGAAAATCAAAGAGCAAAAGGTCCTGAAATTGAAAATGAAGCAATTGGGAATGGATAAAGAGAATCAAAGAGCTGAGAGAGAAAGGGCGGCAGAGGAGAGTAAAAATGCCCATGCCCTGGAGGAAAAGAAATTGCTTTTGGCTCATGAGTTGAGCATGAGAGAACTGGATCTTAAAGCCAAGGAGGTGGATGCCAGTTCAAATGGTGGCAACGCACCATCAGTCTAGGGGTGTAAAGTATATATTCCTAAGGATCTCGTACAGAATTACAATAGGAGTGAGGATATTTATGCCTGGTTTACTTCTTATGAAATTGAATTGAGAATGAATGGTGTGCCTGAACAACATTGGGGGGCGGGCCTGTGGAAACATTTTGAGGCTTCTGGGAGGAGTGCTCTGGAGCCCTTAGAGATGGCAGGTGCCATGACCTACCCCAATATGAAGGAGGCCTTATGTCTCAGGTATGGCCTTACTCCAGGGCAGTATAGACTGCAGTTTAGAAACTCCAAGAAGAGAAAGTCTGAGACTTGGATGGAATGTGTGAATTTGTACTCACGTGCACTGGAAGGTTGGTTGAAGGGCAGTAAAGTAACTGATTTTAAGGGGTTGTTGCATTTAATCAGTTGGGAGCACTTGAGTAGTCTTTGTGTTCCAGAGCTGTGCCAGCATCTTTTAGACAGCAAGTTGACAGACACCATTGAGCTTGCTAAGGAGGCGGACCGCTGGACCAGTACCAGGGTCCACAGAGGAATTGTGTGTACCACAGCCAAAGGTCTGCAGGGTCCCCAGCAGAAGAGTGGGGGGGACAAGGGTAACCAAAAGGAGTTCTCACAAGGGCCCCAAAATAGATCCCAGGGAAAGGAGTCCCAACCCCCCAGACCCAAGCAGCCATGGCCCCCTAGGGGCAGATGGGAAAATAGAGGTCCCCCTACCTGCTTTCACTACAATGATGTGGGACATGTTATCAACAGGTGCCCCAAGAAACCCCCAGCACCCGCTGGTGCTCCAGCCCCAGGTTTAGCAAGTGTAGCTTTGGGAGTAGATTTGATTTTTAGTGGGGAAGGAGAATTAGCAGTTATGACCCTTGTCTCTCTAGGAGACCAAGAGATGGTCCAGGAAACCTTACTGCCCCCTAACACCAAGAAATACGGGCAGAAGGAGATAGAGGCTCTGAGAGACACAGGAGCCAGCGTGACATCCGTGAGGTGTCAGTGGGTGTCTGAAGAGCAGTGTATCCCCAATGTGCTCCGCCCGGTAGTTACAGCTGATAGCTCAGTGCGCCTCTGCAAAGTGGCACGTGTTCCCTTTGAATGGGGAGGGGTCTCTGGTCTCTTGGAAGTTGTTGTCAGTGATGCCTTGCCTGTAGACTGACTGCTAGGTAATGACTTGGAGAGTTCTCCATGGAAGGATGTAGAACACAGAACTCATTTGGAGATGTTGGGTTTGCCTGCGTGGATCTGTGTGACCACGCGTGCTATGCCAGCCAGTAGGGGTGATTCAGCAGAACTGGAGACTGAAACAGTGGCCCAGAGACCTGCCTGGCGAGGAAGAGGCAGAGGGTGTGGGAAACCAACCCCAGCTGTTCCCACAGTCCAGGAAGGAGCAGAACCTGAGGGGGATGCCCTGGAACCTTCCGGGGAACAGGTGGCCGAACTGGGCGACCTGCCTGAGCTGACCCATTGGCAGCAAGAAGGTCGGCCCTCCAGGGAGGAATCCTGCAAGGAGCAGAAAGAGTGCCCTTCTCTCGTTGGTATGCGGCAACAGGCTGCAGACCAGGCAGCAGGTGGAGCGTCCAGAGATCACTTCATCTATTGGGAAGATGACTTGTTATATAGCGAGCCTAAGTTTGCTGAGCCTGGTGCAGCCCGTATGCTGGTGGTACCCGCGCGCTTCAGGAACTTCCTAATGGGTCTGGCTCATGATGTGCCTCTCGCAGGACATCTGGGGCAAGTCAAGACCCTAAACAGGCTTGTCAGCGACTTTAACTGGCCCCAGATGAGGAAGCACGTTGGTTCCTTTTGCAGGTCTTGCCAAACATGTCAGGCCAGTGGCAAGACTGGAGTGAAGTGTAAGGCACCCCTCCAACCCTTTCCTGTGGTGAGCACCCCTTTCGAGCGAGTGGGCATCGACATTGTGGGGCCCCTTGGACCCCAAGACAGCCTTAGGCTACAGGTTCATCCTGGTCTTGGTGGACCATGCCACCCGGTACCCGGAAGCAGTCCCTCTCAGGACAATCACAGCACCCGTGGTGGGCCGTGCATTGATGGGGATCTTTTCCCGTGTGGGGTTCCCCAGAGAGGTGGTCTCCGACCGGGATACCAACTTCATCTCTAGGTACATAAAGTCTCTGTGTGAGGAGTATGGGGTAACTTATAAGTTCACCACTCCTTACCACCCTCAAGTAAATGGGTTGATTGAAAGGTTCAACCACACCCTGAAAGGTATGATTATGGGCCTAGCCGAACCCATGAGACGGAAGTGGGACGTCTTGTTACCATGCCTGTTGTTTGCCTACAGGGAGGTGCCTCAGAAGTCCTTAGGGTTCAGTCCCTTTGAACTCCTGCATGGCCACCCTGTTAGAGGACCTCTCACACTGGTGAAGGAGGGGTGGGAGAAATCCTGTGGGAAAACACCCCAGGATGTGTTCAGCTATGTGCTGGCCATGCGCAACCAGACACAACGCTTCAGGAAGTTCGCTCAGGAGAATCTGGAAGCTAGCCAGGAAGAAATGAAAAGATGGTACAACCAGAATACCACTCTGCTCGAATTTCAACCTGGGCAGTTAGTGTGGATGATGGCGCCAGTGGAGCCTTGTGCGCTCCAAGACAGGTGGACTGGGCCATATGAGCTGGTGGAGCGCAAGAGCGAAGTAACCTACCTGGTTACTTCCCCTGAGAGGCAACCCCTGAGAGTCTTGCATGTGAACCGCCTTAAACCACACTTTGAGAGGTCTGAAGTGACAATGCTCATGGCTACAGATGCTGGAGGGGAAGAGGATAGTGATCCTCTCCCTGACCTCCTGGCAGCTAAGGAGCAAGAATGGTCAGTGGATGGTGTGGTCCTCTCACCCACCCTGACTCCAGAACAGCAGAGGGACTGTCGCCAGGTGTTGGGTCAGTTTTCCTCCCTGTTCTCCCTGACCCCAGGTGTTACCAATGGGTGCGTCCATGATTTGGACACTGGAGATAGTCTGCCTGTGAAACAGAAATTTTACAGGGTAGCTGACAAGGTCAGGGCGAGCATCAAGGAAGAGGTTTCCAAGATGTTGGCGCTAGGGGTAATTGAGCCCTCCAGCAGCCCCTGGGCTAGCCCAGTGGTCATAGGGCCATATGTATCAACAAACTCTTTTGCGATTCCTAAATAGCGATTTTTAAGGAATCGCTATTTAGGAATCGCAAAATGGTATGTATGAAGAAAATCGCTAATATTTAGCGATTCCTTAATCTTCCTTATTTGGGAATTCGCATTTTGCGAATTCGCAATTAAGGAATAATTTCCAATGCATTCCTATGGGCCAGGAGGCCCATAGGAATGATTGCGAAATAATTCTCAAATTGCGAATTCGCAATTTGCTAATCGCAATTTGAGAATTATTTCAAGGGTGCAGGGGTGTCTCAAAGACACCCTGCTGCACCCCTGAAATGTACATGTGTGTGCATATGGCGCACATACATGCCCTATGGACATGTGTGTGCATCACATGCCACCTTCAAAAATGCCAAAATGTGCATTTTTTGAAGAATTTGCAAGTTACCATCAACTACAAGTTGGTGGTAATTTGCAAATTCTTAACCAAAATTCGCTACCCAAAAATGCTTCATACATAGCATTTAAGAAATCGCAAAATTGCGATTCCTTAAATGCTATGGCAAAATAAGGAATCGCAAAACTTTGCGATTCCTTATTTTGCGAATATTTCATACTTCCCAAAACATGCAAAAAGGCCGTTTGCGATTCGCAAAGGCCGAAATTCTGCGAATTTCTGCCTTTGCGATTCGCAAAAGGCTTGATACATATGGCCCTTAGTCCCAAAAGCTGCTGCACCCGGTGCCACTCCGGAACTCAGGTTCTGTGTGGACTACCGTGGGCTCAATGCGATCACCAAGACTGACGCACACCCCATCCCCAGAGCTGATGAGCTTGTGGATAAGGTTGGGAGCTGCCCGGTACCTCAGTACGTTTGATTTCACGTCTGGGTACTGGCAGATTGCCTTAACTGATGGGGCCAAAGAGAGGTCGGCATTCTCAACGCTAGAGGGGCACTTGCAGTTCCGATTCATGCCCTTTGGGTTGAAGAATGCCCCTGCCCCCTTCCAAAGACTGGTTAACCAGGGACTGACTCGGCTGGAGGAATTCAGCGCTGCATACCTGGATGACATTGCTGTGTTCAGCTCCACGTTGGAGGAACATTTGCAACACCTCTGTGAAGTGTTGAAGGCTCTGCAAAGGGCAGGCCTCACTATCAAGGCCAGCAAGTGCCAGATAGGGCAGGGATCTGTGGTGTGCTTGGGACACCAGGTAGGGAGCGGCCAGGTGGCACCCCTACAGGCAAAGATTGATACCATTCTGGGTTGGGAGCCCCCCAAGACCCACACCGAGAAGAGAGCCTTTTTAGGTCTCACAGGATATTACAGACGGTTTGTCAAGGGATATGGCACCATCGTTGCCCCCTTGACAGAGCTGACTTCCAAGAAGCAGCCCGGAAAATGAATTGGACCGAAGCGTGCCAGACTGCTTGTAAGGCCCTGAAGACTGCAATGTGCACAGCACCGGTGCTCAAGGCACCTGACTTCTCCAGTGAGGTCATAGTGCAGACAGACACTTCAGAGCATGGTGTGGGAGCAGTCCTCTCACATATCACTGAGCTTTCGTTGTTAGGAGGCTACTCCCCAGGGAACAGAGGTGGAGTGCAATGGAAAGGGAAGCTTTTCCTGTGGTCTGGGCTCTGAAGAAGCTGAGGCCCTACCTGTTTGGGACTCACTTCCGTGTTCAGACAGACCACAGGCCCCTCGGATGTTTAATGCAGATGAGGGGTGAGAACCCAAAAACGTTGAGGTGGTCCATCTCCCTACAAAGAATGGACTTCATGGTGGAACACCGCCCTGGCACAGAACACACCAATGCTGATGGTCTGTCCAGGTTTTTCTGCCTTAGTGAGGAGAACTCCCAAGAGGGTGGGCCGTTCTCCCCACTTTCAGCTGGAGGGGACACGTGTTAGACCTGGCATCCTTGGCGTGGTTTCCCCCTATCTTTTTGCCTCTACCTCCTGTATTTTTTATGCTGTGCTGGATTTCGTTTTTGCTGGTTTAGATGCTTTGGACACTCTGCCACTGCTGATCAGTGTCAGAGTGTGAGTGCTCACTGTGTAAATTGTTATTGTGATTAGATATACATGATTGGCAAATTTGTATCACCAATAAGTCCCTAGTAAAGTGCACTGGGTGTGCCAGGGCTGGTGATGACAAATGCTACTAGTGGGCCTGCAGCACTGATTGTGCCACCCACATCAGTAGCCCTAAAATGGTGTCTCAGGCCTGCCACCGCAGTGCCTGTGTGCAGTCTGTGAACTGCCATGTCCTCCTGGTCAGTGTCCCCACTGACCAGGCCTAACCCTTCCCTTTCTGTGCACATTGGTCACCCCTATGGAAGGCCCAAGGTACCCCCTTGGGAAGGGTGCAGTGTATGTGAAAGGTAGAGCATGTACTTGTGCAGGTGAAATGCTCTGGTAGTGAATTACAGCCATTTTCGTTATTCACTGCTGTAAGGCTATCTTGCTCCATAGGTTATCATGGGGGATGCTGGCTACAGTGGCTACCAGCATATCTTCCCATAAGAGCAACATAGAACATAAAAGTCTGGTATCCCTGAACTCAGAATTTAATAACACATCGTTTAGGAAAGGTGGTTTTTAACTCCTGTGTTTGAGAATAGCACTTTTAGAAAGTGGCTGTTCTCTTGTCTGACCTTTCTGTGTGCCTTGGCCTGTTTGTGAATTGACTGTCTGGTTTAAGAGTGACCGGGGCTGGGGATTCCCCAGGCAGCTGGCTGAGTCAGTCCTAGGCTGAATGACTGCATTTGCAACTTGAGTGGTGGGAGGAGATAGCACCTGGGCCTGAATAGGGCTGTGCCTGCCTTCCACAATGCTGGCTCCACCTCCTGCTGGCCGGCTGACGACCCGACCCCCCACTCTGAAAGGAAAGGAGAAGCCAGAAAAACAAAGTGCTCACGGAACACCCAGAACTGGGTGAGACCAGGCTCAGGGCCCACTTGCACAAAGAGAACAAAGACTTTTAGGGGTATAAGTACAGGACCCCTGACAACAGAAAATTAGATCATCCTGGAATCAAGAAGGAACCTCTGCCAAGGAGAAAGCTGAAACTGAAGAAGGAAGACTGTCCTGCTGTTGCTCTGCTGGACTAACCTGCTGTTGCTTTGCTGCCAAGGAGAGGGGAAGGACTTTTTTTTGTGCTGTGTCCCCTGTCTTGAAGGAATCTCCAAGGGCCTGAGAAGAGCTGGCTCCCTGTTCTGAAGTTCCAGGAACAAAAGACTTCATCCCCAGCTTCCCTGACTCTACTGAGAAAGTTCTGTCCTTCCTGGAGTGCGTGGCCCATGTGTGGTGCCTCTGGAAGTTGTACCTGTGTTGGGGAGCTGGAAACCAAGCTTTAAAAGACTTTCTGTAAGTTTTGTTGCATCACTCGCTTGCGGAGCGCACCCCCGACAGTGCGAGGAAATTCCCACCGCTACGAAGGCCGAGATCGTCGCAGCGCCTGTTGCCGCTGCCTGAGCCATCGCATCCTTCGTTTGCGGGATGCACCAGACCGGTGCGGAAAGATTACCATTGCTGCGAGTGTTGTCACAGAGCCTGTCGTCGCTGGGTGAGATCACCGCAGCGCTTGCTGTCATCGCAGAAGCCATCGCATCGAGGAGCTGCGAGAGAGAGATCACTGCTGGTCTGCGCATCGTCGCCCCGGAGATCGCCGCAACTCCAAAGATTATCGCATCGTGCCTTTGCGAGAGAAATCTATCCTACGGAACCTACTCACCGGAATCCATAGAAGTCCGCCTTCCTCCCCATACAGACCGGTTTCGTCGCAACATGACCGCTGCTGCAGCGGGGTTGTCGCATCTCCTCCCCAGGGTCTCAGGAGCAACGCATCGCTTGTTTTCCACCGCACCAGCTTCTGCTTTGGAACTTTGCCACTTTTAAAATGTACTTTGAGCAAAATGTAATGCAACTGTGAACTTTTCACGCAACTCTGGATTATTTTATCGCAACCTTAAGACCTCTTTTGCAACCATATTCTTGAACTGTGTATGTTGGATTTTTGTCATTTTGGTCTTGTGTTCTTGTGTAGTTTAGATTAAATACCTTTATTTTTCTAAGCTGTTGTGAAGTCAGTTTGTGGTGTTTTCACTGTGTTACTGTGAGTGTTGGTACAAATACTTTACACATTGCTTTTGGATAAGCCTGACTGCTCGTGCCAAGCTACCAAGGGGGTGAGCAGAGGTTATCTAAAGAGTGTTTCCTTCTTACCCTGACTAGAAGCAAGGGTCCCTATTTGGACAGTGGTACCTACCTCTGCCAACTAGAGATCCCCAGTTTTAACAAACGCTTTATAGGTCAGTCAGTCAATCAGCCAGGCTAACTTGAATCTGGTGCCATAGCAAGCATGGGCCCCTAGTCTGGGAATACCCTTACCAGTGCCCAACTACCCCTCCTGTTACCTCCAGTAAATCCCACACAGCAGGATTGGTGAGACATCATAGGAGGCCACACCCCTTTCCCAACACTTTGCAATTGTGCCTTATTGCACACTACTAGTAGGGGGATGAAGTCCATTTGGCTATTGGGGGTCCTTGGGAGCCATGTACCCCTTTGGTTACCTCCAGCAAGTCCCACACAGTTGGTTTGCTGAGAAGGTTTTGGTGGCCAAACCCCCTTTCTCCACCACTCTACAAGTGCGCCTGGGAAGTCCCCTTGGCTCTTGTGGGTCCTTGGGGCCTACTAGCCCTTCTATTACCTCCAGTAAGACCCACACATTGCTCGATTGCTGAGAGATCATCAGAGACCATGTTCACAGCTGTTTGGGTATGAAGTCCACTTTAGTCTTGTGGCCCTCAGGAGGCAAGAGGACCTCATCCCCCCACCAGCAGTGTGCCAAGAGGCACGTTTGCAGAGTGGTGGAGAAAAGGAGCGTGGCCTCCAATCACATTTCAGGAATCCCACTCTGACGGGCTAACTGGAGGTAACAGGAGGTCTTCTTGGCCCTTAAGGACCCTCAGCAGCCAAGGGGACTTCATCCCCCAACCAGGCACTCACAAGAAGATGCGTTTGCAGAGTAGTGGATAAAGGGGTGGGGCCTCTGCAATTTGCTGACTTTTTGTGTGCTTTTTTAGTAAGAGGGTCTGCGTGCCCCCTTCCTTAACTATTTTGGGTCCTAGGGACCCCATCCCTGGGGCCTGACTCTTCAAAAAAACGAATTTGTATTTGAAAAACCGGAGAAGGGGCGATTCGGCCCCCCCTCCCGGGCACATTTTGGCCTGGGGACGCCATCCATCGGCCCGGCCTACTATTTTTTAAATTAATTAAAGGAAGAGGGGGCATTTTTGAACACCATCCCCCAGCTCTTGCCCTTTTTTTAATTATTTATGTATTTATCCCCCCCCTGAGGCCAATTTCGACCCTGGGATCCTATCCCCCGGGGCATGGCCATCTTATTGAGGACTGTAGGAGGAGCCTCAAGGCCCCAAATATCCCAGCTGCTTCCTGCCTCCTGCGGGAGCCGGCATTGCTTTTTGCACCAAGGGAGCTGCTAACATGCAGCTCCCTGGGTGTAAAAAGCAAAGTGTGCTCCAATTTGAGAAAGCAAGAGCATAATGCTCTTGCTTGCTCACAATGCCACACACTGTTTGCTATAGGATGGCGGGAGCAGTGCTCCCACCATCCCATGGAAAACTGCATGTCCCAGGGTACCCAGGACATTGCTGCAGCAGGCCCTGAGGGGTGGTCAGTCCACAGGGCCATGTAGGGCTCCAGGAGGTGGTCTCCAAGATCCTCCTTCTATCTTATATATAGTTAGCCCTGGGGAGGTTGTGGTTCCCGGGGCTGGGGGACTGCAACTGACCCCCTTCATTAGTGCATTGGTGCCCATGGGGGTGGTGGTCCCAGGGCTATGTGTTTATTTAATTATTTATATCATTTGTATAGCGCACTGTAACCCTGAGGGCATCCTGGCGCTGAAGAAAGGTGCAACGAAGAACAATCAGTATTGAGAGCAAGAGGGGGTGTCACGATGAGGGTCTCTTACTACTACTACTACTCTTACTCACGTATCATAATTGATTTATTTTAGCCCGGGAGGTGGTGGTCCCTGGTGCTATGGGGGAGGCTGTAGGGCCTCTCCTGTTTTTTAAAAAATATTTATGTGCCCCGGTGAGGTGGCGGTCCTCAGGGTTGGGGGCCTGTGAGGCTCCCATACTATCGAAATTACCCTGTGAAGGTGGCCATTCCCAGGGCACAGGGAGGTCTGCAAGGCCCCCCTCACATAACACCCGATGGCCCCAGGGAGATGGCGGTCTCTGGGCATTCATTCGTGTCCAGTAGGCCCTTGCATATTAATAATAATATTAGATTAGGTTCCCGGGGTTTTATTAACCCTAGGAGGGGACCCACTCCTATATAGATTATATGCCACTGGGACCGGGCCCACTTGGGAGTTATTTTTGAGCCCCCACTCCCTTTTTTTTCGCTGCGAATATCACAAATTCACTGCAATTTAATTTTTTTTTAATGCTTTTATGCAGTGGCGGGGACCCCAAGACCATGGCTTGTGGGTCGGGGTGTTCCCACCCTGCCTCCTTTCTTTAATTTTCTTCTTGTTTAGGGGACTCAAGGAAGTCGAGTCCCAAGATGGCTGCCAACATTTCCCTGTTGAAGTATTGGCAGCCAATCAGAGCTGTACATTTCCCTGCTCAAGCTCATCTTTGTTTGCAAATACTTCCAAACCAGAGATATCACTGTAATTTTAAGCTTTAATTTCTCAACAAATACTGAACGGATTTACACCAAATGAGCAAAAGGTGCATCCTTGAATCACCATCTACCTCCCTGCTAAATTTGGTGTTAGTCCGTTCAGAAAGTCGGGCTGTAGCTATGGCTAAGTGTTCCTGTGTGAATTAATAATACAAACGCACCCCTATTTTGCAACCCGCATTCTCGGTCCCCACTGCATGGATGTGCTTGCGTCAGTGATTGTATAGTTGAGTGAGTATATGTTTGTATCTGTATGAATAAGTGAATGTCTATAACAGAAAAAGGTAAGTAAATGGCTGTGATTGACACTTTAGGTGAGTGAGTAGGTGTGTGAGTAGTTCTATCAGTGACTGACAGTGTGTGAGTGGGTGTATTGGTATATAAGTGGATATATCAGTGCCTGAATTAGTCAATGAGTTGATGCATCAGTGGCTGTATGGGTGCCTGAGTAGATTTGTGTGTGCCAATGGTTTTGAGAATAGTAGAGTGGAAGTTGGAGTGGGTGTATGAAAGGTTATATGGGGATATGAGTGGGTATGTCAAAGATTCTGTGGCTGATACCATCAGTCATTTAAGATGTCATCAGTGATGTCATCAGTGATGTGACTGACCATGTCATGAGTGATGTAATGTGTGAGGTCATAAGCAATGCATTACGAGGGCATGGGCTGAATTTCTCTGGTTTTGTACAAGTGAAATAGCAGCCTAACTATAACATTCCTGTAACCTTTGGTTTTTCACT
The DNA here is from genome assembly GCF_964261635.1 of Lissotriton helveticus. NCBI lineage: Eukaryota > Metazoa > Chordata > Amphibia > Caudata > Salamandridae > Lissotriton > Lissotriton helveticus. Next base: position 1,508,988,149 of record NC_136068.1, on the reverse strand, counting down.
GAATTTCCAAGTTTTTTAAATTTTGATTTTCTAACTATAATGCCCCTGTAACCTTTGTTTTTTTCAGTGAATTTCTCCCAAACTATAACGTCCATGTAAGCTATGATTTCTTTATTGAATTTTTAAGGTTTTTAAATAGTATTTTCTATCTAAAATTGCTCTATAAAGGATATTTTATAAGCTTGTATTTTCTTCACTGAACTAATAAGCGTTGTGTTTTTTCTTAAATTGTTTTATATTCACGACAATGTAGCGCTCTCCGCTGACATGTCATGAAAAACAGTAAACAAAAGCAGCTATTTAATGACCACCAACACATCCAAAAATAATATGTAACAAAATCCATTTTGAACATTGACCTACACTTATTACTACATACATACTTCTTTCAAAGCATGTTCAAACTTATATTTTTTACTAAGTTTCTTTAAAAACCATCTTTCAGACCTATTTCCATTTTTGCGGTTATGCAGGATGACTGGATGACGTCTTTGACTGCGATGATCACAATGTTCCCATTAAGTTATAACACGTTCATGCACACGTTATAGTATTTTAAACACTAGGGGCCCGATGTAGGTAATTAGTAATTTACCGATTCGTAAATACCGAATTTTACCGATTCGGTATTTACAAATCGGTAAATGCTATGTAGGTATGTTTACCGAATTAATTACCGAATCGGGAATATTCGGCAATTACCGAATCGGAATCGGAATCGGAATATTCGGCAATTACCGAATCGGTAAATACCGATTCGGTAAATTTACCGAATTGACAAGGGGGACAGGGTGTCATTTTGACCCCTGGTTCAGGCTTGTGTGCCATGTGACACACATACATGCCTTAGGGCATGTGACACACATACATGCCTTAGGGCATGTATGTGTGTCACATGGCACAGGTGTACATGCACAGATGTGCATGTACACAGGGATTCGTTATTTACCATGCAATAGTATTACATGGTAAATAACAAATTCTCAGGGGCCTGTGGCACTGTTTCCAGTGCCACCTACATATAGATTTACAGATTTGGTAAATTTACCGAATCAGTATTTTACAGAATCGGTAAATTTACCGAATCAGTAAATTTACCGATTCTGTAAAATTTAGTCCCCCTTCATCTCAATCACCAAATACCGGTCTGTAATGGCCAAAATCGGCCGTTACCGACCGGTATTTGATGATCTACATCTGGCCCTAGGGGTTTATTACTGTACACTTCAAACTCATGTTTTTCTAGTATATTTCTAGAACAACCATCTCTAAAACCTATTTTCCGTTTTTGCAGTGACTCTGGCGACTGCAATGACATTAGTAATTGCAATTCTCCTGGACACGTTGCAAAAGCGGAGAACAAAAGCAGACTTTTAATGGCCACCAACAAATCCAAAAATAATTTGTAAAAAAATCCATTCAGAACATTGAACTATTTTCCATTTTCGCGGTTATTCAGGACATCGCAGTGACATTGTTAAACAAGACGATCATGCCTTTTCCATGAAGTCTAAAACACATATATTCAAACATACTACAGTATTTTACACACTAGGGGTTCCTTGCAGTATACTCTAAAGTCATGTTTTTCTAGAGAGTTTCTATAAAAACCATCTGTAAAAACTATTTTATTTCTTCGCTGTGACTCCAGAGATCGCACTGACGTCAGTAATCATGATTCCCCCGGACACATCGCAAAAGCAGAAAACAAAAGCAGACATTCAATGACCACAAACACATCCAAATATAATATGTAATAAAATGCATTCAGACGATTGCCCTACACATATTACTAAATACATACTTCTTTCAAAGCATATTTAAACTCATATTTTTGTACTAAGTTTCTTTCGAAATCATCTCGAAGACCTATTTTCCGTTTTCAAGGTTATTAGGGACAACAAGACATTGCCATTAACAGTGAAGATCGCGCCTTTTCCATAAAGTGAAAACACATATTTGCACACACATTACAGTGTTTTACACACTCGAGGTCCACTACTGCACACCTCAAATCCATCTTTTTCTAGTGTATTTCTAAAAAGAACATCTCTAAAACTTACCTTCTGGTTTTGTAGTGAGGCTGGAGGTGTTGGTCATCAAGGTCCCCGATTACGTAGCGAAAGCAGAAAACAAAAGCAGGAAATCAATAGACACCACCGCATAAAAAAATTATGACTATAAAACTAGTTCTAACCACCACAGTAGATAACTCACTATATAAATACCTCTAAAAAGAATTTATCAATATCTCTATAACAATGCATATTAATGGACAAGGGAGCATGGGGGCCAGCTAGGAAGCCAATCTCAAGCCACTCTCCACTAACCTCTTGGATATAGACTTCCGTTAATGCTGCGTAGCTGTGGTTTACAACGCAGTTCTACCCGTTTTCACCTCCAGCGGTGGCCGCGGTTTGTGTCCTCTGGTGTACTCTCCCCCCGCTCCGTGCATCTGGCAAACTTTGGCTGTTTTGGGTCTCCAACTGACGATTCTCCTCTGCATTTTCTGGCTATAATCCCTGGGTGGCTAGATGGCGAGGAGCAAGTTGTGAGCGCCTCCCGTGCCCGTGAGCCTAGGGTCATTCACTCTGCCCGAGAGCTGAGAGCTGCGAGCGGGCAAAGATAAGGCGTGGGGGGAAGCCGACATCCAGGTGTTAGTGACCCTGTACTCTCTTTTGGATTGCCTTTGTATTCACTCCTGGATGTGCAGCTGGCCTGCCTTTGCGCTTCTCAGGGCTGCCGGAGCGCTTGGTGAGTCCCGCCGAGCCCAGTTTTGTTCCTTTGAGCTGACCCCTTCTCACTGGGTCGGTTCAGGCAGAGCCGGCACATGCTGCATACGCTGTTCCCTAATGAGAGCCCAGGGCGCTGGCTGGTCTCTAACAGAGGTGTGTACTCTGCCCTTGGGGGTTCTGGAGGGGTGCGCCTCAGAAGTCTACCCTGTCAAGTATTTAAGCCAGTTAAAGGGGGATAAGCAAAGGCATGATACGGCCTCCAGGTCTATGGAGTTAGCTTTCAGAATTGTGGGGGAAATAAACAGATCTTTAAAGGGGATCTCCCAATACAACACATAACGCTATCTTCCTTCCCCAATAGCCTGATTCTGGATAGTGAAACATTGTTAGGTAAATGTACAAATTAAGATCTTGTACATTCCTCAGGAGAGAGCCTCCCCCTCAACAAGATATTCCGTCCAGTCAACCTCTCGGGGTTTCACTGAATAAACAGCTAAGCCAGGTAAAAGCCACCCCTGTAAAGGAGAGAAGGAAAAAAACACCACCTTAGCGCCTGCAAAGGTGACCCCTTCACTCAGATCTTATTTCAAACTTAACTCGCAAGGTGGTATGTAAACCACTAAACAGGGAGTATCTATGCCAGGGGACTCTCTGCTGTTAAATCCTGCCATCCCTATGTCAAATAGATTCTCTCCCTTAAGCAAGCTAGCTTCGGCACCAGGGGGAGGCAGACAGAAGGAAGGTGACCTGATAGGAGAGGCATCTCCACAGGTGGCCGCCGTGGTAGCTTTGGACTCGGATCCAATGCAAGGGATGCTGAGCCAGTTTTCTTTGGAGATTAAGGAGTGCTTCTCAACCTCAGAAAGAAACCAAAAGAAGATCCAAGATACATGCACCAGCTTAGAGGAAAACCTGGCTGCGCTAGCACATCGCATGGAGTAACTAGAGAAGAAAGTGGGGGAGCTGTGGTTAGACTTGAAGGGTAACACTCAGGAAGTGGCCAGACTGAAGGAAAGGGAAAGGGATCTTTCGGAAGACTGGAGAGACTCGAAAATAATTCTGGAAGGAACAATATCAGGATTCTTGACTTGAGAGATGGACTGGAAGGAGACAATATTAAAACCTTTGTCATAGAGATTCTGACTAAAGCTTTCCCACTTGTTGCCTCTGCTTCTGTTTGGGAAATTGAGATTCAACAAGTACATAGGGAACCATTTAAACTGAACCTCGTATGGAAGAAGCCTAGGAAAATCCTGGTATATATCCAATCATACCTCCTTAAGGAACAATACTTGGGGATGCTCTTAAGCTTAAGAGTATCCAGGTACAAGATGCATCTATTAGAATATGGTCAGACATCTCTTGTATAACAGAGGATAGAAGGTGGGAGTTGTGTAAAAGGATGTATATACTGAGAGAGCTTAGCGCTCAAGTGCAGTTAAGGTTCCCTGCCTTTTTTAACCCCTTGGCTGCGGCGGCTATTCCGCCGCAGCGCTAAGGGGGAGGTGGGGCTGCGCGGCGCTCCCGTACTCGAGATGGAACCGCTCCGTCACGGCCCGCGGGTGAGCTGTGCTTGTGACGGAACGGTTCTGTCACGGCCCCGCCCGCTCTTTAGAACGTAAGCGCAGGCGCGGAATTCGCGCGGCGCAGGTGCGGCGAGAGGGCCGTGACGGAACCGTTCCGTCACCAGCACAGCCCACCCGAGGCTCGTGATGGAACGGTTCCCTCACGAGCATGGGAGGGGTTAAAGTGAGGTGGGCCAACACGATGATGTATAATTTCGGATCTCTTGCAGAGGTGGACAGCTTTTTGCAACACAAAAACTTCAGCTAGTTTAGGTTTTACTTAAATGTTTTGGAGGAAGTTCAGCTTTTGCGATGATGATAACTTTTTTTTTCTTTGAGGTTAGTGGGTTTCCGCTCAAGTGACAATTGTTAATTGCCAAGAAGTGGTCAGGGAGGGTTCCCATGGGTGGGGTTGGAGGTGAGGGGGGCTCTGTACGTATGTGGGTGGGGAGCATTGGGAAAAAATAAGAAATAAAAACCTTTAATAGGGACCTCATGTGACTTAACAACCGCCTGTAGAGGTAGCCTGGGGTGGATATATGACTATGATGGGGGGTAGATCTGGTCCTGGGGGAGGTGGATGTCTTCAAATTTTATGTTGGAACGTGAATGGCCTGAGAGTCAAGAGAAGACAGCGCCTGGTCTTGCAATAACTTAAGGACAGTTCCGCTATAATCCTCATGCTCCAAAAGACCCACCTGTTACATTCAGAATGTAAGGCACTCTTTGATAAGCAAAGATGGGTCAATAAGATCTTGGTTAAAAGCACAAGTGAGGTGCCAGGGTCCCAAATATACATTAGCCAGCTATTATGGCCACAACGAGGATGACCTCACCCCTCTAAATAATCTTTATCTTGTTCTGGCAGATTTTGAAACCCCCCTGTTACTAGGCAGAGACTTCAATGCCTTTTAAACAATAAGCCAGATAGATCCTCCCCTAGAACTCAGATTGTGGTACCGCGGGTTAAAGCCCATCTCTCTGCAATATTACACAATCTTAATCTTTGTGATGTTTGGCGGAACAAATTGGGTGATGCTACAGAATATTCTTTCTACAGTAAGAAAAACAGCCATTACTCCAGAGTTGATTACATCTTTATAGAACTTCCGAATTTAGGAAAAGTAAGGTGAGTAGAATATCAACCTATCCACTCTGATCATGGGGCTATAACCTTAAACTTAGAACTTCCCTCAGAGCCCACGTTTAGGAGATGGACCCTGAATAGGAATCTTCTCCTACAACCTTTCTTACCAGACTTGATAAAGAGGGAAACAGCTATCTTTTTTCAGCATAATCTAGATTCGGCCACTCTATATATAGTGTGGGATGCCTTTAAGGAGTGGTTGAGAGGGACTTTAAAGGGTGCTGCAGTGGGCTGGGATCGATCTGTAAAAAACGAGATGGCTGGCTTGGAGGAGCAGCTAGCAGTGGCTGAGGCAGCTTTAAAGGTCGGGCAGGTTTCTGGCGCGGAGGAAGAAAGTTTACTAGGGAAGGTTGAAGATTTCCAGCTGAAGTTTAGACTTAAAACTCAAGAGATTATGCTTCAGAAGTGGGAGGTAAGCAAAATGAGGGACTTCGACCGGGGTGAGAATTGTGGTAAGCTTCTCGCTATGAGGAGCAGAGTTAATAGTTTGTGCAAATATACCAGCAAGATTAAAGTGGGTAGCCAAGTTATGGAGGACAATGTGGATATTGTGCAGGCTTTTATAGATTTTTTTCAAGCCCTATATCGCGAAGATTTATCGGTGGAGGAAGATGCTATGGATCATTGACTTGCTGGGAAACAGTTATCACAGCTGAATCTGGATAGCCAAAAAACACTCACCCAAGATATAACAGGGAGTGAAATACTTACTGTACTAAACAAAGCTCGGAAAGGGAAAGCTGCAGGACCGGATGTGATCCCAATTGAGATCTATGCTTTAATGATTGATGAAATTATTCCGGTCTGGCTAAAACTGTTTCATGAAATTCTTAGAGGCACTTCCCCTTTACCTGACTTGTGGAGTGAGGCTGTCATCACACTGAGCATCCCTCTGTCAATTATTACCATAGACGCAGCAAAAGCCTTTGACCGAGTCAACTGGCACTACTTGAATAGGGCCTTGAAGGCTTTTGGCTTTGGCGACATCTTTAGTGAGGTCCTTAAGAAAATATAAAAAGTCCCCTGGGCTCAGATCTTGGTCAATTGCAGCATTACCGCAGCGGTCACAATAGAGCGTGGTACAAGGCAGGGGTGCCCGCTGTCTCCCATTCTTTTTGATTTGTATATTGAGCCTTTGGCCCAGAGTTTAAGGCAGAATGAAAAGATCATCCCCTTTGCAGCAAATAGGTTCACGAGGAAGCTAGCACTTTATGCTGATGATCTGATTTTATCATCAAATGTCAATCTTACTTTTTCAGAGCTAATTATTGAAGTTCAGGCTTCTGGGAAACTGTCTGGCTACGAGGATAGCAACGACAAGACAGAAATCATGGCCCGGAACATCGTAGCTCAAGGGGAGAGGCTCTCCAAGGAGTTAAGATACCTTGGAGTAACAATAACCCAGGATCTCAGAGATATTCCCAAAATAAACCTGAAGAGATTCTCCAAGGAGGTGGATGTTCTACTGATAAGATGGCAGAACATCCTGCTATCCCATTTCGGGCGGGTTAACCTGATTAAAATGTGTGTTCTTCTTAAGTATGCCTACCTTTTTAATAACATTCCCCTGGAATTTGATAAAGGTGAACTACTTAAAATACAGGGCAAGATTTTTTCTTTCATCTGGGCAGGCAAAGGGATCAGGTTGTCCTGGAAGAAATTAAGCGGTACAAAAGGGGGTGGTGATAGACGGAGCATCTGAACCAATCAAACACTCACACCCAGTCAAAAGATCTGGGTTTAATCCATCACCGTTCTTTAACCCACTCTGCCACCCAAGTTCAGACATGGCTATATGCAAATCATTCTGACCCTGTGCCTCATGGGAACAGTCCAGCCCGAACTGCCAAGCCATGCCTTCCCTGGACCGGAAACAAGCTTCCGAGGACCGGTTTCTGGCATTACAGCCGTCTTCAGCCCGGCTTGCTTGAATCCAGTGGCAAAGTGAGCAAGGCACTCACGTCTGAGCATACCCTGCCACACTTATGGCGGCCAAAAGGGGGTGGGGATGGACAGAGCATCTGAACCAGTCAAACACTCACACCCAGTCAAAAGATCTGGGTTTAATCCATCACCGTTCTTTAGCCCACTCTGCCACCTCAGTTCAGACATGGCTATATGCAAATCAGTCTGACCCTGTGCCTCATGGGAACAGTCCAGCCTGAACTGCCAAGCCATGCCTTCCCTAGACCGGAAACAAGCTTTCGAGGACCGGTTTCTGGCATTACAGCCGTCTTCAGCCCGGCTTGCTTGAATCCAGTGGCAAAGTGAGCAAGGGACACACATCTGAGCATACCCTGCCACACTTATGGCGGCCAAAAGCGGTACAAAACGGGGTGGTGATGGACGGAGCATCTGAACCAATCAAACACTCACACCCAGTCAAAAGATCTGGGTTTAATCCATCACCGTTCGTTAGCCCACTCTGGCACCCCAATTCAGACATGGCTATATGCAAATCAGTCTGACCCTGTGCCTCATGGGAACAGTCCAGCCCGAACTGCCAAGCCATGACTTCCCTGGACCGGAAACAAGCTTCCGAGGACAGGTTTCTGGCATTACAGCCGTCTTCAGCCCGGCTTGCTTGAATCCAGTGGCAAAGTGAGCAAGGCACTCACGTCTGAGCATACCCTGCCACACTTATGGCGGCCAAAAGCGGTACAAAAGGGGGTGGTGATGGACGGAGCATCTGAACCAATCAAACACTCACACCCAGTCAAAAGATCTGGGTTTAATCCATCACCGTTCTTTAGCCCACTCTGCCACCCCAGTTCAGACATGGCTATATGCAAATCATTCTGACCCTGTGCCTCATGGGAACAGTCCAGCCCGAACTGCCAAGCCATGCCTTCCCTGGACCGGAAACAAGCTTCCGAGGACCGGTTTCTGGCATTACAGCCATTTTCAGCCCGGCTTGCTTGAATCCAGTAGCAAAGTGAGGAAGGCACTCACGTCTGAGCATACCCTGCCACACTTATGGCGGCCAAAAGCGGTACAAAAGGGGGTGGTGATGGACGGAGCATCTGAACCAATCAAACACTCACACCCAGTCAAAAAATCTGGATTTAATCCATCACCGTTCTTTAGCCCACTCTGCCACCCCAGTTCAGACATGGCTATATGCAAATCAGTCTGACCCTGTGCCTCATTGGAACAGTCCAGCCCGAACTGCCAAGCCATGCCTTCCCTGGACTGGAAACAAGCTTCCGAGGACCGGTTTCCGGCATTACAGCCGTCTTCAGCCCGGCTTGCTTGAATCCAGTGGCAAAGTGAGCAAGGGACTCACATCTGAGCATACCCTGCCACACTTATGGCGGCCAAAAGCGGTACAAAAGGGGGTGGTGATGGACAGAGCATCTGAACCAATCAAACACTCACACCCAGTCAAAAGATCTGGGTTTAATCCATCACCGTTCTTTAGCCCACTCTGCCACTCCAGTTCAGATATGGCTATATGCAAATAAGTCTGACCCTGTGCCTCATGGGAACTGTCCAGCCCGAACTGCCAAGCCATGCCTTCCCTGGCCCAGAAACAAGCTTCCGAGGACCGGTTTCTGGCATTACAGCCGTCTTCAGCCCGGCTTGCTTGAATCCAGTGGCAAAGTGAGCAAGGGACTCACGTCTGAGCATACCCTGCCACACTTATGGCGGCCAAAAGCAGTACAAAAGGGGGTGTTGATGGCATGCCACTGGAATCAAGCTATTCAGGCTCAAGAGGGCAAAAGCCCGAAACCGGTCCTTGGATGCTTGTTTCCAGTCCAGGGTGGACCTGGCTTAGCAGTTCCGGCTGGACTGTTCCCATGGGGCACAGGGTCAAGAATGATTTGCATATGGCTGGGTTCAAACTGGAAAGGCATGGTGAGCAAAAAAACTATGGAGTTAGGCCCAGATCTCTGTACTGGGGTGAATGTATGACATTGTTCTGCATTCTGTCCAATCACCTGTTGTTTTACATTTGTCACCCCGAGTGGGACGGGTATGCTCAGACGTGAGTCCCGTGCTCTCCATGCCACTGGAATCAAGCTATCCAGGCTTAAGAGGGCTGAAAGCCCGAAACCGGTCCTTGGATGCTTGTTTCCAGTCCAGGGAGGACCTGGCTTAGAAGTTCGGGCTGGACTGTTCCCATGGGGCACAGGGTCAAGACTGATTTGCATATGGCTGGGTTCAAATTGGAAAGACATGGTGAGCAAAAAAACGATGGATTTAGGCCCAGATCTCTGTACTGGGGTGAATGTATGACATTGTTCTGCATTCTGTCCATCACCTGTTGTTTTGCATTTGTCACCCCGAGTGGGGCGGGTATGCTCAGACGTGAGTCCCGTGCTCTCCATGCCACTGGAATCAAGCTATCCAGGCTGAATTGGGCTGAAAGCCCGAAACCGGTCCTTGGATGCTTGTTTAAAGTCCAGGGGGGACCTGGCTTAGCAGTTCGGGCTGGACTGTTCCCATGGGGCACAGGGTCAAGACTGATTTGCATATGGCTGGGTTCAAACTGGAAAGGCATGGTGAGCAAAAAAACGATGAATTTAGGCCCAGATCTCTGTACTGGGGTGAATGTATGACATTGTTCTGCATTCTGTCCATCACCTGTTGTTTTCCACTGGAAGAAATTAAGGCGCAAATTTACACACGGTGGTTTGAGCTTGACGGATCTCCAGCTGTACTGCTGGGCCTATCAATTAAAGAATTGTAGGATGCTACTTCCTGTGCCAGCTGAATTTAGATGATGTAGGTATTATGTATAAATTTGGAACTCCTAATTTTAATAAAACATTCCGGCTGAAGATTCTGTATGCAGCGGCCAAGTTATGGTAGGATATCAGGCGGTACCCCCAACCTTGAGAGCCTGGTGGAACTCAGTGATTTAGATCAGAAGGCTAATGTATACAGAGAAAGAACAAAACGTGGGTAATTTTGGGATTTGTTAGACCATTTAGATCCGGATAAGACTACTTTATAGAGCCCAATGATTAAACCTCTTGGTCAGCTCATGATGTGTGGTGTGGGTGGCTCTCACAAGTACATCAGCTGAGACTGGACCCCCAAGTTACAAGCAGCATGGGTGGATCAGACCGAGAGGTTGCTTTAGCTACAGAGGTGATATGACGACAAAAAAAACAATGCATATTATGGATTCATTGATATATTTTTTTATATTTTCACCAATATTCATGACAATGCTTACAGTCTCGATGCCCCCACAACAGTACACGGGTGGCCATGATTTTGGTTACGCCGTTGTGTGAATATCAAGCACAATAAAAGAAATCACATTTGGACACATGACTTGTGTCACTAACACCTCCACTTCTCAACAGTGGGATCAGAGTATCTCCACCCTGACCCCTAATGTGGGCTTTCACACAGATTGTCGGCCTGAGGATCCATTCCCAATAGATAAAAAAATAGCCTCAACTTTCTATTCAGGTTGCGTCCAGCCAATAAGAGCATTGATGTTGGGGCGTGCATCTGCGATTCATTCCAAAACCTTCACAAAATATCCACGGCCAGAGATATTACTATAAATGTAAATTAAAATTTCACAAAAACTACTGAATGGATTTACACCAAATAGGCAAAAGGCACTTTCTTGAACCAGCATCTATCTTCCTGTCAAATTTGGTGTGAGTCCGTTCAGTGGTTCGGGCTGTAGAGGTAGCTAAAGGTTCCTATGGGAAGTAACATTAAAAACGCAACCTCATTTCGCACCCCAAGTTCTCAGTCCCCACCACACGGATCACTCCCAAACTTTCCATAACAATAGTACCCACAGTGGTACCTTTTTGGCAAAACTTCATGCAGATTGGCCAAATGACGCCAAAGTTATAGCCAAGTCAGAAAAAGCTTTTCCTATGGAAGCTAGGTCCTAACTGTAACTACTCAGTTCAGTTCAGTAAATCTTTATTTCGATGATTAAAAACCATCAAAAAATACATAGTACAAATCAACAATCAACAAATACATTACATTTCTGAACTATACAATATTATAAATGAAATTATTATAAATTAAAAAAAAGACATTTAGTACATTTCACTGGTGACCTCCAGTAGGTAATATACATATATATATGTATTATTTGTACTTTATATATAACAAATGGGGAGATGCAGTGTCTTGTGAGTTAGCGATGGCAGGGCCCTTTTGGTTCCTGACAGACTCTGTGGAACAGTGACTTAAGTGCTTGGGTGTGGCAACAGAATTCATGATGTGGATTATTCAGTTAATGGTCACACTCTGAAGAATAAAGATGTGTAATGCCAAGCTCCATGTGTGGTGTTATAATTTGCATGTATCCTGGCTGGGGAGATTGCTACAATTAGATTCTGAGATGAAGTTCCCTGTTAGTAAGTCTCAGATGGGCTCTGAATGACAGTGCTGGGGGAGGTACATTCTGAATTTCAGAATTCATCGAATGAATTCTGTTGCGTTCCCCAGATGAGAAGGTTACTTCAGAAATGTCAGTTGCATAGTTCAATCAATTGCAAATGCTCTCATAATCCAGACAACTATGATAAAAGCATTTATCTGAGACACCCTTTATTACCCTTCATCCAGATTCTATACCCAAGGACTGCACCCAACACATGCTGGTGAGAAAGAGAGCATGTTCTTCATGGCCCAAGTCCCTTGAATGTAGAGAACCAAGACCCGAAGTCTAGAGCTGAAACAAACCACATGCAGTTCAGGAATCATCTGCTGTATAAAGATTTCATACTCGCTTCCTACTGAACTTGTAAGAGAACAGATGTATATGCAGAGAAACATTAGATAATGTGGTTCACAGACAAAACATCGATACCCAAAACAACCCGATACCACAATATCGAGTCATAAATATAGATGGCAAAAATATCGTTTTTTATATCTCTATAAAATACAATAATAAATATATTAAATAATAAACTTAATTTAAAAAATAATAGATTTAAGATACAATGCAACAAAAATGACAAATAAACTTCACCTAAAATAGTTAAACACACGTATATAATAATTATCATATATATTTACTGTAAAACAATTAATAAATAATAAATTAAATGTATTTTATAAATTTAAAAATACATAAAATGGTAACAAATTAATATATATAAACATATACCAATAACATAAAATGTATGTTAAAAAAGATTCAATTATTAATTAAAACATTAAAATATTAAAAAATATTTAAACTTAAATGCCGACTCTAATTAATGCAACAGAAGGGAAAGTGTTTGATAGCGGAGGGGTCAAAATTCCCATTCCCATTCCAATGAGTGCAATAGTAGCGAAAGTGTTGGATAGCGGATGGGTAAAAATTACTATTCCCACTCCAGTCAGTGCAACAGTAGGGAAAGTTTTGGATAGCAGAGGGGTAAAAATTACTATTCCCACGCCAGTGAGAGTAACAGTAGGGAAAGTGTTAGATAGCGGGGGGAGCAATTACTATTCCCACTTTAATGAGTGCAACAGTAGGGAAAGTGTTGGATAGCGGAGGGGTAAATATTAGTATTCCCATTCCAAAAGTGCAACAGTAGGGAAAGTGTTGGAAATCGGAGGGGTAAAAATGACTATTCCCACTCCAGTGAGTGTAACAGTGGGGAAAGTGTTGGATTGCGGAGGGATACAAATTACTATTCCCACTACAGCCAATTCAAAATTAAAAACAAACAAAATATCAACAAATAATATTTAAAAAACTAAATACATTAAAAAAATATATAAGTATGTAAACAAATAAAATACAAATATATTGAATATTATACATTCAATCAATCAATCAATCAAGTAATTTGTAAAGCGCGGTACCTACCCGCTAGGGTCTCAAGGCGCTGGGGGTGGCTGCAGTCAGTGGTCGAAGACCCAGGTCTTGAGCAGTCTTCTAAATGCCGGGAGGTCTGTAGTCTGTCGTAGGTGGAGGGGGAGGGCGTTCCAGGTCTTGGCGGCGCGGTGGGAGAAGGATCTGCCCCCGGAGGTGGTTCTGTGGATGCGCTGGACAGCAGCCAAGGAAAGGTCGGCGGAGCGGAGTTTCCTGTTGGGTGCGTAGAAGGAGAGTCTGCTGTTGAGGTAGGCTAGGCCGGTCTTGTGGAGTGCTTTGTGTGCGTGCATCATGAGTTTGAAGGTGATTCTTTTGTCGACGGGGAGCCAATGCAGGTCTCTCAGGTGGGGGTGATGTGGTTAAAGAAACATATTATAATGTTAAATAAATATCACTATTACCTAGAAATATTATAATATATAAAAAAAACAATTTTACATACATTTATTTATTTTACTTACATCCTACCATATAACACCAAACAATTCACAACCCACTTCTAAATTAAAAATAAAATGTACTTCCATAATTAACATAATTAATTATAAGTTAAATACATTTTATTAATCAAAAACAAATTAAAACATATACAAATTGTTTTCTACCCATTCTTTACCCCTATAAACCCCACAACCCAGACCTAAAAGTAATTCCACAATTACCATATTTAATTTTCAATTAATTAAATATTATTAATTAACACCTAATTATTAATTAAATACTTTACTTTATTGTTCTTTATTTCGGCAAAAGTATTTACCATAAAAGACATTTGTACATTGTAAAACATTTAAAATATTAAAATAAGCAGAAAAAATTTCATCAGATTGCAGTATAAATTGTTTGCTAAGCAGCCTTGATACATTTACTCCTAAGAGACCAAACAGCACCAAGGTACTTGGCTACTGTAAATACAATGTGGTTGGACAAGTCAGTTTTAAGGACTCTGAAGGCGGCCGAACATTCAGTAAATTTCAGATTTCTACACAGAGGAGTAATCCATTTCCTACGTGTCACGTGATAAACAGGGCAGAACAAAATTATATGGAGCTCAGTCTCATCAGCCAATTTGCACACAGGACATACACTATTAGCATGTTCACTCCACTTGCTTGTGAATACTCGGAGCGGGAGAGTCCCATGTCTCCATTGTAAATAGAGTTTCCTAAGCAGGGAGGGATAAAGATTATCTAGTACTGGCTCGAAGGTATAAGTGTCCTTAGTCCATAAAAATGAATCAGTTAGTGACCCGTTATTTTGATGACGGTGCAGAGCTGTTAATTTGCAGTCATGGTATGTTTTGGCCAATAACTTTTTGGGAAGCAGTGGGCAGGTGGTTATAGGGTCGGACCACAATTTCAAAAGGCCCAGACCCTCCAGCTCTGTTTTCATAAATTTCAGCCATTTGATTTCTCCCGCATTAGGGATTGCAAGCACCTCCTGAAGTCCTTGTCTGTAGCTCTTTAGTTCCGGGACAGACCATATCCTGAGCCAATATGCTAGTGGTCGGAAAGCCAGTTCTTCGTCAAGGGGTCGCATCCCAAGATCCATCCTTAGAGGAACAAGAGGAGTGCTGGGGGGAAGGGCTACAATCCTCCGGATAAACTTATTCTCCTCTTTTAGCAAATCCTGAGAGGGTACATGACCCCAGAGCTCGCACCTGTACATGGCAGCCCCCCTTGCCTGTGCCCTATAGATCTGCAGTGGTGGGCCAACAGGCCGGATAGATGACTTATTATTACACAGAAGCTTCATAATGCCACCCGAGTACTGTGTCAATTTAAGGAGTGCTTTCTCTTGGTGGGTACACCAGGTCATTCTTTCATTTAGGATAATTCCTAGATACTCAAAGGTCCTCACCCTTTCCAGTCTCTTGTGTGCAATAGTTGGGGTGGATCGGAGTTTTGGGGGGGGATTGAACACCATGAATTTGGTCTTTGAGGTGTTGATTTCTAGACCATATTCCTCACAAAAACCCGCAAAACCGTCGAGTACTCTCTGGATACCCATCATGGACTTTGAAAGCAGCAAGGTATCATCGGCGTACATGATCGCCGGTACTCGGGATCCTGCTAGCTTAGGAGCATCAGAGTTGGCCACCCCATTGAGGTGCGGAATAACCCCGTTGACGTAGAGGCAAAACAGGGCCGGTGCGAGTACACAGCCCTGCCTTACCCCCCTGTCAACGGGGAACCTATTTGACAAGGCACCATCCTTACCGCACCTTACTTGTGCAAAGTTGTCAGTGTGGAGATGAATAATCATCTCCAACAAGCACTTGGGGACACCCAATTTGGCCAATACATCCCAAAGTTTTTTGCGAGGGACCAGGTTGAACGCCGCCCTCAGGTCCACGAATACAGTGTAGAGGCTGCCACCCCCCAACTGTACCGTTTTCCAATGAATGAGGGCAAGCCGAAAGACCTGGTCCATCGTTGAAACTTTCTCTCTAAAACCCGCCTGGAGTGGACTCAGTGTGTCATGTTCCGTCATCCATTCAGACAGACGATCCAGCAATAGCCTGGCGAATAGCTTTTGAGAAACGTCTATCAGGCTTATTGGCCTATAATTGGCCGGGAGCATAGGGCAACCCCTTTTAAAAATGGGTACTATCTCTGCCCCCAGCCAAGTAGGGGGGATCATGATGCCCTTCAGAATAGCGTTAAACAACACCGTAAGGTACGGGGCCCAAATTTTTGTTTCGTGTTTATATAGGTCACCTGGGAGCCTATCGAGGCCTGGCGCTTTTTCAGGCGCCAGTCCCATGATCGCCATAGTAACCTCTTCCAAGGTGAATCCATCCATAGGTGCCACGTTTTCGGTGTGTTGATCCGTTGTGTGTTCTGAAGGGGTCGCTAGTTGTTCAAAATTGTGTGGACTATATAGATTTTTAAAATGTTCCTCCCAAACTGCGGGTGCTATATTTGCTTCAACTGCGGGTAGGGGTTCTGCTGATCCGTGCCTAACAATTTGCCAGAATTTCCGGCTGTCTCCAGTGTAAAGGGCGGCCGTCATATCAGAATAATTCCCCTCATCCCACTCTATTTTGGCAGTGTGTAGGGTGGATTTATAGGCAAGTTGGTTTGCCCTAATTTCGCTTAGGCTCTCCCTTGTTTTCAATGACTCTAGCAATGCAGCCTTTGCTCTCCTGCAAGAGACACTAAACCATGTGGCTCTTGTCTTCTTAGGTTTCTTAGGCCTAGACACGGGGTTTAGTACTTCTGTCAAGTTGGTACATAGCTCAGAGTGGATAACCCCAAGCACAGGGAAGTCAACAAAGTTGATTTCAATATTATTAGGTGACTTAGGTTCTTCTAAAACAGGAGGATCAGTGGGAGTAGCTGAATGCTGATTAAGGGCCTCGACTTGTTCTAGCGCATTGACCACCGCTGCATACAATCTTTGGATATTATTTGGGTTCTCTAGGAGTTTCGGCCATTTAATTCTGCGCCTACTGCTTTGCAGGACCAAGGCAGCTGGGGAGGCTGAGTTTTCTTCTGCCCTATCCATAGACAAACCCTGGGCCATAAATGTTAGTGAGAGAGCATTGTGGTCACTATCATTCCTAGAGACTATCCTGAAGTCCTGTACTTTATCCCAATCCTTCAACGAGACCATGATATAGTCTATTCTAGACTCATAGCCTGGCCTGTTGAAGGTGTGTTTAGGTGGGTTGTCTCCTTCGATTCGGCCATTACATGCCCTCAATGAGTGGCAAAGCGTTAGGGAGGTAATTTGGGTGGCGATAGGTGCCCAAGCCTTTAGCGGTGGAGCCACCAGGGAGGGGATCCCCCAAAGATCATCCTCATCACTCGTGATACCCACTAGATGGTCTGGAAGATGCTCATATTGGGTATTAAAATCTCCCCCCACGATAAGTGTGGAACTTAGGCTGGCGGAATCAAGGAATAGTGCTAAATCCTCAATTGTCTTCGAGGTTCCTGCTACCCCTACCTTTCTTTCATATACATTAATTAGTGCTATGCTTAGACAGTGTGCCCATTCCAACACTACGCACTGGATGTCAGCTGAGTCAGTTTCGCGAAGTGTTGCCCTGCAGGCAAGATGAGAAGCCACCCAGATCAGAAGGCCCCCAGATGGGCGTCCCTTCCCACACCAGTTTGCCAAAGTTTCAAAAGAAGCATATCCTGTATGGGATTGCTTCTCCCTGGCCCATGTTTCTTGGAACAAACATATATCGTAGCCTTCTATTAATTCCAGCCACTCAGGGGAGCCTATTTTATTAGCCAACCCTGCGATGTTCCAAGAGAGTATGGAGAGTCGGCCAGGGGTCACAGACTGATCAATTTAATTTTTCCCCTTAGAAGCATCGCTTGCCCTTAAGTGACTGTGTGAATAATGAGGCATGCCTTCATTTATCAGTAGGGTTGATTGAGACATTTCCTCTAGAGGAGAATTATACTTAGTAATTAAATCTCTTTTGACATTAAGTGACTTATTGATTGAAATTATTGGGCTGTGTATAGTGCCTGCAGGATGGTCAGTGGAAAGATCTTCTTCATGCCTATTCTCATCTGCGGATTGATTGGAATCTCCAGACCGCCAGTGCGATGGGTTGGAGGCAAATCGTACCAAAGGGTGGACAGAGCAGTTAGATAAGTCTACTTGAGGTAATTTAGTTGTGAGCCTATGAGAGAGTCAGTCCACTTCCTCAAGGCACCCAAATCTGTTGTAGACAGGGGCTCCTAGCCACCCGCTATGTGTGTTTGCCCATTGATTGTAAGTCCCACCATACATACGTTTCCTCTCTGGAATCCAACTCCAGTTTCCTCCTGTGTTGTAGTGAGGAAGTGGAGGATAAAAGAAGGTTAGGGGTCTGGTTGCCATAGACGAATTCACGCTGTTATAATTCCAGGAGTAAATGTGGTGTGCGGTATTGGGATTTTCAAATGAGACAATCACACAATCACCATCAATGGTCTTACACGAGGTGCCTAGCCAGGGTACCCGACGCACCATGAGAATTTTACTTCTCAGGTGGCTCGGTATGGGCCTGTGGGTGTTAAGCCAGTGTATAACTTTGTTTTTAAGTGACCCATAGTCTTCCTGGTGGTGATATGGCAATTCTGGCACCCCCGTGAGCACGACTACATATGGCCTGACGTCAGGGGGGAGATCTACATAGCCCCTACAGTGGTTTATGTTAGGTTTTGCTCTCAATGTTGTTAAATAAGGGTTATTGTGCTCGTCGGTGGTAGCTGTCTTAATCGTTGTAGCAGGGGCAGGAGGGATCACCTGCTGATTTGTGTCTGCCGCTACCTTATTAGCAGGAGTATCATTGACACCCTTATGCCGAGGTTTTGGGATGGGTTTGGCTTTCAGGGCCTTTGTGGGGTTTGGGGCGAGTAATGGTGTGGCAACAAGTAGTGGTAATAATGCGTTATTGGTGGCAGTCGGTAGACAGGGTACTTTATCTTTATCGGTTATACTAAGAGTGGCTAGATTTAAGATGCTTTTTTCAATCTCTAACAACTGGGTTTCTATTCGTATTAGTCTGGCTTCGACGGGCGTTAAACGTTTTTTAAGTGTACCCCACACAATTGTCAGGAATTCCACATCCTTCCCGTTTATAGTACAAAATGGAACCCCGCCATCCTCGCTATCAATTACAAGATTATTTAAATCACTCTCATCCTTTGAGTTTGCAACGCTGGGTTCTATTTCTGGATTGGGAGGATGTTTGGGCGATGTGTTAGGCAGTGCCTTGATGGGTAATTGGGCTTTAGCTACCTTAGCCTTTTTCCTTGAGTAGGCAGAGGTTTGTTTGCACTTTCTTTTGGGGTTAAGATTAGGACCCTTTTGAATGGGGTGCGGAATCCCCCCGATATTTTCGTTAGATTTGGCAGTAGGGGCCGTCTTCAGCGGGGCTCCCTCACCAGTTATATCAAACCTAACCTCCCCGCTTGCTGGGGATGTTTGAGTTGGGGGCGTTGCTTGTGAGGCCTCCGCCTTAGATATGTGTGGCGTAAGTGCTGATGGCTGATGGATTTCGGCCTGTGTAACAAACAAAATAGGAGTAGGTTTATCTGTACGGTCTGGTGATTTGGCAGAAGCAAAATGCCCTAGAGAAGATTTTTTTGCCACGGCCAGTTCCTGAGATAACCTTCTCGCTGCTTCTAGTTCACTGGACATCCTACGTTGCATCTTGCCAATTTCCTTATCTATGGCAATATTGGTCCTGGAGATGAAATCATCTAAGGTTCCATTTTTTAAATTCCCCTTCGCAGCCCTACTTTTGTATTCTCGGGTCGACATACTGCGTGTTCTTAGGAGGGTTTTGGGTAGTATAGCTAGAGTCAAATTGTAGAACCAAGAGCTATGGGCCAGTCCAGTCTCAAACAGTCTCTTAACGGCCTCGAACGGCCCGCTCTTTGCCCGGTCTTCGCCCCGTGCTGCGTCCCGCGCTGCGGGAGTCTGTAACTAAGATGTATGGGGCGTGGTGGGCGGGCCAGCAGGGAGAGCGGACCGGAAGCTGGCTATCGGTCACGCAGGGACTCCTGGTTGTTGGAGTCCCCGCTACACTCGCAGCCCCGCTGGAAGCCTCTTACCCGGAACCGCCTTTCCTCTTCTCTCCGTCGGTTGTGATGGCCCTGTGACAGCAAAGCGATGCGGCACCCGCGGAGCGGGTGCGGCGAGGTGTGGGCTGAGTGGGTAGGAGATACGCCGCTAGACTCCTCTCCTAACTGGTAGTGCCTCCGTGAAAACAAACTGCAATCCCACTGGAAGAAGGTGAGGGACGTTTTTAAAATCCTCAGTTGGGCGGGGGGGCGGGCCAGCAGGGAGAGCGGACCGGAAGCTGGCTATCGGTCACGCAGGGACTCCTGGTTGTTGGAGTCCCCGCTACACTCGCAGCCCCGCTGGAAGCCTCTTACCCGGAACCGCCTTTCCTCTTCTCTCCGTCGGTTGTGATGGCCCTGTGACAGCAAAGCGATGCGGCACCCGCGGAGCGGGTGCGGCGAGGTGTGGGCTGAGTGGGTAGGAGATACGCCGCTAGACTCCTCTCCTAACTGGTAGTGCCTCCGTGAAAACAAACTGCAATCCCACTGGAAGAAGGTGAGGGACGTTTTTAAAATCCTCAGTTGGGCGGGGGGGCGGGCCAGCAGGGAGAGCGGACCGGAAGCTGGCTATCGGTCACGCAGGGACTCCTGGTTGTTGGAGTCCCCACTACACTCGCAGCCCCGCAGGAAGCCTCTTACCCGGAACCGCCTTTCCTCTTCTCTCCGTCGGTTGTGATGGCCCTGTGACAGCAAAGCGATGCGGCACCCGCGGAGCGGGTGCGGCGAGGTGTGGGCTGAGTGGGTAGGAGATACGCCGCTAGACTCCTCTCCTAACTGGTAGTGCCTCCGTGAAAACAAACTGCAATCCCACTGGAAGAAGGTGAGGGACGTTTTTAAAATCCTCAGTTGGGCGGGGGGCGGGCCAGCAGGGAGAGCGGACCGGAAGCTGGCTATCGGTCACGCAGGGACTCCTGGTTGTTGGAGTCCCCGCTACACTCGCAGCCCCGCTGGAAGCCTCTTACCCGGAACCGCCTTTCCTCTTCTCTCCGTCGGTTGTGATGGCCCTGTGACAGCAAAGCGATGCGGCACCCGCGGAGCGGGTGCGGCGAGGTGTGGGCTGAGTGGGTAGGAGATACGCCGCTAGACTCCTCTCCTAACTGGTAGTGCCTCCGTGAAAACAAACTGCAATCCAATTAAATACAAATAAATTACTTCCCACCCTTTAACTCCAAAAAACCTACAACCTGCAACTAAAAATAATTATACAATATCCATATTTAATTTTCAATTAAATAATTCATAATAATTAAGAACTAATGATTAAATAATTACAAATAAATCACATCCCACCTTTTACCCCTATAAATACCACACCAACCTAAAATTAATTAAACTATTTCATGTTTAATTTTCAATTAATTAATTAATAAAAAGTAACACCTAATTATTAATTCATTTGAAACAAATTACTTCACACCCTTTACCCCTATTAACCCCACTACATGCACCTAAAATTGATTCCATAATTTCAATATGTAATTTTCAATTAATTAATGAAACACATAATTATTAATATTTAAAAATAAATTCAGTTCCACTCTTTACCCCTAGAAAGCTCACAACCCACACCCACAATTAACTACACCCTTTACCATATTAAATATTTAATAACTAATATTAATTAACAACAAATTAATTAAGAATGGATTACTTCCCACAATTAATAACGATAACATATCAATTAAACAAATATGAATAAAACAATATATTAATAATTAATGATAATTAAATTACTTCTCACCCTATTCTTCTCTATACCCACAACCTGCTAAGGAACTAAGAAATGCAAAATGTTATCAAAATAAAATTGATAACAACTAAAAAGGTAACTCATACCTTAAAAAACATAAACAGTACTTATACAAGAAAAATACATCACGTACATTTAAAATATATACTAAAATACATAATACTAATTAAAAATCGATATTTAGAACTATATTTTTTGCAAACTGTATGATTAACTTCTATATTTTGAAAAATATACAATTCTTACCTTAAATTCGTTATTCTTGACCATGATATTCTTGTGTCTTTATTTCTCACTGACTATATTTAGAACTCAGTATTCCTGTAGTTCGACATTTCCAACTCGATATTTTGTCTGCACGCCAGATGTCGTCCCTTATTGACCAGACGCTTATGTCTCTAATCCCGCTGACAACAAATGTTATCAAAACCTTCAGTGCGTTAAAGTTGCCAGAAAAGAATGCTTTAAGAATCGTACCAGATGAGACAGGTATGAGATGAGTATAACAGAGATAGATTGAAAAGTGTTATTCCGGTACTGAGTCCAAACAACACTAATTCACTCAAGGATCTTTTGCTCTTCATATAATATCGGGATGGGGCAAGCCACATGATGAAACCGATATACAAATGAAGTGTACTTGAACAACCTGTTTCACAAACAATTCTGCATTGTCATTACTTGGCGAACTCGGAGTTATTAAAAAAACATATTCATAAGAGTCTCGCATGCATTAAAATACAACAACGGGCTGCACATGTAATCGTGCAGCAGCTATATCAAGTGAATGAGCAGGAATAGAATGTGCACAGAGCAATATATAAAGGAGTTTATATGCACGTCAGTACACTATATTTTCTTATATAAAGCCTATAAAAGGTGATTTTTTTTTAAATGCACTTTTAGAATTCTATGAAATTAGAGACATCCGGCAATATATTTTAATAATATTTTATATTGAATATATATATATTGAATTAATTAATTCTAATAATATTGTAATAATAAAGCAAAGAAGTCTTAACATTTATGAAGACCAAAGTGTACTGCCTAAGATAAGAGGTTTTCTGGCCTTGTTCTGTATTACTTTATATTGAGTTTGATTAGAACAAACACAAAAGTTTTTTTTTATTCCGTATATTTAACCTCTTTGTAATCCAATATCCTCCATGTTATTTATTCACCTCCGTGTGTTCTCACAATTTCAAGTAAAAGTTCTTAAATCTATGTATAAATTTCTGTTTAGGGTAGAGCATAATCATACATTTTACGTAAAAAATATATGCGTTTTATTTTAATAGAAAATTACCGACACGATTATGGTTTTATTTTTGTACCCAAGATGTATCGATTTTATGGTGGCCCCTTCTAAAGCCCGAATCACAAGACTAAAAATGCTGATCGCATGGATCAGGAATGCGATAATTCATATTTTACCTCACCCGTTAATTATCTACACATCAAGTTGACAGGCAAATAGTGCTGCTATGCTATTAACTGGAGATAATTACACAAAAATTCCAAGAATATGCAGTATTCTTTGAGACTGGAACCACATTTTGTAAGTCATATCCTATTTCTGAGTTTGAACTCAGAACAGGAGGCATTCAGTGGACCTGGTAATTACCTTACTTTGCACTCACATCCGCTACATTTGTGATCAGGGCCTAACAAAATGTCCTCACAAGTAATATTACACATGAATCGGAAATCTGCTCAAAGTGTCAGGGAGCTAGCATTCCAGTGTGGTACTGCTAGGCGAAGTTAGTGCAAAACCACAAACTCACAAGTTTGACTAGTCACGAACGTTTTAAAATTGACCGTCATCAAGGATACAGACTCATATTTGCTCCTGTCAAGGCAGGAATAGTTCACATCCACCCTTAATATGGGTGCTCGTTTAGGTAAAGTTTTTTCTATTGGGGAAATATTCAGCAGGTTTAGGGCAGAGGGAACACAAAGATGAGTAAATAATGCACGTTTACTAAGCATTACCACATTCATGTGCATTACGCACGTAAGAACTTATGGAAAGCTGCGAATAGCCCAGGTTCCCGGGGCCTCATTTATGGGAAATGACGCATCGCTGCGGGAAAGCAGCGATGCGTCACTTCTCAGTGCGCACTCCTTGTGTCATACCTTGCGTCATATATACAGTATGACGCATCATGTCGCAAGGAGTTACAGATAAGTCAGTATTTCTGACGTATCTGTATGGCGCAAAAGTGACGCATTGCTGGAGTGTGTCACAAAAATAACCCAACTCCAGCAATGCGTCCTTTCACATACGGCAAGCCCCATGTGAAAGGGCCTGCGTCAGTCTTACGCCTGCTGTGAGACAGGCATACGATTTAGACGCAAAGGCGTCCTAGAAGTGACGCAGTGAAATCTCATAGATTTCACTGCGTCACTTCTATGAGGCTTTTTGCAGGGGAATGCCCTCCCTGCATACATTATACCTGATGCAGGTATAATGTAGCGCAGGGGTTTTACAAAGTGACACATCTGCTTAGATGCATTACTTTGTAAATAGTGAGCTACAGGTGGCATGTTTTACGCCGCCGATGCATCACAAAAAGTGACGCATCGGAAGCACACAACTGACGCATGAATGTTCTCCTAAAATCCTTTAACCCCCAGGCTGCGGCCGGAATACTGCGCCTGTGCGGCACTTTCCAATCGCGGGTGTGGTCATGCCGGCTCCCGGTCGTCATCAGCACACGCCCACCGTAACTGATGACGACCGGGAGCCGTCATCAGCCCTGAAGGGGTTATGAATCACAAAAATATCATAAATACTCCAAACATGGGTGTAAACTAATGGGAGTACATCTGTGGTAGTAATTTCACGAACGTGTATGTGAACTTGCCAAAAATGTGTATGGACAAAATTGGAGAGAAGTTTGAGAGTGGGGAGTGTCTATGAGGAATAACCATCATTTTCAAAAGTATGAAATCACGAAATTTATCAGCAAGGAGTCTTGGCAAGTTAAATCCTCAGGGAATTAGTTCCAGGTAACGTTGTAGGTTTCCGTAGATAACCGAGGTGACTGGAGGTTTAAATGTAATTCTTAAGTGATGCTCTGAGCATTTCTTAAACTTTGTGTGGTCTAATAAAAAAATATTTGCAATTAAGGGAAATGCGAATATTGTAGCTGCCATTGTGATTACTTTCGGAACCAATGGTGGAATTTTATAAAAATAAATGTTGTGATATCGCATTTAGTAGGAGAAGCATTTCTGTTTTGCAATGTGTTATGTTTTTTTGGGATCCGTATTGCTCAGGGACTAATTATATGACATTGTTCATGCTTTGTGGGAGAATGCCGCGTTTCTAGTATGGAAGAGTGCAGATATGTATTTGCCACTGGTTGCTTTCGACACTCCTCGCTTTTTTTCTCTCACACGTTTTTGCCTGAATTGTGGGATGCTGACTAATACTGTACTTTACAATCAGAAAGAATACTCAAAAGAAACTCTAACTAGAAATGCTTTGACTTACCTTGGCCTTTGAATTAAAGACGGACTTGGGGAAGATCTCAATAGTCACGTGAGATGTGAGAATGCGTGGGGGTTTGTAGGTCTCCAATAACTTCAGACCTGCGGTGCTATAAAACCACGGTGCACGATCCCACACTGGGACAGTCTTACTCCACGTTGGGTCTCCATTCCTTCGTATCAGACTCATAATTTCCATCATCCAGACTGTGCCTGTGATAAAAGAATTACAAAGAAGATCTGTCACTAAGAAAATTATACATTTAAATACATGTCTTAATATGTTACATTTTCTGTACCCAAAGGTCTCCAGACGTTTTCAATCCCGCCATAAATACAACAAATAAAAACAAGACTGTGTTATAAAAAACATGACATATCGAGGTAGAACAATGAAGAACCGAGGTCAAGCTCTAAGGGAAAAGGCAGACATCGAGTGACAAATAATTGACTGGGAGCATAAGATGAAAACGTTGCTGAAACAGAAATAAGTTTGGCTTTTTAAATAAACTGAAGTTAGTCATTAGTACTGTTGGAAAGTGAATTATTAGTGGGGGCAAATATGCATCTGCCACTGGCAATAAGGCCACTAACACAGTCTAAGGCTCATAAAATGATTCCCAAGCTCAACCCTTGGTAGCTTGGCTGCTGGAGAGAGTGCTGCGGGGCGGTGGGGTGGGGCGGGGGAGGGGTAGGATGGGGGCAGCAAACTCTGGCTTATGGCCGACCGGAGTTAAGTATATAACGCCATTTGCATTGCAGTGTGTGCAATGTAATATGTTTTATTTATTTATTTTTCATGTATTTAGCTCCGGTAGGCCGGAAGCCGGAGTTTACTACCCCCCGCCTCACCACCCGCAGCACTACCTCCAGGAGCCGCTACTGGGTATGATTAACTTTAAAGACAGGTATGTAATCCTTTAAAAATACCAATTCAGTAAATAATGAAGACACAACACACAATCAAAATCCAAGACCAATTTATAAAAATAGGAAATATTTCTTTCTTTCAAATGACATCAAAACGAAAAAAAATCAAATGTAGGGAACCAGAGATATACATTTACAAAGAAATGGCATAAAGAAACCTATAGTGCCTATTGGGACATCTGGTCACTCTAGACCGGGACAAAGTCAATGTTTCAGGCCCACTGTAATGGAGCACTGCGCCACTACCCCTCATGGTAGGTTTTGGTCAAAGTTTTACCCTCTGACTTAGAAACATTTCTAGAACTTTTCTTCCCGGGTCTCTCAAAGCTCTCAGCCATTCTGGATTCGGTGAGGGCTCACCAGCTTGCTGTATGACAAGCTCCCAGGCAACATTTTGGATGTCAGACCTCCGGAGCTTTCCAGCGGGACAAACCAGGGATCCAGGCCGGGATGCAGTTGAAGTGGGCAGCTTGGCTCCCGCAGTTGGTCCGGGTCAGGTTTCCTATGTTCTGACTTAGAAACTTTTCCAGAGCTTTTTCTTTAGGGGTCCCATGGTTCTCTTCACCTGGCTGGCTTCAGTGAGGGATTTGCCGGCATGGGTTTCAGCCAAATCCCAGTCAATCTCTGGATGTCAGACCTTCAGAGCTTTTGAGCGGACAAACCTGGATGGCTGTCAGTCTTGAGGTTGAGGATTGCCGGTTTTGCTTCCCAGGTCCAGTCGGAACACTTATGGAGCTTTTTTTCAAAGATGTTCTCCAAATTGCTGGAACTTCATTCTGAAGTTACTCAGAGGGTCCCAAAGTTCCCAAAAATTTCTCCAAGGGTCTGGAAGCTACAAGAAGGTCCTTGAAAGTTTGGGACATCAGTTTCCACAATGCACTTGGACAAAACCCTAATAAAATCCACTCGTAGTGCTCCAGGCTGGGAATTCTTATTGGTGATGGTCCAGATGAGCTCTGTTAACCCATAGCTTGCAGGGAGTCAACTCTTTAGTCCTTTTGAAGCAAGTCACTCCACAGAGCTGAAGTTCCAGATTGTGCAACAGGTGCAGTCTTCAGAGTGCAGGGCCTGGTTGGTGCAAATCGAACTTCTTAGCAGGACCCTTTTTCTTCCTTTTGTTTCAAGCAGCAGATCTGAGAGGCTCTGCCCCTCTGAGATACTTACTCCAAATTCTTCAGGTCAAGCAGGAAAGCACTTCTGTCCAATGAAGTGCCGTGCAACAACACATAATATAACTATATCCTCCAAAGTGTGGCATTATAGTCTCCCAAAGACCACAATTTCTCTAAAAAATACAACATAGCTGATTTTGAGCCAAGAGCTGGCTTAACCCATCTTCAGGATGGTACATCTCCATATTATCCCTCCCTCTTGCACCTGCTCATTCCTTAATTAATCCTGTTATCTGTCTGGGTTCAATAAATAAGGGTGTAATTTAACCTGGCTTCTCCTGCCCGTCTCCTCCTTCTATTGAAAATTATTGTTTACAACCCCTCTGCTCTGGCATTCCCATGTAGTAGAACCCTGCCCTCCTAGGGGCTACTTTTCACCTCACCAAAGCAGCCTGGTTAATCCACTTAACTCTGACCAAACAGGACAGATCACTGGAAGGCTGAATGTTGGCTTACAAACCAAAAAGTCTCATACCTTCTTGTCTGTACATTTAGGATAAAATCACAAATAACATATGGTTGGAATTATCAAAACCATTTAAGGAAGTACTTGAATTATATTTTTATGGCATCCTTGATGTTAGTTAGTATTTAATAACTTCTTGCCATGTTTGTTATATGGCCATTAGGGTCATTGTCGACATTGCTAAGTAAGCCTCAGCTCTGGTGCCATGATGCTGCTTTTACGAACGTTACTACATGACTTTATTTTGCAAGACTTTGTTTGTGCCTTTCACATGAGAACTGTCTGCTTTCTGCGTTCTCTGCAAAAAATAGGGGTGCCCAGGGAACAGGATAACATTGCAACAAGTACAGTTCAATTTAGTCAGGTGACAAGCAATTGAGAGAAAATCATTCCCTTTTCTCCAAATGGTTGCGCAGAGCTCGCAACAGACTTTCACTGGGGCAGCAAATGACTACATCCCACACCATTCTTTGCGCCAGGAGGCACCAGCATTGT
Organism: Lissotriton helveticus; assembly: GCF_964261635.1. NCBI lineage: Eukaryota > Metazoa > Chordata > Amphibia > Caudata > Salamandridae > Lissotriton > Lissotriton helveticus. The sequence goes on along the minus strand of NC_136068.1, from coordinate 1,508,960,009 downwards.
CACTAATGCGCAAGAAGTGCTTAAAGGGTTTATCGGGCTCCCGCAGTGCGGGAGCTCGCAACAGACTTTCACTCGGTCAGCAAGGGACTACATCCCCACCATTGTTTGCGCCAGGAGGCACCAGCATCGTCACTAATGCACCAGAGGCGCTTAAAAGGTTTACCGGGCTCCTGCAGCGCAGGAGCTCACAATGGACTTTCATTGGGGCATCCAGGGACTACGCCCCCCACCATTCTTTGAGCCCGGAGGCACCAGCATCATCACTGACTTTCCAGAGGCGCTGGAAAGGTTTACCGGGCTCCTGCTGCCCGGGAGCTTGCAACGGACTTTTGCTGGGGCAGCCAGGAACTATGTCCCCCACCATTCTTTGTGCCAGGAGGTACCAGCATCGTCACTAACGCGCTGGAGGTGCTTAAAAGGTTTACGGGGCTCCCGAAGCATGGGAGCTCACAACAGACTTACATTGGGGTAGCCAGGGCCTACGTCCACCACTATTCTTTTCGCCAGGAGGCGCCAGCATTATCACTAACGTGCCTGAGGTGGTTAAAAGGTTTACTGGGCTCCTGCGGCGCAGGAGCTCACAATGGACTTTTACTGGGGTGACCTGGGACTACGTCCCCTACCATTCTTTGCCCCAGGTGGCACCAGCTTCATCACTAATGCACCACAGGTGCTTAAAATGTTTACTGGGCTCCCGCGGCATGGGAGCTCAGAACAGACTTTCACTGGTGCAGCCAGGGACTATGTCCCCCACCATTCTTTGCGCCAGGTTGGCCATGATTGTTATGTTTGCCTTAGTAGTAAAGTCCCTAGTTAAGTGTACTATGTGTGCCAGGGCTGGTAATGCAAATGCTGCTAGTGGGCCTGCAGCACTAATTGTGCCACCCAAACAAGGAGCTCTATAGAGAGAACTCAGGCCTGCCACTGCAGTGCCTGTGCACAGTTTGTTAAACTGCCATGTTCTGACAAGTGCACCTGCTTGCCAGGCCTTACCCTTCCCTTTTTCTGCACATCAGACACCCCTATGGTAGATCCAAGGTACCCCCCTGGGCAGGGTGCAGTGTATGTGAAAGGTAGAACATGTACTGAGGTGTACACCATGTCCTGACAGTGAAATACTCTCCATTTTGTTATTCACTGTTGAAAGGCCATCTTGCCTTTTGGACAGAATGGGGGGGCTGTGTAATATGTTTTGCAGCCTATCTTCCCAAAGACTTAAGATGGGGAGGTGAAGTTTAGTGTACCTGAACTCACAATGTAATAGCACATCTTTTTATGAAACCACTCTTTCAGAAGTTGCTGGGTTTCTGTGCTCCAACATTTCTGTCTATCTCTGCCTAGTTGTGGAATGACTGTCGGGATTTGAAAGTGATAGGATCTGGGGAATGTCTTGACCCAGGGGAGGAGGTGAGACAACAACAGGCTGACCTTCATCTGGAGTATAGGGGGAAGGAGTATCCCCCCCGGGGTGAAGAGGCCGGGGTTGCTGCCATAAAACAATGGTCCCATCTCCTGCTGAGTGATTGAGAATCCAGACCCCCAGTAATCAAAGGATGTAGGTGTCACTGGCAGGGAGGCACCTAGAACTGATTTGAACAGGAGTCAGTGCCCCCTGAACACAAAGACTTCAAAGACATTTAGGGGCATAACTATGAGAGCTGAAGCCCCTGAACTTTGGAGGAATGGAACTGTTCAAGACTGTAAAGGAGTGAAACTTCTTTGTGGTCAAGCGGAACCTCTGCCAAGGGAAAAGCAGCTGAAGAGACTGACCCTTGCTGTGTGTTCTGGGGCTGGCCCGCAGTTTGCTGATTTAACCAAGGAGAGGCTAAAGACACTTTGCTGTGTGCTGTGTCCCCCTGCTTGAAAGGACTTTGCTGTGTCCTGAAGTAACTTATTCCCGAGGAGAGCTGGCTCCCTGTTGTGGAAATTCAGGAACACAAAAGTTTCCAAGTGTGTCTCAGCGATGCTGTGTGTGTGTGCTTTTTTTCAGCCTGAGACCCTCGTAAGAATTGCCCTGTGATCGTGGGCACCTGGAATCCAAATGAGTCTCAGCGACGCTGTGTGCTTTTGATTTGGGCAGCCTGAGACCTTCGTGAGGGTTGCCCTGTGATCGTGTGCCCCCGGAACTCAAGTGAGTCTCAGCGCCATTGTGTGCATGTGCTTCGTGCAGCCTGAGACCTTCGTGAGGATTGCCCTCTGTTACCTTGCACAACCGGAGCTCAAGTGAGTCTCAGTGATGCTGTGTGCGTCTGCAGTGTTGCAGCCTGAGATCTTTGTCATTACCATTGGCCCAGACCGGCATGCCCAGAGAAGCTGTGCTGCCGGCCCGAGCCTGCCTTTGCCAGGAAGGGACCTCGAACCATACCCATCGGGGGGTGGGGGCCCGAGTTCCACTGCCCCAAAATCAACGAAGTTGCATCAGAGGCCCAAGTCGCGAGTAGAGGAGAGTGAGGTCGCACTCCCCAGGTACCACTAAGCAAGTGTGCGTGTGTCGCTGCCTGGGGCGGGTTGCGGGCTTCGAGAGAACCGCTTTCTGCTTTTCCCATTCTCACAGCACAAGCCTCTGCCCAAGCTCATATCGCGGCCCGTACTTGCAGAGGAGTGGCAGTATCAGGGCTGGAGTGTGGAGCTGCACTTTGTTTTCCACCATACCCATGTTTGGGGCATATTTTGGCAGAAGCTCACCGCGTGTCAGTAAGAGTGGCATCGAGAACGTCCAGAGCACTGTGATCGGTGCCAGAGTTCATGATTGTTGCATTACACATTGCATTATTTTTGCATTACAAACTGTCTGATTGTTGCGTTACGCATTGCATTATTTTGGCATTATGAACTGCCTCATTGTTGCATAACAAATTGCATTATTTTGACATTACAAAGTGCCTGATTCTCACATCATGAACTGCATAGCATTGCATTAGGACTGCATTGGATCATAGACAATTGTTCCTTACTACTGCACGAACATACAAGGGCTTGCTGACCTAATAACCAGCAAGGTGAAATATTACAAATATGCATATGTTGGATTTCTATCGTGGGGTCTCATCGGGTATCTTTTTATATAAACATATAAATGTTTTTGTATGAAACTTGTGTGGCGTCCATTTGTGGTGTCATCATTTGGGTTGCTGAGAGCATGGTTGCAAATACTTTATACATTTGCCTTGGAGATAAGCCTGGCTGCTCGTGCCAAGCTACAGAGGGGGTGAGCAGGGGTTATCTGAGAAGGTGTCCTTCCTTTCCCTGACTTAGAAGCGAGGGTCCATATTTGGCCTGAGGTACCTACCTCAGCCAACTAGAGACTCTCAGTTCTAACAATAAATATCAGTTATGTTCTTAATATAGTTGAATAGTTTCCATACTATTATTAGGTATGAAAGTACAACACTGCTGAAATGTTATTACACATCACTTTCTTTTCCAATCAAAATTATAACCATTGCACAAATGGCTGTCATTACATTTTGTGAATGCACCTGATGTATTAGTAGCCAAGTGATCGACTAAAGTAGATCACTTTCTTATATTCACATCATTTAAGGTCACATCAATTGGGGGAATCATAAATATTCATAAGCAATTTCCGAAAACTGCACTTCACTCATTTGATCCCACCTAGTAGTATGATAGATATGGTGAAATCCTGGGGCTGGAAGGCAAGAACCCACACAATTATTAAGAATGCTGAAACATGCTGTTTTACTACAAATCGGATAAATACTTTTCCATACAGGGTCTTTCATTGCCTAACGTGAAGTCCCCTCTGAAAATTTACACTAATTATTCCCAACCCTAACCTCACGTTTTTCACATTCCTCTTGCATCACCCACAAAATAAACTTTTTACCCTGCCTAATCCTAAATCTAGGATGCACATTTCATTTCTCAACGTTCTCCTCAACCTTTTCTATAGCTTTTATAAGCCCTGCTTTCTCAGCAATAGTAGCAGCTCCTACTCTTTTCTGCCACTATACTCTCTAATAAAACTATGTTTCACATCTGTCAATATGCACACACGCTTTCCATCACTATCAGTATTATAATTATGGAATATATTGTATCTAATATTTTTATTAGTAAATATTGGAAATTCTATCTTCTAACAATTTATCAATGGAAAAATTATAATTCCTGTGTTTTTCGTCAAGAATGTTTTGCCCTATCAATATAAACAGGTACATACTACAAACTTAGCTATAGGAAAGAGAAAGGTATAAATATTTCACTCATTCAGAAAACAGATGAGTACAAATGAAGCAGTTTGTCACAATCATAAATAATCTATTTTCATCTAAAAAGTTAGCCTATGTATTTCCATAAACACGTTATTTGACCTACCTCTATAACCTAGTGTTTTATCTCTGACATTTTCATATGATGTAGCATTTGATTTGGTTGAGGCAGACCTAGCATGAAAATAAGAACTTACCAGAATCGTTAGTAATATTATCATTAGAAACATTATTAAACTATCATTAAAACTAAGCAAAGTTTTGCTTTGCATGAAGCTATCTTCTCTATATAAAAGATCAACAAAAACAAAATCAGTATCTCTAAACATGTTAAACAATTATCAAAACTTCAAAAGAATTCTGCAAATACTCTTTCAGGAGTCTTTTTGTGGGTAAAAGAACTAATGTAGGCAGAAGAAAGTGATTCAGTTCATATAGAACGAGGTCAGCAACTCTTTATGAAGTCATTTAGGGAGATTACTGTATTCAGAAGGATATCTCCAGCTACTACAAAATTACCCTTCTCAAGTTGCAGGCAGAACATAAAAAATATTCTACAGATGAAAATCCATTATAAGAATTTGGGCAAAAAAAATGTGTCTTCAAATATGTGCAAAATAAAAAATTCCAACTAGGATAATTATGCAAGCACACTATAACAACTCAGAGTGTTTCTTCTTTAAGATCAAAAATCATTTCCATCAGTTTGTCAGAAAAGTATTCAAAATAGATCACCATCATTTCTCAGTTCATATCTATTCATGGAGGTTCATGGAGGTTCCTCCAACAGAATTCAATCGTCTCTCAGATGAATGTCTTTTTTTTTCTTCCTTAATCTTTACCAAATATGCCCACTCATGAGATCTATATTTTTTATTTGACCCTCTTTTTCTTGTTTAGGTTCTTTGTCATTCAGATCTAGACTGTTGTAGCTATTTTATCTATATTTTCTTTCAGACAGTCACCTCTTTGTAATGCTCATTTTCCTTCTCTGACAAATTCAGACAGATCAGCTTGTATCAAGCTTCTAATATTCTGTCGGATTTGGTCTATTCGCCTTGCTTTGATCTTCACTTCTTCCATAAGGTGGATAACTAGCAACTAGAATATAATACGTTACTCTTGGAGTTTTCACATTTTGAGTTTTAGAATTTAGATTTTCTTGTTTTTTTGTTGTCCTTCTTCTTGAACTCAATGTTTTCACTCCTGGATCAACATTGCAAAGTTGAACTTGACCCTGTAACACATTTGTTTTTATCCTCAAAGCTTCATCCAAAGTCTTCACTCTTTTCGCGTGCGAAGCCTGGAGCCAGTGCTGCAAGCCTCCACACTTCACAAAAGTGTCCCTTACTAAGATCACTTAGCAGGAGACATTCCAAAGCAGCTCTAAACAGTGTTTTCAAGCATGTTTCTTTACCACAAACCAGTCTATAGGTCATGGCAGTATACCCAGGACCTGAAAGTTAATAGTCTCCAGTGGACTACAGTTCATATTTTGCCCTCACTAAAGTCACTGTGCAAAAGATGACTGCAGATCTACCAACAATAACCTGACTGTGCAGGTTTAAATTGCAAATTCAGCCTATTAAAATAACCACTTTCGACCGGCCTAATCCCTCCTTTTAAATAATAGTAAGTCACCCCAGTAAGCCTTAATGCAGAGACCATGGTATTTAAAAGTAGGACACATAGTTGCATAATCTCCAAAATACTCTTAAAGTGACAAGGCCCCCTAAGGCGGTTTGCAGTGCAGCAAGGTTAGGTGCTCCATCGGAAAGTATAGGGAGTAAACATTGAAATATAGTTGTTATCTTTTCCTAGGAACCAGCTAAAAAGTTCAGTCCTTGATATTTTAAAATATGTATTACATACTCAATTCATTGATAAAGTCAGATTCTGATTAAATAACTTAGAAAAGGAGCTTTTAACCGCATGCGTGCGGCCGCGATTTTCGCGCTGTGCGGCTTTTTTTTTAAAAACGCGTTACATGACGAGCTGACCTCGTCATGAGCATGCGAGCGGCGCAACTCATGATGAGCTCAGCTCGTCATGAGCATGGAAGGGGTTAAAAAGTCACCTTTTGACTGGCTAAAGCCTCAAGAAGCCCTTTTGCATGAGTTAAAAACTGTCACCAAGTTGCGGAATACAAAGTGGAGACAAATGCCTTGGGTGTGGGGACACGTTCCATTCCTCTGGCAGACTGACTATCTGGCCAGTGCTCAGGAACCTAATAATCTTAAATGAGGCATATGTTACAGAGAGATGTCGCTAATCCCTGAGTTTGCTCTCTTCCTTTGTCCACCTAATCACTCTGGCTGCAGACCCAGGACCTCATTTATGTTTTTTTGGTCATATTGCATTGCTGTCCTTTTCCCCTGTGCTAGCGCACAATGGGCTGCTGTGCGCCAACACAGGCACCTTTGCATCATGGTGCAAGGGTGCCTGCGTTGCAGGGATGATTATTTTTGTGCTGGAAGGGAATCCTTCCTGCACAAAAACAATCACAAGAGGATTTTTCCTCTTTCTATGTGTGCTGCACTGCAGCAGCACACATAGAAAGAGGAAAAATGAGGGGAAATAAATAGTTCTCCTTGTTGTCAATCAATCAATCAATCAATCAAGTCATTTATAGAGCGCACTACTCACCCGTAGGGTCTCAAGGCGCTAGGTGGGGGGGGGGTGCCGTTACTGCTCGAACAGCCAGGTCTTGAGCTTCTTCCTGAAGGAGAGGTGGTCTTGGGCCAGGCGCAGGTCGGTCGGGGGTGAGTTCCAGGTCTTGGCGGCCAGGTAGGAGAAGGACCTTCCTCCTGTTGTCGCTCTTCGGATGCGGGGGACGGCGGCGAGGGCGTGGCTGGTTGATCTGAGGTGGCGCTTGGGAGTGTAGAAGTTGATTCGGTTGTTGAGGTAGCTCGGGCCTTGGTCGTGTAGGGCTTTGTGCGCGTGGGTGAGGAGACGGAAGGTGATTCTTTTGTTGACGGGGAGCCAGTGCAGGTCTCTCAGATGTCCGGAGATGTGGCTGTTTCGTGGGATGTCGAGGATGAGTCTGGCTGAGGCGTTCTGGATCCGCTGGAGTCTTTTCTGGAGCTTGGCGGTGGTTCCGGCGTAGAGGGCGTTGCCGTAGTCCAGTCGGCTGGTGACGAGGGCCTGGGTGACAGTCTTCCTGGTCTCGGTGGGGATCCACCAGAAGATCTTCCGTAGCATGCGTAGGATGTTGAAGCATGACGAGGAGACGGCGTTGACTTGTCTGGTCATGGAGAGGGAGGAGTCCAGGATGAAGCCCAGGTTGCGTGCGTGGTCCGTCGGTTTGGGTGCGGTGCCCAGGGCGGGGGGCCACCAGGAGTCGTCCCAGGCGGAGGGCGAGGAGCCCAGGATGAGGACCTCCGTCTTGTCTGAGTTCAGTTTCAGGCGGCTGGTCATCATCCATTCGGCTACATCTCTCATCCCTTCGTGCAGGTTGGCTCTGGCGGCGGCGGGGTCGTTGGTCAGGGAGAGGATCAGCTGGGTGTCGTCGGCGTAGGAGATTATGTTGAGGTTGTGTTGGCGTGCGATGGCCGCGAGGGGGCTCATGTAGACGTTGAAGAGGGTGGGGCTCAGCGAGGATCCTTGAGGGACGCCGCAGATGACTTCGGTGGCCTCTGACTTGTACGGTGGTAGGCGGACTCTCTGTGTTCTTCCGTTGAGGAAGGAGGTGATCCATTCCAGTGCCTTCTCCTGGATTCCGATGTTGCCGAGGCGCTGTATTAGGGTGCGGTGGCAGACAGTGTCGAAGGCCGCGGAGAGGTCCAAGAGGATGAGGGCCGCTGTTTCTCCGTTGTCCATCAGGGTTCGGATGTCATCGGTGGCAGCGATGAGGGCGGTCTCGGTGCTGTGGTTGGCTCGGAAGCCAGACTGTGAGGGGTCGAGGGATCCGTTCGTCTCGAGGAAGGCGGCCAGCTGTTTGTTGACGGTCTTCTCGATGACTTTGGCCGGGAACGGGAGGAGCGAGATGGGACGGTAATTCTTGAGTTCGGTGGGGTCTGCTGTAGGTTTCTTGAGAAGAGCGCTGAGTTCTGCGTGCTTCCAGCTCTCCGGGAAGGTGGCGGTGTCGAAGGAGGTGTTGATAATGTCCCGCAGGTGGGGTGCGGGCAGGGGTCAGTCGGAGATCCGGAGTGGACGGAGTTCATTGTGCGGATGGTGTCTTCGGTGCTGATCGGAGTCCAGGTGCGGAGGGTGGTGGTGGGTGGCGTTGTTGCGGTTGTGGCGTGCGTTGGTTGGATGCTGAAGCTGTTGTGTATGTCCGTGATCTTGTTGTGGAAGTAGGACGCGAGGGAGTTGCAGAGGTCTTGCGACGGGGTGATGTCATTGTTTCCGGCGTTGGGGTTGGAGAGCTCTTTCACGATGTTGAAGAGTTCCTTGCAGTTGTGTGCATTGTTGTCCAGCCGGTCCTTGTATGTATTTTTCTTGGTGGCGCGGATCAGTTGGTGGTGTTTCCGGGTGGCGAGCTTGAGGGTGGTCATGTTGTCCGTAGTTGGTTCCCTTCTCCATACTTTCTCGAGGGCTCGGCAGTTCTTCTTGGAGCTCTTGAGTTCGTCGATGAACCATGGGGTTTTTCTCCTGCCGGGTCTGCTGGGCGGGGTCCTCAGAGGGGCGAGTTCGTCCGCGCAGTTGTTGATCCACTTCGTGAGGTTGTCGGCGGCCTGACTGGGGTTCGCTGAGCTGGCGGGAGGGTGCTGGCTCAGGGAAGCGGTGAGCTGGTCGGCTGTGATCTTGTTCCAGCTTCTTCGGGCAACCTGTTGCTGGTGTTGGTGGATCGTCGTTCTTTTGAAGGTGAAGTGGACGCAGCTGTGGTCCGTCCTGTGGAGTCCTGTTGCGTGGCTGAAGGTGACGTCTTTGCTGGATGAGAAGACGGCGTCGAGTGTGTGTCCGGCGAGGTGCCTCACTTACGCCTCCCCTGGGGAGGCATTCGTTTTTGGCGCTGCCTCAGACTTACGATTTCTCGTAAATCTGGAACAGTGTCAAAAAGCCACCGATCTTGCTGGGAACGCTCCAACAAAAGCCATGGAACGCCACTTTCACTCAGTTTTCTGCGTAAAAAAGGCATACATTTATAAGGCCATGAAAAGCCATGTAACATGGTTTAAGTGGCCTTATAACTATGCCAGTGGCACCGGAACGTAAAAATAGTGACGTTTGGGTGGCGCAAAAGTGCCAGGAGGGCTTCATAAATGAGACCCCTAGTTTTATGAGAGCTGCCCCAGAGCATGTTTTGAGTAAATATAGAGGAGGGGTTGATCATTTGCCTGGTAATACTTCTAGGTGGAGCTCTGCAGGCAGGACGAAAGATTCTGGCATCTTGGTTTAGATAGAGAGAGGAATTGTGGAATTGTTTGTAGTTACATTGGAATTGGTCCTCTCTGCAGGGCTACCACTAAACGTTTTGCCTTCCTCCTCCTCTTTGGCTTAATTATTTGTTGTTACCTTTAGGATGTTATGCACTTTACCGCTGTTAACCAGTGCTAAAGTGCTTGCTCCTTAAAATGTGGTAACATTGGAATATCCACAACTGGCATATTTAATTTACTAATAAGTTCTTAGTCATGTGAAATACCTGTGCCGAAGGCCTATACATGAAATGCTACTAGTGGGCCTGCAGCACTGAATGCGTCACCCACTTAAGTAGCCCTTTAACTGCGTGACAGACCAGCCATTGCAGAGCCTCTGTGTGCAGTTTGAACTGCCATGCCAACCTGGCAAGTTAAACCACTTGTCTAACAAAATGGAGGGACTTTGAGCACATCAAGGTCCAGCATACATGCTCCAAATAAACTAGAGAATGTATAAAGTGTATGTAGTACCTAGTGAAATATGTGTGTCTATGTAGATCATTGACGGTTCTGCAGGTTGTGCTGGGAGCGTGACTCTGCAGGAACAAATACCCTTACACATCTAGATAGGTGCCATGCTTTATCATAGGGTGTTTGCTACCTGTTGGGTCGGCACTGCAATGCCCGATGGGCACCCACAATGGAGGCTCTTTGTCGTAGATCTTCTTGTTTGCAGTTTTGTGAAGTGCGGGTGTGGGGGCATAAGGAATCGATTGGTGTTAAAGTGTGAAAAGTGTGAAGTTTAAAAATAGGATAAGAGGTACTTTTTAGGAAAAACTTTAATGAGCAAGTTCTCTTCCTGTATTAAAATATGTGATGCTATTTATCAGACTTTAGTTATCTTAGATAGCTATAGGTCAACATGTTGCTAGATTTTGTGTAGTCATAACAATGATATGGGAGCTATTCATCAGGAACAATATTTACCTAATCTACTTTGTGATTAGAGTTTTTATGTATAAGTTCATGGATTTGTTCCCAATCACACATACCTTACTTTTGGTATTGATTTACAAAACTAAATTAGTCCATGACCAGTAGTTTGAAGACACTCACTAAACAGTAAAAATAAAATCAAACAGTTGAATTGCAAATTTATTTTTACACAAAAAGCATGCTTTCTTGTTTGCACAAATTGTATGCTCTTTGTTGGATCAAATTATGATCCCTGTACATATAAAAACACCACATGATGAACATGACATATACTATTGAAAGTCCATCACAATTATTCACCCACCCCAATAGGGTAAATTTTCAACTCCTTCAGTTGTATACATTAGCATGCCCTTTACGTACTTAAAGAAATTATTTAATGTTGGGATCAGTTGACCCTGCTTGGTTCAAAGTAGGAATAGTATTCCATTCTCTGATACGTGGTCTGCTATGCCGTTCTTACAGTTTGGTCAGAACCGGCTCTCTGGACAACCTACCCTTGTGTGCTGACTTGGAAGTGTTGGCGCACGGGTAGGTTCACAGTATTTAACCTGTTACTAACAGTTTAAAAGAAACCAGGTATTTCCAGTGTGGGACCCGCCCTGCAACTAAACGCTGGAATTGGGAGTTGAGTTTTTCCCAGAATGGTTTAGTCAGCTTTTTATCTTCTTCGGAATCGGGAAATTGAGATCAAATGCGTCAGCCATCTTGTCACTGTAATAGGAGTTCGGCCTAATTGTGGATGTGCACTCTTAGATTTCAGAATCTTTACAGTTTTTTTCCTAAACATTAAAAGGGGTATAATGGAATCTTGTTCATAGTGCAAACAACCAAGTTGTTCCCCAAAAGTGAGTGGATTTAGGACCACTTTCTGATGGTCTTAGAGAAAGGGGGTTGCTTAATGGCTCTGTTGTCAGTTCGAGTAGATGTTTAGCTCCTCATTTTGGGGTGTTCATGTGAGCGGCCTCCATGGCTTTATTTAGGCACTAGCAGCCTGTCCTGACGTTGTCCGGGGATGAAATGTTATGTGTGTAATGTTTCACAGCGTTTTTTATATGTGCCTCCTTAGCTGTCCCGTATTTGCATCTCCTTAGTTCTGTGTGCGTCCTCAGCTTTAAGTTTTTAAACTTTTGTGTGTGCAAGTGTGTTGTGTTTGATGTTAATGTGACCGTGCCCCTTCACTTTGTAATGTTTTTGGAAGGTGTTTGTGTGGTTCTGCATGCAGTGTTAGTAAGTGCGTTGTTTATATGTGGCTTGTTAGGTGGCCCGTATTTGCAGCTCCTTCGCTGTGTGTGCGTCCTCAGCTTTAAGTAGTATCCGGCTTGATTCCGTGCTTGCGAGGGCTGGTTTGAGGCCCCGAGCGTTGTCTTTCACGTTAACGTGTGTACGCTGAGAGTGCCCTGCATGATCCCGTGCTTGCGAGGGCTGTTTTGAGCTGCTTGTTGTTTGGGGAGGTACGTGTGAGAATCAATCAATCAATCAATCACTACATTTCTAAATCGCGCTACATACCCGTGAGGGTCTCAAGGCGCTGGGGGGGGGGTCCCTACTGATCGAAGAGCCACGTCTTGAGGAGTCTTCTGAAGGCCAGTAGGTCCTGGGTCTGTTGTAGGCTGGTAGGGAGAGTGTTCCAGGTTTTGGCGGCGAGGTAGGAGAAGGACCTGCCTCCGGTGGTGGTTCTCTGGATACGAGGGATTATGGCGAGGGCGAGGTTGGCTCAGCGAAGGCTTCAGGTGGGTGTGTGAAAGCTAAGTCGGTTGTTGAGGTAGGTGGGTCCTGTGTTGTGTAGCGCTTTGTGTGCGTGGATGAGGAGCTTGAAGGTGATCCTCTTGTTGACTGGGAGCCAGTGCAGGCCTCTCAGGTGGGGAGTGAAGTGGCTGAGGTGAGGGACGTTGAGGATTAGTCGAGCCGAGGCGTTCTGGATTCGTTGTAGTCGTCTCAGTAGCTTGATTGTAGTTCCTGAGTAGAGGGCGTTCCCGTAGTCGAGTCTGCTGGTGTCGAGGGCCTGGGTGACGGTTTTTCTTGTGTCGATGGGGATCAATTTGAAGATCCTGCGGAGCATTCGAAGGGTGTTGAAGCAGGACGTGGAGACGGCGTTAACTTGCCTGGTCACGGAGAGAGTGGAGTCGAGGATGACTCCCAGGTTGCGTGTGTGGTCAGTGGTTTCTGGAGCTGTTCCTAGTGATGTGGGCCACCCGGAGTCGTCCCAGGCTGATAGGGTGGGTCCGAGGATGAGGATCTCCGTCTTGTCTTAGTTCAGCTTAAGTCTGCTGTCCTTCATCCAGTCGGCGACGGCCTTCATTCCTTTGTGGAGGTTGGTTTTGGCGGTGTGGGGGTCTTCGGTGAGGGATATGATCAGCTGGGTGTCGTCGGCATAGGTGATGATGTTGAGGTTATGTTGTCGTGTGATGTGGGCGAGGTATGCCATGTAGATATTGAACAATGTCGGGCTGAGGGAGGATCCCTGTGGAACGCCGCAGATGATCTCGGTAGTTGTTGAGCGGAAGGGAGGGAGGTGGACGCTCTGGGTTCTGCCGGAGAGGAAGGATGTGGTCCAGGCCAAGGCCTTCTCTTGAATGCCGGCGTCATGGAGGCGTGCTGATAGGGTGCGGTGGCAGACTGTGTCGAAGGCAGCTGAGAGGTCCAGGAGGATGAGTGCGGATGTTTCTCCTTTGTCCATCAGGCTCCTGATGTCGTCTGTGGCGCCGATGAAGGCGGTCTCCGTGCTGTGGTTGCTGCGAAAACCGGATTGGGAGGGGTCCAGGATGTTGTTGTCTTCGAGATAGCGGGTCAGCTGTATGTTGACAATCTTCTCAGTCACTTTTGCCAGGAATGGGAGCAGGGAGATGGGCCGGAAGTTCTTGTGGTCTTTGGGGTCCGCTTTGGGCTTCTGCAGGAGGGCTTTGATCTCGGCGTGCTTCCAGCTTTCTGGAAAGGTTGCTGTCTCGAAGGAACAGTTGATTGTTGTCCGGAGTTGGGGTGCGATGGTTGTGCAGGCCTTGTTGAAGACGTGGTGAGGACATGGGTCCGAAGGGGATCCGGAGTGGATAGAGTTCATAGTTTTGATGGTTTCTTCGTTGGTGATGCTGGACCAGATGGTCAGGTGGCTGGTGCAGGTGGTGGTCGCAGGGGTGGTGGGCTTGGGGATGGGGGGTTGGAGTTGAATCTGTCGTGGATGTCGGTGATCTTGCGGGGAAAGAAGGTGGCCAGGGAGTCACACAGGTCTTGTGAAGGTGGGATGTCGTTGGTGATGGATCTGGGGCTGGAGAGTTCTTTCTGGATGCTGAAGAGCTCTTTGGTGTTGTGTGCGTTGTTGTCTAGGCGGTCCTCGAAGGCGGTCCTCATGGCGGTCCTGATGAGTTGGTGGTGTCTGCGGGTGGCGAGAAGTGCGAGAAGTGATCAGAACGGTAAGGTGGAGCGTGAATGTTTCCGCAAGCCGCGACCCTTTTTTTTACTTAATTGTAGTGCAACCCCCTATGACAACGCTGATGCCTCAAAAGTTAGCGGCGCACTATATATCAGTATTGTCACATCATGAGAATGGCAAAGTGGAGCGTGAATGTGCGCGCACATTCCTGGTGCAAGCCGTGCTCCTTTTTATTATAATTTTGTTTTTTCCCCGGGTGACAACGCTAACGCCCACAAAAGTTGGTTTGCACTATATATGATTAACAGTGCCTGATGCGGTGCAGCTTGTTTTGAAGTTGGAGCTTGAATGGGCTTGCACATTGCTTCGAAAGGCGCGCTAGTGAAGTACGCAGCCATTTCTATTTATTTGTGGCACGCCCCTCTGACAACGCTGTTCTGCCACGCCCCTCTGAGAACGGTGCACACCCACAAATTAATAATGTGAAGGGTAGTTTGACACGCCAACGTCCAAGTCCACGACACGCCCACGCCAACGCCCAAGTGGAGTTTGACACGCCCACGGCAACGACCACAAGGGACTGTGAAGTGTAGTTTGACACAACCACGTCCACGACCACGCCCACGCCAACGCCCAAGTGGAGTTTGACACGCCCACGCCAACGCCCACAAGGGACTACTTTACCCCTAAGGTTCTTTGACCTTTCTAATGTATATGGTGGCCAGCTGTATAGCCTATGTCTATCTGCTGCAACTACCCTTTACAATGGTGTATTGGGTGTTGTGTCTGGTGCTGTACTTCTTGAGTTTACCCGCCTCAAAGGTTTAAGCTCTCTCTTTATAATAGTAGTATAGATTTGTACTCAGTAAGATATATAATCCTCAATCTTGTGTGTATACTTTTCAACCAGTGTGGGTTACATGAGGTAGACTGGTGAGTGGATTTTCACACAGCTGTGTAGGAATAGGAGCAGTTGATACTGCTGTTAGAACAACGTCTACGGGGTCCACCCAACACAAATTGTGTTACTTTCTTAGTGAGATGTGCTTAGATTAGCAACAGCTATGGGTTTCGTTTGGTGGACAGGGTAAGGGTGTAGGTGAGGGAAAACTCTTAATCACCAAGAGTTATATCAAAGTGTTTGGTGATCACCTAGGTCCCTGTCTAGTCTAATCTGGTCTAACCTTTGTTAGGAGAGTCTATGTCTCATGCCTTGGAATGTCATTGTACAGACCAATGGTAATGGAGGAATGTATGATGATACAATCTATGCATTTACAACGCATGCCATTACAACGCATTTTTCACAACGCAAAATCTATGAAAACGGCTGTTTTAACAACGCATACCATTACAACGCAATATAAATAGAATGCATTAAAAGTGCCATCACAACGCAAAACAATACTAGGCATACCGTTACAACGCAAAAAATTATTTTTTTTAACTTAAATTTGTAAAATAACTCCTTGCACGTGATGCAGGGAAAATAGGGGTTTTGTGTGGGTAAGTGTATTAAATTGTGGAACGCAACTGAGCACATAATTTTAAAAAAAACGGGCTTTAAAAAAAATATGCAATATTGGGTATTAACATTAATACTCAAGTATTAATCGAGTAACATAAAATATTTAAAAAAAAAGAACATTTTTAAAAAGAGAAACAGAAATTAAGTTAATATTAAAATAAATACATTTAAAAACTTGACGAAAAGGCAACTCTACAAAGAAAAGAAACGAAAAGAAACAAACTACCTACCTACCTCCATTTTAGGAGCATGCGCACCACAAGTCCTACAACAGGTTTCATTACAAGAAATAGATCCTACAGCAAACAAAATGGAGGAGTAAACACTGATGAACACATTAAACAGTCACTTTTTTTTACAATAATTTAAATTATAGGTTCTCACATCAAACAAATCCCAAACATATGTGAATAAAATTGAATATTTTTACGAAAATAATGGTGAAAAACTCAAAAAAGTATAAAAAAACCTTGCCCATCATTTTGAAATCAGTGGTCAACAGACTACCAGCAAGAGCAGATGCTTTTTACGGTACCTCTCATGCTCCCACAGAAAGTAACACAGTGGAATTACCATAGAACCATTCTCAAAAAGAAAATAAGTATAATACATTTTACTAAAAATATTAACTATAATTTAAAATTAATAAAAACAAGTTTATAATGATTAATATTATTTTTCAGTTTTTGACAAACTTGGGGGACAATTATCCAATGCGCCGAATATTGAAAAGCAAATTATAAAATTGAAAGTACGTTAATTAACAGAAAAAGTGACTTTTCGTACCCAAAATGAACGATACATTTCATTTAAATTTATAAAATGAATCACAGTCGGATGATAACTAAACAACGAGTTTACTATTTACGTTCCAAAAAAACAATCTTCTTTAAAAATTCATGAAAAACAATGTCTGCAATGTTCTGAAGCTATTTTGAAAATTATTTTTTTATCTATCTACCAAAGTGTGTTATTATTTTGCAATTAAGACTGCAAAAATCTAAACATTTTTCCGAAACAAAGAATAAATGTTTTTTGTTACAGTGACATGTAAAACGAGTTAGGAATATAAATCACGAAACGTGTACGTTTTTGAGAAGTATTGTTTTACTAAAATAGGTAAGACAGTCGGACTGTTGGATAATTCTGCAGTAATATCTCATTCTCTCCAATAAAAGTTTGGTATAAAATTATATTTAATATTATGAAAGGAATTATGTTTTAGTTTTATAAATACCACTTGATTTTTTTTTTAAATGCTAATTCCTATCTCTTTTACTTAATTACAGTATACTGAAAGTAATTCTGATCAAATACATATAAAATCTTTTGTAGTAAGAACACCAACAACAAAGAAGGACATCTCTGTCAAAGGTAAATACAGTTATAAAAAATTCACTAACAGATAGCAATTACCTAGCATTTTTTTTAAATATTTCAAAAAATGAAGAACATTTCTGCAACTGTTTCTGAACTAAAATCTATATTTTCTATTAAAAACATGGATTGTAAAGTTTTTGCTGTCAGAATTGCAATTTTGTAGAAAATGTAATACATTTTAACCATGAAATATTACAATATTTTAAATCCTATTAAAAGTGATTTAATAAATTAAAAATAAACAGTCTATATATATTATATCCTACTACAGATATCAACTTCAACATTTGATCTCTAATAAGAAAGAAAAACAACCAGCTTTAGAACACCATCTAAAGAAAAACACCAGCATCTGCAAAACATCCAAAAAGAAATACATAACGTAAATATATTTAAAAAAAGAGAAGTAGAATAAATGAAACCATTTTTCTCCTGAAGGAGTAACATAGCAAAAAAGCACCAAACAATAAACCAACAGTTTTCAAATTTTCTTACAGGACAACAAATTGAAAGAACTACCAACCAACAAGAAGTTCAACTTAATCCATCAGAGCCATCCTACAAACAACCAAAAAGGTGAAACATACAAAAACCAAGCAGACTGATATCTTTGCATAAATGTTTTTTGAAAAAACTGTACGTAAACAAACAGAACCCAAAAAACAATACCAAATCATATATTAGTAATTCTGACATACTTTTCTTTTTTTTTCTTTTCATTGCAGAAAATGTCAACGGATAAGACAGCCCATTATATAACCTCAAGCAAAGGAAACCGACTTCTGAAACATGCAGGGTACATTTATTGCAAGGAGAGAATAACAGAACCAAGAAGACATTGGAGATGCGTGCAATACTACTCAACCCATTGCACAGGCAGAGCGGTTACTCTGGGTGACACAGTTGTAAAAACATCAGAGCATAACCACTCTGCCTCTGCAATGGAGATTGAGGTAAGAGAAACAATTAATGAAATGAAAGATATTGCAAGCACCTCCAATGACTCCTCTTGTTCCATTTTGAGGGAGGTTGCCCAGCATGTCCCTAGTCATGTTGCTAGCAGTATGCCCATCATACCCAATCTAAGACGAATTATACAACGTAAAAAAACAGGCAAGTAACCCACAAAGAGTTACACCTCAAACATTCTCTGATACTCTTATTCCTCCTGAACTCTTTGTTTCTATATCTAACAAACCTTTCTTACTGTACTCAAAAATGAATAGTTATCTTTAGCACACCCCATAATTTAGCCAAGTTAGAGAATAGTGATGTTTGGATGATGAATGGCACCTTTAAAAGCACGCCCCAACCATTCACCCAAATGTACACTATTTATGCTACAATAAACAATACAGTAGTCCCCTTAGTAGACAGTATGCTACCTGACAAACAACCCACAACATACACTGAACATTTAACAGTGATAAAATCAAAAACATCAAACAAAAGTCCTAGGAAAATAATTGTTGATTTTGAATTCACAATGATGAATGTTATAACCAAAACGTACACGTATACCCAAATTCAAGGATGTTTTTTCAATTTTTCCAAAGCATTTTGGCGTAAGATACAAAAAAATCCCTAGTTGTGGATTATGTATCTGATAGAAAACTGCAATTCGAATTAAAAAAACTAACTGCACTTTGCTTTGTTCCTCCTGATAGTGTAGACGAGTACTACACTGCAATTACAGAATCAGACTTCTACACATCAAACAAAGAAAAATTGGCACCCTTACTAAATTATTTTGAAGACACATGGAGTGGGCATTTAAGCAGGTCGGGTCGCAGGAGGAAGCCACGTTTCCATGTAGGGTGGTGGAACTGCTACACAAGCTGCTTAGAAGGAGGAGCAAAGACAAACAATGCCATAGAGGGATGGCACAACTCCTTCAACCAAACAATTGGAAAACCTCACTCCAACTTTTATAATTTTTTAGAAACTTTGAGGAAGGAGCGACGTTTCCAAGAAATGAGAATGTCACAAGCATTAACAGGTAGTCTAAACCCACGCATTTCTAAAAGATCAAAAGAAATGTCTGAAAGACTATTGGGTGCATAACAACAATTTTCGTTGTGTGTGGCTTCTGACTACCTGGATAATGTTGCACACATTTTACATTACTAACTCAACCTACACAATTACTTACCTGTTTTGCCCTAAAATATATAAACACACATTTAAATTGGCATTTTTTTAAAAACATTTTCCAAAATTTAAAGTCGGGTCACCTTACCTTTGATGTCTTCTTTTTTCTTTTCTTTTCTTTAATAATCCAATCCATAACCATTCTTTTTTTTTCCGAATTCAAAACCAGAAAAAAAAACATTCTCAAAATCTTCTTTTTTTTAATCTTATTCCAAAAAAACCCCATTCCAACTAATTTGTACTTCATTCCAAAAATGAATCCTTTCGAAAAAGATCGATTTCAAGAAAGCATTCCAAAAAAAGGTAAATCTTCTCCAAATCCAAAAGATCTTGAATTCCAAAATAATCGATTTAGCGATCCATCCTCTTTCTTTGCAACAAAAATCAAAACCTTCGAAAGCTTCTTTCGTTTTAAAATGTTCCATTGAAAAAACAAACCCAAAAACATAGATCTTTTCCTCGATTCCAAAATTCCCAAAAAAACAATACTGCTTTCCAATAAGAAATCCATTCTTCAGAAATCGATCTTCTTCTTTCTCCGATCTTTACAGAACAAAGTCTTTTTCCATTTTTTCAAACAAAATGCAGTATTTACAGTGCAATAAACTTAGTAAATACTAATATAACAACATTTTGTTTTAAACTATAAATAACACGTGACTCAACGTGGGCATGCACTAACAACAAGTTCGGGGACATGCTTAAAAGATAACAACTAAACATATAATTAACGTATCTAAACCTCCCTCTTCTCTCCTTGCAATAAATGTCACTCACACCATCTTTCACAAATGTATATAAGTTTTTTTTTAAAAAATGCAGTATTTACAGTGCAATAAACTTAGTAAATACTAATATACCAACATTTTGTTTTAAACTATAAATAACACGTGACTCAACGTGGGCATGCACTAACAACAAGTTCGGGGACATGCTTAAAAGATAACAACTAGACATATAATTAACGTATCTAAACCTCCCTCTTCTCTCATTGCAATAAATGTCACTCACACCATCTTTCACAAATGTATATAAGTTTTAAAAGTTTCCTACCTGAGCGCAGGTCTCCTTGCTTCTGCTCTGTCCAGCGACGCTCCTCAATATGGCTGCCTCCGTGATTCACGTTTACGTGTATACGTCATCTTGAACTATGAATGTATCTACTATTTATTTGTAATAATAATTACAAATGTATCTACTATTTATTTGTAATAATAATATATGTTCAAAACCTATTTTTTTAAAAACTAAAGTTTACCGATATGGTTTTAAAATATTTTCAAAAATAAAAAAATTATCTAAATTGAAAATAAAGTTGTTTAAATAATAAACGAAAATATACAGTCTCACATTGTATCTTTTGATTAAAAATTCATTATTTTACAAAGTAATACTACTTTTACTATGTGTATTATACTGTTAAATCCCATTCTTACCTTTAGGATGCTCCTTTTGCTTCTTTTCTATCCAGCGTTACTCTTCTAATAACTTCCAATATGATAGATGCGGCAATCACCTTGACATCTATTGAAATAAAGGAAGGACATAATTTTCCATTGAAGTTAATGTAAAAGCGTGGGAACTTAAAAAAAAAGTTTAATATTTTTATTTAATACATAATTTTTTTTAAAGATATATTAATAAATATCTTTTTTACATTATGTAGTTAATTTTAAACATTTCTAAATCAATAATATTATTATTTTTTTTAATAAAACTTAATTATTATTTTACACTTTGAAGTATTAATTGCTATTAAAACTCCTGTGGGGGTGTAACAGTAAGGTAAGAGTTGGATAGTGTAGGGGGTATTAATTACTAGTCTTACTCCAGGGGGGTGTAACAGTAGGGTAAGTGTTGGATAGTGTAGGGGGTATACATTACTATTCACACTCCAGGGAGGTGTTACAGTAGGGTAAGAGTGGGATAGTGTAGGGGGTATAAATTACTATTCTTACTCCAGGGGAGTGTAACAGTAAGGTATGAGTTGGATAGTGTAGGGGGTTTAAATTACTTTTGTTACTCCAGTGGGGTGTAAAGGTAGGGTAAGTGTTGAATAGTGTAGGGGGAATGAATTACTATTCATACTCCAGGGGGGTGTAACAGTAGGGTAAGAGTGGGATAGTGTAGGGGGTATAAATTACTATTCTTACTCCTGGGGGGTGTAAGAGTAAGGTAAGAGTTGGATAGTGTAGGGGGTATAAATTACTATTCATAACCCAGGGGGGTTGTAACAATAGGGTAAGAGTTGGATAGTGTAGGGGGTATACATTACTATTTATACTCCAGGGGGTGTAACAGTAGGGTATGAGTTGGATAGTGTAGAGGGTAAAATACAGGTGGGATATTAAATTAATAAAAAAAATAAAAAAAAATACTTACCAATGCTTACGTTGTAAAGACATGCGTTGTAACAACATCTGCGTTGCAATGGCATGCGTTGTAATAGCATGCGTTGTAATACCTCTTTTGTTGTAAAAGTTGCGTTGTAATGGTAGTGCGTTGTAAAAGTTGCGTTGTGATGGTTGTTTCCCGAAGTTGAGGATAGGTGAAATTCCATTGTGGTTCTTTTCTGAACAGAGCTTGTGTATTCATATTAGGATGTGCTTCTAGTATAATCCAGCGTAAGTCATCTGATGTGTGACCGTCAGTCAGAAAATGCATACACATTTTGTGTTGGACTTTTTGCAGCAAATTGTGCTGTAGTGTATGTTGATTCTTAATTCAATAGGATGTGTAGTCATTCCCATATATTGTTTTTTACATGGCAGGTGATTTTTGTTGTTGCAGTTTGTGTGTGTTTTTAGTGCCCCTATCCAGTCTGTCCCGAGCTCTACCTCTCTGCTGGTGATCGTGGAGGCACAAGCCACACATGATCCACTTGCCAGGTACAAACCTTCCTTTTGAATACATATAAATCACACCTAGGGTGACCCTGGGCAGCAAACAGGGCAAGGTGCAATGTATTTTAAAAGCAGGATGTGTACTGTTGAGTTTTATATGTCCCGGTAGTGAAAAACTCTTAAATTAAATTCATTTTTCTGTACTGCAAGTTGGATAGTGTAGGGGGTATAAATTACCCTATCTATATAGGCCTATATCTCCCATAGGATAACATTAGGTTTACCCTATTACATTTTATAAGCATAATTTCCCAAATGAGATGGTATGATTGGATCATGTTTGGTGTCTTTGGTATCCTAATTTAAATTTTTTTAGAAACTTTTAGAAAGTTGGCATTTTCTTGCCTTATTCATTTGGTGCCTGCACACTGTTTCTGGTCACATGGCTGGGTGTAGTTGGCAGTTGGGCTTTGTGTATTCCACCTAGACAGCCACAAACAATGGAAGCTTAGGTGTGACTGAGGGGGCTATCCTGACAGGTTGGGAGGAGGGAGCTGGACCCAGCTTCACTTACACCTAAATTGTCTGTGCCCTGTCCCCACAAAAAGGGCTGCCTACCCCTGTAGTTACCCTGGTGCCAGGGCTGGGTATCTGTGAACTTCAAAGGTATGCCTCTAGAACTTTCTTCCCACTTTAAAGGCACAACTGTGTATTAAAAAAGATCTCAGACAGGTCCACTTCAGTACACTTCGGGACCTGTCAATATTCTGCTTGAAGTACTGCCACTCTGCTGGACTGCTGCTTTGCTGTGCTGACCTGTTGCCTGGGTGAGAGGGATTGGACAAGCATCTCTTAAACCCAGAACCTGAAGTGATTCTAAGGGCTACTTGGCTGACCTACTGATCCGAGGTCTCAAGGACATAACAGGCTTCCAACAACCTTGCATCTGGATTCTGCCATCTGTGAGTCTACCCTGCCAAGTGTATCTGCTAAGCAGCACATCCTCTAGCTGAACCAATGCATCCCCTCAGATGAGCGGCACTTTCTCCAGCTGAAATGATGCATCATTGCTGTTGCATAGATTGAGACCTGCGCAGAAGAGCCTCATCACTCTTGCATCTTCAAAACCGATATATGGCCACTGGCACGGAGCATCTCTGACCCAGATCCTTGCATCTCTCATCAGCAGCAGCTCGACGATGACGACAGCCTTAGCATTGGCTGCCTAGCAGCTCATCAAAACTGAAGCATCGCCTCGATTGCACACTACATCCTCAACCCCTGAAATTTGCAACCCAAGCTCCTGTTGACAGAATGCTCGACACAAAAGAACCTCGCACCGCAGCCTCTCCACATGACGGTACGGATGTATTGCTTCGGCTGCACGAAGCTTCCTCGTCTTGGATCCTCCCAATGCTCTGCAACCAGGACTTAAGGTACTTTGCTCAGCAGGTCTAACCTGGTCCCTGTAGTAGGCCCATGCAGCATCCCAGTTGTCTTGAACTGGTGAATTAGCCTTAGTCGGGTGTAAACAGCTATCCCTTGTTGGCGCTTTATGATTTTTGGTGTTATTTTATCCTAAAAACTTGTAATTCAATATCTCTGGTTTCCCTGGTTGAATTGTTGCCATTTAGGTCTTGTTTTATTTCCTAAAATATACTCTATTTTACTAAACCTGATGTGGGATCTCTTAGTGTGGTGTTTTTACTGTTTTACTGTTTGAAGTGTTATAACAAATACTTTACATATTACCTTCAAGTTAAGCTTGAGTGCTATGTGCCAAGCTACCCGAGGGTGAGACCAGGTTACTTTGGGGTTTGCTTGTGCCTTACCCTACTAGGGATGTGGTTGCTGCTTAACTAGGGCTTACACCCTAGTCAACCAAAAAGTCACCCTTGGCACCTTTTTCTCTATTGATTGATAGAGGGGCCACGAGTCATCCTCACCCACAGGCTGGTGCCAGGCATAAATGCAGGGAAAAATCTGTTACATCGCGGTCTTCACGGGGCAATACGTTTACAATGCAGGCATTACAACGCAAGTCGTTAAAATGACTTGCGCTGGAAGGCGCTATACACTAAGGAATAGTATGATTTACTATTCCAACACCTTCCCTACTGTTACGTAGGCTGGAGTTGGAATACTAAATCATACTATTCCTAAGCCCAGCGCCCTCCAGCGCAAGTCGTTGTAACAACTTGTGTTGTAATGCCTGCGTTTTAAACGTATCGCGGTGTGAAGACCGTCATGTATTCATAAATGCAGTACTCTGGCCACCCTTTTCAGACCACAACTGGTCCTGTGGAGGACAGAAGGACTACACCTACTGTTAGGACGTATGAGCAGGACTTTATCCTGGACATATTGCCACTTGTAACCAGGACAAAGAAGTTGGCTCCATGCGTCGATTTCTGACCTTTTGGCCGCTGGTTAAACTACAAAGAAAAAACATTGCAAGAAGCCCACTTTCCTGAAAGAGCTCAGCTCAAATTTAGGTTTCAATTTGACTTTCCCTGGATCCTTCTCGTAGCTTCTTTTAGAGTGAATCTTAACTCCTAATGCTGTTCCTGAGGTCTCGTCTGGTGTCAGAGTGTGCAGCTCCTGCTTAAATCTAAAATCCTGGGACTTTTGGCAAAAAGTTTGCATGGAGAACTGTATTGGGACGGGGCCAACCTGGGAGCTGATCCAATGAGGATGCATCATCGGTGGGCCTGACTTCACAGCAGTTACCTCTCTTCTCCATAACAGCAAATATGACTCAGATGTCTCAGGAGACTTAAGGCCACCCAGCATCTGACAACGCGGAACAACCAAGTTACTTACATGTACCAATGTTTTTGTAGCCTGAAGCTCTTCTAGGTTCTCATGCTGTGCATATTCGGTCATCTGGTAGTGGGAGTTGGAAAGTTCTACTTCTTTTAACCTTTTTTTTTTCTCTCCGCTTGGAGATGGGTGAGTCTGGTGAAACCAGATCTCTTGAAATTAGGCTATTAAACACTAGTTTGTGTGGCTAAGCATTCAGATTTTTTTTTTCGTCATGGAGCTTGTAGGTGTCTGCTATGTTGCAGAAGGAAACTTAGGAAAGGAGAGCCCAGGAACCAACATTAACATGGGTGGTAGGAATAATGTTGATGGAGAGGAACATCCCAATTGTGCATGTTCGAGATGTGTAGCCACTTTTAGCCTGCCATGAGTTCCTTAATTGCAGTCAGACAATTCCCTCTGCAGCACTCGAGCAACAATTCATGTCTTTTTCTGCCATTTGCAAATGTAGTATTTGTAGCTTTTTGCATAGAAACAAACCTATGATAGGGCAGCAGGTTGCTTTAACATAGAATAATGATAATCAAAACAAAGGTTAGCTTTATAACTTCTTTGCTGTTGTACATCTTTTGCTGTTTACGGGGCCAGTGACAATCACAGTGGCAGTTTCTGTAAAACTCTGTTTAATGACATTTTAGAACTAAGTAACTTGGCAGTCATATCTGCGTCCTGGCTATGCCTCAGCCCACTTAGAAAAGAAACACAGATTAACCAAACTATATTTCAGACCATTACATTTAGGCATCTCTATGCCTAAATGATTTAGGCATCTCTATGAAATCTATTCGTAATCTTGTGGAAGGACCTTCTGGTTTTCCTATGTGATTCATGGCCAGTGCAGTTTATCTATCTGCTGAAAGGTGACACAACTTTCACATGATCACTCAGTACATTTTCTATAATGAGGATTGAGCCAATATCTCTTGAATATTAACATACCATCACATCCCATATTTATAGAGGTGCGTTTACTTTGCCATTTGCAACACCATATAGCCTGGCAATACTAACCTATGATCACTTAGTAACCAGACATCACCTTTGGTTTTTATATACTTTTCCCCCATATTTTCTATTCATTCTCTGCCACTTTAATTTGCAGTCCCCTCAATTCTTAAAGAGATTGAGTTGACATTGAAAAGTAATTATGTGTTTTCTCCATTTTATTATTACAATTTTCATTTGGTCCAAATGTAACAGACTTAAGTGCGCAGCATTTTGCAACTCTATCTGCAAACTGGTTACCTAATATAATCACATCTCCATTCTTATGTGCTGCACATTTCACCTCAGCAATTTGTATTGGAAACTGAGATGCTATCAACAAATCCAAAATTCATGGTCCATTTTGAATAGGAGTGCCAATAGATGTCAAGAAATCGCATTGTGACCACAATTGGCAAAAATTATGGACCATACTACAACCATATAGATTGTAACACTTAACCCATTTGCCATGCAATATGCTCTTGTAGTTGCAATGAAATGCTGCTACTTATACTATAGTTGCATTAAACATGTATGATGCTTCTACAATTTGTGTTGTTATGCAAACTGCATTTGCTACTCTTGGATTCAATGATGATCGCTCAGACAAGAACCATCCACAAATAAATTAAAATCAGCCAATTTGAGAAGAACATCTTGTGTCTGGTCTTGGCTTGGTATATAACTCTGTCACAACAATGCACTTATGATCAGTATCTCCTTTATTCACTTGATCATTGTTTTGGTTATTTGGCAAAGGAAGAAATGTTTCAGGGTTTAAGGTATTGCCAGTGCTTAATTTGTAAAAGAATGAGTGCCAGTGTCCTAAGTTGTCAGAAGCCTGCGGCTGGTGCAATTAAATATTGGTGCGCCAATACCAAGGCTGCTGTAGAATTGAATCCATTTCATGCCCCTTTCATCTACTACCATACACTCTGTGCCTGTTTATCTTACCCTTGAACTTTCCTGATTTCTACCTTTACGATGGTTCATCTCTCTTCCTTTTCCTTCAACTTTCCTCTTGGTTTGTCTTTCGTCTCATTTATTTATTTGAAAGTTTTATATAGCGCAAACAAGACCCTTATGGGTATGAGAGCGCTTTGCAATAAATGTGTATAAGCAAATCCAAATAGTACAAATAAGCAGGACTGTAAGAATAAAATCAAAAAAGCTTAATAAAAGAGCAAAGGACAGATCAAACAATAAGGATATATCAGAGCGCTTTACTATAAATGTGTATAGGCATATCAAAACAATAAAAATAAGCAGGACCTTAAGAATAAAATCAAAAAGCTTGATAAATGAACAAAGGGCAGAACAAACATTAAGGATAAACAGGACCATAGAGATTGGCAGCAAAGACAATCACACATAGAAGGGCAAGTCAGATATGGTGCAAGACCGGACTGGTCGGTATTGAAGGATGATAGTAGAACATTGATGATGAAAATGTCACAATAAGTGGAGCAAAACTGTACATATAAAAAGTCAAGCATTAGATTGGTAGGTAAGATAGATGGAATAGGGGTTCTCCACTGTCAAGTGAGGCAATGTTTACGTAAATGTAGCCATAAGGATGCCTTTTACTTCCAGTTTGAAGGAAGAGGTGGAGGGATTCCGTCTTATTTCTGGTGGCAGGGCATTCCATATCCTGGGTGCCATTCCTGAAAAGGAACGATTGTACGTTTTTTTGTTATTGAATTTTTGTGGTTTCAGAAGGAGGTTTTCTCCTCCTCTTGTTGATCTTGATCCTCCAGATATTGTGAGTTTTTGTGTGAGATAGCTGGGTGCACTATGATGTAGGGCCTTGTGCGTCATGCAAGCTATTTTCAGGTGGATTCTGGCTTCAAATGGCAGCCAGTTTAAAGATATTACATCCGGGGAGATGTAGGCCCTTTTTTTCGAGCCAGTCATGAGTCTCGCTGCCGCTTTGGTGGAGGCTCTAAGAGGGGCTGTGGTGGCTTTGGGGAGACCACATAATGAGACACTGCCATAGTCCAGCCGCGGTAGAACTAAGGCCTGCACTGCTAACTTGAAGTCATTTGGAGGTAGGAAGGGCTTAAGCTTCCTTAGTGCATTGATCTGAAAGTGTGCTCCCTTCGTTGCATTACTTATATGCGTCTGCATATTGAGGTTACAGTCCAAGGTTATACCCAGTGATTTAGCCGAGTCCACAATGGTTGGTTGAACATCGAGTGCTGTAAGGTGTTTTATCAGATTGTGCATAGTGGGGACTTTGGCGGGAGGAGCAATGAGGAGGAATTCAGTTTTTAAGGCATTCAGTTTGAGGTGATTCACTGCCAGCCAGGTGTGGGTGGTCTTAAGAGTATTGTTGAGCAAAGTAATGTCGTCCAAGGTATTGATGATGAGGTAGAGTTGGGTATCGTCTGTATACATGTGGAATTGCACGTTGGATGTTTGTAAAAGATCAGTGAGTGGTTCCATGAAGAGGTTGAAGAGTGTAGGGGATAATGGGGAACCTTGTGGGACTCCTAGCGTAACAGGAACTGGTTTGGACAGTGTGTTGTTGATCTTGAATTTTTGAGTCCGGTTTTGCAGAAAGGAGGTGAACCAGTCGAGTACTGGTCCTGAAAGGCCCATTCTGTGTTTCAACAAATCTATCAAGTGTTCGTGTTTGACCGTGTCGAACGCTGAGGAGAGATCTAATAGGATGAGGAGACATGCTTCGTTATGATCAAGTAGTTGAAGTGCATCATCAATGATGTGTGTCATGGTTGATTCCGTGCTGTGATTTGAACGGAAGCGGGATTGGTGTTTGTTTAGGAGTTAGGAGGTTGAAGTGGTCGATATGTTTTGTCAGTTGGTGATGAACACATTTTTCTAGAAGTTTGGCCAGGGTGGGAATATTGGAGATAGGGCAGTAGTTGTTGAGGTCCCTGGGATAAGCTGTGGGTTTCTTAAGGATGGGAGACACTTGCCCTATCTTTAGGGAGTCCGGGATGCAGCCTTGTTGAAGAGAACTGTTGATGATCTTGGTCCATATGGGTAGTAGCATAGGTGTAAGATCTTTAACGGCATTAGCGGGGAGAGGGTCAGTGAGGTGATTGGAGGGCTTCAGGGCACTGAGAGATTTGCCTATAGCTTCTTCAGAATAGGAGTAAAAGTATGCCCATGTTGCCTCGTTTTTCAGGGTAAACTTGGATGGGAATTGTTGAGAAGCGTTTGTCGGGTAGGGGGGGATTTGTTGAGACGGCCAGAGTGAGAGATTAGGTCCTTGAGAAGATCTTTCTTGATATTCTCTGTCTTTCGGTTAAAGTGGTTAGAAAAGTCATCACAAGATGGTTGTGGGTGAGTTGGATCAAGAGGCCATTGAGGTTGGTCCTTAGATTGCGTTTTGATTAATTCAAAAAGTTTTTTGGGTCGTTTTCTTGCCTGGTCAAGTTGTTGGCTAAAGAAGTCTGCTTTAGTGCATTTGACCGTACAAAAATAAGCATTTCTCTTTCTTTTTAGAGTCAGGAGGTGCTTGGCGGATGGTACTGATCTCCAGTTGTGTTCGGCAGATCTACGAGAACATCTGTCCTCGTTAAGGAGATCGTTGAACCAAGGTTCAGAGTCTTTCATGGAGACTCTCTTTAGTTGCAGGGGAGCATATTTGTTAATTATCGTGGTCATGGAGTTTAGGTAGTGGTTGGTGAGGTCAGTTATGTTAGAAGTTCCAGCAGGGGGTAGAAGTCGATTTTTGCTAGAGGCGGGTAAGGTGTTTGCATTGAGCTTTTTTCAGTCCCTTTTCCAAACCTTAGGTTTTGGAGTTTGGGCAGAGGTCAGCTTGATTGTTTCATTGATGAAGAAGGTGATGATGTGATGGTCAGACCAGTCACAAGGCAGGATCGATTCCAGATCGGTGGAATCAGTCTTAGAGATTATTAAGTCCAGGATTGCGCATTTGTTGTGTGTAGGGCTGTTTACACAATTGGTTGATGTCTAAGGTGTTGAGGAAGTTTTTGAGGCTGTTGACCACTGTGTCGCTAGGGTCGTTCCAGTGGAGGTTAAAGTCACCAAGGAAAATTTGTGTTTTTCGTCGACCAGTGAGTGATGTGATCAGGTCCATGAGGTGTTCTGTGAATAGGAGGTTGTCGCCAGGTGGGTGATAGATGATGTGGAGCGAGCAGACAGGTTTACCATTACTGTTGATGTCGAGGCTGATGTATTCACAGGAGGGGAGTAACGAGGGTATGGCTCTGTTTATGGTGATGTTGCTCCTGTGTATGCACGCAATACCACCTCCAATCTTGCCCCCAACCTGTCTAGTCTGATGATGTCATAGTTAGGGGGAACCAGGATGTCGATGAGGGGCGAGGAAGAATCAGTAATCCATGTTTCAGTGAGAATGATGAGGTCAAGGTTAGTTAAGGTAATGAGGTCGGCTATGTCAGTTGCGTATTTCAATGCCGATCTACAATTCGGGAGTGAGGATTTAAGACGGGGGTGGCGGGGGATCAATTGTGTTCCTGGATGAGTGGGACAGAGATTATTGACGATGATTCCTCTGTTGTGATTTGAGGGCCTGTGAGGGTTTGCAAGGATAGAGGGGATGAGCATGTGTGTGAGAGGATCGGAGGTAGTAGCGGGCGGTTCATAGGAGAGCAGTAGAGAGAGAAGATCGGTCTCGGAGAGATGGTTGTTAGTAAGCGATGGGCGGGAGGATAGGTTGTGGGAGGGTACTGATACCCACCTGGGAGCAATGTGTTTGGTGCAGTGGGGGTGTGTGGGGGACTTGTTAGGAATGTTGGATCTTGGGAGCCATGGATGATTCGATAGCATGATTTTAAAAGCGTGGAGGTCTTCTTTGATTAGCTGAAGTGTGGACGTGATCTCATCCAGTCTAGTGTCTGCTGGGGTTATGTTGGGGGGAGATGCGCTGGGTGTGTGTGTCTGGGGTGTCAGCTGGTTGGGTGAAAGTGCTAGTACCGGGGTGCGTGCGTTCAACTGTGCAGCTGTGTGCGTGTGTGTTAGGGATATTGATATGGATGGTTGGATAGAGAGTTTTCCATGTCGGTGGACAGAAGTGGGAGGTGTGGAGGGAGGCATATGTTGTTCAGAGGGTGAACTGGTGTCAGGGAAGTCAGGGGATGGACCGTGGCGTGTATGGCACAGAGCTGTGGAGGACTGGTTGGCTTCTGTCAAGTACATGAAAGGTGTGCTATTGCGAGTGGGGGAAGGAGGGGGAACTATGATGGTTCCCGTATTGGGTTCCTTTGCTAATGGGGGTAAGTGATTAGGATAAGTCGAGTTGGAGGGGGATAGGTTGAGTTGTATGGAGTCGATGTTAGAATGTGGTGTTGTGAGTTGTGACTGGGTTGTGGAGAGAGATGATGCGGAGGGGATAGAGGGGGAGTAGGGGTAGGGAGCTATGGTCAGGCCTAGAGAGGTATCCGTAGAAGTGTGAGGTGCAAGAGTGGTCTCGGCCATGATGGGTAGAGGGAGAGTGAGCTGTTTCGGTGTGGTAATGTTAGTAGTGTAGGTGGGGGTGGCCGTCCGGGTAAATGGGGGCGCGGAAGCAGATGGGTCATAAGAATCAGAAGCCTGCGATGGACGGGAGGGGGGAGAGGAGGGAGGGATAGGGCTGTATCATCATTACTAGTGTTGGTGAGAGTGAAGGTGGGAAGTGGAGCAATTTGCAGTTTATCCACTTGTTCTCTAATGATAGGGAAGATGTTGTCTAGGAGGTTTAAACTATGGTCAGTGGCTTGTATGAGGATGGTACCATTGTTATAGATAGTTATTGTTGCTGTAGCTTTAAAGAGTTGGGAAGGGGCAATATAAATAGCTAAACCGTATGCCGATTTTCCAGTGGAGGAGATAGGAAAAGTGGCTAAGAGTACTTTCCTCCATTGTGCTCTTCGTTTAGTGTGAAAGATGATGTCTATGGTTGAGTGTCCGTTGCGTGGTGAGAAGTAGGGTTCAGCGAAGAGGGTTTCAGGGTGCGATTTGATGAAGTTTTGTTTAAACCGTTTGGCCGATTTTTTTGAGAGGCCAGGGGGGTAGATGATGTTGTGTGTGTGAGTGCCTGTGAGTTCCATGGTATGAGTGGGCGGGTAGGTGAAGATGAAGAAGCACCCAAGAGACTCAGGGACTCAGGGATGCTGGGGCCAGGAGGGGTCCAAAGAGAGAGAGAAGGGGAGGAGGGAAAGGCGGAAGCAAAAAGGGCTCTTATAAGGGACTGTGCAGTGTGGTGTGATATGTTGGTAACTGCTGTGGTAGCGGTTGGAAATTGGTCTGGAGGTGGGAGACGGTTAGATCTGTACTCCTAAAGAATGATTCAGGAGGGTCGAGTGCAGGTAGGCTGAGACGTAGGCTAGGTAAAGGACAGGGACAAAGAGGCAAAGAGATCGATTACTTTGAGAAAAAAAAGGGGTAGGTGGTCGAAGTTTATGTGATGTGCCCTTGTGTAGTGATCATCCCAATATGGCCGCTTCCTTTGTATGGAACCTTACAGGTATCTATGTAGTCCTATGTCTATTTCTATGAAGATCGTCCTGTTTTACTTTCAATCTGTCTTGTGATGTAAGTAGTCCTTTTTCAGTGGTTAGTTTGATATTCCATGCAGTCCTATGTCTGTTTCCATTGAAGTAGCCTTGTTTCCCTTTTCGTTAGGCATAGGATGTATTTAGTCCTTTTTTCAATTGTTAGGTTGTGAATCGATGGGGGTTGGAGGTGGACTATGGTAAGAGTGAGCACAGTCAGGGGTTGGACCCATCTCCAATGATAATGTTTATGTGGTCGGCCATTTTGTTAAAATAAATTCAAAGAACAAGCCAAGCTAGCCCAGTTAAATAAATAAAGATAAGAGATAAAAATAAAGATAAGAGATAAAAATAATAAATAGTACCCTTAAGGCTTTCGCGAAGTCGCCAAAATAGTCGTTGTTGAAAGGATTAGTTGAGCTGCAGGGAACATCAGGGCCGTCCTTAGATGGTCGGGAGTTCTGTTGGTGTTGTGGAAGCGGAATGCTTAAACAGTTAAACAATTATTCCCCATAGAGTTCCTTAAAGGCGTTCAAATCGCCATGCAATCCATGTTGTTGTGCAAGTTGATGTTGAGGGGGTGGGGCTAAGTAGCGTTGTTTTCCTCTGAGCCATCTCACACAGCCGGGCCCTCAATCCGTCGGTCCTCGCGGGGAATGGAGCTCAACGTCCTTGCTTCCACAGAACCGCTTCTGACTCTTCACTTGTCCCCCCCGCAGAGCTTGAAGCGCGATGTCAGCGCCTCCTCAGAGCCGCAGAGAGGTGCTGCGCCCAACCTGGCCCCGATCCCTCAGCCCTCGTGGGGATCTAAGGTGCGAATACCACGCTTCCAAGGGGGGGACCCGATGCAGCCTGCACTCCGGCTCCGGGGCCTCCGCCCTCCCGACCCGCGGTGAAAATAGGAGCGCGATGCCTCGGAGTGACCCCGCTGCACAGGGAGCAGCCCATGGCCTCGTCCAGAGGTTCTCAGAGCTCTTCCCAAGGGTCTCTTATCCAGCTGGCCCTCACACCCATACAGCAGGGTCACACAGTCTCGCAGGCTCACCCAGACTACTCCGGCAGTCGTCGGTGTCGGTTCCGTCTCCGTCCCCAGAGATGGTGATCCTCGGCAGAAGCCTCAGCAACCTCGCCGAAGAGTCTCCTCTGGCAGTAAATCCTCAACTCCGTGGGATATCCAGGTGAGAGTTGTGATGTGTGTTTTATTCCTGTTACGCTGTTATGTTATGTTATGTTATTCGGGATTTATCAAGCGCACGGTCACCCAGGGGTTTCATGGCGCTAAAGTGAGACAGATGGTAAACGATACCCTAACCGTGCGCTTGCTTGAATAACCAGGTCTTCAGAGCACCCCTGAACTCCGCCAGCTTGGTGCAGTTCCAGAGTGACAGGGGGAAGGAGTTCCATGTTTTAGGGGCAAGGTAGGCGAATCGGCATCCACCAAGTCGTTTCTTTTTGAACGTAGGCAACGTGAGGAGGGACAAGTGGGCAGAGCGAAGGTTGCGGGTCGGTTCGTATTTGTTTATCAAATGATTGACGAACCTAGGACTTTTGCCATGGAGGGCCTTGAAAATTAAGCAGCCTACTTTAAAGGTAATCTGGTGGGCTATAGGAAGCCAGTGAAGGGAGGCTAGCACAGGTTTCGCCGAGTACCTGCGATTGCTTTCAAATATTAATCTAGCAGCTTGATTTTGAACAATCTGCAGGCGTTTAGAAAGAGCAAGGGGGAGGCCTAAATAAATGGAGTTGGAAAAGTCTAGTAGGGAAAGGACCAAGGCGATTACCACCTGGATAAGGGCAGAGTGTGTAAGCAGATGGGCAATTTTCTTGATCTTTCGTAATTGGAAAAAGCTGGAAGAGATCACCGTTCCGACCTGACTTTTCAGTGAAAGGTCAGAGTTAAGAGTGACCCCGAGGCTCTTCACCGACTGAGAAGGAGGTGGAGGAGAACCCATCAAGGTCTGCCAGAAATGAGGGCCCCAACTCATTGCACTATTACCTGGGAGTACCAGCTCGGTCTTTCCAGGGTTGAGCTTTAGATGGTTCTGATCCATCCAGCCCTGAATGTGCAGCATAGTAGTCTGGAATTCCTCAACAGAGTCCGTTGTATTTAGGGGGAATACCAGCTGCAGGTCGTCCGCATAATTGTAGATGGTAACTTTCCTGTTTTTTATGGATTGCAGCAGCGGTTTGAGGTATAAATTGAATAGGAGGGGAGATAATGATGAACCCTGCGGAACACCGCAGGTAGTGGAAAGTTTAGGTGCCATAAAGTTCTCCAGCTTGACTGCCTGGGTTTGGTCCTTCAAAAAGGACTTAATCCCGCCAAGTGCCGAGCCGCTAAGGCCGGCTTGTTCGACACGGTGTAATAAGATGGTATGATCCACCGTGTCGAACGCAGCCGACAGGTCCAGGAGTACGAGGGCCTGGTGTATGCCATTATCGGCGTTGGTCCTTAGAGTATCCTGGACAGCGAGGATCACCGCCTCGGTGGAATGTGCCTGGCGGAATCCGGCTTGGTTTGGCTCCAGGTAGTCAGATGTCTCTATAAAGTTGGAAATACAACTAGCCACATGGGCTTCGAGCAACTTGGCACCATACGGAAGGAGAGATATGGGGCGATAATTTGATAAATTGGATAAATCAGCACCCGGTTTCTTAATTAATGGAACTATAGTGGCATTTTTAAATGAGTTGGGGACTATTCCCTGTGATAAGGATCTGTT
Source organism: Lissotriton helveticus (assembly GCF_964261635.1). NCBI lineage: Eukaryota > Metazoa > Chordata > Amphibia > Caudata > Salamandridae > Lissotriton > Lissotriton helveticus. Next base: position 1,508,925,188 of record NC_136068.1, on the reverse strand, counting down.
CAGGAGGGGGAGTATTCCTTGAGGGAGTATTGAGTAGACTTCCTTCAATATATGCGGAGGACAGGGGTCATTGGGGGACCCAGACTTTACACGGTTCATCAACTCCATCAATTTGGGTGGGTCGATAGGAGGGATAGCCTGAAGTTTGTGTGGATTTCTGCAGATTTCCGCGCTAACTACAGTGATATGGGTAGTTTGAATACTATCCTTTATGATGTCAATCTTCTCCTTAAAGAAATCATTAAGCTGATTGCACATCAATTGAGTTGGAGGTTGCGAAGGAGAGGTTCTGACATCATTACATAGATCGTTTACGACTATGAAGATTTCTCTCGATTTATTTTGAGCGTTGGAAATTTTTTCTGAGAAAAAGGCTGCTTTAGCAGATAAAATGGAGCTCTTGTAGTTCCTGCGAGCTGTCGTATATAACAGTCTATCTTTATCATGATAACCCTGCCTCCATTTTCTTTCTAGTTGGCGGAGTTCTAATTTTTGATTTTTTAGGTCTGTAGAAAACCACCTGTGGGCGTCCATACGGCGAGCACGGGAAAACTTGGTTAAGGGAACATGTACGTTACAAGCAGATAAAAGCCAATCAGTGAGTGCTTTATCCATCAGATTGATGTCAGGGGCGGGAGTCGGAAGAGAATTAGTCAAGGTAGATAAGAAATCTTGGATGTTTAAAGATCTCCATTTCCTAGCTAACCCTCCCATGGGCACAGGGTTTTTTAAGTTACCCTGAGAGGTGATGGAGAATTGCAGTAAATGGTGGTCAGACCATATACAAGGTAAGGCCGTGGGGCTGGAAGTAGGAATATTATATGATCAAATCTGGTCCAAGATATGTCCTTTTTCATGGGCAGGAATCAGGACATGTTGAAGAAAGTTCAGGTTGGAGAGGAGCTCAAAAAGTTATGTGGCATGAGGTCCCGCTTCCAGGTTGTTATACCAGTAGTTTAAATCCCCTATTAACATGACCTTATCATAATCAACGACCAGACCGGCCAGTTGCTCAGACAGGGAGACTGGGAAAGTAGGCATGGGTATAGGTGGGCGATAAATCAATACCAGCACCATGGTTCCTTTGTCAGATTTGATTACTACATTTTCAGTATCTGGTAAGTCTAAAGAAGGTAAAGTGGTGAACGTATGATCTTTGTGAATGATGGCGGCAACGCCACCACCAGATTTTCCTAATTTTCTGTTCACTGACAGGATATAATAATCTGCCGGTAAGGCTGTAAGAATATCCCGTAAGGAATCTGCGGTGAGCCAGGTTTCAGAGACAAACAATATGTCTGGCCTATCCGACTTAAGTAGTAGGAAAATGTCTAATTGATGTTTTACCAGAGATCTGGTGTTAAGATATAGACAGCGGAGGGTCAGAGCATTAGGACTTAAAGAAGGATTAGTGGAGTTAGGGCTTTGAGGTAAGGTAGGAGATGGCTCCTGCATAAAATGGTGGGGGTAGATATTGTTGGCCTTTAAACGAGCACATGTAGTAGAATCAAGAGAGGGAAGACCAGGATTCTGTAAAGAGCGAAGTTCAAGGGAGGTGTACCTGGTAATTTCTCCATTCTGCCTGGTCCCTGGGCCCGTCCAGGCGCGGACGGGCGCAGACGGGCTTGCCTTAGGCGCGCCTTTGGCGCGCAAATGGCGCGCCCGCTGCGCTCGTCCGCTGCGCGTCTTTGAGAGGCACATGATTATATGGAGACGAGTAGGAAGAGAAAGGGGCGTGGCCTCGCAAGAGTGGGCGTGGCTTGTGCGTGGCCCGAGGAGATGGCGGCAAGTTACCCTGAGCTTCGTGTCAGCGCTAAAGTCCGCTGCACGTCTGCACCAGGAAGCGCCCTGTCCCAGGTATAAGTGCACAGGGGAAGGTGGTGAGTTTTAAAAATAAGCAATGTGAACACAGGTAAAAACAATAGCAGCAGCACAGTTCTCCCGGCTTTCCGCCTCAGGAGTATGGAAGGTCTCTGGCGCGCTTGTAATCAGCGCGGGTTAAATACGTCAGAGAAAGGGGCGTGGCCTCGCAAGAGTGGGCGTGGCTTGTGCGTGGCCCGGGGAGATGGCGGCAAGTTACCCTGAGCTTCGTGTCAGCGCTAAAGTCCGCTGCGCGTCTGCACCAGGAAGCGCCCTGTCCCAGGTATAAGTGCACAGGGGAAGGTGGTGAGTTTTAAAAATAAGCAATGTTGAATTCTGATTTGCTTGAAGACTGACGATAACAGGGATATTCCTGGAGAGGAATCCCAAGTGTTAGGAGCTCCTTCGTGGTGCTCCTACCAGTCAGCCATCTTACCTACACTTACCACGGTAAATGTCTGATGCAGAAAAAAAAGGTGATGGTCTCCACAAATTTGTGCTAGTGGCCCCCATAGGCAACCATGGGCTCCAAATGAGCATTGGGTATTGCAATGGTTAGTTCAAATGTTCGCTGCTACCAGGATCATCAATTCATATTTAGTCAAGCAGTTGTTTGTGAAATGGTGAGTTCATGTACGGGTTAACAATGTTCCAAATAAATGTGAAACCAACACAATCAGTTGATATGTCATAACAATAGCCTCACTTTGATCAAGCAACAAAAAAGCCTCCGTTAGATTTTTCATAAAACCCAGGAGAATCACTAGATCTAATACAGCAGAAAGATATGCAACAAAACAAAACAAAACATTTGCATACTTCTATTTCATGAAAAGATAAATAAAAATATTTTTGGTAATCCAACGTTTCAAGGAGCTCCACACAAGTTGTGTCTGATCTCCAGGAAGGGTTTCCTGCATTTATCGTCTCAAGTCACCAGATCTTCCACACTCTGTAGAGGCTTTGCAACCCGGAAAAAGTTTAGAATTCACTGACAGTAGCCAACTATCCCTAGTAACACTCTCACTTCTCTTTGAGTGGTTGGTGAATTCATTCTCAAAAATGCAGAAACACTTTCCTTACTCCCTTCTCAATTTCGTATCCTACATAAATCCCTTCCTATTGACAATATTGCAGTTAGTTTGAAGATATCTTGCGTGCATTTTAGCAACACTATTCAGCAATGTAATTGTATCTACAGCCTTCCTTTGGGCTTGCTGTAGTTAAAAGTTTATCTAAATACTGGACTAATATTGAATCATAAAGCAAATTAAAACTCTCTACATATTCCTTGAGAATACATGAAAAGATTGGCAGACTACGTACACCCTTGTGGGATTCTGTAATAAACAAGAAATCTATTTTTGATAATGAACACAAAAAGAGGCTGACTACCTTCATGAAGGAGTAGAGAGGAAAAAATTATACAAGTCAGTCACTGTAAAACTCTCTGCATTTGCAGGAATTTGAAATAATATTACTGCAGGATTCGGTCACAAAGAACAAGGAATCATTATAATATTATTTTGGGCAGGTCTGTACTGTTCTATAATTTTCCCTTATTCCTATTAAGCTGAAGTGCTGCCAATATATACCTGGGGCTCAGGCCCCCTATGTTCCAAGTCAGGCTCGGGTTTACGAGCATGTGGGATCCGCATCACAGCGGCTATTCAGGAACAATTGTTTTATTTCACTTGTGCTTGGAACTTGTGCGGTAACATGCAAATACCCACTGGGGTTTGAACGGGACTGGAAGCCTTGCTTTTACTAAATGGACTACTTTAACCATAAAGCACTTGTGACGCCTATGTGGGCGGGGCTCAGATACGTAATAAAACATGGTCCCTAACATTGTTTGCTGTGTCCGCGCACTTGTGAAACGTGAATTGCCAGTGACCAAGGATACGAAATACTTGAAACTCGTTTGGCTTAACACGAAGCATGGAAGATACAATGAGTTTGCAGCCGCCTGGGGCATTTGTGCTGATACCCCTCTGTGTGTGATGGCTTCATTTGGGGCAACTCGTTTTTCTGTGATTTATACGGCCTGTCCGGCCGGGAAGCCGTCCCGCCACTGTGATGCGGATCCCACATGCTCGTAAACCCGAGCCTGACTTGGAACAGAGGGGGCCTGAGCCCCAGGTATATATTGGCAGCACTTCAGCGTACCTACAGTGCTTTACCTATTCAGGAACAATTGTTTTATTTCACTTGTGCTTGGAACTTGTGCGGTAACATGCAAATACCCACTGGGGTTTGAACGGGACTGGAAGCCTTGCTTTTACTAAATGGACTACTTTAACCATAAAGCACTTGTGACGCCTATGTGGGCGGGGCTCAGATACGTAATAAAACATGGTCCCTAACATTGTTTGCTGTGTCCGCGCACTTGTGAAACGTGAATAGCCAGTGACCAAGGGTACGAGATACTTGAAACGCGTTTGGCTTAACACGAAGCATGGAAGGTACAATGAGTCTGCAGCCGCCTGGGGCATTTGTGCTGATACCCCTCTGTGTGTGATGGCTTCATTTGGGGCAACTCATTTTCTGTGATATATATATACATATATATATATTCACTGGAAAAACCATAGGTTTCACACACGTTATAGTTAGGAATTAGCATTTAAAAAACCTTGCAAATTCACTGAAAAAACATAGGTTTCACACATGTTATAGTTAGGAATTAGCATTTAAAATACCTTGCAAATTCACTGAAAAAACCATAGGTTTCACACACGTTATAGTTAGGAATTAGCATTTAAAAAACCTTGCAAATTCACTGAAAAAACCATAGGTTTCACACACGTTATAGTTAGGAATTAGCATTTAAAAAACCTTACAAATTCACTGAAAAACCCATAGGTTTCACCCATGTTATAGTTAGCTGGACATTTCACTCATACCAAACCTTTGAAATTCCCCCGTTATAGTTAGTTCAGCTAACTATAATTTGCGCGACCGCAATGCACTGCTGATGACGTCACATATTAGTCACAAGTGTGGCAGGGAATACTCAGATGTGAGTCCCTTGCTCACTGCACCATCAGGATTCAAGCAAGCCGGGCCGAAGACGGCTGTAATGCCAGAAACCGGTCCCCGGAAGCTTGTTTCCTTTCCAGTAAAGAATTGGCTTGGTAGTTTGGTCTACCCTGTTCCCATGATGCACTGGGCCAGACTAATTTGCATGTAGCCAGGTTCTGAGCTGGGATGGTGCAGTGAGCTAAAAAACGGTGATGGATCAAGCCCTGATCTTTTGACTGAGTACGAGTGTTCTGTTTAATTCAGATACTCTGTCCATCACCACCCCCACTTTTTGAATCGTTTTAGCCACCACAAGTGTGGCAGGGAATACTCAGATGTGAGTCCCTTGCTCACTGCACCATCAGGATTCAAGCAAGCCGGGCCGAATACGGCTGTAATGCCAGAAACCGGTCCCCGGAAGCTTGTTTCCGTTCCAGTAAAGAATTGGCTTGGTAGTTTGGTCTGCCCTGTTCCCATGATGCACTGGGCCAGGGTCAGACTAATTTGCATGTAGCCAGGTTCTGAGCTGGGATGGTGCAGTGAGCTAAAAAACGGTGATGGATCAAGCCCTGATCTTTTGACTGGGTACGAGTGTTCTGTTTAATTCAGATACTCTGTCCATCACCACCCCCACTTTTTGAATCATTTTAGCCACCACAAGTGTGGCAGGGAATACTCAGATGTGAGTCCCTTGCTCACTGCACCATCAGGATTCAAGCAAGCCGGGCCGAAGACGGCTGTAATGCCAGAAACCGGTCCCCGGAAGCTTGTTTCCTTTCCAGTAAAGAATTGGCTTGGTAGTTTGGTCTGCCCTGTTCCCATGATGCACTCGGCCAGGGTCAGACTAATTTGCATGTAGCCAGGTTCTGAGCTGGGATGGTGCAGTGAGCTAAAAAACGTGATGGATCAAGCCCTGATCTTTTGACTGGGTACGAGTGTTCTGTTTAATTCAGATACTCTGTCCATCACCACCCCCACTTTTTGAATCGTTTTAGCCACCACAAGTGTGTCAGGGAATACTCAGATGTGAGTCCCTTGCTCACTGCACCATCAGGATTCAAGCAACCCGGGCCGAGGACGGCAGTAATGCCAGAAACCGGTCCCCGGAAGCTTGTTTCCTTTCCAGTAAAGAATTGGCTTGGTAGTTTGGTCTGCCCTGTTCCCATGATGCACTGGGCCAGGGTCAGACTAATTTGCATGTAGCCAGGTTCTGAGCTGGGATGGTGCAGTGAGCTAAAAAACGGTGATGGATCAAGCTCTGATCTTTTGACTGGGTACGAGTGTTCTGTTTAATTCAGATACTCTGTCCATCACCACCCCCACTTTTTGAATCGTTTTAGCCACCACAAGTGTGGCAGGGAATACTCAGATGTGAGTCCCTTGCTCACTGCACCATCAGGATTCAAGCAAGCCTGACCGAAGACGGCTGTAATGCCAGAAACTGGTCCCCGGAAGATTGTTTCCTTTCCAGTAAAATATTGGCTTGGTAGTTTGGTCTGCCCTGTTCCCTTGATGCACTGGGCCAGGGTCAGACTAATTTGCATGTAGCCAGGTTCTGAGCTGGGATGGTACAGTGAGGTAAAAAACGGTGATGGATCAAGCCCTGATCTTTTGACTGGGTACGAGTGTTCTGTTTAATTCAGATACTCTGTCCATCACCACCCCCACTTTTTGAATCGTTTTAGCCACCACAAGTGTGGCAGGGAATACTCAGATGCGAGTCCCTTGCTCACTGCACATTCAGGATTCAAGCAAGCCGCGCCGAAGACGGCTGTAATGCCAGAAACCGGTCCCCGGAAGCTTGTTTCCTTTCCAGTAAAGAATTGGCTTGGTAGTTTGGTCTGCCCTGTTCCCATGATGCACTGGGCCAGGGTCAGACTAATTTGCATGTAGCCAGGTTCTGAGCTGGGATGGTGCAGTGAGCTAAAAAACGGTGCTGGATCAAGCCCTGATCTTTTGACTGGGTACGAGTGTTCTGTTTAATTCAGATACTCTGTCCATCACCACCCCCACTTTTTGAGACGTCACATATTACATCACTCATGACATGGTCAGTGACATCACTCATGACATCACTGATGACATCTCAAATGACATCACTGATGACATCATCCTTGTGAAAGAGTGGCAGACCTCCTCTCACCCTAATATAACCTTAGATACACACATTCAAAAATGGAAACTACAATTTTCAAAAAAATGGAGATACCAATACCAGTTACAAAAAATTTCCAAAGTTTTTAACATGGTCATTACTGTATCAATTTTTATAAATTTTATATATTTATTTTTCACAAACTACCTTTGTATATTATAATGGATTGACTGTATCCAGTAATATGCAATGGCACAGCGACTTTTTATGATTTGCTTAAAGTTGAACAGTATAGTCTATATCTTCAATCAACAATAAACACTCAAAGTTGGTATTTACCTTTGTTTTTGTTGATTTTTTTCAATGTGCGCGTACCAGCAATTTGTTTTTTCAACAAAAATGTTTTTTTTGCCCTTTGGGGTCCTTCAGGGACCCCCTGAGAAGATCTAGGGTGTCAGAGAGTCTCTACCCTGCCTCCTTTTCACTTTCTCCACTATTGTTTTTGGGTGACTTCTGCCTCGTGGGTGCGCGCCACGTGCGCGCGCCTCGCAAATTTTTTATTAAAAAAATATGGGTTTTTTTGCCCATCGGAGTCTTTCAGGGACCCCCTGAGAAAGCCTAGGGGGTCTCTGCCCTGCCTTCTTTTTGCGTTCTACACTATTGTTTTTGAGTGACTTCTGCCTTGTGGGTGCGCGCCACGTGCGCGCACCTCGCGATTTTTTAATAAAAAAGAAAATGGTTTTTTTTGCCCATTGGAGTCTTTCAGGGACCCCCTGAGAAAGCCTAGGGGGTCAGGGAGTCTCTGCCCTGCTTTCTTTTTGCGTTTTGAAACTTTTTGGAAAATCGGGCAAAACGCCATTTTGAAGCGACGCGCACGCAACGTGCGCGCACGTAAAGTCATGTGACTTTAAAACAACACTTTTGATTGGTTCATGGCAGTTTCTGTTCTAGAATCTTCAAAAACCCCACCCACTTCCCTCACTATCTCTTTCACTTTGTTAGGAGAAGGACCTCAACAGACATCCTGCTGATTTCCAATCTTAACATGGCACAACAACAGTCTTCATCGGAGAGTGATGTGGATACCTTCCTTGTGGAGCCTCCAAAAGATAAGAAAAACATTTCTTTTATCTGGCAATTTTTTACCATCCCAAAGGGGCAAAAAAAGGTGAATGCCCCCAAAGTCACCTGTGTGATCTGTGGGGCTGTTTTATCAAGAGGAGACCCCAAAAAAGAAATATTCATTTAGCATACACACAATGATAAGGCACATCAAGAACGTGCATCCCCACAATTATGCTCGTACTGCAACTAGGGCCAAGGCAAGGGAGCTACCACCTGCTGTGCCGAGCACCTCTTCGGCAGTTCAATCGCCAAATTCAAGAGAGCTGGACATCCATCCTAATTTTACCAAAGTCCACATTTTGTGTAATGACTGTAATGAAATAATTCATTACGGTGAGTGTGGACCTAATTGACATTAGGATCTTAGAGCATTTTTTATTTTTGTTCCAGTTATATAATTTTTTGTTACCTGTTTACTGTTTTTGTTTGAAGAAAAATCCCCCAAAAATATAAAATTGTTAAAAAACTAAAAAAAATACAAAACAAAAAAACAAAAAAAACAGTTCTTTTCAGAACTAACCTCACTTCTCAAAGCAGAGCTATATCTTTTATATACTGTGTCATACTTTTTTTGAATGAAAGTGTAGTGTATAAATGAATGACTGAAATGACTGAGTGAAAGGGAGGAAAGGACTGATGGAATGAGTGAGGGAATGGTAGTATGGTGGGTGAGAAAAGGGGAGTCAAAGAGTGACTGAAGCCAGGGGACTAAGGGTAGGGGAGTGAGGTAAGTGGAGAGAAGGAGTAAAGGAAGGGCAGTAAGGAAAGAAAAGTGAGAGAGTGAGAAAAGGGGAGCATGGAACAGAGACAGAGAAGGGGAGTAAGAGATGGAAAAGGAGAAGTAGAGCAGAGTGAAGGGAGTGAAGGTAAGAGAAGTGGGGTGAGGGAAAGGGTATGAGGGTGAGGGAAGGGGAGTAATGGAAAGTGACAGATGGGGAGTGAGGGAGAGAGAAGTGGAGTGAGGGGATGGAGGAACTTAGAAAACGGGACTAAGAGAAGGGGAGTAAAGAATGGAGTGACAGAAGGACAGTGAGGGGGAGTGAGGAAAAGGGAATGGGAAAGTGAAAGGCTGAAAAATACAGACAGGAGGAAGTGTAGTGGGGTAAGGGGAGTGACGGTGAGTGAAGGACAGTGACACTTACGGAAGGTGTATGAGGGTGAGGGAAGGGAAATGAGAGAGAAGGAAGGAGATTAAGAGAGAGGAAAGGGGACTGAGGGATAAAGTAGGAGTGAAGGAAAAAGAAAGAGCGAGACAGGAAGGGTGAGGGAGAGAAAGAGAGAGAGAGAGTAGGAGAGAAAGAGATGGAGAGCAAGTGAGTGAGAGGGAGTAAGGCGGTTAGACTGAGTGAGATAGAGGGAGAGAGGGTGAGAGAAAAGAAGTGAAAGGAAGTGTGGGACTCTCTAGAAAGAGAAAGAATAGGAGTTTAAGGGTAAAGGAGAGAGAAGGACAGACTGAGAGACAGGGAGAGGGAGAGCAAAGAACTGAGAAGCAGTGAGCCAGTGAGACTGAAAGCAAAAGGGGAAAAAGGGAGGGAGGCAAGGTGACTGAGAGAAAAGTACTAAGGTTGAGTGAAAGGCATTAACACTGAGAAAAGTGGTATTAGGGTTACGAAAGGGAATGAGAAAGAACAAAGGAGATTAAGAGAGAGGAAAGAGGACTGAGGGATAAAGTAGAAGTGAAGCAAACAGAAAGAGAAAAACAGAAAGAGTGAGGGAGAGAGAGAGAGAGAGAGAGAGATAGAGTGAGAGAGAAAGAGAGGGAGAGTGAGTGACTGAGATGGAGTAAAGCGGTTACACTCAGTGAGACAGAAAAAGAGACGGAGAGAGAAATAGAGTGAAGGAGAGTGGAGGAGTCAAAAAACTTCATCATGTGGCTCAGATGTGGAGTTTGTTGAAGAGAAGCCACGTAGTAAGAAGACCAAGGTGTCCTTTATCTGGAAGTTTTTCACCTTTCCAGAGGGGCACAAGAAAGTAAATGCACCAAAGTTCACCTGCAAAATCTGTGGTAGTGTGCTATCTAGAGCACACCAAAAGAAACACTAGTATTTTAGTATACACACATTGATTAGGCACGTAAAAAATGTAAAAATGTACATTCTAACGATTATGCAAGGGCATCTACCCAAACCCTTGCAGTGAACCCTCCAGTTGTTCCCAGCACTTCATATGCAGGAGCATCTCCGTTATCGACTGCTCTGAATTTCCGTCCACTTTTCACCAAGGTCCACCTCCAATGCAACTTCTGCGATGATATTCTTTGTTATATGTAAACTAAGAAGGAGTAAAGCAGTTAGAGTGAGTAAGACAGAGGTAGACAGAGAGAAAAACAAGGATAAAAAAAGTGATTGAGGGAGTAAACGAAGGGGAGTAAGTGAGATGGAGTGAGGGTGTGATGAAAGAGGAGTAAAGGAAGGAAAGTGAGGGAAGGGGAGTGAGAGAAGCAGAGTGAGGAGGAGCGGGAAATTAAAGTGGTGAAAAATACAGATAGGATGAAGTGCAGAGGGAGAATGGGATGACGGTGAGTGAAGAGCAGTGACAGGTAGGGAAGTAGTATGAGGAAGAGGGGAGATGAGTGAGGGAGAAGGAAGAAAATTAGGAGACAGGGAAACTAAGTGAGGAATACAAAAGGATGGATAGAAAGAGAGAGAAAAAGAGTTTAAGACTAAGGGACAGAGAGGGACAGAGTGAGAGAGAGGGAGAGTAAGAGGAAGAAACTGAGAAGGAGTGAGCCAGAGAGACTGAGTGACACAGACGGAAACAAGAAGAGAAAAATGGATTAAAAAAAGTGAGGGAAGGAATAAGTGAAGGGGAGAAAGTGAGATGGAGTGCGGGAGTGAGGAAAGGGGAGTGAGGCAAGGTGACTGAGGGAGAAGTACTGAGGTGAGTGAAAGGCAGTAACAGTGAGAAAAGGGGTATGAGGGTGACGAAAGAGAATGAGAGAGAAGGAAGGAGATTAAGAGAGAAGAAAGAGGACTGAGGGATAAAGTAGGAGTGAAGGAAACAGAAAGAGAAAGACAGGAAGGGTGAAGGAGAGAAAGAGAGAGAGAGTGAGAGAGAAAGAGATGGAGAGCAAGTGAGTGAGAGGGAGTAAGGCGGTTAGACTGAGTGAGATAGAGGGTTTGAGGGAGAGAGAAAAGAAGTGAAAGGAAGTGTGGGACTAAAGGAATGGGAGTAAGCAAAAGTGAATGAGGAAAGAGGAGTAAGGGAAAGGGACTGACGGACAGAGTGAGATAAAGAAAGTGAGGGGAGTTAGAGAAGTGGAGTGAGTGAAAGAGACTGAGGGATGATATAAAGAAAAATGAGTAAGGAGAGACTGAGAAGAGACTGAGTGATACAGCAAGACAAAGGTAGTAATGGAGGAAGATAGAAAGAGAAGTGAGAGACAGAGAGGGTAAAGACAAAGTTGGATGCACAGTGAGGAGAACATGAAGTGGGAAAAAGGACTCAGATTAAATGAAGGGCAGTGACAGTGAGGGAAGGGATATAAGTTTGAGGGAAAGGGAGTGATTGAAAAAGAAGCATATTTATAGAAAGAGAGAGACAAAATAAAAGGAAGAGTAGTGAAGAGAGAGGAAACAGTGAAAGAGACAAACAAAAAGAGAGTGAGGGTGTGTGAAGGAGTAAATCAGTTACAGTGACTAAGACAGAGGAAGAGATTTAGAGGCAGATGAAGGAAAGGAGAGTGAGGGAAGGAATAAAGGATGAGAATTGAGCAAAAGGGAGTGAGGGAGTGAGAGAAATGGAGTGAATGAAGGTCAGTGAGGGTTAATGTTTTGGAAAGAGAGTAAGGGGGGAGTGAGAAGAGACTAAATGATACAGTAACACAAAGGTAGTGATGTAGGAACATAGGAAAGAGAAGTGAGAGACAGACAGGGGAAAGAGGGAGTTGGAAAAGGTGAGTGACGGAAAAGAGAGAGTACTGATAGTCACGGAAAGACTATAAAAGTGAATGAAGGGCAATAATGAGAATGAGAAAAGGAGAGTAAAATGAGTGGAAGAAGAAGAGTAAGAGAGAGATTAAAGAATAGGAAAGAGAGAAACACAAGTAAGAGAGTGAAGAAAAAGTATTTTCTGTTTGTCATACTTTCCTTATAAATAATGACAACTTAATAGAATTCCATTGTGTAAATATAGTATCTGTGGAAGACAAGAAAAATATTGAGTTACAATATATTTTTCATAATACAAAAGAAAGTAGAAGTGAAAAAACAGAAAGAGAAAGAAAGGAAGGGTGGGGGAGAAACACAGAGGAAGAGAGGTACTGAGTAATGGAGTGAAAGGAGTGAGAGACCAAAGGAATGAGAGTTACCAAAAGGGATTGAGAAAACGAGATTGAGGGAAGGGAGTTGACAGATGGAGTGAGCGAAAGAGTGTGAGAGAGTGAGGGAATGGGTGCAGGAGAAATGGAATGAGAGTGATGCAGAGAGAAGAGAACATGAAGTGGAGGAAGAAGACTCAGATTGAATGAAGGGCAGTGATAGTGACGTAAGGGATATGAGAGTGAGGGAAGGGGAGTGATGGAAAAATAAGCATATTAAGAGAAAGGAAAAAGAAGTAAGTGAGAGAGAAGAATTTATGGAAAGACAGAGAAAACAAAAGGAAGACTGGTGGAGAGAGAGGGAGACAGTAAAAGACCGAAACAGAGGGAGAGTGACGGACTGTGAAGTAGTAAATCAGTTATACTGACTGACACAAAGGAACAGACTTAGACACGAATGGAGAATAGGGCAGTGAGTGAAAGGGAGTGAGGAAGTGAAAGAAGTGGAGTGAGTGAAGGTCAAACAGTGATCATATGAATAAAAGAGAGTAAGGGGCAGTGCCAAGAGGCTGATCGATACAGCAAGACAAGGGTAGTGATGGAGGAAGATAGGAAAGACAAGTGAGGAACAGACAGAGGAAAGAGGGAGTTGGACAAGATGAGTGAGAGTGAAGGAAGAGTACTGAAGGTGAGAGAACCAGTGTAAAGGTGAATGAAAGGGAGTAAGTAGAATGAGGGAAGAGGAGTAAGATGAGGAAAGGTAAAGAAGTAGGAGAGATAGTGAAAAAAGGATAGAGAGAAAGAGAAGTAAGAAAGTGATGAAAAAGTATTTTTTGTTTGCCGTACTTACCTAAATATAATATCCGTGGAAGAGAAGAAACAATTGAGTTATAATTTATTTTTCACATTACAAAATACAAAATAATTTGTACAATATGTTATATATTTTATTTGGCTGTTCTCAGAATATATTGAATTTCACTAAAAACAGTGAGTTTAATACAACTCATCATATGACAGCGGGCAAAAAAAACCACAATCAAAACGATTGTGTTTAAAAAACCCATTCAACATTTTCATTAACAATGTAACAATTGGAGGAGGAGCTACGCTAGGAACCAAGATGGCCGCGTAAACTCCCGGCTCCGCCGACCTCTGCCAGTTGCTTATAAATCCTGCTATCGATCCTGAATTCGCACCGGACTCCCGTGTGGCTGAAGTGTCGCTGAGCCTAGAGCTGCAGTCCCGAGCTTTCTATCATCTCTAGTGGTGATGCTGCGCCGTGTTTTCATTCTCGGCCTAACCCAGCGTGGAAGCCGGGCCTTTATTTCTGACCCATCCGGGTTGGAGTTGAACAACATCGGACGCGGGACCTGGGCGGCGTCCGGTCTCTCGAAGTGGAGAATATCCTGCCTGGTTTGGATGGTGGTATTATGATCGGGTTGATACCAAGTGTACGGCGGCCAGAAGCACCGGTAGCTGTGGACGAGGGTCTGTCGCCCGAAGACCCTGCTGACCCCCCGGGGTCGCTGGATTTGGATCCTTGCGGACGGCGATGGTGTTGAGACTACGAGCTTAATAGATACACGCCGTTACCGTCTACACCACCTGTGCCTGTTACCCCGGAGTAGTCGACCTCCGGGGTTAATAGATCTGATTTGTCGCTTTGCGAGAGGAGATGGAACGGGCGGAATGTACGCCATCGCTGTAGACCGTAATGGCCGCCATTGGGACGTTTCACTCGCAAGTCACCGCCACCATCCATAAAATGAATGCAACAGCTGGAAATGTGTGCTTGAGACCGGACCACGACCCTTTGCCAGATTTGGAACACGCTGTGTTACCAACGAATCTGATCCCGCCTGAGACAGAAGGCCCCGTATGGAAACCAGATCTGGTGTTTTTGTCAGCTCCCGACCAACAGCCTACGAACTTGGAACTACCAAACACTCAGCATTCTCAATGGTGATGCCGCCCAAGATGGACATAGTCGATCGTATACTCCTGGACAATGCCCTCGGTGCCTATCGGATTGATTTGTTGCTCTTCCCCTCCCAGTTGGTTCCGGTACGTTCTAGTGACTCACTGTTGATGGACGGATATCCTTGTTTGGTTTGGGGACTTCGAGTGCTAACACTGTGGTGCCGATTCAACTGTAATGGTTTTGACTCTGTTGAACGTTTTGATTCTTCCCTCGGGGTGGCGGCTCAAGCGGAGAGAGTTCGCACAAAAGATCGCAGGGGCCAGGGATGAGTTCTATTGTCTGGGTTTAATATAAAGACTTCATTTGAAACGGGACTTGCAGCTTATAATGTGGCGGGAGTCGGGCGGTTTTTGTACCCTTTCCCGGTTTGTTTGGCTTGTACTCGCTGCTTACACAATGTTTTGATTATACTTAGGGGTAGTTTGCTACTGGTGGGGGATACGGGAGACCGGGAGCCTGTATGATCTCTCCTCCTCCACTTTTTCCTACTTTTAGGTCTTTAGTTTTTGGGCGACAGGCACTCTGCTAGTGGGGTTAGGCCGTAGCCATTGCAGGGGTGCAGGGTGGGGGGAACTGTTTTTTTTTTGTTTTGTCTTTGTTTTAGTTCTATGGCCTTTTTCTTTCCTTTCCCCTTATACGAGAGGTGTTTGCCTATCCTGATTTGATCCTTTCCCGATTTCTGGGTGTCTACTCGAGTTTTAATTATCCTCAGTCGTGGGTGGACGGGCATTGACGTTTTCAGCTTACGGGGTTGATGATTGTACTGTTTTCTTTACGTACCTATTAATGTTGACATTTCATACCCCTTGCTTGATTTTATCGTATTGGTTTATACGCCTGCTCACCATTGAACAGAACCCTATTGTATGATGCCCGTTATGTGTACTATTTCCTCTCGTTTTTCTCTATTAATAAAAAGAAATATAAAAAAACCATTGTAACAATTAGAAAAAAACATATCTTAAATGTCTTTTTCAAACATCAATTTCTTACGTAAGTAAAGAATGTGAAGAACAACCACAAAGTAACAAAACATTACTACTTCTTTCTTATACACTCTAAATAAAGTAATGTCTAAACATATGCTAATAACATTTACCCGAAATAGTCATTTGTTTGTGATACTATTCCTCATGGCCAAATAGTATCTGTGAAATCCTTAGTTTGGAAGTTACGTAATAGTACTCTTAAGCGTCCATTTCCTGACCTTCTGAAACAAAAGCACCCACATCTTTTGGACCATCTAACAATGGTTATACCTCCACCTGATGGTATTTATCATGAACATAGAACCTTAAACAAATAGCGTGCTATCAGAACCTGAACATCATCTGGTATGCCGATCACACTCTGCTCATCCTTTAATTTTCCATGGAGCTGTATACCATTAAAAGAAACCTCTACAAGGGAATAAAAAATGTCACCAACATCTCCAACAACTACAACAAATCTAAAACACCTCTGCCTCACTCATGATCAACATTTCCTGTAATATTCATATCACTCACTATGTGATACACTTACAGTACCTCCATGACAAGTACAAGTTTTTTTTTATCTTGATCATCCTGACTTACAAATTAATTCTCAACAGCAGATTAACCTTTTTTACAGCACTAATCTTCCTAGGACAATTGTTTTCCCTAAAATTTGGGTTGTAGGGCATGGCCAAGATGGCGGCGGAGTAGGACATGTTTTTGAGTCCCTCCGGCGCCACGAGTTCATCAGCCTTGTCCAGCACCCTCTTGGGATTCCCTTCCACCGGTGATTCTTAGTCGCCTGGCACCCCGTTGCTGCAGGAGATCGGCTGGAGGTCCTATCTCGCTCGCCGAATTGGTATTTCACCGCGGCTGAAGGAGCGGCCTGAAGCGCGTCAGAGACTAGGCGCCGGAGTGGGCCCTGGTGGCGGGAGCGCCCGAGTCGGAGGTTGCGGCGGAGCAGAGGAGCTGCCCGGACGAGAGCCAGTGGAATCGGAGCCTCGTTCTGCTGTGGGCTACGGGAGACAGTGCCGGGAAGTGAGACGACGGCAATCCCCGGCGCCCGTTGGTGTGAAGGGCAGTGAGCGGGAGCCAGGTTTGGAGGGCGGAGGCACGGCGGAAATGCCCACTCGAGGCCAGTGCTTCTGGGCCTAGGTGGGCCTGCCATCCCGGTGAAGCGTGGGGAGCCCCTGCAGCGCCGATACTGATGACAGCAACTGCGCGCCCTGGTAGGACGAGATGGTGACTAGGGCTTGTGGAGTTGGCGGCGAGTGAGCAGTAGCAGTGGTGGGATCTCTGAATGGGAGCCCCGAGCCGCCTTGCAACGCCCCTGGAGAGCGTTGAGGACTCCGTAGGCCGTTGTGCAGTGGTACGCCCACGCTGGAGTTGTATGCGGCCTGGTGCAGCTTGGCCCCGGGGAGTGGAGATCCAGTCCGGCCCGTCCGGAGTGAGACTGAGGAGGTGAGAGGCAACGGGGTGAGCGTGCCTTGCAGCCTGCAGGGCAGTGGTCAGCGCTTGGTGGACATTCTGGGAACGATCCACGGAGGGGACGGCCCGTAGTGCGCCCTGTTCGACCATCCTGGTGGGTCAAGTGCAGCGTATAGCCCTCGCACTGCCTCCCGTATGTGCTTGCTGCCTGGGGTGGTGCATCTGGAGGGAAAGCTGTGTGGAGTGCAGGAGTAGCAACCCAGTTGGCCCATGGAGTTTAGCGCGGGAACTGGCGTGAGGGGCCTAGGTGGATCGACGTCGGGGTCCTCCAACAGGTGTGTGGGAGGCGAAGCACCCCTGATCAGCCGTGGTGACACCCCCTTGCCTCCTGCGGGACTTGGCGGCGAGGTTTGACGACGGGCGACATGGCGACAACTAGATTGAAGAAGGACAAGCCAGGGAAGGATGGAATGCCGAGGGGAGCAGCGCAACCGGTATAGCCAGTGGCCAATAAGTCACCGCGTCAGGGCGAGAATGAGGAACCCGCAACCAAAGACTTTATGATCGAACTCTTTGCGGCCATTAAGAAAGATATCTCGGAACTGCGCTCCCAGTTGGCATCGGACTTACGGGAAATGCGTAGGGATGTGGATGGAGTGGGGGAACGTGTTGCGATGCTGGAGGAGCACGACTTGGGGACAGCGGAGGACATACACCAGCTCCAGCAGGATGTCATTCGGCTGACGGAACAGAATCTAGATCTTCAAGCCCATGCCGAAGACTTAGAGAATAGGTCCCGCCGCAATAATATAAGGATTCGTGCAGTACCTTGGAAGGGAGAGGGGTCAGACTTGCGAGAGTATGTGGAGGCCCTTTTTAAGCAAGTCCTGAATGAAGAGGATTTACAAGAGATACGAATGGACCGAGTGCACCGCGTTGGGCTGCCGCGGGGTCCAAAGGCCCCACCCCCTGATATACTGGTATGCGTACATGACTTTCAGCTGAAAGAGCGGATTCTCAGGAAGGCGCGCAACTTCAACCCTCTACAGTTCCGGGACCATTGTCCCTTGCTATTCCAGGACTTGGCAGCATCTACACTGCTGAAACGGCAAGAATTTAGGCCTGTTACAGCTCACTTGCGGAAGCACAATGTGGCTTACTCCTGGGGACATCCGTTTCGGCTCATCTGTGGCAGAATAAACTGGTCCAGGTGCGTTCCCTAGCAACAGCCATGGAACTCCTGGGCTTGGATCGTCCTGAGTCCGAGTCCGACGGTGGCGACACATCTACTGGGCGACGGCGATGTTCCTCAGACTGGCAGAGAGTGGGCAGGCCTGTGTCAGCAAGGAGGCCCGACCCGTCGGCGAGCCTTCAAGAGAGAGGGGCTGCGGTGGCTTCCGTGGCCCTAGTGACGGAAGCAGCAACGGACGATGGTGAAAAGGAACCGTGAGGTCCTGAGACCGTAGATCGGTGGCGCCGGAGGGGGCCACTCCACACAGGTACCACTTGAACTCTATGTCCTTTTCCGTGAGAGAGTCCCGTATTGGGAATTGGAGGAATGATGTCTGGTGCCACATTCCCCTTTACCAACTGTCGTTTGTTGCTTTCTCTTTATCCTATTCTGTTCTTTGCTGTAGGGGACTGTTTTTTTTGGGGGGGGGTGGTTCGGGGGGGGGGCTCCGCATCAGATACAGGGGGCTTTTGGAAGAGTACGGGGTGTGGCTGTCTCCTGTCTGCTATGGGAGGGTGCCTGGGAGGTCAATCCGAGGGGGGTGCTGTCAAAGGGATGCTGAGAGCAGGACCAGGGTACTCGGTTGGCATGTAACACGCTGTTCATTGCTGGCAGGGACTAGCACGATAGCGTCCATCTCCTCCTTGTGGTGTAATGTCTAGGGAGCTGAAAGTGATGAGCCTTAATGTTCGTGGGCTCAACAATCCTGTGAAGCGTTCTGCGGTTTTATCCCTACTTGAGAATGCAGATGGTGATGTGTGCCTCCTGCAAGAAACTCACCTCCTCCCTAAGGATGTCCGACGCATGCAGGACAGGCGTTACCCCTTACAGCTCTGGTCCTCGAGCCCCACTAAGAAGAATGGAGTAGCGCTGCTGTTCAGCTCTCGTGTGCGGTGCAAAGTCTTGGCCCAGCTTGTAGATATTAGAGGGAGGTTTCTGGCGTTGCGGGTTCAGTGGGAGGACACGATTTTCACCATTGGGTCCCTTCACGCCCGAATACCCAACAGGAGCCTTTCATGCGCACGGCCTTGGTGCAGGTTCTTGCTTCCCCCGATGCGCTCATATTGATAGGTGGGGACCTTAATCTTGTGATTAATGGGGGGTTAGACAGATCAGAACACAGGGTGTCCCACACCGGTGCTTGGTCCCAGGAAGGGAAGCAATGGCTTGCGGAGGGTGGGCTTCATGACGTGTGGCGCTTCAGCATCCCAAGAACGAGACTATACATATTATTCCGTGGCGCACAAGACATATGCGCGCTTGGACCACTTCCTGGCCACGTCGGCCCTTTTACCACACCTTTCTGAGGCTGACATTGCCCCTCGCTCTCTTTCTGACCATGCGCTCCTTTCGGTGAAGGTCTCCCTGAATAGCCCACGACCCCCTTCGGCTGGCTGGCGGCTTAGAGATTCCCTGTTGCACACTGACTCAGTCGTTACGAAGATTAGAGACACAATCACTCACTACTTAGCTGAAAACACGGTGGGGGACACTGCGATAGCTTCAATCTGGGAGGCGCTGAAGTTAGTGGTCAGAGGGGATTTCATTGCGCTAGCGGCCACGTATGCTAGGTTGCGTAGGGAGAAACGGGGGGAGTTGGAGGGTGAAGTGCGGGGACTGGAAGCGATTCATAAGAGTACATGCGGACCTACGGTGTGGAGAGAACTAGAAACAAAGAGGCGCATGCTTAAGCATCTGGATTTTGACAGGGCAGAATACGCCTTGCTACGCCTGTGCCACAAATTCTATTTGTGTGGAGATAAAGGAGGCAGGATGCTGGCACACCGCTTACATGCGAGGGCCCAGGCCTATGCCATCACAGAAATCAGGGATCATCGAACGACGTCCCGTACTAACGATGCGGAAATTGTTGACTCCTTTCACCACTTTTACCAGTCGCTGTACACAAGGGAGGGTGCGGCGCCTGCAGACATAAAGGGATATCTCACAACAGCTGCTATCACGCCTCTGTGCCCTGATTCAGTTGAGGCGTTGGAGGCGGAGATTCGCATGGAGGAGGTCATTTTGGCCATTGCCCGGTTTAAGCCGATGGGTTCTCTGCCATTTTTTATAAAACTTTTTGCAGGGAATTGGCCCCATTTTTAACCCGGCTCTTCAACTCCTTCCTTGACACCGGGGCGGTCACCCCTTCTATGTCTGATGCGGCCATCACGGTCATCCTCAAACCCGGGAAGGACCCTGCCGAATGCAGCTCTTATAGGCCAATCTCGCTCCTGAATATAGATGCTAAGCTGTTCGCGGGAATACTAGTCGCGCGCCTTAGCCTTCTAATGGACGGTGTGATTGACCCTGACCAGGCAGGCTTCATACCCACCCCGCAGGGTGGAGATAATTCTAAGAGGCTGCTCCATCTGTTGGACTTGGTGCATTGGTTGAAGGCGCAGGCTTTTCTGCTGTCCATCGATGCGGAGAAAGCCTTCGACCGAGTAGACTGGGGGTTCCTCTTCGAGGTGCTGAGAGCGTTTGGCTTAGGTGACAACTTCTTACGTTGGGTCCAATGCCTCTATGCAACCCCCAGAGCAGTGGTACGAGTCAATGGATGCAAATCGGCATCCTTCTCCATTGCTAGAGGGATGCGGCAGGGGTGCCCCCTCTTGCCGCTCCTCTTCGCATTTTATATGGGGCCATTTGCCCAGCGTATCAGGTCCCATCCTGGTATCACCTCCCTCCGCTTCGGGGCGGATGATCATAAAATAAGTTTATATGCAGAGGATGTTATCTTGGCACTGCAGGACCCCTACCCCTCCCTGGGGCACTTCGTCAGCAGAGATTCAGGCCTTCCACAAAGCGGCGGGGTTCAAAGTCAACTTCTCTAAATCTCAAATTCTGAATGTATCAGTCTCGCTTGTTGATGTGGCAGATCTGAAGGGGGACTTTGATTTTCAATGGACACAGTCCGACATCACGTATCTTGGTATTCGCCTAGCCCCGACCCTGCTTATAACGCTCTCCCTGAATTATTCTGGGCTGGCTGAGCAGGTCTCTAAGTCCTTATCGGATTGGTCCCGCCTGAATCTGGCTTGGTTTGGTAGATTAGCTGCCGTTAAGATGACAATCCTCCCTAGAATACTTTACATGTTTCAGATGTTGCCGCTGATGCCACCGAAGGGCATGTTGCAGAAACTCCAGGGGTTGCTCAATAAGTTCTTATGGAATAACAAGCGACCACGTGCTATGTTCGCAGTGACTACGTCCCCGAAGGCAGCTGGAGGTTTGGGCTTCCCGCAACTTGCGGCATACTTTCAGGCATCCTGCCTACGATATGTAGTAGAATGAAATAGGTCCATGTCCATTAAACATTGGTTTTTCATGGACCAAACGGTAGCAGGTTGCAATATCTGGAGAGAGCTGTGGTTGCTGCGTAGACATAGAGCGTGGGGGCTGTACTCCTCCCCGGTGACCTCCCCGACACTACGGGCTTGGGACCAGCTGGCGCTCCGTAAGGGGTGGACTTCCTTCCCCTCACCTATGACGCCGATTGTGGACAATCCTGACTTTCCCCCAGGGCGTTTGTCGCCGGTCTTCCATCGATGGCGGGAGAAGGGCTCCAAGAGGGTGGGTATGCTCTTTGACTTAGACGGACTGATCCCGCTCTCTGTGTTGCGGTCGGAATACTTTCTGATGGACTCGGAGGACTCTTTCTACCACGCTCAAGTGGCGCACTGGGTGACCAGCCCGGCTAATGTGGCCCTTATGTCGAGGCCTCTCACAGTTTTTGAGCGTTAGCTCGTTCGTAAAAAAGATGATCGGAGCCTTATCTCGGAGCTGTATGCTATGATCCTATGTTGCTCTCGGAAGCAGCGCGCGAAGGCGCAAGTTTGGTGGGAGGTAGAGCTAGGGCGTCCCCTCTCGACTAAAGAATGGGAGCAAGTGTTCTATCGTGTGCATCACATGACATCCAACACGGCAGGGACCGAATCAGCATATAAAACAGCGACATACTGGTACTATACACCGGCGCGCGTCACACAATGGGATAAAGCTAAATCAGGCCTCTGTTGGAGGGGGTGCGGGATGTCTGGGAATTTGGCACACTTGCTGGGGCGCTGCCCGAAATTAGAACGCTACTGGACGATGGTGCTTGATGAGTTGGACAGTGCGTTCAAGATAACATTGACCCGGCTCCCTGAACACACACTACTTGGGCTGCCTCATCCTAAATATTTCCCACTATGCTTGATTGTTGGCCGGCAACTGGCGCTGGCATTACTGGCTGAGAGGCAGGTCCTGTTGGCGCGGTGGGTCTCCCAGGTGGTGCCTGACATATGAGATTGGCTTCAGCGTTTGTGGCACACCCTTGCTATGGAACGTCTCTCCCTGGGTATGGATGGAAGGGGATCGGAATATGCTACCCTATGGGCGCCATTCTTGCAGCTTCTGTCCAAAGACCTTCGGGAAGGGACATGCCCGGAATATCTGCAAATCCTACAGCTTATCCCTCTAGAGCCGGTCGGAGCCACGACGTACAGTTGAGACTTTGGGAGTCGCACCCCAAGGAAAGGGTGATCCTACGAGATGGTTGTTTCTGGTTTTGTCTGATGCGGAGTGGGGTGGGCAGGGTTGGGAAGGGGAGGGCGGGCGGGGGGTTGTAGGGAAGGGCGGGTGGGGGAGGGGGAAGGGGAAGTTGGTAATGTTTTTTCTGTGTTTTTTTTACTTTTCTCCATTAAAAATTGCGGAAATGATGCATCCGGTGGGGTGATGCTGTTGCCACAGGTACGCGGGGCCGACATCCGGGTTGTAGGCCCATATGCTGTGTACGATTCTTGTGGGAATACGCCCTGCCGGCAAGTTGATGTAGGCAGCTGGGCTGTGTACAGTGATGCTTGGCCGCTTATTAAAATGTTTGATTCTAAAATTTGGGTTGTAAAAACACTAGGTAAGAATTTGGTAAGTCAAAAAGTAAACGTTGTTTAAAAGTCAATTGAGTGTCATTACAATGAGTCCAGCCTTTTGCACATTTTAAGTAAGCTGTATAATGTCCTGAAGTTGTAGAAGAACCATCATGGAAAATAATTGCTACAGTTACAAAGGTTCTTCCTGAAATTGATATTTGAGAAGCCACAAATTTTTTAATTGAAGTTGCCAATTTTGTTCCATCAGGTCTGCATCGTTGGAGCATTAAAATTACCTACTGTCCATATCTTTGTATGAATAATGTTGATAACATTCTGAGTTGCATTGGGTACAGACCATATTTTGCTTCTCTAACTAGATTATTAAAAGTCACTTATTTGCAGTCTGGTAATGTCAAATATATAAATCTTTCAGTGTTTATTTCAGTACTACTTGAAAACGAACAATTATCACAGTCATGTTGCCATTTATAAGAAACACCGGATATATTTTCGATATCTATACCTTCATCTTGCAATACAACAAGCATATACATAAGAAATTCCTGACAATCTTGCTGAATATTCTGCGAAAATTGATTTACTCCAGGACATATGTCTAAAACATTTCGAATATCAGAAACACTTTCTATTTTTGTTTTATCACTGCTACATTTCTCAAAGACAGAATTCAACAAACAACAAAATCTTTGATCCCGATTATCAACAATCTGTTGCTGTAAAGTTTGAAGAAAAAAAACATTTACCACTACATTAGCATAGCAGTTGACACCAGAACTGTTTTCAAACTGAAATCCAACAACCTCTTCAATTCTATCATTTTTCTTTTTGTTTGCAATTACTGGTTCATCTAGTTTTTTTCTTTTCTCTGCAACCTCACTACAATTTTTCTCAAATCTTCTTTTTCGACCTACCACAACCTTTTCAAATAAAGGATATTGAGGTAAATTTGGAGCATATTCTCTTCCTAACCTATTATACTCTTTCACACAATTTAGATCTGCACTAATCTTTGTCTCATCAAAATCAATCAAATATAATCCAGGTAAAGTTCTGACTCGAGATAAAGCAACATATGCCATACCCTCCTTGAACACAGTACTTCCAATATTCACCAAAGCACTATCTACACTTAAACCTTGAGATTTATGAATAGTCACAGCATATGCCAAACAAACAGGAAACTGTTTTCGGCGGACATATAAATCTTTTACAAGCAAAAATCGAGTTGAACAATGACACAATTGTTGAACTTCTTCAATTTCATCAAATTTGATTTTCATAATTTCAATATTATCTCTATTTGGGTAATTCACAAAATGAACAACATGACCCATTGCTCCATTTACTAAACCTCTTTCCACATCTAAATTACGTCGTGAAATTATCCGACAATTTAAACATACATATAGATTCTTTTCTAAACCAGCCGTTTTAGATATTGATTTGTCTAAAGAATCCAATTTTGACTTCAACTTTTCTGACAAAATATTAGTAGCTCCTTCATGCTCTATTCTATCAATAGCTTCCAATTTTATAATTTCTTGATTTTCTAACTTCAGCATTTTTTCATTGAAGATTGCACATTCTTGCAGAGTTGGCATTAAGCATATCACTGATTTATTTTCTGCAATTTTTCTATATATATTCTCTGCACCAACATTTTCCTTTGGAAACAAATTGGAAAGTAACTGTGACTGTAAAGCTTCTTTGTCATGTTCACTTACTTTTCCAATTCTTATATCTTCAATAATACTTTTATAATCGGCATCCTTTGCCTGTCGCATATTTTGAGTGAGTCCTGTATATTTGAAATATAACCATATATCAACATTTCCAATGCTTCCCAGGCACTTTCTGGTATCTTCATGTGTAACAGTTTTAAACACTGGTTGTCCTTTCACAGGTGTTAGCTGTAGTAGATCTCCAAAAACGATGATGTGTTTACCTCCAAATAACACATCATACTCTGTTTTAAGAATTTGTTGCATTCTTAAATGCACAAAGGCAAGCATTACATTTTTTTCAGGACTCTGGAAACTTCACAGAACCATGGAGTGGACAGTGGATATAACGCACCAAGCTATAGCACCAATCTCGTATCGACCAAGAATAATAATATTATTTCCAAAATAAGTTCAGTGTGCCACTTTCAAAACAGATGCCCTCTGTCCAGGGGCACCACTCGTGAACCACGAGTCCAATATAATTATCACAACGTTTTTGGGCACCACTCAATTGTAATACAGTCAATTCCGGTTTCTCAGGGTCCTGTTCCAATCAAAAAGTCTTGATGTTTATTCAATTCGTATTTATTTTCTTATATCAATTTGTCAAAAGAATCATCAGCCAACGCGTTTCGTGATAATATTCACAACCACTGCAACAGGGCCATATACGCCCAAGCACCGATCTCCGTCTTGATCCGAGACCTGTTTGATTTACGAATATTATCACGATTTCGAGCACATTGTGTTGGATTATTATTTGGATTACTGAGGAGAATATACATTTAGAGACTTTAAGACCTTTAATCAGGCTTTCTACTACACTATTATTGGAGTTTGGACTATCATATCCTCTACTTAATCATTTGAATCGATACTTGGAGGGAGAGACATACCCATCCAGCCCTGAAGAAGTTCTGGTGTTCAGAACGAAACGCGTAGGTATTTTTCGGTGATTTTCTTGTCACAGTATGTCGCAAAGATGACATCAAATTGTTCACTCTTCCTTTTGATATTACTGGTCATGGAAATCCAAAACAACATTTTGTGTAGAACTTGTCTTTTGATTTGTACTTTCGACGACAGTATTTTCCACAACGATGGGTTTGAAACCGTAAGACTTGATGTTTCAAATTATTTTCTTCTGCATTTTTAGGAACAACACATGTAGAATACTGTTCAATAAAACTCATCACTGTCTCATCCAAATCTGTTCCAAATTTGGGGGCATCTTTGATCCATAGCAGCATATGTATGTGAGGAGCACTTCTTGCTTGATACTCCTTTCTCCAAAAGAAATCCAGAACCTCTCCAAGAGGAGGATTTTTTTGTTTGTGATAAAAGACATCATAGCTTCAAATCTATGTTTGAAATACCTGCATACATTAACTGGATCCAAAGAGCACAATTCTTCAGGTGTCTTGTACTCTATATTTTCTATGTTTGCATTTGCCTCTCGAAGAAATTGAAGTAAATCTTCCCAAGCATACTCAGCACAGCTTAGAGTAAGGAACCATGTAGGAGTTCCTAAGTTTCTTAGCATACATTTCAATTCCCCATGACGACGGTACCAATACTCATTGGTACCACGCTGACATGCCATGAGATTAATTAGCTGAGATTCCAAAACAGTGTCATTCTGTTGGACTTTATCCATAAAGTAGGTAGTTATAGTTAGGACCTAGTTTCCATAGGAAATCCGCAACATTCTATTGGGAATAACTTTGGCGCCGGTGGACGAATCGTCGCGAATTTCTCAAAGTAGATGGCCCGCTCCACTCCTCTCCTTTCCTGAACGTTTTGGGGGGATTCGTCAAGTGGGGGCTGAGAAAAAAGGGGGGGGTTTCCCCATGTTATTTTCCATAGGATGATTAGACACGGCCACAGCCCGAACGGCTGAACGGAATAACAAAGAAACTTGGCAAAATGGTAGAGTCTGATTCCCAGATCACGCTTTTGCTCAAATGGTGTAAATCGATCCAGTAGTTCCTGAGAAAATCAAAAGAAACAAAAATATATATCGTTAAACGTGCATGGTGCGCGAATCGGGTGTGCGCGATCGGAATTCTGATTTGCTGTTAGACGTCAGTCAACATTCCAATCGGTCGAAATCAGGAAGTGTTGGCCGCCATTTTGTGTGCGAGGCAGAAGAGAGCCAAAAACAAAAGTGGAAAACGTGAAAAGGGGGCAGGGTAGAGACTCCCTGACCCCCTAGGTCTTCTCAGGGGGTCCCTGAAGGACCCCGAAGGCCAAAGAAAATATATATATACATTTTTCGCGGGGCCGCACGTTGCACGCACCCCCGGAGGCAGAAGAGAGCTCAAAACAAAAGTGGAGAACGCGAAAAGGGGTTAGGGTAGAGACTCCCTGACACCCTAGGACTTCTCAGGGGGTCCCTGAAGGACCCTGAAGGGTAAAAAAACCTTTTTTGTTTTTTTTAAATCGCGACGTGCGTGCACGTTGCACGCACCCTCGAGGCAGAAGTGAGTCAAAAAGAAAAGTGGAGAACGTGAAAAGGGGGCAGGGTAGAGACTTCCTGACCCCCTAGGCCTTCTCAGGGGGTCCCTGAAGGTCCCCAAAATATATATATATATTTTTTAAATCACGAGGTGCGTGCACGTTGCACGCACCCTCGAGGTTAAAATCACGGGGTGCACGCACGTTGCACGCACGTCAGAAAAAAAACCAAAAAAAATACAGTTAAATAACAAGTTTGAGTGTTTAGATGTTGGTTGGCTCTAAAAAGAGCCGTTGTGTTCATTGAGTGTTTTTTGTACCTACAAGTAAGTACCGATGCAGAGTCTTCAATTCAAGAGGAAGACTCTGTTTCCCTTATCTGTGAAATGTACACCGTCTCCTCTATAAATGTCTCGCATGTTGTAACGCAAGTTGTTTTGGTATATAGAACACATACCATAGTCTCTGAGGAAAGCAGAAACAGACTTATTCACATTTTCCTTGCTTTCTCAATCTGTGGACAATATTGGTTGGACCAGTTCCATTTTTGCCTTTGGCATATATTAGAATATACAAAGGCAGGTTGTGGAAAAAGTGACATCAATTGCCCATAGGTGTCCTTTAAAAGCATTTCCAGACCTACCCCAGTCAAAGTGCCTAGGTCATTGCCACCACAGTACACAATTATGAGGTCAGGGTGTGGGGGATGCAAAAAGGATTTTACCAATGGCATCAATTGGTGATATCTCAATCCTCTCTGGCCAATCCACATAATTTCCACATTTGGTAAGTCAAGGTTGAGAAAGCATCTATTTGCTACATATCTTTCACTCCAGAAAATATAGCTGTGTCCTACAATCCACACTCTAAGCATCTTGAAGGGAGATCTGGTGGTACTCAGATGGGCTCTGGAAATGAAATGGCATTTTGAAAAGTAGAAGTTTAAAAAAAATGTGGATGAGATTCAGTGCACTTGAAAAAGAATAAATGATTGGTGGTTTCTGAAAATTCAACATTGAAAACTAGGGTGCATGCTAATGTTTTTTTTAAGGAGAAATGCTAATGTTTGAGAGAAAGTGATTGAAAGGAACATTGCACAGGATTCACTGCTGTTTTGAAAAGTCAAACACCCTTGCTGGTTTGCTTTGTAGATGAACTTTTCACCTGTGTGTTCAGTTAGGTGTTCTATGGCGTGTTACCATGGTAACAGGCAGAGAGAGCAGTGGAGGAAGGTTGAATATTATTTGAGATTGAAAGTGTTTCAATGTAGAACCAATTAAAATGTTAGTTTGGTTTTGAATTAGTGGGGGAAGATATTTGATTGGTTATCTACAAGAATATGATTGTAAAATGAGAGTGAAGCTATGTCATTCTATGATTCCAGTGACTGGTGCACAATTCAGAGATTCTGCTTAAGAAAATCTGGTGTGTGATTGACACTGTTCTAAAACTACAAAAGCATTTTTAAAGGTGAGTTGTTAATTTGTAAGGGGATCTATGTTGTGCAGTTTAAGTTAAATTGAAAAATGTACTCTAATGTGGAAGCAGGACTTTATCTGTACAGAGTCTGATTTTGACTTTGTCTGCTTTGGGAAAAACATTGTGAAAGGAGCATTTGGTATGTTGATGTGTTTGAGGAGATATTTTTTGCAGTACAGTGCCTTTGTTAAAAATGATATAATAGTTTGCTTAGTTGATGTGTTTTAAAATATGGCAAAAGATGTAGTCATTGAGTGAGTCAGTCCTTAGGACAGTTACTGCTATAAAGTCAAAAGCAGCATGTGTGTGAGGCCTTTGAATTTCCGAGTAGTATCCGTGCTGTGCAATAAAGATCCTGGGTGTGCTGTAGAAATTGCATACCAACTCTCTCTGTAGCATGTAGAAATCATTTCAGTGAATTCTCATTTCTACATTCTCAGACCCACCATGAGCCCCTGCACTGCCTGTACACCACTGCACTGTCCTACAATGTGAAACAGCACTCCTAGCAAGACTCTCTTTCACGTAGTAATAATTTTACTGAATTGCAAGGCATACTGTCATGTGTCTAAGATCACAGTGTGAGTCAGACTTCATTTCAGAAAAATGTGGCAGAAAAAGTTTGCTTAGTTGATGTGTTTTAAAATATGGCAAAACATGTAGTCATGGAGTGAGTCAGTCCTTAGGACAGTTAGTGCTATAAATTCCAAAGCAGCATGTGTGTCAGGCCTCTGAATTCCCAAATAGTCTCCATGCTGTTTGATAAAGATCCTGCGTGTGCTGTAGAAATTGCATACCAATTCTGTCTGTAGCATGTAGAAATAATTTCAGTGAATTCTCATTTCTACATTCTCAGTCCCACCTTGAGCCCCTGCACTGCCTGAACACCACTTCACTGTTCTAAAATGTGAAACAGCACTCCTAGCAGGACTTTCTTTCACTGTAGTAATCATTTTACTGAATTGCAAGTCATACTGCTATGTGTCTAAGATCACAGTGTGAGTGAGAATTCATTTCAGAAAAATGTGGCAGAATAATTTGCTTAGTTGATATGTTTTAAAATATGGCAAAACATGTAGTCATGGAGTGAGTCAGTCCTTAGGACAATTAGTGCTTTAAAGTCCAAAGCAGCATGTGTGCCAGGCCTCTGAATTCCCAAATAGTCTCTGTGATGTGTAATAAAGATCTTGGGTGTGCTGTAGAAATTGCATACCAACTCTCTCTGTAGCATGTAGAAATCATTTCAGTGAATTCTCATTTCTACATTCTCAGTCCCACCTTGAGCCCCTGCACTGCCTGAACACCACTGCACTGTCCTAAAATGTGAAACAGCACTCCTAGCAAGACTTTCTTTCACTGTAGTAATCATTTTACTGAATTGCAAGGCATACTGTCATGTGTCTAAGATCACAGTGTGAGTGAAAATTCATTTCAGAAAAATGTGGCAGAATAATTTGCTTAGTTGATGTGTTTTAAAATATGGCAAAAGACGTAGTCATGGAGTGAGTCAGTCTTTAGGACAGTTAGTGCTATAAAGTCCAAAGCGGAATGTGTGCCAGGCCTCTGAATTCCCAAATAGTCTCCATGCTGTGTAATAAAGATCCTGGGTGTGCTGTAGAAATTGCATAGCAACTCTCTCTGTAGCATGTAGAAATCCTCATTTCTACATTCTCAGTCCCACCTTGAGCCCCTGCACTGCCTGAACACCACTGCACTGTCCTAAAATCTGAAACAGCACTCCCAGCAAGACTCTCTTTCACTGTAGTAATCATTTTACTGAATTGCAAGGCATACTGTCATGTGTCTAAGATCACAGTGTGAGTCAGAATGCATTTCAGAAAAATGTGGCAGAATAATTTGCTTAGTTGATGTGTTTTAAAATATGGTAAAACATGTATTCATAGAGTGAGTCAGTCTTTAGGACAGTTAGTGCTATAAAGTCCAAAGCAGCATGTGTGCCAGGCTTCTGAATTCCCACATAGTTTCCATGCTGTGTAATAAAGATCCTGGGTGTGCGGTAGAAATTGCATACCAACTCTCTCTGTAGCATGTAGAAATCATTTCAGTGAATTCTCATTTCTACATTCTCAGTCCCACCTTGAGCCCCTGTACTGCCTGTACACCACTGCACTGTCCTAAAATGTGAAACAGCACTCCTAGCAAGACTCTCTTTCACTGTAGTAATCATTTTACCGAATTGCAAGGCATACTGTTATTATTATTATTGAGTTTTATATCGCGCGTGGTTACCCTTGGGCATCCCATGATACTGTCATGTGTCTAAGATCACAGTGTGAGTCAGAATTCATTTCAGAAAAATGTGGCAGAATAATTTGCTTAGTTGATGTGTTTTAAAATATCACAAAATATGCAGTCATGCAGTGAGTCAGTCCTTAGGAAAGTTAGTGCTATAAAGTCCAAAGCAGCATGTGTGCCAGGCCTCTGACTTCCCAAATAGTTTCCATGCTGTATAATAAAGATCCTGGGTGTGCTGTAGAAATTGCATAGCAATTCTCTTTGTAGCATGTAGAAATCATTTCAGTGAATTCTCATTTCTACATTCTCAGTCCCACCTTGAGCCCCTACACTGCCTGAACACCACTGCACGGGAAACAACCTTCACAACCCAAATTGTACAACGCACTACCATTACAACAAAACTTTTACAATGCAACATCTTTTACATAGCATGCCATTACAACGCAGCCATTACAACGCATGACACTACAACGCAGACCATTACAATGCATGTCAATACAACGCAGTCATTACAACGCATACCATTACAATGCATACCATTACCATCCAACACTTACCCTACTGTTGCACCCCCTGGCGTTAGAATAGTAATTTTTACCCCTACACTATCCAACACTTACCCTACTGTTGCACCCACTAGAGTTAGAATTTTAATTTTTACCCCTAAACTATCCAATACTTACCATACATGCAATGTAATGTTATGCGTGTAATGGTATGTGTTGTAAAGGTAGTTTGCGTTGTAATGGAATGTGTTGTAAAGGTAGTTTTTAAAAATTCGTTGTAATGGTATGCGTTGTAATGAAATGAGTTGTAATGGATGTTGCGTTGTAAAAAATGTGTTGTAAAGGTGTGCGTTGTAAAAGTATGCATTGTAACGTCATACAACCCCACTGCACTGTCCTAAAATCTGAAACAGCACTCCCAGCAAGACTCTCTTTCACTGTAGTAACCATTTTACGGAATTGCAAGGCATACTGTCATGTGTCTAAGATCACAATGTGAGTCAGAATTCATTTCAGAAAAATGTGGCAGAATAATTTGCTTAGTTGATGTGTTTAAACATATGGGAATACATGTACTCATGAAATTGATAAAGCTAGTTTCATATTATCTATTAGTAAAAATAATAAAATGAAGTTTTTATATTTTTCTGCTAGGCACAGCAACAAAATAAAATTTATTATGGATCAAAATCAGAACAACATTGAAGTCACTTTCGACATTTTTAACTCTCTGATAGAGGACTTAAATGTACCTTTTGTGAACAGCAGCAATGAAGAACAACCTATTGGTGCAGGAGATATAACCTGTGATTTTTTGGATGAAAGTTTAGATAATGAATTAATTGAAACATTGCATGATATTGAGTTTAATTTGTCAAGTTATGATTAAAAATTAAAAATGATTTGAGAGAGCCTTCTTGTACAATTGTAATTTTTGAGCTAGTAGCCAAGTTATTGAGGTATAAACTGAGTCTTACAGCATAGTTTTATTTCCAGGTGTATATTGTTTGACTTTTAGCTAAGTCTCTGTGATTGTTGAGTTCCTATTGTACAGAGGTATTCAAGAGAATGTCTGTTTGTATGCACTGTGGTAAAAATTGAGACTATTTGTGATCTTAGACACATGACAGTATGCCTTGCAATTCAGTAAAATGATTACTACAGTGAAAGAGAGTCTTGCTGGGAGTTCTGTTTCAGGGTTTAGGAGCGTGCAGTGGTGTTCAGGTAGTGTAGAGGGTCAAGGTGATACTGAGAATGTATAAATGAGAATTCAGTGAAATGATTACAACATGCTACAGAGACAGTTGCTATGCTATTTCTACAGCACACCCAGGATCTTTATTACACAGCATGGAGACTATTTGGGTATTCAGAGGCCTGGCACACGTGCAGCTTTGGACTTTGTAGCACTAAATGTCCTAAGGCCTGACTCATTCCATGAGTACATATATTCCCATATTTATAAACACATCAACTAAGTAAATTATTCTGCCACATTTTTCTGAAATGAATTCTGACTCACACTGTGATCTTAGACACATGATAGTATCCCTTGAAAATCAGTAAAATGATTACTACAGTGAAAGAGGGTCTTGCTGGGAGTGCTGTTACATAGTTTAGAGCAGTGCAGTAGTGTTGAAAGAGTTTAGCAGGTTTTCCTAGGGATGGTGTATTAGGGTTTAAGACAGTGCAGTGCAGTTCAGGCAGTGTAGGGGTCAAGGTGGGACTGAGAATGTAGAAAGTAAAATTCACTTAAATGATTACTACATGGTAAAGAGAGAGTTGCTATGTCATTTCTACAGTACACTCAGGATCTTCATTACATGTAGTGCTACAAAGTCCTATGCAGCGTGTGTGTCAGGTCTCTTAATTCCCAAATATTCTCCATGTTGTGTAATAAAGATCCTGTATGTGCTGTAGAAATGCCATTGCAACTCTCTCTGTAGCATGTAGTAATCATTTCAGT
The DNA here is from genome assembly GCF_964261635.1 of Lissotriton helveticus. NCBI lineage: Eukaryota > Metazoa > Chordata > Amphibia > Caudata > Salamandridae > Lissotriton > Lissotriton helveticus. The sequence continues at coordinate 1,508,891,938 of NC_136068.1, read as the reverse complement.
GAATCGCAAGGGATATTTTGATTTGTCTAGAATCAGAATGTGAGTCAGTGTGTTTATGGGAATATTGTGATAGAATCACTTGCTCGATGCATGTGTTTGCAGGTATGAAAATACATGTACACATGGAGTGAGTCAGGCTTTAGGACATACAGTGCTTTATACTCCTAGCCCTTATATGATACCATACACTGCCCAAGCACAACTGCATTGTTCTAAACTCAGAATTATCAGTCCCACCTTGAACCTCTACAGTGCCTGAACACCACTGCACTTTCCTAAACCCTGAAATACCATCCCTAGCAAAACTTGCTAAACTCTTTCAACACTACTGCACTGCTGTAAACCATGAAACATAATTTTCAGCAAATGCCTCTACAATGTTCAAACACCACTGCACTGTACTAAACCCTGAAACAGCCCTCCCTGCATGATCTCCTACACTGCCCGAACACTGCTCCTGTGTCTTAAAATTACTTATAGAGTGAACCAGACTTAACAACATATAGTGCTTCTAATTGCTATGTAGTATGCTAGTAGTGGTCGACAATTGTTAAAAAAATAATTAAATATGTATTTTTTTCTTCACAACAGATTTTAATTATCTACAGAAAGAAAAAAACAATATGCCTTCAAAGAGTGAGAGAAGAAAAAGATATAAACAGGCTTACATTTCCAAGAAAAAAGAAGTACAAGATTTATCTAAACAGCAATGTGTGGAAAAAACAAAGAAATCTCCTGGTAAGCCAACAAAGGATTTTATAAGGAGAATAACACAATTCAAAAAAACTGTGGACAATCAGGAAAAAAAACATATATATTTCTGTAACTACAAAGAAAAACCAGACAAAAAAGAGAAATGATGGAAAAATATGTGGGAAACATGGTGTTTATCGTAATAGACGAAAAAATCAGTTTGTAGAGATTCGGAAGCGAATGTTTCATAACAGAGTTGTATATTTATTAAAAAATATAAAGAATTGTAAAAGAAAAACAGCTTTTTATAAGAAAAAAAACATATACAGACAATTGTTGAGAAAGCTTTTGAATTAAAAAAAAAATGTTTCTTTTAGTAATCTGTAGGATTCGAACACTAGATAAGCCCATCAATGTTATGAAGGTCAAAAGTAAGTGGAAAAGACTAATATAACTAATTTTTGTAATGTTTTTTCTGGAGATTGGAAACATAGTTCAAGTTGTGAGCCGTTTTTTAATGAAAAGAGTTACTTTCAGAGTAATGATTTGTTGCATGCAGTTGACACCAGTGGTCGAGCTTATGAGGTTAAGAATGGATGTCTGATTGAAAAAGAGAAAATTGTCCCTAGAAATGCAGAAGAGGTGTTAGCTGATGACGTTTTAGGGAGACGTCCTAAGGCTCCAGTGTACACTTGAAATTGTAGTAGTATTTGTAGTGTACAACAGGATTCAATTGATTTTTTCCGTAATTTTTTACTAAGAAAAGTGTTAAACAGAAGATTAAGATGTTGCAAGAATTAGACCCCTGCAGAGTGAGAGAAAAAATAGGTTTGCAAGGTCATTCTTTGGCTTGTCTTTCTAAAAAAGTATGTCAGAGTGTTTTTCACCATTTTAGGATGTTAGCAGTGCATCATACTGAAGTGAGGAAATTAGTGAGAAGGTTGTATTATGCAAAAAGTCCAGCACTAATGTTAACAAAGCTGAACAGTGCTCTTTTGCATGGATCTGTGTTAGATGTGATCAACATTTGTGAAGAAATTAAGGTAACTTACTTTGGTCCTGAAGAAGATAGTGCAGAAACAGATACATTGATAGAAGGAAATGTGGAAGAAAATGTACAGAATTTCAGTACAGAAAACGTTGAGCAAGAAATTACAAGGTTTAAGGTCATTTCAGATGAAAAGCCAAACTTTTCTTGTATTTGTTGTAGACGAATTCACTATAAAAATCAGACCAGGTCAGTTGATCTACATTTAAAAAGTGAAAAGGAGAATAATAATGAGTGGAAGGAATTTGCAACTTATTTGTTGGTAGAGAATTGTTTTGATTTGGGTTCTGATCAACGTATTTGTAAATATTGTTATAATAAATTAGATGAGAATAAGATGCCTGCTAGAGCTGTTCATAATAATCTTGAGTTGGTAAATATTCCTTCTGAACTGATGGATTTAAATACTTATGAGTCTATTCTCATTCAATGTGTGCATCCATTTCAGGCTATTGTTCGCATGGAGCCTAAGACAGGGAAATTGCCTCCTTCAGATTTACAGAGAGGACTAAAGGGAAGAGTTTTATATTTGCCTCTAAATTTAAAGAAAAATATTGAAACAATTGGTGTAGAAAATGTGGAAGAGGAACCTCTAGTTATTCTAGTTAATGGCGTTCCTACGAAGAGCAAGAAAATCTGGAAAGAATTAGTGGATGTTAGGAAAGTGAAAAAGGCAACGTTGTATTTGGCAAAAAATAATCAATACTATAAAAATGTGTATGTAGGAGAAGAGGAAACAACTGTAGAAGAGGAGAGTGATTTGCCAACTGCACAAATTGAAAAAGTGGATGTGTCCAGAACTGAAGAAATTTATGAACATTATAGTGTGCATCCACTTCACTCTAAAGAAGTGAGGGGAAATACTATTGAGTTATTTCAAATGAAAGAAGCAAAAGGAAGTCCCATTAGTGTATGGGAAGAAAGCTTGGCAGCTCGTTGCTTCCCTCAGTTATTTCCAACAGGCAAAGGTGGACAATATGATGAATGACCTGTGCAGATTCCTGCATCTGAATACCGGACTTCAAGATTATATGCAGAAGATCCAAGGTTTCGCCAATGTATTCCATATTTGTTTTATCTTCTGTTTGAGAGTGAATTGTCTGAACTTTCTTATGCAGTGAACCATATACTAAAAAGTGGAGTACATTTGCAAAATGTTTCGGCAAAGGACTCTATGGATAAAGTCCTACAGAAAGATACTATTTTGGAATCTCAGCTAATTAATCTCATGGCATGGCAGCGTGGTGCTAATGAGTATTGGTACCATCGTCATGGGGAATTGAAATGTATGCTAAGAAACTTAGGAACTCCTACATGGTTCCGTACTCTAAGCTGTGCAGAGTATGCTTGTGAAGATTTACTTCAATTTCTTCGAGAGGCAAATGCTAACATAGAAAATAGAGAATACAAGACACCTGGAGAGCTGTGCTCTTTGGATCCAGTTACTGTATGCAGGTATTTCAATCATAGATTCGAAGCAATGATGTCTTTTATCACAAACAAAAAAAATCCTCCTCTTGGAGAGGTTCTGGATTTCTATTGGAGAAAGGAGTATCAAGCAAGAGGTGCTCCTCACATACATACGCTGCTATGGATCAAAGATGCCCCACATTTTGAACAGATTCAGATGACACAGTGATGAGTTTTATTGAACAATATTCTACATGTGCTGTACCCAAAAGTACAGTAGAAAAGAATTTAAGACATCAAGTCTTACGGTTTCCAACCCATCGTTGTGGAAAATACTGTCGTCGAAAGTACAAGTCTAAGGATAAGTTCTACACAAAGGGGTGCATTCCGATCCAGTAAAAAAAAACATCCGTACAATTCGTATCTGGAGCCCTCTCCGTACGACTCGTACACACGCCGTACGACCCGACGAGTACGATCCGGACCGGGGTATCAGGACGCGATCCGTACGGTCCACGTCAGGTAAGGGCGATTCGTACGGAAAAGCGCACAATCACATACACACCGTACGGTGCGTACCCGCCATGATCGCAGGGGTACACACCGTAGACCCAGCGTACATGGTGTACGGTGCGTATCCCCCATGATCGCATAGGTACGCACCATACACCCAGCGTACATGGGGTACGGTGCGTACCCCCTATGATCGTATGGGTACGGTGCGTACCCCATGTACGCTGGGTGTACGGTGCGTACCCCTGCGATCATGAGGGGTATGCACCGTACCCGGGGGAGGCCGTTCCATACCTGTTTCGTCAGGAACTCTGCTTTTACGGCTGTTTTCAGCTCCCGTAGAAAAAGGGTTGTACGGTGCGTACCCACCACGTATCGGACTTGCTGGGTCGTATAAACCAGCCTCGAGCCGTACAAATGTCGCATACAGCGGGTTCCGCTGTAGACTCGTAAGGGGATTCAAGACGTACGGTCTCTGTACGATTCGTACGGATTCCGGCTCCTGGTACAAATTGTACTCCGTCGTACGTACGGGGGACGTTGCAGGGTACGATTCGTACGGGAAAAACGCTCCGAACGGCTATTTGGAGCGGTGTTTACCGTATCGGAATCGACCCCAGAATGTCGATTTGCATTTCCACGTCCAGTATTATCAAAAGGAAGAGTGAACAATTTTATGTCATCTTTGCGACATACTGCCACAAGAAAATCACCGAAAAATACCTACAACTTAAAAAGAAATGAAGAGTCAAAATACATAAATGACTATAACCCAGTCATTTTGTCAATGTGGAATGCTAACATAGATATTCAGCATGTTGCAGACAACTCCATTGCTGTGGCTCGATATGTAACGTCTTACATTACTAAATCTGAAAAGACGGAACTTAAGGAAATGTGGGAAGAAATTTCTCATGAAAAGAGCCTAAGTAAGAAATTGTACAGCTATAGTTTGAAGATGTTGTCTCATTGAGAAATCGGAGCATATGAATGTTCAGATCGTTTATCATCTGCAAGTCTATACTCCAAATCTAGAACAATCATTTGGGTGAGTTTAGGTCTTGCAAGAACACGAAACCGAGTTTTGAAATCTGTACAAGAAATTGAGTATTTAGCAGAGAGAGAACCAGACAGTACAGATATTTTGAAGACATATATGTTGGATACATACTATCCCAATAGAAGTAATCATCTTGAGAACGTTTGTCTCTATGAAGTACTGCAAAGCTATACTTTTAAGAGGAATATTACAGAAGATATCAATAAATGGAGTATATGCTGTGATTGGATCTGAAGGATGTTTAGTGAAACAAAGAAAAGGACATTTGATTAATCACCGAAAACTGAGTTGCGAAACTGCTGACAAAAGGGAATTTTACTATTTAGCTCTTTTGCAACTCTTTAAGCCATGGCGAACAGAACTGGACCTACTTGGAGATTTTGACAGTTATGAAGATTCATTCAACGTAAATAAAAATACTATAGAATGTCCTGCTTACACTAATTATCTGAAAATGTTGAACAACGAAATATAGCAAGAAGCTACAATTGCAGCAGAGATTGCTAGAGACAGTTATCAAGACAGTCAAAGTTCTCCTTCGTTGAGTCAGGATCCACTAGGAGAACCAATTATTCAAAATGAAGCAGCTACTGCCACGGATGAGGTGTAAACAGCAATGCAACAAGCTCAAGAGGGTGTAATAAACTTAGAAGAATTAGAAAAACAACTAAATGCTGAGCAAAAACAAACATACGATCAAGTGACAGAACAGATTGAGCATGGTTTATATCACGAGAAAAAAGAGTGCTCATGTACGTCATTTTAACTTGTCCGACTGTACGTGAGTGGAGAAGCAGGAACTGGAAAAAGTTTTCTAATTAAAGTAATTGCAACTTATCTACAGAAAAGAACTGAGTCGTCATTCTCTTGTGTTGTTACTGCTCCAACTGGGTTGGCAGCACATAACATTAAAGGGATTACTTAACATCGTTTATTGATGCTGACAGTAGAGCATGAAAATAAATTAGAATACCACAAGCTATCTGGAGAAGCTTGTTGTGAAGTTTCTAGAGTCTTGAAAAAAATGAAAATTCTCATTATTGATGAGGTAAGCATGGTATCAAATGTAATGCTTGCCTTTGTGCATTTAAGAATGGAACAAATCCTTAAAACAGAGTATGATGTGTTATTTGGAGGCAAACACATCATAGTTTTTTGAGATCTACTGCAACTAACTCCTGTGAAAGTACAGCCAGTATTCAAAACAGTTACCAATGAAGACACCAGAAAGTGCTTGGAAATGTTAATATTTGGTCATATTTCGAATATTCAGAACTCATTACAAATATGCGACAGGCAAATGACGCTGATTATAAAAGTATTCTTGAAGATATAAAAATTGGAAAAGTGAGTGAACACGGCAAAGCTTTACAGGAACGATTACTTACAAATTTGTTTCCAAACGAAAATATTCTCCCAGAGAATATATATAGAAAAATTGCAGAAAATAAATCAGTGATATGCTTGATGCCAACTCTGCAAGAATGTTCAATATTAAATGAAGAAATGCTAAAGTTAGAAAATCTAGAAATTATAAAACTGGATGATAGAATAGAGCATGACGGAGCTACTAATATTCTGTCAGAAAAGTTGAAGTCAAAATTGGATTCTTTAGAAAAATGAATATCTAAAACTGCTGGTTTAGAAAAGAATCTATATGCATGTATAAATTGTCGGATAATTTTACAACGTAATTTACATGTGGAAAGAGGTTTAGTAAATGGAGCAATGGGTAATGTTGTTCATTTTGTGAATTACCCAAATAGAGATAATATTGAAATTATGAAAATCAAATTTGATGAAATTGAAGAAGTTCAACAATTGTGTCATTGTTCAACTCGATTTTTGCTTGTAAAAGATTTATATGTCCGCCGAAAACAGTTTCCTGTTTGTTTGGCATATGCTGTGACTATTCATAAATCTCAAGGTTTAAGTGTAGATAGTGCTTTGGTGAATATTGGAAGTACTGTGTTCAAGGAGGGTATGGCATATGTTGCTTTATCTCGAGTCAGAACTGGGAACACCAGAACTCACCAGAACTCACCTCTGTGTCCAGGAGCCGTGAGGGGAACGGCGGCGCCACAGAGAAGCGCACCACTACGCCGCAGCGGACCACAATCCCCAGCAGCCCCTGGGGTGGGAGCACGACGGTGACGGCCGAGAAGCGCCCGGAGGCGCCTGTAAAAGGCTGACCCCCCGGGAGCCCAGCGGGGGAACACCAGAACTCACCTCTGTGTCCAGGAGCCGTGAGGGGAACGGCGGCGCCACAGAGAAGTGCACCACTACGCCGCAGCGGACCACAATCCCCAGCAGCCCCTGGGGCGGGAGCACGACGGTGACGGCCGAGAAGCGCCCGGAGGCGCCTGTAAAAGGCTGACCCCCCGGGAGCCCAGCGGGGGAACACCAGAACTCACCTCTGTGTCCAGGAGCCGTGAGGGGAACGGCGGCGCCACAGAGAAGCGCACCACTACGCCGCAGCGGACCACAATCCCCAGCAGCCCCTGGGGCGGGAGCACGACGGTGACGGCCGAGAAGCGCCCGGAGGCGCCTGTAAAAGGCTGACCCCCCGGGAGCCCAGCGGGGGAACACCAGAACTCACCTCTGTGTCCAGGAGCCGTGAGGGGAACGGCGGCGCCACAGAGAAGCGCACCACTACGCCGCAGCGGACCACAATCCCCAGCAGCCCCTGGGGCGGGAGCACGACGGTGACGGCCGAGAAGCGCCCGGAGGCGCCTGTAAAAGGCTGACCCCCCGGGAGCCCAGCGGGGGAACACCAGAACTCACCTCTGTGTCCAGGAGCCGTGAGGGGAACGGCGGCGCCACAGAGAAGCGCACCACTACGCCGCAGCGGACCACAATCCCCAGCAGCCCCTGGGGCGGGAGCACGACGGTGACGGCCGAGAAGCGCCCGGAGGCGCCTGTAAAAGGCTGACCCCCCGGGAGCCCAGCGGGGGAACACCAGAACTCACCTCTGTGTCCAGGAGCCGTGAGGGGAACGGCGGCGCCACAGAGAAGCGCACCACTACGCCGCAGCGGACCACAATCCCCAGCAGCCCCTGGGGCGGGAGCACGACGGTGACGGCCGAGAAGCGCCCGGAGGCGCCTGTAAAAGGCTGACCCCCCGGGAGCCCAGCGGGGGAACACCAGAACTCACCTCTGTGTCCAGGAGCCGTGAGGGGAACGGCGGCGCCACAGAGAAGCGCACCACTACGCCGCAGCGGACCACAATCCCCAGCAGCCCCTGGGGCGGGAGCACGACGGTGACGGCTGAGAAGCGCCCGGAGGCGCCTGTAAAAGGCTGACCCCCCGGGAGCCCAGCGGGGGAACACCAGAACTCACCTCTGTGTCCAGGAGCCGTGAGGGGAACGGCGGCGCCACAGAGAAGCGCACCACTACGCCGCAGCGGACCACAATCCCCAGCAGCCCCTGGGGCGGGAGCACGACGGTGACGGCCGAGAAGCGCCCGGAGGCGCCTGTAAAAGGCTGACACCCCCTCTCGCCACGCGAGTCGCGCGCGGGAGAAGCCCGGGACAAGGGCGGGGCCGTCTGTGGCCGTCCGGGACCGGAGGAGGCCGGGCAGGGCCACCCCCCTTGGCTCCAACTGTGAGTACAATTGTTCTACACATTGTGGAAACTAAATTCGGTCCCCTTGTTCTTAATTAACTTTTATCGAGACTTTTGACCAAGCCCTGACAGCCCTGAAAATGTCAGTCCAAAGTACATTACCGGACAATTACTTACTGAAAGTGGTTTCCAGAATTAACTGTGACAGAAGGAAATCACTGGGCAAAAGTACTATTGCAGACCATCCACCAAACTCATCTGTAGATGTAACCAACAATAGTAACTCAGACAATTTTGTAAATGAGATGAATGTCCCAGCTGAGTTTGATAATAGTACTAATGTTGATCTAACTATGGAACCAGATATGTCGATAAGGGGGGAAATTGATGACTTATGTGACAATGCTAGGAGAACCCCACAGCAACCCGGTAGGGCCTCCAAATATATGCGAGCCTGTAGAAAAGCGGCCCCTAAGCGAGGTAGTCATATTGCAAGAAAGACAAAAGACACCAAACATTTGGAGCATACTGAGGACATAGAAACTCAGAGCCAAGATAAATATGTTTCCATTAAGCCCGACCAAATTGATTTACTAATGAGTGATATTCTAAGTAAAATTAATATGGCGGTAGAGCCCCTGTTAAATAAAATAGGAGTTCTTCAGGAGGAAATAGTTAGGCTAAGGGGTGCGGTGGATAAACAGGCTGACAACTTAGAAAAGTCTTTGGCTGATATTAAAAAGACAACTTGCACAGCCACTGCCCTCATAAGAGACAAGGAGCAGCCTAAAGCTTCTACTAGTGTGTCCTCTAGCACTACCAGGAAAAACCCACCCAAAGTTCCACTGCAGCCAATATCAACATCGACTCAGGAGGCAGACAGATCATTAATACAATCTAGCACTGGAGTATCAAGCACATTGCCGGGTGCTATACTATCTGCCCCCGTGCAAGTGTTGGCACCAGCGGTGGGAGCCCCACCTAATATGACAAGGGGACCAAACGGGGTATCTACTAGGATACGCAGACGCCCAGTTGACCTTCCACCCGAATGTGTACCTTACGTTGTGGTGTTAACTAATGTCCCAACCCTTTCCCAGCCCTCAACTGATCATGAGACTGCTGATTCTTTGAGGAATAAAACCATTTCTTGGTTAAACCTACATTGTGGCTATCCAGTTGGCTATTCTGATCAAATCATCTCGGTTAGAAGAGTCAACTGGATAGGTAATACCAAAAAAGTCTGTGAGGGGGATTGCGTGATAATTAATTTCAAATACCCGCAACATGTCGCGACCGTCTTGCTTAGAGCGGCCGCAATTACACAGTCGGAGACAGAAGTAGTTGTTAGACCACTGGGTTACTTTTACAACCATCTAAGTAGGCAACCCCATGTCAACTGTAAAGAGAGGATACTGAGTAACGCTATCTATCCGTCTATTGCAAATAGACCAACGATGCCTAATCCTCCCTTTGGTCCACAAAATAGTTTATCCACCCCTTCGATGCATATGGGGAATCCTATGTTAGGGGGTAATGTTCCATCTTTAATGCATACCCCCAACTCATTTGTACCCCCTGGTCCATTTACGCATCCAATGTACAAGGGAAATTCTACGTTAGGAGGGAATGTTCCATCTTTAATGTATACCCCCAACCTGTTTGCACCATCGGGTAGTCCCCCTTTGTTCGATAATGGAATGGTATACCAGGTTCCAACCCAGAATAGGTTCCAGAGCCTGAGTTTTTTAGATCAGAACGATTGACATGAGATCGATTCACCAAGGGATGTAGGAAATAGTACCCTTAATGAAAATGTAATTTTGTCTATAGATATAACGGGCAATGATGTGCGTTTGAACTGTATGCTGTCGGGGGGTGACGTCTCAAATTTTATATCTAACATAGAGCCTTTTAATATAGAGAATAACATGTCCATATCTAGCGTTGAATTGCCAAATGTTAGCCAAGAGAGAGGGGAGTTATCTTGTTACATTGCTAGCTGGAATATTGCTGGAATTGCAGCCAAGGAGGTTGCATTAGGTTGGAAGGATTTTGTGCATTTATATACCATTCTGTGCCTACAGGAAACATGGTGCAAAGATTTTAAAGGCATTGATGGGTATGTATCCTATGAGCTACCAGCATTGCCCTCTACCCACGGTAGAGCTAAAGGTGGGTTGTTGGTGCTAATTTCAGTTAAACTACCCATCTCAGTGAAACAGTTTGTCAATGTGGGGGCGCATTCACAAATCTTATGGCTTACACAAGATGCCGGAAGAAATATCTTACTGATTAATTTCTATAACAATATTTTCGACAGCACCAGACATATTGCAATTAATGAATTAGAAGCGGCACTGAACAATTTCGTGAAGAATTTTAATGGTGTATTTGAATTTATTTTTGTGGGGGATTTTAACGTTTGTGTGTGCCCATTATCCGCCCAGAAGGTTTGCGGTGTGTATAACCGACTGGGGGAAGCTGATGTCCATTTTCCCCATCATACCTATGGGGAAACTTTGAACAATTTTCTGATTCAATATGATATGGAAATTATGGACAATGCTAAAAACGATATGGGCGAAAATATACCTACCTTTAAAGGAAGGGGCGCTAATACCAGTATTGATTTTATTTGTATGTCCTCTAGCATTGCTCCGCTGTGTCCAATGCCTAACGTGATCGATATTATGTTGAGCGATCATAATTGTTTGTCCACTGAATTAACCTTTTGGAAATATGATTATGTCTGTGAACAGGGTATCATTGCCAATATCGAACCTCATAGACAGAACGGATATAGATTGAGGTGGAAGGGGGAAAAAGCGGACATAACATCAGATTTTATTATTTCTAGTTGTCAGACTGAGATTGTGGCAATTTTAGAACAGGATGATATCACGCCCGACAGTATCGACCACTTTAATAAGATCAATTTAAAGATTAATAAGAAATTTTATAAAGAGGCAGGGATTAGGGCCAAGTGTAAAAGGGGCTGGTTCGACCATGCTTGCTCTATTGCCCGGAAAGATCTTAAAGAGGCTCTTGCAGCGAAACCTAGAGATAAGAGTTTGGTGGGTCAACTTAGACAAGGATATAATACGACCCTGAAAAATAGAAAAGCTGAATTACAGCAGGAAGCCTGGGATAATCTTACCCAAGCTGCGGACACGAATAATTGTACTTTGTTCTGGTCCACGGTGAATAGCCCATTCTTAAAAGACGACAAGGTTCCTGAACTCACATCTAATGTGAGTATGGAACAGTGGATCCAGCATTTTTCTAACATCTTTGACTCATATAACCAAATAGTCTCCCATGGAAAAGGCTGGCCCATCTTAGCCTTAGATATTACTATTGCAGAAACTATGGCTAGCATTAGAACTAGTAAAGGAGGCAAGGCCCAGGGGCCTGACGGCGTCCCCATAGACGTGTATAAAACTGCGCCAGAGATTTGGGGTCCATTGCTTACCAAAATCTTTAACACAGCTACTTGTTGTATAATACCGTCTACATGGGAAGAGTCAATAATCGTCCCCATTTACAAAAAAGGTGACCGTGGGGACGCTAAAAATTATCGACCTATATCCTTATTGGACTCATCGGTAAAAATTATGAGTAGGGTCCTTCTTGTAAGACTAGAGGAGTGGGCAGAAACCAATGATATTTTAAGTAACTGTCAGTTTGGCTTTAGGAAAGGCCGTGGTACCATTGAACAGTGCCTGAACTTAGAGCTACTGGTAGGGAAATATACCAAGGCAAAGAAAGGGTCTCTTTATTTATGTTTCGCTGACCTTAGTAGCGCTTTTGATTTGGTAGATCATACAATATTATGGGCCAAATTATTGGAAATGGGAGCACCTGAGGGTATTATATATTTCTTAGCCCGCCTATATGAAAAGCTCCGTACGAGTGTCCGTTATGGACCCAATGGGGAATGTACGACCAAGTTTGGGATTGGAAGAGGTATTAGACAGGGGTGCGTTTTAGCACCCCTACTCTTTACTCTCTTTATTAATGGGGTCGAATCCGCCCTGCAGGCAGTCGCCGCGGACGTCCCTAGAGTTAATAATCTTAATATACCTGTATTACTCTATGCGGACGACGCGGTGTTACTGTCCAGGACACCCTTGGGTCTCCAACGTTTGATGGACTGTTTCTCATCCTTTATTAAGAGTAGGAAACTGGTGATCAACAAGTCTAAGACTTATGTAATGGAGTGCAGATCGGGAAAAGCAAAAATTAAAGGTAATACCCATTATTTAATTGATGGAGAACCGGTTAAAAAAGTTGATCATTTTTGCTATTTGGGAATTACCTTCTCCAATAATGGAAGCTGGGCCACTGAACATAAAGTTGTCAGAACTAAGATGATTAGGAGCTCTAACGGGGTCTTTTTGTTCGCCAAGAAGCTGGGGAATAGACGTATTAAAGACATGTTAAAAATTTATCAAGCGAAATGTCTTTCTGCGGCCCTATATGGGGCAGGCATCTGGGGTGTTTCATCTGCTAAGAGCCTTCAGGTAGAGGAGAACCTCTTCCTGAAAAAGCTTTTGTGTTTACCTAAGGCTATCTCCAACTCCTTGGTTCATAAGGAAACAGGGATTCAAGCCCTAAGTGATTTGATTATGCTAAGGCCCCTATTACTCTGGCGCTCTATTTGGCTCAGTGATGGTACCTCCCTGAATAGAGCTATTATCTCGGACTGTCTTCTATTGGACCAGCACCTGAAGATTTCCTGGCTCAAATATGTTATTGATTGTTCACTAAAATTATTTGGGATTAATGCACTGATGGACCCTTATAGTCTTTCGGTCATCCCCAAATCTAATGTGAAATCAATCTTTTTAAATTACTGCAATGAAAGGCACACTCTAGAGGATTCTAAGTTAACCACTTGTGTACTGTACAATAGCATGAATGAATTTATTGGTTTTAGCCCATATTTGTCACATGTAACCAGAGGCTCGCACCAGTTTGTACTAACTAGAATGAGGATGGGTGTTGTGCATTTTCTGGTTGCGTGCCCTAACATTAAAAAGCGCCCTATTGGCCCATGTGTATGTGATAATAAAACAGAACAAAGTACCAAGCATTTTTTATTGACATGCGAATTGTACAGGGAGTTACGGAAATTCTACTTGAAGCCTTTGCTAAATAGATTTGGAGTGAGAAATATTGAGGATGCTATGAGTTTGCTTTTTAACCTGAATCATCCGGACATTTGCTTTTTTACTGCTTCTTTTGTGCTTAAAGCTATTAGCGCCAGGAAAAGTATGTGCTTTTAAATGTTTGTACACTCGTACATTTTACATATTTATTCTTTCCCCCTCTGGATATATTGAATTATGTGTTTCTTTTTATAGGTGTTATGTATTGTACAATGAATTGTTTATTAAGAGTTTTTCTTTAATGGAATATGTATGAATTGTCTGTATCTGTAACTATATGTGCTTTTATGGACATGTTTTTTAAATGCTCCGAATAAAGCTTTATGAAATGAAATGGGTAATGTTGTTGATTTTGTGAATTACCCAAATAGAGATGACATTGAATTTTTGAAAATCAAATTTGATGAAATTGAAGAAGTACAACAATTGAGTCGTTGTTCAGCTCGATTTTTGCTTGTAAAAGATTGATATGTCCGCCGAAAACAGTTTCCTGTTTGTTTGACATATGCGATGACTATTCATAAATCTCAAGGTTTAAGTGTAGATAGTGCTTTGGTGAATATTGGAAGTACTGTGTTTAAAGAGGGTATGACATATGTTGCTTTATCTCGAGTCAGAACTTTATCTGGATTTGCAGATGTAAATTGTGTAAAAGAGTAAAATAGGTTAAGAAGAGAACATGTTCCCAATTTACCTCAATATCCAGCGTGTGGTAAGACGAAAAAGAAGATATGAAAAAATTTTAGCGAGGTTGCAGAGAAAAGAAAAAAACTAGGTGAAACAGTGATAGTAAGCAAAAAGAAAAAGGATTCTATTGAAGAGGTTGTTGGTTTTCAGTTTGAAAATAGTTCTGGTTCCAACTGCTATGCTAATGTAGTGGTTAATGTTGTTTTTTTTCTTGAAACTTTACTACTAGAAATTGTTGAAAATCGGGACAAAACATTTTGTTGTTTGTTGAATTCTGTGTTTGAGAAATGTAATACTGATAAAACTAAAATAGAAAGTGTTTCTGATATTTGAAATGTTTTAGACATATGTTCTGGTTTAAATCAATTTTCACAGAATATTCAGCAAGATTGTCAGGAATTTCTAATGTATATGCTTGGTGTATTGCAAGATGAAGGTATAGATATTGAAAATCTTTTTGGCCTTTCTTCAAGTAGTACTGAAATAGACACTGAAAGATTTATATATTTGACTTTACCAGACTGCAAATCAGTGTCTTTTAATAATCTAGTTAGAAAAGCAAATCAAAACATGGACGTCGATTACGATGGCGGACGGAAACTGGTCCTACCGCCATGGTCGCGGCAAATATACTCCAGAGCGCACCGCGGATAAACCGCGGGTGCGATTATGATATTTCTGTCATCACACACCGACCGCGGCGGACGGATCACATCAAAGACTGCCGCACGTGGACGGAACCACAGAAACACCATCTGCCGCGGACGCAATGACCGCGGAAACAGGCCCAACCGCCGCCAGACTTGTTGAGGGTTCGGGCGCACGATTAGGATAACCCCGCCATCCCAACGGAACTCACCACCGTCCTCGACCGCCGCGGAAAAAAAGCATTGACAAACGGAGCATGACTGCGGAAGGACCAAACAAACATCACCCCTGCCGTCAAACCGATTCAAAAATGGCAGACGGAAGTAAATAGAAAACCCAAAAAACAGGACACACACTCACCTGGAACACCCACCCCCAACAACTACACGCCCCAATGACCCCCCCAGCACAAACAAGAGCACCCAAGTCACCACACCCACAGAACACCTGACTGCTAAAAACCATTGGGACACAAGCACCACACAGAGTATGAAAGGAATCCCTCCCATAACCACAATCCTTTGCAACACAGCCCAGCTGGAAGTAAGAGGCAGAACATCACACACAACAGACACACACAAACACACATACAACCTGCACACCAACACACCCACCACACAAACCCTCACAACACCATCCCTACATACCACACACCTGCACACCCCACACCACCAACACCTTGCACATCACACACCATGGCACCCAAGAAAAACCCCAAGTTCACAGAGAGTGAGTTAAAGGTCATGGTGGAAGAAATCATCCGTGTGGAACCACATTTGTTTGGTACCCTAGTGCAGCAGACCACCGTGGCAACTAAAACCACTATGTGTGACAGGATAGTGACCAGAGTCAATGCTTCAGGGACCGTGCCATGCACCAAACACGACATCCAGAGGAGGTGGCACGACCTCAAGGCAAGGGTGAAAGGCATCAGGTCCAAGAACCACCTGCGGGCACACAACACTGGCGGTGGCGGTCCCGCGGAGCAGATACCATACGCCGAATGGGAGGAGAAGGTGCTAGGCATACTGCACCCTGAGAGTCTTGAAGGAATAGAAGAGGGGGTTGAGGCTGGTAAGTACAAACCAATGACCACCATCACACTGTCATGTTCTGCCTTGCACAAGTGCTAAGACACATCTCCCAGGCTCCAATCCATGCATGTGGACCACAGAGTCACCCAAATGTGAAGGCCAGGGCTCAAATGCACCCACCATGATCAACCATAAATGTAGCCTCCTATGTTCCCAGGCTTGCATGTGGTCAAGCAGCTAACACTGCAACTCTCAAAAGGCCCCCATGTCTACAGGGAGGGTGAGGGTGCGTGTGGGGGTGGGTCCAGCACTACAACTCCCAACAGGCCCCCATGTCTACAGGGAGGGTGAGGGTGGGTGTGGGGGTGGGTCCAGCACTACAACTCCCAACAGGCCCCCATGTCTACAGGGAGGGTGAGGGTGGGTGTGGGGGTGGGCCCAGCACTACAACACCCAACAGGCCCCCATGTCTACAGGGAGGGTGGGTGTGGGGGTGGGTCCAGCACTACAACTCCCAACAGGCCCCCATGTCTACAGGGAGGGTGGGTGTGGGGGTGGGTCCAGCACTACAACTCCCAACAGGCCCCCATGTCTACAGGGAGGGTGGGTGTGGGGGTGGGTCCTGCACTACAACTCCCAACAGGCCCCTATGTCTACAGGGAGGGTGGGTGTGGGGGTGGGTCCAGCACTACAACTCCCAACAGGCCCCCATGTCTACAGGGAGGGTGAGGGTAGGTGTCGGGGTGGGTCCAGCACTACAACTCCCAACAGGCCCCCATGTCTACAGGGAGGGTGAGGGTGGTGTGGGGGTGGGTCTAGCACTATAACTCCCAACAGGCCCCCATGTCTACAGGGAGGGTGAGGGTGGGTGTGGGGGTGGGTCCAGCGCTACAACTCCCAACAGGCTCCCATGTCTACAGGGAGGGTGGGTGTAGGGGTGGGGGTGGGTCCAGCACTACAACTCCCAACAGGCCCCCATGTCTACAGAGAGGGTGGGTGTGGGGGTGGGTCCAGCACTACAACTCCCAACAGGCACCCATGTCTACAGGGATTGTGAGGGTGGGTGTGGGGGTGGGTCCAGCACTACAACTCCCAACAGGCCCCCATGTCTACAGGGAGGGTGGGCGTGGGGGTGGGTCCAGCACTACAACCCCCCAACAAGCCCCCATGTCTACAGGGAGGGTGAGGGTGGGTGTGGGGGTGGGTCCAGCACCCCAACTCCCAACAGGCCCCCATGTCTACAGGAAGGGTGAGGGTGGGTGTGGGGGTGGGTCCAGCACTACAACTCCCAACAGGCCCCCATGTCTACAGGGAGGGTGGGTTTGGGTGTGGGGGTGGGTCCAGCACTACAACTCCCAACAGGCCCCCATGTCTACAGGGAGGGTGGGTGTGGGGGTGGGTCCAGCACTACAACTCCCAACATGCCCCCATGTCTACAGGGAGGGTGAGGGTGGTAGTGGGGGTGGGTCCAGCACTACAACTCCCAACAGGCCCCCATGTCTACATGGAGGGTTGTTGTGAGGTGGGTCCAGCACTACAACTCCCAACAGGCCCCCATGTCTACAGGGAGGGTGGGTGTGGGGGTAGGTCCAGCACTACAACTCCCAACAGGCCCCAATGTCTACAGGGAGGGTGGGTGTGGGGGTGGGTCCAGCACTACAACTCCCAACAGGCCCCCATGTCTACAGGGAGGGTGGGTGTGGGGGTGGGTCCAGCACTACAACTCCCAACAGGCCACCATGTCTACAGGGAGGGTGAGGGTGGGTGTGGGGGTGGGTCCAGCACTACAACTCCCAACAGGCCCCCATGTCTACAGGGAGGGTGGGTGTGGGGATGGGTCCAGCACTACAACTCCCAACAGGCCCCCCATGTCCCATCCCAGAGCAAGATGGAGTCTGCCTACCATGTGCTGACCACTGCATCTCCCTCTTCAAACTTAGATGTAGGTAGCCATCTTCACAGGGCACCATCCAATAGCAGGACAGGACCACACATATCCAAGTATTGTCTCCCCACCTTCACATCAACATAATGCCCAGTACTGTGTACCACACCCATTTCATGACACCAACAACCATGTCCTGATTCACTAGAAAATTGAATTTTAACAACAACAAACCTGTCATGTCCACAGCATTGATTCTTAAATTCTTGTCCCTCAGGTGACCGAGACTTGACAGGGGAAACAAGCAACCGCCAGCACCAGTCGCCCCCCTCATAGCCTGGACTCTCAGGTGATGATCCCATGGACACCTCGGGTGCGGAGGACGATGCTGGTCCAACTACACTCCCCAGGCTATCAGGCTCCCAGGACATCCCTGCCTCCACCACCTCGGCCAGTGCAACAACAGCAACTTCTGCCATTGTGACCTGTCCAGCTACCACCACCACCACCACTCCTGCCAGTGCCATCCTGCCTCACCCATCGGAGGATGATGGACCATCAACATCACAGGCTAACAGGGAGAGTGGACGGGGGAGGACACAGGTGAGGCCACAGCTCACGAACACGAGGGCAGGTGCAAGGCTAGGTCGGGGACAAGACCCACACAATCCTGGGACCGAGACCCTGGATACCATTGCAAGAGTACAAGCGTCTTACGAGCGGTCGCAGGCACAGGCGGATCGGGCGCGCCAAGACTCACATGACACCTGCCAGCTGTTGCGGTCCATGGACAACCGTATGGGCAAAATGGTGGACCTCATGGGGCAGCAAACAACTCTTTGGAGGGAGTGGTTATCCCGCGCCACACAACCTCCCCCTCCCCCAAGTGGCCAGTGGGACACGACACCACCACCGCCAACATCACCTGACGCCACTGACAGGGAGATGTCCCCCGAACAACATGCCCCACAGCTGGCTCCACTCAGGCTCCAAGACGGAGGGGCTGTCCGAGGCTGGATTCTGGACAGAGCAGTGGCAAAGCACCAGACACCCGCATGAAGAGGGGCCGGCACTGACTACACCCTTCCTTAATCCTGGCATTGACTCTGTGAACTATCTTGCCCCACATTGCCAAGCATTGGCACACGTCTGTTGGACTAGGTGTACATCACACAATGTGGTGTCCCCACGGTGGTGTCATCTGACATGACCTTCAACTCACACTTCCCCTCCACCACACATTTGTAAATATCCACTAACACAAATCCACACCCTGTAAATAAAACTCACGGAAACACTCAAGGCTGTGTGATCTCCATGTTTAAACACGGGTTTGTCTTAGGTATTGTCATCAGCAGGTGCAGGGAACAATGTTGTTTGGAATCATGGCTCTGTATGAGTGACCTAGGGACAATCAGAGAACAACAAGCGCCGGTCAGGAAACTGAATCACACCCATCACACAACAACGTACGGCAACATCCTACAAACCACAATCATCACAAAGTAAGTGGATCACAGGACACACATCAGGAAGCATTGCTCGTACACCATGTCCCACACACATGTGCAAACAGAACATAACAGAACAGGCAGCATTCACACACCACATCCACCCATCACCAGCAGACATACACCACGCATTGAACAGCAGCAGAAGAGGTAGTTACTCACAATCAAGGAAAGTACCGATCAATGAGCTGACGCCTCTGGTCCACACCTTCTTCCTCCCCACTATCCTCATCACTGGACATGGTTGCGATGGGAGGCGGAGCAACCTGTTGGTCAGCAGGGTCCATGATCAGTTCAATATCCTTGCACAAGGCCAGGTTGTGGAGCATGCAGCAGGCAACCACGATTTTGCATACTTTGCCGGGTGAGTATGGCAGGGCCCCTCCGGTTTTATCTAGGCAGCAAAACTTGGACTTCAGCAGTCCAAAAGTACATTCTACCACCCTACGTGTCTTCTCATGGGCCTCATTATGGTGCATTTCACCTGGGATAGTAGGATTCCGTAGGGGCTTAGTAGCCACGGGCGGTTTGGGTATGCAGAGTCACAAGGTGGGGGGATGACAGACACATACATCATTACCAGGACTGGTGTGAACTGCATGGCACACATACAACACAGTAGTCATCACAGCACACTCACCTACAAGCCACGCACGTTCTTAACGCAGATTGGCCATCAGTTGGGGGACAATGCTGCTCCGCAGGATGTGTGAGTCATGTGCGGACCCGGGAAATCTGGCACACACATGTGAGATGATGTTGTCAGCCAGGCACCCCACTTGCACATTGATAGAATGGTAGTGCTTCCGATTGCGATAGATGGGGTCACGTGCCTGGGGTGAAACCAGACCAATATGTGTGCCATCGATGGAACCCACTACGTGTGGAATCTTGCCCAGGGCATAGAAGTCCCCTTTCACTGCAGCCAACTCTGCCGGACGTGGGAAATGGATGTAATCATCCTTGTAAAGCATCATGGCTTCCAGCACATCCCGCAGTACCATGCTGAACATGGATTGGGACATTCCCCCAGCATGACCAACTGTGTACTAGAATGTGCCTGTCGCAAAGAAGTGAAGTGCCGCCATCACCTTTGCTGTGGGTGTAATTGCTCCAGGATATGGCCTGCGTGCCTGCAGATGAGGTGCCAATTTAGCTACAAGGTCCTGCAATGTCGGTCGATCAAGCCAGAATTTGCGGATCACCTCCTCTTCAACCATGTCCTCCAGCACAGTGTATGGTTGATGGACATTTGGAGCCCTCCTGTGTGGGAGTAGATGGTAGCAGATGTCAATTGTCCAACACCGCACAGCTGTGCCACACTATCACATCTTGACCAACACAGTACAAATAATACATGTTGCAGACACTGATTGTATGTGTGACGTGACAGAAATATAAGGCACTACAAATAACTACACACGCACTGTTCACCCACAAACAACATCCTGTGTGCAAACTTGTCCAATGCTACCTGCACACATGTTGAAAGAACAGCCAACATCACATGACTGAGGGCCCATGTGTGGACAAGCATCCCCACAGACACACATAGATGTGCACTCACAACACGAACATGGAACACACCCTCCTTGTCTTCATGCACCCATGACCCCACCAACATTGCTGTGCATCCTCACATGACAGGCATGGACATACAACAGACGACACACAGAAGCATACACAGAAAGCATGTATATCCCCATCATTGCTACTTGCACACACAAAACACACACTCACGACTGCTTCAAAATGTTGGTACACAGCCTTAATGGACTGTGTAGATGTGTACAATTACAAACGTGTGACCTCAAAAACAATATGTCACCACATTGCCATGCACATCTAACGCAACTTGGGCTCACAACACTGTGCTTTGTAAAGCACTGTCAAGGTCATTATCATGATCACACATGCAACAAATGGACATTAATGTGACACGTGGACAGGGGCGATTTACATGACATAACGAGTATTGTCGTTTTCCGGACATGGCCTGACACACATGTACACCTACAATCATTACATGTGTGCGGAGAAATGCAGTGTGTATACACACGGCATCCGGGTACGCCTTCTGCCATCACAGAACATGATCCTTGATACTGCAATTCTGCGTACCATTGTCAGCATGGTCATGGTCCATCACGGTCACACACTGCCAACCGCATTTGTGCGCTACCGCGATGGTGCATCATTTGAAATTCATCACTCACTGGCGTCGCAATGGCGGAGCACGCATTCCGCGGGGGTGGGGCAGGCTAACACATACATTTGAATGTGCAAGTGGAAATGGCAGTTGGTACCCCCCCCTTTCAGTCACATTGCAGCACCCACCGCCGACCGCCGGGAACGGGCGGTCACCCACCGCCGTGTGCGGTGGTCACCCACCGCTGGGTGCGGGTGGTCACCCACCGCCGGGTGCGGGCGGTGGGTGACCGCCCTGTGTAATGATGTTACCCTGGCATGGATGTCCATGGCCGGTCACCCACCGCTGGGTGCGGGCGGTCACCCACCACCGGGTGCGGGCGGTGGGTGACAGTGCTGTGTAATGATGTTACCCTGGCATGGATGTCCATGGTCGGTCACCCACTGTCAGGTGCGGGCGGTCACCCACCGCCGAGTGCGGGCGCTGGGTGACCGCCCTGTGTAATGATGTTACCCTGGCATGGATGTCCATGGCTGGTCACCCACCGCCGGGGGCGGGCGGTCACCCACTGCCGGGTGCGGGCGGTAGGTGACCGCCCTGTGTAATGATGTTACCCTGGCATGGATGACCATGGCTGGTCACCCACCGCCGGGGGTGGGCGGTCACCCACTGCCGGGTGCGGGTGGTGGGTGACCGCCCTGTGTAATGATGTTACCCTGGCATGGATGTCCATGGCCGGTCACCCACCGCCGGGTGCGGGCGGTCACCCACCGCTGGGTGCGGGCAGTGGGTGATCACCCTGTGTAATGATGTTACCCTGGTATGGATGTCCATGGCCGGTCACCCACCGCCGTGTGCGGTCAGTCACCCACCGCCAGGTGCGGGCGCTGGGTGACCGCCCTGTATAATGATATTACCCTGGCATGGATGTCCATGGCCGGTCACCCACCGCCGGGTGCGGGTGGTCACCCACCGCCGGGTGCGGGCGATGGGTGACCGCCCTGTGTAATGATGTTACCCTGGCATGGATGTCCATGGCCGGTCACCCACCGCCGGGTGCGGGCGGTCACCCACCGCCGGGTGCGGGCGATGGGTGACCGCCTTGTGTAATGATGTTACCCTGGCATGGATGTCCATGGCCGGTCACCCACCACCGGGTGTGGGCGGTGAGTGACCGCCCGCACACGGCAGTGGGTGACCGATCGCTCCCGGCGGTCTGCGGTGGGTGCTGCATTGTGACTGAAAGGGGGGGTACCAACTGCCATTTACACTTGCACATTCAAATGTATGTGGTAGCCTGCCCCGCCCCCGCGGAATGCGTGCTCCGCCATTGTGACGCCAGTGAGTGATGAATTTCAAATGATGCACCATCGTGGTAGCGCGCACATGCGGTTGGCGGTGTGTGACCATGATGGTCCTTGCACATGTAGCCAATGGAAACAGGTAATGCGGGACGCGTAAGCGATTTCAAAAATAGCGGAAGCCGTGCACTGCCACAGCAGGGCCAGTCATTGGTTCATTTTGAATGAGGCAGCCCGGGAACACCAATTGCTGCAGACGTGTGCCACTGATATCAGCTCAGGGCCCTATAAATGTGTGAATTTGAGCAGCACACATCCACTGCTTCCAGCCACTGCTGCCTGCACCCATCACCTATACCTGCTGCTGCTGAGCACTCCGCCAACTGCTGCCTGCACCCATCACCTCTACCTGCTGCTGCTGAGCACTCCACCAACTGCTGCCTGCACCCATCACCTCTACCTGCTGCTGCTGAGCACTCCACCAACTGGTGCCTGCACCCATCACCTCTACCTGCTGCTGCTGAGCACTCCATCAAGTGCTGCTGTTGTGTCATGGTCCTGGACCTTGCCATGACGAGAGTTGGAGAGGTCCGGTCTCGTCCCTTCACAACAGCGGAGCTGGAGGTCCTTGTGGACGGTGTGCTCCGCCACTATGAACTGCTCTACGGTGCCCCCGGACAGGTGGTAAGTGCAGTGGGGGACATGTTGGTGTGCATAAGGTGGTCACTGACTCCTGGCCCCTGCAATCTTGGTGGTGTGCTGTGGGACTTCACACATGTTGTACTGTGCATGGCTGCCGAAAGATACGTGTAGCTACTATCTGTGTGAATGGTCAACTGTCCACTGACTTGCCCCCTCTTGTCTCCCATCATGGTAGGTCAAGCTGCACCTTCGCAAGGCCGTGTGGAGGACCATAGCATGTGATGTACGGGCAGTGGGGGTGTACAATAGGCGACACACACACTGCCACAAGCGGTGGGACGACATCTCCAGGCTCAGCAAGAATGTGGCGGAGATGACACTGGGGCTGATTCCAAGATCATCTCGGCTTGCACGACATACCATGACCCCTCTAATGCTCCGTATCATAGCTGTGACACATCCTGACCTGTCCGCCTGGTTGAGAGGGAAGCAGCAGCAAACTAGCGGTGAGCACACTGAATGGGTTTGTGACTTGGGAGTGCATGCATGTATTGCTGCTCGAACACAGTAGTGACATCCGTGGTGTATCTGTTGTGCTGCAATTGCATGTTGGTGCCATTAGCGGAGTGAGCGTTGGCATCCATGTCAGCCAGGTGGACATACCAGTTGCATTGTAGTGCAGGGTCCACGGACATGCCATTGAGGTCTGGGGTCCCATGGCATCACATGTGTGGCATCTGCATGCACTTGCCCTGTTTGTTTGATGTACATGTTTCACAGGCACACCGGTTCTTTGCCATGAGGATGTCTGGTAGGAGTGGTTTGTGTGCAGGATGGGTGCTACATGTTGGTCAGCAGTCAAGGAAGTTTGGATTTTTGAATTTGCAGTACGTGAGTGTGGCACTTAGGTATACCTCTTTTCTCTCTTTTCCAGCTTTGGACGAGGGCACTGACCCACAAACGACGGAGCTTAGTGGTGACAATGCATCCGGATCATAGATCACACACACGCAGATTGAGACTGAAGAGAGTAGCCCAGGAGAGGGCGACAGAACTATCCCTGAGGACTCACATGTGGAGAGCCCATCCTACTCATCTTCAGACAGTGGTGGTGAGTCTGCACTGTTGGTGGAGACAAAGAGTGTACAATCTACACCTTCAGTAGGTACACAGCACACTGGGCCCACACTGCCACCAACTGCAAAAAGTACTGCTTGTGCTCGCCAGAGTAGGGGGAGCAGAGTGGCCTTCGGTGCAGGCACCGCTGCTCCTGCTGTTTGACACAAACTGCCCTTAGTGCTGAGGCGGTTGATCTGCTGCGACAGCTGTGTGTAGGGCAGACAAACATGATTAATGCATTCCTGGACCACAATAGGAAGTTGGGTCAGGTGGTGGCATTCATGGAGGGGATGCATGGCGATGTTGCAGGTCTCCACAGAACAGTACAGTCATTATCCAACACAGTGTCTGCAGCCATTCAACAGTCGCATGGACAAGGTTCGACTTCAGTTCCCCCATCCACACCACTTAATGTCTCTGGGGAGAGTGACATTTCAGAACAGGCCTCATTTTCAGGGTATTGCACTATAAGCAGGCACAGGCAGCAAGGCAGGGCACGGAGGCCACAGACACCATCCCCTGGAACAGGGAAATATTTCACAGAACATGACACCAGCTACCCTGGAGTTGACACACAGGATCCTCAAGGGGTGTTGGGGACAGGGATTCACATGGCACACAGGCATCCCCCTCAAAAAGTACTCCCAAGGCAAGGGCACCTCCCAAGGACAGGGATACTCCCAAGGACAGGGCACCTCCCAAGGACAAGGACACTCCCAAGGACAGGGCACCTCCCAAGGACAGGGCACCTCCCAAGGACAGGGCACCTCCCAAGGACAGGGCACCTCCCAAGGACAGGGCACCTCCCAAGGACAGGGACACTCCCAAGAACAGGGCACCTCCCAAGCACAGGGACACTCCCAAGAACAGGGACACTCCCAAGGACAGGGCACCTCCCAAGGACAGGGACACTCCCAAGGACAGGGACACTCCCAAGGACAGGGCACTTCCCAAGGACGGGGACACCACAAAGGACAAGGACACTACAAAGGACAAGCCAACTCCCAGGGACAGAGCACCGCCCACGGATAAGGCACATTCCAGAGACAGAACACCTCCTACGGCCAAAGCATCTCCCACGACCAAGGCACCTCCCAGGGAGCATGCACCTCCCAGGGCCAAGGGTTATCCCATGGACACGCCCCCACCAAGGACAGGCACACATCACCCCTGCGTCCCCTGAAGCTGGTGTTGGTGAAGGAACATAAACCTCATGTGTCAGCGGTGGAGTCCCCCATACATCTACTCCCATCCACACCCCGCTGAAGCAGAGGAAGGAGAACACTGTTGTTCCATCCCCCATTACACATGATACAGAGGGCAGAAAGGTAGGACCACAGCAAATGTCAAGCAGGGTCCAGCACGTCCCCAGAGACCAGACCCCCACCAGCACATGATCCACCTTTGATGGGTGATGTTTCTGATGAGCCCGCACCACTTACCAGTCCAGTCATTTCCAGGGTGCCCTTACATATCCCAAAGAAACGGAAACACACACGGGTGACACCTGACCACCCCTATGTCGCTCCAGTACAGCTGTCCCCAGCTCACAGAGCCACCCTGCCTCCTGGGCCATACAACCCTGTGGATCATCATTTAAGTGGTCCTAGTGGGTCAGCTGCAGTTCACTCTCATGGGCCAGATAGTGGGACTGTGGCAGTTGTGCCCTCTCCTATTTCAGGTACTGCCACTGTGTGTGTCCGCCACTCTCATGTCTCAGATGCTGGCATGGTTTTTGTTGGTCACTGTACAGGGACATGTCCTGGCAGTGTGTCTGGGTCTATGGCTCATGTGTCAGTCACTAGATGTGTGGCTGTGTCTCACACTCCTGTATCTGGTGCTGCCAGTGTGTCTGGGTCTATGGCTCATGTGTCAGTCACTAGATCTGTGGCTGTGTCTCACACTCCTGTATCTGGTGCTGCCAGTGTGTCTGGGCCTATGGCTCATGTGTCATTATCATCATCATCATCATTTTATTGTGTGATTAATTAAAATCTTTACAATATTTGTAAGAAATAAAAACAACAAATACAAAAGGTTAGTATAAGTGAAGAAAAATCAGAATACTCTGTCTCCGAAAATGTCCGCTCTGTGGTCATGTGTCTTGGATTAAAACTTACTGATTCTGTCCATATCAAGTCTTTCACTGGATGACCTTTGTCTCCCAGTGATCAGTCCCTGATCTACTTTTCCTTCAGGGCGGCAGATGCCATTATCTATTCCGTGTCTTGTAACAGCTTAATTACCTTCGCCATAAATTTGACTCCCCGGCATGAAAGAATAGGTGAAGCACCACTCAGCCAGCATATCACCGCCTGCCTGCAGGTACGGATTTTCAATGTGTTGAAAATTGCCCGTAGATATCTTCTTCTTAAAGCCTGCAATGCTGGGCATACACATAGCAAGTGTGTCACTGTTTCCTCCTTGTATCCGCATAATCTGCAGTTAGTGCTTTCGAAATGTTGGTTCCAAGAAGGCCTTAGATCTTTTGAGTGGTGCATGCCAAGACGATACGCTATCAAAGATTTATTTAGATGTTGGCAGTAGTGTAAGGCTAGATAGACTTGTGGTTTTTGGTGATGTATGAGTTGACTACTGATTGATTGATTGATTGCTTTATTTCGATATGCATATATCATAAAAGCAGTACAAAAGATAAAAACAGCATGTCGAAAAAAAGTATGACTGTACATTTGGTAAAAGAATAAAACACATTAGATCAGCATAAATTAATAAAAAAAAAGGATTAAATTGATATGGACAGTCTTCTATGTCTAATCAACCAAGCCCATTTTAAAAACTTAGCAACAGCACAAACAATGGGAGGGGCTGTGTTGGTTAAAAGAATCCGGAGGGCAACAAAGTGCTGGCGGGTACCCAATTCTCTGCAGATAGGACCAAGCCAACGTGATCTGGGGCGACCATAGTCAGGGCATTCGAAAAGAAAGTGTGGCACCGTCTCTGGTTTATCGGGACAAAGAGCACAGAAGCGTGATGAGGGCTGGGGTTTATTCCACCTGGAGCAAAAGTCGGCCAAGGGTAGGGTTCCTAACCGGAATTTGATATACAAGGACCGATCCATGGCAATTGTTATTATGTCCATGTACGGCTCGTAGGTGACAACATCTTTTAACAACAGGAAAGCTGCGGTGGTTTTGCAGTGCTGCTGGCTACTAATGCGCTTCACACAAACCCACTCCCCAAAAAGTTTTTTTAAGGTCTCCTTCGGGGGAGCGGAGTGGCTATGCCAGCAGGAATCCAGGCCTAAGTCCCCTAAAAGATGTTTAATGTCCTTCAGCCATTTAATGCCATGCCAACCGTCGGAGTGCATCACCTCAGCTAGACCATTGGCATAAGATTTTAGCTCAGGAACCCTCCACAGACGAGCCCAGAGCAAGAGGGGTCGAAGACGGGCCTGATCCCTTATAGCTTTGCAGCCAGTATCCATGAGCACTGGGATAGTCGGGCTACTCGATGGGATGGCAAGGAGATCTTTGATGAATTTGTTTTCGGCCTTGCTCAGTAAGTCCACTTTGCCCAGGCCCCACAGTTCGGCTCCATAGAGTGACGCAGGGACCGCACGTGCTTTATATATGTCTAGTAGAGGGGCAACACAGTGTTTTGTTGAGTTGTTGAACTCCTTAAGGAGGGCCCCCCCCACCCTTTTATGGGCCATTGTCATTTTATTGATGTGGGCGGTCCAGCTCATCGCGTCGTTAAGTCGAATTCCCAAGTAATCGAATTCTGCCACTCTTTCAAGGGGTATGGAGTTCAGAATGGGAGGGCGGCCAAGTTTGCGTGGTGGGTGCATAACTAGGTACTTGGTTTTTTCCACGTTGATGACAAGTCCCTTGGTGGTGCAAAAGTCCTGAAAGCGGTTCAGAAGTGTCTGGAGACCTTGGGGGGTTTTAGAGATGAGGAGGGTGTCGTCGGCGAACAGCAAAGTTGGAATTTTTACGCCTCCCAGAGTGGGAGCGTCTGCTGGTTCGCCGAGTAGATGATCTACCACTCCATTAATATAGAGGGAGAATAGGGTGGGGGCCAGGACACAACCCTGCCTTACTCCCCTCTCGACCCTGATCTTATCGGTCTTTTCCCCGTTCAGCCCCCATCTGACCTGGGCATAGGTGTTGGTGTGCAGTTTAATAAGGAGGTTTAGTATATACGGGGGCATCCCTAATCCGTGAAGCACCCTCCAAAGTTCCTCCCTAGGTACCAGGTCACTTTAGGTCAATAAAGGCCAAAGTAAAGACTGCCTTTGCCCAGTTCCACCACCTTCCAGTATAGTAGCAGGAGCCTAAAGACCTGTTCGATAGTTCCTGTACCTGAACGGAACCCAGCTTGCATATCGGACAGGATGTGGTTATCGTCCACCCATTGGGAGATCCTCCCCAAAATGGCTTTCCCCGCCAGTTTCTGGCTCGAGTCTATTAGGCTTATAGGCCTGTAATTCCCAGGTAGATCCCGGCTGCCCTTTTTGTAGATGGGGACCACCTCCGCACCTCTCCAGGAATCTGGCACCGGGCCTCCCTCAACGATTGCATTGAGGAGTGCAGAGATTAGTACCCCCCATTCTTCCGGATAAGCTCGGAGGATATCGCCTGGTAGGCCATCCGGACCAGCTGCTTTTAATGGTACCAAGGTTTTGATCTGCTTTGTAACGTCCAAAACAGAAAAAAGTTCCAGGTCTTGAACTAGGGTAAAGGGCGGGAGGTTAAAAGGGTCGTTTAGTGGGCCTTCAGCGGCAGAATAAAGTTTTTGGAAGTGGGAGAACCATGTCTGGGCATTGATGGTACAGGTCCTCAGGGTGTCATCGGGACGGTTCCTATTGCCCACCAGGTCCCAAAAACCTTTGGCGTCTTTCCCACGACTGGCAGCCAGGAGGTCCTGCCAGAAATTATCCTCCCACTCCATCCTAGCGTTTTTTTGGCAGAGTGCATAGTGTCTCCTGGCCTCCCTAGTCCTGGACGGTAGTTTGGACTTGACTGCTTCAATGAGAAGTGACTTCGCCTCCCTGCACTTCTGATTGTACCAGCCCTGTCTAGCTCGTGAGCTTGGTTTCCTTTTGTTCGTATTAGCTGGAACTACAAAGAGGTCACTAATAGCCTGGGTTATGGTACAAAACCTTGGGGCCACCTCCATCAACCCATCCTCTTGGGGGTCAAGATTGACTAGGGCTGAGGCAAGAAGCTGCCTAATGGCAGAAGTTTTCTCCTCTGAAAGTGCCAACTTCGCCCACTTTAGCCTTCGTCCACAGTTGGCGACTACTGACAGGTCCGGGGCGGGGTTACGAGAAGTTCTACTCGCAGTGCTAGTTAGCCACCTGTGGGACAAGGTGAGGGAGAGGAGATTGTGATCACTCTCAACAGATGGTATAATCACCATGTCCTCTACCGTGCTCCACAGGTGTATGTCAAGGAGAAAGTAATCAATCCGTGACGTATGCCCTGGCCTATTGTAGGTATGGGCCCCTACTTTGTCGGACCTGGTCCTGCCATTGGCAGCCCTCAGACCAAACTCCATAGCTAATGAGTTGATCTGGAGGGCCACTTCTGTCCACTTTTTGATGGGACTGAGTTCAAGGGACGGAATCCCCCACCTACTGTCATGTTCCTCTTGATCAGTTAGAATTTCAAGGTCCAGGGGCTCAAAGGTACAATTGAAATTGCCCGCCACCAAGGTACAAGACCTATGAGGAGACGAGCGAAGCTGGGCTTCTAGACAGGCTATTACTGGGGATTCTCTACCCCCCTTTGTGCCTCGGGCGTAAATATTAAAAATATTTAGGATGACTCGGCCCTGGGAATTTCTCAGCAATATATTGAGGAGATCCGGGCATTTAGTATCCCGCTCCACCACCCTGCAGTTGAGTTCTGAAGCCACCCAAATTAATAGGCCACCCGAAGGGCGGCCCCTACCAGTTGCACTATGAACTGCTGGCAAAAAGTGGGTGGAATATCCTGCCTTGTGCAGGGGCACCCCACTCCAGGTTTCCTGGAACAGGCATATGGAGTATTGCTCCACTAGCGCGTTCCAGTCCGGCAGCGCTAGCTTCCTCTCGAGGCCCGCCACATTCCAGCTGAAAACCCTAATCGGGGGGTCCGTCACAGCCGTAATGCTACAGTCCTCGACAGGGTGCGGTATGTCCACAACACCCACACCAGGGAGGCTAACCAGAAGGTCAAAAGATGCACCGGTCTCCCCTTGCTCTTTTACAAAATCGGCAGTAGCCTGACTTTGCGATGTAATCGAGGGGCTACGGGTTTTAAGGAGGGGTGTAGGCTCGACAGCAGGACTCAAAACCACAAGGGCCTCCCCGGGAACGTCACAGAGTCAGCAACCCCCGGAACCCCAATTCTGTATCACTGGAGCTGGATATAGCTGCTGTGAGAAAACTCCCGGGGAAGAGTGACCGTGGACGATATTTTCTACGAGAAATTGGCCCCCAGGACTGCTATTATAGGGGGGTTGTCCAAGGTGGATGGTAGAAGTGGTCGTGATAGACCGTGGGTAGAAGAATGTTAAGTCGACTGCATCGATACCCGTTCCAGCCGTGGTTCGCCCTTGAGAGCATATCAAATGGGCGACTCTTGCGTCTTGGAAATTAACCACCACACAATCCCCTTCAAGAGATTTTTTCCCGTGTCCAATCCATCCCACCCTACGTACGCCAAGAATTATGCCATCCACTCCCGGAGGGAGGGGCCTGTTGATTTTAAGCCAATGGATGACCTTATTCTTAAGCGCCTGGTGGTTTTCCTGCTGGGTACTTCTAATAGGGGGGACTTTGGTGAGGACGACAACAAACGGGTGGCATTCAGGGGGGAGGTTAACTGGGGGACACTTTCGTGTGGGTTTCTGAAAAAAAGCCAATGGAGAAGGGTTTTTGGGCGGAAGAGTGGTGGGTGTAGCCTTAAGGGTTGTCGCAGTGCCGCCAGTTTTGGCGTGTAAAGCGGCCCCCGGTTGTAAAGTTGGACCCGTCCCTCCCTTCTGGTGTTTCCTTTGGCCTTGGTTAGGCACAGGGGTTGTTACAACTGGGGGAGGGATAGCATGCACTTGGGCAGCATGAGTGGAGACATTCGGCCTTGTCTGCCTCGGGCCATCCTGGGAGGCAACCGAGGAAGCGTTCCCAGGAACTGGTCGCTTGGGCGGCTGTGTCAACTGTTCTCCTAAAGGGTGTCTCACTAAAACCTCTTTCCCAGTGTTCCTATCTGTCCTATCCTCGCTGGGCTTCGGCTGTAATTTGAACAGGGTGTTCAGGGAAAAGAAATTGTCCCTGGTAACCTGTTCAAAGCGGTCAAGCCTGTCCCCCAAACTTTTGACTTGGTCAGTAAGAGGTACCAAAAGAGACCTGACCAGTTTCTCAATCAGCTCCAGAGAGAGACCCTCATTGGCTAGGTCAGGTACTGGTGGGACCAGCAGGGGGGGTAGCACTGTGTCAGCTACGATTGGAGGGGCATTAGAGTTCCCAGGTGGTACAGATCCTCCGGCACCTGGGAATGTGGGGCCCCTCTGGGGCTGATGCCTAGCGTGCTTAATAAGCGTGGAGTGACAGCCCTTTCGGATGGTGGTCGCCCTTTTCCCCTTCCTTTTCGTGGGCCCCTGGATAGATCGAGTCTTGGGCGGAAGTTGTGGATCGGGTGTAGGAGCATCAGAGCAGTATTGGGACTGAATGCCAGGAGAACCGGCTGTGGGAGGGTCGGGGCGGGACTCTACAAGCACGGTACAAGGGCTGACGAGGTGAGAATCAATCAGCACACTTTCTACCCCATCTGTTCCAACCTCTAGTGGAGCAATGTGAGAATCCCCAGGTAAATCGCCAAGCGAGGGTGCAGGGGAAATGGAGATTGGTGAGGACATCACTAATGCTGAAGATGGACTTTTGGAAGGGAGGAAGTCAAAAGAAAGGCGCCGTTCTGATATGGTGAGCTCATTGTCAATAACAGCCGCCACCCTGGTGAGGAATTTGTCCATAGAACCGAACATGGCGCCCCCTGGGGCACTTTCACCGCCACCCCTCAAGGCCTTACCGGAACGGGTTGACATGATGGATTCCGGACCCACAGTGAAGCACCACGAACTAGGACCTGTTGCAGTAGATGTAAGAGGGGTGGCCCAGCCCTGCCTCCTCCTGCCCCGGACGGCCACAGACGGCCCGCCCTTTGCCCGGGCTTCGCCCGGCGTCCCGCGAGACGGGGGTGATGCACTATTTCAGCGCCTCCAGGCGCGCAGGTGACGCGGCGTGCGCCGCTTGGGCTTCTGGGTACTGTAGTCCAGACCCACTCGACCACGCTCCACTCAGCCACCTCTTTACTCCTGGATGTCAATGGAGTCGGGCAGCGGGAGGCGGGAGGGCAGGCTATAGCACACGGAGATCCAGCAGGGTAGCGAGGCGTCAGGACAGCAAGGACGTTGCTTTGAAACAGGTCCCCCCATGAGTTGACTACTGTCCAGGCGTGTCGCCGTTTAGTTAGGGTTCTTTTATCTTTGAGCAAAGAAATCCTTTTTGCTGATCCGTTTACTACTTTGATGAACTGCTTGTGGTCGATGTTTTTTTTCCACACTTCATGTAGGCCCAATGTTGTCAAACTCGTGCTGAGAAATTTTCCCCATTGGGTGATGTTGGGCTTGGCTTCCTGAAAGTTTATTTCCTCCCAACATAGATTGTCCATTGACTCACTAGGGGCAGATCGGAGCTTGTGACAGAATTTAGCAAATGTGGACATCGACCTGATTTCTTGGTTTTGCAAGCCAAATTCTAAGCGAACTTGGGCTGGCGCGGCTGCGTACGGCAACCCGAACACAACTTTGTATATTTTGTTTTGTAAGTTGTTTAGTATCTCTGATTCACTTCCGAGCCATGCAATTAATCCATAAGACAGAGTTGGTATAATTTGTGCAGCCATTACTTTGAGTAAGTGCATGTAGTTTGGACCTCCCACTGTCTTTTGCAGTTGCCTATATGCGTAAATTAATGATTGCGCCTTCCCTCTTATACCTGTATGTGCCTTTTTTTTTGTATTGCCCCGCTCAATGATCATCCCCAAATATTTGTATTAGGCCTGCTCTTCAAGAACAGAGTTGTTGATTGACCATCTATATTTTAGTTTCTTCCCCTCCACAATTCGGAGCACTTTTGTTTTGTCTTTATTCAACTCCAGGTTTTCTTGTGCTAGATATGAGGCTAACATGTTTACTAAGCGTTGCAGACCGACTGGGGTTTTGCTTAGTAAAACTATGTCGTCGGCGTATTGCATTATGGGCATAGGAACCTTGCCAATTTTCGGTGCGTGACTTTCCGTTGCGTCTAAATTACGTCCAATGTCAGCAAGATATAAATTAAAAAGACTGGGGGCAAGGACACAACCTTGTTTTAAACCGTCCTGTGTCTCAATTTTGTGAGTGAGGATGGTGCCGTTCCCTTGTTTGACCTTCGCCCATGTTTCACTGTATAGGCTGGTTATTGCATTTATTAAGTAATCCGGCATCCCCCACTTTCTTAGTTTGCTCCAAAGCCTTGGCCTGCTTACGTATTCGAAAGCTGATTTTATATCGACAAAGCAACCGTATAGTTGTTGTTTTCTTTTTTGGGCATTTTCGGTTAGCAGGGCCAGGGTGACAAGGTTAGTGGTTGTCCCCATCCCTAGTCTAAAACCACTTTGAAACCTGGGGATTATGTTGGTCGATGTTTCCCAGTCCTGCAGCTCATTCAACAGGCACGAGGCGTACAGCTTGGCTTCAACATCTATTAGGGAAATTAATCGGTAATTTCCTGGCTCTTTCCGGTCCCCTTTCTTATGGATTGGATGGATGATATTTCCTCTCCATGTTGCCGGAAGAATTCCTTTTTTCAAGATGTGATTGAACAATGTTGCTAAAAGTTCAGCCCAGAAGTCTATGTTTGTTTTGTAGACTGCTGTGGGGA
The DNA here is from genome assembly GCF_964261635.1 of Lissotriton helveticus. Classification (NCBI taxonomy): domain Eukaryota; kingdom Metazoa; phylum Chordata; class Amphibia; order Caudata; family Salamandridae; genus Lissotriton; species Lissotriton helveticus. The sequence goes on along the minus strand of NC_136068.1, from coordinate 1,508,857,575 downwards.
GACCATTCAGTCCCGGTGCCCCCTCTGGTTTTAATTTTTGGATTAGCTTTTTTATTTGGGCCCGGGTGATCAATACTTCTTCGAATTTGAGGTTTGTTTCCGGAATTACGCTGTAGTGCGGTCTTGAACTGTCAGCATTGATCTCCATTGGTGTCCCTTGTTGTTTTTTTTCTATTCTTTGGGGTTCCTTTGTTAAGTAAAGGTTCTTCACGTGTGTCCCCCATTCCTTGTTGCTGATTCCGGAATCCTGTTGCAATGCTGCTCCCAAGTTAAGTTCATTAATGATTGTCCAGAACTCTCTGGAGGATGCTTTTTTGCTTGAAATCAGTAGCTTTACCCAAACCCGTTCTTTGTGTTGGGCTTTTGCTATCCATAATTTTTTCCGGTATGCCTTTCTCATGCTTCTGAGCTTTATAATGTTTGTGCATTGTCCCTTTGCGGCCGATCTTTGTGCCCTGGCCAGTTTTCTTTTTTCTTGTTTTAGTTCCGCATTAAACCAAGGCGCTGGCTTTCCTTTTTGATCTCTAATTGCTCTCGGCTGGACTGAGTGTTTTTCTTTAAGTTCCTCCAGCAAGTTTTCCCAGTTGTTTATAGGGTCTCCGTTTTCTAGGCTCCCAAGTTCTAACATAAAGTTACTGGCTGTAGTCAAAATTGTCTATGTTTCTCCACCCCTCCATTTTATTTTCCGCAGGTTAAATTTTTCTGTTTGGTACTGTAATGAGCTTATTCTCTCTGCTCTTGGAACTGCAATAGCCATCCTAATGATTTGAGGAAAATGATCGATTTCCAAGCGCTGAACTATTAAATATTCCACTATTGAATTTATCAGGCTCGCACTTACCAGTGTGAAATCTAGAGTCGATTTAACGTTACCGCTCACATAGGTAGGGCACGGCTGAGAGTGTCCTTTTTTTTGCTGTTTAATATAGTTAAGCCCATTAAGGTTATCTTGCCCCATTCGGATTGATTGGCCCCGAATGCTGCCCTTTTTTCCCTGTTCGATCCACCCCTATCAGTGCTGAGTAAATTAAAATTAAAATCTCCAGAAATTATCATGGAGCTTTGTTTGTTGGTTTTTTGTAAGGTTTTAATACGTTTGAGCAGTGTTTCCAATTTTTCCTTTTTTGCTGTGCGGTCTGGGTGTATATAAATATTTAGAAGTAACAATTGATACTGGGGCTGTATTGTAATTTTTATTGCTTGAACCTAGTTTAGCCCAACGTCCAATATTTCTTGATTCCAGTTATATTTTTGAGAAACGAGGATTGTTAGACCTCCTCATGGATGCCCATATTTTGCGTGCCTCTCAGCGAGTATGTGATGATCCGTGAATCCTGAAATACCTAGATGAGTCAAGTTCCAGGTTTCTTGTAAGAGTATTATGTCCAGTTCATCAAACAATATTTGCGTTTCATGGTCCTGCTCCATGCTGCTAAAACCATGCACATTCCAAGAGCATAAGTTGATTGATTCAGCAGTTGTTTCTTCCTTCTGCCAGAGTTTTGGTCGTTCTCTGGCTATGGCTGTATATCAGTTCTAGGAACACTTTTCGCTTAGTGCTGAGGGGTTTCATGACCAGTCTTGGTTACTGCAGTGAAGCTGATATGTGAGTGTCTGATTTCTTAAGATGGTTTTTGTTTCTATTCTTTTGCCCGGAGATGTTGCTCGGGATGCGTGTAAACATGATTTAGACTTGGGCCTTTGGGACTCCATGTCCTTATGGTTGTCTGAGTTATTGTGGAGGGGGTAGGGGTATCTCGGTTGCTTGTGTTGCTGTAAGTTGATTCCCCAACTCTCGAATATTGCTTTGTGGGAATAGATTTTTGCTGCCAGCTCTTTTGATTTCCAGGTAATGACTGAATTTTCTATTTCTGGCCTAGCTCTAGTTTGCTGGAACTCTACTACTTCCATGTCTTGCGAAGCTATTCCACTGAGTTCCGGAATTTCCTTAAGCAGTTTTAGAATGTTTCCTCTATTGAGGAAGTCCAGCCTTCCCTTTGTTACATATTCTGGGATAAAAGTCACAACAGGTTCGATTTCGTCTGGTATTGGTGTTAGGTTTCCCACCTGATTTGTTGAGTTGATTTTTGTTCTTAAGGGCCTTTTATTTGGGTTAGAATCATTTACGTGAGCTGTTGGTGCCTCAATACTATTTTCTGACTTCTTCACAAGTCTAGTTTCTGTGCGTTGTGCTGATTACTCAAGTTCAGGGGGGTCACTCTTTGTTGTGACGCTCCTGCCTGTTGCATTAGTGGTAATCTTTAAAACTCTCTGATCTAGTTCAAGTTGAGAGGTTTTTTGTTCCCTTGTGTTGGTACTTAGATTTTTGCTCCGGTACCTATTGTTGGATTTACGTGATTCCTCTGTTTCTTTTCTTTGAAGTGGGGGCGAGCTGGCCTCTGGGCTGCCAGCTTCTTCATGGATGTCTGGGTCCTTATCGCGTTCGTTTGAGCCGTTGTCACCATAATCTCTTGTTCGTGCTGTTTCTTTTGTTTGACATCTGGGTATAGTTGGGCCTTTGATTGATTGGCTCGTTGAAAGTTTTTACTTCTGATTTATGTGTTGTCTCCACCGTTATAGAGTTCTCAAACGAAAAACTAACCCTTTCCAAATATTGTTGGTCCTGTCTACTGTTAGGAGATTTCAGCATATCCTTATTTATTTCGAAACCTTGACTTACGTTCTTTATAAAAATTGGAAAGGTGTGTTCTGGGGCAATGGTGTGTTTCTTATTTTGTTTGGGCCGGGCCTTCCTGGCTCTCTTTCGTTGTCGTTTTGTTAGTTTGTCCTGTTGATCAGATGGAGGGGTAGGCAGGCCTTCATAGATTTGTTCCTCTTGGCTTTCCGTCGCCCCTACGTCTTGACCTGTGGATGTGTTCTTCCGAGCCCCTTTGTTGGATTGGTCCGGGATTTGTCGACCTATTTGGGCATTTGAAATTTCTTCGTTCTGGGTAGTGTCCGTATGCTCCCGGTTTCCCTTTTGTTTGCGAGTAGATTTCACTGCTCCCAGGATGTCATTTAGGATCTCTGGGAGGGTGGCCAGTTTTTCAATTATACTACCACAATTACATCGGCTAGATTTAACGTTGCTTTTGGATTGTGTTCTATTTCCTGGAGTTATCTGGTCTGTACTAATATTTGTGTTTTTTTCTGCGTTTTCCTTTTTGGCTAATAAGTTCATTATTGTGTCTGCCTTAGAGCTTATGTTTGATATGTGCTCTGCGATGATATTTATTAGGTCTATTTGGACTTCCATTTTGTCCAATTGGAAGTTTAATGCCCTTATTGCCTGATCCAATGTGCTAATTAGGGTCTTCCCCCAATTTGTGTTTTGTTGAAAACTGACTCCGTTCTCTAAGTTTGCGCAGGACTGTTCAATCCTGCTTGCCGATGAAATTAAAATGGGGTCCAACTGGGCATGCTTGATTGCCTCACTGCCGACACTACTGGTGTCGTCAATCAGAATTCTGTGGCTGCTACCTCGATCCTCTAAGTTTCGCGGTGTTGATGCCACTAACTCCTGAGTGTACGTCTTTATAGTCGGATATTCCATTGTAGATTGCCCGAATTCAAATGCTCTTTTTGTTTTTTTCTTAGAGGTTACAGTCGGCTTTGGGGTATTTGTGGTTGGAGGGAGATCTTCCATTTCTGCCTCCCCTTCGAGTCTCTGGCTTAACAAACCTCCTAAGTCTGCCCCTTGAGGTGTTATGTTGCACTTAGTATGGTCTTTGTGGCTTATATTTAGAGAACCTGACTTAGCAAAGATATTTTCAAGCGACTCTAGACCCTGTGATGTTAGCAGGTAGGATGCTGGTTTATTCGTACCCTTTGTGTCTTGAGTGCTTAATTGGGTTGAAGTTTTGATGTCCGCTTCCTTTTTGGAATCTGTGTTCTCAGGGGGCCCAGTTGTATTGTGCACTTGGGCCTGCACAATTTCTATCTGTTTTTTCGTAATGTTGATTTTCGCTGTCTGACCTATTATGCCTTGTAAGTTTACAGTGCTCTCGTGTGAACGTTGGTCCATTTGCTTTGTTTCCTTGTTAGTAACCCCTGGTGTAAGTGCCGGTTTAATCATGTCTGGCAGGATTGGGCTCAGGAGATTTTGCGCCTCCACTGTAGCAGCAAAGATCTCCAAGACCGGGTCTTTTAAAAAGAAGAATTTGTTAATTTTTTGCTGCCCTTGTTTACCCGTCACTGAACCGGGATTCTCGGGTATTGCCACCAACTTTCCCGTGTCCAACCTCTCCCTTTCTCCCTGTGCCTCGGACTCGCCGTCAGATGAAGACATAGAGGCATCTTTGGGGATGGGTTTCAGGATAGTTCTTTTTTGCTTTTTGCTGCTGGGAGCAGTTTGCCATTTTGTACCAGATCTCATTCTAAGTTTTTTTTATAGTTGTATTGGTAAGTCTTGTTATGTGTGTGTTTCCTGCGGGTTACTTGAGACTCACCCTCCTTTAATCCTTTGCTCAGCCCTCCGCAGTTGCAACACACGTTGTGGGACTCGCACTCTCTCCTTCCAGGCTGCCTCTGCCCCTGTGCTTATTATATACTGGCAGACCCCCTGCAGCACAGAACAGGATCTGCTGCGGCCTGCTGTCTGCTTCTGCCTGCTTCTGTTAGCTTCTGTCTGTCACGCACCTCCTCACCTCACCTCTCCCGGCACCTGGGCGATTCAGTGCCAGGTTCAAGAACTGCCTACCAACCGGGGCAGGGGAAACAGCAGCGATGGCAGTAATGATGCAAGTGGTTGTAATTGCGGGGACTGGGGAAGAGGGGTGTTGGGCGTTCAACGTTCGCCTTTCCCACCCTCTCAGCACGCCTCCCTCCAGCACGCTGCTCTTGGGATTCCTCTCACGGCTCCGGCGCCCAGGTGAGGCGTTCGCGGGCTCTGGCCGCTGGGGGGAAGCGTTTGCGGCTTCAACCACCAAAAAAAGTAATACTCACGGCTCCGGCCGCCCAGGTGAAATGTTCGCGGGCTCCGCCCGCTGGGGGGAAGTGTTTGCAGCTCCGGACGCTGAAATGGGAGTGTTTGCGGCTGCAACCGCTGAGGGGAATCGTCGCGGCACTGTGAAAGGACGTGTTCACGGCTCCGGTTCTGACAGCTAGGAGGCCCCCTACCTCCTCGGCGGCGGCGTTGTTGTCACAGCACTCACACAGCGCTCACACCACTCGCGGGTCGTGGCTCACAGCTCCTCACAACGGCGTGGCGTGGCTCAGCTCAGCTCGGCAATCTAGATCCTCCTCCTGCTCATGTGTCAGTCACTAGATATGTGGATGAGTCTCACACTCCTGTATCTGGTGCTGCCAGTGTGTCTGGGTCTATGGCTCATGTGTCAGTCACTACAGCTGTGGCTGTGTCTCACACTCCTGTATCTGGTGCTGCCAGTGTGTCTGGGTCTATGGCTCATGTGTCAGTCACTAGTACTGGGCCTGTATCTCCCATTCCTGTATCAGATCCTGTGACTGTGTCCGAAGCTACGGGCTCACACAGTCCACCTGATTCTGTGCTGTGAGGTGCAGTTCACATCATGAAATGTGATTGTAATTGATGTCAGGAATGTCCATTGTAACCACCCTTGCATTATTATTGTCCATGTGACGGTGCGCATGACACACGTCCTTGTGCTGCCTCAGATGTACCTGTTCTGTGCCATGGACTGTTGATGCTCTTTGCCCTACTAATGTGCTGCCTCAGATGTACCTGTTCTGTGTCATGGACTGTTGATGCACTTAGCCCCTCTCATGTGCTGCCTCAGATGTACCTGTTCTGTGCCATGGACTGTTGATGCACTTACCCCCTCTCATGTGCTGACTCAGATGTACCTGTTCTGTGCCATGGACTGCTGATGCTCGTTGCCCTACTCATGTGCTGACTCAGATGTACCTATTCTGTGCCATGGACTGTTGATGCACTTAGCCCCTCTCATGTGCTGCCTCCGATGTACCTGTTCTGTACCATGGACAGTTGATGCTCGTTGCCCTACTCATGTGCTGCCTCAGATGTACCTGTTCTGTGCCATGGACTGTTGATGCTCATTGCCCTACTCATGTGCTGCCTCAGATGTGCCTGTTCTGTGCCATGGACTGTTGATGCACTTAGCCCCTCTCATGTGCTGCCTCAGATGTACCTGTTCTGTACTACGGACTGTTGATGCACTTAGCCCCTCTCATGTGCTGCCTCAGATGTACCTGTTCTGTGCCATGGACTGTTGATGCTCGTTGCCCTACTCATGTGCTGCCTCAGATGTACCTGTTCTGTGCCATGGACTGTTGATGCACTTAGCCCCTCTCATGTGCTGCGTCAGATGTACCTGTTCTGTGCCATGGACTGTTGGTGCTCGTTGCCCTACTCATGTGCTGCCTCAGATGTACCTCTTCTGTGCCATGGACTGTTGATGCTCGTTGCCCTACTCATGTGCTGCCTCAGATGTACCTGTTCTGTGCCATGGACTGTTGATGCACTTAGCCCCTCTCATGTGCTGCCTCAGATATACCTGTTCTGTGCCATGGACTGTTGATGCTCATTGCCCTACTCATGTGCTGCCTCAGATGTACCTGTTCTGTGCCATGAACTGTTGATGCTCGTTGCCCTTCTCATGTGCTGCCTCAGATGTACCTGTTCTGTGCCATGAACTGTTGATGCTCGTTGCCCTACTCATGTGCTGCCTCAGATGTACCTGTTCTGTGCCATGGACTGTTGATGCTCATTGCCCTACTCATGTGCTGCCTCAGATGTAACTGTCCTGTGCCATGGACTAATGATGCACTTAGCCCCTCTCTTGTGCTGCCTCAGATGTACCTGTTCTGTACCATGGACTGTTGATGCACTTAGCCCCTCTCATGTGTTGCCTCAGATGTACCTGTTCTGTGGCATGGACTGTTGATGCTCGTTGCCCTACTCATGTGCTGCCTCAGATGTACCTGTTCTGTGCCATGGACTGTTGATGCTCGTTGCCCTACTCATGTGCTGCCTCAGATGTACCTGTTCTGTGCCACGGACTGTTGATGCACTTAGCCCCTCTTATATGCTGCCTCAGATGTACCTGTTCTGTGCCATGGACTGTTGATGCTCATTGCCCTACTCATGTTCTGCCTCAGCTGTACCTGTTCTGTGCCATGGACTGTTGATGCTCGTTGCCCTACTCATGTGCTGCCTCAGATGTACCTGTTCTGTGCCATGGACTGTTGATGCTCGTTGCCCTACTCATGTGCTGCCTCAGATGTACCTGTTCTGTGCCATGGACTGTTGATGCACTTAGCCCCTCTTATGTGCTGCCTCATATGTACCTGTTCTGTACCATGGACTGTTGATGCACTTAGCCCCTCTCATGTGCTGCCTCAGATGTACCTGTTCTGTGCCATGGACTGTTGATGCTCGTTGCCCTACTCATGTGCTGCCTCAGATGTACCTGTTCTGTGCCATGGACTGTTGATGCTCGTTGCCCTACTCATGTGCTGCCTCAGATGTACCTGTTCTGTGCCATGGACTGTTGATGCACTTAGCCCCTCTCATGTGCTGCCTCAGATGTACCTGTTCTGTACCATGGACTGTTGCTGCACTTAGCCGCTCTCATGTGTTGCCTCAGATGTACCTGTTGTGTGCCGTGGACTGTTGATGCTCGTTGCCCTACTCATGTGCTGCCTCAGATGTACCTGTTCTGTACCATGGACTGTTGATGCTCGTTGCCCTACTCATGTGCTGCCTCAGATGTACCTGTTCTGTGCCATGGACTGTTGATGCTTGTTGCCCTACTCATGTGCTGCCTCAGATTTACCTGTTCTGTGCCATGGACTGTTGATGCTCGTTGCCCTACTCATATGCTGCCTTAGATGTACCTGTTCTGTGCCATGGAGTGTTGATGCACTTAGCCCCTCTCATGTGCTGCCTCAGATGTACCTGTTCTGTACCATAGCCTGTTGATGCACTTTGCCCTTCTCATGTGCTGCCTCAGATGTACCTGTTCTGTGCCATGGACTGTTGATGCTCGTTGCCCTACTCATGCGCTGCCTCAGATGTACCTGTTCTGTGCCATGGACTGTGGATGCACTTAGGCCCTCTCATGTGCTGCCTCAGATGTGCCTGTTCTGTGCCATGGACTGTCGATGTTCGTTGCCCTACTCATGTGCTGCCTCAGATGTACCTGTTCTGTTCTATCCAGTGGCCATGCTCCTGGCTACTCTATTATGTGCAATAAAGCAAGTTACTCCTGTGTAGTGGTTTCTCTGTGTCATTCCTGGTTGTCTCCTTGCAATGTTGATATATTGGTGCTATCGTAAATGCTGTGTCTGCCACTTTCACATTACCATTGCACAATACTGATTCCTTTCGTTTGGCTGGGGGGATAGTCATTACAATGTGGCTGTGGACTGTGTAAGGGTGGAGGAGGCACTCTGAGGCTTATTTTGGGACAACAGTGGCTTCCCATGCAATGCAGGTTATGTGGATGTTTTTCATTTGTTGCCTGTGTCACACTCATGATTTGTGGGTACACAGTAGGTTGTTCAGTGTCGACTTTGTCAGTGTACATGTCAGGGCTCATCGTGTGTCTGTTGGTTGTTTATGTGTGTGCAGCAGTTTTGTTTTTGTGGTGTGTGGTGTATGGGCCCCTGTCTGTTAGTGTGGTAGGTGTGGGGTTGGCCTGGGGGTGGGCCAGCATGTCTCCTTATATGTGGTACGCCTTGTGTGTTGGTGTGTGTATGTGGGCCAGTGAGCTATGTGGCCTAGCCATTCCTGCCTGCCTGCTTAGTTAATTGTGGGCATGGTTTCCGTCGTCTGCTCTGCTCCATTGCGTTGTCCGTGGTCTGGCTGTTTGTTGGCGGTACGTGTGTGTTCTGGGTGTGTGGGGTCAGATTCGTTCAATTTATTAATATGTTAACTTACCTGCATACATCCGTTTGCCATACATTGGTGACCCCCAACATGCCCCTCCCCCTCCCCACATCACAGCCCTGGCAGGTACTCCCCCTCCGACAGCTGTTGTTGTGTTTGCGTACCTGCGTCGTCATCGGCGACAGTCCATGACTTGCTGGTGGTGGAGCACGAAGAGTAGTGGAAATGAGTGTAGAGCTGGGTCCATGACGGCGGTCTGCATGTGGTGGGTATCTCTGCATTGTTTTGCCTCTCCGGTGTGGTGAATCTGCCGTGTTCATGCTGCTGGTTTCTCCGCAGCGATTTGCTGTGTCATTTCCGCCATCGTGATTTCGAGGACGGTCAGAGACGTCATTCCGTACGGCGGTGTCTCAGGATTGATGACGTCCGCCGTGGGGTCACCTGTATTTATGCGGCGGTGCATGTTCTTCCGCGGCATACGGAAATTTGACAGTGCTTCCCATCCTAATATGTCGGACAGACTAGCCGCGGCTGGCGGACTGTAAAAGGCAATTTCCGCATACTCCAGGCCGGCGGTCGTCCTTCCGTCCGCCATCGTAATCGACCCCTAAGTCTCTACCCAATGTAACTCACAAATGTTATCTACATTATTTATACAAAGATATGGACAGTATGTAATTTTAATGCTACAACGATGCAGACCTGATGGAAGAAAACTGACAACTTTAATTAAAAAAATTGTGGCTTCTCAACTATCAATATCAGGAAAAACTTTTGTAACTGTAGCAATTATTTTCCATGATGGTCCTTCTACAACATCAGGACATTACACAGCGTATTTAAAATGTACAAAAGGCTGGACTCATTGTAATGATACTCAATTGATTTTTAAACAACGTTTGCCTTATGACTTACCAAATTCTTACCTAGTGTTTTTACAACCCAAATTTTAGGGAAAATAATTGTCCTGGGAAAATTACTGCTGTTAAGAAAGGGTAGTCTGGTGTTGAAAAGTACTTTGTGAGGGAGGGTGATGAGGTTAAAAAAATTCTTGTAGTTGACGTAGAGGTAGTGTAAGTGTATCAGATAGTGGGCAATGTGGCTATCACAGGAGATATTGATTATCAGTGAGGCAGAGGTGTTTTAGATTTGTTGTAGTTGTTGGAGATGTTGGTGACATGAGCAGAGTTTGATCGGCATACCAGATGATGTTGAGGTTCTGATAGCATGCTAGTTGTTTAAGGTTCTATGTACATCATAAATAGCATCGGGTGGAGGTATAACCATTGTTAGATGGTACAAAAGATGTTGGTGCTTTTGATTCCGAAGGTTGGGAAACGGACGCTTAAGAGTACTATTAAGTATCTTCCAAACTAAGGATTTCACACATACTATTTGGCCATGACTAATGGTATTTGAAACAAAAAAATGACTATTTTGGGTAAATGTTTTTAGCATATGTTTGTACATTACTTTATTTAGAGTGTATAAAAAAGAAGAAATAATGTTTTGTTACTTTGTGATTGTTGGTAATATCCCTTACTTACGTAAAAAAGTGCTGTTCGAAAAAGACATTTAAGATATGTTTTTTTCTAATTGTTACATTCATAATGAAAATGTTGAATCGGTTTTTTAAAGACAATCTTATTGATTGTCTTTTTTTTGCCCGCTGTTATATGATGAGTACTATTGAACTCACTGTTTTCAGTGAAATTCAATATATTCTGAGAACAGCTAAATAAAATACATAACATATTGTACAAATTATTTTGTACTGTGAAATATATATTATAACTCAATTTTGTCTTGTCTTCCACAGATATTATATTTATTAAAAATATATTATTAACTTTTTATTACTTATAAGGTGAGTATGTCAAACAAAAAATACTTTCTCATCACTCTCTTACTTCTCTTTCCCTTTTTCACTTTCTTCAGTTTGTCTCTTACTCCACTTTCTTTGCTCATGTTACTCTCCTTCACTCACTCTCTTTACTCCCCTTAATTCAACTTTACACTCCTTCTCTCACCATCAGTACCCTTCCGTCACCCTCACTAACCTTCTCCTGCTCACTCTTTCCTCTCTGTGAACCTCACTTCTCTTTTCTTTCTTCCTCCATCACTACCCTTCTTTTGCTCTATCCCTCACTCTTTTCTCTCTCCCCCCTCACTCTCTTTCCTTCACACCATCCCTCACTCACTTTCAGTCACTCCCCTTTGCTTATTCCCTCACTTCCCTTTGCTCACTCCCCTTCCTTTATTACCTCCCTCACTCCCCTTTCCTCCATCCGTCTCTAAGTCTCTTCCTCTGTCTCAGTCACTATAACTGCCTCACTCTCTCACAGTCCCTCACTCTCCCTCTCTTTCTCTCTCTCACTGTCTCCCTCTCTCTCCACCAATCTTCCATTTCTTTCCTCTCTCTTTCCATAAATTGTTCTCTCTCACTCACTACTTTTCCTCTATCTTAATATGCTTCTTTTTCCCTCACTGTCAGTGCCTTTCACTCAATCTCACTCCTCTTCTCCTACTTCATATTCTCCTCTCTGTGCATCACTCACATTCCCTTTCATGTGCTCCCATTCTCTCACTCCCCCTCACTCTCTTTTCCTCATTCCATCCGTCAGTCCTCTTCCCTTACTTCCCTTTCCTCATTCACTTTTGCTAACTCCCATTCGTTTAGTCCCCCACTCCCCTTCACTCCATTTCTCTCTCCCTCTCTTCCTCTGTCTCACTCAGTCTAACCGCCTCACTCCCTCTCAGTCACTCGCTCTCCCTCTCTTTCTCTCTCACTCTCTCTCTCTCTCCTCCACCCTTACTGTCTTTCTCTTTCTGTTTCCTTCACTCCTACTTTATCCCTCAGTCCCCTTTCCTCTCTCTTAATCGCCTTCCTTCTCTCTCATTCCCCTTTCGTCACCCTCTTACCCCTTCTCTCACTGTTATTGCCTTTTACTCACCCTCAGTACTTTTCCTTCACTCACCTTCCCTCACTCCCCTTCCTTCACTCCTCTTTCTTCGCTCCCTCACTCCATCTCTCTTACTCCTGTTTGTTTATTCCTTCCCTCACTTTTTTTTCATCCATTTTTCTCTCCCTGTCTCCCTCTGTCTCACTCACTCTAACTGCCTCACTCCTTCTCAGTTCCTTGCTCTCCCTCTCTCTCATTCTGTCCCTCTCTCTCCCTTACCCGTAAACTCCTTTCCTCTCTCTTCATATCACTCCTCCTCTCTTCCTCACTCATTTTCCCTCTCTCTTAATTTTCTTCCTTCTTCCACATTCATCTTCCCTCACCCTCATACTCCTTCCCTGTCACTGCCCTTCACTCACCGTCACTCCCTTTCCCCCTCTGCACTTCATCCTATCTGTATTTCTCACCCCTTCACTTTCCCGCTCCCTTTTCCTCACTCCCCCTCGCTCTGCTTCTCTCACTCCTCTTTCGTCACTCCCTCACTCCATCTCACCTACTCCCATCGTTCACTCCCTCAGTCACTTTTTTTCATCCATGTTTCTCTCCCTGTCTCTCTCTGTCTCACTCACTCTAACTGCCTCACTCCTTCTCAGTTCCTTGTTCTCCCTCTCTTTCCCTCTCTCCCTCTCTCTCCTTTACCCTTAATCTTCTTTCCTCTGTCTTTCTATCTCTCCTCCTCTCTCACTCACTTTTCCTCTCTCTTAATTTTCTTCCTCCTGTCTGTATTTCTCACCCTTTCACTTTCCCGTTCCCTTTTCCTCACTCCCCCTCGCTCTCCTTCTCTCACTCCATTCCTCACTCCCCTTCTCTCACTCCCCTTTTCTAACTCCCTCCATCCCCTCACTCCACTTCTCTCTCCCTCACTCCCCATCTCTCACTTTCCCTTACCACCCTTTTCTCATCCTCATACCCCTTCCTTCACCATCACTCCACTTCTCTTACCTTCACTCCCTTTACCCTACTCTACTTCTCCCTCTCCATCTCTTACTCCCCTTCCCTGTCTCCATTCCATGCTCCCCTTTTCTCACTCCTCCTCCCTCACTTTCCTTTCCTTACTGCCCTTCCCTTACTCTTTCTCCCCCCTTACCTCACTCCCCTACCCTCAGTCCCCTTGTTTCAGTCACTCTTTGACTCCCCTTTCCTCACTCACCATACTACCCTTTCATCACTCATTCCATCAATCCCTTCCTCCCCTTCACTCAGTCATTTCAGTCATTCATTTATACACTACAAATTCATTCAAAAAAAGTATGACACAGTATATAAGAGATATAGCTCTTCTTTGAGAAGTGAAGTTAGTTCTAACAAGAACTTTTTTTTAAATTATTTCTTGTTTTCGAACAATTTTATATTTTTGGGGGATTTTTTAGAAAACAAAATAAAAAACAGGTAGCGAAAAACTGCTCAACAGGAACAAAAATAACACAAGAAAAAAATTAAGTGCGGCGGCATGTGTGCTTGCTAATCAAATCTACACTCTGCTCTCCATAGCACAAGATCTCATTACAGAAGTTGCATCTTATGTGGACGTTTGCAAAATCCGGACGGATGTCAAGTGTTCTTGTTGATGGAGATGCTGCCGATGTAGACGTACTGGGGACAGCAGCTGCAGGATTGTCCCTCAAATGCTGGGTTGAAGCACGAGCATAATTGTTCGGATGAACGTTCTTTACATACCGCATCATTGTATGGATGCTGAATGAGTAGTGCTTGGTGGGATCACCTCTGGACAGAACGGACCCACAAATGTTGCACGTCACCTTTGGGGCATTCACTTTTTTTTGCCCTTCTGGAAATGAAAAAAAATTCCAAATGAAAGGGTCTTTGGTCTTTTTCTTCTTAGGTTCTTCAGGAAGATACTGCTCTACATCACTATCTGAAGACAACTGGTGTTGTTGCTGTTCTGCCATTTTAAAAATGGTTTTGAGCACAAAGAAATCTCTTCAGATGTTTCTCCCAGCAAAGTGAAAGAGATAGTGAGGGAAGTGGGTGGGGTGTTTGAAGATTCTAGAAAAGAAACTACTATGAACCAATCAAAAGGGTTGTTTTCAAGTTACATGCGACCGTCGCATATGAATGACGTTTTACCCGATTTTCGTAAATACTTTTAAAAACGTGAAAAGGAGGCAGGGAAGTGACTCCCTGACCCACTAGGCCTTCTCATGAGGTCCCTGAAGGATCCCGAAGGGCAAAAAACCCATTTTGTTTATTAAAAAAAATCGCGAGGTGTGCGCACATTGCACGCACCCCCGAAGCAGAAGTGACTCAAAAATAAAAGTGGAGAACGTGAAAAGGGGGCAGGGTAGAGACTCTTTGACCCCCTAGGCTTTCTCAGGGGGTCCCTGAAGGACCCCGAAGGGCAAAGAATCATTACAAAAAAAGAAAATAGCGAGGTGCGCGCACGTTGCGCGCACGTTAGATAAAAAAACAAAAAAAAATTAAATAACAAATTTGAGTGTTTATATGTTGATTGAAGATGTAGACTATACTGTTCAACTTTATCCAAATCATAAAAACTAGCTGTGGCATTGCATATTACAGAATACAGAATACAGTCAATGTATTAGAATATACAAAAGCAGTTTGTGGAAAAATAAATATATAAAAAATATAAAATTTGATACAGAAATTAGCATTTTAAAAACCTTTGAAATTCACTTGAAAAACCATAGGTTTCATACTCGTTATAGTTAGGAATTAGCATTTAAAAAACTTTGTAAAATCACTGAAAAAATCCATACATTTCACACACGTTATAGTTAGGAATTAGCATTGAAAAAAACTTAGAAATTCACTGAAAAAACCATAGGTTTCACACACGTCATAGTTAGGAATTAGCATTTAAAAAACCTTGCAAATTCACTGAAAAAAACATAGGTTTCACACACGTTATAGTTAGGAATTAGCATTTAAAAAACCTTGCAAATTCACTGAAAAAACCATAGGTTTCAAACATGTTATGTTTTAGCTGGACATTTCACTCATACACAACCTTTGAAATTCCCCTGTTATGGTTAGTTCAGCTAACTACAACTCGCGCGACCGCAATGCACTGCTGATGATGTCACATATTACATCACTCATGACATGGTCAGTGACATCACTCATGACATCACTGCTGACATCTCAAATGATATCACTGATGACATTACTGATGACATCATTCTTGTGACAAATGGCAGACCTCCTCTCAGCATAAAATAACCTTTGACACACACATTCAAAAATAGAAACTAACATTTTCTTAAAAATTGAGATACCAATACCAATTACAACAACCTATTAGGTAATTCCAATATCTACATACACATCCACTCATTCACCAACAGTTCTATATACTCACTCATACATGTACTTACTCATCATATGTACTCAAACACCTACACATCCTGTTAAACACTAATACTCATCCATATGGGTACTCACACACATATTCACACATGCAATCAAAATATCAAAAATGCATTTACTTGATTATACTGCTATATACACACCACTACACGTACTTTTACAGAAACATACACATATTTACTCTCTTAAACAATCAATAATAAAAACACATACTTATTTATATAGGTACTCTTCCAAACTCTCACTCTCACATATACTCAATTATACACATCAATACTCACATATACTACTTTAAAACATATGTAGTTACTCATGAATACACTATTGAGACAGTAATTCACTCACTAACCCACCCATACACACAATCATCCACCCATACAGTCTTGCACACATGCTGTCTCCAAAATACATACAAATAGTGAGTCACTCATTCATGCATCTGTGCGCTAAGTAATATCCCCCACCGAACCATACAGACACTCATACTGATACTCAAAAAAACAACTAATAACCCATATACACACTCATGTAGCTACTCACCAACCCATGCAGCCACTTATACACATAGTGAGACACTGATACCTATATTTAAATATTTAAACATTACTCGCTAATACATGTATTCACTAAGATACACTTAAGAAGTCAGTTAACCAATCAATTTTTACAAAAAAAATCCATTTAGACACTTATTTACCCATTTATTCTTCCATCGACCTTTAGATATACATATATAAAAAATATTTATTTTTCAGAAAGACACACATTCATTGGATGATGTCATCAGTGATGTCATTTGAGATGTCATGAGTGATGTCACTGACCATGTCATGAGTGATGTAATATGTGACATCAACAGTGCATTGGGGTCGCGCGAGTTATAGTTAGCTGAACTAAATATAACGGGGGAATTTCAAAGGTTTTGTATGAGTGAAATATCCAGCTAACTATAACATGTGTGAAACCTATTGGAATTACACCAAATTAGGCAAAGAGGTAGTCCTCAGTTCCGACTTGTGCCTTTTGCTTATATGGTGTCAATCTGTTCAGTAGTTCCTGAGAAAATGAAGGTTAAAGTAATTTATATATCTATGGACGCGGTGGATCCGCATATCTATCTGCGTAGCCAAAACGCAGTCTGCACGCACCCTGCCGTGCACAAGCTGCATGCTGATTGGCTGTCAACAGTCTAAATCAGAAAGTGTTGGCAGCCATCTTGTGCCTCGGTAGAACCGAGGCACAAAAAACCCAAAACAAACGCTGCAAAACGTGAAAAGGGGGCAGGGTACACACACCCTGACCCCCTAGGCCTGCCTAGCGGGTCCTTGTAGGGCCCCAAAAACATGTATATATATTTTTTTTTTAAAAAGACGCAATTGTCCCTAGGCCCTGCCCCCTCCTTGCACCCACTCTGCAAACGCGCCCCCTGGCGCGCTTGCAGAGGGGGAACAATCTCACCTTGAATACTGGGGGTCCCTGGGGGCCAACTAGCCCACCAGGATCCTCCAGTATGTGCCAGGGGGCTGTGTTGCAGAGAGGTGTTCTTCCAAATCTGATGAGAGTTCTCCCAGAAGATTTCCTCGAAGGTCACATCATGTTCCTACACGCTTTAAGGATTATGAGTTAAATGCATCATAATTTGTGTTATGCTTGTTACCTTTATTTTTCTTGTGTATACTTATTTTATTTTATTGTTTCCATTTTCTTCTCATCCTTTTCCTTCAATAACTTTCTGATTGGTTCAAGAACAGATGCAAACCCTTT
Organism: Lissotriton helveticus; assembly: GCF_964261635.1. Taxonomy (NCBI): domain Eukaryota; kingdom Metazoa; phylum Chordata; class Amphibia; order Caudata; family Salamandridae; genus Lissotriton; species Lissotriton helveticus. The sequence continues at coordinate 1,508,840,667 of NC_136068.1, read as the reverse complement.
GATGAATTTTGCATAAAATTCAGCTAGGCCGAGGAAGGACCTAACGTGCTCCTTATCACAAGGAGTAGGTGCATCAACTATGATCTTAGCAAACTCAAGTTTTGGCTGTATACCTTCGCCCGAAATCACATGGCCTAAATATGTGACAGAGGACACACCAATTTTGCATTTCTGTTTGTTAACAGTAAGACCCTTGTCAGATAGTCTCTGTAACACATTCCTCAGTGTGGCATCATGCCCACAGTCGTTGGTACCATAAACTAGAATGTCATCCTGAAAGAATAGGATGTTCACAGAGAGGTGTAAAAAGGGGCGTGGCCTTGGAACACCTCTCTAAAACGCAGCTCCCTGGAGCATAACGGAGGTACCTGGTGGGCTAGTTGGCCGCCAGGGGACCTCAGGATTCAAGGGGACTTAATCCTCTAACTTAAAATGCGCCACGGGGCGCATCTGCACAGTGGTGAAGGTAGGGGGCGGGGCCTGAGGTGATATGTGTGCAAACATGCCCTGTGGCGCGTTTTAAGTTGGGGAATTAATTCCTTTTCAATCCAGAGGTTCCCTGGGGGACAACTTGCCCATCAGATACCTCCACTAAGCGCCAAGGAGCTGTGTTGCAGAGTGTTGTAAAAAGGGGCATGGCCTCAGAACACCACTCTTCAATGCAGCTCCCTGGCACATACTAGAGGTACCTGGTGGGCTAGTTGCCCCCCAGGGGACCTCTGGATTGAAGATGAATTAATTCCCCTACTTAAAATGAGCCATAGGGCTTGTTTGCACACATATCACCTCAGGCCCCGCCTGACCTTACTAACCTGTTATCAGGAAAGAAGCCAGTGCTGCATCTTTTAGCTCAGCACTGACCCTGAAAAATAATTCTAACCAAACTTACCAGTAACTTGTATTTCCTTCCATAGGAATCCATATCACCAGAAATCTTTCAAAGTGTCTATTTTCACAAACTAAAAATATTCCTAAAAAATTGCCTGTATGACTTAAACACATTCTTTCAACTGTTTACAGGAGATGCACCAGTGCTGGATCCAGGATCCACCACTGAGTAAGAAAAAGTGACGATAGCACTACTTACATGCTAAAGGAATTTCTCACCAAAGGATAACATTAGTGATTCTATGTGAAAACATTTATAAGTGTCAACTTTTAAAATACAATAATATTCCTTAAAAATCACTACTGTAACTAAAACGCTTTTACTCAACCATTTACAGGAGATGTCCAAGGACTCAATCTAGGATCCAGTCATGTGGTTAGAAAGTAATCCATAAAGTAACTAATTGCATTTAACTAGAAATTCAGATTGAGGTCAATGTTGCATTGTGTTTGCCCATTCCAACAATTGTAACTACTGTACTTAAAAGTCTATTGCCTTTTTGCAAAGTATTTAAACTAAAGTATTTAATTCGGAGAAAGTATATTTTGTAATGTAATTATAATGTAATTTAAAAAATAAAATATCTAAAAATAATTACTTAAAAAAATGTAGTATATCAGTATCAAAAAAATAAATATAACAATTAATACATTTAAAAATTGTCATTTACAAAACCTTCGAAATTCACTGAAAAAAACACAGGTTTCAGGCCTGATATAGTTAGGAACTAGCATTTAAAAAGCCTTTGAAATTCACTGGAAAAACTAATAATTTTTAGGCCTGATATAGTTAGGAATTAGCATTTAACAAACCTTAGAAATTCACTGAAAAAAACATAGGTTTTAGGGGTGTTATAGTTGACTGGACATTTCACTCGTCCAAAACCATTGAAATTCCTCCGATATAGTTTGTTGTACTCACTATATCTCGCGCGCCTCAATCCACTGCTGATGATGTCACATATTACATCATTCATGACATGGTCAGTGACATCACTAAGGTTTTTTAAATGCTAATTCCTAACCATATCCGGCCTGAAACCTATGTTTTTTTCAATGAATATATATACACATACCCTTTCAAGCATAGAATGAGGAATACTTTATGCAAAAAAGTAGCACCGCCTGTATAGAGCACTCTCAACACCAGTGACACTCTAGATCTGCTCACCTTAAATGTCTGCTTTTCTATCAAAGTTTTTAAGCATAGGATTAGCAAAGTGCTATCCACACCGAGATAGAAAGGGGCAAAGTATTTTGCCATTTATACAGCAAAGTCTTTAAGCATAGGACTAGCACAGTGTTGTCCTTGCCGAGCTGTAAAATGACAAAAGCCATTTACCACTCCAGGCACAGAATTACAGCTTTGAATTGGTAAAATACCAACCAAGCCAACCTGAAATGAGTAAAAACAACCCCTGACACAGTGTTTCACTCTAATTAGAGCCGTTTAGAGAGGTATAGCTTTGTCCAGACATAAGGGAGCACCCATTATAAGTAAATAAACATACCCTTTCAGGTATAGACTGACAAATAACCTATGCAAAAAAGAAGCAGAGAACTCTGTGTAGTTCTCAAGTTTAGGTGGAAAGCAGCTCATGTATAGAGCACTCTCAACACCAGACGCCAGCAACACTCTAGGGGCCAGATGTAGGTAGGGTTTTACCGGTCGGTAACGGCCGAATTCGGCCGTTACCGACCGGTATTTGGCATTTGATATGTAGGGGCAGGTAAACAGGGAAAATCGGTAATTTTACCGATTCGGTAAATATACCGGTCGGTAAATTTACCGACCGGTATATTTACCGAATCGGTAAAATTGATATGTAGGTGGGACTCTTCTGAGTCCCACAAGGCCTACAAAATCGGTATTTTACCATCAAATTGTATTTGATGTTAAAATACCGATTCAGGTGTGCATGCACATGTGTGCATGCACACCTGTGCCATATGGCAGGCAGACCTGCCTGCCATATGGCCCCCGAACCTTTTGTGGGGGTGCTAGAGGGTGTCAAAGTGACACCCCCTGCACCCTTGTCAAAATCGGTATTTACCGAATCGGTAAATACCGACCGGTAATGCCCCATTCATTCCTATGGGCTTCAAAGCCCATAGGAATGAATGGAGCATTACCGGTCGGTATTTACCGAATCGGTAAATACCGATTCTTAACGATTCGGTAAATGGAACATCTGGATGTTCCTACATACCCCCACTTCTTATTTACCGATTCTTAATTACCGAATCGGTAAAATTCGGTAATTAAGAATCGGTAAATAAGTTTTACCTACATCTGGCCCTAGATCTGCTCACCTCAAATGTCTGCTTTTCTATCAAAGTTTTTAAGCATAGGATTAGCACAGTGCTATCCACGCTGAGATAGAAAGGGACAAAGGACCTCATTTATGAAGGTCTCGCACCACTGGTATGTAACTTTTTCCCATTTTAAAAGTGACGCACCGGCGGCGCAGGACCTTCATAAATAAGGCCCAAAGTTTATTTACATTTCTGCAGCACAGTCTTTCATAATAGGACTAGCACAGTGCTGTCCTTGCCGAGCTGTAAAATGATTAAAGCCATTTACCACTCCAGGCAGAGTATTACAGCTTTGAATTGGTAAAATACCAACCAAGCCAACCTGAAATGAGTAAAAGCAACCCCTGACACAGTGTTTTGCTCTAATTAGAGCTCTTCAGAGAAGTATAGCTTTGTCCAGACGCAAGTACCTCTACTGGTCAAAAAAAGAACTATATTTCTATGTTAGTCTGTAAAAGTTTGTCAGAAAGAATGTGTCATTTATGAATGAATGAATGAATACATTAGTAGTGTATGGTGAATGTGAAAGTGCAGAAGTGCAGAACTATAAGGATGTGCTACAGCATCATTCTATAAGGTGTTTACCTATAGTATACTGTAGTACCTCCGAAGCACTTGAATGTAACATATGCATATAAATATGTTACAAGTTTATGCTTCAATTTGCACTATTGGTGAAACTGCCTGGATAAATTTGTATGTATTAGGGGCGGTTTTACAACCCCCTTGTGACTCTGTTACACAACCTTTGCATCACATTTGCGATGCAACGGTGGTGCAAAAGATGTGCCATAATGTATGGTATTTACAATGTGACATAATTGGAAGGTGTATCACATTGTAAAGCCCTGCGCCAGAAGGAGGCTTTCCTGCGCAGGCGGGGGGGGGGGGGGGTGTTCTGGCATAGGAACGCCTCCTAAAAGTGACTAAGTGAAATCTAAAAGATTTGATTCAGTCACTTTTGGGCTTATACTGTGTCAAAACCCTGCACATGTTTGAAGCAGGTGTAAGGATTGACACAGCGTTATAAGCATAGGGCCCAAAGAGCATTCCTGGAGCAGCATTGCACTTCCAATGCAAGTCAAGCAATGCACCATTTTCACAGCACAGATACATCACATATCGGTACCATTTTTGCCTCATAGTGCACTACATTGTAAATATGATGCATACATGGTGGTGATGTCACAGTGCACAATAACTGTAATATCTCTGGGGATTTACCACTTATTGTACAACTACTAATTACTGTTTTAATGTAGTGAATGTCTTACTACACAGCAATCAATGAGTCACTAGAAAACTATACCAAGAGCAACAGAGTGTTTGATGGAAGTGAAAACATAGAAACTGCGAAATTTAACATAAATAAGGCAAATATGCAGGTACATGGAACAGTGTATGCACAGTCTGTAGGGGTTTGAAACACTCTATGCCCTAAGGCCCACTTTGTACCATGAATAGCTGACTACTGATATAGGCCTCATTTATGAGATTTTTCCATAGAAAAGTGTAGCAGGCCTTCCTAGTACACTTCCCTATAGCAAAAGAAAAAGGCAGCAATGCGCCATATCTATAAGATTAAGCGCATTCCTAACCTTTTCCCTTGCGCCAGCACATAATGGTCTGCGTGCACCAGCGCAGGAACCTTTGCACAACGGTGCAAGGCTGCCTGCTTTACAAGGATGATTATTTTTGTACAGGTAGGGAAACCTTTCTGTAGAAAAATATTCACAAGAGACTTTTTCTTCTTCTACGTGTGCTGCAGAAAGCAGCACACATAGAAAAAGAAAAAATGAAGAGAAATAAAACTATTTTTCCACATTGCACCTTCCTTACTCCTCCCCTGGGGAAGCATAAGTTTTTGGCAGTGCCTCAGATTTACGATTTCTCATAAATGTGGGGCAGTGTCAAAAGGCCATGGGTGTTGCTGGGAACACCCCCAGCAACACCCATTGCACACCCCTTTAACGCAGAACACTGCATTAAAGGGGCTGATATTTATCAGTGTATTTATTACACCTGCTTGCTGCCGCCATTACCGGCGTGCACCGCGGCCACGCCGCTTCGAGGCCACGCCCCACGCCCAAGCTTTAAAGGGCGCTGAGTGCTAGCGTCTGACCAGAACCTTTTCTCCTGAGGCGGAAGCCGGGAGCGCTATCTGTGTATCTTTTTAAAATATTTGAGAGTCACTTATTTGTATGCAATTGTAATTTTTAACCCACCTTACTTTCTGCTGACATCTGGGGCAGAAGCCCTCTTCCAGACAACCCGCGCAGCGGATTTTATCGCTGTCGCGGACTTCGCAAATACAAACACTCGCTGCCGCCATTACCGGCATGCACCGAGGCCACGCCCCTTCCTGCGCCCTCCCTCTCCCTATAAATCATGTGCATCTGTCGGAAGTGCAGCGGACGAGCGCAGCGGGCGCGCCCAAGGCAAACCCGTCTGCGCCGTCATCGCCAAGACATCGCCTCTCGCCTGTCCCCCTGGCCAAACTCCACGGAACTTCCATCACTATGATAGGGAGCGTCTCCTCGCCCTGAATCCGGCCCAGAGTTGTGACAAGCTATCAGGCTGCCTTGGACAGACATGCCTACAATGTAAGTCATGTAACTTTGTTGCACCCAGTCCCTGCCTATCTGGGCACAAATTAATCTCGCCAAAATATACTTCCCTTACGGTCCTCCAGTTGAATGTCAGGTCGCTCGTAAAACACCACCTTGAAGTTAATACTCTCCTAACTGACGAGAACCCTGACATTCTATTTCTGTGTGAAACCTGGCTCCGTGATGATCTGACCAGTGTCCCGAGCCTCACGCTGCCAGAAGGCTTCTTAATGAAGACTCTTAATAGAGATTCCAGAGGTGGTGGCATAGCAGTCATCTATAAAAAGCTATATACTTGCTCCTTCATAAAGGAAGACATCTGGGGCTGTGAAAGCGCTCGATTCAAGATCACCACGGGTCCCCACTTTGTCCTGTCAGGGCTCTACATCTATCGACCCCCTGGATCCCCCTCCAAGTTTATCGAGGCACTTCTAGAGGTGGCAAACGCCTTGGTTGTGACTTCGGCTAACTTCACAATACTGGGCGATCTCAATCTCCACTTCGACTCCACTCTAGACCCTACCATCAAAAATCTCTTGGCGGACTTTACAGCCTCACAATTAAATCCTCCAATCCATACCACCACACATTCCGCTGGACATTTACTAGATCCCGTCTTCACCAACATCCCGGAGGCCAGGGCTGACCCACCCAAACCCATGGGCTGGACAGATCACTTTCTCATCAGAATCACTATGATGGTAAGAAATTCGCCCAACAAAGGAGTGTCAACTAGACGCCTTAAAAGACCATGGCACAAACTTTCAACTAGTAATCTCCACTCCACCCTAGGAGAATTCCACCATAGAGCAAATAAGGATATTAATATGTTATATGCGGCTTTCCATGACTGGATTACAAGAGGACTTGACACCCTTATACCAGCCAAATGGACTAAAGGACGCAGTTTCCCCTCCAACCCATGGTACAACGAAACTCTGAAATCCATGCGGAAAGAATGCAAGAAAGCTGAGCGTAGCTGGAGAAGGGAATACAATGACAGGGATAAAGTTTTCTACTTGTCCAAATTAAAACTCTACCACAAAGCCACTCGCGCCGCGCGCGCGTCCTTCTACGCGAAAGAAATTAATTCCAGCAAGAATCCTACCAAAACCATCTTTAAATTGGTGCAAGAACTACAGAACAGTAGTAATTCAGCTCCCTGCATCACCTCCACACAGCAGTGCGAGGATCTCGCTGTTTTCTTTATAGAAAAAGTGAAAAAAATTTAGAGTGCTTTCCCGCAGCAACTCCCCGACCTACCTAACCCCTCTAACTTAATCTTCAATGGCACTATGCGGACACTCATACCTGAAATTTCTCACGATGACCTAACCAAACTTTGCAGGAAGGTTAAGTCCGGCTCTCCAGCAGACCCCATGCGGTCGGCCCAATTTCTTGAATCACTAGAATTCTTCATCCCTTCCCTGACCACGATACTTAATCTCTCCTTTTCCTCGGCTGAGGTCCCAATTGGTTGGAAACATGCATGGGTCTCCCCCATTATCAAAAAGCCCACTCTAGACCCCACGAAGCTAGAAAATTTTAGACCCATCTCGCTGCTTCCTTGGGTGTCTAAACTGGCAGAAGCCCATGTAAATAATGTGCTGTCCCACCATATGGTTCAAAACAACATCCTGGACCCATCTCAGAATGGGTTCAGGCCAGGACACAGCACTGAGTCTGCCCTTCTGTCCACCACTGAACACCTCCGGAATAAACTCCATGCCGGTCAGAGTGCTGCGCCGATTCTGCTAGATCTCAGCGCAGCCTTTGATACGGTCTCCCATAACATCTTGTTAAAACGCCTCATGACAATAGGGATCACCGGTCCTGCCCTTGATTGGTTCCGCTCATTTCTGAAGGACAGATACTTCCGAGTTTCAGCCCCCCCTTTTATCTCCCGGTCTCACTCCATCGGCCAGGGAGTTCCTCAGGGCTCTGCACTCAGTCCATCCCTCTTTAATCTTTATGTGCAGTCACTTGCGGCAGTGGCCAAAGAGTGGGACCTAATGCTGGTGTCGTATGCAGACGACACGCAGCTGGTCATCACTCTCACTGAAGGCCCTTCCATCTCGGCCACGAGATTTAGGGATGGCCTGGCTGCAGTAGCCCAGTGGATGACGGACAACTGCCTGCAGCTTAACGCAGGAAAAACGGAGGTGCTGCTCCTTGGTAAAAATTCCAGCTATTGGAGTGAACACTGGTGGCCCTCTTTGCTGGGCCCCATTCCACCACCAAAATCCTTGGTGAAAAACTTGGGCATCTGGCTGGACTCCTCTCTCAGTTTTCAGACCCACACAAAAAAAGTGGCAGCCACTTGCGTGGGCCTGTTGAGGAGCCTCAACCCGAAACTCGGTTTCTTTGACTCCTAAACTCGCCAGCTCATTGTTCAATCCATCATCCTCTCCCTTGGACTATGCCAGTGTCCTATTTTTGGGCGCCAATAAGTCAGAGATAGCGCGACTGCAACGTGTACAGAACTCAGCGGCTAGAGCCGTGGTGGGCCTCCCCCGTAGGTGTTCCGTCAGAGCTACTATTCAGAGACTACATTGGCTACCTATTGAATCTCGTATTCAATTCAAAACCCTCACCATTGCATTAAAGATCCTTAAATCTGAATGTCCAGAACTCCTACGCCCGCTCCTAGTACCTTATGCCCCTCAACGCAATTTGCGCTCCTTAGGTCAGCACCTTGTGACAATTCCTCGGACTAAGCTCTGCCGTACTGGTGGCCGTTCCTTCAGAGTTCTGGGAGCAAAACTCTGGAACTCCTTGCCACTAAATATTCGTTCCTTGGAAAATCTGTCCGCTTTCCGGAAGGCTATCAAAACCCATCCGTTCCCTTCTTCTTAGGTTCCCTCCCTCCCTCCCCCTTGCTTCCTCAGTAGTTTCTGTGGTTCTTAGCGCCGGGACACCTCGTTGCTGGGGCAGCTGTTTGCGCTTAATCAAAAATATGACATAACATAACATAACATAACATATCAGGCAACAGTACACCAAAAAAGGTGCCTTAGTGCTGCCTGATAAATATCACACTGACAGCTGTGCCACGGAACATCACAAAAAGTGACGTTCCAATGGCGCAATAAGTCTCATAAATGAGGCCAAGAATGATTACAATTCTGCAAGGAGAGTGTCTTGGTGAAAGAGTGTTTGCTGCAAGTTTAAGGATAGAGACTAGGGAATTGAAGATATAAAACACAAATTTGCTGGTACATAGAACAGTGCATGCATAGTCAAAATGGGTTTGAAACAGTCCATACCCTAAGCCCACTTTACCTCATAAACACTTTCATAGACACTTTTGGGCATATGCTGCATCAAAACACAGCACCTGCTTAAAGCAGGTATAAGGATTGACACAGCATTATGAGCATAGGACCCCAACAGCATTGCTGGAGCTGCAATGCACTTGCAACACAAGTCAAGCAATGTGCCATCTTCACAGCACAGATACATCACATATCTGTACCGTTTTTCCCCATAGAACAACACATTGTAAATATGGTGCATCCATGGTGGTGATGTTGCACTGCACAATAACTGGCATATCTATGAGGATATACCACTTATTGTACATCTACTGATTAGTGTTTTAATGTAGTGAATACCTAACTACAAAATTATCAATGAGTCACTATAAAAGTATACAAAGATTAGCAGAGTGTTTGGTAGAAGTGTAAGGATAGAGACTGTGGAATTCAATATATAAAAGGCAAATTTGCAGGTGCATAGAACTGTGTGTGCATAGTCTATAGGGGTTTGAAGAACTCCTTGCCCTTTGGCCCACTTTGCACTATCAATACTTGACTACTGACATAGTTCCTCATTTATGACATTTTGCCGTAGGGAAGTACAGCAGGTGTTCTATAAGATACGGCACATGTCTCTCCTTTTCCCCTGCACCATAACTCAATGGTGTTCCTGTGCCAACACAGACACCTTTGCACAATAGTGCAAGGGCGCCTGTGTTGCAGGGATAAATATTTTTGTTCAGCAAAGGAAACCTTGCTGTACAAAATTAATCAAAATAGACTATTCTTTTTTCTATATGTGCTGCAGAATGCAGCACACATAGAAAAATGAGAAACAAACAGAAATAAAACTATTTTTCATTGTTATGCCTTCCTCACCTTCCTTGACACTCTGCTCTATGACCTTTGAAACACCTGTGAAGTGCAGCAGTTCTAACAGCTCTCATGTCCAGGCTAGACGAAGGGAAATGCCGCCTGACTATCAGCTACAAAAATACCACACTAAAGGCTTTCAGTGTTAATCAGGACTCTCCAATTCCTTTTGTGGAAATTCTTTAGGTGTCTTGAAGTTGCAGAACAAAGCCTTAACCTTGGCCTTGGCGGCCTACGCACAGCGAAGCCAGGGAAGCCCCTTGCAGAGAAGCTGGATGTACAGTATGCATGCCAAGTTTAAAATGTGTGTCCATGCGTTCATAGTTTATCTTCACTTTTGGTGCACCCCAGAGCTATTCTGCATAGAACCATTACAGAGACGTTCCATGGCTGGTCTCTGAAAATTCAAGGCACGTTCTCTCTGCTTGCTCTCTCATTTATTGATGGTACAATATACATGAAGTGTTATAAGCTACAACTGTGCACATTTTAGCAAGAGTAAACCCTATTGAAGAAGTGCTCTGCGTATGGATCAAGGCTTGGCTTTTCTTGTGTTGGTGGTCTCTACACAGCAGACATCTGCTCTTGAAAAGGGCTCTAGTAAACCCCTTTCAGGGTAGAAACCAGTATAGAACGCAACTTCAGTCGGGTGTAAGGGAGGGTTTCTTGCTGGAAGAAAATTGCAAAACGTGCTGGCTTCCCCCTCTGCGACCTTGTAGCAACTGAGAGAGAGGGAGACAGAGAGAGTGAGTAACACAGATGGAGAGAGAGTAAGAGAGAGTTTGAGAGCAAGCAAGAGGAAGGTAAACAGAGAGAGAGATGAATGGAGACAGAAAGAGACAGAGAGAGAGGGAGGGAGAGAAAGAGAGAGACACAGAGAGGGAGGGTGATAGAGATAAAGACAGAGACAGACAGATAGACACAGATACAGGGACAGGGGCAGAGAGATAGAGGCAGAGACAGACAGAGACAGAGAGACAGAGAGGGAGACAGAGGGAGGAAGACAGGGACAGACAGAGACGAAGATAGAGGGTGACAGACCGAGGAAGGGAAACAGATAGTGTGAGGGAGATAGAGAAAGAGGGTAACTGTGGGAGACAAACAGAAAGGGAGAGTGAGGGAGACAGAGGAATATAGACCTGGAAATAAAACCTATAAAACACAACTTTGCTGGTGCATAGAAGATTGCATACATAATCAATAGAGGTTCGAAGAGTCTTTCAAACCATTTTTAATTTTAAATCATACATTTATTCCTGTAACATTTCATAATTTAATAGGGCTTCTAACATCATTTCATCTGAAACTTCATTTTCTGGATGATCAATTTCAAAAGTCATATCATGAAACTCAATGTCGTCTAATACTTGAACAAAATCATCATCCAATGTTTCGTCTAAAAAATCGCAGGTGATATCTCCAGCAGCAATACCTTCATCTTCATTCTCGCTCCCCATGAAAGGTATATTTAGCTCCTCAATCAGAGTGTTGCTAATTTCACAACTAATTTCCATATTGTTCTGTCTTCTTCCATAGTGAATTTTTTATTGTTGTTGTTCCTTGTAGAAAAACATTAAAACTTTGTTTTATCATTTTTCCTAATACATAATACAAAACTAGGTTTATCATCTATTTTGCCATGTGAAAAATATTGTGCAAAAATCATTCTCAACTACTTTATATGATTATATCAATAAAATTGCTTATATGAATTTTTAGTTTTAAAATGTCCTTACATTGTCAAAACAGTCACTTTTTATCACTATAGGTAAAAAAACTAGGGCTATTATAATAAAATGCAGTACTAAAAAAAATACAAAATATCTATTCACCTTACCAGTTTCAAAGTAGTTGATGTGTTGTAGTTATATGCAAAGAATACAGGTACTCTCAGTATATATATTTTTTGATTTCTTCAAAAATGTTTAAAAGATACAAACCGTCTTTACAAACTATGTACACCATGGACATTCTCTTACTTCATCTCTGTAGAAGTACATCCCATCGATCATTTTTAACAGTTAGTTATACTTACCTTCAAAATAATAAATTAATAAAAATAATAACTATTATAAATATAGCATCTGTAGAAGACAAAAAAAAATAGTTACAATTTATCTTTTACAACACAAAATCATTTCTAAAGCATTTCAGATGCCTTTTTTGCTGTTCTCAATATATATTGAAATTCACTAGAAACAGTGAGTTCAATAGTACTCATCACACAACAGCGGGCAAAAAAAAGACAATCAAGAAGATTATCAAAAAAAACAAAACAACAATCTCAATAACAATCTTAAATGTTTTTTTCTAAGACCAATTTCTTACGTAACTATGAGATATGGCAAACAATCTTGAAAAAACAAAACACCATCATTAATTTTCTTCCATTATAAATACTATTACTTACAAATATATGCAGTCAAAATTTACAACAAAAAGTCATTAAGAGTTTCACATACTTTTCCCCATGGCCAAATAGTATGTGTGAAATTCTTAGTTTAAAAGTTGTTCAATAAAAACTCTGAGCGTCTGCCTCCCAGCCTTCAGATCCAAAATCACTGACATCATTTGCCCCATCTTCCACTACTCATTCTTCAGTCCAACGCTATTCAACATCTCCATGGTCACCCTTACACAAATGGCCCACCAACTCAACCACATCATTATCTCCTACACCGACGACACCCAGCTCATCCTCTTCCTCACCAAGGAGCCACATACCACAAAAAATAACTTGCACAACACAATTAAGGACGTCACCAAATGGATAAGGAGCAGCTCTTTAAACATGAATTCACACAATATGAAGATACTCATCCTCAAACTCACCCCCTTAGCTTCAAATAACTCCTGCTGGTGAACTACACTGTGAACAGTACCAACACCTACTGACCATGTACACAACCTATGATTCATATTGAACTCCTCCCTCTACAACTGTAAACAAGTCTGCAGCATTTCCTCATACTGCTAATACACCCTCCACATTCTCCACAACATTTACAAGTACATCTTGAAGAAAACAAGAAGAAACAGAATACACTGTGGCAACACCCACTACACAAGAATTACAGCCAAACATCTATAACGACTTCAACCAATCCATAGCACCTCCAACTGATTGATCTTCAATGTTCCTTGCTATAGCCACATCACCCATGACATGATACACCTATTCTGCTTCAACATCAACAAGATGATTACCTTCAAGCTCCTCACCCTCACTCACAAAATACTCTACAACACCAGACAAATCTACCTTAACAGCAGTAATCCTGAAAGGCCACATTTTGATCTTAAAATGTTGGCTTTAAAAATATTAGGTAAGAATTTGGTAACTCTTTAGGCAAACGTTGCTTAAAAATTAATTGAGTATCATTACAATATATCCACCCTTTCAGACATTTTACATAAACAGTGTAATGTCCAGATGTTGTAGAAGGTCCATCATGAAAAATAATTGCAACAGCTACAAAAGTTCTTCCTGATATTGAAACTTGACCAGCTACAACAATTTTTATTAAAGTTTCAAATTTTCTTCTATCAGCTCTACAATGTTGCAGCATTAAAATAACATACTGTCCATATCTTTGTATAAATAATGTTGATGGCATTTCTGATTTACATTGGCTACACTCCATGTTTGACTAGCTCCTCTAACTAGATTGTTAAAAGACACTGATTCACAGTCTGGTAAAGTCAAATATATGAATCTTTCAGTATGTATGTTAGTGCTACATGTAAACAAACAATTTAGACAGTCATGTTGCCATTTGTAAGAAAGGCCAAAAATATATTCAATATCTATACCTTCATCTTCCAGTACACTAAGCATAAACATTATAAATTCCTGACAATCTTGCTGAATATTCTGTGTAAATTGAGTAAAATCATAACATATGTCCAAAACATTTCGAATATCAGAAACACTTTGTATTTTACTTTTATCAATACTACATTTCTCATAAACAGAATACAACAATGAACAGAATCTTTCGTCCCAATTTTCAACAATTTGCTGTTGCAAACTTTCAAGAAAAAACCCAGCATTAACAACTACATTAGCATAGCAGTTGACACCACAACTATTTTCAAACCGATAACCAACATTCTCTTCAACACTGTCCTTTTTCTTTTTGCTTGCAGGTGCAACTTCATCTTGTTATTTTTCTTTCTCTACAGTTTCACTACAGATATTCTCAAATCATCTTTTTCAACCTACCACACACTTTTCAAATACTGGATATTGACCTAAATTGGGAGCATATTCTCACACAATTTGCATCTGCACTAACCTTTGTCTCATCAAAATCAATCAAGTACAATCCAGATAAAGTTCTGACTCGGGTTAAAGATACATATGCCATACCCTCTTTAAACACAGTACTTCCAATATTCACTATATCACTATCTATACTTAAACCTTGAGATTTATAAATTGTCACCGCATATGCTAAACAAATAGGAAACTGTTTTCTGTGTACATACAAATCTTTTACAAGAACCGAGATGAACAAAGACTAAATTGTTGTATATCAGCAATTTCATCAAATTTGATCTTCAACAATTCAATTCCATCTCTATTTACATAATTAACAAAATCAACAATTTTACCCATTGCTCCATTTACTAAACCCTTTTCCACATTCAAATTACGGCGTAAAATTACCCTACAGTTTACACATGCATACACATTTTTTTCTTAACCACCAGTTTTACTTATCGACTTCTCCAAAGAATCCAATTTCCTCTTCAACTTTTCAGTCAAAATAATAGTGATTCCTTCATGCTCTATGTTATCAATAGCTTCCAATTTTATAATTTTTTCATTTTCCAACTTTAACATTTCTTCATTGAATACAGAACATTCACTCAGTGTTGTCATTAAGCAGATTACAGACTTGTTTTTTGCAATTTTCATATATATTTTCTGTGGAACAATATTTTCATTTGGAAACAAATTGGGTAGTAATCGTCTTAGTAAAGCTTGTTTGCCATGTTCTGTCACTTTTCCAATTCTTACATCTTGAAGAGTTTTTCCATAATCTGCATCATTTGCCTGACGCATATTTGTAATAAGTTCCTTATACTCAAAATCTGACCAAATATTAACATTTCCAATGCTCCCCGAAGACTTTCTGGTATCTTCATGTGCCAGTGTTTTAAACACTGGTTGTTCTTTTACAGGAGTAAGTTGTAGTAGATGTCCAAAAACTATGACGTGTTTTCCTCCAAATAATACGTCATAGTCTGTTTTAAGAATTTGCTGCATTCTTAAATGCACAAAGGCAAGCATTAAGTTTGATACCATGCTTACCTCATCAATAATGAGAACTTTCATTTTCTTTAAGCCTCTTGCAACTTCAAAACAAGCTTCTCCAGATAGCTTGTAGTATTCTAATTTGTTTTCATGCTCCACTGGTAGCATTAATAAACAATGTAAAGTAACTCCTTTAATGTGCCGCCAACCCAGTTGGAGCAGTGACAACACAAGACAAATACGACTCAGTTGTTTTGTGTAAATAAGTTGAAATTACTTTAATTAAAAAACTTTTTCCTGTTCCAGCTTGTCCACTTACACACAATCGGATAGGTTGAAATAATGAGCAAGAGCACTCTTTCTTTTCATGAAGTAATCCATGGTTAATCTGTTCTCTCACTTGCTCATATATTTGTGTCTGCTCAACATTTAGTTGTTCTTCCAAATTTCCTAAGTTTCTTACTTCTTCTTGAGCTTGATACATTGCTGTTTCCACCTCTTGCACAGCAGTTACTGCTTCATTTTGAATAACTGGTTCTCCTAATGGATCCTGACTTAACGGAGCAGAAGTTTGACTGTCTTGAGAACTGTCTTTAGCAATCTCAGCTGCAATTGTAGCTTCTTGTTCAATTTCATCGTTCAACATTTTAACATAATTAGCAAAAACAGGTCATTCTATACTATCTTTAGTTGCATTGAAAAATCTTCATAGCTCTAAAAATATCCAAGTAATTCTAATTCTTAACGCCATGGCTTGAAAAGTTGCAAAAGATCTACATAGTAAAATTCCCTTTTGTCATGTGTTTCACAACTCACTTTACGGTGATTAATCAAATGTCCTTTTCTTTGTTTCACCAGACATCCTTCAGAACCAATCAAGGCATATATACCATTATTGATGTTATCTGTAATATTCCGTTTAAAAATATAGTTTTGCAGCACTTCATGGAGACAAATGTTCTCCAGATGATGACTTCTGTTTGGATAATATGTATCCAAAATATTTGTTTTCACAATATCTGTACTTTCTGGCTCCTTTTCAGCTAAATATTCAATTTCTTGTATAGATTTAAGTACTCGGTTTCCTGTTGCAGCAAGACCTAGACTCACCCAAATGATTCTTCTTGATTTGGAGTATAGACTTGCAGATGATAAGCGATCTGAGCATTCATACGCTCCAATTTCTCGATGAGATAACATCTTCAAACTGTAAGTATATAATTTCTTACTTAGACTCTTCTTGTGGGAAATCTCTTCCCACATTTCCTTCAATTCCGTATTTTCTGATTTCGTTATGTACGATGTTACATATCGAGCAACAGCAATGGAATTGTCTGCAACATATTGAATATCCATGTTAGCATTCCACATGGACAAAATGACTGGGTTGTAGTCATTTATGTATTTTGAGTCTTCATTTCGTCTTAAATTGTAGGTATTTTAGGAGACTTTCTTGTGATAGTATGTGGCAAAGATGACATAAAACTATTCACTCTTCCTTTCGATATTACTGGACATGGAAATCCAAAACGGCATTTGGTGTAGAAATTGTCCTTAGATTTGTACTTTCGACGACAGTATTTCCCACAATGATGGCTTTGGAATCGTAAGACTTGTTGTTTTAAGTCCTTATCCTGTGTGCTTTTGGGTATATCACATGTAGCGTACTCTTCAATAAAAGACAACACAGTGTCATCTGAGTCTGTTCCAAATTTGGGAGCATCTTTGATCCATATTAGCATGTGTATGTGAGGAGCACCACTTGCTTGATACTCCTTTCTCCAAAAGAAGTCCACAACCTCTCCAAGAGGAGGATTTATTTTATTGGTGATAAAAGACATCATAGCTTCAAATCTATGATTGAAATACCTGCATACATTAACTGGATCCAAAGAGCACAATTCTTGAGGTGTCTTGTATTCAATATTCATTATATTTGGATTTCCAAAACATTATCTTTCTGGTGTACTTTATCCATAAATTCCTTTGCCGAAACATTTTGCATATGTACACCTAATTTCAATATATGGTTTACTGCATAGGAAAATCCAGACGAACCACTCTCAAACAAAAAGATGAAACAAATACGGAATACATTGTCGAAATCTTGGATCTTCTGCATACAATCTTAATGTCCGGTATGCAGATGCAGCAATCTGCACAGGTCGGTCGTCATATCGTCCTCCTTTTCCTGCAGGAAACAAATGAGTGAAACAACGAGCTTCCAAACTTTATTCCCATACACTAATGGGACTTCCCTTTGCTTCTTTCATTTGGAATAACTCTATAGCATTCCCCATCACTTCTTTGGAATGCAGTGGATGAACACTGTAATGTTCGTATATTTCTTCAGTTCTAGACACATCCACTTTTTCAATTTGTCCAGATGGCAAGTCACTATCTTCTTCTACAGTTATTTCTTCTTCACACATAAACACGTCTTTATAATATTGATTATTTTTTTATCAGATACAACATTGCCTTTTTCACTTTCCTAACATCCACTAATTCCTGCCAGATTTTCTTACTCTTAGTAGGAACGCCATTAACAAGAATAACTAAAGGTTCATCTTCTACATTTTCTACATCAACGGTTTCAATATTTTTCTTTAAATCTAATGGCAAATACACAACTCTTCCCTTTAATCCTCTCTGTAAATCTGAAGGAGGCAATTTCCCTGTCTTAGGCTCCATACGAACAATAGCCTGAAAAGGATGCACACATTGAATGAGACTAGACTCATAAGTATTTAAATCCACCAGTTCAGAAGGAATTTTCACCAACTCAAAATTAATATGCACAGCTCTAGCATGCATTTTATTCTCGTTTAATTTGTTATAACAATATTTACAAATATGCTGATCACAACCCAAATCAAAAGTATTCTTACCAACAAATAAGTTACAAATTCCATCCACTCCTTATTATTTTCCTTTTTACATTTTAAATACAAATCAATAGTCCTAGTCCGATTTTTATGAGTACGTCGACAACAAATACAAGAATAATTTGGCCTTTCACCTGAAATCACCTTAAACTTTGTAATTTCTTGCTCAAATTTTTCTGTACTGCAATGTTTTACATTCTCTTCTACATTTCCTTCTACTAACATATCAATTTCTGCACTATCTTCTTCTGCACCAAAGTAACTAACCTGAATTTGATCACAAACGTTCTTTACATCTGACACAGATCCATGCAAAATAACTGTTCACCTTCTTTAACATTAGAGCTGGACTTTTTGCATAATAGAACGTTCTGACTAATTTCCTCATTTCAGTATGATGTACTGCCAATATCTTGAAATGGTGAAAAACACTTCTACAAACTTTTTTAGAAAGACAAGCCAAATAATGTCCATGCAAACCAGTATTTTCTCTCACTCTGCAAGGGTCTAATCCTTGCAACATCTTAATCTTTTGTTTAACACTTTTCTTAGTATAGTTACATAAGAAATTGCGTAAAAAATCAATAGATTCCTGCCGTACACTACAAATACTACTGCAATTCCAAGTTTACACTGGAGCTTTAGGCCTTCTCCCTAATACTTCATCAGTTAACACCTCTTCTACATTTCTAGGAACAGTTTTCTCTTTCTCAATAGGATACCATTTTTAACCTCATAAGCACGACCTGTAGTGTCAACTGCATGCAACAACTCATTACTCTGAAAATAACTCTCCTCATTAAAAAAAGGCTCAGAACTTGAACTATGTTTCCATTCACCCAAAAAACTTCAGAAAAATTACTTCTATTAATTAATCTTCTCCTTTTACTTTTGCTCTTCATTAAATGAATAGGCTTATCTAGTGATCGAATTCTATTGAATACTAAAACAAAAAGTTTTTTTTATTTCAAAAGCTTTCTCAACTACATTCTCAATACATTTCCTCTTCTTATAAAATGCGGTTTTCTTCTTACAATTCTTTATTAACTTAGTCAAAGTAAACACAATTCTATTATAAAACATCTTCTTCCTTATTTCCTGATATTGGTTTTTCCTCCTTTTACTATATAAATTTTTTTCACAAGTTTTTCCATAGTTCTTGTCTTTTCTCTTAGTTGCAGAAACAGTCACAGTATTTTTTTACTTTGCGCACACTACAGTTACTGGTTGACAATCTTCGCAGAAAAGTCTTAGTTTTCTTACCAGGACTTTTTTTCTTTTTCTGAACACATTGTTTTTCAGGTAAATGTTGTAGATGAGTTCTCTTTAAATAAACTGCTTTATTTCGTCCTTCCTTTTGTTCTATTTTGGAAGTCATGATGATTTTTTTTCAGTGATGATCAAAAGAATCTATTATAAAAAATATATATCACTTTAGAAAAATAAATATATCAAATACACTATTATATTACTTATAAGAAGAGAGGAGATATTATGACAACAAACATAAGAGTATGAAAATAGAAGAACTTACAACAAGAGAAAGACGACTATGACACAATAGGAAATATAAATAGAAAAGAGGATATAAGCAGACACTGCAGTATAAGGGGATAAATAGAGTATGAAAAGACTGGAAAATATGAAGAGATAATGAGCAGTATGAGGAGAAAGGTGGCAGTATGAGGAGAGAAGGGAGAGTATAAGAAGAAAAACACAGAGTATGAGGAGACAGGAGAGCAGTATCAAAAGAGGTTAGACAAGGGAGTATAAAAAGAAGTGGGACTAATAGGAGACAGACGAGACAATGATGACAGAGAGACACTAAGGGGCCCATTAGGAAGGTGGGCGGATTGCCCCTGCCAGGCTGGCAGTACCCACCACCAGCCTGGAGGGGGCAATCCACCCGCAACCCAACCAGAATGACCCCCGCCATATTAGCATGGCTGGGGAGTCCACAGCGGTCAAAAACACCGTCCACTGCTTTTCCGCCCCGGTCGTCTTGCAACCAGGGCGGTAAGGGTTTAACATGGTGGCGGTGTCTAATACACACCGCCAGCCATATCTCGATGGGCCTCTACAGATGCCTTTCTGTAGCTGCGATGCCGCCATGGAAAGGCAAGCGGTCTTTACTGTTAGGGCCCCCTGCAGGCCCCCGGAGTGAAGGTGTGATTAAAGGTGCACACGGGGGGTACCTGTGGTATCCGACAACATTTGCATATATAAATTGCAGGAACTGCTCGGTGCCTGCCGCTTTGTGTATGCAAATGCATACAAGCATTTTTAGCATTGTGGCAGGCGATCCTGAGAGCACCACCCACCACAACGTTAAAAATTTAGGATACACCTGCCACTGTGACGGGCGCATCCTAATACCCCCCACAGGACCCCTGTGAGACAGAAGGACACAATAAGGACAGAGGGGGACTAAAAGGACAGGAGGGAGTATGAGAAGAAGTGGCACTGTGAAGAAAGACAAATTAAAATAAGGAAATAAGGGAAAATATCAGAACAGAGGGAACACTATAAGCAGAGATAGATAGACTGTGAGAGAGACAGTGGAGATTATAGAAAAAGGTGCAAGTGTAAATCTTTAATTTTCACAGACGCTCAGTGTGATTCTATTTTTTTTTTTTTGTTTTTTTTTTTTTTTCAATGGCAGAGGCAGAACAGATACAAGGATGAAACAACAGAGTACAACAGCAATAAGGCAATGACACTCAATGACAGAAATTAACACATATGACTCAAAAACTCTCTCTTTCCAGATGTGGTCATTGTTAACTTAAATCCAATTATCAATAGGAGACCATAACTTCCTGGCAAATGTCTTCTTTCTCCGTCCTTTCAGTTTGTAAACTGCATTGTCCATTCTATAAATGTTTAACAACTTTCCTAACCATTGTTCAAATGATGGTGGATCAACATCTAGCCATCTTGAAGTAATACAAAGGCGGTAAATAGACATTCCAATGAAAAGAAAATG
Organism: Lissotriton helveticus; assembly: GCF_964261635.1. Taxonomy (NCBI): domain Eukaryota; kingdom Metazoa; phylum Chordata; class Amphibia; order Caudata; family Salamandridae; genus Lissotriton; species Lissotriton helveticus. Next base: position 1,508,819,587 of record NC_136068.1, on the reverse strand, counting down.
TTCTTGATCTACAGATAAACTCTCGGATGGAAAATATACACCAAAAATAGTAACAGAAGGGCATAGTTTGATATTAACATTAAGCAAATTGGTCAAGAATTTTTCTATCTTATTTTTATATACAATAAGTTTGGGGCAGCTAAAGAACATATGACATGAGTCTGCTGCTAAAATTCCACAACGGCTACAATTGATGCCTTTCGTAGCTTTCCATTTAACCAGTTTAGCAGGTGTATAATAGAGATCTAGAGAAGCCATATAGTGTTGGCTTTAAAGAGAGCTGTTGATTAGTATTGTGTTACTGATCTCGAATGCCCTTGCCAGGTCTATCCCTACTATACACAATTTCCTCTCCCATTTCTGGGCTTGTTGATCGAGGTCATCATGCAGCCTATTAATCATTAACTGATAAACTGTGCCAATACGGCCATCCTTCCTGCCACTCTCCAAGACTTCATTAGTCTCCATTACATCGCTATATAGAAGGTTTTTTTTTTACAAAAAACTACGGATTTGTAGATATTTAAAAAAATCGTTTCTAGAAAGACCAAATGTGTCTTGGAGTTCGGAGAAGGACATTAGAGTCCCATCTAAGTACAGTTTCCCAATTGAATGGATCGGTCCCAGACGAGGACGATGAATAGGGATACTTTGAGAAATCCCTGATAGTGAAATATTACAACAAATAGGTGTGTAAAAATTATATTTGGGAATAATCCGTAAAACTTTATTCATTTGTCTCCAAACCAAGAAAGCAGAGAGAAAGACCTTAAATTTCGTTTTTTTGTAATAGCTCGGCTCCATAAATATCAGTAATGATTGGCGCACATGGTCACCCATAAGCATTTCAAAAATAGATGGTGCCTTAAAGGTTTCGTTAGCATGATCATGGAATAGTAGAACCTTAATTGTTTTAAGAGTAATAGCCCAATAGTATATCCTAAAATTCGGAAATCCCAACCCAGCACGCCCTTGCGGAAGAGTACACCACTTAAGAGATCTTCTTGACCGACGATACCCCCATAGAAATCTGGACAACATCCTATCTATTTTATTGAAGAGAGACATAGAAAAAAATAGGGGAATAGTACGAAAAAAATAAAGGAATTTTGGAAAAATTAACATCTTAATAACATTGGTCCGTCCAAATAGAGATAAATGTAAATTATTTATCCTTTCTAAAGTCCTATTAGTGGATAAAAGTAAAGGGTCCAGGTTTAGTTCGACAATGTCATCTATTTTGGAAGATAAAGTTACACCGAGGTATGTGGCAGTGGAATTTATCGGAAGATCAGTGGGTGTACCAGTTTTAGAATGTATGATTTGGGTTTTTGAAACATTCAATTTATAACCAGAAAATTTACCAAATTCGCTAGCAACTTCGATTATTTTAGGTAAAGCAGTGGAAGAGTCGGAGGTTACAATGGCCACATCGTCTGCGTATGCTAAGACTTTGTGATCTACTTCATGAAGTCGGACTGGTAGGATGCCAGGTTCTGTAATTAATCTGTTCAAATAAGGTTCTAAATAAAGTGCAAATAAAAGTGGAGAGCAGGGGCAACCTTGTCTGGTCCCCCTAGTAATTGAAAATGGTCTGGAAGTATCCATACCTAGTCTTATTACTCCTTTTGCGTTAAAATAAAGTGACTGTACAGCTTTGATAAATTGTGATGGGAAGCCCTTCCATTCTAACACCGACCAAAGGAACCCCCAGTCTACTCTATCAAACGCTTTTTCAGCATCGAGTAAGATCACTCCGACTGGGGATTCCTTTGCTTGGGCCCAGTCCAACAGTGCAATGACACGTTTGACGTGATCTGTAGTATCCCTATATTTAATGAACCCGTGTTGAATATGAGAAACCAAACCGGCCATGACATCATTTAATCTATTGGCGAGAATTTTAGAATATATCTTGCTATCTGCCGTAATAAGGGAAATGGGACGATACGAGCCGAGTTCCTTTGGATCCTTGTTCTTTTTTACAAAAACAACTATAATGGCAGTAGACCAAGAGTCAGGAGGTTTATCTTGAAATGCTACATTGAAGATTTTTAATAATTCTGTCTTCAACAGATGTCTAAATGTCCGATAAAATTCAAGGGGGATCTGATCGGACCCCATGGCTTTACCAGCAGCAAGACTCAAAATAGCCTTTTCAATCTCTTCCCAGCTTATTGACCTAGCGAAGAGATCAATATCATCTGTACACAATGAAAGTTGGTTAGAATTTTGAAGATAATTTATGGGATTAAGAGTCTTGTCAACTTCATTGTTATGATCGTTATACAACATTTTGTAAAAGCCATGAAATGCGTCTAGAATTCCTTCCTTGTTTTCTTGAAAGACCCCATTAATGTCTTTGACACATTGTATTTCATTAAAAGAGGATTCTTGATGCAAACGCTGTGCTAAGATTTTCCCCGCACGTTCGCTGAGTTCGTAACGTTCAGTTTTATATTGTTTAAATTTTACAGCTACTTCTTCGGCGATATGTATACGAAGTCCTGAACGTTCAATAGTTAGTCGAGTTTGTGCATCCTCTGTACTAACATTATTTTTGCAAGCGGTAGATAATTCGAGCTCAGCCAACCTGACCTTATTTAGCCTATCCTTGAAGTCTGTTTGATTTTTTTGCCTCCTGTAATTTGCAAAGCTGATTGTCTCCCCCCGTACAACGGATTTGAAGGAATCCCAGACTACCTGTGGAGAGGCAGAATCATTGTTTATAAGAAAAAAATCTTTAATAATTGTAACCATAAACTGGAGGTACTCTTCGTCTAATAATAAACTTCTCTGGAATGTCCAGGATCTATTTAGGTTTTGACAGTCAGTAGGGAATTGAATCTCTGCAATTATAGGATTATGATCTGAAATGACCTGTGGTAATATTTCAATACGGATTTTCTCCAGAAAAACTGAGGATACAAAAAAATAATCTAAACGGACAAATTTTCGATGGGGAATAGAGAAGAAGGTATATCCAGGGTCATTATAATAAAGTTTATTCCAGACATCAGTTAGCCCGTTACTTAATACCAGATCTCTAAGAGCTTTATAGGCTTGAATCTTACGACCCATATATCTCTTTCCTGATTTGATGTTCCAATCGGCTGGCATATGAATGTTAAGGTCCCCACACACTATTATTGGTTGTGTCCAAGTGGATAGCTCTGTATTCATAGAATTAAATAATTCAGCGTCATCCAGATTGGGCCCATACAAACAACATAGAATAAATCTGCAGCTACCAATTTTTAGTTCAGCAAGCCCCCATCTCCCCCATTTATCAGAAGAAGTTTTTACACACTTCCCTACTCCCTTTCGCATACAAATTGCAACGCCTCTCTTGATACCCATTTGTTTAGATGTAATCAAAATTTCTAATCCCAAATTATTCAAGAGAAAGCGTTTATCCCATGAAATGTGAGTTTCCTGAATACATAACAAGTCAATATTCAGAGTTTGAAGCATTGTGCGAAACATGGCGATCTTCTTTAGATCATTGAGACCATTAATATTAATAGTACATATTTTCAACCTTTTATACATTTCAAAAACAGTGTAAAAAAACGATTGTTGACCATCATCGCGAACATTTGCACTTCTATATTATAATTTAAATGCCTTATAATCATCCCTGCATTGAACACCTCTGCCTTACACCCCCACCACCACCCGCTGCCCATACCCACCCCCACCCTTATCCCCAAGACCCCTCCCCCCACCCTCCCCACTATAGGAGGCACAGGAACTATCAGTTCCTGAAACATATGGATGCCGTGTCCCTAACCCCTAGCGTCTTTACCAAAAAAAAAAGAAAAAGAAGAAAAGTAAGAGAAGAAGAAAATTCAGAAGAAGAATAAGAATAAGAGAAGTTTAGAAAAGAAAAAGCATAATAGTCCTGTATTGGAATAATTGTTAATCAATATAATTACTAGACGCAAATTCTGAAATTATCATACTGTACATCTGAGTTCATCATGATCATTCATTCAGAGAGAATCCAAGTACTCCTTGGCTTTAATTGTAGAAATGAAATATTTTGTTTGGCCTTTAAATATAGTTTTAAGTTTTGCAGGACCTTGAAGAAATACTGCTACTTCCTTCTTCTGGAAATCAGGAATTAATTGCTTCAAATGCCAACGTTGAGCCACAGTAGCTTGGCAATAGTCTGGTCGCACGAAAAACTGACAGCCTAGACCATCCGCTTTCTTATCTGGCCTTGCGTTTGCGTAGATAGATTCACGGGCAAGAAAGTTATTAAATGACACCAAGATAGCCCTGGGATAGTTTTCTTGACCTTGTCGCGGTTTCCTTGCAGTAAAAGGGAATCTGTGTGCTCGTTGTATTTCCCGAGCCCAGTCCCAATCAGTGATTTCTGGGAAAGCATCGTTTAGTAAGTTGATAATGAACCTCCTCGGGTCACCTCCTTCTTTGTTTTCCGGGATCCCCAAAAAACGCAAGTTACTTCTGCGCGCCTGATTTTCCAGACTGGCTAACTTGTCGGATAAATCATCCTTTTGTGCTTTAAAGTCTCCCACTTCTTGTCTTTGGGTCATACATTCCTCTTCCAGCACAGATATCCTGGCCTCTGCTTCGGTGACCCTATCAGCAGTCTCTGAACATAATTTGATTGCACGACCGCTCAGTGTGATTCTAGACAAACAATTTTAAACCATACATTTCACCAAACACATTTACCACACTAAAACATTTTAGTGACTAAACACCTTTCATGTATATGACCACTACATTTCAGTAGACAATCCTGACTCATTTTGCAAATACATCTCCAATTTGCACCATTATTTTTTGGCCAACATTGCATCCAAAAATGAGACACAATAGAAGAAGAAAGAGGTCCAAGGGACTTGTAAATCTGCCCAACAATGTATGCGGCAGTCTATGTATACTGACTGAAAAATGATTAAGAGAGAGATATTATGAGAGAGGGAGGATTAAGCGGTCAAATGAGAGACTATAAAAAGAAGGGACACTATTAGGAGACAGAAGGACACAATAAGGACAGAGGGGGACTAAAAGGACAGGAGGGAGTATGAGAAGAAGTGGCACTGTGAAGAAAGACAAATTAAAATAAGGAAATAAGGGAAAATATCAGAACAGAGGGAACACTATATGCAGAGATAGATAGACTGTGAGAGAGACAGCGGAGATTATAGAAAAAGGTGCAAGTGTAAATCTTTAATTTTCACAGACGCTCAGTGTGATTCTAGACAAAAAATGTTAAACCATACATTTCACCAAACAAATTTACCACACTAAAACATTTTAGCCACTAAACACCTTTCATGTATATGACCACTACATTTCAGTAGACAATCCTGACTCATTTTGCAAATACATCTCCAATTTGCACCATTATTTTTTGGCCAACATTACATCCAAAAATCAGACACAATAGAAGAAGAAAGAGGTCCAAGGGACTTGTAAATCTGCCCAACAATGTATGCGGCAGTCTATGTATACTGACTGAAAAATGATTAAGAGAGAGATATTATGAGAGAGGGAGGATTAAGCGGTCAAATGAGAGACTATAAAAAGAAGGGACACTATTAGGAGACAGAAGGACACAATAAGGACAGAGGGGGACTAAAAGGACAGGAGGGAGTATGAGAAGAAGTGGCACTGTGAAGAAAGACAAATTAAAATAAGGAAATAAAGGATAATATCAGAACAGAGGGAACACTATAAGCAGAGAGAGATAGACTGTGAGAGAGACAGTGAAGATTATAGAAAAAGGTGCAAGTGTAAATCTTTAATTTTCACAGATGCTCAGTGTGATTCTAGACAAAAAATTTAAACCATACATTTCACCAAAACACATTTACCACTCTAAAACATTTTTGTAACTAAACACATTCCATGTATATGACCAATACATTTCAATAGACAATCCTAACTCATTTTGCAAATACATTTCCAATTTGCACCATTATTTTTTTGCCAACATTACATCCAAAAATGAGACAATAAAACAAGAAAGAGTCCCAAGGAGCTTGTAAATCTGCCCAAGAGTGTATGCAGCAGTCTATGTATACTGACTACAAAATTGTAGATTTAAAACACAAGCCTAATTATACAGAAGCAACACTATTAAATATTCTACAACTAAAAAAGTGACTGCACATATTTTACATTTTTTAGTACTGCACTTTACTGCACAAAGGTGACTAACTAAACACATTAACTTACCAAATGATTTTATCACAACTGCAGACAAACTCACAATATGGTTCTACAAACTTTACAGGAATAAACACATTACTCTTACTAAAAATAAAATGCAACACATACAGTCCCTTACAAGTAATTAACTCACCTTTCAAACTGATTGGAAGATTACGAAGGATGCCACTCACACAGCAGATAGCCTTACACAGAATCTCTCTGCTTCAGTGCGTGCAGCAAAACCAAACAAATGGCTCATTTTCCCTCTCAATTTACACATATATAGACATTAATAACAAATCAAATTCCTTCAAACAATATTTCAAAACCAAAGACACATTTCCATTAGTTCAACATTTCAAACCTTTCCAACTGACATACCTTTCCACCCTACCCCCAGCAGATCATGTAAAACTTAACTGTCAACAGAGGTCAAAAGTTCAGCACTCTATAAAACACTGCAGCTCAACAAGTTTAAACTAGGCATAAGTACTTACATATAAGTACCACTAAATAGAAAAGGAATAATAAGAACCAACCAACACATAAACACATAAACTTGATAGATATTTGTAAAATATATTTTTTATTGAATTTTTCTTGCTGAGGTACACTCACAGGATGACTTACAGACTTTGCACCGTGCATCATAGTGCGAGTATGGTACGCGTACGGTAAATCAATCGTAAAAGTAAAAATAGCGTCTATTACTAATTTTTTTAAATCCCCGGGGACCCCATCCCCCGGGGCTAAAATACAACGTTGGGGACCGTGGGGGGAGCCCCAATGCCCCCACGGTCCCAGCCTGCTCCCCACGTCCTTTGGGAACGGGCATTGCTTTTTGTCAGAGAGAGCAGCTAACATGCTGCTCTCTGTGACGAAAAGCAGTTTGCTATGGTACTACCATACCAAACAGCAGTGTCCCGGGGGAAGACACCCCGGGACACTGCGGGAGCCGGCCCTGGGGAGGTGGCAGTCCCCACAGCCACATAAGGCTCCAGGAGGGGGGCCGTAGGCCCCCCTCCCAACATTGAAAAGCCCCAGGGGGTGGTGGTCCCCGGGGCTGAGGGGTCCATCACGGACCCCCCTATATTCAGTATTACAGCCCCGGGGAGGTGGCGGTGCCCGGGGTGAGTGGGGGGAAAAGGAGACCCCCCACACAGGTTTTTTTTTTTTAAATGAAGCCCCAGGGGGTGGCGATCCCCGGGACTGCGGGGGAGCAAAGACCCCCCCGCTAACATATCGTTAAAGCCCCGGGGATGGGGTCCCCGGGGATTATAAAAAACTAGTAATAGAGGCTATTTTTTTTTACGATAGATTTACCGTACGCGTACCATGCTCGTACGTACGACGTACGGTGCAAAGTCTGTAAGTCATCCCGTAGGCGTACAAAACCAAGAATAAAAAATGGACATTGTGGATCATTGTAAAACCCCCTAACTAACCCAAGAGAGTCAGGAAGTCCTATAGCAAACAGCAAACATTTCCTGTCAATCTACACATTCAATCCACACACAAATACAAATAAATAACAAATCACATTTATTCCCACATTAAATCAAAATGAAACACACTTTTCTATTGCTTGAACTTTTGAACCCTTTCCAACTGACAAAACTTTCAACCCTTCCCCCAACCACATTCTACCAGTTAACATAGAAACACTTCAGGGAACACCTAACTGAGCACACAGGTGAAAAGTTCATCATACATTGTTGCAAATCAGAACAGCAAGTGTGCTTGACTTGTCAATATACCAGCTTATCTTAAGTAATGTTCTTTTCTATCACTTTTTCATAACCAATAAATGAAAGGCTTTTAAAAAACAGAAAATTGCACCCTACTTTTGTAGTTAGTAACATTTCAAACAACCAATCACTTCTTTGCTTTTTTCAAAACTCCACTTATCCAACATTTTTGAAAAAAAAATCTTCAAACTGCCCTTTCATTTACAGAGACCATCTAAATGCATCAAGACCTCTCTTCAAGAAGCTTACAGTGTGGATTGTGGGACACAGCTATATTTTCTGGAGTGATAGGTACGCACAACAGAAAGAAATTCACAAAGACCTAGGTTTACCAAATGTAGACATTAAATGGATTGGACAGAGAGGGTTAAAGTGGCACCAATTGATGCCATTGGTGAAATCATGATTGTGCACTCTGGTGGCAATGACCTAGGCACTTTGACTCGGGTAGGACTGGAAATGTTTATGAAGGACACCTTTACAGAACTGATATCAATGTTCTCCCAAACTGCCTTTGTCTATTCTAAAATATCTCAAAGGCAAAAATGGAACTGGTCCAATCAATTTTGTCCACAGATTGAGAAAGCTAGGATACATGTGAATACATATGTTTCTGCTTTTCTCTGAGACTATAGAATGGGGTCCATTTACAACAACAATCTGCATTTCAATATGCAAGACATCTATAGGAGAGATGGTGTACATTTTACAGATGAAGGGAACAGAGTCTTCCTCATGAACATTAGACTCTGCATCGGTACTTACTTGAAGGTACTAAAATCTCCCAATAAACACAAGGGCTCTTTTTAGAGCCACCCAACATGTAAACACATACACTTCTTGAATATCTCAAAATATTTTACTTTTTCTAGCTTAGGTACGTTTATGGGACGACTTACAGACTTTGCACCATACGTTGTACGTACAAGCATGGTACGTGTACCGTAAATCTATTGTAAAAAAAATTATAGCGTGTATTACTAATTTTTTATAATCCCCGGGGACCCCATCCCCTGGGGCTAAAATACAATGTAGGGGACCATGGGGGGAGCCCCAATACTCCCACGGTCCCAGCTGGCTCCCCACATCCTTTGGGAACCGGCATTGCTTTTTGTCAGAGAGAGCAGCTAATTTGCTGCTCGCTCTGACAAAAAGCAGTTTGCTATGGTAGGGCGGGAGCTGTGAGGCTCCCGCCCTACCATACCAAACAGCAGTGTCCCAGGGGTAGGCACCCCGGGACACTGCAGGAGCCAGCCCTGGGGAGGTGGCGGTCCCCAGTGCCACACAAGGCTCCAGGAGGGGGGCCGCACAGCCCCCTTCCCAACATTGAAAAGCCCCGGGGGTGGTGGTCCCCGGGGCTGGGGGGTCCATCACGGACCCCCTATATTCAATATTACAGCCCCGGGGAGGTGGCGGTCCCCAGGGCGATCCCTGGGGCGAGTGGGCGGCAAAGAGCCCCCCACACAGGATTTTTTTATTTATTATAAAAATGAAGCCCCGGGGGGTGGCGGTCCGCGGGGCTGCGGTGGGCCGTGTGCCCCCCTCCTGTAACCATATTTTCTTTGCCCCGGGGGGTGGCAGTCCCCGGGGCAGTGTGGGGGGATGGGACCCCCTCACACTTTTTCCATGATGCCCCCGGGATTTGCTCCCCCAGGGGGCTAATTTTTTTAATAAACAGACCTGAGCAGGCCTAGGGGGTCAGGGTGTTTATACCCTGCCACCTTTGTTGTCCACCTTTGTTTCACTACTTTCTTGTGCCTCGGTTCTACCGAGGCACAAGATGGCTGCCAACACTTCCTGGTTTAGAGTGTTGACAGACAGTTGACAGCCAATGACCATGTAGCTCGTGCTTGTAATGGTACTCTTCACCGTACGCTTACCGTACGCGTACCGTAAGCTCCTATACATATACCTATGATTTTACTTACGATTTTCTCAGGAACTACTGAACGGATTTACACCATTTAACAAAAAGCGTGATCTGCGAACCAAACTCTACCTTTTTGCCAAATTTGGTGTAATTCCGTTCAGCCGTTCGGGCTGTGGCCCTGGCTAAAGGTCCTATGGAAAAATGCATGGGGAAAACACGCCCTTTGCTTCACGGATCACCCCCAAACTTTTAGGGAAGGAGCGGAGCAGAGCAGGCCATTTTCTTGGAGAAATTCGCAAAGATTCATCCACCGGCGCCAAAGTTATTCCAAATAGAATGTTGCGGATTTCCTATGGAAACGAGGTCCTAACTATAACTACCTACCGGTGACCGCCAGTAGGTAATATATTTTATTTATTTTTCACTGAAAAAAACATAGGTTTCACACACGTTATAGTTAGGAATTAGCATTTAAAAAACCTTGCAAATTCATTGAAAAAAACATAGGTTTCACACATGTTATAGTTATATGGACATTTCACTCATACAAAACCATTGAAATTCCCCCGTTATAGTTAGTTCATCTAACTATAACTCGCGCGCCCCCAATGCACTGCTGATGACGTCACATATTACATCACTCATGACACCACTGATGACATCTCATCAGTGTTGCAAGAATTTGCAAGGTTTTTTAAATGCTAATTCCTAACTATAACGTGAGTGAAACCTACGTTTCTTTCAGTGAATTTCCAAGGTTTTGTAAATGAAAAATTATACATGTATTAATTATTATATTTCTTTCATTTTATACTTATTTCTTACATTTTTAATATAAATATTTATATTTATTTCATTTTTAAAATTATATTTCATATTCTTATTGTAAAATAATAACACAACTAAATTGCAAATTATTTTTTGGATCATTTTATTTTCTCCAATATATTAAAATGTAATTCTATATAATTCATTTTTCATTGTTTTTTTGGGGTAATCGTACCGTACGCATATGGTAACGGAAATACACCAAATTTGGCAGAGAGGTAGAGTTCAGTTCACAGATTGTGCTTTTTGTTAAATGATGTAAATCCGTTCAGTAGTTCCTGAGAAAAGCCCTATAGACTATGCATGTAGTGTTCTATGCACCGGGAAACTTGTCTTTTACATCTTCAATTCCCCAATCTGTATCCTTACACTTCCAGTAAACACTATCACACTTCTGTTTCAGTATTGTAGTGACCATACAGCACTATGTGCTTATCTATACACTGTTCTAAAAGAATCCATTCACTACATTAAAACACTAATCTGCGGATGTACAATAAGTGGTACATCCCCAGAGATATGCCAGTTATTGTGTACTGTGATATCTCCTCCTTCTGGTGCAGGGCTTTATAATGTGATGCACCTTCCAGATGTGTCACATTGTAAATACTACACACCATGGCACATCTTTTGCACCTCCAGGACATCACAAAAATGACGCAACGGCTGTGTTAAAAGAGACACAAGGGTGTTGTAAATCCACCCGTAACACATAGAAATTCATCCAGGAAGTTTCACCAGCAGTGCAAATTGAAGCATAGACTTGTAACATATTTATGTGCCTATGTTACATTCATGTGCTTCGGAGGTACTATAGTATACTATATGTAAACTGCTTATAGATTTATGCTGTAGCAGTTCCTTATAGTTCTGCACTTTCACATTCACCATACACTATTAATCTGTTAATTCTTTCATTTATGCACTACATATTCATTCAGACAAAGTTTTACACACTATCATAGAAATATAGCTCTTTCTTTGACCAGTGGAGGTAGTTCTGAGAAGAACTGCTCTTTTTGTATATTTAGTTTTCTATTTGTTTGTGTTTTTTTAACAATTTTTTTTTAAAACCAACAAAATAATACTGGAACACAAAAAGTGTCCAACAGGAGCAAAAGAATGAACAAAAAAAAAAACTAATGTCGAGGACAGAGATGCTCCTGCTTCCTGCGTTTTATCAGGTCGATAGACTGTTCCCCATAACACAAAAGTTTATCACAATAAATGCATAGAAATTTAACTTCACCAAAATCAGCATCAATTTGTGAGTGTGGACTACTTGCTGAAAATGCTGCTGCGGCAGTTGATGTGCTTGGTGCAGTAACAGGTGGGTTGTCCTGCAACCTCCGTCTTGCAGCTCGAGCAAAGTTGTTGGGGTACAAGTTCTTCACGTGTCGCACCATATTTGCTGTGCCAAAGGAGTATTTTTTAGATGGATCACCCCTTGAAAGAATTATTTAGCAAATTTTACAGGTTACTTCTGGAGCATTAACCTCTTTTTGCCCTTCAGGAAAAGTAAAAAACGTCCAAATTAGAGCTTCTATCTTCTTCTTTGGAGGTTCTTCAGGAAGAATAGCTGGAAGATGAGTCCATTGCTGTTATTATGGTGATCTTCCTTCTATTTGACAGGATTCTCAGAAGAGATGCTTCTTCTTAGAAAGTCAAAGTAGAATAATGAAAATGGGATAGAACTTTCAAGAGATGGAATAGGAAGTGTTATGAACCAATCAAACCTCTTCTTTTAAAGTCACATGGCTTTGCGTACGCTTACGGTGGAGTTACGGTACTCTTACGATGCGAGTACGCATGATGTTCCACCGCGATTTGTGTAATTGCTTTTAAAAGAAATATACGATTGTTAAAGGTTTTTAAAAAATGTTTTCATAATTCTCCCAGATAATTTCTACCCTTAGTATGTACATTAAATACATAAATGTTTTTAAACAATTAAAAACATTGGCGTCTTTCGCATACAGGGCGCCATACATGATATCACACTGCGACGCGTAACATCAAAGCGTATTCATAGCGTATGCGTGGGTACACGCTGAGTATGATTAGCAGTACAAAGTATGGTGCGATCTTCCTCTCAGTGTCAAATCAGAATGATTACAAGTGGTCACTCATTGGAGATCCGATTCTGGGCCTGCCTCTGCGCACATGATAACCCCACCCCTGTCTCTCTCTGCTATTAATTGTTGGTGCACACACTCACACTTGCACATGCATGGTGCACGCCTGCCCACACTCCCCAGATGTCACCCCCTAGCTTTCTTGCTAATACTAAGTCTGGAAGCCAATACATTAGCCAATGGGAAGTCTCCCAGGGCCGTCATTCTTGTAGAGTGTGAAAACGCTACCAATGACGGCCCTGGGCTTGGTTTGGTCAGCCCCCGCGGTTCCCATATAATGCGGGCACTGACGTGAGCACGCTCTCTTTTGCCTGCCTGTGCTGCGATGACAGACAGACTGTCGTCGTCGATTTTACTGCGAACTGTTTGCTCGAGCGGAGGAGGACTCGTGACACTCGACGTGGTGTCACTGCTTCTGCCGCCCAGCCAAAGCCCCAACCTTTAAAGACAAGACAAGAGACAACAGAAGCAAAGGTAAGAGAAGCCGTCACAACATAAGCCTCTGGTGTAAATTGTACCTGCATGATAGTATTTTTTTACTGCGTCACGTGCCCTTTATGCTCTGTTTTGCTTTATTTTTGTGCGCAACATGCTTTGTGCTTCTTCGTATTTGCTCCCCCTTAACCCTCCCATGACTTTTAATATGTATTACTGCCTCATGTGGCCTTCCCCGGCCTCTATTGTAATTGATCGTATATTGCTGATCGGAATATTTCCAACTGCGTCACGTGGCCCTCCTAGACCTTTTTTAAATAAATTGTGCGTGCATTAATTTCGGTGTCGTATTTTTGAACTGTGTCACGTAATTTAGCCTGTATTGTTATAAATTGTGTGTTCATAATAGTATTATTTTTTTACTGCGTCACGTGCCCCTCCCAGCTCTGTTTTACTCTATTTTTGTGGGGTACATGCTTTGAGCTTCATCGTATTTGCTCCCTCCTAATCCTCCCGTGACTTTTAATGTTTATTGCTATCCCACGTGGCCTTCCTAGGCCTCTATTCTTATTGGTCGTATATGGTTGATCGTAATATTTCCTTCTGCGTCATGGGGCCCTCCTAGGCCTTTTTTAACTAAATTGTGCGTGCATGAATTTCTGGGTCGTATTTTTGAAGTGTCACGTGCTTTAGACTATATTGTTATAAATTGTGCGTTCATAATAGTATTATTTTTTTACTGCGTCACGTGGCCCTCCCAACTCTGCTTTAATTTATATTTGTGCGCAACATGCTTTGTGCTTCTTCGTATTTGCTCCCCCCTAATACCTCCGTGACTTTTAATATTTATAACTGCCTCATGTGGCCTTCCCAGGCCTCTATTCTAATTGATCGTATATGGTTGAACGTAAAGCTTGTTTCCGAAACAACGACAAGTTATCTGTCAAAGGAGAGAATATGTAGTATGCAGCAGGCACGCAATACCCATTAGGCTAACGGGGATTCAGCCCCCCACCCATCGTCTGTGTCTCTTCCACATGTTAATGCCCTTCTATCTCTCTCTTTCTTACTGTCTCTCACATCGTTTTTCTTTCTTTTTTACAGGTATGGATGCTGCTGTCTCCACTGTGCCGTATATTACCTTACCCGAGTTTAAGTGGTGAACTCTTTTGGCTACAGTGAAGCCTGCTTCAACCCTCTTTTAATCATGTCTATGGCACTAGGTGAGCAAACAAACTTGTTTCCGAAACAACAACAAATTATCTGTGAAACAAGAGAGTCGATAGTGTGCAGCAGCTTGACTGTGTAGAAATTTATAATTACCACACAGCAGTGACAATAGATAGGTTACAACAGTCTGAGGAACACATCTACAAGCTTATTGTGCCACTTTTGTGTCACTTTTAACATGGGAAAAGTGGCGCAAGGAGCTTGTAAATCTGCATCTAACTTTTCGAAAAAAAACTCTCAACTCCAGACTCTGCCAGACAGTTTTAATGTTGTTTACTCTCTCTTTCCCTCTCTCACGACATCATTTCTCTTTCTCTTTTAAACTTATAGACACTGCTGTCTACTTTGACGTGCCGAAGCAGAGTTGAATTGAAGTTGTGAACTCTGGTGGCCGCAATGTTTATACAAGGTAAGCACAGCGGCCTAGATATACAATGCCTCCATTGCAATGCATTAGAAATAAATTGGCGTATTTACAATCCCGCTGTGCCACTTTTGTGTCAGTAACGCAATAGGCACTTCCATATAGACACCACTTGAACGTGGAACTATAACAGAAGTGAAATGTACTAGGCACACTGCACATGTAAAATCGTAGTGTTACCTTGACTTGTAATGTTTCACCTAATTTACTCACATCTACGTAATTTTAAACTCTAATTTTCTTTTTTGTTTTGCAGATTACCTATTGTACGTCTTTTGGAGTCCACATTACAATTTGTTTATAATGTTTTATTATATTGTTATCATTAAGTTACGTTTACAGTTATTGTTGTTTTAATAAAAGTTAATAAAAAAAAACGACATACTTCTTTTTTGAGGGGGATGGGGGTGACGGTACACAATAAAAATAATATTTATAATTTGAAGTACTATAGTAAGATGTTTAAGAGTAGGGTTAAAAAGTACTAACTGTACAATAAGTTATATTTTCTCTGGATGGACTACAATATAGAAAAGAAATCAAACTAAAACAAAACAATGTGTGCCACATTTACAAACCTTTTGCGACATTTTCCCGTGCAAACCTACCCGCTACAAAATTAAGTGTGTGGGCCTCAAAAACGTCCTTCAAAACACGGAAACAATAAACCCCCAAAGATTTCTATATTGTATGAGAGGGGCTGCGTTGCCCTCCGCCTAGTGCCCTGGAGTCCACGACGCCCAGACCTGGTTGCTGCAGGGTCCATTGGGGGGAAACAGCCATTACAACGCGTTCATAAGCACGCGTGATCGTCACCATGAAGCCATTAGCACGCATATGGCTTTTACCACGCATGCTTTTACAACTAGTATACATTTACCACCCATGATAAAGCATAAGCATGATAATGGCTTTCTGGTGACGGACATGCGTTGTAATGGCTGTGGCTTACGTGTTTCAAATGAGTTTTTAGGTATGCGTGTGACAAAGTCTGATAACATCGGAGGCCAAGGACAAACACCGTGGTGTCTGTGGCAGGAAATCTCATTGATCACAGAGAAGACAGGCGGAGGGTAAAATGAAAGTAAAAGGTATAATAAAAATAACGGAGGAAAACTACTAAAATGGCGGTGCACGGAGTATGTAATCAACGTTTGGCGCCTCAGCAATACGTTTCAAATAAATATAGATAGAAAATAATTATTGATATATTACAAAAGTATAGCAGCGAATGACACACACGGCCCGTGAAAAGAAACCGGCAAATTTAATACTTGAAATGAGGACAGCTTTGCTTGGCGAACTTGAAGAAAAAGAAAGAAACATGGGCTTGGAAACGAGGCTGCGCATGCATAGAGAGTACAACTGGTACACAAAAAAAACGGAAAGTTTCACATACTATCATAGAAATATAGCTCTTTTTTTCACCAGTAAAGTTAGTTCACAAAAAGAACTCTTTTTTTTAGCCCCAATACCCCCACAATCCCAGATGGCTCCCCGCGTCCTTCGAGAGCCGGCATTGCTTTGTCAGAGAGAGCAGCTTACATGCTGCTCTCTCTAACGAAAAGCAATCTGCTTTCCTACTTGAAAGAGAGAGTAGATTAACTTGCTCTCTCTTTCAAAAAGGAAAAAGGTTTGCTGTGGTAAAGTGGGAACCGCGACGCTCCCGCCCTACCATAGCAAACAGCAGTGTCCCGGGGGTAGGCACCCCGAGACACTGCAGGAGCCGGCCCTGGGAGGCAGTGATCCCCAGAACCATCAAGGGCTCCAGGAGGGGGGCCGGGCGACCCCCTCTCAACATTAAAAGCCCCGGGGGGTGCAGGCCCCCGGGGCTAAAAGGTCATTTTACATATTACTGCCCCAGGAAGGTGGCAGTCCCCGGGGCGTGTACGGGGGGAGGGGGAGCTAAAAACATACTTTATTTTTTTTAACTTCGAGGGGGTGGTGGTCCCCGGGGCTGCGGGGTGCCTTACAAGCCCCCCATTATAGAAAAAAATTGCCCCCAGGATTTGGCCCCCCGGGGGCTAATTAAGAATAAAACGGACTGCTAGTATTTTTTTCTTTTCCACCGCGCACGCGTACTATACGCGTACCCCGCAATTTCTTATTTTAAAAAATAAAATCCATGTGGCACCCCCTGAGCAGGCCTAGAAGGTCAGGATGTTTCTACACTGCCCCCTTTCCTTATTTTTCAACTTTGTTTTACTGTTTTCTTGTGACTCGGTTCTACCGAGGCGCAATATGGCTGCCAACACTTCCTGGTTTGGAGTGTTGACAGACAGTTGACATCCAATCAGCATGCGGCTTGTGCTCGTAATCTTACGGATATCTGTATGCGTGCAGTACTTCGTCTCTAGATATCACTATGATTTTACTTTTGATTTTCTCAGGAACTACTGAACGGATTTACACCATTTAAGACAAATCACAATCGAACCGAACTCTACCTCTCTGCCAGATTTGGTGTAATTCCGTTCAGCCGTTCGGGCTGTATCCCTGGCAAAAGGTCCCTATGGAAAATTGCATGGGGAAAATACGTTTGGGGCCCCCCTTTTTTATCGGCCTCAACTTGACGAATCACCCCCAAACTTTCAGGGAAGGAGTGGAGAGGAGCAGGCCATTTTCTTGGAGAAATTCGCCAAGATTCGTCCACCGGCGAAAAAAGTTATTCCAAATAGAATATTGTGGATTTCCTATGGAAACTAGGTCCTAACTATAACTACCTACTGGCGACCACCAGTGGGTAATATATATATATATCTAAACCAGTCCAAACTTTCATTCATAAGAAGGCACTGACTCCGTGAATATTCTTCAAAGTAAGATTCCTTTATTCCAAATGCACCTTGCTCACTACGCTCACCATGTCATGAATGATGTAATATGTGACGTCATCAGCAGTGCATTGCGGGGGCGCAAGTTAGAATTAGCTGAGCTAACTATAACAGGGGAATTTCTATGGTCTTGTATGAGTGAAATGTCCAACTAACTATAACATCCCTTAAACCTATGGTTTTTTCAGTGAATTTCTGAAGTTTTTTAAATACTAATTTCTAACTATAACGTGCCTGAAACCTATGGTTTTTTCTGTGAATTTCAAACGTTTTTTAAATGCTGATTTTAAACTATATCGTGCCTGAAACCTACATGTTTCATCTTTAGTTCGAGGCGCAATTACAGATGACGCAGTCCACTAGGCAAGAGACATTGGTCCCAGTGCAGCCCGCCCAGACCAAGTATCATCTCTGGCTCCGCAGTCCGCACACGCTGAATGCTTCTGATGCCCCTACCTCAGTGCACCACAACTCATGCACCCTTTATGATAGAATCTTTTCTGTATGATTTCAGATCGGCTGACCCTACCTCAGTGCACCACAAGACATGGACCCTTTACAATAGAATCTTCTCTGTATTATTTCACATCTGGTGCCCCTACCTTACTGCAGCACAAGTCATAGACCCTTTATGATTGAATCTCTGTGTAAGATCCAATGATTACTGTTGTACTTGTTATCAGCACCAACCATTCCCAGAGGGCTGGCTTACACTCACCCCAGATGCATCCAGCACAGACGTCACTTGACATGGGACCCTGGTAATAAAAAGCTGTTGAGCGCAAGTGCCCGTACCCAGTTCCACTATCTATCTGTGTCTGTGTGTTCATTATGTATGCAAAATGCTGCCCCTGGGCCTTACCACATTACATTGTGCTGTAGACAGCATATGCTACCATGTTACCTCTGGTAGTGGGGAACACTTTGATTATGTAACTTTCTTTCGCTCATTCTACAAGTACGAATGTAGAGATTGGATCATTAGAGTACTGCAAGGAGAATGTATAGTAAATGTATAAGTGCATGGGGATTGCCAGAGGTTTCTTTTATTGTTGCATATATATATATATATATATATATATATATATATATATATATATATATATATATATATATATATATATATATATATATATATATATATATATATATATATATATATATATATTACCTACTGGCGGTCGCCAGTAGGTATATATAGTTAGGATTTTTTCTCTATGGGTTTTTTGAAAATTCTATGTCTAATAACTTTGGCGTTTGTGGACGGAATTGGCTGAAATTTTCAGGAAAATGGCACATTTTGTTTCTGAGCAGCCCTTGAAAATTTGGGGGGGGTTCGTCAAGGGGGGGCCGAGAAAAAAGGGGGGTCCCAAAACGTGTTTTTAACATTGAGTTTTCCATAGGGCGGTTGGCCTCACTTTTAGCCCGAACGGCTGAATGGATTTGCACGAAACTTGGCAAAATTGTAGGGACTGGTAGCCCGATGTGCCTTTTGTAGGTCTCAATATATGTGCTCCAGTGGATTTTGAGAAATTAACGTTTAAAAAAAGATATATATCTGTAACAGCGGACCGGGCAGCGCTCTGGTTCGCGGACTTTTCGCGCAACGGAGCTTTGTGAAGCGAAGCTGATTGGTTCTCCGGCGTCTGTCAACATTCCAAACAGTCCGTAGCGGCCGCCATCTTGTCTCTCGGTAGGATCGAGAGACAAGAGGAGGTCAAAACAAAGGGGGAAATAACTATAAGGGGGCATAGTAGATCCTCGCTGACCCCCTAGGTTTGATGTGGAGGTTTTAAAAGGGCCCCGCGGGGCAAAAAAAAAACAAAATAATAATAATCGAACGGCTGAATGGATTTGCACGAAACTTGGCAAAATATTAGGGACTGGTAGCCCGATGTGCCTTTGCTAGGTCTCAATATATGTGCTCCAGTGGATTTTGAGAAATTAACGTTCAAAAAAAGATATATATCTGTAACAGCGCTCCGCTTCGCGTACTTTTCGCGTTACGGAGCTTTGCGAAGCTGATTGGTTCTCCGGCGTCTGTCAACATTCCAAACAGTCCGTAGCGGCCGCCATCTTGTCCCTCGGTAGGATTGAGAGACAAGAGGAGGCCAAAGCGAAGGGGGAAATGACCATAAGGGGGCATAGTAGATCCTTCCTGACCTCTTAGGTTTGATGTACCATTTTGCCAAGTTTGGTGTAATTCCGTTCAGCCATTCAGGCTGTAGACGTATGTAAATGTCCTATGGAAAATTGCATGGGGAAAACACATTCGAAAGTGTTGAAATTTAGAACCAATTAAAATGTTACTTTGGTTTTGTATTTGTGTGTGATGAAAGTTAATTGGTTATGAATATATATCAAATGAGAGGAAACCACAGCCATTTTGTGATACTACTGTCTGAGGTACATTTATGAGCAATTTTTGGTGGTGAATTTCTGGTGTTTGATTTACACAGTACTAACACTTCTGCTACTTTTAAAAAGGTGAGTTGTTAATTTGTAAGGGGAACTATGTTGTACACTTGAAGATAATTTGAAAAATGTTTTCTGTTATTTATTTGCAGTCCTTCTGTTATACTAAATACTTGATAAAGTTAGTTTTATATTATGTATTACTAAAGACGATAAATGAAAGTGATTATTTTTTTCTGCAATTTACAGCAAGCAATTTCAAAATAAAATGGCTCACAATGAAGAGACCGTGGCAATTTCTTTTGAATTGTCCAACACATTGATTGAAATTGAGAGCACCAATAATGAAATATTGTCACAAGGAGGACATGACTTGTATGATTCCATTAGATTGATTGAAATGGACAGCACCAAGAATGAAATATTG
The DNA here is from genome assembly GCF_964261635.1 of Lissotriton helveticus. Lineage (NCBI taxonomy): Eukaryota > Metazoa > Chordata > Amphibia > Caudata > Salamandridae > Lissotriton > Lissotriton helveticus. Next base: position 1,508,799,049 of record NC_136068.1, on the reverse strand, counting down.
TCACAAGGAGATGACTTGAATGATTCCACTACATTGATTGAAATTGAGAGCACCAATAATGAAATATTGTCACAAGGAGGAGATGGCTTGTATGATTCCATTAGATTGATTGAAATGGACAGCACCAATAATGAAATATTGTCACAAGGAGGAGATGACTTGAATGATTCCACTACATTGATTGAAATTGAGAGCACCAATAATGAAATATTGTCACGAGGAGATGACTTGAATGATTCCACTACATTGATTGAAATTGACAGCACCAATAATGAAATATTGTCACAAGGAGGAGATGACTTGAATGATTTTTTTGATCAATCTCTTGATGGCGAATTTATCGAGTGTTTGGAGACCATAGAGTTACAAGAATCATCATTGGAGACTTTTAATGAGGACATTGCTGATGAGGACATGTTACTAGTTCTTTCAAATTTAGAAAATTCTGAAGAATAAATTTATATTTAGAAATCAAAAATTGTTTGAGACATTATTCATTTTTATTTTTAATTTATGAGGTTGTAGCGAAGTGATTGTAGTATAAAATGAGACTTATAGTATAGAGTGCAACATTTTTATGTTACATGGTAAGTTTACTCATATTTACTTCCCTTCTGCCACTATATTATCTCCAATGTGTATTTGACATGTCTTCTTCATCTCCGGCCTCCTTTCTCTCACTGTGTGTCTCCGATGCATCTTATCGCTGGTATTTTGTGTAATTACAGAAGAGAGTAAAATAAAATAGTTCGGAACGTGAAAAGGGGGCAAAGTAGAGTACTCCTCACCCCCTAGGCCTTTTTAGGCGGTCCCAAAAGGATCAGTTTCTGCTTTCCTGAGAGATTATGGTATGAGTTCCATATACCACAATAACTTGCATTACAACATGCAAGATATCTATCTCCTATTACCAACTTTTGGAGATATTCGCGCTAAGCGCGAATATCTCCAAAAAGTAACACCTGCCCTGAGCAGTTATTAGCCATGTTATCCAATGGGAGGTGGATAACATGGCTAAGAGTATTAGCTCGGTAATGCATGAATATCGCTGAGTTTTTAGCGATATTCATGCATTGCGGCCGTTTATTATCGCATTTGCGATAAACCTTGATAATAGTAAGGTTTATCTTCGATAATTTCTGACGATGCTTAGTGGTAAAAAATTGGTTGGTAAGCATCGTTAGCGATAAATATCGCTTAACTTTGGTAATATGCCCCAACGTCTGTTAACGTTCGATTCGAAGGAAATGAGGAAGTGTTGAAAAACATTGTCTGCGCCATCTTGCCTTTTTTGAAATGCCACACTTTTGTCGTGCACGGCAGCCATTTTAGATGTCTTGACCAGACCCACTCTCTGCACGCTGTCGATTCGTAGCATGGCTCCTCACCCACGCAAGCATCTTCCCTAGGCACTGGTCACCACCGCTCTCTGTCTTATGCATGGGCAATAAACCTCCCCCCATCTGCGCTGCTCTTCCCTGAGAATCACACTCTGTGCCCGCCCGACACCTCCCTTTCGCCCTATTCACTACCGCACCCTCTGACACTCCTCTTTCTCTGTGTCCGATTGTCCAGGCTATCAGCTAGCCCTGCAGATGTAGTTTATGGCCCCAGCTGTAAAGAATCACCCCTCTTCAAAGGAGTTATAGTAGATCAAGGCCCACACTCGATGAGATCCGTCACACCACACGTGTTCCTACTATCTGAAAACCATCCTGTATTGTGATTGGGGAGGGGACCGAGCCTGAAGCGGAAGATTCCAGGAATGACTCTTTGTACATCAAAGTTTTTACAATTATGTGTCACATTAAAAATATATAGCACTCCAACAAAGTAGTAGGAATATAAAACTTTAATAACATATAAATATATACAACAAAACAAAAACAGTAAAAACATTTAAACAACGAAGAGACCGTGGCAATTTCTTTTTAATTATCCAATAGATTTATTGAAATTGACAGCACCAATAATGAAATATTCTTGTCAGTAGCGGTCTGTTGTGCGAATAGTTCCAAGGCAGCAGAACGCGCTGAAATCTAGATGGCACGAAAGTGATGTCTAGTAAGTTGCCGCCCAGCAAAAAACGGCGTGGGGTGCCGCGGGGGTGAGTGAGTCCAGTAGGCACCACAGCTATTCTTACCGGCATTGCAGAATTACTGCTGGGGACAATGCCTGTGCTGTAGCAGGGTCACAGCAGAAACAAAAAGGATTCTGTTGAAGATGTTGTTGGTTTTCAATTTGAAAACAGTTCTGGTGTCAACTGCTATGCTAATGTAGTGGTTAATGTTTTGTTTTCTCTAGAAAATGTAAAAGAGGGGGAGGCAGTCCAAAGTTCCGTTAAAAGGGCAAAGGAAAGGATCGGTGGTTTGAACTATCAGTCAAAAAGGGGAGGGGTTGCAATAATTTTTCCTACCGGGTCACACTGTGCTTTCACCGGAAGTGAGGTCTGCAGGATTCTAGTAATTCAAAGTGAGGCTGGCGCCAGCATGGGAGCGCCGACGTCCCGCGGATACAGTTTCGTCACTCCACGGGCGATCATGGCAGTCATTCCCCATCGGGGGTCGGAGACTCCCGCGGCTCCTCTAGAATCTTCAAGGTCGTGGAGGACTACGGTGGTGGAGTCAACCAGTGACCGGGCCATTTCTTTATGTTGGGCCCGCTCTTGCCAGGTCGACCGCCATTTTGAGAGTTCGGCAGCTACCGGCGATCGCGGGGTCACATGAGCGGACGGGCTCCACCCTGCCGGGCGAGACGTTGCAGCATGGCCACAGTGGAAGAACCCTTTTCCGGGCGCCTGGAGCGCTGAGGGTGCAGCTGGGAAGCCTCCACCTGGGGAGGCGGGAGAGGCCTGTTCGCACCGTCTCTCCCTCCCAGTGCACCCCACGGCGTCTCGCTTGAGATTTGTTATGGCCGGACCAGGCGATGAGGACGAGGGGGGGGTCGGAGGCATGTGCAAGACATCCCCCCCAGTGTTGTCGCAGCCATTATAAAAGAAAGAAGTGTCCCGTCCGTCTTCGGGCCGGGCTTCCGGTGGATGTCGGCCAGACGCCCCTGGCTCTGGCCCCATGAACGGGTTTCTTGGTTTATCGGCTGCAGCCGGATCCCGTCGGCCTCGGCCCCCCGACCGTTGGTGGTCGGACCGGAAGAGCATGTGGCGGGACTACCTGCAACTCTCAAGGGCCACCGCGGCCGGACTGGGAGAGAGAGGGGAGGGTCGAGGAGACATTCCACCCCCCTGCAACTGTTCAGCGTTGTAAAGGCAATCCCCTGGCCGGGTCCCGCTGGCCTCGGCCTCTCCTTCGGCTACACCCTACGTTAGGATCTCCTGGCCGAGGCGTGGCAGCAGGACCTGCCTTATATGGGCTGCTCCCGGCTGGGCGTAGCCGGAACCCTGCCCCACCTTGGAAGTTTCCAGAGTGGGGGTGGATGTTCTACTGACTTGCATTTTCCCTAGTCTATCGATTTTTTTGGCGTGGCAGGCGGTGGGACAGCGAGGGGTGATTTGGTTTCTCTTACTGTTTTTCTGGTCTCTCACCACTGGCATATTTTAACGTTTTCTTGTTTCTAGGACATTAATAGGTTTTATCATTACGTTATGTTATCGTTTCTTTGTTCGTTGTTTAATAAAAGTTCATGTTCATCAGTGGCCTACTGATTTTCGTTTTCCTATTTTTTTCTTTCCAGGTTGTTTCATGGTAAAGTTTCTGTTAACAGGATACAGTGATCACTTCGTTATTATTGCATATGTCCTTTTCACTAGGGGTGCTCTCTGGTCGGGCCAGATGACGTATCTCTAGTAAATGGTCCGGGTGAAAAAGGTGCATCAATCAGTGGGGAGTAGATAGGCATGACAGATTACAACGGGGGAGAACGGTCCGCATTACGTACCCTTTCACTACTTGCAAAGATTTTCCTACGTTTATTTGCAAACAGGGAATACCTCCAAAAAGAACTAATTCCCAAACAGTCAATGTTCGGACAATCAATCAATCAATGAGGAATGAAATAGGTACGACGTGTTAAAGGCTTGCGTTACCTACCCTTCACTATCTGCAAAGGGAGATAGAATATTCCTATTCTTCCTCGTTTGCAGGTAGAGAAGATCCTTAAGAGAATTAACTTCGAACAATTCAATGCTCGATTGAAACAATCAACAAGGGGTACTGTGAACACAAATGAACGCCGCTTATATACATACGCATTGCTATTTTCAACAGGTTGTTCCTAATGTTTCTATTTTAGCGAGGTCAAAAGAGATCCCATTAGTGGCCTACTGATTTTGCTCGATTCCTTTTGTTTTTTTACACGATTTTTCGCTATCTGCAAAGACTAAACAGAGTATTGCGACTCTGTGCTTGTTTGTAAATAGAGAATGAACCAAAGAGAACAATCAATCAAATGGAGAGAGAAGCAGGCACGACGGATTACAAAGGGGGCAAAGGGCTGCGTTAACTACCCTTCACTATCTGCAAAGAGAGAGTACTCCTAATAGAAATGAGGGGTGGGGGGCAGCAATCAAAGCAGATCAGTGTGCATAAACACGAAAAAAAAAATTCTTACCACGTACTTGACATTCGACAGCTTATGATATTTGCTATTAAAAAACCATTGAAATTCACTGAAAAAACCATAGGTTATAGACCATATATAGTTAGGAATTAGCATTTACAAAACCTTGAAAATTCACTGAAAAAACCATAGGTTATAGACCATATATAGTTAGGAATTAGCATTTACAAAACCTTGAAAATTCACTGAAAAAACCATAGGTTATAGACCATATATAGTTAGGAATTAGCATTTAAAAAACCTTATTTTACTCACACAAAACCATTGAAATTCCATATATAGTTAGTTGCACTAACTATATATCGCGCACCCGCAATCCACTGCTGATGATGTCACATATTACATCATTCATGACATGGTCAGTGACATCACTGATGACATCACTGATGACATCTCAAATGACATCACTGATGACATCACTGATGACATCTCATTTGACATCAATGACCACATCACTGATGATATCATTCATGTGACAATACAATGCATCTCCTCACACTTTAATATAACCTCTGTTACACCCAGTGTTAAATACAGAGTATAATTTTTTAAACCATTGACACACCAATACTAGTTACTACATACGCACTCAGTGATTCCTATGTTTACACACACATTCACTCATTTACCCATACAATCATTCATACATACAATCACTCATCTTTACAACACTATCATATGCACTCATACACCTATACAGACTCTCACACTCTGTCACTCATCCATGGAGTTACTCACACACCTAGTCAGTCCTGTAAAGAATCAATCACACTTCCATTTTCTAATCTATACAGTTAAACATAGAGCACCTTACATTTTGAAACATATACTAACACATAATTACTCTCTTATACAATCATTGATACAAGTACACATTGATCTGCACAGAGTCACACACCTCCCAGCCAGCCACACACACACTCAGTCTCCCATACAAATACTTGGGCAATCAATCAATAACCCATATAGTTACTCATATAGCTACTGATCAACACATGCAGCAGTTTACAGAACAACAGACATAATGATGCACAAATTAAGACAGTTTAGTCACTAACCCATGCACTCAGTGAGACACATTTAATCACTCACTCATACAGTCAGTCACGCACCTACTAAATCCTTCATCCAGACACTTCTACATCTACTCATTCTTCAATATGTAAAACATATTTAAACTTTACAGAAACACACAGTCACTGGATGATGTCATCAGTGATGTCATCAGTGATGTCATTTGAGATGTCATCAGTGATGTCATCAGTGATGTCACTGACCATGTCATGAATGATGTAATATGTGACATCATCAGCAGTGGATTGCGGGTGCGCGATATATAGTTAGTGCAACTAACTATATATGGAATTTCAATGGTTTTGTGTGAGTAAAATAAGGTTTTTTAAATGCTAATTCCTAACTATATATGGTCTATAACCTATGGTTTTTTCAGTGAATTTTCAAGGTTTTGTAAATGCTAATTCCTAACTATATATGGTCTATAACCTATGGTTTTTTCAGTGAATATATATATATATATATATATAGCGCAAACTCGACCCGAAGGTATTGGAGCGCTTTACATGAGCACTGTATTTACATTACACATTTAGGCACACGCAGATTACGTGATTTGCCCACAATCACAGGATGGGGATGCTACCCCGAGGCTCGAACCCTGGTTTACAGCACCAAGGTCGGCAGTCTAGCCGACGGACCACGTAAGTACATATGTTGGTGCAGCCTAACTCCGAACACGAGATTCGCTCTATTTGACTGCCCTCTGAACTTTCCATGGCACTGTATTGCTACAGCTGCAACACTCCAGTGAATGTGCAATAAACATTCATATCCACAGAAATGAGTAATGTCCACCATCTTTCATGTGTGGAACTATGGATGACTGTAGGGTCAGTGATTCCTTGTACCTTCCATGTTGGCCATGTTGTGGATATTGAGGGTACACTATGTCCCTGCACGTGGTTGGAGACACACCTGTGACACAAAGGTGAGCTGCGAATATTTTCTCCAGTGTCACTCGCTCACTCTTTCTCGCTCGCTCGCTCTCTCTCTCTCTCTTCCTCTCTTCTTTGATGGGCGCATGATGCACAGTCTTGGCTAACTTTTTCAGGCTCTGATTCACAAATTGATTCCCCCCCAACACCATCAGATCTGAACACGTGTAGAACCTGCGATTATGCATGGCCATCCTGGCAATCAACACCCACTTTGAATTGGGAGCTCCGTTGACCGCGTGTACTGGCTGAGGAGGTTGCTTCGGCACATGCTGGACTCTATTCGATACACGCCGGTGGCAGAAGGTGAGCAGAGAGACTTGTTTGCGCAGCAGCGGGCAATCACCTCCGGCCAGTGGAAGTGGATGGGGTACAGCTCTCTGGATGCGCAGCAGCAGGCAGTCATCTCCGGATAGTGAGGGTGCATGAGGTGCAGCAGCCTTGGTGCGCAGCGACTGTTATACACCTCTGGGCAGTGCAAGTGTATGGGCTACAGAAGACTGGGGACCATAATAACAAGAACGGTGATAACATTATCACAGCTTTAGCGGCAGGAAACTGATGGTAAAGCGGCGATAAGTGGCTTGATAATATGCCCTTGAGAATTCCAATAGAAGCCCAGGTTTTGATGTGAAGGACATCAAACTTGGGCTTCTATCGGAATTCACAAGGGCATATTATCAAGCTCCTTATCGCTGCTTTTGCGGCAGTTTCCTGCCGCTAAAGTGGCAATAATGTTATCGCTGTTCTAGATAATATGGCCCAGGGTGTGCAGCGGAAGTGGATGGGATGCAGCAGCCTGGGTGCGCAGAGCTGAAACAGAGAATTACGCATGAGCAGTTGTGTATAGTCTGAAATTACTAATTGTATACTATCTTTCAGATAACTAAACTTGAGGGTGCAAAATGTCCTGGCATGTGATTGGACACACATCGGTGCCAGAAAGGTGAGTTGCGAAGATTTTCTTCAGTATCAACACTCCCTCCTCATCTCTTCCTTTCTCTCTCACACTCTCTTTCTCTGTCTCTTCCTCTATCTCTCATTCTTTCTTTCCCTGACTTCCTCTCTCTCTCTCTTCCTCTCTCTCACACTGTTTGTGTCTCTTTTCCTCTCTCTCATACTGTTTCTTTCTCTCTTCCTTGTTTCTCACTCTTTCTTTCTTTCTCTTGCTCTTTCCCTCTCTTCCTCTCTCTCACTCTTTCTCTCTCTCTTCCTCTCTCTCACTCTTTCTCCCTCTCTCCCCCTCTCTCACAGTTTCACTCTTACTCTCTTCCTCCCTCTCACTCTTTCTCGCTCTCTCTTCCTCTCTCTCTCTTTCTCTCTTTCTCACTCTTTCTTTCTCTCTCTCACACTGTTTCTCTCTTTCTCTCTTCCTTAGATCTCTCACATTCTCTCTCTCACTCTTTCTCTGTCTTTCTCTCTGTCTTCCTCTTTCTTTCAGTCTTCCTCTCTCTCTTTCACTTTCGCTCTCTCTCTTCCTCTCTCTCTCTCTCTTTTTCCCTCTTCTTCTCTCTCACACTGTTTCTCTCTTTCTTTTTTCCTTGTATCTCACTCTTCCTCTCTTTCTCTCTCCTTTGCTAAACACATGCACCATCTTATTTTTCTTTTTGTCTTGCAGGCTGTGCTTCACAAATTATCGAGGGATGACACGCCAGTTTTATTTGTTGTTGTTTTGTTTTATTAAAGTATTTTACACACATAGTTTTATTTGTTGTTGTTTTGTTTTAATAAAATGTTTTATATGTAAATCCATACATGACTAAGATTCTTATTTGTCCAACCACACAAGCATCTTTTTTCATTAAAACTGCAACACCAGCCGATTTGTTAGGCTCCACATTTAAAAACATTCCTGTCACATTTGTTTATGGGGCGTGAGCGGGGTTGGCGGACAAGGAGCTGCTGCTGGGGGATTTCGGAGTAGTGTTGGGTGTCCTACCTGCATCATGGTTTCCTCCATTGCATTTGTTCTCAGAGACCTGCAAAACGGCGGGCTGGCTCGTAAAAGTCCGGGCCCGAGAAGTCGCACCGGAAGAGCTGCGAATCCACCAGTGGTTCGCAGACGGAGACTTGCGGGAACAAGAAGGTTGTTGAGGGTATGCTGGTGATGTAGGAAGAGGGTGCGTTACCTGCTGATGTGGGAAGAGGCAGCATGAAAAGGGGTATTTCTCACAGACAGAGGTCCAGTATGTTTCCAGAGCTGCCTCGGACAGATTCGAGCTGACGGACTGAATCACAAAATGGCTTTTCAATACTAATATAGTGTGACTTATCAACAGTTCGCACCCAGGCTCGCAGGGGGACAGCTGCGGCCCCTGGGCTTGACTCGCAGAGGGAGAGCTACAGGCCATCCACTCCCAAAGGAACAGCAGCGTACTAACTCACAGAAGAAGAGGCACAGCAACATACTAGGTAGAGAGCTGCAAGCCGAGGGACTAGTTTCTAAAGGCATAGCTGCAGAGTGGTCATGTTGGGCAGAGGGAGCGTGAAGGGTGTATCTCACAGACAGACACCTGTGATATATATTAATAGTATTGGCTTCACAGATAAAACTGCAGCCCCGAAAAGTCGCACCGGAAGAGCAGCGAGTCCACCAGTGGTTCACACAAAGAGACTTGCGGGCCCAATAAGGTTGTTGTGGGTCTGCTGGTGATGTAGGAAGAGGGTGCGTTACCTGCTGATGTGGGGAGAGGCTGCGTGAAAGGGGTATTTCGCACAGACAGAGGTCCGGTTTGTTTTTAGAGTTGCCTCGGAAAGAGGCTAGCTGACGGACTCAATCACAAAATGGCTTTTCAATGCTCATATAGTGTGACTTATCAACAGTGCGCACCCAGTCTCGCAGAGGAACAGCTGTGGCCCCACAGCAGCGTACTAGCTCGCAAAGGAAGAGAGGTGGGAGCCAACGGACAGGCTTCTAAAACCATAGCAGCGACCTGGTGATATGAGGAGAGGCAGCGTGAAAGGCATATCTCACAAAGACACAGATGCCAGGTAAAACTGCGGACCGGATGACTTCTACATGGAGAGATGCAAGTTGATGGAGTAAATCACAAAATGGCTGCCAAAACTTCCTGGTTTCAACAGTTCACAGGCAATGAGCCGCAAGCTCCTGCTCGTAACCCCTCAGCCAATCACATTTCTGAATTCTCAAATATCGATATCGTAAAATGTGATATTTCTGAAAAACTACTGAACAGATTTACACCATTTAAACAAAAGCATGCTTTCTGGACCATCACCTTTCCCCCTTCCAAATTTGGCATAAATCCGTTTAGCAGTTTCACCTGTAGTCTTCTGTAACATTTCGTATCGAAATTGAATGGAGAAAACATGTTTTGGAACTCCCTTTTTTCTCAGCCCCTCGTACACGAATCACCCCCAAACTTTCATATAGGAGCTAATCAAAAAAAGAGAAACTTTTGGGATAACTTCGTAAAGATTCATCAAACGACCCCAAAGTTATAAGCACCTAGCATGAGTGAAGCCCCGGGGCTGCGTGGAACCGAGCGGGTCCCCGCAACCCCTGCGACCCCCAGCTATTAATTTTTTTAATATGCCCCCGAAAACTAGCCCAGCCAAGGGCCTCATTAAAATAAAATGTGCAACCCCAACGCAAATTGCGCCTTTTTTGTTTTTTATACATACTTTTTGGGGCCCTGGGGGTCCTTCTAGGACCCCCTGAGCAGGCCTAGGAGGTCAGGGTCTTTTTACCCTGCCCCCTTCTCTTGTTTTATATGTTTGTTTCTCTGTTTTTAGGTGACTCACTTCTATCGAGCCACAATATGGCTGCCAACACTTACAGGTTTAGTATACTATCAACTAATCACAGTGAAGCTCACACATGGGACTTAGGCTCCGCCCAGATTGCTAATCTTTTATTTTTCTAATTTCTCAGCAACTACTGAATGCATTTACACCATTTGAAAAAAAGGTCGCTTTCTGATCCAAGCACTACCTTTCTGCCAAATTTAGAGTAATTCCGTTCAGTAGTTTCGGCTCTAGCCTTGTACAAAGTTTCCTATGGGAAATTGATTTTTTGACTCCTATTTTTTGAATTTCTCAAAGACTACTGAACGGATTTGCACCATTTAAAAAAAATGTCGCTTTCTGAACCAAGCTCTATCTTTTTGCCAAATTTGGGATAATTCTGTTCAGCAGTTCAGGCTGTAGCTTGTCGCAAAATATCCTGTGGATATTAACATAGAGAAAATGCATTTTGGGGCCCCCCTTATTTCTCAGCCCCTGCTTGCTAAATCACCCCCAAACTTTCAGGACAGGAGTTGACCTGGATAGACTTTTATTTTTGAGAATTTCAGGAAGATTCAAAAAACGACGTCAACGTTATTAGCAAATCAAAAAATGCTTTTCCTATGGAAACTAGGTTCTAACTATAAGTACCTACTGGCGACCGTGAGTAGATTATATATATATATATACATATATATATATATATATATATATATCCAACAAACTTGCGCCCAACAAGGAGAGGCCCAAAACGGATTTCAAATTCGCCACACTTTATTGATGGAGGTTACAGCGTGCAGGCAGGAAAGGAAACTTCACCATAAGGCCACTGTGTGACCACGCCCAGTGGGGCGGGATTTGGGACATTATCAGAAGCCTGAAACTGCCGTATTTCATTTGCAAGAAGGCCGTAGCCCATGAGGAAGTGCTGACATGCACGAAACGCGTCGGGCTGAACTTTTTATAAGAAGTGAAGCTTCCTTTCCTTCCTGCACGCTGTAACCTCCATCAATAAAGTGTGGCGAATTTGAAATCCGTTTTGGGCCTCTCCTTGTTGGGCGCAAGTTTGTTGGATATATATATATATATATATATATATATATACTGGCGGTCGCCAGTAGGTATATATAGTTAGGATTTTTTCTCTATGGGATTTTTGAAAATTCTATGTCTAATAACTTTGGCGTTTGTGGACGGAATTGGCTGAAATTTCCAGGAAAATGGAACATTTTGTTTCTGAGCAGCCCCTGGAAATTTGGGGGGGGTTCGTCAAGGGGGGGCCGAGAAAAAAGGGGGGTCCCAAAACGCGTTTTTCCAATGTTAATTTCCATAGGGCGGTTGGCCTCACTTTTAGCCCGAACGGCTGAATGGATTTGCACGAAACTTGGCAAAATTGTAGGGACTGGTAGCCCGATGTGCCTTTGCTAGGTCTCAATATATGTGCTCCAGTGGATTTTGAGAAATTAAACGTTCAAAAAAAGATATATATCTGTAACAGCGGACCGGGCAGTGCTCCGGTTCGCGTACTTTTCGCGTTACGGAGCTTTGTGAAGTGAAGCTGATTGGTTCTCCGGCGTCTGTAAACATTCCAAACAGTCCGTAGCGGCCGCCATCTTGTCTCTCGGTAGGATCGAGAGACAAGAGGAGGCCAAAGCGAAGGGGCAAATGACCATAAGGGGGCATAGTAGATCCTCCCTGACCCCCTAGGTTTGATGTGGAGGTTTTAAAAGGGCCCCGCGGGGCAAAAAAATAAATAAATAAATAATAATCGAACGGCTGAATGGATTTGCACGAAACTTGGCAAAATTGTAGGTACTGGTAGCCCGATGTGCCTTTGCTATGTCTCAATATATGTGCTCCAGTGGATTTTGAGAAATTAACGTTCAAAAAAAGATATATATCTGTGGCAGCGGACCGGGCAGCGCTCCGCTTCGCGTACTTTTCGCGTTACGGAGCTTTGTGAAGCGAAGCTGATTGGTTCTCCGGCGTCTGTAAACATTCCAAACAGTCCGTAGCGGCCGCCATCTTGTCTCTCGGTAGGATCGAGAGACAAGAGGAGGCCAAAGCGAAGGGGCAAATGACCATAAGGGGGCATAGTAGATCCTCCCTGACCCCCTAGGTTTGATGTACCATTTTGCCAAGTTTGGTGTAAATCCGTTCAGCCAATCAGGCTGTAGACATATCTAAATGTCCTATGGAAAATTGCATGGGGAAAACACATTTGAAAGTGTTGAAATTTAGAACCAATTAAAATGTTACTTTGGTTTTGCATTTGTGTGTGATGAAAGTTAATTGGTTATGTATATATCTAAAATGAGAGGAAACCACAGCCATTTTGTGATACTACTGTCTGAGGTACATTTGTGAGGAATTTTTGGTGCTCAATTTCTGGTGTTTGATTTACACAGTATTAACGCTTCTTCTACTTTCAAAAAGGTGAGTTGTTAATTTGTAAGGGGAACTATGTTGTACACTTTAAGATAATTTGAAAAATGTTTTCTGTTATTTATTTACAGTCCTTCTGTTATACTAAATACTTGATAAAGTTAGTTTTATATTATGTATTACTAAAAACGATAAATGAAAGTGATTATTTTTTTCTGCAATTTACAGCAAGAAATTTCAAAATAAAATGGATCTCAATGAAGAGACCGTGGCAATTTCTTTTGAATTATCCACTACATTTATTGAAATTGACAGCACCAATAATGAAATATTCTCACAAGGAGGGGATGACTTGAATGATTTTTTTGATCAATCTCTTGACGGCGAATTTATCGAATGTTTGGAGACCATAGAGTTACAAGAATCATCATTGCAGACTTTTCATGAGGAGATTCCTGATGAGATGATTGAAGAGGAAATTCCTGATGAGGACATATTACTAGTTCTTTCAAATTATGAAAATTCAGAAGAATAAATTTATATTTAGAAATCAAAAATTGTTTGAGACATTATTCATTTTTATTTTTAATTTATGAGGTTGTAGCGAAGTGATTGTAGTATAAAATGAGACTTATAGTATAGAGTGCAACATTTTTATGTTACATAGTAAGTTTATTCATATTTACTTCCCTTCTCCCACTATATTATCTCCAATGTGTATTTGACATCTCTTCTTCATCTCCGGACTCCTTTCTCTCACTGTCTGTCTCTGATGCATCCTATCGCTGCCATTTTGTGTAATTACAGAAGAGAGTAAAATAAAATAGTTCAGAACGTGAAAAGGGGGCAAAGTAGAGTACCCCTCACCCCCTAGGCCTTCTCAGGCGGTCCCAAAAGGATCAGTTCCTGCTTTCCTGAGAGATTATGGTATGAGTTCCATATACCACAATAACTTGCATTACAACATGCAAGATATCTATCTCCTATTACCAACTTTTGGAGATATTCGCGCTAAGCGCGAATATCTCCAAAAACTAACACCTGCCCTGAGCAGTTCTTAGCCATGTTATCCAATGGGAGGTGGATAACATGGCTAAGAGCATTAGCTCGGTAATGCACGAATATCGCTGACTTTTCAGCGATATTCATGCATTGCGGCCGTTTTTTATCGCATTTGCGATAAACCTTGATAATAGCAAGGTTTATCTGCGATAATTTCTGACGATGCTTAGCGGTAACAAATTTGTTGCTAAGCATCGTTAGCGATAAATATCGCTTAACTTTGGTAATATGCCCCAACGTCTGTTAACGTTCGATTCGAAGGAAATCAGGAAGTGTTGAAAAAGATTGTCTGCGCCATCTTGCCTTTTTTCAAATGCCACACTTTTGTCGTGCACGGCAGCCATTTTAGATGCCTTGACCAGACCCATTCTCTGCACGCTGTCGATCCGTAGCATGGCTCCCCACCCTCGCAAGCATCTCCCCCAGGCACTGGTCACCCCCGCTCTCTGTCTTATGCATGGGCAATAAACCTCCCCCATCTGCGCTGCTCTTCCCTGAGAATCACACTCTGTGCCCGCCCGACACCTCCCTTTCGCCCTATTCACTACCGCACCCTCTGACACTCCTCTTCCTCTGTGTCCGATTGTCCAGGCCGGTCCCAGGCTATCAGCTAGCCCTGCAGATGTAGTTTATGGCCCCAGCTGTAAAGAATCACCACTCTTCAAAGGAGTTACAGTAGATCAAGGCCCACACCCGATAAGATCCGTCACACCACACGCGTTCCTACTATCTGAAAACCATCCTGTATTGTGATTGGGGAGGGGACCGAGCCTGAAGCGGAAGATTCCAGGGATGACTCTTTGTACATCAAAGTTTTTACAATTATGTGTCACATTAAAAATATATAGCACGCCAACAAAGTAGTAGGAATATAAAACTTTAATAACTTATAAATATATACAACAAAACAAAAACAGTAAAAACATTTAAACATTTTTAGGGAAATAGAAGGAACAATGGTCAGTAGCGGTCGGTTGTGCGAATAGTCCCAAGGCAGCACAACGTAAAGATTTCTGGACGGCACCCAGGTGATGTTGCCTGGGTGCCGCACTGATTTGGGTATCCGGCGTGGGGCGTCCCGGGGGGTGGGTCGTCAGTAGCGGTCTGTTGTGCGAATAGTTCCAAGGCAGCAGAACGCGCTGAAATGTGGATGGCACCAAGGTGATGTCCAGTAAGTTGCCGCCCTCCGAATAACGGCTTGGGGCGCCCCGGTGGGGGGGGGGGAGGCAGTCCAAAGTTCCGTTAAAAGGGCAAAGGAAAGGATCGGTGGTTTGAACCATCAGTCAAAAAGGGGAGGGGGTGCAACAATTTTTCCTACCGGGTCACACTGTGCTTTCACCGGAACTGATCCGAACTGTGGTCTGCAGGATTCTAGTCATTCAAACTGAGGCTGGCGCCAGCATGGGAGCGCCGACATCCCGCGGCTACAGTTTCGTCACTCCACGGGCGATCATGGCAGTCATTCCCCATCGGGGGTGTCTGCGGGGATCGGGGACTCCCGCGGCTCCTCTAGAATCTTCAAGGTCGTGGAGGACTACGGTGGTGGAGTCAACCAGTGACCGGGCCATTTCTTTATGCTGAGCCCGCTCTTGCCAGGTCGACCGCCATTTTGAGAGTTCGGTAGCTACCGGCGATCGCGGGGTCAAATGAGCGGACGGGCTCCACCCTGCCGGGCGAGACGTTGCAGCATCGCCACAGTGGAAGAACCCTTTTCCGGGCGCCTGGAGCGATGAGGGTGCAGCTGGGAAGCTTCCACCTGGGGAGGCGGGAGAGGCGGGAGAGGCCTGTTCGCACCGTCTCTCCCACCCAGTGCACCCCACGGCGTCTCGCTTGAAATTTGTTATGGCCGGACCAGGCGATGAGGACGAGGGGGGGGGAGGTCGGAGGCATGTGCAAGACATCCCCCCAAGTGTTGTCGCAGCCATTATAAAAGAAAGAAGAAATGTCCCGTCTGTCTTTGGGCCGGACCTCCGGTGGATGGCGGCCGGACGCCCTTTGCTCTGGCCCCATGAACGGGTTCCTTGGCTCATCCGGTGGGGCAGGCCTTGGTGTGTGGTGCCTCTCCTGGGCCTTTCGTGCAGTGGCCTCTCCACTCCCAGGCCCTCCATGGATGCTGGCCCAGACTGGGAGAGAGAGGGTCTAACCTGCAATTCTCCAGGGTTACCGCCACCGCGGCCGGATCCCGTCGGCCTCGGCCTCTGGTTGATGGTGGCCGGACTGGGAGAGAGAGGGGTGGGTCGAGGACACAGACATTCCCCCCCTTGCAACTCTCCAGGGTTGTCGTAGCAATCCCCCTGGCCGGGTCCCATTGGCCTCGGCCTTTCCTCCGGCTACACCCTACGTGATGATCTTCTGCCGACGGTTGGCAGCAGGACCCGCCTTATATGTGTTGCTTCCGGCTGGGCGTAGCCGCAAACCTGTTGCACTTTGGAAGTTTCCAGACTGGGGCGGATGTCTGCTGACTTGTATCTTTCCCAGTTTGCCGTTATTTGGCCGTGGCAGGCGGTGGGCCAGACACGTTTTGGGGCAGTGAGGGGCGATGAAGCCTCGTTGCCTTGTGGCCGTTGCAATGTCACACTTGGTTTCTCTTACTGATTTCAGGTTTCTTATTACGGGCTTACTTCTAACGTTTCTTGTTTCTAGGACAATAATAGGTTTTATCATTACGTATTATTATCGTTTCTTTGTTTGTTATTTAATAAAAAGTTCATCAGTGGCCTACTGATTTTCGTTTTCCTATTCCTTTCTTTCCAGGTTGTTTCATGCTAAAGTTTCTGTTAACAGGATACAGTGATCACTTCGTTATTATTGCATATGTCCTTTTCACTAGGGGTGCTCTCTGGTCGGGCCAGATGACCTATCTCTAGTAAATGGTCCGGGTGAAACAGGTGCATCAATCAGTGGGGAGTAGATAGGCATGACAGATTACAACGGGGGAGAAAGGTCCGCATTACCTACCCTTTCACTACTTGCAAAGATTTTCCTACGTTTATTTGCAAACAGGGAATACCTCCAAAAAGAACCAATTCCCAAACAGTCAATGTTCGGGCAAACAATCAATCAATGAGGAACGAAATAGGCACGACGTGTTAAAGGTTTGCGTTACCTACCCTTCACTATCTGCAAAGGGAGAGAGAATATTCCTATTCTTCCCCGTTTGCAGGCAGAGAAGATCCTTAAGAGAACCAACTTCGAACAATTCAATGCTCGATTCAAACAATCAACAAGGGGTACTGTGAACACAAATGAACGCCGCTTATGTACATACACATTGCTATTTTCAACAGGTTGTTCCTAATGTTTCTATTTTAGCGAGGTCAAAAAGAGATCCCATTAGTGGCCTACTGATTTTGCTCGATTCCTTTTGTTTTTTTACACGATTTTTCGCTATCTGCAAAGACTAAACAGAGTATTGCGACTCTGTGCTTGTTTGTAAATAGAGAATGAACCAAAGAGAACCAATTCTAAAACAGTAAATGCTTGGATAACAATCAATCAAATGGAGAGAGAAGCAGGCACGACGTATTACAACGGGGGCAAAGGCCTGCGTTAACTACCCTTCACTATCTGCAAAGAGAGAGTACTCCTAATAGAAATGAGGGGGGGGGGGCAGCATTGAAAGCAGATCAGTGTGTATAAACACGAAAATGTTTTTTCTTACCACATTCTTGACAATCGACAGCTTATGATATTTGCTATTAAAAAACCATTGAAATTCACTGAAAAAACCATAGGTTATAGACCATATATAGTTAGGAATTAGCATTTACAAAACCTTGAAAATTCACTGAAAAAACCATAGGTTATAGACCATATATAGTTAGGAATTAGCATTTACAAAACCTTGAAAATTCACTGAAAAAACCATAGGTTATAGACCATATATAGTTAGGAATTAGCATTTAAAAAACCTTATTTTACTCACACAAAACCATTGAAATTCCATATATAGTTAGTTGTACTAACTATATATCGCGCAGCTGCAATCCACTGCTGATCATGTCACATATTACATCATTCATGACATGGTCAGTGACATCACTGATGACATCACTGATGACATCTCAAATGACATCACTGATGACATCACTGATGACATCTCAAATGACATCACTGATGACATCACATATGACATCTCAAATGACATCACTGATGACATCACTGATGACATCTCATTTGACATTACTGATCACATCACTGATGACATCATTCATGTGATAATACGATGAACCTCTTCAGACTCTAATATAACCTTAGATACACTCAGTGTAAACACAGACTCACAGATTGTCATTCATCCATGAAGTTACACACACACACCTAGTCAGTCATGCAAACAATCAATCACACCTCCATTTTCCCAACTATACAGTTATACACACCTTACTTATTCAAACATATACTAAAACATATTTACTCTCTTATACAATGCTGGATACAAGTTCACAATGATGCATACAGCCACTCACACATTCACTGGCTCTTATGCACAGTTATTTATATATGTCAAGTATCACATGTACTGTGTTTTACATATGTACTTACTTTGACATGTAGCACTGAGATATCCATTCACTCACCAATACACTGATGCACACAGTCAACCGCCCATACAGCTGTTTCCACATGCACTTTTGAACCCATACATCTAGTGAATCAACTGCTCACACATCTATGCACAGAGTCATACACCTCCCAGCATACACTCCCACCCACACATACACTCAGTCTCCCATACAAATACTTGGGCAACCAATCAATAACCCATATAGTTACTCATATAGCTACTGAACAACACATGCAGCAGTTTTCAGAACAACAGACATAATGATGCACAAATTAAGACAGTTTAGTCACTAACCCATGCACTCAGTGAGACACATTTAATCACTCACTCATACAGTCAGTCATGCACCTACTAAATCCTTCATCCAGACACTTATACATTCACTCAAGACATATTTTAACTTTACAGAAAAATACAGTCACTGGATGTTGTCATCAGTGATGTCATCAGTGATGTCATTTGAGATGTCATCAGTGATGTCATCAGTGATGTCATTTGAGATGTCATCAGTGATGTCATCAGTGATGTCACTGACCATGTCATGAATGATGTAATATGTGACATGATCAGCAGTGGATTGCAGGTGCGCGATATATAGTTAGTACAACTAACTATATATGGAATTTCAATGGTTTTGTGTGAGTAAAATAAGGTTTTTTAAATGCTAATTCCTAACTATATATGGTCTATAACCTATGGTTTTTTCAGTGAATTTTCAAGGTTTTGTAAATGCTAATTCCTAACTATATATGGTCTATAACCTATGGTTTTTTCAGTGAATATATATATATTTAACTCCTTCCTGCTTCTCCAGGCACGGCATGCAGGACACAAAGACCGCCACACAGCTTATCCAGTACACAGGTCAATTTATTATCCCATTGAATCTCCCTCTGGCATCATATATATATATATATATATATATATATATATATATATATATATATATATATATATATATATATATATATATATATATATATATATGTATATATATATATATACGGGCAGAAATAACAAGAAAAATAAAAGGTTGAAATGAAAAAGGAGATCATAGAGGGTACACATCATTTACATGACAAACAATTCTTCCCAATGTCTTTTTTAAAAAGAGTAATGGTCCTCTTACCTGATTTAGGGTAAGTTATTATGAACACATCGTCATCCAGTACTTGAAAGTGGTTTTCAACAAAGTTCATGTCTTTCTCTGAATAGATTCCTGCAAAGAAGTCAATCCCTTTGTATTTGAAATATTCAGCCGACATGGTAATTCTGACAAGGAATAAATACCACAGAAGACAATTTCACTCTATTCAAATTCCTTCAAAACTATTTTAGCCCTGGAAGTAAAAGAAAAGTGAACAGCAGTTAACAGCATCAAAAAAAGAATGTTAGATAGTCTAAACCCATAATGCTTTATTATGGGTCTATCAGAAAAGAACATTTACTTCCTAGGGAATGCCATCTTCATAAAATATTTTCTAATTTCTATTGTTTTGGATCTTTCTGTATTTTCATGGGCATAGGAAACATGGTGACTTGAGCATGAACGTAATCTAATCTTCACCTGTTTACCGAAAGAATGCACAGATGTGAAAACACCTGCAAACCGACTGTTGTAAACTGATCTCTTTGACAAAGTTCACTGCCTGATAATTTAGATGTTGAAAACTTCGGAAAACATAAAGTATCTTTAAATTAAAAGAATTTGAGAAGAACTACAATTTCCCTTCAGCATTC
This sequence comes from Lissotriton helveticus, assembly GCF_964261635.1. Classification (NCBI taxonomy): domain Eukaryota; kingdom Metazoa; phylum Chordata; class Amphibia; order Caudata; family Salamandridae; genus Lissotriton; species Lissotriton helveticus. The sequence goes on along the minus strand of NC_136068.1, from coordinate 1,508,778,964 downwards.
TTGCTAACTTGCAAAGAAGTGAATTTCAGTGTGTTGAGATAATCACTCCTCATGGACAGATCATGTTTGGGTTGTGGGTTTATGAGAACCTATCTTTTAATTTGCATCATTTATGCACCAAAGAATGCATCTCAATAACTGGTCATTTCCAAAAGTTAAATTTTTTAGGGGATGCCATTTAAAAAAAAAAAGAAAACTAAGGAAACTAAAACACCACTCCAGAAAATCATCCTCCACCCCTTATTAGCATCACTATCTGCTGCTTTCCATAACGAATTGCTGCTCTACCAAATAGGCATTCTAATGGATTGGATCATCTCCTCCATTTTTACATAGGTAGGCAGAATAGGACAAGCTCAGCCAAGGTGTGAAGCAGAGTGCATAAAGACTGCTGTGGATCTCAGTAATATTGGACGAGGGCTACTTAATGCCTTCTTTTCATCACACAAATGTATTGATCATCTTTAAGACTGTGAGCACTGCTGACCTTCTAAAACTTTTATGGTTTATAGCCATTCACATTATAACTCACCTATTGTGACATGTTTATCCGTTTATGGTGAAAAAGGCTTTGGCATCAGTAAGGATTATGTTTGTGGACTTTTCTTAGCTGAAGTTTCCATGAACCTTTACATTTTTCATTAATCTAGCTGGCAGCTACAGAACAGGCTCCACAACCAAATGATTCATATTATAAATGCAAAATCTCAACCAATAATTGGGTTGACCTAGGTTCCTACACAGATCTTGATTAATCTGGAACATTTCTTGTATGTCCATATTTTATTATGAGAGTTGAGCTACTTATATTAGGATCTGTTTATTTGTCAAATAGCACATATAGAGCAGAGCCCTGTACCCCAGAGACTTCTGCAGAAGAAACGTATATCATCATGACTTTGACTGTTTACATGAACAAAACAAGGAAAAATGGAGAGCAATCCAAATGAAAAACAAAGTAACCATAACCCCTGAACCCACCCCCCAATCGCACTAACGTCCACTCTAGAGCAACACATTAAAAGCAAAAGCATCGTCTGTGAAAAGCATGATCTGTCATTACACAAGAGACTATGTCCTGTATCAACAAAATAAAGAGTTAAACTGGGTCGAGGGGCCCCTCCATCGAATCAGGCTCCAACTCCAATCCTACGTAGTCTGCCATTCGCTTCTAGATTTTAAAATGTTTAAGCGGGCATCCTCTTGCCCTGAAGATGAGACTCTCCAAGCCTATGCAGAAGTCCAGACCGTTCTTCAATGCGGACACTGAGTGCGCCACTGGTGCCTTCCATGCCCTGGCAATATCTTTTTTAGCCAGAGGGAACCCCAGCAGCATAAGATGGCGTTTGTATATGTTGCCCCCAATCCCGTCCATAACGTGTAGGAGTACCAGATGTGGCGATCAGTGAAGGTCTCAAACCAACACTTCCGAGAGGCAGGCCATTACTCCCCTCCATAAATGCGCCAATGCAGAGCAGTCACAGAATAAATGCAGCAGGGTACCCTCCTCCCGCTCACATCTGAGACACACAGGGGAAGCCACCAAACCTGCCCTCCACAGCCTAACCCTGGTGAAGTATACCCAATGAAGGTACTTGAACTGGATAAGGCAAAGACTTACGGCTATGGCTCGGGGAGGCCAGGGCCTCTGTCCAGTCCTCCTCTTCCAGCGGGCCCAAATCACCCTCCCAGGCTTCTCTGAGTTTCTGCATGGTGGGGGAGCTATGAGTAACCAGGGATTGGTAAATTGTTTTAGATCTTGTGGTCTTGGAGATCTCCCATGAACACCTCCACCTCAATCGGGATGAACTCGGCTAATGACTCTAAGCCCTCCAAACTAAGGGAAATAGCGTGCCTGAACTGAAGATGTCTATAGAATTGGGTTTTCACCATACAGAAATCCATCTGTAGATCTTGAAAGGACTTCAGGACCAGCCCCAGCATTACGTCACCCAGAGTAGAGATACCAATACTATCCCAGCCACGAAACCCAGGTAAAGTAGCCAATTGAGGCAGTCGCCCATTGTGCCAGAGGGGAGTCTCCCATGTCAACCTATTCCACCAGTCCATCCTCTGTAGAGCCTGCCATCAGATTTGGAATACAACCTTTGTGACAGACGGGAAGGAGTTGCGCAGTGGTGCAGAGATTAGTATAGTGTGTAAAGAGAGAACCCCATGCACCTCCGTTTGACAGTATAAGCGAGGTCGGCCCTATCCCCATACCACCATTCATTTAGGACTAGCAGGTGTGAGGCCATGTAGTACGATAAAATATCAGAGGTCGCCAGCCCCCCACAGTATGTAGATTGAAAACAAGTCCGTAGTGCAACTCTTGCCACTCCACCAGCCCACAGAAACTGTTCCATGTCCGCGTTGACCTGTCGAAACCATCTGGGAGGGATCGAATATGGGTGATTTTGCACATGGTAAAGTAAGCGGGGGAGTGAGACCATCTTAATAAGGGCCGATCAACCATATATAGACATTGGCATATGGGACCAGGTCTTAAGATCCACCCGTACACGGTCCCATATTGGAGCCAGATTTCTATCCCAAGATGTGGTAGGCGAGTCTGATGAAAACACTACCAAATATTTCATCCCCCCAGAAACTACCTGAATGGCGGATGCCCTGGAGCCAAGACCCGCCACATACCTGAGAACCCAGAGAGTAGACTTTTGAGGATTCATGTATAAGCCAAAGGACTCCTCGAAAATCTGCATGATGGGAAGCAGCCTCGGTCCCGTCCTGTCTAAATTGGTGAGGGAGAATAGCACATTGTCAGCGTACAGATCAATATGATCCGACAGTCTGTCTGCCCATTCAAAGCCTGTGACTTGAGCATCGATCCCCACCCTTGCGGCCGAGGGTTTCACAGCTAACGCGAACAAGTATAGAAACAAGGGGCAACCCTGCCTGGTGCCCCATTCACTAAATAAAACGTGGAGGAGATAGAGCCTGCTACACGCACTGATGTCATGCTGCTGGTTTGTGTAGAGCAATGTCAGGCAAGACAGGAAGTGAGGTCCAATACTCAGCTTACGTAAGAGTGCAAACAGATATACCCAACTAAGGGAGTCAAATACCCTATTCATATCTGCCAGTAACAACACTACTCATTCCCCCAAACCCTGAATGGCTGCAAGAGCAACATGTGTTTGACGAATGTTGTGATGAGTCGCCTGCTGAGGCATAAAACTGGCCTGGTTGGGATGGACAAGGGAAGTAATATGAGACCAAAGGCGGTTGGCCAAAGCCTTAGCCAGAATCTTGTCCTCCATGTTCAGGAGAGAGAATTTCCCCCCTGTGAGCGGAAGATCCAGCTCCCCACTCCCCTCGTCGGATAAAGCCTTAGGCGGGAGGTCATCCAAGAAACGGCCTATCACATCTGCATGCAAACACTCTCTGGGGGCATCTAAGTCTGCATAATATGTAGCAAAACTTTCCGCGATTGTAGAGGAATCCGTGAGGAACACCCCATCTGGACCTACTACACCAGGGAGGGCCTGGGGGTACAGCATCCCCTGACACAGCATGTGGAGCAGCTTACTGGATTTATCTCCCCACTGGTAAATCCTGCTATGGGTTGCTAACCAAGACTGGTGGGCCTCCTCCAGCAGAAGGTCTGCATTGGCCCTGTTACGCCAGCAGCAATTGTCGACGGACCTGCCTGTCCCTGCCTTCCCTACTGAGGCTCTCCAGAGCGATAATCTTAGCCCCAGATTGTACAAGGGACTCCCTACGCGCTCTGTGGGCTGCCGCACAGAATGAAATGTCCACACCATGTATTGTGAGATTTATTGCTTCCCATAGAGGTTCAGCCCCATCCACTGAGTCTATGTTAAGTGTCACATATTGATCAATAGCACCCTCCATATGCTCCCTGTAGTCATCTTTCTGTAAGTTCCAGGCCGAAAGGTGCCATCGAAAAGGCTGTCGCGCCTAGCCACCGGCGAATGGTCTGATAGTCCCCGTGGAAGGATACCACCCTGCCTTCAGCCACTTGGGGGACAAATAAATAATCAAGGCGGGAATAAGAATCGTGAATCACCGGGAGATATGTGTATCCCTGCGCTGTCCAGTGCAGTCGGCACCAAGGGTCCAACCAATCAAGCCCCATCACCAAAGAGTGCAGTTTGATGGGTTGTCGGACATCTGTAAAACCCCGGGCCTCCAGCGGTCTCTGGCCAGATCAATCACGTCATTCCAATCCCCCCACTATGGACAGGCTATCTGGTATATCTGCCCACCTGGTCATAAGTCTCTCTACCATACCCCAGGAGAGTGGCGGGGGGCAAAGACACACCCCTGTACCATAGTTTCTTCACCCACAGTACCCTGGAGGAACAGATATCCGCCCTGAGTATCCCCCCCATGTCTTGACATGCGTGTAGGGAACCCAGTGATTAATCAAGATCACAACCCCCCAAGACCCCCTTACAAACCCCGCATGGAATACCTGGGTGTAGCCACAGCGTTGAAAGCATAGTGCCTTAGTCCCCATGGGGTGTGTTTCTTGTAGGATGAGAATGTCTGCATGGGCCCGTTTTGCCTGCTTGAGTATTGCCCCACGTTTGATTTCGTCCAGTGCCCCCTGACATTCCAGATTACTATCCGAAGGGTCCCGGAGCAATCCCATTGGCTACCTCATGGAGCTGCCTTGTGAGGCCCTGATGCATATCATTGATGCATGAAAAAGTGTATGATATATGCAAGGTGGCTCTAAACTAGTGTAGGTCAGTGCGATCAGAGGACAAAAACCACAACCCCCCCATACCTCAAGAACACTGAAGTACCTGTCGCGGCGGGTGTGGCCAGCAGACCCCTACAGGAGGTCCAACCCTGCACCCACCAATGGATCTCCAACTTACAGCCCATTGTCAACTGGCACTCACCCTGTCAGATAAGGTCCAACAGCGATACCGGCCCTCATCTGTGCTTCTCTGGTCAAGGGGAAGACGTCAAAGACCCATGGGACTACGGCCACCTCCATCACTTAGGCTTCTGATCTGTGCAGCTGAGAGGCCAACCCAGCATGGGAAGAAGCACTGCATGACTGAGATCAACGTTTGGACCTGGAGCATCCATTCCCTTTTGACTTCAACTTGGGCAACTTTGAAGGGCGCCTTGCTGGACGAAGAATCCGACTCCCTATGGGGCGGCATGTGAGAATGAAGCAGCACCTTCTCACCTGTCCATAGAAAGACCTCCTCGGGTGAATCAAAGAAGTGGGTGCAGGACTGGTACACCACCCGCAGCTTGGCTGGATACAACAAAGCACAGGGAAGCTTGAGATCCTGAAGACAAACTTTGGCTGCCATGAATGATTGCCTCCATTGCAGGATCAGTTTAGTATAGTCTAGAAATATCAGAATGCAGGCATTATCAAATAGCAACGGTTCCTTGGCCCTAGCCTGTTTCAGGATAACGTCACAATCATGATAGTTTAGCAGTTTTGCGATGACAGGCCTCTGGCAGGCCCCAGACGGAGGCTTCTGCATCAGGGCCCTATGGGCGCGTTCCACCACAAAACATGGGGACAGTGACTCCAGGGGATGCCAGCTATCCAGCCACTAGGTAAGGAACCGCTCCATTTCTCCCCCCACAAACCCCTCCGGGAAACCAACAAAGCAAAGATTGTTGCCCCCGGCCTTTCCCTCGGTATCCTCCATTCATGATGTCAGTCCACATTGGGTAGTCTCCAGCGAGGCCACTCGCTTCTGCAAGGTGACGACCACGTCTTCTACCCCAGAAATTCTCATCTCAGCCTCCGTGAGATGCGCCAGAGCACTGCACAGGTCATGCCGTAGCAGCATGATATCAGAGCCGACCACTTCAATTTTAGCGTCCAGAGCGTCTCTAGATTGCTTGATGGCAGCCATGAGGGTGGCATTGTCCAGCACGTCTCCATGACCCCCCTGGCACCTTTGCAGAGGCCCCAGGGCCTGTACATTTGTCAAGTGTACTCTGTTTGGCCGAACCTCTTCCTGCTTTGTCTCTCATCATAGCTGTTGTCAAGCCTCCCGGCACCCAGGATATCCTCTCACCAGCACACGGTGCAGATCCGCCAGGAGACAGCGGGCCCCCCAATAGAGGAAAGGGAGGGAGTAAGCACGCTATTCTAGGTCAGGGACCCACTTCACAGCTGCAGTCAAAGGATTATTTGAGCCGGATGAAAGCAGCAGGAATATGAAGTCATGGCCCAAGTGGCCGACCTGACCGCCAATCACAGGACCATCAATAATGGGGAAGGGAAGGGGCCAGGGAGCCAACACAGCTGAAGCAACAATCGCCGGTAGTGTACACCAATGGGGCGGTATCATGCCTCGCTGGGGCCCGCAGCACTGACCCTCTGGACCGCCTCGTAGCCTCGGATGCCGCTGTTGCTGCCGCTGCCAACCGGTACTCTGGGGGGGTTTCACAGGCTCTGCCTAGCTCCCTCAACGGCCCACACCCAGCACTCCAATGTCACTGCAGCAGCCAAGGTTCACAGCCAGTATATCTGCATTGGACTCGCGCAGCCGGATAGGCCACCGACACAAGTATACCACACAATTGGGGAAAGAGGCAGCAGAGGGCCACCCACCAGGCACCGGAGATCAGAAAGGGCTCCAATCACCGCTCTGGTCCATCACAAATATCCCCTTAGTAAGCTCATGCAGCCAGATAGGCCGCCAATGTGAGCACACTGTGCAGTGGGGGGAGAGTAGGCGGAGGGTCTCCCACCGGGCATCGGAGCTCAAAGATGGCCGCAATCACCACCCCAGCCCGGGATCCAAACAGCGTCCACCGAGCCCTCAGCATGGCCGCGCTCCCTACAGCTCCACCTGCGCCCCGATATGGTCACCGACAGTCAGCCTCCTCCGTGGGGAAAAGGAGACGTACGGTTGCCGAGGGCAGATGTTCAAACTTGGAGGCCCCCTCCGCTCTGAGATCCCCTCACTGCGAGGGTATACCGCAGGCTCTCTGTCGTTGGCTCTGCTTCCCAATGGGGACCTCAGGCACGGCCTGATCCGTCCCTCCGGTCGCATTGCCAGGCTATGATACTCTGCTGTCCACAGGCTGAGCCCCAGACTGCTGCCGTCTCGCTTCTCATGTCAGCGATCCAGGTGTAAAACGGGGGTTATAGTACAGCCCCGGCTCACGCTTCACTCGGGACACGGTCTGAGCATAAAAGCAGACCGGAGAAGCGGGATAATTTAAGGATATTAGTCAAGGCTGGACGGAGCTCGCCTAACACACGTCTGCCATCATGGCTTGCTAGACCACGCCCTCTAACATCTGGTTTTTAACATTATATTTTTGTATAAAATCTTTTTCTTTTCTGTTTTGTAATTTGAAGCTCTTTTAAAGCTCTTTTCTAAAGGAATGAAATGTGTTGGCTGTTCTCTTCTCCATACTTTCTTGGATGAAATAATTCAATAAAAATGTGTTTGCATACAACTCATGCTGGAAGAGCATTCTTATATGATCAATTGGCCTGTGACTCTTTGCAATTATTACACATAGAAGGTATTCTGTTTTTGTACCCCTCTAGTGTTTTTTGCTTACTAATCGTTGGGCTGAGAACAACCAGTTATGGGAGGTAGGTACAAGAACACAAGGATACTGAAGACACTTGTTTGGAGATATCCCATGTGTTGTGAATTACTTCAACTAACAGTAAGCCTCTTAACTATTTATTTTTCCACACCTCAGTTTTTACCTCTGCTAATTTCCGAAGCCTGAGTGTCCCTGCCTGTGCTTTTATTTCCTTGTCCCTTTTCAAATACAACAGAAATAAGCAAATATTTTGCATGTAAATAAAAGTGCTTTTTCATTGGCAAGTTTGTACGTGTGATTGTTGAGCAGGTGAATGCACATATTTGGCAATTCAAAAATCATTGTCTGGCACAATCAAATTAGGCAATTAAAGAGCAGATAATACAAAATACAGCACATCAATTAGATTTCATTTTTTTAAAGCAATACTACACTCATACAGAGTTAAAAACACATACAAAGCAAGTAATACAATTATATGAAAATACTTTTTCTGATTCAAATCGCTCTCCAAATGTGAGTGGTAGCACTAAAACATAAAGTAGGATGCTCCAAGGTCCACAGAAAACATAGCGCAACATTGTAATCCCTAATGCTATGCGCAGCAAAGATCGGTTTCAGAATATATTTCCTAGAACCATCATGGAAGCGACAAAAAATTATAAAATGCAGTAGCGGCTCCTGGAGGGAGTGCCACGCGGCAGTGAGGCAGGGCAGGGGAGGGGCAAGGCAGGGGGTAGTAAACCACGGAATACGGCTGAACGGAGGTAAGTACATACATAAATAAACAAAATGAATTACAATGCGCACGCTGCATTGCATTGTAATTTGTTTCGTTCATTTATTTATGTACTTACCTCTGTTCGGCAATATTACGCAGTTACTACCTCCATCCTGACCCTCCCCTGCCTCACCGCCCCGCAACATTTCCTCCAGGAGCCGCTACTGATAAAATGTGGATTGATCTGTTTCGAAATACCATCACAAGGCCATGCTACTGTGTCCCTCTGCCACTGGATCATAATAGGGAAGGTAACAAGATGTACTTTACCAAAAAGCAACCTTGTTAAAAATGAAGCAATGTCGGGTATTGGTCAACAGGGACAGGTACATTTGAAAGCCCTCTGCGAAGGCATTCAACAAGAATGTAACAACAGTAGGTTTTGTGGCCTCGACAAGGGCTCTGTTTTCAAACCTAAGACCTAAAAAAGAGATCTTCACCTCAATCTTATGAAAAGCAGGGAACCAAACAATGATTTGACATATCATTAATATAGGAAAGCTGTGGGATAATAAGTTGATTGCAATGCTTTACCAATGAACAAGGAATTTGATAATTCTTCCTATATTTCATCTGAAAAAAGTCCAATCCTGGATAAAACAACAGGTAACATCTATCTTTCCTAAATATAACAGTCACCTATACAAATATTCATAAACAAAGAAATGGACTATGTAGTCGACGTTTCGGTCTTCGATTGTGTTAATCCATTAGACCTTCTTCAGGACACCACAGTGTGCATTTAGGAGTGACCCTTTGAAATGTGGTCCAGTCGTGACCTTGGATGTTTTGAAAGCGGTCAAATAACTCTCATTAGTAGTCCTGGTGTTTATCTGATTTCGATCGTCCACAGGACTACATTTGAACGTTTTTCTTGTTGGGTGATCAATCGTCCTCTTTTCTTTCCCTTAGTGCACTTCGAGGCTAGCACTTACGTGACACAGAGAGACTCCTACGTATCACGCCGAATGATTGTTTTTCCAAATTGGAAGCATTAAGGAAGAATAAAAATAAGAATAAGAATGAGGCCAGGGACAGCCCGGTCTGACTCTCCTTTTAATTTTGAACGATTGAAAACACTCCCCATTGAAGCCATATTGGACTTTAGCAGATAGATTCTCATACAACTGTTATAAAAAAAACAGTATGCTCAGGGGCCCCAAGTGAAAGTAATGTGCACCACAAAACTGAATAGTTGACCAGATCAGATGCACTGATGAAGTCAGCAAAGGACAAGTAAAGAGAACCTAGCTTAGTGTTTGTGTATTTCCAGATGAACAGGTCTGAATATACACACTGCTTCACTGTCCCTTGTCCTCCCTTGAACCTATAATGGGCCACCAAAAGAAAAGAGTTATCGGTGGCCCACAGCTCTAACCTCCCCAGAAGAACCCCACCCAACAATTTCGCAGAGGAGTTCATAAGGGAGATGGAGCACTTTGGGTCAGATCTTTCTCCCTTGTTGAAAATGGGCACCATGATGGAATCAGCCCACTTGGAAGGTATTATACCTTCAGCCGCCGCATTAAGCACTTGGGTCTAAATGGGGCCCCATACTTTGCTCATATCTCTAAAAGCATCAGCCAGCACCTCCTCGGGCCTAGGAGCTGTGCCCCTGAAATGTATGACATTGCAATGCATACATTCACAACGCAGTATTTTACATTGTGTATATTATAAAGCAAGTCGTTACAACGGCTTGTGCTGGAGGGCGCTTGACTGAGTAATAGTATGATTTACTATTCCAACTCCAGCCTACGTAACAGTAGGGAAGGTGTTGGAATAGTAAATCATACTATTCCTTAGCTTAGAGCACCATCCAGCGCAATTTGTTGTAACAACCGTGTTATACCGGTCGTTCTCCGTGTCCCCGGCACTACTTTTCAGAGTTAAGTGGACCTCTCCAAGATGAATACAAGAGGCCTACTATTAGTTTTATTGATACTTTGTCTTATAGATTTCGATTGGCCATACTCCGAATCATTACTGTAGGTGGGTCAACGTTGTTTGTAAAATGGTCAACCCATGCTTGGAGAGGGACAAACGATTTTTATTGCAGGAGCGAAACCATTTTGTAGAAAAAGGGGTCATAATCATGCTGAAAAACAAGTTAATATCCTTGGTCTTTGCTTCCTGAGCCAAATTCAACCAAGCCTCTTCCCTAAGCACCTTTTTTCCTGGAGGCTACATTATATTGTTTCCTTATTTGCTTGATAACAGAATAGTCCATCGGATAACTATGCAAAGCAAACCGCAGCATCTTAGATGCCTGTATGCACGAATGATAAAACCAACCGTGTCTTTTGGAGGTCCTTGATCTCAGGGGATGTATCAACAAGCTATTAAATGCCCTAGTCAAATGTGTGAATCAATCCAACATGGTCCACTCAGTGCCAGTGCTTAATTTGTAAAATATGAAGTGCAGGTGCTTACAGTCTTTAACAAGGCCACACCCACTTCCCCAGCTCCACCCACTCACTCCAGTGGCCCCACACACTTCCCTTTATTGGCTCCACCCACATCCACAAGCCTCACCACATCAGAGTCACCTCCTCCCTTATTGAGTTCCACAGGAAGATGAAGAGCTGTGTCTTCACGAAAGCACTCAGGCACCTCACACCTACACACCTGCCCAAATCCCTGAATACCCTGCTGGGTCATTAGTGCGCTATACAAATCAATATAACATAATATCACATATTGGAAGCCTATGACAAAACTTAAAAGCGAGCTCAAATTAGAGAAAGGTCATTTGAGGACTTGAGGCAGCTTTGCAAACAAAAGAAAATGTGCTTGCACTGTGCTGTTTAAAAGAAACAAAAGAATGAAGGAAGGAATACATTAAAGAAGGCAGTAACAAATGCAGGCAGGAAGAGGAGCACTGGAGTAAGGAACCAAATAAGAAATGGATGAAAGAAGGAGTAAATAAGAAAAGAATGTTAAAGGAAGAAATGAAGGGATGGATGGAGAAACACACCATGTATGTTTGTAAAGCACATATTCACTAGAGGGGGCCTTGACACCAAATTAAAAAATTTGTTATCCAGCACAATTGAACTAATGTTATCTAAAGATGAAAGCCTGAGTGGCCACACCAAGATTTAAATGTATGACCCTGAGATAGAACATAGATTCCTGAATTAGATATAAACATATGTGCAAGAAGGAAAAAAGCAAAAGGTAGAGTGAGGGAGAAGGAGAGGTCTAAAGGCAAAGATAGATGCAGTAGACAATGTGAAGAGAAATGTGGAAAGCAGAGATTGGAATTGCTAGATTGGAGTGGAACGTGATGAGAAGTAAAAGTGAAAAGAGGAGAAAGGCAAGGGAAGAAAAGCGTACAGTAGGGAGCATGTGAGAGTAGAGTGGAAGAGAAAGATGGAAAGGTGAACAATGAAAAGCATTTAATAAGGTGAGGTGGTGATTAAGTGGAAAACGCAGATGTAGGGCAGAAAGTGAAGTAAGATTGGAGAGAAGTGAAGGAGGGAGGTGTGAAGGGGTGGAAGAAAAGCAGATACTGAGATAGAGAAAGCAAAGAGTACACTTCTGCGTTATTATATATACAGTCATTAATTATGTAAAGGTGACAGGAGTCTATCATTCTTGGCCTGTCTCATCAAGGCACAGCAGTGTTATCCAAGACACATAATAGCGATTCTTTAACTGTGTTAAGTTTTATGCCATAAAAAGATGTTTTGTTATGTCACAATAGGTATTCCTGATAAAACATAATAAAGGGTCAGTTATACCATTGGGATTATGCCTTGAAGGATAACCACACTCTCGTGCTTCACACAAATAGTTCTATTACATGATCAGATTTTTAAAGGAGGTCAGACATTCAACTCCATTCAGACAGGCTTCCACACATACTTTTTAACTAATAAAGCACAAAATTCAGCTGAGTCTGCGCCTGTGCTATATTATGATTGTAATTTATGATCAGCGAGTAGCAAAAGGATGTCTTTGACAAAAAACAGAAACCCACTGAGCTATCCACATACATATAGTTCTGTCATATGCATGGTACATGTTCTACATTACCCCCGTGCTACTGTCAAAACTTCAACTAGACAAAACCTCTGATCTCTCTCCAACAGGGATATAAGGCTGGAAGTATGCTGCAGGGCTTTACGGGACATGGGTCTTTGGAGGTGATGAGAAGGTGTGGGGCGATAGATCTCAACAGGCTTGTGGGGGTGGGGGGAGGTACAGAGCGCCCAACACAGCCTAGCCCCTCTGATAGCACGTTTTGAATCAATGCTATTTTTATCCAGGTCAAAGCTGAGAAATTCCCTGTGCATCCTCTCTCTGGTTAAGGGGTAATGGGGAACCCGTCCTGGTTCAAGTGGCCAAGACTAAGAAGGGCTTCGCGGTCTCACGTGAGAACTCAATGTATGGATACTCAGGCCCCAGTGCATGCTTTAATACAAAGCGATGGTGGGGAGAGGTGCTCTGAGAGTGAGGGAGGGAGCCAAGGGGTACTGTAACATGAGTGAGTGAGTGTATTTGCAGGGAAGGGCATTGTGATGCAGAAGGGAAGGGGACTGTAAGCAGAGGGGCACTGAGATACAGGTGAGAAAGGCACTGTGGAGAGAGGGGCACTGGGATAGTGGGAGAAGGCCATTGTGGAGAGGGGCACTGTCGGAGGTTGCGGTGGGGCACAGTCACAGTGGCAGGGATGGGGGGTGTTCTTCAAGGTGCTTGTGGCTGCAACAGTGTCCATTGCAGAAGGGAGAAGATGGGTGTGATGTAGACGAGATGGTACTGGGACAGGTAGGAGTGTGGTACTAATACACTTACAGGCAGGAAGAAATGTTTTCACTTTCGGGCCACCTTCAGCTGCTTCCCGTATTTTGTTACTACGCTGCAAGGCCTTGTATGGGCTCCTGAGGCAGGCAGCTACTGGGCAGTTTCCTGCGGGTGCCACTGTGCAGGAATTTATTGATGGTGTCCCACGGCCAAGCTCTATTCTGTCACCTGTAGGATAACAGTTGTGTGTAAAATAATGCACAAACAACTCACCTAACCTTGCAGCTTTGGCTACACTGGAAAGCGCAGACTGCTGGGTAGCGCAGATGAAATTATGCTCCCAGTTCATCGTTCGTGCAGTTTATATTGCGCATGACACAACACACCTGCCCTTCCCCCAACTTGAAGACCAGGCACTGGTGCACGCCAAACCAAGCACACTAGCAGCATGCACCAAATCTGAACGTACAGCTGCACAAGCCTCGCTCAAGGCTGGGGCTTTTTAGTGGTGCAAAAGGGGGTGGTGATGGACAGAGCATCTGAACCAATCAAACAGTCACACCCAGTCAAAAGATCTGGGTTTAATCCATCACCGTTCTTTAGCCCACTCTGCCACCCCAGTTCAGACATGGCTATATGCAAATCAGTCTGACCCTGTGCCTCATGGGAACATTCCAGCCCGAACTGCCAAGCCATTCCTTCCCTGGACCGGAAACAAGCTTCCGAGGACCGGTTTCTGGCATTACAGCCGTCTTCAGCCCGGCTTGCTTGAATCCAGTGGCAAAGTGAGCAAGGGACTCACGTCTGAGTATACCCTGCCACACTTATGGCAGCCAAAAGCGGTGCAAAAGGGGGTGGTGATGGACGGAGCATTTAAAAAGACCAGGATTGAAGAGATATGAGCTAGATGCTAAAGTAGGCCCAAACCATAGCCAGAGTGTGAAATCCAAGATGGCTGCGCCCGTCGCGACTGCGTGGGTAGGTTCGCGCGATATTTAGCGCGATCACGCACTTTTGTAGTGAGAACGAGAAGATGAGTTCCCGAACATGTCTTGCACAACCCGAACACGTTACTTGTGACCCGGAACAGGAAATAAGGGAACGCAAGCGGGCGGGACAAACCTCTTGGGTAACTTAGCGCGCTAGCCATCCCGAGCATGCAGGCAGCGCCCCGAACACGCGCACCGCGCTCCCAAAGACGAAAAACGGAGCATCTGAACCAATCAAACACTCACACCCAGTCAAAAGATCTGGGTTTAATCCATCACCGTTCTTTAGCCCACTCTGCCACCCCAGTTCAGACATGGCTAATGCAAATCAGTCTGACTCTGTGCCTCGTGGGAACAGTCCAGGCCGAACTGCCAAGTCATGCCTTCCCTGGACCGGAAACAAGCTTCCGAGGACCGGTTTCTGGCATTACAGCCGTCTTCAGCCCGGCTTGCTTGAATCCAGTGGCAAAGTGAGCAAGGGGCTCACGTCTGAGCATACCCTGCCACACTTATGGCGGCCAAAAGCGGTGCAAAAGGGGGTGGTGATGGACGGAGCATCTGAACCAATCAAACACTCACACCCAGTCAAAAGATCTGGGTTTAATCCATCTCCGTTCTTTAGCCCACTCTGCCACCCCAGTTCAGACATGGCTATATGCAAATCAGTCTGACCCTGTGCCTCATGGGAACAGTCCAGCCCGAACTGCCAAGCCATGCCTTCCCTGGACCGGAAACAAGCTTCCGAGGACCGGTTTCTGGCATTACAGCCGTCTTCAGCCCAGCTTGCTTGAATCCAGTGGCAAAGTGAGCAAGGGACTCACGTCTGAGCATACCCTGCCACACTTATGGCGGTCAAAAGCAGCGCAAAAGGGGTGGTGATGGACAGAGCATCTGAACCAATCAAACACTCACACCCAGTCAAAAGATCTGGGTTTAATCCATCACCGTTCTTTAGCCCACTCTGCCACCCCAGTTCAGACATGGCTATATGTAAATCAGTCTGACCCTGTGCCTCATGAGAACAGTCCAGCCCGAACTGCCAAGCCATGCCTTCCCTGGACTGGAAACAAGCTTCCGAGGACCGGTTTCTGGCATTACAGCCGTCTTCAGCCCGGCTTGCTTGAATCCAGTGGCAAAGTGAGCAAGGGACTCACGTCTGAGCATACCCTGCCACACTTATGGCGGCCAAAAGCAGTGCAAAAGGGGGTGGTAATGGACGGAGCATCTGAACCAATCAAACACTCACACCCAGTCAAAAGATCTGGGTTTAATCCATCACCGTTCTTTAGCCCACTCTACAACCCCAGTTCAGACATGGCTATATGCAAATCAGTCTGACCCTGTGCTCATGGGAACAGTCCAGCCCGAACTGCCAAGCCATGCCTTCCCTGGACCGGAAACAATTTTCCGAGGACCGGTTCCTGGCATTACAGCCGTCTTCAGCCCGGCTTGCTTGAATCCAGTGGCAAAGTGAGCAAGGGACTCACGTCTGAGCATACCCTGCCACACTAATGGCGGCCAAAAGCGATGCAAAAGGGGGTGGGGATGGACGGAGCATCTGAACCAATCAAACACTCACACCCAGTCAAAAGATCTGGGTTTAATTCATCACCGTTCTTTAGCCCACTCTGCCACCCCAGTTCAGACATGGCTAATGCAAATCAGTCTGACCCTGTGCCTCATGGGAACAGTCCAGCCCGAACTGCCAAGCCATGCCTTCCCTGGACCGGAAACAAGCTTCCGAGGACCGGTTTCTGGCATTACAGCCGTCTTCAGCCCGGCTTGCTTGAATCCAGTGGCAAAGTGAGCAAGGGACTCACGTCTGAGCATACCCTGCCACACTTATGGCGGCCAAAAGCGGTGCAAAAGGGGGTGGTGATGGACGGAGCATCTGAACCAATCAAACACTCACACCCAGTCAAAAGATCTGGGTTTAATCCATCACCGTTCTTTAGCCCACTCTGCCACCCCAGGTCAGACATGGCTATACGCAAATCAGTCTGACCTTGTGCCTCATGGGAACAGTCCAGCCCGAACTGCCAAGCCATGCCTTCCCTGGACCGGAAACAAGCTTCCGAGGACCGGTTTCCGGCATTACAGCCGTCTTCAGCCCGGCTTGCTTGAATCCAGTGGCAAAGTGAGCAAGGGACTCACGTCTGAGCATACCCTGCCACACTAATGGCGGCCAAAAGCGGTGCAAAAGGGGGTGGTGATGGACGGAGCATCTGAACCAATCAAACACTCACACCCAGTCAAAAGATCTGGGTTTGATCCCTTACCGTTCTTTAGCCCACTCTGCCACCCCAGTTCAGACATGGCTTTATGCAAATCAGTCTGACCCTGTGCCTCATGGGAACAATCCAGCCCGAACTGCCAAGCCATGCCTTCCCTGGACCGGAAACAAGCTTCCGAGGACCGGTTTCTGGCACTTTTGTGTAAGTTAAACATTTTCTTTTTCAAGAACAATAGGGCATAATTACAATAAAATGTAAGAGAGTGGAGCTATGCCAAATTAGGCATCGCTGCACTCCTTCATTTCCAGAACACAGGGATGCCACATATTTACAAGAATGCACACCTGTGTTTTCTTTCCACTGGGGATAAAATTAGCTGCCTAGCGACAACGCTGGCACCCTCAAACAGTAGTGCAAGGGTGCCTGTGTAGCAGGGAATGATTGTTTATGTGAAGGAAGGTGTCCTTTCTGCACATAAACAATCCATAATGGCAATTTCTTATTTCTATGTGAGCTGCAGAATTCAACACACCTGGGAGTAACAAATCATAATTATCAAATGATTGTTTATTTGCAGGAGGGACACCTCCTGCATATAAACAATTATTAATGGTATTTTGCTCTTTCTATGTGTGTTGTAGAATGCAGCACACATAGAAAAAGCAAAAACGAGGAGAAATAAAAGTATTTCTCCTCGTTTCATCATTCTAATGCCGGCTCTAGCGCTGTCTCAGTTTTACACATCTTTGTTAATCTGGGCCAGTGTCAAAGCATGCACCTTTCACACTAAGTGATGCATGTAAAGGGGCCATATTTACGAGGTGGTGGTAAGCCACAAATAGTGTCTTAAAGCAACTTTGTAAATATGGAGAAGGGAATAGCGCCACCAGAGCATCGCTAAACTTGACATTCTGGTGGTGCCCTCCCATTTTAAATATACCCCTGTGAGTTAATAGTAAGTTTACAATTGCAGAGAGTCCCCAGTCAGGGCCGAGAATACTGCACACAAAAATCTAGGTCGGCGGTAAGCAGTAGAACATTGACGATACAGCACACCCTTTCATCTATAGAGCAGGGAGTGGAAGAAAAATAAATCTAACTTGTAAGAAGGAAACTCAAACTACGAGTCCTGAAACTATTCAGTATTTTATTCATGCAGTGCTGTTTACAACTGCCTTCATATGAGGGCATAGGGGACTGAAGGCACTGCACGAACGTACATTTTTGACCTAGGGTCACAGAAGTATTGTAATGATGGTATTCGAGTTTAAGGGCTCCTCCTTGCAAATAGCATGTTTAATTTCTTAACTTCTACAGCATTGCCTCCTCCCTGTTGCTGTATGACTACCCTGGGCAGAGTGTATGCATGTTTTTCTCATCCCAACACACTGGCAAAAGCAACAAAAAGCTATGCATTTATGCCATAGCAGTGCACTGAAATGTGGCCTGAGAGAATGCTATTTAGGGAAACCATTATAGTAAACACATTTAGTACTTGAGTGTAAAGGCACCACCTTCTATGAGGTGTTACCTTGCATCTTGGCATTCTAGATATATCAGGGGCCATATTACATATATTGCCCCAGGCGTGCAACAGGCGTTTGCGCCTGCTTTGCTTGCCCCTGGGGAACCTTGGTATAACAGAAGGGACCGCAGACACTTTTGCGGCCCCTTCTGTAATACCAACAGTGCTGGCACACATAAAGCGCCAGCACTATCCTAAAGGGGGCATTCTCTCATTTGTATGGGGGCGTGCCTATGCAAATGAGGGAATCCCTTCGCATCTGCGGGAACAGAGGCAAAAAGCCCACAGAAGACGCACTGACATTGCACCACCTCAAAGGTGGTGCCCTATCAGTGCGCCTTGGGAGATCAGCCCTCTGCAGAGGGCAAAGGGGGTCCCATGGACCCCACAGACATTTGCTTGCAAGCAGGTGCAGTCATTGACTGTACCTCAATTCTTCTTTAAAATTGCAGGACGGTTGCTGCCTGCAAAGTGAAACACAGAGCGGCTTCAATTCAGCTATTCCATATTTCACGTAAATGCACTGCCCCAGGGCAGCATGAGTTCACAGCTGCCCTGGGGACAGTGCTTTCACCATAATGCAGTGCACTCTCCTTCCTGGCGATGGGCGTACTTTTTTAAAGGTGCGCCCGGTGCAGTGAAGGAAAGTGAACTGCATGTGTAATGCGGCCCCAGGTGTGCTCGTGCCGGCCCTGTATAACCAAGTTGTGAATGTCAGGAAGCTGAGTAGAAAGTTAACTGAGGTCCATCTTAAGCTGAGGAGCACTGTGGCAAACCTGTTTCCACTGAATCTCCTTGGACGATGTGAGAAGTTGTGTGGTCCGGGAGGACAAAGGTACGGGAGGGTGGAAGGCTGTGGCTGTGGACACAACTGAATTAATTGGCATTGCGAGCGCTGGGGTACTAGTGGCAGCAGGTGGTATTTGAAGGAACCGTTCACCTTTGTTGTCTTCTTCATTTTTGTTGGCTAGAGTAGTGTGGGGTCAAGTGGTTTATAACTATGGGAAAGCCACAGTTTAGCAAAAGAGGTGGGCAACTGCAATTACAACCTGGGCCGTTTCTACCATTAGGCCAGACTAGGCAGCCGCCTAGGTCGGCAAAAGGGGGAGGGCGGCAAAAGGGGGAAATCATTTTTCATATAATCTATAATAATCAGGGCTGTTAATCATTCATAGCGCGAACGCGCTACTTGTGACGGCCCTGCTTCTTGTTGCTGGCCTGCCCCCAGAGAGACTGGACCAATGAAATTATGAGGGGCAGGTCTGTCACCTTTCTATTAGCCTCTTGGCGCACAGCAGACTCGGAGTGCTGTGGAGCTGAGAGGAGGAGTCAGGAGCATCAAGGCAAGGACTGGTTGGCCGATCCTGCAGCCTGCTTCTGTTGCACGTGGTGTAAGAGACTTTAGGTGCCAGCCGGTGTATTACGGACATGGTAGGATTCATTTAGTGGTCAAAATAATGTCCAGTTTTCCTTCTCTGACGCTGTCAGTCACCCGTCTCTCTTCCTCTTTCTCTTATTCCCTCTGTTTCTCTCTCGCTGCTCCTCACTGTGTGTGAGGGAGGTGCATGCGTTGTAAATATTAACGAGCGAGGCCTTTCTTGGCGCACTTTCTTGACATGGAATCTGTAGTGAGACGTGGAAAGCCTACAGCCGCTCTCTGCTCGCTCCCTATCTCTATAGCAATTGTTGTGAAATGCCACCCTTGTTGGTCGAGGTGCCGGCCCTGTCTTTACACCAACGGGATAAGGGCAAAAAGGAAAGTTGAACAGTTGTTTTATTTCAAGTCTCTTCCTCCCCTGCAAGGAGGTCTGTCTGTACCCCCGTGGCTCTCACACTCCTGGCCTAAAAGCTGTGTAAAGAACGGCAGGAGCATGTCTTAGGCAGGTGGGCGGGGTGCCAAAATTGCATCTGCAGTCTGATCTAAATGTGAGAAGATAGGCGCGAACATGTGAGGCGATTAGCTGTTGTAACGTCTCATTTTGTAAGCTTAAGAGGCTGTGGTGGTACCAGGCTGGTCAGGCTGGGAGTAGTCAGTGTCTAAAATCACTTTGCATTCACCAGGATACAGCCTGTAGGTTTTTTTCCTTCCACTGGGATTGGGGTGGGGACGCCCTCTTCAAAGAGAAAGGGAAAATGTCCTGTGAGGGAGTTGAAAGGAAACCGGGATGGGGCGTCTCCGACTGTCTGGAGTTTAAGGACTGATTTGCAATGCCAACAGCCCCAGTCATGTGGGTGTCCCTGAACGGTTCCCAGCGGTGGCACCTCCTTCAGACTAAAATGGACCCAGCTCTCATCCATCCACCCTCCTAACTGCCCCTTTCTGTGGAGCGGGTGGCTGTCTATCTGGTCCTCCCAGCGGGAACAAACAGCCAGGGGCTGTCATGGCCCAGGAGGTTAAAAACACACACAGCGGGACTCTGCTTCCAAGAGTAGTTGAGACACTACCTCGTCCCTTCTTCCGTGCTCTGGGGTCCGTAGGAGGAGCGAGGTTGATCAGACCTTACACCATAGGGAGCAACCATTCTGCATCTGTGTAGGCCTCGCAGGAGCGCGGGTGCTTTTAAAAAACTTTTTGCAATATAAGCAAGACTTTCCCGTTCAAAGCTTGTGTAAGACATTTCTGCTGTCAATCAAACCGAGGGATGTTATGGGAATCAATGTTGTTCTAATACGGCTATAGGTGCAGTAGGCAGCCAGATGCAGGTGTGTGACACACACCTGTGGATCGTTTGCTTGCGTAGTTGTTTAGGCCTTCATTGGCTTCCGGGGTTGACGTGTGAGGGTAGGTAGGGGTTATATTACTCTTGTGAATAATTAGTAGTAAAAGGGAGGGGGCGGCCTTTTTCAATTCTCGCCTAGGGCAGCAAAACACCTAAAAATGGCCCTGATTACAACTACAAAGCCCAAGGAACTAATGGCAGTGGATGAGCATTAGATAGGTCGATAACATCTTAGAGTATATTACAAACAGGCATGGTATACAACAAAACGAAAGACAACCACTTTAAAGTCAAAAGTAATCTGCTACTTATGCAACAGAAACAATTGTATGCCTATAATTTGTGTTGTGGAGTGGTATGTAGTGGAGTTTAGTTATATGGTGTGCTGTTGAATTTCTTGGAACGATGTGGAATTGTGTGGTGTGGATTAGTTGTCTGTGGTGTTTTGTGTAATTGTGTTGTTGAGTTGTATTATGTGGTTTGGTGTCAAATTATCTGGTGTGGATTGCAAATATGTGGAGTAGACTTGTGTGTCATGAAACTGTGTGGATAGCTTCACATTTCGGTGACAAAAAAAGCATATGCAATGTAATAGGTCTTGCATTTGCGAGAGCTAAAGCTATTGGAGTTGTTAATAATGACTTTTACCCCTATGTTTTTGTTTGACTTGTATGTAGTGTGCAGTGGAATTATGTGGATTGTATTGGAATTGTTGGTTATGGAATTGTGTGTGGTGGCATTGTGTAGTATATTTGTGTAGTGGAATTATGTGGCATGGTCAATGGATGGGGTTAAGAGCTGCAGAGAATAGACAGAAATTATGATAGAAAGGGGTATGTAGTTTGTGCACGAAGTGCTGAATGATTAGTAGGCAGAGGGGTATTAATAGTGTGTGAGAAAGAGAGAAAGAGAGGTTCAGTAGGCCATATAGGTATAAGCACACAGGGACACATAGTAATAATAAAAGACATAATGCAGATAAACATTCAAATCACAATAAATCATGTTTTAAAAGATACACTAGATTGGGCATCCAACAGACAAATATGTTTCTTTTGAAATTGCCGTATTTCAGAATTAAAAAATAAAAGGTACTGCCATCTGCTCCACTCGCAATAAATCAAGTGAGTAGGCAAGCCATCATGAATGTCCGAGGCGGAGTAGCTGCCTGTGTTTTTTTTCATTTTATGTAGCTGGCTGCAAGCAGCCTCCATTTCCCCTTAGCAGATGTGTCTTGTCACTCAGGGCAATGGGGCAGCATGCCGTGGAAGACCACTCCCTTCCATTTCCCTCAGATGGCACAATGAGAGCCCCCTGCTTTGGACATGGTGGTGCCCTGTCTCGTGCAAGGCCTTCTTGGGTAGTACCATGTGTGTGCCCTCCCAGAACTTTCTCCACACTGGCCTGCTGTCTGGTGTTGAAGGCGAGGACGGACCTGGCACCGGGGGATTCCCGCACCTTCTCAGTTCCCATATAGTATCTAGCCCTTCTGGTGAAAAGTGTACAGGGGCATCCTTAGCTGAGCAAGGAACCCGGCAGGCACCAGCGTCAGTTGGTTAACAAGTGGGACTTGTTTCCTGATAGAAATTTCAGTTGACCAGTTACCATCCATTTCTTTTTTAACCAATTATGGCATAGTAAAATAACGTATTTTTGTATATACAGCTTGATACCACAATTATGCTTTTGGAAGTGGGGGTCCTTATCGCTTACCGCCACCACCAAATACTGGAGGCGGGAGTCCCCTACCCATCGCTTCAACATTAGGCTAAGTAAGGACAACATCTGAGATAGCCCCGCTCACCCCCTTTGTAGCTTAGCACGAGCAGGCAGGCTTATCTCCAAGGCACGAGTGTACAGTATGTGCAACCACGCTCACAGTAACTCAATGATGTTACCACAAATAGACTCGACACAAGTTTTTATAAAATGAGTATAAACTTTATATCAGAGTTTAGATGATATGACCACACAATACAAAATCAACATACAAGAATGGGTAGTATTCTTTCCAGTGGGTTGGTAGGTTCTAATCTCAACCAACAGTTTAGCTCACTTCTAACCGTTTCCAAAAGGTTAGGCCAGTCGTATTGCTAGAATCACACATGTTGCAAAAGAAAACAAATACGGCAATGTGTTACGATATTCTCTTGTACTGTGCAACAGAGAAACAATGCAATACGTAGTGTTACAGTCATGTACTTTGTAATAGAAGGAATAATGCAATGCGTATCACTACCCGCATGCCCTGTACCAGGAAGAAACAAAGCAATGCGTCACACTACAATCCGGTACTGTGCAATGAAGAAATAATGCACTGCACCACTTTATAATCAGATATTGTGCAATGAAGAATTAATGCAATGCCCCACATTACAATCTGGTAATCTGCAAGGGAAAAATAACGCAGTGCGTAGCGCACCAAGCATGTAGTTCGTCAGGCAAAATGAGGTCAGGCGTCATATGACAGTTCGATAGTTCGATAGCAGCAATAATGCAAAGTGCAATACAACAGTTTAGGTGCTCCATTACAGTGCCCCCAATATGGATCAACGGTAAAATTCCCAATATCAAACCGGTTTAGGCAAGGAATGGGGACAAGTACCAACTTGGCAGCATTAGCAATCCTTACGGACAAAGCAATTTTAAAGAAATCAGGTCTATTTGCATGTTATATCGTTTTAAAATCGGTTGTCGACAAAGTCCCACGTGATTGACTTTGGACAAAATTGAAAGGATGGGGTGTACCACAACAACTAATTAACTCCATAAGAGCCCTCCATAGCGAAACCTGGGCCCGGGTGAAGCTGGGAGATGGCAGGATAGTATCATCTAAGATTGATATAAATAATGGTCTGAAACAGGGCTGTGTCTTAGCCCTAAGCCTTTTTAATCTGTACCTCGCTGACCTGCACATCCATTTGGTAAAAATAAACGGCCATCCTCCAAAATTGGCAGAAGACCACATACAGTGTCTGCAATACGCAGATGACATAGTAGTCTTGAGTCAAACCCCAATTGGTCTACAAAGAGTCATTGACCATCTGACAAATTACTTTGACCATCAAGGGCTGGAAATAAACAGGAAAAAAACAAAGGTGGTGCGATTAGTGGGCCCAAGACCCAAAAAAATTCAGGTGGTTCGCAAAGGGCAAACAAATAGAGGAAGTTTGCACGTAAGTATTTGGGCATTAATTTAGGGTGATGCATGTCCTTTACTGTTCAAAAATGTGCAATAAGAGGAAAGGCTCAAACTCTGACCTTTGCATACAAACAGCTGTAATCGAAACTGAGTTGCCCTTCATACAGCCATCTTTTAAAAACAATGGCAGCACATTTACTTCCAGCGCAGGCATATGGATTAGAAATATGGCATGGCCGGGAATTTGGAATTTTAAATGAGCTACAGAAAAAAGTGTATAAAGCTGTTTTTAACCTTCCCAAGGCAGTGTCACCAGCACAGATCCACCTGGAATTCGGACTCCAACCCCAGAAATTCCAGAGACAATCTGTTTTTGTGAAACTATGCTGGAAACTGCGCTCCACGGAACCCGGCACCTTGTACAATCTATGCTGGACAGAAATAAAGGCCCAGTTTGATAATAAAACCTCGTACTCATGGGGCGAACATCTAAAATCAGCTCTGGTGGCACTAGACATCCAAGAGGCATGGGACAGTAATATGGAGAGGTGGTGCTCAATACGGTGAGTAATGGCGCTACAAAGGAATTATCTCTTTTAGAAGACAAAAATACAGGGGCAAAACCGCTACATTCTTGTGCTGTGATAAATACTTATGTAAAACTCAAACCACAAGATTATCTATTGGTGCATACCCTACCCAAGCACACTTCACCAGCGCCTCAGGGTGCACCTCGACATGCACACTGCATGTCCGAGACTCGCCTCTTGTCTCGTGCTCACGATGACACGACGCTCTTCACCAGTGCCTCTGCTTGCACCTCGATATGCAACCTGTGCGTCTGAGTCTCTCCTCTTCTCCTGATGCACACAATGACCAGGCGCTCCTCACCAATGCTCTGGCTGCACCACAACACGCACTCCGCGCCTCCGAGACTCAACTCTTCTCCTGGTGCACACGATGACCAGGCACTCCTCACCAACACCCTGACTGCACAACCACACACACTCTGCGTGTCTGAGACTCACTTCTTCTTTCGGTGCACAGATGTCCAGGCGCCCCTCACCAACGTCCTGGCTACACCGCGACACGCACTCTGCGCGTCCAAGTCTCACCTCTTCTCCCGGTGTACACGATTACTGGGCACTCCTCACCAACACCCAGGCTGAACCACGACACACACTCTGCGCGTCCGAAACTCACTTCTTCTTTTGGTGCACATGATGTCCTGGCACTCCTCACCAATGCCCTGGCTGCACCACGACACGCACTCTGTGTGTCCGGGACTCAGCATACTGCTGCGTGCCCAAGATCACAAGGCACAACTTCTGAGAGTCTCACGCTGCAAAAGTACGTGCACATCGCATTTTATGATCCTGTATTTCCAAACATGAAGCCAGTTCACCTCGGGCCTTTGGGGTTACAAGACAGAGCACAAAGCATAGTCTTCTTCAAGCAGGGGGACCCGAGGCCTCCAAGCACAGTCCCTACAGCCTCTCCCTTCATTAGAACAGCAAACTGCAGAACAGCACCAGCTTACGTAGCAAGGATTGATCTTTCCACAGCCATCTCTTCAGTTGTGCTTTCTTTAGCAGAGGTTCCTCTTGACCACAGAATGGGCCCAAGCCTTTTCAGTCTCAATCCATTTCTGTTTCATTCCAACATTCAGGGGTTTCAGCTCTCATAGTTATAACCCTTAATGTCTTTGAAGTTTGTTTGTGCTCAGGGGTGCCTGACCTCTCCCTAAATCAGTTATGAGTGTCTCCCTCCCAGTGTCTCCTCTCTCCCTTTGATACTAGGGGTCTGGATCCGTAATCACTCAGCAGGAGATGGGTAAATTGGTTTATAGCATTAGCCCAGGCCTTTTCACCTCCCGGGCTACTCCTTCCCCTACTCTCCAGATGCAAGGGCAGCCTGGTGCCATCTCAACCCCTCCCTGGGTCAAGACCTCTCCCAGCTCTTCTCAACTTTCAGATCCAGACAGACAATCCTCATTTCAGTAGAGACACACAGAAATGCCTAGAGCACAAAACTCAGCCACTTTCTAAAAGAGTGGTTTCTGTACTTACAGTGACAAAACCACCTTCACAGAAAGATGTTTTATGACACTGAGAGTTCATATATACTAAACTTCACCTCTCCATTATAGACTTACAGGAAACTAGGCTAACAAACACAACACCCAGCCTCCGCCATTCTGTCCTATGGGTAGGATAGCCTTTCAGCAGTGAAACATGTAATGAAGTGTTTTTCACTGTCAGAACATAACACGCACCTTAGGATATGTCCTGCCTTTAACCTACACTGCACCCTGCCCAGGGATTACCCGCGACCTACCACAGGGCTGTCCAATGTGTATGCAAAAGGGAAAGTCAGGCCTGGAAGTCAGGCCTGACAAGTGGTTGCACTTGTCAGGACAACATGCTAACTTAGCATTCCGCAAGCAGGCCCTACACTGCAGGCCTGAGTTCCCTTTGTGCACCTTGCATTACTAGCCCTGGCACACAGAGTGCACATCACTTGGGACTTTACTAGTAAGGCAAACATACCAATCATGGCCAACCAATTACCATTACATTTTACAATGGGAACACTTGTACTTTGACACTGATCAGCAGTGGCAAAGTACCTAAAGCATCTAAATTGGCAATTCTATGTCATGAAAACGGTCTAGGAGGAAAGCAAAAAGTTTAGGGAACTTTAGCCAAAAAGGCCAAGTCCTACACATGCCATTACTAATCATTGCTAATAAAAGGTTTTATGTAATTTAAGGGTACTAATATGTCTGCCTAGGAAGAATAGAACTTTGCGTGGGCTTTGCTTTAATGCGATCTTTTAAATCACTGAACCTTCCTATTTGACTAACCCAGAAATAAGTGGACCTTATCAAGTGTAACTGAAAGACACTGCTAAACATGATAAAAAGTTAATGACACCACTGGCAGACACCAAGTTGCAGCTGAAACTTTTTTTCAGTAGAACTTCAGCTAATGAAAATACATGTGCCACAATAAATCATGTTATTTGTATCAGTTTGCCAAAACACTCTGATTCATACATTTATTAGTACAATGAAGAGGGTAAATAATTTAGTTGCACATCTGTATACATGTGCGTATATATTCATCTCTGTATACATTTGGAACCTATTCTTACCAATTTCCACTACATTCACCTATTTGAGGACAAATAGACACTTGTTCCCACTGACAAGGAGCTCAGTTTTTAGCTGTCTAAATACCACTACAATCAAAACGTCAGGCTGTCAGCTTGATACGACTCACCACCAATGAAAATGGTGCTTATTTTTTGTTTTTAAACAAATGTTATTGTGTTTTGGTTGCATGAGTATTACACTTCTTCTTCTTTCTATCACTATATTTGTTTCATGTTGCAATGTGAGTCTCTTTTATTATCTCTAAAGTGAACATCCCCATAAGAACACCACCCTCCCGTTCCCCACTACAGGTCACATCCAGTAGTCAATTACATGTAGTGACACATCTATGGCCATTCTTCAGTCCCCTTCTACCTTGCTGAAGTCTCTCTCTGATATTTTTGGGGTGATCTCTTTCTTTTTTGTTTTTACTCGGCTAGCTGTCCAATGCTACATATGTTCTGGGATTGCCCAATATTACACTTTTATTGTCAGGAGGTCACTTCTGAAGTGGCAAAAGTAACTGAAAGGGTGGTCCCCTGTGCACCGGTTTACTGCCTCCTTTGTCTGTTTTCCCACTCTTCCAAAATGAGGGTTACTGACAGATTCCAGGACCTGACTTTTATCCAGGCCAAACGGGAAATAAAGAGGTGGTGGAGTGCTGCCCGGGAGCCCCAGATAACAGGGTGGAATAAGGAACTAGAAACCAGGGTGGGATGCGATAGCAGAGTGTTACTCAGGAATGCACATAAGGGAATAGGCAGAATTGAATGGGCCAGGGCCTAGGAATCAGATGGCATGAAAGACCAAGAACCAGAGTCAGGTGGGTCTTTGTCATCGATACAATCTACGCTGGGGAGCCCAGCACACCAGTGTACTAGAGGAGGAATAAGGATTTCCCCGGGACACATAGAAAGAAAGCAGAGGGCAATTGGGATGGGATCCCCAGAGCTCAAATCGGCCTGGGGAAGGGGGGGCCCATGGCCCCCCTCCCTTAGAATTAAATAGATTTGTTTTAAAAGGCCAGGCACCAAGGGAATGGGTTCCCGGGGCCAAAATTGTCCTGGGGAAGGAGGCAGTGCGGCTCCCCTCTCCTGTTTTACAATTTAAAAAAATAAAGAAATGTCATAGGCCCCCTCCCCATTTTACAAATGTCTGGCCCTGGGGGGTGGGGTGTCTGGGGTTGGAATTGTCCCAGGGAAGGGAGGCTATGAAGCTGCCTTCCCTCCAAAAAGAAAACAAACAAAAAAGCCTGGTGACTTGCTGGAGGCTCAACCCGTTTTCTCCACCACTGTGCAAACGTGCCTCCTGGGGCACTGCTGGTTCGGGGTGAAGTCCCCTTGGTCCTCAAGGGTGCTTGGGGACCAACAAGCCCTCCTGATACCTCCACTAAATTCCACACAGGTACTTTTTGGGAGGCCATGACCCCCTTCTCTACCACCCTGCAAACATTCCACCTGGCACACTACTTGGTTGGGAATAAATTCCACTTTACTCCTAAGTGCCTCAGGACAAAAGTGGACTTCTTTCTCCTAACAGTAATGCACCAGTAGGCGCGTTTGCAGAGTGGCGGATAAAGGATTCGTGGCCTCTGATGACCTCTCAGCAATCCAGTTGTGTGGGTCTTACTGGTTGTAACAGGTGGGGTAGTTGGCCCCCAAAGACCCTCAAGTGCCAAGGGAACTTCATCCTCTAACTAACAGTGTGCCACAAGGCGTGTTTGCAAAGTGCTGGACAAAGGGGGCAAGGCCACAGAAAATATCTCAGCAAACCCACTGTGTGGGACTTATTGGAGGTAACAGGAGGGGCAGTTGGTCCTCAAGGACCCTCAATAGCCAAGGGGACTACTTCCCCCTACTAGTTGAGTGTTTGCTGAGTGGTGGAGACAGGGGGCATGGCCTCTGACAACCACACACCAATCCTGCTGTATAGGACTTACTGGAGGTAACAGGAAGGGTAGTTGAGGTGTACTGTAGCCTGGTGTATCTTTGGCTTAAACACCTTTTCTAATACTGCCATGGACAGAAATCACAATTCCCCTAATCACTTCCCATCCCAGACAGTGTCCTTATCGTAGTCACTTGGGAATGATCAGAGTGGGTAAATCAATAAATACACCCTCTGTAGTCCATGTCTCTAGCTAGGAGCCAGTAGTCTATGGGTGACACTGCCACAGACTGACAAATAAAATGTAGCCTTGCCTATGTGTCCATATGTCCAATAGAGATTTTGATCAATAGTAGAATTCAGGGCATGAGTAGGTTCCAGGTTGTGCCTCAAGTCTGGGTCGACCCATCCATGGCCATATATTGGTACTACCATCTTGATATTACAATTGCCTCCTCAAAATGTGATGTGAGGGTCATTCCTAGCTTAAACTAAAATCATATTGTCAATTGAGGTGTATCTACATTGGGAACATATGTGTTAACTAGTGTGAAATGCTCCCCACTTAGAAATCCATGTAGTGTCAAATAACGTGCATGAAAGGCTGAGTGCATGTTGAGGTATCTACATATTAACTAAATATTTATTTATTTATTTATTTATTTATTTATTTGGGCATTTGTAAAGCGCCTGGTGACGCCACTGGCGTGTCCCCGCGCTGTAGTAAGTGAAAAGTGGCCGCCCTCCATCCCATTAAAGGCTACCTGCTGAAAAGGTGAGTCTTAAGCTTTTTCCTGAACAGGGTTTCAGATGGTTCAAGACGTAGTTCTGGAGGCAGAACATTCCAACATCTGGGAGCGAGATATCTAAAAGATCTCCCTCCCATGCGGGCCTTCCTTACCCTGGGTACCATCAGCAGTCCGGTCTGAGAAGACCGTAACTTACGAGTAGGCTCGTAGTGGGTCACCAGATTCTGAAGCGGTTCGGGGGCTTTACCGCTCAAAATGCGATGGCATGTGGAGAGGGCTTTAAACTCAACCCTCTTCTCCATAGGAAGCCAGTGAAGGGCTTGAAGAGCAGGGATGGAGGGTGACCTCCTGGGAAGCCTGAGGACAAGCCGTGCCGCGGCGTTCTGAAGCACTTGAAGGCGGCCCATGACCTTTTTCGTGGCCCCCAGATAGAGCAGATTCCCATAGTCAAGTCGCGAGGTGACCAGGGCGTGCACCAGCGTCCTTCGAGCAGAAATGGGAAGCAGATCTAAGACTTTCCTTAAGGCTCTTAGGACACCGAAGCACATCCCCGTCACCCGGCTAACCTGGGGACCAAAGGCCAGATCTCTGTCCAGCCACACGCCGAGGTTCCTGGCCTCCTGACAAGGAACAGGGACCTCGCCCAGGCAGGGCGGCCACCACGCCAACGACCAAGCAGAAGGCCCTCCTCCCACCACGAGCACCTCGGTCTTGCTACCGTTCAGTTTTAAACAGTTTGCGGACATCCACGTTGCAAGATCTTGCATGCAATTCTTGAAGATGTCCGCTGCAAGACCGGGTGCACGCGATAGGGAGACGACCAACTGCGTGTCGTCGGCGTAGGACACCAGGCGGAGACCGTGTCTCTCCACGATGGCCGCTAGGGGGGAGACGTAGATATTAAATAGGGTTGGGCTCAGGGACGAACCCTGAGGCACGCCCTGGCCCAACTCAATCTCCCTCGAATAGCATTCACCCAGCCTGACCTGGAAACACCTGTCAGACAGGAAGGACCTGATCCAGCCCAGCGCAGCGCCTGTAACCCCTCCTCCATTCAGACACTGTAGCAAGGTGGAATGTGCTACAGTGTCGAATGCTGCGCTTAGGTCAAGCAAGATCAGAGCCATGGTTTGGCCCTCATCCACGCCCTGTCGCAGTGCCTCAACCGCCACAAGAAGTGCCGATTCCGTCGAGTGACGGGGGCGGAAGCCAAATTGCGAGTCGTGGAGCAGCGAAGCCTCCTCCACGTACTGCATGAGTTGAATGTTGGCTATTTTTTCCGCCACTTTAGCCATATAGGGCAGGAGGGAGATAGGGCGAAGGTTGTCAAGTTTATCAAAATTAACATTGGCTTTTTTCTGTAGGGGTAGTACAATTGCTTGCTTCCAGGCTTTGGGGACACTCTGGGATTTAAAGGAGGTGTCTAGTAAGTGGCGGACATGGGGTTCAAGTATTTGCAGGCTACCCTTGAGTCGACTGGGAGTCGTCGGGTCTCTTGGGGAACCCGATTTTATCGACCCGCAAATACGGATTAGTTCTTCAGTCGGGGGGGTGGCGAAGGAGATAAGCTGTCGTTCTCCTTTGGTTTTAGTAACCTCCCAGTGTGGGGGGCTGTTGTTGTTTGCCCGCTGAGGAAAGGAGTTATAGATGTTGGTAACTTTGTTAGCAAAGAATTCTGCAATACGGTCGCAGCCCTCCGCAGTGCAGAGTTTCGTGGGCATCACAGCGGGCTTCCCTATTGCAATGGATTTATAAATAGAGAAGAGTTCCTTGGTGGACTGTTCAGCTTCTGCAATCTTGGTGCAGAAGTACATTGATTTACCCTTTCTAAGCAGCTTATGGTAGTTACGCCTGCAGTCTATGTATTCTGCTTTGGAGGGAGTTGAATAGGCAATCCTCCATTGCCTCTCCGCGCGTTTGCAAGCTGCTTTAGCCACCCGCATGTCCTCATTGAACCAAGGAGCTGATCTCATAACTCTACCCCCCATTTTGGCCGCACCAAGTGGAGCCACCAGGTCCAGGGCCTCCGTGATGCGTTGGTCTAGGCTGGAATTAATTTCTTCCACCCCCACACCACCGGGATGATCCTTCGCAGTTAGCGCCTGATTAAAAAGAGCTTGGGAGAACGCCGCCCATCTTCGCCTAGGATGTTTGTCAGCGGGAGGGTCAGCCCGACCAGGTCCCTGTGTCCCAATGGTGAAAGGAATAAGATGGTGGTCAGACCATGGGATAGGGATGGGAGTCTGAGCGTCCACCTGGTTCCAATTTGCGAAAAGTGGATCAAGAAGGTGGCCCATCTTGTGGGTAGGGTGTTGTACCTTCTGTTCGAACTGCAGGCTTGCCATAGTCAGACAAAGATCACTTGCTGCCTTGTCCGTGGGGGTGTCTAGGTGTAAATTTAGATCGCCCAGGACTAGGTATTTATCCGTACTGTATTATCATTAGTAACGCAAGAGGAGAAAAAAGAAATACTGCCTCCAACTTTCCTGGATTTTTTTAACATTATTAGGACCTTCAATATACCATAACAAAGTTGGTAAGTGTTTTGATCCATGTTGATAAGTTTCCCATCCCTTTAGGTGCCTATCATGGGGCCTAATAACGAGAATGTCATGCAGTGCAGTGCAGCAAGCCACCGTGCTGTGCTGCACAGCTGGGCAGGGAAAGGGCAGGAATGCACTGTATTTAAGGCAATATGGTGCATTCCTGCCTTTTCTGCTGTGCTGGTGCCCTTTTCGGCAGCCTAGCACCAAAACTGACACCCTTTCACCATGGTGCAAGGGTGTCTGTGTTTCATGTAGGATTGGTTTTGTGCATGAAGGGACACTTCCTTGCACAACAACAATCCTGAGAGGCATATTTCTCTATGTGTGCTGAAGAATGCAGCACACATAGAAAAAGGAAGTAAGGAGTAGAAATAAAGATATTCTCCTGGGAAGGCATATCTTTTTGGTACATTCCCAGGTTTACCAGTTTTGGTAATTCTGGCAATGCATCAAGAACTATGGGAGTAGCATTGGATCACCCACATAATGCCCAAGGAACGCCACCCTTGCGCAGAGTAAGGCAACGCAGCTCTTTGTTCCGCTTTGCTTTGCTCCATATTTATGGAGCCAATCACTGGCGCTCAACGCTGCCTTGCATGACCTCATAAATAGCATTTTGGGTTTACACTGCGCTTATTCCACATTGCGTGTTGCAAACACGACGCAAACCGACTCGTAAATTTGACCCCCGATTTCCTACAGCATGTGTGGTCCTCCACCGATTTTTCTGACATATTTAACGTTTCGTCTGTGTTATTTGTACCTAGCACTCCCACCCTTATTTATATTTATTTATTTTAGCAATTTGTAGAGCACATAAATACCCTTGGGGGTCTCGGCGCTGAAACCCCAACTCTTCAGTGTTACCTCTTCTCTCAATCCACCCAACATTTGTAGAAACTGGAGAATCTCAAGCACTTTTAAAAGACAACCATCTGGGTCCATTCCCTGTTCCCATGTCCAGACCCTTCACCAACCATCTAGCATTAATGCTGTCTTTACTAAATACAAGCGTTGTTAGGAGTTGTGTTCCAGCCACCTGGCTCCTTTGGTCCAAATGTACTAATCAATGTTCTCACTTAGGACCTTGCAGGATGCTGCAAACCAACAGAGCGGTTAAACCACACATACCTATTGTCTGACGGCAACCGAGTTCGCCTCCTCTGTCTCCACGCCCATTCCCTGCCATTCTAAACTTCCTGACAGCCCTGGCCCTACACTAGTAATCCGACCCTTGGAACAATGTGTTTATTACAGCCTCAATCAAATTTAATGTGCACAATCGCAAAACTTTACATGTTCACACTTCCATAAATATAATTAAATACTTCCCAGAGTGAAAACACTTGCATGCTCTTCGCAGCTTTTCATGTTGTGCTCCACGTACATTTAACAAGTATTTCTGTTCTCCGCTCCCGCAAATGACAGAATGACAGCTTAGAAGCGGTGGGGCGGGGGAAGGGGAAGGGGAGGGGTGAGCGAGGGGTAGAGGCCGGGAATCTGAAGAAGAACACACGAGGAACAAATAATGCATTTTTTTTACTCCCGTTAAAGTTTACATTGATTTACCTACCTGTTTCACTCCTCAGCTGTCATTCCAAACCTCAGTATCTGGAGTCTGGCTCAGCCAATGTTTCCTTTGTTGTCACCTACTGTCCCGCACTGCTGCTTTGGGGACAGGGACAGCGGTAAGCGTCTATGGATCATGGGGTCGACTGTCACGCTCCCTTCCAGGAATCCTTCGAAGCTGTAACTTTTGGAAACACCCAGCAACACCACAGCACCTCACACGAGCAGACAGACAAGTCCAAACAAAACCTTATCTAGTTCTGCGCGCACATTCCTGCCACGATGCCTCCAGCATTCCACGGAAATATGCTTGTCACGTTCTACAAATAGTGCTTAAAATTGGTGCTTGGCCATTCGATGGCGCTCTCAAGTTCAGCAGGTAATAACTGAGCAGGGCTGGCTTTAGGTCACTGCCACCGATGCAGCCGTACTGGGTGCTGACCTGTGAGGGTTGCGCTGACCTCAAAGGGGTGGGGCACTGTGTTTAGCAATAACCTATTGGAGAGACGAGGGGCACTTTTGCCCTCTGGTAGTGAGAGAATCCGAGGAGGCGGTCATGGGCTGTGGGGCCCCAAAAAACTATTGTCGCACTGGGCACCACCAGCGCTAAAGCCGGCCCTGGAACTGAGGTACAAGGAGAAAAAGACATGTTTCAAGGTAGGGATTTACAGAGGAATTCAGTAAAAATGTTGATAAAGGTGTATTAAATGAGTTACTGCAGCATTTCAGGATTTCAGAGGATTACTTTCTAATAGCATGAAACGTAGGTCATAGTGCATTAACTGGTTGGTGGATATGACAGATCAAGTGTAGGGATGAGTGTAACTCACGTAATTTAGTGTAGGGGAATTACCTAAGAATTCATTGAGATTATGCATAATTACGCAATTTAGAGTACCTCTGTGTTCAGTGCTATTTATTAGTGCAAGAATTTTGTGTACTAAAAAACATAGAACACTTAATTCGCCAGAACATGAATTTCGACTGCAAGCAGCAACTCACACTTGCCAGATGTGCTCTTGTGGTCTGATTGTGAAATGTAGTAATAACACCGATACCGGAGTCTTCAGGAACATGGTTTTCATCACAACAAGCCAGGGCTTTAAGTGGGGAAAAAAACTGGGGGTGCTCTAAAAGGGGCGGAGCAAACCTCTTAAAGGGGTGTGGCCTATCCAAGCAGGGGCGGGTCTAAATAAAGGTAACTAGTGTAGCTGTACCCCTTGCTCTGATAAGCCGTCAGCTCTAGGACTCCTCAGAGGGTCATCAGATTTGGAATTCCCCACTTAGGCTCGCTCTCTCCCCTCCTTATTACAGCAAGGCTATGTATGAATAACATCATATACCCTCCCCAAGACCGGTGTCGTCATCCTGGGAAATGCCCAAGCAGACACGTCCTGTATAGGGTGGCTTCACGTGAGGCTGAGTGTACTAGAAGCACTGCTCCCAGAAGGCAACGCAACTTCACAGGGGTGAGTTTTAACGAAGCCACCACCCCCTTCAAAACATGCCTCAGAGTCCTCTTACAACGTGGTTCACCTGGCATGATGTCATGCCTTGACCTCCACTACTCAGTAGTGAGCAAAATGAGCATGCGCACATCGATGTGCATGCTCTCACTCAAGTCCAAGAAAAAAAAAAAGAAAACGGACTATCTCTGCGAGGCCCAAAAATAGAGCCCGATAGAGACCCGTTTGGAGGCCCCCTAAAAATTACTGCCAGTGCTCAGTCCCAGACAGACCCGGCCCACTAAAAGCCCTGAGTTTAGTAGTAGTTAGGGCATATACCACAAGCAGCAACATAACACCGGCACATAAGACATAAAATGTAGACTACAAGATAATGCAGCGGGGTGAATATACTGTGGAGAGATCTGGGGTTAACCTCCAGGTCACATGGTCAAATCTCTGGACAGCGACTCAGCCGTTTATCTTTCCACGTTTAATTAATTGATTTGGCTGGCAGTCACAGCTGCTATTTAAATAACCTGGTATGGCTGCTCTCGTGGGGGTAGATTTCACAGTCAAGCACGTTAAAAAGTGCTCAGGCAGTCATGAGCAAGGCGTAAAGGTGTGGGCGCTATAGATATTCTCTTCTGGGTTGCTCGTGTGATGGCTCTGCGTTATGCTGAAAGCAGTGTTGTCTTCACCCAAAAATACTGCCTGCGCCATTTTTCTCCGTGACCAATCTTCACCCTGAATACAAGGCCGTGAGCCCTAGGGTCACGTGACCCGGCATGGGGCGATGTTGGAAGTGCAATCCTCCTCCATTCCCATCACAAAATGTTCCTGCTGTATTGTTTCTGCACCCCCTTTGATTTTTGCGAAGCAGAAGGCTTGTCATGTAGGCAGAAATCCGGCAGTTACCTTTGACGGCCGTGCATTATTCGAGAAGGACACACTCGGGTTTGATCCTCTGTAGTGAAACGGGATCTGTTTTATATTCTGCTTCCCGAGGATGCCAGCATTGATCTGTGCACATCGATGTGCAAGCTTTCACTGAAGTCAAAGAAAAAAAAAAAAAAGAAAACGGACCGAAAATAGAGCCCGAAAGAGACCCGTTTCGAGGCCCCATAAAAATAACTGCCGGTGCTCAGACCCGGACAGACCCGGCCCACTTAAAGCCCTGCAACAAGCAGTTCCTCAACGCGGATTGCGAGCGTGTTCCAACAAACCCCAGCCAAGGACCAACTGACATCGCTGTAACGGCCGTTACACGAACATTCTAACAAGCAGAATAAGTGGACTGGACACAGCCAAGTCAAAACAGCTAACAATGACATCACTACACACCCTCTCCCTTCATACAATAAGAAGAGAAAGGAAAAGGTAATGGAAACACAGGATAAATTGAGAAATGCAACTCATGTAAGTACATAGCCTGCCAAATAACTTGGTGGTCTGCGGTCACGGCAGGGGCGTGAGGACTCAAGCCCTGCAGATGGAGAAGATGTAGCAGGTAAAACGTTGTGGGCATCACAAGAGAAACACCCCTGTCCTTGTTCATCCTCACCACACCCTCCATTTTCTTCAATTCCGACATCACTCAAAAGCCAAAAGTTGTTGGCACATGTCTTTGAACTTTTTGCATTAACGTCATCTACTTTGTGTGCAAAATCCCTTCCTTTGCGAAACAAAGCAACCTTACGTTTGTTCCATTTGTTACCATTCTCTACAACACAATAGTTCATAAGACTTGTTTTACTTTGAATGGCCCCCAAAACTTTGACACTCCCCTGACAGTCCTGCCATGTCTGATTTTTACTAGGTCACCAACACCAATTCCTGATGTTCTAGTTTGTTTTGTGAACATTGTCCCTCACCATGGGAGAACCGGGTGAAATAAGCCATGCAGGTACAAGTTCAGTTCCAGGTTTCTCCCCATGCATCTTCTCAAAAGAAGAAATCCCAGTTACACTGTGCACAGTCGTACGATGTGCCCACACCATTTCATTAACCATGTTTCTCACATTCATCTGGTTCTGGACTGCCATGGAAATTTTACCTTTACCCAGACGATTAGCCCGCCAACCATACCATTAGCCTGTTGTTTGTACAAACTTGTGCGATGGTGTTTAATGCCGCACTTGTCTAGAAAATCTCTCATTTCTTTCGATACCAGTTGGATCCCATTATCCATGATCAGGATACGGGGAAGGCTCTCCTCTTGGAAGATCTTTATGAGTTTTTCTATGGTACTCTGAGTGGTGACTGTGAAAAGTTGGCCTGGTATATGATGCTCACTAGTTCTAGTGATCACCTTGTACCATGCCAAGCAACCCTTATGATGATTGGTTGTAAGTCAACCTTATAGACCAGCTATCCTAGTAGCGTGGACAAAGCAGTCTTAGGCTAAACTCTGTAAAGGCATGTGAAGCAAGCTGTTTTACCATACACAATCCCCTTGAATTCCAAATGAAAGGACACCACACAGATATATATTGAAAATATATATATATTTATTTACTACAAATATCCCCTATACTCTTCATGAGCACAGAAGCAAATGCGTTAAAACAAAACACAGTTTAAATATACAAAGTTGCACAATATGGATGAGCCCTAGGGGCCACCTAAACCATATACTAAAATAGTGGTATAAGAACCACCAATCGGAAAGGAAATAGGCATAGGGCCTGAGGAATCGCTGGAGCTGTTCGGGACTAACAGTGAAGAAGTCGGGAAAGGCCCGCGGGACTCGGGTGCAGCGCTTAAAGCACACGCATGCACCAATGCAATGTCAATGGTGCGTAAAAGTTATAAAGTTACTGTTTAAGGAACCTTCCGACTGATCTAGAAGGACAAAACTTTAGACCTAGGCACTGGAGGTGTGTACCAGAGTAGGAACACCGGCGTTGCTGAGTTACCTCACCCACAGGAAGCGGGAGCACAGGTGCGAAGTTGTGTCGGGTTTCGTCACGCGGGTCGATGGTGCCTGGAGATGAAGATGCTGCAGGCGGGTCGTCGAGGGGAGTTCCGGTGGATCCAAGGGTGGATCTGAAGTGGTGAAGACCTGAAAGCAGAGGGGACAATGTTCAAAGTCACTAGCCAGTGACTACCGTGGAACCAGGATGGAACCAGGCGATGTTGGGTGCAAACAGGCGAAGAGGTGTAGCTTGTCTCTGCAGCCACGTGGACACGATGAGGTCGAGGATGTCCAGGAGTCGGTCACGAGCTGTGCCACAAAAGTTCTAGCTGATGGCAGTGTCGGCAACTTGATTGGAGCAAACAGGCCTTGGCTAATGCAAGCCACGCAGGAAGTAAAGAAAGCTTGTTACTCGGACCAGCAGGGTCACAGCGGGTGCTCCTTTTCAGGGGAGCGAGGGCCAGTCTGGAGCAATCAGACCAGCGGTGTTATTTGTAGATTTCGTCGCCAAGATGGCCACCAGCCAACGGGCTAGCGACCGGGATGATGCGTCGAGTGGCAAAGTGCAAAAGGGCCCCACGCAGATCGTAGAGATGCTGGGGGGCTGATCTTTAGTGCAGATGCTGCTCGGTGGTGGGGCTTCTTAAACCCCAAAGCACAGCGTCGAGGGAGCCTCAGGTGCTGCGCAGTCAGCTTCTCAGGGGTCTTTCAAGATGGCCGGTCCCACATCTCTCGATGCCTCCACGGGTCTCTTCTTTTCAGGGACTGTGGATGGAGCTGTGAGATGTCTGGGAATTTAGGTCTTGTCAGGCTCTGGGCTCGGGCTCTGGCGGGAGGCGGCGGCAAAGCAGACGTCGAGTTGCTGGTTGGTGCCTGTATTCACAGGGTGGTCACTCCTTGGCCACAAGGGAGATTCTCTTCAGTCTTCTGTGCAGCAGAATGTCGAAGTCCAGTTTTATTCTTAGTTTCAAGTCGAGTTCAGGATGATCTGAAGTCTTGGGACACAGCTCCTACTCTTATTCCAAATCTAGGGGCCGGATTACCTGCTAGGTCCCTCCTCTGGGTGGGACCAGGAAGGGTGGTGGTTACACCCCCTTTCCTTTTTCCATCTCCGCGCCAGGACTGGGGCTGGGAAGTCCCAGCACCGGTTTGGACTGGCTTATGCACAGGGACACCTTGTGTGCCCCAGGCATGTCTCATTCTATTCAGCCCTGTCCTACCCAATACACAAAATCCTGTCTGGGGTGGTGCTAGCACCTCCCAAGGCAGGAACCCCTTTGTCCAAGCCTCCCTCGCTGGAAGGACTCCCAGCAGCAGGAGGTCAGACTTGTGTCTGTGGTGGCAACATCCATTTTGTGATGCTGAGGCTCATGTTTAACTTTAACCGGGGTTCAGGTTATGTACATGTCGTGTCCCTCTAGAAGGGTGGAATGCTACCCCCGTCGCCAGAACTGGCGAGGGGGTAGTATTCCAATTCGTACGACACCTTACTCGACATGTTTTGATAAAGCCAAACCAAAGATAGCATTTAACCGCGAGGTTCATAATGCACTTAAGAGTATATGGTATGGCAGTATCATGGAACAGCTAAAGGACGTGGTTCCGAAAGCTGCAGACAGGCTCAGCTCATGCTAGAGCACCATCTCACATATTTCCAAGCACTCTGCCTCCAGGATTGATGAGGCCTTCCATAGGAGTGGCTGATAGGAACATATGTGTCCATTTTAAGTTAGATATAGACATACTATACCTAAGTAAGAGGTGATTACACCAACTTACCCCAGCTGTGTGATCAGCCAGTTGTGTCAAATATGGAGGCCAGGCCAGGGGTGGCATAATACATGCTGCAGCCCCTGGTAGGCCTTGGTTACACCTATGCCCTGGGTACCTAGCGTACACTGTTACAGGGGCCTATAAGGTGAACCAGTTCCAATTGTGTATGTACCTAAGGTACATGGAGTCCATTTTAAGGAGAGAGCAATTAGCCTGGGGCCCTGAATAGCAGGATCCCAGGCCAACTAAGTCAAATTCAGCTAAACACTAGGCAAAAAGTTTGGGGGTAACCATAGTCAGATATCCACCTTCCTACACAACCCCCCCCCTACCCCCAAATGAAAGGAGATAAGGCTATCCTTGACCAGGTAAGCCTATATTGCCTAAGTGGCCATATAAGGAAGTACCAGCTCTGGCTTGGTTACCCCCTGTCTCATGGTCCACTAAGCAATCCCTCACCCTAAGGGTATCTGAGGGTCTCCACCATAGGGAATCTCTACCTGTGGTGTCTTTTGGCAAAGTTAAAGGCTGGTGTTGAGATGGAGTACTGAAGTGAGATTCCTCTGTAGGACTCAGCTTCCTCCAATCACTCTCCACCATGTAGGCCTTTCTTTCCTTGACTGAGTTGCACTGTGCTCTCAGGGTCAACCTCTGGCTACCTAAAGCTGGAGGCTGGGTCCCTTTTGTGGGCTTACTGGAGGTACAGGTCAGGTTTGGGGTTTTTAAGTCCCAGGTTTGGCGGTGCCCAACAGAGTCCCTCTGGGGGAGGTCCCTAACTAATTTTAAGGGGGATCCCTCAGGACTTTCAGGAATTTTCACCTGGCTAGGGCTGCTAGTTTTGGTGCCCCTAATCTGCTGATGGGGAGGTTCCTGGGGACAGTGGGCCCTGTGGGGTCCACTGGCCTCCCTGTCCTCCACATCCCTGGGCTGAGTGAGGCAGGGTAGAGAGGGGCAGGTTACCTGCTCCAGACTGGGTCCCACCTTGGAAGGGTCCACTGACATCAGGGGCTCTGTCAGGCTAGGCCTAACCACCTCTGCGGCAGTTCCTTCATCAGGGGTAAGATCAGTTCCCTGAGGAGGCTGATCCTTTCCTAAAGTCTGGTGGCAGGGAGATTTCTCTTCCTCTTCAATGCTCTCTGTTTGTGGGGAGTGATCCATAGTTTCAGGCTTCACAACACATGAATCAGTTTGAGTTTGGGCTGTGGCCATCACAGCCCCACCAACCTTTTCAGGAGGAGACTCAGTTTGGGTATGGGCTGTTACCATCACAGCCCTGCTATTCTGTCTAGGAAGGGAGTTAGCTAAAGATGGGGCTGAGACTTGCACAGCCCTACCAACCTTTTCAGGAAGGACATCTTGGATTGGGGCTGTAGCCATCACAGCCCCACTAACCTTTCCATGGAGATTTACCATTCTAGAATGGATTTGTTGTTCAACCTCAGCCCAGGCTGAGATTTCCAAATCATTCCCCAGTAGCCAATCTACAGGCAAGTTTGGGGACACTGCCACTCTCTTTGGGCCAGTGACACCTCCCCAGCTGAGCTTTACCACTGCTATGGGATGATTTTTCTGAACTCCATCAATGTTTGTCACCTGGTATTTGGCACCAGGTAAGAGTTGCCTAGAGGGGACTAGATTCTCAGTCACCATGGTGATACTAGCCCCTGTGTCTCTGTAGGCCTCAACTTTCAAACCATTGATGAGGGGTTCCTGTCTATACTTGCTCAAAGTGTTTGGGCAATCAGAGAAATTGGCAAACCCCATGCCAGTTTCATAGACAAGATCAGTTGGGGACCTGGTTAGGCCAGAGTCCACCTGTGTTCCAAAAGTAAACCCACCCAAATTCTTGGGGGTGCTCCCACCACCTGGGGGACCACTGCTAACAGTGACAGGAGGTGTTGGAGCTTTACCTGGAGGTATGTTTTCCTTATTACTATTCTTTGGACAACAGCTGTCTGTTTTCCAATAGCCAACCTGTTTACAGGCATGGCAGTAAGGCTTTTTCTGTGTAGAGGAAGTGTCTTGGGACCCAACCCCATCCTTGGAGTTTTGGGGCCCTGGGGAAGTCTTCTCTTTGGTTTTATCCCACCTTTCTCTTGAGGCTTGGTAGTCTCTTTCCTTTGGTCACCACCCTGGTTCTTAGGCCTGATCCTGGTTCTGAACCATTTGTCTGCCCTCTTACCCAATTCTTGTGGAGAGGTCAGATCAGAGTCCACCAGGTGCTGATGCAGTAGCTGGTTTTGACAATTATTTAAGATTTGCTCTCTCATCATCAAATTATACAATCCTGTATAGTCTGTAACCTTACTTCCCAGCAACCAGCCCTCCAGAGCCTTAGTGGCACATTCAACAAATTCAGACCAGTCCTGATTCTGTGTCTTCTGGGTTTCTCTGAACATTAACCTGTACTGTTCAGTGGTTAAGCCTAACCCATCTATCAGAGCACTCTTCAGGACCAGGTAGTTTCTAGAATCCTCATCACTAACTGTGAGGAGTCTGTCTCGACCTCTACCTTCAAAGGAGAGCCACAAGATTGCTGCCCACTGCTCCTGAGGGATCTGCTGTACTCTGCAGGCTCTCTCAAGTGCAGTTATCCATTTGTGGATGTCATCCCCAGCTTTGTAGGGGGGCAAAATCCTACTCAGGTTTCTATTGTCATAGGACCTGTCTTTATCCTTAGGGATAGTGCTGCCACCAGTGGATCCTAATCCACTCTCTCTAGGCTGTCTTGCTCTAGCAAGTTTCTCTTGGGCCAGGGCAACTTCTAATTCTTGCTTCTGGATCCTAAGCTCAGCCTCTCTCATTTTGTCCTCATGTTCCTTCCTCTGAGGGGTTGTCATTCTCCTTCTGGAGTGACCATGAGAACCTCTAGAAGCATGGGAAGTGTCAGATTCACCTGAGTGATTCCTTCTCCTCCTAGACTCCTGGTTAAGTCCACTTGGGGGTCGGAGTGGGTTTAACCCTGACTCAGTCCCTAATTGGCTTAAGTTAGCCTGGCTAATTCTCCTGACTGGCACCTGACTAAGTCTCTCATAATCAGAATCACTTTCTTCTTCCTCCTCCTCATCCTCAGGCTGAGTATTTCCAGTGTTCTGGTTTTCCTCATCTATCTGGATGACAGGGACAGGGGCATCAGTGCTATCATCTTCAGAGGGAGAGCCTCCTTCTCCAGACCCTTTGGGGTCAGGATTGGAGGTCTTTAGAGCTTCAGACTGGTCTAAAAGCTCTCTGAGGTGTGCTGTAGTAGGGGTTGGACCCGTCTTGAGACCTCTTAAGGTACACAGCTGCCTCATTTCTTTAAAGTTTAACATAGCAAATTTGGATGGTGCCTTTGGAGGGTCACTCTCAACAGGGACAGGTCCAGTGGACCCCTCTGCTCCAGACATTGCTCTAGTGTGGGTGGATATGTTGCAATCTACCTACACTGGTGTTTATCTACTAAACCTATCTAGTAGTTGTAGTCAGGGTGTGCTACTCCCTATCCTCTACAACAACTAAGTTCAGTAGAACGTAAGTATACTAGTCTTGTTTTATATGTACCTAACAGGTACCTGTATGATCTTTCAAATGATACTCTCAAAGATTGTAATGGTAAAACAACAGCAAGCTCAAATCCCAACCGCTGCTCACCAATGTGAGAAGTTGGCCTGGTATATGATGCTCACTAGTTCTAGTGATCACCTTGTACCATGCAAAGCAACCCTTATGATGATTGGTTGTAAGTCAACCTTATAGACCAGCTATCCTAGTAGCGTGGACAAAGCAGTCTTAGGCTAAACTCTGTAAAGGCATGTGAAGCAAGCTGTTTTACCATACACAATCCCCTTGAATACCAAATGAAAGGACACCACACAGATATATATTGAAAATATATATATATGTATTTACTACAAATATCCCCTATACTCTTTATGAGCACAGAAGCAAATGCGTTAAAACAAAACACAGTCTAAATATACAAAGTTGCACAATATGGATGAGCCCTAAGGGCCACCTAAACCATATACTAAAATAGTGGTATAAGAACCACCAA
Organism: Lissotriton helveticus; assembly: GCF_964261635.1. Taxonomy (NCBI): domain Eukaryota; kingdom Metazoa; phylum Chordata; class Amphibia; order Caudata; family Salamandridae; genus Lissotriton; species Lissotriton helveticus. The sequence goes on along the minus strand of NC_136068.1, from coordinate 1,508,735,206 downwards.
TCGGAAAGGAAATAGGCCTAGGGCCTGGGGAATCGCTGGAGCTGTTCGGGACTAACAGTGAAGAAGTCGGGAAAGGCCCGCGGGACTTGGGTGCAGCGCTTAAAGCACACGCATGCATCAATGCAATGTCAATGGTGCGTAAAAGTTATAAAGTTACTGTTTAAGGAACCTTCCGACTGACCTAGAAGGACAAAACTTTAGGCCTAGGCACTGGAGGTGTGTACCAGTGTAGGAACACCAGCGTTGCTGAGTTACCTCACCCACAGGAAGCGGGTGCACAGGTGCGAAGTTGTGTCGGATTTCGTCACGCAGGCCGATGGTGCCTGGAGATGAAGATGCTGCAGGCGGGTCATCGAGGAGAGTTCCGGTGGATCCAAGGGTGAATCTGAAGTGGTGAAGACCTGAAAGCAGAGGGGATAATGTTCAAAGTCACTAGCCAGTGACTACCGTGGAACCAGGATGGAACCAGGCGATGTCGGGTGCAAACAGGCGAAGAGGTGTAGCTTGTCTCTGCAGCCACGTGGACACGACGAGGTCGAGGACGTCCAGAAGTCGGTCACGAGCTGTCCCACAAAGGCTCTAGCTGACGGCAGTGTCGGCAACTTGATTGGAGCAAACAGGCCTTGGCTAATGCAAGCCACGCAGGAAGTGAAGAAAGCTTGTTACTCGGACCAGCAAGGTCAGAGCGGGTGCTCCTTTTCAGGGGAACGAGGGCCAGTCTGGAGAAACCAGACCAGCAGTGTTATTTGTAGATTTCGTTGCCAAGATGGCCACCAGCCAACGGGCTAGCGACCGGGATGACGCGTCGCGTGGCAAAGTGCAAAAGGGCCCCACGCAGATCGTGGAGATACTGGGGGGCTGATCTTTGGCGCAGATGCTGCTTTGTGGTGGGACTTCTCAAACCCCAAAGCACAGCATCGAGGGAGCCTTGGGTGCTGCGCAGTCAGCTTCTCGGGGGTCTTTTCAGATGGCCGGTCCCACATCTCTCAATGCCTCCACGGGTCTCTTCTTTTCAGGGACTGTGGATGGAGCTGTGAGATGTCTGGGAAATCTAAGTCTTGTTGGGCTCTGGGCTCGGGCTTTGGCGGGAGGCAGCGGCAAAGCATGCGTCGAGTTGCTGGTTGGTGCCTGTATTCACAGGGTGGTCACTCCTTGGCCACAAGGGAGATTCTCTTCAGTCTTCTGTGCAGCAGAATGTCGAAGTCCAGTTTTCTTCTTAGTTTCAAGTCGAGTTCAGGATGATCTGAAGTCTTGGGACACAGCTCCTACTCTTATTCCAAATCTAGGGGCCGGATTACCTGCTAGGTCCCTCCTCTGGGTGGGACCAGGAAGGGGGGTGGTTACACCCCCTTTCCTTTGTCCATCTCCGCACCAGGACTGGGGCTGGGAAGTCCCAGCACCGGCTTGGACTGGCTTATGCACAGGGACACCTTGTGTGCCCCAGGCATGTCTCATTCTATTCAGCCCTCTCCTACCCAATACACAAAATCCTGTCTGGGGTGGTGCTAGCAAACCCAAGGCAGGAAACCCTTTGTTCAAGCCTCCCTCGTTGGAAGGACTCCCAGCAGCAGGAGGTCAGACTTGTGTCTGTGGTGGCAGCATCCATTTTGTGATGCTGAGGCTCATGTTTAACTTTAACCGGGGTTCAGGTTATGTACATGCCGTGTCCCTCTAGAAGGATGGAATGCTACCCCTGTCGCCAGAACTGGCGAGGGGGTAGTATTGCAATTCGTATGACACTATACTCGACATGTTTTGATAAAGCCAAACCAAAGATAGCATTTAACCGCGAGGTTCATAATGCACTTATATGGTATGGCAGTATCATGGAACAGCTAAAGGACGTGGTTCCGAAAGCTGCAGACAGGCTCAGCTCATGCTAGAGCACCATCTCACATATTTCCAAGCACTCTGCCTCCAGGATTGATGAGGCCTTCCATAGGAGTGGCTGATAGGAACATATGTGTCCATTTTAAGTTAGATATAGACATACTATACCTAAGCAAGAGGTGATTACACCAACTTACCCCAGCTGAGTGATCAGCCAGTTGTGTCAAATATGGAGGCCAGGCCAGGGGTGGCATAATACACGCTGCAGCCCCTGGTAGGCCTTGATTACACCTATGCCCTGGGTACCTAGGGTACACTGTTACAGGGGCCTATAAGGTGAACCAGTTCCAATTGTGTATGTACCTAAGGTACATGGAGTCCATTTTAAGGAGAGAGCAATTAGCCTGGGGCCCTGAATAGCAGGATCCCTGGCCAACTAAGTCAAAACCAGCTAAACACTAGGCAAAAAGTTTGGGGGAACCATAGTCAGATATCCACCTTCCTACAGTGACCTCTGACATGAAATCACGATGAGCCACTTAGAGTGCATATCTACCATAACTAACGCATTTGTTAGCTTTTAATCCACGCCATGCATTGGCCCAATGAATTCCAAACATACGGTACTCCATGAATTTCCTGGATCTTCAATATGGCCAATGTTGCTCTCAATGGGTGCAGTAAAGTAACCAAGAACACCGATTCTCTCTACTTGGTATCCTCTTGGATCTATGTCTCTGGGCTCCAGGTTAACGTTTGGCCACTCTTTTTTCCACATCCATTTTGGCACAATGGTATACAAAGACCCACAGTTCACAATCAGGTCGACTTGTATTTCTCTAATGTCAAATTCAACTTTAAGGCGTTTCCTTTTAACTTCGCTGTCTTTGCCAGGTAGGACCATCATAACTCGTTCATCTCCATTACCATCTGAATTTGGCTCTTCAGCAACAGCAACCCTTGTTCGTTCTGTCGTCTTGCACATCCTGGCATAGTGCCCCCTGCGTCCGCACTTCATACAGTGTTGTTTGCTTGCAAAACCCATTTTGAGTCACCTGTGTGCACTAAACTGCCACATCTAGTACACCCTTTTTGCTTCTTACTTTTTTGTAATTTCTCATAAGTTTTACTTGTCATTGTTTTTATTGTCTGATCCTTGCGCCCAACTACTGCAACTTCTTCTGTTATGGCATTCTTCTTACTCATAATTAACATGGATCTATCAGACTCCTCCACCACATTCGCAATAGACAGCGCCTCTTTTAATGTATGTTTTTTTGCTGCCCATAATCTTTCTTTTGCCTTTCTGCTGTGGCATTGGACGATGAATTGGTTGCAAATAAGTTAATATGTCATTTGCCCAAAGTTGCATTTGATGGACAATTCCCTCAATGCATACACAAACTCCTCCATAGTCTCCTCTTGCTTCTGTGGCCTAGTATAGAATATATACATTGAGAGCACAAAGTTCTCCTCCTTAGCAAACCGCTTCTCCAGACATTGTTTTGCTTCAATATACGCACTGTTCACTGGCACACTATGGTGCCTCTTCTATGCTTAACAAATGTTAGTCATCAATGTATCAAATTCATCAAATAGTGTCTGTTCATTAAATCTTATCAATAATACTAACAAATGACAAACAATGTGAATAAACCATGTCTAATTCAAAATGAAGTCTTCATTGTTTTCATTTAATTCTTCTTTCTTGAGTGTCCAAAACAATTCAACTGTTCATAAACCACAGTCCATTTGATTTCCCGAAGTTCATTCACTGGTCAGTACAATACCCAATGCATTTCGGTATAATACCTTCATCAGGGGGATTACTGTAATCAACAAAAACATTCCCTTGTAATTCAAACAATAATACAATGTATACAATAAAGGGATAGACCCAGCCGGTCCCGGCATGCATGTGATCCTTTTTGTTTGTTATACTCGTGCAACATGGATCTTCACAGATACCTTTATAGCCCTGTGATTACATGTGTAGTGATTATTCTAGAGTAGTGAAGAAAAGCTGTGTAATCAAAACCACCTATATCAGTTCCAGATGATCTACATACCTGTATGCCTGAACGAAACTTCACTATTATAATATGACCAAAACTCGATATGTCCAACATGGGCGAAACTGTGTGAAAAACATAAATTATATTGCTATATGTAATTACGCCTAGACTGTCTTTCATTGCTTCATTATTTACAAGATATACCGAACTAAGCATACCTGTTCCTGTCCATATAATTCCCTTGTCGTTTAAACGTCCACCCAATGCGTGTGTAGACTGTGGCAGTACTTCATGACAAAATCACATCTACAATATAAACGTAAGTATAACTTATTATCCTCTGCAAAACCATACAATACTGAACTACTTATTGTAATTACAAATGTGCCCGCACATGTAAATAATTACCAGCGTCTACCGTGATCAGATTCCCCTCGGCATTCCGACTACGTCTTGCCAAACCGCCCTCAGTACGGTGAACCGCCCGTCTGTGACGTCAGCCTGTGCGCAACCAATAGGCTCTCTACTACTATCTATGCCCTGTTCCGCCGGGAACAAAAATGGAAATAAAAATAGAAAACGGACTCTATTCCTACGAACAATCATTACCCTCACTCACAATGGCTCCCTCTATACAAACTTGCAAAACTTTAACTGCTCAATCCGATATGTCAATAAACAAAGCGTAATTTATCAACAATCTCAAAGTGAAAGGCGTGTAATAAATAAAATATCAATGTGTGAAAACTGTCATCTCAAGTGTTGTTATTGCCCACGTTATATCTATATTAAAAGTGATGAAGATAAAGTATATTCCTAATATACAGGATATACTCTACCTAAATGCACTGTGTGTTCGAAGTTAAGATGTCTCCCAAGAGGTGTGTAGTATCTATAAATAAATAATTCATTTTGCACGAGCAAACTAAACAAGCGAATCAGTCACATAAACATGTATAAGAACAATATTATAGCAGCAATACAATTCATCTTGGAGATCATCATAGAAAACATATCATTTCAATTTTATCATTCAGCCCATCGGGTATCAAAGTTCTCAAAAAACGTATCCAGTATGTCTATCTTTGTGCTAAAAAGCATGTGGCATCAACATGTTGGGACTCAAGCACCCTCTCCAGTACTGTAAATTTTAACTGAGTAATTGTGTGATTCATTTCTTTCCAATGCATAGCCAAACATGATTTCATATTAGCTGTACGTATCATAATCTTATGTTCTGTCATGCGTATTTTTACTTTTCTCGTGGTGCGTCCTGTGTAAACAAGCCCGCACGGACATTTGATTGCATATATCAACATACTAGAGTTACAATCCGATGTATGTCTCAACAGAATATATTTTCCTGTATGTGGGTGAGCAAATTTATTCCCAACTAGTACATTCCCACAGTGTCCACAATTATGACATTTCAACATCCCTTTTTGACCTCTATCATCGGTCATCCGTGTCTCCTGCTTAAGAATCTCCTTCATGTTCTTTGACCTTGAAAAAGCAAAAGGTTTTTCTGGAAATACCTGCTTAAAATCAAATTCTTGGTCAATAATCTCCCATCTCCTCAAAATACATTTCTTAATTGCAGTAGCTACAGTAGAGTATTTTAACACAAATACCTCTCTAAGGGCCAGATGTAGGTCGCCAAATACCGGTCGGTAACGGCCGATTTCGGCCGTTACCGACCGGTATTTGGAGTTTGAGATGTAGGGGGCCTAACTTTACAGAATAAGTAAAGTTACAGATTCTGTATATTTACCGATTTTGTAATATACCGAATCGGTAGATTTACCGATTCTGTAAATCCAGATGTAGGTGGCACTGAAAACAGTGCCACAGTCCCTTAGGAATTCATTATTTACCACCAAATAATACTTGGTGGTAAATAATGAATTTCTGTGTACATGCACATCTGTGCATGTACACCGGTGCCATGTGGCACACATACATGCCCTAAGGGCATGTATGTGTGTCACATTGCACACAAGCCAGAATCAGGGGTGCAACAGGGTGTCAAAGTGACACCCTGTCCCCCTTGTAAATTCGGTAATTGTACCGAATCGGTATTTACCGATTCGGTAATTGACATTGATTCCTCTGGGCCTCAAAGCCCATAAGAATCAATGGCAATTACCGAATCTGTAAATACAGATTCGGTAATTACCGATTCTTACCGATTCGGTAATTGAATAGGTAAAAATACCTACATCCCGATTGCCAGTTCTTAAATACCGAATCGGTATGATTCGGTATTTAAGAATCGGTAATCTGGGATTACCTACATCTGGCCCTAATAGAGGGAAATTTGACGGTCTTCTCCAACAATTTAACTCTTGGTATCAAACATGCTTTGACCTTAACTTTTTCTAATACTTCCTCTGGGTAACCCCTATGTTTGTACTCCTGACTCATCATCATGATTTCATGTATACCATGTGACTCATCTGAACAAATTTTGCGAGCCCTGATAAACTGAGACAACGGAAGATGATTTTTCAGAGACTGTGCATGAAAACTGTCAAAATGAAGTGCATTATTCCTGTCAGTGGTCTTTTTGTACAGTTTAGTGGTTAATGTGTTCCCTTTCTTTTCAATTTAAATACCCAGGTAATTGATCTGCTCTGTACTCATGGTATATGTGAACTTAATCATAGCATGACAATTATTCAGTGATTCTAACACATTCATTAGCCTGTCCCGTGAACCTTTCCACAGTAACAGAATGTCGTCTATATACCTCATGTATAATAGAGGACCCTCTCTCCATTCAGCTTTACTAAGAAAGTGTGTATCCTCAAATTTGGCCATAAACATATTCGCGTATGTGGGCGCCCCCGTAAAACTTATAGAGGTTCCTGTCTTTTGAAGATAAAAACTGTCCTTTCAACGAAAATATCCATGGTATAAACAGAAATGCAGTAAATTTAAATTCAAAATGCTTTATTTGGTATATAAAAATAGAACCATATAGCAGAAAAAATAAAATTATACATTGTAGTACATATAAAGGAAGTACAGTTTACTATAATGATTTTAGCCTTTCAAATTCTGTACGGGGGCATGAGATTATTTCCACAGACAAGTAAAAATGAAATGCAGTAATTCTAACAGAAATATGTTACGACCCTCCTCATAGGTATGTTTTAGGAGCATCCATTCTGCTGCTTCTAAACCCTCATTATGGGGGATAGAGGTGTACAAAACTGACACATCTACCGTACATAACCATACTTCGTCAGTTGTTGAAATTTCAATGCCCTGCAGTGGCCTTAAACAGTCAGTTGTGTCCTGCACATAGGACGATTGTAGAGAGCCTATTGGTTGCGCAAAGGCTGACGTCACAGACGGGCGGTTCACCGTACTGAGGGCGGTTTGGCAAGACGTAGTCGGAACGCCGAGGAGAATCTGATCACGGTAGACGCTGGTAATTATTTACATATGCGGGCACATTTGTAATTACGAAGAGTAGTTCAGTTTTGTATGGTTTTGCAGAGGATAATAAGTTATACTCACGTTTATATTGTAGATGTGATTTTGTCATGAAGTCTACACAGGCATTGGGTGGACGTTTAAACGACAAGGGAATTATACGGACAGGAACAGGTATACTTAGTTCGGTATATCTTGTAAATGATGAAGCAATGAAAGACAGTCTAGGCGTAATTACATATAGCAGTATGATTTATGTTTTTCACACAGTTTCGCCCATGTTGGACGTATCGAGTTTTGGTCACATTATAATAGTGAAGTTTCGTTCAGGCATGCAGGTATGTTGATCATCTGGAACTGATATAGGTGGTTTTCATTACACAGCTTTTCTTCACTACCCTAGAATAATCACCACACATGTAATCACAGGGCTATAAAGGTATCTGTGAAGATCCATGTTGCACGAGTATAACAAACAAAAAGGATCACATGCATGCCAGGACCGGCTGGGTCTATCCCTTTATTGTATACATTGTATTATTGTTTGAATTACAAGGGAATCTTTTTGTTGATTACAGTAATCCTCCTGATGAAGGTATTATACCGAAATGCATTGGGTATTGTACTGACCAGTGAATGAACTTCGGGAAGTCAAATGGACTGTGGTTTATGAACAGTTGAATTGTTTTGGACACTCAAGAAAGAAGAATTAAATGAAAACAATGAAGACTTCATTTTGAATTAGACATGGTTTATTCACATTGTTTGTCATTTGTAAATATTTTTGATAAGATTTAATGAACAGACACTATTTGATGAATTTGATACATTGATGACTAACATTTGTTAATCATAGAAGAGGTACCATAGTGGGCCAGTGAACAGTGCGTCTCAACTGACAGGTTTTCTGTTCTGTGGATATGTATAGGACCTGGTAGGGGTCAACCAGGATTTGAGACAGCACCAGTATACATTTGAAGTAAATATTGAGAAGAGGATTCAGAAGAGATAGACAAGGGAGTGCAGGTTGTCCCATTCTTATTAATTTTGCTTCAATATACACATCCTCTACGGGTTAATTATTATTACCCAACATCTGTGGCAAATATTTAAAGATACGATTTGCTTCCTTGCCTATGGTACCCAGAAGCAGTGCTTTCTTTCTCTCTGGAGAGAACTCAACGCCGTCTAGTGCTAATATGTAATTTTCATAAAGATCGATCCATTCCTCCCAAGGCATTAAAGGTTGGCCTGGTTGGGCCATGAATGATGGCGGAATCACTATTGAAGAACTTGCCATGTTTTCTCGACACATAACCTATTTGCTTCTACTGTATTCACATGTTATGCTCACTTTGTCCACTTAAGGCCTCACTCCTCCTGCTTTTAATTCATCAGCTTCCTAAACAAGTTAAGTCTTCGATCACCACCTGATTACTGACAGCTGGGTGAACAACATGTTAATTTAGTGTTCTAGTGAACCTCAACAGTTCCAAAATACAGCTGTGACTAGGATACGACTCCGTTCACTTTGCCGCTCCTTCACTTCAAATTCACCTCACACAGCTGTTTCCTTTCACACTCGCGCTTTCCTGTCAGTGCGCTACAAAGATGCTGCCACAGAGATTTTTGCGCTCACAGTCACTGTTCTTTAAATATTAAAAAGAATTCCCTTTATATCGTAGAATTGAACTATGAATCGTCTTCCAGTCAGCGTACGAAAACCATTCACTTAACATATTTTTCTTTTTTCTCGCGCTCCCTCAGTCACAGTTGACTTCAATACTAATGTCTCTCTTCCTCACAAAAACCTTCCTTCACGCACTCCTCCGTTATTTCTCACTTTAGAAATACCACTTTGAAAACGATTTAGCTCTTTTGTTAATTCCACTCGCAACTCTGCTTACTTTAATTATGTGGCGTTCTCTATTTCCGCAAAGTCCCGATTATTCCTTCATAGTACAGGAATACAACACTGAAGTGCTCTACGAAATATGCGCTCTCCACCGGTAGACAGCTCCCCACTACTCTTGTGAAGGCGGCCGATGCATCTACCGTCCACACTCACTGCCGCTCTGATGTCACTACATATGGCTGGCGTTCCGTCGCCAAGAAATGTAGTAATGACACCGACACCAAAGTCTTCAGGAACATGGGTTTAAGCTAACCCTGGGCGTAGTTCGCGTAGCCGCACTCCGCGAGGCTACGCGAAGACGCACTTGCACTCCGCGAGCTACACGTAGCTCCGCGGACATGCGTAGTTGCTTGCTAGACCCGTTCGCGCGCCGTTTTTCGTCTTCGGGAGCGCGGTGCGCGTGTTCGGGGCGCTGCCTGCATGCTCGAGATAGCTAGCGTGCTAAGTTACTCCAGAGGTTTGTCCCGCCCGCTTGCGTTCCCTTATTTCCTGTTCCGGGTCACAAGTAACGTGTTTGCGTTGTGTTAGACATGTTCGGTAACTCATCTTCTCGTTCGCACTGCCAAAGTGCGTGATCGCGTCAAATATCGCGCGAACCTACCCAGGCTGTCGCGACGGGCCAAGGTAAGCCATTGCCGCGCACGCGATAATGTTATTCTGCGCGCGAGAACTACGCTACGCACCGGATCGCGGAGTAATCGACAGCTTCGCGTTCTCCGTAGAACGCGGAGTTGCCGAAACTCCGCAAGCTCCGCGAACGGAGCGTAGTTCTTCGCCCAGGGTTAGTTTAAGCACAACAAGCAGTTCCTCAGCGCTGCATGTGAGCGTGTTCCACCAGCGCCAGCCAAGGATCAACTGACATCGCTCGAACAGCCGCTACACGAACATTCTAACAGGCAGAATAAGTGGACTGGACGCAGCCAAGTCCAAAAAGCAAACAATGACATCACTACATCCCTCTACTTACTCCCTTGCATTTATCTGTGTTTTCTTAGCGCAAAATGTACACTCACAAACAAATTTGAACCGAGGATGCATTTTGCACAAAGAAATAGCTCTAAATGCATCAGAAAATCACAGCGTGTGGCTGCTCAGTAAGTGTGCTCTGAGGGTAGGATATTTTGTCACAAAATTACTCTTAATTATGTGGGCAGGAGCAATTGTGTTATCAATAATTCCACGTCAAAGAGTAATGCAGAATTACCAAAATGACTCCGATTTCTCTGGTATATTTGAAATTCTACCAGGGACTAATCAGCTAATATTTAGCAGTTATAATCATGTCAGAAGCTATTAGGTATAGCAAGATCAACAATATGGAAAGTAGAAGATAATTGAGCAGGATGCATGTGTTTGGAGAGAGATATACCCTGGTTTCCCAATAATCAGAGTAGCACATTGAAGGAATACTTTTATATAGAATAAAATAGTAACTTATATGAAACTCCATTTATCATACAAGGTGGGGATCAAGAGCAATAGAAGAATCATGGAAGTGATGCAACACTGAGCATTATATCCGCAGTAAATAGACAGACAGTAGTCCAAGTTCATATAGGTTTCCTCTAGTATTTGGGATCCATGCTACCTTACTAAAGGCCCTGAAAGCTTAAATGGCTCCTGTAAATAAACCAAATACGATTATCTGCTGATGTCCATGGGATTGTTCAAACCACATTGTCACTCTTGTAGATTGTATTGGGTGTGGTCTCAGTTCATACTGATTCCCAGATCCTCTCTAGATGCGTAGTGAGTTGTTTGTGGCTCCCTTATCCTCCTACTATGTAAAGCATTACTGCATAGAGATAAAGAGCACACAGGCCTCTTTTTCGGTGGCTCTATTGGTAGTTATCTTGTGATCATTTGGTGTATTCAATGCTTCGCTGTATTGCCTTAGAAATGCATACTCAGTGACTAGTTGAAGGTTCTAGTGCTACTAGCCTGGGAGCGCCATTCCTGAAAGATGTGAAGCAGTGAGTGGTTTCAAGTATTCTTGTAATTAACCTACATAGATTTTTTGGGGTGGCTTGAGAGCACAACTTTCACCTGACCCTTTAACCTGCACCAATATTATCCTACAGTTCTTAGCTTCTACACAAATACAGATCCATTCTCATGGTATCTACTTGTAGTGCTTCACATTACTATACAACATTCCTTTAAATGCCAGGCTTGTTGGCATTGCCAATGCTTGTTTAGAAAGAATTCTGAGATTTGAGTCTGGATACCAAGTGCTACGAAGTGTGAGGCCCTTCAAATGGCGGTCAGAACATTACTTTTCTTTCTTTTGATTTATTTTGAAGTTTGACTAACTGTTTGCGACAGAGCGTTTTTTGCAAATGCCAAAGCCTAATGAAGAGAATAGTGATATGGCTGTGATGCGAGTGGTGGAATTTCTTTCTTGTTTTGCAGTTGGTTTGTTGTCTCCATCAAGCTTCAGGAAAGAAGTGTTGCTTCCACAAGTTCTTCTTTCAACAAGAATGTCTGTTCTGTCAAGCAATGATGGATGGAAGTATATTAAACCTAGGTCTGAGCAGAATTCGCGTAATTTGAGTTTGCTTATTTGCACAAAATGTAAGCAAATTTGCATGAAACTATAATTATGCAAAATACACATCCATCATTTAACACTCTGTTTTAGCAAGAAATACACCCTTTCATCAATTATTTTTACAAGAGCACATTTCACATAAATCATTTTTTTGCCAAAAGCCCCCAAAATACTGCAACAGCCACTTGTGCTCTGTTGTTCCCATGGGTTTGCTGTAAATTTGCAGTATTTTTGTACAGCTAATGCCTAATGATTACACAAGATGGCATATTAGCGTAGTTTGGGGATTTTCACTTAACAGGCGTAAGTGAAATTCCAGAAATTATGCAAATTATGGCAGTGTAATTTAAATGTTGTTGCAGGCTAACTAATTCCTCTCAGAAATAAAACTGAAGGTGAACATTTCCTATTATTTGCTGTTAACAGGCCCTTTCTTTATTGAAGAGAAATTCAGATTCTGAAGGTCTTGCTCTGACAGGGACTATGCTGTCATTAGAGAAAATAATTATTCATAATAGCTTAATTATAGGAAGAATGGAAAAAACAACACATGACAGCAAATATTGTCAAAGCTTTTGTATTTTTAGAGGCAAAAACATGATTTAGATAGCTCTGAAAAAACAAAGGTCCTTAGCTTATCAGAATCAACAGCAGCAATATAATATAGGCCGTAATAGGAGACTATATTTGTCCTCTGTCCAGCCGGACAGGGTATTTATTTGAGCAAAATGAATAGACACAATAAGTGATTAAGAGGCACAGTCCTGTACCTTACTCAAGAGAGACAAACAACATCAAAGGAAAAGCGTTTCACAGGCAAAAAACGAGCAATATTGGCCACTTTTAACTCAGTGTTTGGATTTAAAGTATTGCCAAGAAAATGCTAGACACAACTAAATAAAACACAATGCTTAGGTTGTGAAAGCACTATCTAAAGTCGACGTTTCGATCCCTTCTGCTCTAGTTAGGTGGGACCATCATCAGGACTAAAATTGACAACATTTGCCTGCCTGTAATACTAATACATCCGCCTGTTTTAGGAGGAAAGGGGAAAAAGGGGGAGAGAAAGGGAGAAAAGCAGCCAAAGGCTGAATTACTGGCTAGTTCTCCAACGTACAAGCAAGTCCATTTGTTATGCACACTTTGCATTTATTCGGATTCGGCTTAACGTGCTCTAATTGGTGTCTAGTAAATAGTGAATAGACCGGGCACACATGAACGAGTGCTCGAGTGACTGGTGGTTTTCAGAATTAAGTATTATTCCTAACTGATGCTCCGTCGTATAAGTAAAACTGAAACGCATTGACACGAATTGTCTAAACCTCATTAACCAGATCACATTTTAAATTAGTTCACATATGAGCCGACGAAGAACAAGTATTTGCATTGTGCCGAGACCCTCGAGTGTCCATCCAGACGTGAACGTTCATACAGTGCAATGGGGTGGCGGAGAAAGGAGGGTAGGGCAAGGGACGGGGGAGGCGGGGGCGCCTCAGAGCTAGCTTACCCAGGTGGGGCTTGATGTGAAGAGCGTGTTGCATTGCCACCTCAGTGGAGGATGGCCAGGAACTAGGTATATGACCTATGGGTGGAAAGGGAAATGATTGTAGGGATTAAAGCAGCAGCCCTTTGGGTATTGCGGCGTAAAGGGAGTGGAGGTTTACCTCTAGGGATCCTGGCAGTATTGGAGTCCGGGCAGTCTCGTTGAGCTGCAGGGTCCAAATTGGTTCTCCGAGTTCGTTCTGAAACAGGGGAAAATGGAATTGGTTATTACCCGGAGTTCGAAACAATCGCGGATACCACAGAGTGACAAGTGGGGGTGACGAATTGTCGCTCTTACCTCGGGGAGTGCTGGGACTCCGTTTGGTTAAGATTCTGGGAGCGAGGGGAACGATGTCCGGATAAAACAGGGTCCAGAAGGATTCGCTGAGTTTGTACTGAAACCGACAAAAAGTTGGGTATTGGTCAGTATCATGGTTCGAAACACTCGGGGGGCCGCAGAGTTCCGAGGAGGGAAGGGGATGGCAGCTCTTACCTCGGGGAGTCCTGAGACTCCGTAGGGTTGGGAATCTGGGGGCGTGGAAGCGATGTCCAGTCCGTTCGCTGCTTCGATCGCAGTTGGGGCGGGAGTGAGCTCACTGGGCTTTAGTCAGCAAGTGATTAGAAATGAAAAGGGGACTGCGCATAATGTCGGCCATCTTGAGAAGGGGACATGGACTATGATTAAGCGCCATCTTAGAGCGCATCTTGGGGCATGTAAAGGCTTTATGCAACCTTTGTGATTCGAATTAGGGTCACAAGGTGGATGCACTCGGCGTTATGCTGGGGGGTGTAGGGGTATAATTGTGCAGGCGGCGAAGGTGCTTACAGTGATGCATTAAAAACATGACTTTTTGAATGATTGACGGACAATAAAAAGTGTAGAGGGGAAAAGGGTAATAATTATACTGGGCTGAGTAGCCTGGTGAATAACGTGCAACATGATTTTGCCAGAGTTACATCAGAATTTCATCTACAATAAAAACAGTGTATTCATAGTTCAGAATTGAGTCTTCAATATACAGTTCCAGTAAAGTCTCAAGATCTGCTGTATTCCTTGGAGGGCAGATGGATAGTTACAATAAGGTGGTCCAGTCTTCTGCACGATTGAGACCATTCCTTATTGTGTCGAATTGAATCATTGTCTTTAATTCCTCTCTGTTGAGCATCTGCGCGATGTCTCCACCTCGGGGTGGCAATTTCAAGACTTTCAATATTGTCTATTTCATATCGTTCTCGTTGTGCCCAGCTTCGGCGAAGTGGTTCACCAGGGGGGAATTGGCAGTTTTACATCTTATTCTACTTCTGTGCTGGCAGATGCCTGTCTTTGCTTTTTGTGTCGTCTGTCCAACATAGAGTTTAGGGCACGGACATTGTATAGCATATATAACATTCAACAAATTGCAATTAGAGAATGCGCGTCTTTCAAACGTGGTGCCGTTGTGGGTGAATTTCTTGCACTCCACCGTGTACTCACAGACATTACAACATCTACATTTAACATGGCCTATGAGAGGGGGTAAGCCCCAGGCTGCGTCGAGTGTTGCGCACTGTGGTGTCGCTGGTAGCCCTGCTCTAACTAGGTGGTCTTTTAGGTTTTTACTCTTGCGAAAAGCAAAGAGCGGTCTTTCAATGTTTAGTGAACCAGCATTTACTGTGGGCCAGTGTTTTATGATAGACTTTTTGATTTTATTGGACACTGGCGAAAAGGTTGTGACGCATGCAATTCTTTCTTTTTGGTCCTTGTCTTTAGGCACTAGTAGGACCTCACATGGACAGTACAACGCTCGTTTTAGAGCCTGCTTAATTATTCTCCTCGGGTACCCACGGTCTTTCAATTTATTAGAAAGTACTGCCGCCTCTCTGAAATAATCAGTCTTGCAGGAGCAGTTTCGTCTAATCCTGAGGAACTGCGAGTATGGTAGAGAGTCCCTCAGGGCCCTGTGGTGATTACTTCTATAGTACAGAAGCGTATGGCGTTCCGTGGGTTTCCTGTAGAGTCGGGTCAGGAGTTCACCTTCTGAGTGAAAGATGGTGACGTCCAGAAACGCTATTGAGGATTTGTCGTGGCTGAGTGTAAATGTAAGCCCACAACAATTGTTATTCAGCCAGTGTAGAAAGTTAGTCAATGTATCATGAGGCTGGTTTCAAATGAGAAAAATATCGTCTATATACCGCCTCCACATTTTTATGCCAGAGTGAAAGGGATTAGATGACGTCAGGATGGATCCGATTTCTAATTGTTCCATAAAAAGTATAGCCAAGTTGGGGGCAAAAATTGCCCCCATGGATGTCCCCTTAACCTGCTGGAAGTATGTGTTATCAAAGAGAAAGAAATTTCTCGTTAGGCACAATTCCAGCAATTGGAGGATGAAGAGGGTTGGGACCCTATGAGGTCGAGGGCGGGTGTCTAGGACTTTTTGGATGACTAACAAGGCTGCAGTTTGTGGGATGTTTGTGTACAGTGATTCCACATCTAACGTGCAGAGAGTTTCATGTATGGGGTCAAATTCGAGGTGTTCTACAAGATTGATCATCGACATGCTATCTCTCACATAGCATGTCGTACCTGGGACAAACTCTTTAATAAAGTAGTCAACATAGGCTCCCAATGGTTCCAGTATTGAGCCATGTGAGTTTGGTACATCCCAAGCATGCACGGAAGGTTTCTTGAGTAAAAAAGAATATAACTTTCTCAACGTAAAATCACCTAGATGTCCTGTAATATACACACTTCCCCAGATTCACAAGAATCTAACAAACCCTCCTGGTCGGCCAATCGTGTGAGCCTATGTTGACTACTTTATTAAAGAGTTCGTCGCAGGTACGACATGCTACCGGTCCTCGGAAGCTTGTTTCCGGTCAGGTCCAGGGAAGGCTTGGCTTGGCAGTTCGGGCTGGACTGTTCACATGAGGCACAGGGTCAGACTGATTTGCATATAGCCATGTCTGAACTGGGGTGGCAGAGTGGGCTAAAGAACGGTGATGGATCAAACCCAGATCTTTTGACTGGGTGTGAGTGTTTGATTGGTTCAGATGCTCCGTCCATCACCACCCCCTTTTGTACCACTTTGGCCGCCATACGTGTGGCAGGGTATGCTCAGACGTGAGTCCCCTGCTCACTTTGCCACTGGATTCAAGCAAGCCGGGCTGAAGACGGCTGAAATGCCAGAAACCGGTCCTCGGAAGCCCGGTCCAGGGAAGGCTTGGCTTGGCAGTTCGGGCTGAACTGATCCCATGAGGCACAGGGTCAGACTGATTTGCATATAGCCATGTCTGAACTGGGGTGGCAGAGTGGGCTAAAGAACGGTGATGGATCAAACCCAGATCTTTTGACTGGGTGTGAGTGTTTGATTGGTTCAGATGCTCTGTCCATCACCACCCCCTTTTGTACCACTTTGGCCGCCATAAGTGTGGCAGGGTATGCTCAGACGTGAGTCCCTTGCTCACTTTGCCACTGGATTCAAGCAAGCCGGGCTGAAGACGGCTGTAATGCCAGAAATCGGTCCTCGGAAGCTTGTTTCCGGTCCAGGGAAGGCTTGGCTTGGCAGTTCAGGCTGGACTGTTCCATGAGGCACAGGGTCAGACTGATTTGCATATAGCCATGTCTGAACTGGGGTGGCAGAGTGGGCTAAAGAACGGTGATGGATCAAACCCAGATCTTTTGACTGGGTGGGACTGTTTGATTGGTTCAGATGCTCCGTCCATCACCACCCCCTTTTGTACCACTTTGGCCACCATAAGTGTGGCAGGGTATGCTCAGACGTGAGTCCCTTGCTCACTTTGCCACTGGATTCAAGCAAGCCGGGCTGAAGACAGCTGTAATGCTAGAAACCGGTCCTCGGAAGCTTGTTTCCAGTCCAGGGAAGGCTTGGATTGGCAGTTCAGGCTGGACTGTTCCCATGAGGCACAGGGTCAGACTGATTTGCATATAGCCATGTCTGAACTGGGGTGGCAGAGTGGGCTAAAGAACGGTGATGGATCAAACCCAGATCTTTTGACTGGGTGTGAGTGTTTGATTGGTTCAGATGCTCCGTCCATCACCACCCCCTTTTGTACCACTTTGGCCGCCATAAGTGTGGCAGGGTATGCTCAGACGTGAGTCCCTTGCTCACTTTGCCACTGGATTCAAGCAAGCCGGGCTGAAGATGGCTGTAATGCTATAAACCGGTCCTCGGAAGCTTGTTTCCGATCCAGGGAAGGCTTGGCTTGGCAGTTCGGGCTGGACTGTTCCCATGAGGCACAGGGTCAGACTGATTTGCATATAGTCATGTCTGAACTGGGGTGGCAGAGTGGGCTAAAGAACGGTGATGGATCAAACCCAGATCTTTTGACTGGGTGTGACTATTTGATTGGTTCAGATGCTCCGTCCATCACCACCCCCTTTTGTACCACTTTGGCCGCCATAAGTGTGGCAGGGTATGCTCAGACGTGAGTCCCTTGCTCACTTTGCCACTGGATTCAAGCAAGCCGGTCTATAGACAGCTGTAATGCCAGAAACCGGTCCTCGGAAGCTTGTTTCCGGTCCAGGGAAGGCTTGGCTTGGCAGTTCAGGCTGGACTTTTCCCATGAGGCACAGGGTCAGACTTATTTGCATATAGCCATGTCTGAACTGGGGTGGCAGAGTGGGCTAAAGAACGGTGATGGATCAAACCCAGATCTTTTGACTGGGTGTGAGTGTTTGATTGGTTCAGATGCTCCATCCATCACCACCCCCTTTTGTTCCACTTTGGCCGCCATAAGTGTGGCAGAGTATGCTCAGACGTGAGTCCCTTGCTCACTTTGCCACTGGATTCAAGCAAGCCGGGCTGAAGACGGCTGTAATGCCAGAAACCGGTCCTCGGAAGCTTGTTTCCGGTCCAGGGAAGGCTTGGCTTGGCAGTTCGGGCTGGACTGTTCCCTTGAGGCACAGGGTCAGACTGATTTGCATATAGCCATGTCTGAACTGGGGTGGCAGAGTAGGCTAAAGAACGGTGATGGATCAAACCCAGATCTTTTGACTGGGTGTGAGTGTTTGATTGGTTCAGATGCTCCGTCCATCACCACCCCCTTTGGTACCTTTTTGGCCGCCATAAGTGTGGCAGGGTATGCTCAGACGTGAGTCCCTTGCTCACTTTGCCACTGGATTCAAGCGAGCCGGGCTGAAGACGGCTGTAATGCCAGAAACCGGTCACCGGAAGCTCGTTTCCCGTCCACGGAAGGCTTGGCTTGGCAGTTCGGGCTGGACTGTTCCCATGAGGCACAGGGTCAGACTGATTTGCATATCGTCATGTCTGAACTGGGCTGGCAGAGTGGGCTAAAGAACGGTGATGGATCAAACCCAGATCTTTTGACGGGGTGTGAGTGTTTGATTGGTTCAGATGCTCCGTCCATCACCACCCCCTTTTGTACCACTTTGGCCGCCATAAGTGTGGCAGGGTATGCTCAGACGTGAGTCCCTTGCTCACTTTGCCACTGGATTCAAGCAAGCCGGTCTGAAGACGGCTGTAATGCCAGAAACCGGTCCTCGGAAGCTTGTTTCCGGTCCAGGGAAGGCTTAGCTTGGCAGTTCGGGCTGGACTGTTCCCATGAGGCACAGGGTCAGACTGATTTGCATATAGCCATGTCTGCACTGGGGTGGCAGAGTGGGCTAAAGAACGGTGATGGATCAAACCCAGATCTTTTGACTGGGTGTGAGTGTTTGATTGGTTCAGATGCTCCGTCCATCACCACCCCCTTTTGTACCACTTTGGCCGCCATAAGTGTGGCAGGGTATGCTCAGACGTGAGTCCCTTGCTCACTTTGCCACTGGATTCAAGCAAGCCGGGCTGAAGACGGCTGTAATGCCAGAAACCGGTCCTCGGAAGCTTGTTTCCGGTCCAGGGAAGGCTTGGCTTGGCAGTTCGGGCTGGACTGTTCCCATGAGGCACAGGGTCAGACTGATTTGCATATAGCCATGTCTGAACTGGGGTGGCAGAGTGGGCTAAAGAACGGTAATGGATCAAATCCAGATCTTTTGACTGGGTGTGAGTGTTTGATTGGTTCAGATGCTCCGTCCATCACCACCCCCTTTTGTACCGATTATTTCAGAGAGGCGGCAGTACTTTCTAATAAATTGAAAGACCGTGGGTACCCGAGGAGAATAATTAAGCAAGCTCTAAAACGAGCCTGGTACTGTCCACGTGAGGTCCTACTAGTGCCTAAAGACAAGGACCAAAAAGAAAGAATTGCATGCGTCACAACCTTTTCGCCAGTGTCTAATAAAATCAAAAAGTCTATCATAAATCACTGGCCCACAGTAAATGCTGGTTCACTAAACATTGAAAGACCGCTCTTTGCTTTTCGCAAGAGTAAAAACCTAAAAGACCACCTAGTTGGAGCAGGGCTACCAGCGACACCACAGTGCGCAACACTCGACGCAGCCTGGGGCTTACCCCCCCTCATAGGCCATGTTAAATGTGGATGTTGTAATGTCTGTGAGTACACGGTGGAGGGCAAGAAATTCACCCACAACGGCACCACGTTTGAAAGACGCGCATTCTCTAATTGTAATTCGTCTAATGTTATATATGCTATACAATGTCCATGCCCTAAACTCTATGTTGGACAGACGACACAAAAAGCAAAGACACGCATCTGCCAGCACAGAAGTAGAATAAGATATAAAACTGCCAATGCCCCCCTGGTGGACCACTTCGCCGAAGCTGGGCACAACGAGAACGATATGAAATGGACAATATTGAAAGTCTTGAATTTGCCACCCCGAGGTGGAGACATCGCGCGGATGCTCAACAGAGAGGAATTAAAGACAATGATTCAATTCGACACAATAAGGAATGGTCTCAATCGTGCAGAAGACTGGACCACCTTATTGTAACTATCCATCTGCCCTCCAAGGAATACAGCAGATCTTGAGACTTTACTGGAACTGTATATTGAAGACTCAATTCTGAACTATGAATACACTGTTTTTATTGTAGATAAAATTCTGATGTAACTCTGGCGAAATCATGTTGCATGTTATTCACCAGGCTACTCAGCCCAGTATAATTATTACCCTTTTCCCCCCTCTCCACTTTTTATTGTCCGTCAATCATTCAACATGTCATGTTTTAAATGCATCACTGTAAGAACCTTCGCCGCCTGCACAATTATACCCCTACACCCCCCAGCATAACGCCGAGTGCATCCACCTTGTGACCCTAATTCGAATCACAAAGGTTGCATAAACCCTTAACATGCCCCAAGACGCGCTCTAAGATGGCGCTTAATCATAGTCCATGTCCCCTTCTCAAGATGGCTGACATTATGTGCAGTCCCCTTTTCATTTCTAATCACTTGCTGACTAAAGCCCAGTGAGCTCACTCCCGCCCCAACTGCGATCGAAGCAGCGAACGGACTGGACATCGCTTCCACGCCCCCAGATTCCCAACCCTACGGAGTCTCAGGACTCCCCGAGGTAAGAGCTGCCATCCCCTTCCCTACTCGGAACTCTGCGGCCCCGCGAGTGTTTCGAACCATGATACTGACCAATACCCAACTTTTTGTCGGTTTCAGTACAAACTCGGCGAATCCTTCTGGACCCTGTTTTATCTGGACATCGTTCCCCTCGCTCCCAGAATCTTAACCAAACGGAGTCCCAGCACTCCCCTAGGTAAGAGCGACAATTCCTCACCCCCACTCGTCACTCTGTGGTATCCGCGATTGTTTCGAACTCCGGGTGATAACCAATTCCATTTTCCCCGGTTTCAGAACGAACTCGGAGAACCAATCCGGACCCTGCAGCTCAACGAGACTGCCCGGACTCCAATACTGCCAGGATCCCTAGAGGAAAACCTCCACTCCCTTTACACCGCAATACCAAAAGGGCTGCTGCTTTAATCCCTACAATCATTTCCCTTTCCACCCATAGGTCATATACCTAGTTCCTGGCCATCCTCCACCGAGGTGGCAATGCAACACGCTCTTCACATCAAGCCCTACCTGGGTCAGCTAGCTCTGAGGCACCCCCTCCTCCTCCGTCCCTCGCCCTACCCTCCTTTCTCCGCCACCCCATTACACTGTATGAATGTTCACGTCTGGATGGACACTCGAGGGTCTCGGCACAATGCAAATACTTGTTCTTCGTCGGCTCATATGTGAACTAATTTAAAATGTGAACTGGTTAATGAGGTTTAGACAATTCGTGTTAATGCGTTTCAGTTTTACTTATATGACGGAGCATCAGTTAGGAATAATAATTAATTCTGAAAACCACCAGTCACTCGAGCACTCGTTCATGTGTGCCCGGTCTATTCACTACTTACTAGACACCAATTAGAGCACGTTAAGCCGAATCCGAATAAGTGCAAAGTGTGCATAACAAACGGACTTGCTTGTACGTTGGAGAACTAGCCAGTAATTCAGCCTTTGGCTGCTTTTCTCCCTTTCCTCCCCCTTTTTTCCCCGTTCCTCCTAAAACAGGCGGATGTATTAGTATTACAGGCAGGCAAATGTTGTCAATTTTAGTCCTGATGATGGTCCCACCTAACTAGAGCAAAAGGGATCGAAACGTCGACTTTAGATAGTGCTTTCACAACCTAACCATTGTGTTTTATTTAGTTGTGTCTAGCATTTTCTTGGCAATACTTTAAATCCAAACACTGAATAAAAAGTGGCCAATATTGCTCGTTTTTTGTCTGTGAAACGCTTTTCCTTTTATGTTGTTTGTCTCTCTTGAGTAAGGTACAGGACTGTGCCTCTTAATCACTTATCGTGTCTATTCATTTTGCTCAAATAAATACCCTGTCCGGCTGGACAGAGGACAAATATAGTCTACTATTACGGCCTATATTATATTGCTGTTGTTGATTCTGATAAGCTAAGGGCCTTTGTTTTTTCAGAGCATACTTTCCCACGGTCCTCAGCCACTGTTTGGGTTCCCTTGTTATAATTACATATGATTTAGATGGCAGCATCAACATCATTTAAAGACTGTGGACCTTATTTGAAAAGGTAAACTTAGACCTAAAGTCTAGGTTAAGACCTGAAGTTTAGCTTTAGACCTGAAGTCTAAATTTAGAATGGAAAAGGGGGGGGGGGGCTGGCATCCTCCACTCTCTGGAGATACCTGGGTTACATTTCAAAGGTGGCTTCACTTTTAAAGCTTCTCGCTTAGGAAGGCCATCCTGTCCTGGGGTGGTGTGAAGCATCTCCACCTAGAGAAGTATGTGTTTGTGGCCACTGAGAGTGTTCATCCTCATCCCATGAGGCCAGAAACATGCCTGTGGGTGGCAGGCTGGCTAAAACTAGTCACAGTCCACACCAATCATTGGTAGGTGTTCAGGGGAACCTTCAAAGGGTCTCCTGTGCTCATTTATTATTAGATCTAATACTAATACTGGCAAGAGTGAGGATATATTAAGATGAGCTGTTTGGTGGTATGCCCAACCCATGTACTCTATATAGTTGCCCTGTGCATTTACACCATGCAAGAATGGACTTGATATTGTATGGTTATATCTGCTCATGCAGATATGTCCATACATGGGATAAAGTGCACCCTGCCTTAGGGCTATAAGGCTGCCGTAGGGATGACTTACCTATACCTCATGCAGTGTACGGGGGCATAGCACTCAAGTCTGGATGCCATGTACACTCTTCAGTTTTCTCTGCACCGAGATACGGAGCCTGCAATGGCAGTGTGCATGGCCTCAGTGAGGGCTCTCTGGTTACATACTCCTGTCCAGGTCATTCCCTCTGGGATGCTATGCCACCTCAACAGTTTCAGGACCCAATTTAAAATTCCCTTTGTCTATCTGTTTCGTGTCTTCACTCAATCTTCTTAGTTTGAGATCAGAGGTGTCAACCTCTGGTTATTCTAACTTAGCCAGGCTAACACTCAGCATGGCCAAAGAGCTCACCCACAGTTTGATTACCCCATAAGGGCGCATAGCTTACTATTTCACATGGGGTCAGACCACCAAGCCTAGGACAGTGCAGCCATAAAGGCTAGAACCCATCCAAGGCCACTGACAGCTGTCAGTGGCCAGAGCCACACCTTTAGATCCTTACCTTCAGGTGAAGGAGCCAACTTGCAGGTTGTTATGATTCAGGTTGCTTGTCTTCTGCTTTAGAGTGGGAGGGTCAATACCTCCTACAGTAAGCACAAATCAGAGACATTAGAACACATGCATTTACAAAGCATGCCATTACAAAGTGGTCATTACAATGACCAGGTTGTTACTACACATACCATTACAACGCAAGTCATTACAACGACTTGCTGTAGGGGGGTGCTGGAATTTGGAATAGTATAATTCCTTTGCCAACTCCAGTCTGTGCACAGTAGGGAAGGTGTTGGATTGAAAATTTAACAGCTTCTACCCCTACAGCAAGTAATTGTTAGGACTTGCTTTGTAGTGGTATGCGATGTAACATTACGGTCTATGTAATGACTGCGTTGTAATGGCATGCGTTGTATCAGATGCGTTGTAAACAATGTTTACCGTAAGCACGCATTATCTACCCTCTTTTCTTTTAGCTGGGGAGCCGCTATCTCAAGCTGAACAGCTGCCTGACTAGTCAGGGCTTCTTGTAGACTAGGAAGGGTTTCACCAGTGCCAGCTTTGGAGTTCTCACCTACCGGAGCAGAATTACCCCTTGGCTCACTGGAACTTTGGCTAAAAGTTGCCCACCTGTCCTACACTTTCTCTTTTTTCTTTTGGGGCTTACTCACACTAGCTGCAGGGCCAAGCCACACAGAATCCTTGGGTGAGAGTTGGCACTGGACCAATACCTCTGTTTACTTCAGATCGACCTTTGGTAAGTAATTTGCAAGGAGACAGTCAAGGGGGTGGGGGGAATCTTTACTGACTACCACCGTTCTCATACTAAGGGATCCAGCTATCTCTAGGGACACTACAGCAATAGGCTAAAAGTGATCTCCCTTGGAATAACCCTTTTTTTTGTCTCATCTGGAATGCACTGGATGGAGAGAACCAGCCACAATATGATTGGTGCATCTATCTCTCAGGAAAGTGGCTGGGATTCCATTCACCTGTAGGTGGTGGAAGTATTTACTCCCCTCTGGAATCTTCAGCTCAGCTTTATAGCCAACTTCTCAGTCAAAGGCTAGGATCATCTCCTCATCTGAGGAATTATCATCAAAAGCTACACCAGCTACCCCTGAAGGTGAATTATTGGGTTTATTTTTAGGACAAAAGTGGTCCCTGGCTAGGCGTCCTGTCTCGTTGCAGTTGAGGCAAGTCTTCTTTGTGCCCCAGACCTTACCCTTGTACCCACCTTTGTTTTGTGAGGTGTCTCTGGGCCCATGCTCCTGGACAGGAATTTGGGGGCCTACCGGAGACTCCTTACTTTCATCTGTTTCAGAGTGGTCAACCTTTTCTCTGACAGGATCTTTTTGACCTCTTCCTTTTAGTCACCCCCATCATATCTACTTTTGGACACTCTGGTTCTTACCCAATGATCAGCCTTCTTCCCAAACTCCTGGGGAGAGACTGGCCCCAGGTCTCCTTGAATGATGATGCAACCTTTCCTGTATTCAATTACTTAACAGATGTTCTTTCATGATCAAACCATAAAGCCATCATATTCATGCATATTGTTACCTTGTAACCAAACACCCAAGGGCACATTTACAGTAGAAAAGTAGCGGAGCATGACGTTAGCCTTCTTGGCTTAACACCGCTCTCTGCCACTTCTGAAACCCAGGGCTGCATCATATTCATAACAATATGTTGCAGCCCTGCATTTCCTCCTGCGGTGATGCTAAATTTAGCTGCCTTGCGCCGACACAGGCACTCTTCCACAATAGTGCAAATGTGTCTGCGTTGCTGGGGAAGATTGTTCATGTACAGGAAGGTCTCCCTTTCTGCACTTAAACAAACTTTAAATGGTGTTCTGTAACTTCAATGTGTGCTGCTTAATGCAGCACACATAGAAGTTGCAAAACATTATTTTTTCAAATTATTTTTTATGTGCATGAAGGAACACCTTCCTCCGCTCAAACAATCAAGGGTGCTTTGCTGTTTCCATGTGTCCTGCACAATTCAGCAAACATGGAAACAACAAAAAACAAGAAGAAATTAAACATTTCTCCTGGTTGCGCCGGGTAAGAACAGGTTGTCCATGGTCTTAATTTTGGCGCTACCCCATATTCACAACGCCCTTGTACATATGGGGCTGCGGAAAATTCAATGGGTGTTGCAGTGGAGCATCCACCACAACATCCATTGCTGTCCCCTTTCACACTAAGTATTGCTTGAAAGGGTGCCTTATTTATAAGGCAGTGTTAAGCCATGTTAAATAAGCCGAAGCCCCTATCGCTACCACAATGTCATGAAATGTGACGCTGTGGTGGTGATAGGGGCTTGTAAATATGCCCCTAGTGTTTTCACTGAAAAGTCTACAAATCCACCCAAGACTGACTCTGGATCTCCTGAGTCTTCCTGAATTTAATACTGTACTCCTCACTTGTAAGTCCAAAGCCATCAATTCAGGTATCTTTAATGACGCCATAAGACTCAGCATCTTTCTCATTCAATGCCAGGAGCCTATCCTTGCATTTTCCTGCAGAATAGTTCCCACAAGAGAGAGCCCCAGTTTTTTTTGGGCTAGCCTCCTAGCTATGCAGGCTCTCTCAAAAGCAGTGACCCATTAGTTGATGTACCACCATATGAATATTTAGGGACAATTGTTGTATGGCGTTTTAGATTCTGAATGAATTTTCCCGATTCATGCCCTTATAAAGGTACAATTCGCTTTGCCTTTATATAGGCATAGAAATCAAGCTCTTATTCAGGCATAGCCCATGCTACTCAAATACTGGCATGGCTACTTCCATCCGTTCATCTACGTCACAACTATTTCTTGGAAAACCAGACTCTTAAGTTGTAAGGGAACTTCCCCTAGCCTGGATATTGATTTCTCCAAGAAACTCATTATTATGCAGGAACAACTATTCCTTAGATGTTCATCCATGATGTCATATGCCCGACTTTACATCAAAGCTGGCATTCCTAAACACCTTCAAGGTATAAATATACCTTCACTTGCTATGGCTAAGCACAGTGTGGTTCGGTGCAGTTCGACTACCTTCTTGCCCAACGCAGCTCACTACAGCAAGTGCCGAACGAAGACGACTTTTGAGCTGATACACTGACAAAGAAGCTGATATCCTGCTGCCGAGAATCCAGCTTCACTGTTTCTGACTCCCCTTGCGGGGTGTTGGGAAATCAAGTCCCGAGACAGAGATCAACCGCTTTCATTCTAAAAGTATGGAGCTGATTAGAACCTAGAGAAACATTTGGCAATTCTTGGCAGAACTAAAACTTATGCTAAGCAGCACTTACTTCTTCCCTGGTACTAGACCTAGGTTAGGAACATTGGGGTAGGCATATTTTAGAAGCACCAGTTGAGTATTTTAGCCTGTGTTATTTATGTATGTATTTTTACACGTTATAGCAACAGACAAAGCTATTACAGTAATATTTTATAATACTATTCTTGCTGTACGCATTATACTTTGCATTCTGTCTAACGATTGTAGCAGTTCACCTCTCTTGCATGAGAAAGAAGACTGTTCAATAAATCCTTTTATTGAAAACCCCCATCTCACTATTTCTCTGCAACTCTGTAGAAACAAATCATGCACGATTGACTGAGTAAAATAGTTATCTATTGTTTCCACGACTCTGAAGATATTTGTTCCAGTCTTGGGGAAACAAAGTTGTCATGTTTATACGGTTGTCAGGAACTAATCCCTTCTTGTTTATTCAAGAAAGTTTCTAGTGACCTCTGAGTTAGTCGGCACACACAATTAAGTTTAATGTACTCAATAAAGACATACTGACCTCAGTCCTATGTCAAATCTATAGTGTGTATGATTCCAATGCGCAGAGCCTATTGGGAATATAGGAACTACACTACATGGCACCCAAAGGTTTGGTAAGGCACTAATTTAACGCTAGATACTAAAGTAACTCAGTCGTGCTTTTCTCAGAGACCCCCTTTTCCTGTAAATACTCCAAAAGACGTCTGGAGTGGGTAAAGGGATAATAACCGCCATAGCTAAGTAGGACGAAAATCCGATGTATTAGTTTTTGGTTTGTTCAACGTTGAAGGATACAGTGTTCCAAAATATTGTGCACCTTATCTTTGTTTCCTTGAAAACTTGGTCTGCAACACCGAAACCGGTGGAGCTGCGGCTGATCCAGCAGTAGCAGCTTTTAACACCACAGGTTTTAATGAAACAGATGAGGATGCTATAAGCATTCCTCTAAATTTAAGGAAAGCCACCACTATAAAATGTAGAAAACATTGCCTATCATCGAGAGGTGGTAGGGCAGTTTTAGTGATAGAGGTCCATGAATATCACCAGACAGAGATATTCTATTCATGGATAGTCTTCCCTGAAGCAAATCCAATAACAAATGAGTTTCACTTCTTCAAAGAAGACGAACCACCAGAGGAATACATTACTTTCGAGGATATAGAAATTCCACTCATATACCAGGAGCATGAGCTATGGTTTAAAGGTGCCCTAAAACATTCAAATCACATTATTAGGCTCGGTCCACTAGGTAGACCAGGAGCAACATGGCCGGTTGTAGCTGGCTATACACCACATCCTGACATTAGTGACATGACAGATGTGGCATTACTAGCTCAACTCAAGGAGTTAATCAAAATCGATAGACAATTGGTTCAATATGTCATGCAAACTCTTACAGTCCAGTTGGCAATAATGATTCTACAACATACCCCTCAACAGGGGAATACACAAAAAATTACACCATAGACTTTACACACAGTCATTGGTGAGTTACCTGCAAAAAGGGAACAAATTCCATTCTGGATAGCTCAAAAAATTACTCAAATCGAGGCAGTATTTCCTAATACTAAACCCTCATGCGAAACACAGGATTTTCACAATCTGTTTACCAATGGGGATTGCACCACATTTGGAGGACTGCAACACTTGGGTTACAGTCTTGGCTGCAATCTACACTAAAACACATGGTGTTCCGTCTATGGCAGTAATACCTGATGTCCTGACACAGATTCAAAATGAATTTGGGACAGAGCCTGCTTTAAATTTAGGTATGAAACTACTGAAAGATTTCAAACAGGTCTCAGCAATAATATTAGCTAATATTAAAGGAGAAGCAGCATCAGTGGCGATCCGTCAAAAATTAAGGGAATTTGATGTAACTGAGCAACCACAAGAACTGCCCAGAATAATTGAAAAATCCTAGGAGGAATTAGGTAGAGACAGTCTGGGTGGAAAACCAGTGAAACCCCAACTGTCTGAAAGTCTTGAAAAGTTCTTTACTAAAAACACTCCTACTCCTTCTAAAAAGAAGTGGGAAAACACTAAACAAACTTCTAAAGAGAAGCGTTTTCAATCCAGAGGTAGGTCTCCTCTGAAAGGAGTTATAACCTCAGGAATAGGGATAATTTGAGAAAACCTGATAGACATCAAGATACTGATACACGTTCCTTTCGTACCTTTCAGACTTCGTCACAGAAATCAGAAAGAACAGGATGGTCAGAAAACAAAGACGAACGTGTGAAGTCCAAAGACGATCAACACGTTCAGAAAAGCAAGAAACCTCAATTCACCAAAAAGAAGGTAGCAGGTCTAAAAATCAGACATGCCGAGGATCTTGAGGACACAACACAACAACGGAGAATGGGCTCAGACAATGTTGGACAGCGCAGCAGAAGTCACCATAACTCGCCAGATATTGAGGGGTCTGATGGAGACAGTGGACTTGAATGAATTCATTCAAGTTGAAACTGCAGACCAGGGTTAGTTCTCCACATAGGGTATATGAAATTACACTCTGGATGGAGGGAGACATACCAAGAAAAGTGAGAACACTCTTTTGGGAGCAACTTTCTAAGGGTTATGGCATTCTTCTAGCTGAAAAAGACTGGCCACCACAATTTGTCAGGGAGTGCCCACATGGTGAAGACATCATTATGCCAGCCTTATCTAATCATATTCCAATTCATTTAAAGTATACATATGCCAAGAAATGGGCAGTCGCCCAAGCTCCTGCATTATAAAAATATCATGTAGGATGGGATGAGGATACGCCTCACCATAAAATCCAGTTGAAAAGTCAACCAACTGCACAAAGGCAGTGCCCAGTTAAGCAAGAAGCTAAAAAACAGGTCAGGGAGATCTTAGATCAACTTGAATACCAAGGGGTGATTGAAACATGCACCTCGTCAATGAACAATCCTTTGTTTCCTGTCTCCAAACCAGACAATACAAATCGTCTAGTATTAGATCACAGACATCTAAACTCTTGTTGCTAAATATTTGCAGTGC
The DNA here is from genome assembly GCF_964261635.1 of Lissotriton helveticus. Lineage (NCBI taxonomy): Eukaryota > Metazoa > Chordata > Amphibia > Caudata > Salamandridae > Lissotriton > Lissotriton helveticus. The sequence continues at coordinate 1,508,705,594 of NC_136068.1, read as the reverse complement.
AACATGCACACAGTACAGCATTAATGAATAACATTGTGAGGAAAAAATATAAAACCACATTAGATATTTCTAACTGTTTCTTCTGACAAAACATTGCACCAGAAAGTAGGTATTTGACCGCTTTCTCAATTTTGGGGACACAGCGTCACTTCTGTTGTCTCCCACAGGGATTCAAGAACAGTCCTGGGTTATTCTCAGCAAGGGTAACAGAGTTACTAAAAACGTATGATGATGAAGCATTGTCATATGTGGATGACATCTATCTGACAGATGATGACTTGGTTAGGCACTTGAATAGGGTGAATACAATTATACTTGGATTCGCCTCTGAGGGTTACAAATTCAATAAAAAAAATCTAGAATTGCCCATTTCAACGTCTTTTTTCTAGGATATGAATTATCAAGTGAAGGCAAAAGCCTGGCAGCCAACTTTCTAGAGAAATGTGCGCTGCTCCAACCTCCAAAAGTGCTGAAAAACTTACAGTTGATTCTAGGATTCCTAAATTTCAGAAGAACTTACATTCTGAATTATGCAGAAAGGATTAAACCTCTCTACGAATTAATCAAACCTGATTTTAAAACAGTAAATTGGACACAAAAACACAAGGAAAGTTTGCGTTCATTGCAAATAGACATGTTGGCAATTAAACATTTACAAACACGCGTAAACGTACGCAACTTAGTGATACGAATCATTCCGGGTCAAAGCATATTCACCTACTTAACGTTTAACGAAGGTGAAAAGGTACCAATAGCTTACAAATCACACTTGTACACACAAGCTGAAATGTAGTTCACTAAAACAGAAAGAATTCTGACAGCTGTTCAAACAGCAGTAGCAAAAGAAAGAGCCCTGGCACAGGATAAACGCATTCTGGTCATAACTCCTGTACTTGCCTTAGAAGCAGTGACGAAAGCGAGCATACCGAATGCTAAAGCTTTACATCCGAGATGGATACAATGGATTAATTCTCTTGCTGCAACAGTCGTTGAATACGTTTTTGATCCTTACTTGAAAACACAAGCATTTCTACAATACGAACATGAATGTCCTCTGCCTACTGAAATTCTGCTCTTGACCAGTATGAATGTTTAATTCATACTGACAGATCGGCTCAACCCGATATGGGGGGGTAAACAAGCCTACAGTGCGGCGTGCGCGATCGTTAAAGGTCATTGGCGTGATGGCAAATTCTGACCAATGGTCACAAAAACTCAATCTCTAGGAGATGGTACAGCTCAGCGAGCTGAACTACAAGCCTTCAAGATGGTACTTGAAAATACAGATCGCAAATTCCCCACACTCATAGTGTGCGATTCGTATTATTGTGTTCAATCTTACAATGAATACTTGCAAAACTAGATTCAAAATGGTTACAAAGATGCAAAAGGTGGCACAAGCAAGCATAAACTGCTTTGGGAACAAGTAGTTCAGTTACGACAAGGACTACAAAACACTCACGTGATACATATGCTGAGTCATCAACATGATGGCGTTCACGTTGAAGGGAATTCTTTGGCTGATGAGGCCGCGACGGCAGCTGGGCAAACGGCTTCTGTAGCTGCAATCACTTATTCAAAAAAGCATATACACAGCAAAATATTGCTAGCTGTCAATGAAACATTCAAAGGCAGTGGTGCAGCGTTACCTAAAAAATTTTCCAATCAAATACTCATATATAATTGATGCAAACAGCGTTCCTTTTGCCCGAATACCTGGAGTGGGGGAAAGAATAATTCCAAACAGGAAACGCAGGGTAGCTTTGATTCACGTAGTGCATCTGGGAGAGGGTCTCATACATCAGGGGATCTCTAAAACTATACTAGAATTAAAAGAGATGTACTGGTGGCCAGGTATGAATGCACACATTCAAACATTTGCAATTAACTGCCATGACTGCAATAGAGATTGCAGCACAGAAGCCGCCAGATTCCTGACGATAGAATAGCCCGCCCGGTACAGACACCATTGTTAGACAGCATTAAACCATCTACACGCAGACGTCCTTGTGGACAAATGCGGTCCCACAAATGTTAAGATAAGGTTCATTTGGATGTGGCCTCAGCGCTCGGCTGACGCTCGAACTGTTATAAAAGATTTGCGAGTCTTTATCGCACATACGCAGTTGGCACGCTACATTCCGACCAGGGTCCTGCGTTTAGCTCTCAAGCTTACAAGGAGGCCATGGCCAAATTGGGCGTTGCATTGTGGTGCTCTAGTCCATTCCACCCTGAGGGAAATTCGGTTGTGGAGAGAAAAAAACGGGGCATAAAGCAATCTATAACAGCGAGGGTTTTAGGCTCCTGGGACGGGTGGGTCAAACATCCAATAAGTGTCCAACGTAGTCTTAACAATCTGCCAAGAAATTCTCTAGGGGGTATCACTCCATATGAAGTCCTTTTTGGGACTAGAATGTTAGTAGCGGATCTCAATATTCAGTGGCAGACCAAAAACCATTTGATATCAAAGACCGTTTGGCTGTTTTACAGGACTTAAATGAAATAAGAACAAAACAAAGCAACGTGTTCCTGAAGCCAATCACCACTGAAGAAAAACCGACCGTCCCCGCAAGACCTGTCTGGACCCCAAAGCTTGGTGATCTAGTCAGAGAAAAGATCGCGGACAAGAAGGAATTTGGGCCTTCTTACGGACAACCAGTACCTGTCCTAGCAATCCATGGATCAAGAACAGTATTACTGCAGTCCCTTGCTGGTAAAAAGGAGAACAGGTTTGTGTCTATCGACCTGGTCAAACCACATTATGTGGCCCAAACTAAGCATTAGGACTCCGACCAAGTAGCAGACGCCCTAATTTGGCTACTATTCAAGAAGTTCAAACTGAGAGACCGATCACCTTTGAGGAATCTGCAGTGCAAAATGAAGGACTATGCAATAAAGCCATGGAACTTGTACCTCTTGAAACCCATATAACAGTTCATCAAGAAACACCTGTCTACAATGAAGTAACAATTGATAAAGTGGTTCCAGCGATTTCAACGAATCCTGATGCAATCCCAACAATTGACAGAACTACCTCTGGCTATTTCATTAACTTTGATACATTTTCTGAGGATCCCAGCGAACCTGAAACAACGCCAGCAAAAAGAACTTTCATAGAACAAGCAAAAGATTTTTTTCATCACCTGGAAAAACCGTATCTGGTTTCACCATGGGTTGAACTTTGGATTGTGTTGGGTGTATTTTTTCTTCTACTTTGGTTGACTCTGGTAATAACACTGGGAATGCTTATAAATGGAATATATGTAAAAATGGACACAGCAAGTAAGAACATCAACTTACTCACAAGCACATCAAGCCACACAAATCATCTCATCGTGAACAAGAGACTTGTCATCAGTGAACATCACAGCCGTTCCTATACCTGGGGGTATAGCTGTGGACAGAACTGACTAAGAAATGTTTGGCCCGTCGGAGCTGTTGAAGATTCCACACTTATTCAAGATGTCATTAAGTGACTTTGTTTCATCTAGTACCTTTTCTGATGATTGGGACTTCGAGACAGTTAATAATATGAAGTCAGACTTAGAAATGTCTGCAGTATTCACAAATCATTAATATTTAGAAGATTCATCAGACTATGAACAAATGTATTGTTATAATCATTACGGTCACCATTTCTTGCACAAATCAACAATGCCTAGAAATGTATTAATATATAACCAAGGGGAATATTGTCCTACTCCACGAAAGGGTAGCTCAAAAACATTTGCCAATAAGTTTCCATACTTTTTAGGGTTTATGTATCAAATGCTGAATCATTTTACTTTAAAAATGTAAACAAAACAGGAATGAAAAGTATGTTGACCAATACAAAACAGATCTATTATGCAGCCTTTTATGCCCAACTGTCTAAACTAGGTTTCAAATTTTGGAAAGACAACATTGAGACAAAAACTGCCTGGGGCACAAAATATTGGCAAGTGCGGGGGATAGAAGCTTCATTTTGAACCTGTATCATCCCTGAGCAAATTATGTTTTTGAATGACACTGTCCTACAGACATCTTGTCTTCGGTTAGCCAAGATCAAAGATATGAACAATCCATCCATGCCTAAGCCTACACCTGATAGCAATAACACTTCAGAGGGGGAGGTCGACGTACATACTATTATTTTACATCACAACAGAACAGATACAGTTTGGAAAAAATGGTCCATCTGGCCCACAGACACAAACAACTGTCGAGATAGATTCCTGGACAAAACACAAGGGGTTAAATACAATAGGCCAGACCCAAGATATGTTCAAAGACAGCATCCACGAATAGTAACAATATACAGTGTAGGGAAGCTCTGCCTTGATTGGCTACATAGATGTACATCTAAGGATGTAAAGTAACACTTATCTTTACTTAAAGATGGCGCTGATCCTAGGGGATTCTTGCTAGGACCAAAAAAAAAAACGTGTCATAAACATTTTATATATGCCGGTATCTATGCTGCTTATAATGAAGCATGAAAGAATACACAAGCAGAGACTGCAGAAGGAATACGAGAAATTGTTTGTATTAATTTAGAGAAAATTCTCTCTGTAGTTGACAATGGGTTAACAACTCTGTTGTCGAGGATATTTTCATTGGACAGCATGGTGTCTTCTGCCATAGACATCATGGAACAGGACTTGGTCATGTTGCAACATGGTCAGTCGCAATTACGTTCTATCATGTTATTAGCCTGGACGTTGCAAAACCTTAGTTCAGGCTATATGCCTTGGCGTTTAATCAATACTACGTCACTGTTTTCAGAATTCAATCTCAGTGATAAAAAGATCAAATTGGCACAAAGGGGAGCAGACAATATGGTCCTGGGCATTGAAAACCTGAAAGATTTCCATTTACAGTCGCTGAAGAGCCAGCTATTGAATGGATTATACATGGAACAATCACTCTGCCTGTTACAATTTTCCATTTTCAGAATTGCCTAAAACACATACCAGCAGGCACATATGAAAGGTTGGGTAAAGAATACATCAAAACATCCTGGGAATTACCATACACACACAGATGTTGGAGTGGGGGAAGAGAGGTGTGTCTTAGTGGTAAAAACTGTGAAAACGCACTAAGCGGTTCTCTCCTTTGTCAGGGTATAAACTTACACGGGGCCTGCAATGGTTCCTCTAACTACTTATCCTGCCACCTGCAAGGTTCACCAGCTGCGGTGATTGGTCCAATTGTTTGTCAACTTTCAAATGGAAGTTACCTCATGTTGAATGATCACAGCTGCTGTGGCATGTTGCCAGGCATACCATATCTGGTAACTGTGTCAGCCAGGGTCACTTGCTGTATGCTCGTATTGTTTCCTAAAACCAGGATAGACAGGGAGTCGCCGTTATGACCTTCACTGAACATCTCTTCTATACAAATTGATACTTTAAGAGGAATGAAAGCCATTCTTTTGCAAAAAATTGTGCCACTGACCTCGGCCAAAGAGAACTATGATCTGCAAGTCACAAGGACTTCTGCCAAGGTACATGCCCTCTTAACTACAAACTGCCCTATAAATTTCTCAGAAATGTTAAGTCATATCTGAAACATGTCTGATACGAGCGGTATTGTACATGTATTTAAAACCGTATTTTCTGGACTCTTAGCACTTTTTGAAGCAGTCCTAGGAATATTTCCGAACGTCGTGCACTCTGTCTTTGGTGGATTGCCTCTCAATTTGTGACTCGGTGCAGGGATACTAATTTTGCTCCTCCTGCTATGATATGGCAAGCCAAATTTGGGATTAACTTGTTTATGAGAATTAAATACCACATGGTTTGTGTCATTCAGACCAAGCTGGCAAGATTGCATCTTACCTGTTCTACGCTGCCTGCTATGCAGAGAAGAATGTGTGCTAGACATCTGTCTATCACTCCCATCAGTCTTGCCAACGGATGTAGAAACTTTGCAGGACCCGGTAATGGCCCATTCGCAGTGTTGTCCCCAGAGGCTACCAATTCGAATGGCGGCATTCATTGAGATCTCACAGGTGCAAAATGCTGATGGTGAGGTACGAGAGGAAACTTCAGGCACACAGGTACCATCCAGTTTCAACATTGCTAATTCGATCAATGCTGAAGGTGATGCTTCTCATCTATATGTGGTTAATCTTCTAAACGAGGTAATCCAACTTTCACCGACAATGGTAGACAACTTTTTTACAGACTTAGAAGATTTCATGTTTTCTCCAAGCACTAACATTGACTATTGAATATGGCACACAGTTTTCTCATTGACATTGAATTTGACCTTCATTTTTTAGAAAACAAGGATCTTTTTCCTATGATTAATTTTTTTTCTTCCAAATTTGTATTTTTCATTTTTTGGCACAAAGTGATCTGCTTAAAGTAGAACTATTCAGAGAGAACAAGAATTCTTTGAATACTTCCAGAGACAATATTTGACCTTGTCCACATACAAACAGTTTTATGTAATATGACATGAAATGGTTTCAGCTTTTTCTTCTATATTTAAGAGCCATTTCATAAATGTATATTTTCATGATTCATTCATTTAGCATCCAAATGTCAACATATATGCTTAGAATGAAACATTGCTCAAATGCGTAGAGCATCATTGCATCTTTTATATGTACAACTAGTTCAAATGCATTTTTATGTATTTCGGGTGGGTTATTCACACTTCATGTGTAGATATGCTTTAGATATGTTGAATATGTTTAGAATTTTAGTAACTTCATACATACGAAAGTGGAGTGGGTGTTGTATGGCGTTTTAGATTCTGAATGAATTTTCCAGATTCATGCCCTAATATAGGTACAATTCGCGTTGCCCTTAAATAGGCATAGAAATCAAGCCCTCATTTAGCCATAGCCCATGCTACCCAAATACAGACATGGCTACTTCCATCTGTTCATCTACGTCACAACAAATTTTTGGTAAACCAGACTCTTACGCTCTAAGGATCTTCCCTAGCCTGGATATTTATTTCTCCAAGAAACTCATTATTTTGCATGAACAACTATTCCTTAGCGGTTCATCCATTATATTCATATGCTCGACTTTACGTCAAAGCTGGCATTCCTAAACACTTTCAAGGTATAAATATACCTTCACTTGCAATGGCAAAGCACGGTGTGGTTCGGTGCAATTTAACTACCTACTTGCCCAACGCAGCTCGCTACAGCAAGTGCCGAAGGAAGCCGACTCTCCAGCTATTGCACTGACAAAGAAGCTGACATCCTCCTGCCGAGAATCCAGCTCCAGTGTTTCTGACTCCCCTTGCGGGGTGTTGGGAAATCGAGTCCCAAGACAGAGATACCAACCTCTTTCATTCTAAAGGTATGGCGCTGATTAGAACCTAGAGAAACCTTTTGCAATTCTTGGCAGAACTAAAACTTATGCTAAGCAGCACTTACTTCTTAACTGGTACTAGACCTAGGTCAGGTACATTGGGGTAGGCGTATTTTAGAAGCAACAGTTCAGTATTTTAGCCTGTGTTATTTATGTATGTCTTTTTACATGTCAGAGCAACAGACAAAACTATTACAGTATTATTTTATAATACTATTCTTGCTGTATGCATTATACTTTGCATTCTGCCTAACGATTGTAGCAGTTCACCTCTCTTGCATGAGAAAGAATACTGTTCAATAAATCCTTTTATTGAAAATGGTCCATCTGGCCCACAGACACAAACAACTGTCAAGATAGATTCCTGAACAAAACACAAGGGGTTAAATACAATAGGCCAGCCCCAAGATATGTTCAAAGACAGCATCCAGGAATAGTAACAACATACAGTGTAGGGAAGCTCTGCCTTGATTGGCTACATAAATGTACACTTAAGGATGTAAAGTAACACTTATCTTTACTTAAAGATGGCGCTGATCTTAGGGGATTCTTGCTAGGACCAAGAAAACCGTGTCATGAACATGTTATATATGCCGGTATCTATGCTGCTTATAATGAAGCATGAAAGATTACGCAAGCAGAGACTGCAGAACGAATACGAGAAATTGATTGTATCAATTTAGAGAAAATTCTCTCTGTAGTTGACAATGGGTTAACAACTCTGTTGTCGAGGATATTTTCATTGGACAGCATGTTGTCTTCTGCCATAGACATCATGGAACAGGACTTGGTCATGTTGCAACATGGTCAGTCGCAATTACGTTCTATCACGTTATTAGCCTGGACGTTGCAAAACCTTGGTTCAGTCTATATGACTTGGCGTTTAATCAATACTACGTCACTGTTTTCAGAATTCAATCTCACTGATAAAAAGATCAAATTGGCACAAAGGGGAGCAGACAATACGGTGCTGGGCATTGAAAAAATGAAAGATTGCCATTTACAGTCGCTTAAAAGCCAGCTATTGAATGGATTATACATGGAACAATCAGTCTGCCTGTTACAATTTTCCATTTTCAGTATTGCCTAAAACACATACCAGCAGGCACATATGAAAGGTTGGGTGAAGAATACATCAAGACATCCTGGGAATTACCATACACACACAGATGTTGGAGTGGGGGAAGAGAGGTGTTTCTTAGTGGTAAAAACTGTGAAAACGCACTAAGCGGTTCTCTCCTTTGTCAGGGTATAAACTTACACGGGGCCTGCAATGGTTCCTCTAACAACTTATCCTGCCACCTGCAAGGTTCACCAGCTGCGGTGGTTGGTCCAATTGTTTGTCAACTTTCAAATGGAAGTTACCTCATGTTGAATGATCACAGCTGCTGTGGCATGTTGCCAGGCATACCATATCTGGTAACTGTGTCAGCCAGGGTCACTTGCTGTATGCTCGTATTGTTTCCTAAAACCAGGATAGACAGGGAGTCGCCCTTATGGCCTACACTGAACATCTCTTCAATACAAATTGATACTTTAAGAGGAATGAAAGCCATTCTTTTGCAAAAAATTGTGCCACTGACCTCGGCCAAAGAGAACTATGATCTGCAAGTCACAAGGACTTCTGCCAAGGTACATGCCCTCTTAACTACAAACTGCCCTATAAATTTCTCAGAAATGTTAAGTCGTATCTGAAACATGTCTGATAACAGCGGTATTGTACTTGTATTTAAAACCGTATTTTCTGGACTCTTAGCACCTTTTGAAGCAGTCCTAGGAATATTTCCGAATGTCGTGCACTCTGTCTTTGGTGGATTGCCTCTCAATATGTGACTCGGTGCAGGGATACTAATTTTGCTCCTCCTGCTATGATATGGCAAGCCAAATTTGGGATTAACTTGTTTATGAGAATTAAATACCACATACCACATGGTTTGTGTCATTCAGACCAATCTGGCAAGATTGCATCTTACCTGTGCTACGCTGCCTGCTATGCAGAGAAGAATGTGTGCTAGACATCTGTCTATCACTCCCATCAGTCTTGCCAACGGATGTAGAAACTTTGCTGGACCCAGTAATGGCCCATTCGAAGCGTTGTCCCCAGCGGCTACCAATTCGAATGGCGGCATTCATTGAGATCTCACAGGTGCAAAATGCTGATGGTGAGGTACGAGAGGAAACTTCAGGCACACAGGTACCATCCAGTTTGAACATTACTAATTCGATCAATGCTGAAGGTGATGCTTCTCATCTATGTGCGGTTAATCTTCTAAACGAGGTAATCCAACTTGCACCGACAATGGTAGACAACTTTTTTACAGACTTAGAAGATTTCATGTTTTCTCCAAGCACTAACATTGACTATTGAATATGGCACACAGTTTTCTGAGAGACATTGAATTTGACCTTCATTTTTTACAAAAGAAAGATCTTTTTCCTATGATTAATTTCTCTTCCAAATTTGTATTTTTCATTTTTTGGCACAAAGTTATCTGCTTAAAGTAGAACTATTTAGAGAAAATTCTTTGAATACTTCCAGAGACAATATTTGACCTTGTCCACATACAAACAGTTTTATGTAATATGACATGAAATGGTTTCAGCTTTTTCTTCTATATTTAAGAGCCATTTCATAAATGTATATTTTCATGATTCATTCATTTAGCATCCAAATGTCAACATATATGCTTAGAATGAAACATTGCTTAAATGCGTAGAGCATCATTGCATCTTTTATATGTACAACTAGTTCAAATGCATTTTTATGTATTTTGGGTGGGTTATTCACACTTCATGTGTAGATATGTTTGAGATATGTTGAATATGTTTAGAATTTTAGTAACGTCATACATACAAAAGTGGAGTGGGTGTTGTATGGCGTTTTAGATTCCGAATGAATTTTCCAGATTCATGCCCTAATATGGGTACAATTCGCGTTGCCCTTATATAGGCATAGAAATCAAGCCCTCATTTAGCCATAGCCTATGCTACCCAAATACAGACATGGCTACTTCCATCTGTTCATCTACGTCAAAACAAATTTTTGGTAAACCAGACTCTTAAGCTCTAAGGAGCTTCCCATAGCCTGGATATTTATTTCTCCAAGAAACTCATTATTATGCATGAACAACTATTCCTTAGCGGTTCATCCATTGTATTCATATGCTCGACTTTACGTCAAAGCTGGCATTCCTAAACACTTTCAAGGTATAAATATACCTTCACTTGCAATGGCAAAGCACGGTGTGGTTCGGTGCAATTCAACTACCTACTTGCCCAACGCAGCTCGCTACAGCAAGTGCCGAAGGAAGCCGACTCTCAAGCTGATGCACTGACAAAGAAGCTGACATCCTCCTTCCTGCCGAGAATCCAGCTCCAGTGTTTCTGACTCCCCTTGCGGGGTGTTGGGAAATCGAGTCCCAAGACAGAGATACCAACCTCTTTCATTCTAAAGGTATGGAGCTGATTAGAACCTAGAGAAACCTTTTGCAATTCTTGGCAGAACTAAAACTTATGCTAAGCAGCACTTACTTCTTAACTGGTACTAGACCTAGGTCAGGTACATTGGGGTAGGCGTATTTCAGAAGCAACAGTTCAGTATTTTAGCCTGTGTTATTTATGTATGTCTTTTTACATGTCAGAGCAACAGACAAAACTATTACAGTATTATTTTATAATACTATTCTTGCTGTATCCATTATACTTTACATTCTGCCTACCGATTGTAGCAGTTCACCTCTCTTGCATGAGAAAGAAGACTGTTCAATAAATCCTTTTATTGAAAACGGTCCATCTGGCCCACAGACACAAACAACTGTCAAGATAGATTCCTGAACAAAACACAAGGGGTTAAATACAATAGGCCTGACCCAAGATATGTTCAAAGACAGCATCCAGGAATAGTAACAACATACAGTGTAGGGAAGCTCTCCCTTGATTGGCTATATAAATGTACACTTAAGGATGTAAAGTAACACTTATCTTTACTTAAAGATGGCGCTGATCTTAGGGGATTCTGCAACTCTGTAGAAACGAAGCAAGCACAATTGACTAGGTAAAATAGTTATCTATTGTTTCCACAACTCTGAAGATATTTGTTCCAGTCCTAGGGAAAACAATTGTCATGTTTATGCGGTTGTCAGGAACTAATCTCTTCTTGATTATTCATGAAAGTTTCTAGTAACCTCTGAGTTAGTCGGCTTACACAATTAAGTTTAATGTAAACAATAGAGACATACTGACCTCAGTCCTATGTCAAATCTATAGTGTATATTATTCCTTTTTTTTTTTATTTTTTTTTTTTATTGAGATGGATCGGAATATAACACAATTTACAAATACCAACTGAATCCCATCAGACATTTACACATATGGATATAAACTATATTGCATATGATAAAATCAGACAATTAATATGTAAAACATCTCGGCAAACAGCAGAAGGGCAGCAAAAGTACACAAGAATGTTACAGTCCAAATAATACAAGGGGATCATTCTTACATCAACTCACTGTCTATTCATCTTAGTTCTCTCCAATTTCTAAGAGGAGCCCAAATCCTTTTACCATATTCTTTCGTCCTTTTACCCTTAAAGTTATATAGGCATTCCTCTATATTATGGATCCCCAGCAGCCTGGTTAGCCACATCTGAAAAGAGGGCGCAATCGGGTCTTTCCAAGCCGCTGCAATTAAGATTCTAAAAACAGCTACGGATAGAAAAATAAATGCTTCAGCTTCATGTCCGATTGCTAGGTTTTCATCCCTACCAAGTAAAACCATAATTGGGGATAGAGATATTTGAGACTCTAGCAGCCCCGATAAAATTTTTTCCATTTCTGTTAAAACAAGTGTGAGATTCTGACAAGAATAAAAGATATGCAGAAGATCCGCCGGGCCTTGATTACACCTTGGACATTTATCGTTATCTCTTAGCCCCCATTGAAACAACTTTGCAGGGGTATAATACAAATTGAAAACCATCTTGTAGTGCTGTGCTTTTAAATTAGTTGCTCTTAATACCTTTTTGTTCAATGCGAGCACGTAATCTATGTCTACATTTGGATCCCCTATCCTTTGAGCCCAAGCAGACTCTATCTGTGTAATATCATTACCCAGCGCCTTCAAGAGATAACTATACCCTACTTTGATCTTCTTGCCGCCACTTATTACATACTTTATAAGAGGATTTATCTCCTGTAATGCTAATCTCGGTCTGAGTGATTTAATCGTCTGCTTGACTTGATTATACAGGAGCCAGTGGGTAGCCGGAATACCAAATTTCTGTTGTAAAATATCGAACTCCAATAAATCATCCCCACACATGACATCCCCCAGATATCTAATACCCAGCGCCTTCCATGAGCTGCTGTTTCTATTCTCTCCAAGATGAGAAAAAGGTCTTGAGCTCCAAAGGTCAATCATACCATTGATCTTCGGGATTTTCAGGAATTTCAATATCGCCTTCCAAGTACCCCATACACTTAGCATTACTTTACTTTTACTCCTTTTAAAGTATGAAACATTAATTTCTCGTGTTAGGAGCCCCCGAGCCCTTTCTCCTAGTAATACTTCATAAATTGACGGAATTCTATAAAAGCCAGGTGGAGTTTCTAAAACATCATTTCTCAACAAATAATTCATTTGCAGCAGTAAACAAACCCAGTGGTACAGCCTCAAATTGGGTGCAGATAGCCCTCCTTCCTCTAATGGTGCAGAAAGTCGAGCTAATGATCTCCGGATTTTCCCATACTGCCACACGAATTTTACAAAAACTGCTTCCATTTTTTTAAGCAAACCCTCTTCTACTAGTAAGGGCAATGGCACGGAATAAATACAACAATTTCGGAAACATTGACATTTTCAGTACATTCACCCTCCCAATCAAAGATAAATGTAAAACATCTAATCTTCTGAGTTCTCTATCTATTGAGGTAAGTAGAGGCAGATAATTTTCCTCGATAATTTTCCCAACATTAGCATTGATTCTTACCCCAAGATAAACTGCAGAATCCACATATCTTGGATCTCTTTTATAGATATTTCTAGTCCCAATTATTATTGTTTTTTCGGTGTTAAGCCTATAGCCAGAACATAATCCAAACTCATGCGCAAGATGAGTTAATTCAATCATTGCCGTTTGCGGATCCTTAGTGGTGATTGCCAGGTCATCCGCATATGCCAATAATTTAGTGCTATGACCATTGGTTATAACTGGGGATATGTTATCAGAGGCGAGGATTTTCCTGATAAAAGGGTCGATGAAGAGAGAAAAAAGGATCGGGGAACAGGGACACCCCTGTCGAGTTCCTCTCCTAATCACCACTTCTTCCGACTGCAGACCCATTGCGTTAATTCTGGCTACCGGATCTCTATACATAGCTTTAATTGCATTTCTACATTTTTCTCCAAAACCCCTTCTAGCTAAAACCTCCCACATAAAATCCCATACTACACGGTCAAAGGCCTTTTCGGCATCTAAAAGGATCATGGCCATATCTCCTCCCGTAGCAGCATTCGAGTCAAACAGCGAGATTGCTCGCGCAATGTGTTCCGTTGTCCCCCTACCCGGGACAAACCCATGCTGCCAAGGTGAGACAAGTTGGCCAATTACCCTCCCTAGTCTTTTGGCCCATACTTTCGAATAAAGTTTTGCATCCAAATTTATCAATGATATTGGCCGATACGAGCCAGGATTTTCCGCCGGTTTTCCCTTCTTATGAAATATTACGATGTTGGTTTGTTTCCATGTGTCGGGGATCATTCCAGTGCAGATTATTCCATTAAAAAGGTCTACCAACATAGGAAGGATTTCGTCTTCCAGAGCCCTATAAACTTCTAATGGTAGCCCATCTGGACCTACTGCCTTACCCGCTGCTAGTTCATATAAAGCAGTCTTGATCTCTTCTGATGTTATGTCTAAGTCCAGTCGCGTCTTCTCCTCCTCCCCCAGCGAAGGGCATGATGGCCCATAGTCATGCAAAATTGGTACCAACCCAGTCTCTTGATCATATAATTTTTGATAAAAATTCTGGAATACCCCCATTATAGCTTTAGGGTCTGTATGCTCAACACCATTATATTTGATCTTCGCAATTTTATTTTTATTCGTTTCTTGCCTAATACGGAGGGCTAGGACTCTTCCAGCTTGCTCGCCTGTCTCATATCTCCTTGCTCTGTGTGTCTGATAATTACCGATCTCCTTCTGCGTAATTATTTTTAGGATCTCCCCCTTGATCAAAGCCATAGTTCTAGTCGTTTCCGAACTATCCTGACCTGAAGCTATTTCCATTATGTGGCATTTCTCAGCTTCTGCTAACTCTACTGTACGTTTCTCCAAGATACTTCTATCCTCTTTCCTTAATTTGGCTGCACAACTGATTGTCTCCCCTCTTAATGAAGCTTTAAAGAATTCCCATACACCATTTCTAGATGCACTATATCTATTCATTTCAAAAAATTCTTTCGCCCATTGTTTAATGTGTTTGACAAACCTTTCGTCATTTAGGAGTTTCCTTTCAAACGTCCACTTTGAGAATTCCCTTTGAGTACTAGGAATTTTATATGTTAGTATCAAAGGATTGTGATCCGAAATAATTCTTGGGGTTTTGGTAATTTTAACCTTACAGATTTCTCCTTTTGTCACAAAGAAATAATCTAGTTTAGAATATTTCTGTGCGGGATGTGAGAAATATGTATACCCTGGATCCCCGGGCATATTAAGTCCCCAAACACCCCCCAGGCCATGTGACTCTATTAGAGAGTCGAGAGCCCTCTTTACCTTCCGTTTACGCCCTGTGTATCTGCTTCCCTGTTTCCAATCAGCTGTGATGTTCATATCCCCACATACTATCATCGGGGTTGCCCAATTAGCCAGTTCTTCCTCCAGCTTATCAAAAACCATTGGCTCATCTTCATTTGGGCCATAAATTACACACAGCGTAACCCCCATCTGCAGTTCCACTATGGCCCATCTACCAGACCCATCCGTTTTGCTACGTTTCGCTCCCCCCAGATTGCATTTAGCTAAAATAGCCACACCTCTTATCATCGATGTTTGTGATGAACACCCTATCACCCTATCAGCGTATACCCATAGATATCCAGCAGCTTCCTTTTATCCCAGGGTATATGAGTTTCTTGAATACAGAGTATGTCTATATTATTAGATCTTACCCAGTGTGATATCCTTTGTCTTTATAGTGTATATTATTCCAATGCCCAGTGCCTACTGGGAATATAGGAACTACACTACACAATCACTTTGGGAAGTTTTGAGTGAAAATGATCTTCTCTCTTCCTCTTCCTAGTTACACAATTGATGCCACCAGAGATAGGTCCTAGGCCATCTCTTTTCTTTGTCTTTCTATGTCCAGGATTTGAGGTTTCAATTTAAATCTCTTGGCCAACTTTTCCAGCATGAGTTCCTCCTCATCTGTATCTGAGTGGGGGACTTCCTTCAGTAACCTCATCTTCTTCAGATTTAGCTACTTGCTCTGAATTGTCTCTCTTAAATCAGCTATAAGCCTTCTTAGCTTTTCTTTGTTAACATGAGAGCCAGTGTTGATACCATAACCTTTACAGGCAGCCCTGCCTCTAGAATAGGGCAGGTCCATGTAGGGGTTCAGGTCAAGCTCTTAGCCTGGTTTATCAGTATCACCTATTATTGTTTCTAAAGTTGGGATCTTTTAATAATGTTAAAAAAGTAACACTTTTCTTTGTACTAACTAAAGTAAGACTTTTAAAGTTAGAACAACTGGCTACAGAGGCTCTAACAGTTAATTTCAAAATGTGGAAAAACAGACCACTCTAAGAAATACATTGGCCAAAGGCAATTTTGGAGTTTACTGGTGCACTGCCATCTGCAGCTCACCCCCAATTCAAATTACATTTTCAAGAGGATAATAAAACTAGAGTGCTTCTATTCCTGGTGAAAATACAGATTATCCATGCTATTTATCTCAATCTCTCTCCTTACAACTCCTTAGTGCCTTTGCATATCTGAGAATGGGATTTCGATATCTCCCAGCTAACCAGACATCATTCTCCTTCTAAGCCCCGCCCCCATAGTGGTTGCCCACTCCTCCCAGCCGAGGAGCTCAACCAGACCAAGCCAGCCTTTCCCACCCAGCGTTCCTTTAATTAACATAAAAACCTATATATGTGGTGCACACTGAAAGTATCAAGTGCTTAAAAAAAACTAATTCTGGTACATACATTATACAATGACATTTCCAGTCCTAAGAGAAAATGAGGCTGGGTTGAGAAATTTCCCCCGCTGAACACCAGCACCATTCACACTAAAAGTAAAATAAGAATATTTTATTAATACTGGAAATCGAGGAATGTTTGCTTATGTTGCCACGCTTGCAATTTTGTAAGGTGATTTCATCGGGCTGCAGTGTAAAGGAACTCCACAGCCAATAAATAGAAAAACAGCTGGGGTTTATGTGCAGTGCACCGGGATTGGCTGAGGCAACACCAACGCTGCAATTCTACTAGCGATAGGCAATACTGTACTGTCCCACTCCTGGACTATGCTTGGCTCTGAGATTGGCTGACAGTGCCAGGCAATCCGGAAGCATACACATTATAGATGCATGTCACACACAATCAATAATGGACTGCAGACATTGAGCAGATGATTTAACATGTAAGTAAGTAGCAAATAGATGGCTGGTTAGGTTACCTTAGCTCGCTCTCAAGATCAACAGTATTACTCCATGGCAAAGCTGTGGAGGACACATTTACTCTAATCTCTGTTGAAGGGATTGGATTTACTGAGTGAGCGGAGTTACCCTTTATTTATTTTACACAATGCTGCCGAATAGGAAGTGCTTGTCTTCTGCGTCTGCTCAATCATTAGAGCTGGGAGGAATGCTGGTCGTTTCCTTTCTTTCTCAACTAGCAAGTAAGAATGTTTTCAGTGCATCCTACATGTATCACCATAATGTTGTCACACCTTGCTAATTCTTCACTGTTACACACTCTAGCACTCTTGCACTTCAATGCCCATTATTCCTGCCACAGCCCACTCTCTCCTGTCACTCTACTCTCTCCTGCCACTTCCCCCTCTTTCATTCTGCCTCTTTCCCCTTTCTTTGGTTTCTCATCTACTTGTACAAAGATTGACTCCGCCCACTCTGCCTCCCAGTCCATCCCAGCCTCTACGTTATTGTGAACATGCCTGATAAACATTACACTGCCTGTCATCATCCCAGTGGTCCCGCATGTAAAGAAAGTTTCACGAAAGTGAATGAAATATCATTAAAATGCATTCATATATTGGCTAATGCTTCTCTCAGCATGCAGATAGTTAATAGGGCAATGCACTTGTTAGCGTAGGGGAGACAACAAAACTGGGAGTAAAACATGCCCCATCTCCATGCCCTGCTTCAGCCTGTACAGTTTGATTTAAAAAATAAGGAAATTGTCCTCTAGGCAGAGCTGCATCATCTTGCCCCGAGTAAGTGTCTGCATGCTGCAATGTCATCTAGGTGTTTTAGGCTTCTATGTATGCAAAGCAACCAGGTACATAGATTTCATCTTACGTCCATTTGTCACCTCATTACTAACCCAGGGCGTAGCAGGTGGAGTTGCTCTACGTGGAGCTCTACTGAGTTGACCAAAAACTCTGTGGCGCTCCGCACCTCCCACCTCCCCCGCAATAAATATTCTTTAAATAAAATTTACAATTAAAGTAAAATAAAAGTGCACTTACCTTACCGCATCATCCCAGGCTGCCCCCCTCCTCCTCGCCGTCATTCGGTACGTCATGGTAGGAATGTGCATGTGCGCACATGTGCAGTCCTACTCTGATGTACGTCTGACATAGAGGATTACGGCGAGGAGGAGGAGGGCAGTCCTGGACGGCGCAATAAGGTAAGTGCACTTTTATTTTACATTAATTGTACGTTTTATTTAAAAAAAACATTTATTGCGGGGGTAGGAGGGTCCAGGGCTGAACTTTCCTTCGCTGCGGAGTCTGAAGTTTTGTAGGAACTTCCGGTTCTCCACGGAACAAAGAGTATGCAAAATAACACAAACTCCACCAGAGTAGGGGAGTTCGTGCCCAGGGTTACTCATTACCTTCCTACATACAGGAAAGAAGGGAATTCTTCAAAAGAACCAAGGATGTGGTATTGGAGGATAGCTTTTTTCCATAATCCCTAAAGGTTGATAGCTTATACAAAGGCCTGAAACACCTAGACAGCTAAACACCTAGACAGCTTTGCAGCATGGAGACACTTCCTCAAATATATGTAGTTATAGTTAGGACCTAGTTTCCATAGGAAAAGAGTTTTTTGATATGCCAATATCTTTGGCGCCGATTGACGAATCTTCCCGAAATTTTCAAAGAAGATGGGGTACTCCGGTCAGCTCCAGTTTTGGCCTATGCGCAGCCTAGGAAAAAAGACCTTTTGAAATCGATTGAGTTTGTGTCCCAAAAACGTGAACACTGTGAGTCTGTGTCCACTTGTGCAAGAATTCTGACAGAAGTATATGGTTACTTCATCTCTTTGCTGACACATAACTGCTTAAAAACATATCCTGTTGTCAAGTTTCAGTAGTATTAGAACCCAGTCACTGCTTATGGATTCACAGAATGATTCAGGCATTCACAATAGCAGTGCTGTAGTAAAATGTGTAGAATGTATGCAGTCACCTAACCCCTTCCAGACTAGTGAGTCTGTTCTGCTAAAGTTCAGGGAATATTCTTGCTTGTCTAGAATCACACTGTGAGTCTGTGTCCACTTGTTCAAGTTCAAGTTCAAGTTAGACATTTGTATAGCGCACTACTCACCCATAGGGTCTCAAGGCGCTTGTGGGAGGGGGTGAATTATTTATCGAATAGCCAGGTTTTAAGTTCCTTTCTGAAGGAAATGTGGTTCTGTGTGAGGCGGAGGTGAGTGGGGAGAGAGTTCCAGGTCTTGGCCGCCAGGTAGGAGAAAGATCTTCCGCCCATGGTGGATCTGTGGATGCGCGGAACTGCGGCAAGCGCTTGGTTGGAGGATCTTAGTTGGCGGGTGGGTGTGTGGAAGGACAGTCGTGTGTTGAGGCATTCGGGTCCTAGTTTTTAGAGGGCCTTGTGAGCGTGGGTGAGGAGACGGAACGTTATTCTCTTGTTGACGGGAAGCCAGTGGAGGTCTTTCAGGTGGCCGGTAATGTGAGCTTGGCGGGGGATGTCCAAAATGAGTCTGGCAGATGCGTTTTGGATGCGTTGGAGTTTTTTTTGTAATTTGGCTGTGGTTCCGGCGTAGAGGGTGTTTCCATAGTCCAGTCGGCTAGTGACCGTCTTTCTTGTTTCGGTGGGGATCCAGCGGAAGATTTTTTTGAGCATACGGAGTACGTTGAAGCAAGAGGATGAGACGGCGTTAACTTGTCTGGTCATAGAGAGGGAGGAGTCAAGGATGAAGCCCAGGTTGCGTGCGTGGTCTGTGGGTATGGGTGCTGTACCCAGGGCCGATGGCCACCAAGAGTCGTCCCAGGCAGAGGGTGAAGATCCTAGGATGAGAACTTCCGTTTTGTCTGAGTTAAGTTTCAGGCGGCTGTTTTTCATCAATTCGGCTACTTCTTTCATGCCTTCATGAAGATTGGTTTTGGCGATGTTAGGGTCTTTCGTGAGGGAAAGGATCAGCTGGGTGTCGTCTGCGTAGGAAATGATGTTGAGGTTGTGTTGTTGCGCGATGGATGCGAGGGGACTCATGTAAACGTTGAAGAGGGTGGGACTGAGTGATGATCCTTGTGGGACTCCGCAGATGACTTCGGTGGCCTCAGATTTGAATGGGGGGAGTCGGACTCTCTGGGTTCTTCCGGCGAGGAAGGAGATGATCCAGTCCAAGGCTTTTCCTTGTATTCCAACGTTGCTGAGGCGTTGTATGAGGGTGCTATGGCAGACTGTGTCGAAGGCGGCGTAGAGGTCGAGTAGGATGAGGGCAACTGTTTCTCCATTGTCTAGGAGCGTTCGGATGTCATCTGTCGCTGCGATGAGGGCGGTTTCGGTGCTGTGTTTGGCTCGAAAGCCGGACTGTGAGGGGTCGAGGAGGTTGTTGGATTCAAGGAAGGCAGCGAGCTGGCTATTAACTGCTTTCTCAATGACTTTGGCCGGGAAAGGGAGGAGGGAAATGGGGCGGTAATTCTTAAGTTCAGAGGGGTCTGCTGTGGGTTTCTTCAGGAGTGCACTGAGTTCGGCGTGTTTCCAGCTTTCAGGGAAGGTAGCGGAGTTGAAGGAGCAGTTGATGACATCGCAGAGATGGGGTGCGATGATGGAGTCTGCTTTGTTGAAGATGTGGTGGGGACAGGGGTCGGTTGGTGAACCTGAATGGATGGAGTTCATTAGGCGGATGGTGTCTTCAGTGGTGATTGGGTTCCAGGCGCTGAGGTTGTTAGAGAGCGGTTCGGGATTGGAAATGGGTGGGGTGGGCTGTTCTTTCGAGATGTTCTTAAAGCTGTTATGTATATCGGCGATTTTGTTGTAGAAGAAAGAGGATAGCGAGTCGCAGAGGTCTTGGGAGGGAGTGATGTCGTTTGAGGCTGCGGTGGGGTTGGTAAATTCTTTGACGATGTTGAATAGTTCCTTGCTGTTGTGGGCGTTGTTGTCGAGTCGATCCTTGAATGCTGATTTCTTGGTGGATCGGATCAATTGGTGGTGTTTGCGGGTGGCTGCCTTGAAGGTGGTCAGGTTGTCATTTGTTGGCTTTTTTCTCCATGTTTTTTCGAGAGTACAGCACAGTTTCTTGGAGTTCTTGAGGTCATCGTTGAACCAGGGGGCATTTTTGCTACCTTGTTTGATCTGGTGGTTTTTTAGGGGTGCTAGTTCGTCAGCGCTGAGAGTGATCCATTGTTTGAGTTTGGTGGCAGCTTCGTTTGGGTCCGATGTGAGGGTTGGAGGGTTTTGGTTGAGCGATGTGAGGAGTTGGTCGGTGGTGATTTTGTTCCAGTTTCTTCGAGGAATAGGTTGTGGGGGGTTGTGAGTTGTGGTAGTTTTGTAGCTGAAGTGAACACAGCTGTGGTCCGTCCAATGGAGAGCTGTGGTGTGATTGAAGGAGATGTGTTTGCTGGAGGTGAAGATAGGGTCGAGCGTGTGTCCGGCTAAGTGAGTGGGGGTGTCAACAAGTTGTTTGAGTCCGAGATTGGCTAGGTTGTCCAGAAGGGTGGTGGTGTTGCAGTCGTTTTTCTTTTCTAGGTGGAAGTTGAAGTCTCCCAGTATAATGTAGTTCTCGGAGGGGAGGGCATGTGGGCTGATGAAGTCAGTGATGTCTTCGCTGAATTGTTTACGGGTTCCTGGTGGTCTGTAGATGAGGGTGCCTCTAAGAGTGGACCTGGGGTCTGTGTGGATCTGGAAGTGAAGGTGTTCGGCGGTTGCAAGGTGGTTGTCGAAGCTGGTCGTGATTCTGATAGTGTTCTTATGGACGATGGCGATGCCGCCTCCTGTTTGGTTGGTACGGTCTTTTCGGATGATCTTGTAAGCGTCCGGGACGGCTATGGCGATGTCGGGTGTTGATGATGCGTTCATCCAGGTTTCTGTGAGGAAGGCGATGTCTGGTGACGCAGTGTCGAGTAGGTCCCAGAGTTCTGTGGCGTGTTTGTGGATCGAGCGTGTTTGTGCAACCATTGTGAAAGAAACATGTGGTTACTTCATGTCTTTGCTGACACATAACTGCTTAAAAACCTATCCTGTTGTCAAGTTTTAGTAGTATTAGAATCCTGTCACTGCTTATGCATTCGCAGAATGATTCAGGCATTCACACTTGCAGTGCTGTCGTGAAATGTGGAGAATGAATGAATACAGTCAGCTAACCCCTTCCAGACTAGTGAGTCTCTTTTGCTAAAGTCCAGGGAATAGTTTTGCTTGTCTACAATCACACTGTGAGTCTGTGTCTGCTTTTGCAACCATTCTGACAGAAGCATGTGGTTATTTCATCTTTCAGCTGACACATAACTGCTTAAAAACCTATACTGTTGTCAAGTTTTAGTAGTATTAGAACTCAGTCACTGCTTATGGATTCACAGAATGATTCAGGCATTCATACTAGCAGTGTTGTAGTGAAATGTGTACAATGTATACAGTCACCTAACCCCTACCTGACTAGTGAGTCTTTGTAATTGCACTTCTCCAATCAGCCATCCAGCACCATGTACAAATCCATTCACTGCGTCAAAACCTAAACACTTATAAATTCACCCAGGCACTCTCTTTGCAGCACTCTAATCATTAAGTCAGTACCCAAGCAGTCATGCAGTGACCCAGACCTTAACACATGCGCTGCTACAAACCCCTGTCCACTATGCATGCAGTCCTATAACCACCTACACACTTATCTTTCACATCTTCAATTACTCAGATAGTACCCATACACTCCAGCAAATACCCTGTCACTCCCCATGCTTTCCTCCAGTCAACAATCCAGCACCATGTACTAATCCATTCACTGCGCCAAACCCAACCACATATCAATTCATCCAGGTACTCTCTCTGCAGTACTCTAATCATTCAGTCAGTACCCAAGTACTCATGCAGTGACCCAGGCCTTAACACATGGGCTGCTACAAACCCCTCTCCAATACGCATGCAGTCTTCTAACCATCTACACACTTGTCTTTCACACCTTCAATTACTCAGGTAGTAACCATACACACCAGCAAACACCCTGTCACCCCCATGTATTCCACCAGTCAGCCACCCAGCACAATATAATAATCCAAACACTACACCAAAACCCAAACACTTATAAATTCACCCAGGCACTCTCCTTGCAGTTCTCTAATCATTCAGTCAGTACCCAAGTAGTCAAGCAGTGACCCAGGTCTTAACACATGCACTACTATAAATCCCTCGGGCCTCATTTATGAGAAATGACGCATCGCTGCGTGAAAGCAGCGATGCGTCACTTCTCAGTGCGCGCTCCTTGCGACATGATTGATGCGTCATATTTACAGTATGACGCATCATGTCGCAAGGAGTTACAGATACGTCAGTATTTCTGACGTATCTGTAAGCGCAAAAGTCACGCATTGCTGGGGTGTGTCACAAAAGTGACGCAACTCCAGCAATGCGTCCTTTCACATGGGGAAAGCCCCATGTGAAAGGGCCTGCGTCAGTCTTACGCCTGCTGTGAGGCAGGCGCAAGATTTTGACGCAACAGCGACCTAAAAGTGACGCAGTGAAATCTCATAGATTTCACTGCGTCACTATTACGAGGCTTTTTGCGGGGGAACGCCCCCTCTGCATACATTATACCTGTCGCAGGTATAATGTAGCGCAGGGGTTTACAAAGTGACGCATCTGCTTAGATGCGTCACTTTGTAAATAGTGCGCAACAGGAGGCATGTTTTACGCCGCTGATGCGTCACAAAAAGTGACGCATCGGAAGCGCAAAACTGACGCAAGGCCTCATAAATGAGGCCCCTGAAGTCTACACATGCAGTCCTCTAACCACCTTTACACTTTTCTTTCACACCTTCAATTCCCCTAGCAGTATCCATACACTCCACCAAACAACATGTCACTCCCCTTGCACTTCTACAGTGACCCATTCAGCACCGTGCCCTAATCTATTCACTGTGTCAAAACCCACCCACTTATAAATTCACCCAGGCACTCTCCTTGCAGTACTGTAATCATTCAGTCAGTACCCAAGTACGCATTCAATGACCCAGACCTTAACACATGCACTGCTACAAACCTCAGTCCACTGCACATGCAGTCCTCTAAACACCTACACACTTGTCTTTCACACCTTCAATTCCCCAGTCAGTATGCCTACACTCCAGCAAACACCCAGTGACTCTCCTTGCATTCCTCTAGTGACCCATTCAGCACCATGTACTAATCCATTCACTGCGCCAAAACCCAACAACTTATAAAGTCACTCAGGCACTCTCCTTGCAGCACTCTAATCATTCAGTCAGTACCCAAGTACTCATGCAGTGACCCAGGCCTTAATACGTGGACTACTACAAACCCCTATCTACTATGTATGCAGTTCTCTTACCACCTACACACTTGTCTTTCACACCTTCAATTACCCAGGCAGTACCTGTACACTTAGGGGTCTAATAAAGAGGATATATGTAAACCTCACATCCATAGTAAAGCTGAATGGATATCACAAACATTAGGAGTGGAATAGACAATAACCTGAATAGGAGGAAGTGTTAGTGGTTGTGAAAAAGGCCTCGCTCAAGTCTTAGGATACCCATCAAACTATTGTATGATCAATTTTATCATCTGGTCATCCTACTGTGGTAATAAGTCTCTAGATCATTGAGACCCGGATTTACCCAGTTGGAGAGCGAGGTCACTGTCCACAAGCACTAGGTGACCAGTGAAAAAACCACGATGGGTAGAAGTGCGGTGCAAGGAAAAGTGGTGAAGATAAAAAAGGATAGGGGACAGAACAGTACTTTTATTGAGAATATGCCCTCTTCCTAATTAAAAGCAAAACGAACAGTGCAAGAATGCAGTATGGAAACAAATCACTGCATTAATGGTCAACATGTTTCAACGTGAAAGGGAAGGACCCAAGGCTTTCATCAGGACCACTGTTCATTAATGATGCTACTGCTTAGTGAGAAAATAATAAATTAAATTTGTGGTGTTTAGAAAAGGATACAACGTGTTAGTTACAACTCCTCCATGTAGATAGATCCCCCTTTCTCAGGTATTCGCCTGGGGCAACGACGGAGAGAGCGTGGCTTCATTTTCCCCTGAGTTTGAGTCCAGGCGAGGTGAGGTCTTCTCCCCGGTAGAGCTGGATCACGCAATGGATCTATCTACATGGAGGAGTTGTAACTAACACGTTGTATCCTTTTCTAAACACCACAAATTCAATTTATTATTTTCTCACTAAGCAGTAGCATCATTAATGAACAGAGGTCCTGATGAAAGCCTTGGATCCTTCCCTTTCAGGTTGAAACATGTTGACCATTAATGCAGTGTTTGTTTCCATACTGCATTCTTGCACTGTTCGTTTTGCTTTTAATTAGGAAGAGGGCATATTCTCAATAAAAGTACTGTTCTGTCCCCTATCCTTTTTTATCTTCACCACTTTTCCTTGCACTGCACTTCTACCCATCGTGGTTTTTTCACTGGTCACCTAGTGCTTGTGGACAGTGACCTCGCTCTCCAACTGGGTAAATCCGGGTCTCAATGATCTAGAGACTTATTACCACAGTAGGATGACCAGATGATAAAATTGATCATACAATAGTTTGATGGGTATCCTAAGAATTGAGCGAGGCCTTTTTCACAACCACTAACACTTCCTCCTATTCAGGTTATTGTCTATTCCACTCCTAATGTTTGTGATATCCATTCAGCTTTACTATGGATGTGAGGTTTACATATATCCTCTTTATTAGACCCCTAGGTTTCCTTGTGTTTAAAGTTATTGAGTAAGGGGAATAACCTAGGCTAGGTCTTTAAACTCCCCTACGACCCTTTGTTTCACCCCTTTTGTAATAGTACCTGTACACTCCAACAAACACCTTGTTACTCCCCATGCATTCCTCCAGTGAGCCATCCAGCACATATACTAATCCAAACACTAGGCCAAAACCCAAACATTTATAAATTCACCCAGGCACTCTCCTTGCAGTTCTCTAATCATTCTTTCAGTACTTAAGTACTCATGCAGTGACCCAGGCCTTAACACATGGACTGCTACAAACCCCTCTCCTCTTCAATTCCCCAAGCAGTATGCACTTGGAGAATGAGCCAGTTATTCAGAGAAGCAGGGGACAGTCAAATGAGAACAATGTATGTAGTCGCCTACCTCCTTCCAGACTATTGAGTCTCTCCTACTAAAGTCCAGGGGATAGTCCTGCCTGTCTGCAATCACACTGTGAGACTGCGTCTACCTTAGATGCATCCTGCTCTTGGAGAATGAGTCAGCATTCACACAAGCAATGGTATATTTTGCTATGAACAAGTACTACTCTAGGTAATGCTTTACTGTGTATGCATTTGTAAAAAATGTATTCTTTGTAATAATTATTCAATTAGTACCTGTCTGCTTCATTAAATTAATTATGATTACAAAAGGAAATGTTTAAATGGTTTTAATATACAATGTTTTTGTTTAGTATTAAAAAAGTATATTTTATAGATTTATTGAAATAATTTTATATATATTTATTTTTTACAGATATTGTTCATCGTCATTTAAATAAACTCATCATGAATTAAAAAAACAAAAAAGAGAAAAGAACTGAAAAAGGACTATGATTTGAAGAAAATTCAACAACAAGTATTGCATGGGGGAAAAAGAATAAGTCTTCCGGTAAGGGAACAAAAGAATTTATCAACTTTCAAAGCCTACAAAGAATGTGCACATTGATGAAAGTTCAAAGAATGCTTCAACAACAAAAAAGTATAATAAGAAAAGAAACGTACATAAAAGGAAATCTCATCCAAAAGATACAATGTATGGTAAAAGGAGGAAAAGTCAGTATGCAGAAATGAGAAATAACATGTTTTACAATAGAGTTGTTTCTAATTTGTTGAAAAATGTGAAGAAGTACAAAAAAGAACACTATTTTATAAAAAGAAGGAAATAGAAATTATTGTAGAGAAGGCTTTTGAATTAAAAAGTAAATTATTCATTTTAGTTTTAAACAGAATTCGATCACTAGATAAACCAATTCATTTTATGAAGGCTAAGAGTAAGAAGAAAAGAAAATTAACGGAACAAATTTTTGTGATTTGTTTTGGGTGAATGGAAACACAGTAAAAGTTCAGAGCCTTTCTTCAATGAAGAGAGGTTTTTTCACACCAATAATTTATTCAATGCAGTTGATACCAGTGGTCGAGACTATGAGGTTAGAAATGGTTGTCCAATTGAGAAAGAGAAGATGGTTCCCAGAAATGTAGAAGAAGTGATAGTTGATGAAGTTCTAGGGAGACTTCCTAAAGCCCCAGTGTATACTTGGAATTGCAGTAGTATTTGTAGTATACGACAGGAATCTATTGACATTTTACGCAGTTTTTTATGACAGTATAGTAAAAAAAGTATTAAACAAAAGATTAGGATTTTGCAAGGACTAGATCCTTGCAGAGTATGAACAAATACTGGTTTGCAAAGTCATTCTCTGGCTTGTCTTTCTAGGAAAGTATGTCAAAGTGTTTTTCATCATTTTAGAATGTTAGCAGTACATCAATCTCAAATGCGGAAGTTAGTCAGAAGATTGTATTATGCAAAAAGTCATGCACTAATGTTAAATGAGTTGAACAATGCTCTTTTGCATGGGTCAGTATCAGATGTGAAGAAGGTTTGTGATGAAATTGAGTTTCGCTACTTTGTTCCTGAACAAGAGAATGCAGAAACCGACACATTAATAGAAGAAAATGTGGAAGAGAATGTGCAATATACTACTACAAAATCATTTGAAGAACAAATGACAAAGTTTAAGGTGATTTCAGCTGAATGGGCAAATTATTCTTGTATTTGGGAGAGTTGATCTGTATTTAAAAAGTGAAAGAGAAAATAATGATAAGTGGAAGGAATTTGTAACTTATTTTTTTGGTAGAGAATGTTTTGATTTGGGTTCTGATCAGCGTATTTGTAAATATTGTTATAACAAATTAGATGAGAATAAAATGCCCGCTAGAGCTGTCCATAATAATCTAGAGTTGGTAACTATTACTCCAGAACTGATAGATTTAAACACATATTAGTCTATTCTGATTCAATGTGTGCACACATTTCAAGCTATTGTTCATATGGAGCCTAAAACAGGTAAATTGCTTCCTATAGATTTACAGAGAGGAGTAAAAGGAAGAGTTGTATATTTACCTCTAGATTTAAAGAAAAATATTGAAAGTATTGGTGTAGAGAATGTAGAAAGTGAACCACTAGTTATTCTATTTAATGGTGTCCCTACTAAGAGTAAGAAAATCTGGCAAGAGTTAGTGAATGTTAGGAAAGTGCAAAAGGCAACATTATATCTTATAAAAAACAATGAGTACTGCGAAAAAGTGTATGTGGAAGAAGAATAAATAATTTTAGGAGATGAAACTGAACTGTCAAGTGGTCAAATTGAAAAAGTGGACGTGTCCAAAAGTGAAGAAATCTACGAACAATATAGCATTCATTCATTCTAAAGAAGTTATTGGGAATAATATTGAATTATTCCAAATGAAAAAAGCAAAGGGGATTCCCATGAGTGTATGGGAAAAAGGCTTGGAAGCTCATTGTTTTCCACAGCTATTCCCAACTACAAAAGGTGGACGATATAATGAACGATCAGTGCAGATTCCTGCATCTGAATATCGGACAACAAGATTGTATGCAGAAGATCCAAGATTTCGACAATTTATCCCATATATATTTCATCTTTTGTTTGAGAGTGACTTCTCTGGACTTTCATATGCAGTTCACCACATATTAAAAACAGGAGTACATCTTCAAAATGTTTCTGCAAAGGAATTTATGGATAAAGTACATCAGAGAGATGATCATTTAGAATCTCAGCTGATTAATTTGATGGCATGTTCAGCGTGGTACTAATGAGTATTGGTACCGTTGTCATGGAAAACTTAAATGTATGCTAAGTAACTTACGAACTCCTATGTAGTTTCTTACCCTAAGCTGTGCTGAATATGCTTGGGATGATGTACTTGAATGTCTTCAAGAGGCAAATTCGAATATAAAAAATATTGAATACAAGACACTTGGAAAAATATGCTCTTTGGATCCTGTTAATGTATGCAGATTTTTCAATCATAGGTTTGAAGCTATGATGTCTTTTATCTGCAATAAAAAAAATCCTCCACATCCCTCAGCGGATTGACTTTAAAGCTTTGTGTTTGGTATTTAGGGCTCTTCACGGACAAGGTCCATCCCCTTTGCAGGATCTATTCTCTTGGTACACCCCGTCCAGATCACTCCGTTCGGTCTCGGCCTACTTGGTAGTAGTGCCCAAGATTTTGAGGTCCCGGATGGGTGGTCGGTCCTTTAGGTTCACCGCAGCAAGACTGTGGAATTCCCTTCCGCTAGGTCTGAGGGGTTTGGAACACCTCCCTTCCTTTAAGAAAGCCTTAAAAACATACTTGTTCCCTAGAATAATGTAAATGGTTCAGCTGCTGGAAACATCATGTATGTGTCATACCAGTCTAAGCGCCAGGATGCCCATCGGGTGACAGTTTTTTGCGCTATACAAGTATGCCAATACATACATACATACATACTTGTAGAAGTAGTGGATTTCTTTTGGAGAAAGGAATATCAAGCTAGAGGTGCTCCTCATTTACATATGCTGATATGGATCAAGGATGCACCCCAATTCGGACCTGATTCAGATGACACTATTTTGTCTTTTATTGAAGAATATGCCACACATGCTATACCAAAAAGAACAGAAGAAAACACCTTAAGACAACAAGTCTTACGATTCCAAAGTCATCGATGTGGAAAATACTGACGACGAAAGTACAAGTCTAAGGGAAATTTGTATACCAAATGTCGTTTTGGATTTCCACATCCTGTTATATCCAAAGGAAGAGTAAACAGTTTTATGTCAGATGTGAGATAGACCATCACTAGAAAATCTCCCAAAAATGACATACAATTTGAGAAGAAGTAAAGAATCAAAATATATCAATGAATATAATCCAGTTATTCTCTCAATGTGGAATGCTAATATGGATATTCAGTATGTTGCGGATAATTCCATTGCTGTTGCCTGATATGTGACATCTTATATAACAAAATCAGAAAAGACGGAGTTAAAAGAAATGTGGGAAGAAATTTCTCATGAGGAGAGTCTTAGTAAAAGATTATACAGTTTCAGTTTGAAGATGTTATCCCATCGAGAAATTGGAGTGTATGAATGCTCTGATCGGTTATCATCTGCAAGTTTATACTCAAAATATAGAAGAATCATTTGGGTGAGACTAGGTCATGCTGCAACGTGAAATCGAGTACTTAAATCTGTACAAGAAATTGAATATTTAGCAGAAAAAGACCTGGAAAGTACAGATATTGTGAAAACAAACATGTTGGACACATATTATCCAAATAGAAGTCATCATCTTGAGAACATATGTCTCTATGAAGTGCTGCAATATTACACTTTTAAACGGAATACTACAGAAAACATAAATGAAAGAAAATATGCAGTGATTCGTTACGAAGGATGTTTGGTGAAACAAATGAAAGGAAACTTGATTAATCACAGAAAACTGAGGTTTGATACTCCTGATAAAAGGGAATTTTACTATTTAGCACTTTGCAACTCTTCAAACCGTGGCATACAGAATTGGAATTACTTGGAGATTTTCAGAGCTATGAAGATTCCTTCACTTCTTGTAAAGATACCATAGAATGTATAGTTTTTGCAAATTATCTGAAAATGTGGAAATGATGAAATTGCTGAAGAAGCTGCTATTTTAGCTGGGATTGCTAGAGACAGTACTCAAGACAGT
This sequence comes from Lissotriton helveticus, assembly GCF_964261635.1. Lineage (NCBI taxonomy): Eukaryota > Metazoa > Chordata > Amphibia > Caudata > Salamandridae > Lissotriton > Lissotriton helveticus. Next base: position 1,508,674,856 of record NC_136068.1, on the reverse strand, counting down.
CAAAGATCTGCTCCACTGAGTCAAGATCCACTAGGACAACCAATTCTTGAAAATGGAGCCGCAATGCATCAAGCTCAAGAAGATAATTTGGACTTAGCAAACTTGGAAGAACAACTAAATGTTGAACAGAAAGAAATATATCACCAAGTGAGACAACAGATTGACCATGTATTTCTTCATGGAAAGAAAGAATGCACATGCACATCATTTCAACCTATCCAAATGTATGTCAGTGGTCAAGCTGGAACAGGAAACAGTTTCTTAATTAAAGTATTGACCAGTTATCTACAGAAAACAACTGACTCCCATTTGTCTTTTGATGTAACTGCTCCAACTGAATTGGCAGCACACAACATTAAAGGAATTACATTACATCGTTTACTTATGCTACCTGTAGAGCATGAAAATAAATTGGAATATAATAAACTATCTGGAGAAGCTTGTTATGAAGTTTCAGGAGTGCTAAAGAAAATGAAACTTCTGATTATTGATGGGGTAAGCATGGTCTTAAACTTAAGGCTTGCCTTTGTGCATTTAGGAATGCAGCAACTTCTTAAAACAGAGTACAATGTCTTATTTGGAGGAAAACATGTGGTAGTTTTTGGAGATCTACTGCAACTTACTCCAGTGAAAGGACAACCAGTATTTAAAACATTTGTACATGAAGACAAAAGAAAGTCTTTGGGAAGAGTTGGAAATGTTAACATTTGGTCATATTTTGAATACAAAGAACTCATTAAAAATATGCGACAGGCAAATGATGCTGATTTTGGAACCATTCTTCAAGATAAAAGAATTGGAGTACTGACAGAACATGGCAAACAAGCTTTGCAAAGTCAAATACTTACAAACATGTTTCCAAATATAAATAAAGTTCCTGAAAAAACTATATATGAAAATTGCAGAAAATAAATCTATAATCTGCTTAGTGCCACCACTGCGCGAGTGTTCTATATTCAATGAACAACTTTTGAAGATAGAAAATGAACAAAAAATAAAATTGAAGCCTATTAATGAAATAGAGCATAAAGGAATCACTAATATTTTGACAGAAAAATTGAAATCAAAATTGGATTCTTTAGAAAAATCTATATCTAAAACTGCTGGTTTAGAAAAGAATCTATATGTATGTGTAAACTTTCGGGTAATTTTCAGGCGTAATTTGGATGTGGAAAAAGGTTTAGTAAACGGAGCAATGGGTAAAGTTGTTTGATCAAATTGAAGAAGTAAAACAAATTGGTTGTTGTTCAGTTAGTTTTTTTCTTGTTAAAGATTTATATGTCCGTAGAAAACAGTTTCCACTTTCTCTGGCATATGCAGTGAGTATTCATAAATCTCAAGGATTAAGGGTAAACAGTGCTTTGGTGAACATTGGAAGTAACATAGATCCCCCTTTCTCAGGTATTCGCCTGGGGCAACGACGGAGAGTGCGTGGCTTAATTTTCCCCTGAGTTTGAGTCCAGGCGAGGTGAGGTCTTCTCCCCGGTAGAGCTGGATCACGCAATGGATCTATCTACATGGAGGAGTTGTAATTAACACGTTGTATCCTTTTCTAAACACCACAAATTTAATTTATTATTTTCTCACTAAGCAGTAGCATCATTAATGAACAGAGGTCCTGATGAAAGCCTTGGGTCCTTCCCTTTCAGGTTGAAACATGTTGACCATTAATGCAGTGATTTGTTTCCATACTGCATTCTTGCACTGTTCGTTTTGCTTTTAATTAGGAAGAGGGCAAATTCTCAATAAAAGTACTGTTCTGTCCCCTATCCTTTTTTATCTTCACCACTTTTCCTTGCACTGCACTTCTACCCATTGTGGTTTTTTCACTGGTCACCTAGTGCTTGTGGACAGTGACCTCGCTCTCCAACTGGGTAAATCCGGGTCTCAATGATCTAGAGACTTATTACCACAGTAGGATGACCAGATGATAAAATTGATCATACAATAGTTTGATGGGTATCCTAAGAATTGAGCGAGGCCTTTTTCACAACCACTAACACTTCCTCCTATTCAGGTTATTGTCTATTCCACTCCTAATGTTTGTGATATCCATTCAGCTTTACTATGGATGTGAGGTTTACATATATCCTCTTTATTAGACCCCTAAGTTTCCTTGTTTTTAAAGTTATTGAGTAAGGGGCATAACCTAGGCTAGGTCTTTAAACTCCCCTACGACCCTTTGTTTCACCCCTTTTGTAATAGTACCTGTACACTCCAACAAACACCTTGTTACTCCCCATGCATTCCTCCAGTGAGCCATCCAGCACATATATTAATCCAAACACTAGGCCAAAACCCAAACATTTATAAATTCACCCAGGCACTCTCCTTGCAGTTCTCTAATCATTCTTTCAGTACTTAAGTACTCATGCAGTGACCCAGGCCTTAACACATGGACTGCTACAAACCCCTCTCCTCTTCAATTCCCCAAGCAGTATGCACTTGGAGAATGAGTCAGTTATTCAGAGAAGCAGGGGACAGTCAAATGAGCACAATGTATGTAGTCGCCTACCTCCTTCCAGACTATTGAGTCTCTCCTACTAAAGTCCAGGGGATAGTCCTGCCTGTCTGCAATCACACTGTGAGACTGCGTCTACCTTAGATGCATCCTGCTCTTGGAGAATGAGTCAGCATTCACACAAGCAATGGTATATTTTGCTATGAACAAGTACTACTCTAGGTAATGCTTTACTGTGTATGCATTTGTAAAAAATGTATTCTTTGTAATAATTATTCAATTAGTACCTGTCTGCTTCAGTAAATTAATTATGATTACAAAAGGAAATGTTTAAATGGTTTTAATATACAATGTTTTTGTTTAGTAATAAAAAGTATATTTTATAGATTTATTGAAATAATTTTATATATATTTATTTTTTACAGATATTGTTTATCGTCATTAAAATAAACTCATCATGAATTAAAAAAACAAAAAAGAGAAAAGAACTGAAAAAGGACTATTATTTGAAGAAAATTCAACAACAAGTATTGCATGGCAAACAACATGTGGGGAAAAAGAATAAGTCTTCCGGTAAGAGAACAAAAGAATTGATCAACTTTCAAAGCCTACAAAGAATGTGCACATTGATGAAAGTTCAAAGAATGCTTCAACAACAAAAAAGTATAATAAGAAAAGAAACGTACATAAAAGGAAATCTCATCCAAAAGATACAATGTATGGTAAAAGGAGGAAAAGTCAGTATGCAGAAATGAGAAAGAACATGTTTTACAATAGAGTTGTTTCTAATTTGTTGAAAAATGTGAAGAAGTACAAAAAAGAACACTATTTTATAAAAAGAAGAAGGAAATAGAAATTATTGTAGAGAAGGCTTTTGAATTAAAAAGTAAATTATTCATTTTAGTTTTAAACAGAATTCGATCACTAGATAAACCAATTCATTTTATGAAGGCTAAGAGTAAGAAGAAAAGAAAATTAACGGAACAAATTTTTGTGATTTGTTTTGGGTGAATGGAAACACAGTAAAAGTTCAGAGCCTTTCTTCAATGAAGAGAGTTATTTTCACACCAATAATTTATTCAATGCAGTTGATACCAGTGGTCGAGACTATGAGGTTAGAAATGGTTGTCCAATTGAGAAAGAGAAGATGGTTCCCAGAAATGTAGAAGTGATAGTTGATGAAGTTCTAGGGAGACTTCCTAAAGCCCCAGTGTATACTTGGAATTGCAGTAGTATTTGTAGTATACAACAGGAATCTATTGACATTTTATGCAGTTTTTTATGAGAGTATAGTAAAAAAAGTATTAAACAAAAGATTAGGATTTTGCAAGGACTAGATCCTTGCAGAGTAAGAACAAATACTGGTTTGCAAAGTCATTCTCTGGCTTGTCTTTCTAGGAAAGTATGTCAAAGTGTTTTTCATCATTTTAGAATGTTAGCAGTACATCAATCTCAAATGCGGAAGTTAGTCAGAAGATTGTATTATGCAAAAAGTCACGCACTAATGTTAAAAGAGTTGAACAATGCTCTTTTGCATGGGTCAGTATCAGATGTAAAGAAGGTTTGTGATGAAATTGAGTTTCGCTACTTTGTTCCTGAACAAGAGAATGCAGAAACCGACACATTAATAGAAGAAAATGTGGAAGAGAATGTGCAATATACTACTACAAAATCATTTGAAGAACAAATGACAAAGTTTAAGGTGATTTCAGGTGAATGGGCAAATTATTCTTGTATTTGGGAGAGTTGATCTGTATTTAAAAAGTGAAAGAGAAAATAATGATAAGTGGAAGGAATTTGTAACTTATTTCTTGGTAGAGAATGTTTTGATTTGGGTTCTGATCAGCGTATTTGTAAATATTGTTATAACAAATTAGATGAGAATAAAATGCCCGCTAGAGCGGTCCATAATAATCTAGAGTTGGTAACTATTACTCCAGAACTGATAGATTTAAACACATATTAGTCTATTCTGATTCAATGTGTGCACACATTTCAAGCTATTGTTCATATGGAGCCTAAAACAGGTAAATTGCTTCCTATAGATTTACAGAGAGGAGTAAAAGGAAGAGTTGTATATTTACCTCTAAATTTAAAGAAAAATATTGAAAGTATTGGTGTAGAGAATGTAGAAAGTGAACCACTAGTTATTCTAGTTAATGGTGTCCCTACTAAGGGGTCGATTCCGATCCGGTAAAATAATCCGGCGTACGAATCGTATCCGGAGCCGTTTCCGTACGACTCGTACAGACGCCGTACGACCGGACGATTCCGATCCCGATCGGCCGACCCGTACGCGATTCGTACGGTTCACGTCGATTCGTACGGAAAATCGCGCGCTCACCTACACACCGTACGGCGCGTACCCCCCATGATCGCAGGGGTACGCGGCGTACCCCTCTGGTCATGCGGGGTACGCGCCGTACACCCAGCGTACATGGGGTACGTGCCGTACGCCCACTGTACATGGGGTACGGTGCGTACCCCATGTACGCTGGGTGTACGGCGCGTACCCCGCATGACCACAGGGGTACGGCGCGTACCCCTGCGATCATGGGTGGTACGTGCCGTACCCGGGGGGGGGCCTTCCGTACCTGTTTCGGCGCGAACTCTGCGTTTACGACTGTTTTCGGCTCCCGTAGGAAAAGGGTCGTACGGCGCGTACCCGACACGGATCGTACTTGCTGGGTCGTAAAAACATGCCGCGATGTCGCGTACTGCGGGTTCCGAGTGAGATTCGTACGGAGATTTGAGTCGTACGGAGTCCTGTACGACTCGTACGGAGTTCGGCACCTAGTACGGATCGTACTTCATCGTACGTACGGGACGTCTACGGATACGATTCGTACGGGGAAAAAACTCTCCGTACGACCATTCGGAGCGCATTTTACCGGATCGGAATCGACACCTAAGAGTAAGAAAATCTGGCAAGAGTTAGTGGATGTTGGGAAAGTGCAAAAGGCAACATTATATCTTATAAAAAACAATGAGTACTGCGAAAAAGTGTATGTGGAAGAAGAATAAATAATTTTAGGAGATGAAACTGAACTGTCAAATTGAAAAAGTGGACATGTCCAAAAGTGAAGAAATCTACGAACAATATAGCATTCATTCATTCTAAAGAAGTTATTGGGAATAATATTGAATTATTCCAAATGAAAAAAGCAAAGGGGATTCCCATGAGTGTATGGGAAAAAGGCTTGGAAGCTCATTGTTTTCCACAGCTATTCCCAACTACAAAAGGTGGACGATATAATGAACGATCAGTGCAGATTCCTGCATCTGAATATCGGACAACAAGATTGTATGCAGAAGATCCAAGATTTCGACAATTTATCCCATATATATTTCATCTTTTGTTTGAGAGTGACTTGTCTGGACTTTCATATGCAGTTCACCACATATTAAAAACAGGAGTACATCTTCAAAATGTTTCTGCAAAGGAATTTATGGATAAAGTACATCAGAGAGATGATCATTTAGAATCTCAGCTGATTAATTTGATGGCATGTTCAGCGTGGTACTAATGAGTATTGGTACCGTTGTCATGGAAAACTTAAATGTATGCTAAGTAACTTACGAACTCCTATGTAGTTTCTTACCCTAAGCTGTGCTGAATATGCTTGGGATGATGTACTTGAATGTCTTCAAGAGGCAAATTCGAATATAAAAAATATTGAATACAAGACACTTGGAAAAATATGCTCTTTGGATCCTGTTAATGTATGCAGATTTTTCAATCATAGGTTTGAAGCTATGATGTCTTTTATCTGCAATAAAAAAAATGCTCCACTTCCCTCAGCGGATTGACTTTAAAGCTTTGTGTTTGGTACTTAGGGCTCTTCACGGACAAGGTCCGTCGCCTTTGCAGGATCTATTCTCTTGGTACACCCCGTCCAGATCACTCCGTTCGGCCTCGGCCTACTTGGTAGTAGTGCCCAAGATTTTGAGGTCCCGGATGGGTGGTCGGTCCTTTAGGTTCACCGCAGCAAGACTGTGGAATTCCCTTCCGCTAGGTCTGAGGGGTTTGGAAGACCTCCCTTCCTTCAAGAAAGCCTTAAAAACATACTTGTTCCCTAGAATAATGTAAATGGTTCAGCTGCTGGAAACATCATGTATGTGTCATACCAGTCTAAGTGCCAGGATGCCCGTCGGGTGACAGTTTTTTGCGCTATACAAGTATGCCAATACATACATACATACATACTTGTAGAAGTAGTGGATTTCTTTTGGAGAAAGGAATATCAAGCTAGAGGTGCTCCTCATTTACATATGCTGATATGGATCAAGGATGCACCCAAATTCAGACCTGATTCAGATGACACTATTTTGTCTTTTATTGAAGAATATGCCACACATGCTATACCAAAAAGAACAGCAGAAAACACCTTAAGACAACAAGTCTTACGATTCCAAAGTCGTCGATGTGGAAAATACTGACGACGAAAGTACAAGTCTAAGGAAAAGTTGTATACCAAATGTCGTTTTGGATTTCCACATCCTGTTATATCCAAAGGAAGAGTAAACAGTTTTATGTCAGATGTGAGATACACCATCACTAGAAAATCTCCCAAAAATTACATACAATTTGAGAAGAAGTAAAGAATCAAAATATATCAATGAATATAATCCAGTTATTCTCTCAATGTGGAATGCTAATATGGATATTCAGTATGTTGCGGATAATTCCATTGCTGTTGCCTGATATGTGACATCTTATATAACAAAATCAGAAAAGACGGAGTTAAAAGAAATGTGGGAAGAAATTTCTCATGAGGAGAGTCTTAGTAAAAGATTATACAGTTTCAGTTTGAAGATGTTATCCCATCGAGAAATTGGAGTGCATGAATGCTCTGATTTGTTATCATCTGCAAATTTATACTCAAAATATAGAAGAATCATTTGGGTGAGACTAGGTCATGCTGCAACGTGAAATCGAGTACTTAAATCTGTACAAGAAATTGAATATTTAGCAGAAAAAGACCTGGAAAGTACAGATATTGTGAAAACAAACATGTTGGACACATATTATCCAAATAGAAGTCATCATCTTGAGAACATATGTCTCTATGAAGTGCTGCAATATTACACTTTTAAACGGAATACTACAGAAAACATAAATGAAAGAAAATATGCAGTGATTCGTTACGAAGGATGTTTGGTGAAACAAATGATAGGAAACTTGATTAATCACAGAAAACTGAGGTTTGATACTCCTGATAAAAGGGAATTTTACTATTTAGCACTTTTGCAACTCTTCAAACCGTGGCATACAGAATTGGAATTACTTGGAGATTTTCAGAGCTATGAAGATTCCTTCACTTCTTGTAAAGATACCATAGAATGTATAGTTTTTGCAAATTATCTGAAAATGTGGAAATGATCAAATTGCTGAAGAAGCTGCTATTTTAGCTGGGATTGCTAGAGACAGTACTCAAGACAGTCAAAGTTCTGCTCCACTGAGTCAAGATCCACTAGGACAACCAATTCTTGAAAATGGAGCCGCAATACATCAAGCTCAAGAAGATAATTTGGACTTAGCAAACTTGGAAGAACAACTAAATGTTGAACAGAAAGAAATATATCACCAAGTGAGACAACAGATTGACCATGTATTTCTTCATGGAAAGAAAGAATGCACATGCACATCATTTCAACCTATCCAAATGTATGTCAGTGGTCAAGCTGGAACAGGAAACAGTTTCTTAATTAAAGTATTGACCAGTTATCTACAGAAAACAACTGACTCCCATTTGTCTTTTGATGTAACTGCTCCAACTGAATTGGCAGCACACAACATTAAAGGAATTACATTACATCGTTTACTTATGCTACCTGTAGAGCATGAAAATAAATTGGAATATAATAAACTATCTGGAGAAGCTTGTTATGAAGTTTCAGGAGTGCTAAAGAAAATGAAACTTCTGATTATTGATGGGGTAAGCATGGTCTTAAACTTAAGGCTTGCCTTTGTGCATTTAGGAATGCAGCAAATTCTTAAAACAGAGTACAATGTCTTATTTGGAGGAAAACATGTGGTCGTTTTTGGAGATCTACTGCAACTTACTCCAGTGAAAGGACAACCAGTATTTAAAACATTTGTACATGAAGACAAAAGAAAGTCTTTGGGAAGAGTTGGAAATGTTAACATTTGGTCATATTTTGAATACAAAGAACTCATTAAAAATATGCGACAGGCAAATGATGCTGATTTTTTAACCATTCTTCAAGATAAAAGAATTGGAGTACTGACAGAACATGGCAAACAAGCTTTGCAAAGTCAAATACTTACAAACATGTTTCCAAATATAAATAAAGTTCCTGAAAAAACTATATATGAAAATTGCAGAAAATAAATCTATAATCTGCTTAGTGCCAACACTGCGCGAGTGTTCTATATTCAATGAACAACTTTTGAAGATAGAAAATGAACAAAAAATAAAATTGAAGCCTATTGATGAAATAGAGCATAAAGGAATCACTATTATTTTGACAGAAAAATTGAAATCAAAATTGGATTCTTTAGAAAAATCTATATCTAAAACTGCTGGTTTAGAAAAGAATCTATATGTATGTGTAAACTTTCGGGTAATTTTCAGGCGTAATTTAGATGTGGAAAAAGGTTTAGTAAATGGAGCAATGGGTAAAGTTGTTTGATCAAATTGAAGAAGTAAAACAAATTGGTTGTTGTTCAGTTAGTTTTTTTCTTGTTAAAGATTTATATGTCCGTAGAAAACAGTTTCCACTTTCTCTGGCATATGCAGTGAGTATTCATAAATCTCAAGGATTAAGGGTAAACAGTGCTTTGGTGAATATTGGAAGTAATTTTTTTAAAGAGGGTATGGCATATGTTGCTTTGTCTCGGGTCAGAACTTTATCTAAATTGTATTTGATTGATTTTGATGAGAGAAAGATCAGTGCAGATGCAAACTGTGTAAAAGAGTATAATCGGTTAAGAAGAGCATATGCTCCCAATTTAGGTGAATATCCTGTATTTGAAAAGCGTGTATTAGGTGGAAAAAGAAGGTATGAGAATATCTGTAGTGAAGTTCTATAGTAGCAAAAAAATCAAGATAATGTTCAGATTGCTAGCAAAAAGAAAAAGCACACTATTGAAGAGATTGTTGGAAGAGATTAGTTAGAAACTAGTTCAGGTATCAACTGATATGCTAATGTAGTGGTCACTGTTGTTTTTTTCTTGAAAGTTTGCAACAGCAAATTATGGAGAATTTTGAAAAAAGATTTTGTTCCTTGTTGCATTGTATGTATGAAAAATTGAGAACTGATAAAAGTAAAATGCAAAGCGTTTCTGATATTCGTAATCTTTTGGATATATTCTCTGGTTCTACACAATTTACGCAGAATATCCAACAAGATGCTCAGGAATTTCTAATGTGTATGCTAGCAGTATTGGAAAATGAAGGAATACAAATTGAAAATCTTCTTGGCCTTTGTTATAAATGGGAACATCAATGTGAAAATTGTATGTTTACATGTAGCACTAACATAGATACTGAAAGATTTATATATTTGACATTAGCAGGCTGTAAAACAGTGTCTTTCAACAAATAAGTTAAAGCAGCAAATCAAAACATGGAGTATAGCCAATGCAAATCAGAAATGTTATCAACATTATTTATACAAAGATATGGGCAATATATAATTTTAACGATACAACGTTGTACAGCTGATGGAAGAAAACTGGAAACTTAAATTAAACATTTTGTAGAAAGTCAAGTATCAATATCAGGAAGAACCTTCGTAGCAGTAGCAATTATTTTCCATGATGGTCCTTCTACAACATCTGGACATTACACTGTTTATTTAAAATGCAATAAAGGATGGACATGATGCTCAATTGGTTTTTAAAAAACGTTTGCATAACGAATCGCCAAATTCCTACCTAATATTTTTAAAACCAAAGTTTTAAGAGCATAACTCGGCCTATGAGAATATATTAAATTGTATTAATACGATTACTATTGGACAATTTGAGTATAAAGGATTTCAGGAGTACCATCTGGCCTAGAGGAAAGGTATACATTTCAATTAAGGACTTTTTCTTGCACATTCTCACAGCATATATTTTTGAAGAACATCATTTACATTCTATGGAAATTAAAAAGAATTGTTTGTTGAATAATTATTTGAGTTCTTTCATATTCAAGTATAAAAATACTCTTAGAAGAAAGCATTTTATATATGTGTGATTTTGTATTTTATGGTATGTTATTGAGTATGTCATTTTTATGGAATGTTCAGAAATAGTTGAGTATATTAAAAATATTTTTAACAGAGATTTGTTCTTTTTTAAACAATCTTATTGATTGTTTTTTTTTGCCCGCTGTTATGTGATGAGTAACATTGAAATCACCATTTGTAGTGATATTGAATATATACTGAGAACAGCAAAAAAGGCAAACAAAATAATTTATATAATGCTAAAATTATGTTGTGTTGTAAAAAATATAATATTATATATTATAACTGTATTTTTTCTTCTCTTTCACAGATCCTAATTCTAAAATATGAAATTTTCAGAAATTTAAATCATAAAAAACAACTGAAAAAAATAGCATTTTTTCATATCTACTACTGTCAAGGAAAGATTAACTAAGTATTAAAACGCACAATGAGCTACGTTTGCACACTCGTGAAGAAAGAGGGGGGACTGAGTTGACATGTGTGCAAACACGCTCTGTGGGCGTTTTAAGTTAGAGGATAAAGTCCCCTTGAATCCTGAGGGTCCCTGGGGGCCAACTAACCCATCAGGTATGTGTAGTAAGTGCCACAGAGCTGTATTGCAGAGAGGTGTAAAATGGGACATGGCCTCGGAGCAACTCTCTGCAATGCAGTTCTGTGATGTTTAATAGAGAGACATGGTGGGCTAGTAGGACCCAGGGACTTTCAGGATTAAAGGGTACTTAATTCCTCAACTTAAAACACGCCACAGGGTGTGTTTGCACATGTCACATCAAGCCCCATCCCCTCCCTTCACCACTATGTAAACATGCCCTATAACCTTTTTATGTTGGGAAATTAAGTCACCTTGAATCCTGATGGTTCTTACAGTCCAAGTAGCCCACTACGTATATCCAGTAAACACCACAGCACCAGAGATGTAAAAAGGGGCACAACCTAGACTACCTGTCGGCAACGCAGCGCAGTGGTGCTTACTGGAAGCATGTATTCTCTTTAGAACAATGACATTATTTTATTACCTAGTCAAGTATCAAAGAAATGGCCTAAACAGAACACCTAGTAGAAGTACAATATTTTATGCAGTATGTATGCAAACTTCTAATCATCTACATAGAATTGATACACTCTTTTAAATACTCAGTTAGTAACTAAGCAGTCTAGGAAACCTTCTGTCTGTCCCAACCACTTGCCCATTAAACCATCCAGCACTAAGTATGTATCCTATCACTTTGCCAAAACCTAAGTACTTAATAAATTTATCTTGCACTCTCTTTGCAGTACTGACATTATTCTAGTTATTAGTCATATACTCAAGGATTGGCCTAGTCACTAACCCTAGTACAAATCAATTTCTTTATATACTATGTATGCATACCTGCAAGAAGCTACACAGTATTAATACACTCTTCAAAATACTCAGGTGATATCTATGTAGTTTTGGAATCTCTCTGTCATAGGATCCCATGTGACCTGAAAAAAAAGATTTAATTGGTTCATAACATTTCCCATTGTAACTATTGAACTATTTCAGTCATTCTTTTTGAGCATCTTTGGAGAGCTATCTCTGTGTTTGCCTTCTGTCACGCTCATGCAATTTTTCTATCAATCAACTAGCAATATGTTTTTATTGTACTAGTCTACCAATACCGAAGCACTTATGGTGCAGATTTAGAAGCATCCTGTACTAACATAGTGAGAGCGCCAGACACTCCTTCATATTTACAAGGAGAGGAAAAGGCACCCTGTGTAGCTTTTCTTCTCCATGTAAATACGGTCTCATCATACACACCACTTTGCATTGAAGGGGCATTCCATAGGTGTTGCTGTGGGTGTTTGCACACAACACTCATAGAACATTACACATCTCCAGATTTATCAGAAATCAAAAATCTGGAGATGTGTATGAATGCTGCACCATCCTCTAGTTGGTGTAGCAAGGCACAACATGAAGAATTGTTTTTAATTTCTCCTCATGTTTTTCTCTTTCAACGTATGCTGCATTGCACAGCATACATTGAAAGAGAAAAATGCCTTCACTGATTGTTTTTGTGTAGGAAAATGTCACTTCCTGCACAAAAACAATCATTCCACAACACAGACATACTTGCACCATGGTGCAAGGGTACCTGTGTCACTGTATGCCTGCACTATGTGCAGCAGTGCAGAGGGAAGCATAGAGTTGCAACATATTTAGGTACATATGTCACATCCCTGTGCTTCAGAAGTACCACAGCACAGTGCAGCTAAAGAGCTTACAGTGTCACGCCGCAGCACTTCCTTATAATTTTGCTCTTATACATTCACCATACACTACTAATACATTCTTTCAGTAAATTATGTTCTACACATACATTCAACCAAACTTTCACACATTATCATACAAATATAGTTCTTTCTTTAACCATAGGAGTTAGTTCTGAAAAGAACTTTTTTTTATATATATATATTTTTTTTCTGTTTGTCAGATCAATTTTGTAATTTGTTTGGTGTTTTTTTCAAAAATTAAAATAAAAAAAAAGAATGAAAACAACAGGAAACTTTAGGAATTATGTGTCATTCCCAAAAAACAAAACAAACAAAAAACTAGCAATGATGGTTACGTTGCAGCACAAACTGCTTCCACAGACTGCTCTCCAAAAGAAATTCGTTTGTTGCACTTCACGCAGTGCTGTTTTAGGAAAGCGAATTCAGGACGTATGTTCGGTGGTGATGCAGTTGTAGAAGTTCCAGAGGTTCTAGGAACTGCAGGTGGAGGGTTCCTCTCTGCTATCCTACACTCCTCCCGAGCCAAATTAACGGGATGGAGAGTCTTAAGGTGTTTGTACATGGATGCAGTACCGCAGGAATATTTTTTTTCAGCACTACCTCTCGACAAGACTCTCTCACAGATCCGGCAGGTGACTTTTGTGGCATTGACCTTTTTCTGCCCTTCTGGAAAAGTAAAGAACTTCCACATCACCGACACAGGCCTTTGAGGACATGGAGCTTCTGGTAAAAAAAATTCTTCCGAAGAATGTTCTTACTCCTCCTGTGGCTGCTGTCCTGAAGCCATGATCTCTTGCTTTTCAAAAACACCCAAATAAAACAATTATGCAAATAGGGTTATTCCCAGCACAGAGATTTCTCTCCAAAGAAGCTCAAAGAAGAATGATTGAAATGGGTTGGGTCACATGGGGTCCGCGCACCCTGCGCAGAGGCAGCACGCACTCTACGCGACTTTGCGAAATTGCATTTAAAAGTATTATATATGTTTATTACAAGTAAAAATATGTTATTGTTGTGAATAGCTTAGATATTGTCCTGTATATTAAAGACATATATATATATATATATATATATATATATATATATATATATATATATATATATATATATATATATATATATATATTTGCCACAAAGTTTGCCCAACTTGAGGAGCCCACTCGATTCCATATCCTCATGCAGTGAGCTCGCAGCCTGCTTCTGTCCCCAGACTGGCAAAACGCAGTTTCCTTGGCTCAACGCGTTTCGAAATCAAATTCTTGTTCACGAGCCTGAATAACACTCCAGCAACAGCAAAGGTATGATAAAACTGCTCTTTATTCAAAACAGACCCCGCCCCTTCGAGCACGATCTTCAGTTTGCACAGGTGTGTGCCGCATTGCATCATGGTATTTGCAGTTTCAGACCTTAAGTATTACCCATGTGGGTGCTGCTGTTGTAGAAATATAAAATCACCAAATGTCACCCCAGGGGGCTGATGTCAGCTGGAAAGCAGCGCCTGCTGGAATCGTCCCTTATCGTAGCGCTGATTACCAACGTCACAGGACCGTGCAATACGGCGGAGCGTCCTCGCGACTTGGACCAAGCCGCTTTCAATATTTGCCACAAAGTTTGCCCAACTTGAGGAGCCCACTCGATTCCATATCCTCATGCATCAAATTCTTTATTCAAAACAGACCCCGCGGCACACACCTGTGCAAACTGAAGATCGTGCTCGAAGGGGCGGGGTCTGTTTTGAATAAAGAGCAGTTTTATCATACCTTTGCTGTTGCTGGAGTGTTATTCAGGCTCGTGAACAAGAATTTGATTTCGAAACGCGTTGAGCCAAGGAAACTGTGTTTTGCCAGTCTGGGGACAGAAGCAGGCTGCGAGCTCACTGCATGAGGATATGGAATCGAGTGGGCTCCTCAAGTTGGGCAAACTTTGTGGCAAATATTGAAAGCGGCTTGGTCCAAGTCGCGAGGACGCTCCGCCGTATTGCACGGTCCTGTGGCGTTGGTAATCAGCGCTACGATAAGGGACGATTCCAGCTCGCCAGTGAGTACTCGTTGTAATGCAGCAGGCGCTGCTTTCCAGCTGACATCAGCCCACTGGGGTGACATTTGGTGATTTTATATTTCTACAACAGCAGCACCCACATGGGTAATACTTAAGGTCTGAAACTGCAAATACCATGATGCAATGCGGCACACACCTGTGCAAACTGAAGATCGTGCTCGAAGGGGCGGGGTCTGTTTTGAATAAAGAGCAGTTTTATCATACCTTTGCTGTTGCTGGAGTGTTATTCAGGCTCGTGAACAAGAATTTGATTTCGAAACGCGTTGAGCCAAGGAAACTGTGTTTTGCCAGTCTGGGGACAGAAGCAGGCTGCGAGCTCACTGCATGAGGATATGGAATCGAGTGGGCTCCTCAAGTTGGGCAAACTTTGTGGCAAATATTGAAAGCGGCTTGGTCCAAGTCGCGAGGACGCTCCGCCGTATTGCACGGTCCTGTGGCGTTGGTAATCAGCGCTACGATAAGGGACGATTCCAGCTCGCCAGTGAGTACTCGTTGTAATGCAGCAGGCGCTGCTTTCCAGCTGACATCAGCCCACTGGGGTGACATTTGGTGATTTTATATTTCTACAACAGCAGCACCCACATGGGTAATACTTAAGGTCTGAAACTGCAAATACCATGATGCAATGCGGCACACACCTGTGCAAACTGAAGATCGTGCTCGAAGGGGCGGGGTCTGTTTTGAATAAAGAGCAGTTTTATCATACCTTTGCTGTTGCTGGAGTGTTATTCAGGCTCGTGAACAAGAATTTGATTTCGAAACGCGTTGAGCCAAGGAAACTGTGTTTTGCCAGTCTGGGGACAGAAGCAGGCTGCGAGCTCACTGCATGAGGATATGGAATCGAGTGGGCTCCTCAAGTTGGGCAAACTTTGTGGCAAATATATATATATATATATATATATATATATATATTGCGCTCCAATTCTTGATAATATCCAAAGAATTACCCACACTCAGGGGTTTGCCGTTTTTAGAAGGTTGCTTTATTCACAGACAGACAGACGCCCTCGCGTTTCGGCACTCAGCCTTTCTCGATGTCGGTAGCCACCAAACACCGTCATGATTTTAAACAAAATTCACCGCAATCAAGGAAGGACTGCACGCTAATACACTTTTGCATAGCGCCATATTGGAGTGGCGTGATATTTACAAAGACAGATCTCATTCAATACATGTCATGATTATATTCGCATGTAACTCACTCCCGTTGTAAGTACCCGTGAATTGTGAAATGTGCATATACTATATACATTTCAACGTACATATATTGTATTTACACGAATACTTATGCAACCAAACAAGCAAAAATTCAGCCGTGGATCGGCTATTGTCCTACCTTAGATCGTAATCAGGTCTGTTTTTGTAAAAATAGAATCAACCATATTATTAAACCTCATTAATTCATTATTTTCCATTAAATGTATACACTATATCATTTTTCAACATGTAAATCTATATATTCATCTCAACGGGCTCACCAAATCATTTCTTCAAATTTATAATTAGTCATTCAAAATTATAACTGATATTCACCAAAATCCAATTGTTACTGAAATCCGGAATCATAATGTCAAATTAATCAGATCAAAATATTCGATCACTTCAACAATCCTGCATCATATGTATACAGATATATATATATATACAGCCGTATATATACACCAACCTGCAACTGTACATACGATATATACAAATATATACAAAAATATATACATACACAAAAGCTGTCTCATCAATTAAAGATGTTGTCACATAATTATTGCAATCCATTTATCAGACGCTTTATGTACCAGTGTGCACCTGTATATATATATATATATATATACATATGTACAAGTCTACCATCTAGATAGAAATTTCATCTCTGCAGTTCATCTAAGAATAATTCATGTACCAATGTGAACCATTAATTCTTCGCCATAATTCAAACCCCATGGTGTTTTTGTGTTTAGGTCGATGATATATCTTGATTCGAGCCTACGGAGTTTTTTCAATCTGTCCCCACCTCTGACACTTTCAGGAACTGAATTTAGTCCATAGCATAACAGTTTGTTACGGTCGCTTTGGTGTTTTTCCGCAAAGTGTCTTGCGACCGGATAAGCTTGGTCAATTTTGTCTATCGCCCTCATGTGTTCTAAAATTCTAATTTTGAAAGGATGTACCGTGCTGCCTATATATTGTAGCCCACAGGGGCAGACAAGGCAGTACACCACATACGGTGTGCTGCAGGTGATAAACTTATACATTTTTTTGACCATGCCAGTGTCTCGAATGGTATATGTAAGCGCTCTTTTGCTGTTACAGCACGCTTTACATTTATGACAGGGGAAGAAGCCTTTCATGCTTCTCAGGGTGTTGGACTTTGGAGGTATTTTCCCCAAATGGCTCCGTACCAATTGGTCACGAATAGATCTAGCCTTTTTAAATGTGACCAATGGATGAATGGGGATGTCATCACCTATTTATTTTTATTTGCACGTTTGTATGGCGCTGTGAATCGACTCCCGGAGGAGTATCTCCGCGCCTTTGGCATCAGCTGAAGAACAGCAACTAGTCGCAATTTAGAAACAGAGCCCTAGTCTGACTAATAGTTAAAAAGGAACGTTTTGAGCTTCTTCCTAAAAGGGAAATGTTCCCTGCAAACTCTAATTTCCTTCGGGAGTAGGTTCCACAGTTTAGGACCAGCTACAGAAAGGGCCCTTCCCCCCTTCCTGGCCTTCATGGCCCTGGGAACACATAGCAGTTCCTGATCACCTGATCTCAGAGATCTGGACGGAACATAAGGGATGAATTTTTCAGTGAGGTAGCCCGGACCCTTCCCAATAAGGCATTTGTGGATGACACAGCAGATCTTAAACATCACCCTCTGCCTTACTGGGAGCCAGTGTAGTTTGGCCAACAATGGTTTTGAGGGAGTCCGAGGCGGGACATTTAGAACAAGTCGTGCAGCAGTGTTTTGCACAACCTGCAATCTATCCAAAATACCCTCATTGGCAGCCAGCATCAAACCATTGCAGTAGTCCAGCCTACTTAACACTAGTGACTGGACCAGCGTTCTCTATAACATTATCTGCTCTTAAATTATGCCAGTTTTTCTTCAGCATTTGTTTCAGGTGGCTAGCTTCAGATGAATACAGGGTTATTAGTCGAAATTTGCCTCCCTCATTTTACCCCTGCTATTCTCTAGCAGACTTTCCCTGGTCAAGGCTTTCACTTTGCAGAGTTTTCTATTGAGGGTGATCGGATTGTAGCCTCTTACAGCAAATCTGGCTAAACTATCAGTGGCAGCTGTGTCAAAGTCACACTCGCGTGTGCAGTTCCTCCTGAGCCTTAACAGTTCCACATAAGGGATACTCTGCACTAGTTTGGGTGGGTGACTGCTTGTTGCATACAGTGTAGAGTTACCTGCAGTAGGTTTTCGATACAACGAAGTTTCAATCTTACCCCCAACAATCTGCACTCTTAGGTCCAAGTAATCCACTGTAGTAGGACTAATTGTTCCAGTAAACTGCAGATTGTGATCGTTATCGTTCAGGTATGCGATGTAGTGACGTGCGGTTTCTTCTGTGCCCTGCCAGATGATAAATAAATCATCGATATATCGATGCCATTTTATCACAGTCCCACTGGATATGCCGTCCCTGTAGGTTCTGGACACCTGCTCCTCCCACCAGCCTACGAATAAATTCGCATAGCTGGGAGCGAAGCAGGTGCCCATCGCCGTACCTGACACTTGTTGATAATAATCTTCTTCAAAAAGGAAAATGTTATTATACAAGCAGAATTGTAAAAATTCAATAAGCATACAGTTATGTTGCGCATATCTCAGTTGTCTTTTTTGCAAATATGCTGTGACTGCTTCTATTCCTTTAGAGTGTTCAATACAAGTGTACAGGCTTGTTATGTCAAGGAAAACTAGCAAATAGTCAGATTGCCAAGGTTCATTTTGGATTTTGGTTAAAAAGTCTTTGGTGTCCTTCACATGAGAAGATAGCTTTGTTACCAAGCTTGCCAAAAAGAAGTCAAGAAATCTAGAAACATGTTCCGTCAATCCTTGAACTGAAGAGACTATAGGTCTTCCAGGGGGGTGCAGATTGTCTTTGTGCAGTTTTGGAATGTGGTAGAATGATGGGCATATGGGGCTGGAGCTCCGTAGGTAGTGGTATTCCTCACTTCCAAGCATCTTTCTATTATACCACTTGTTGACAAGATCATCATACGCTTGGATACTCTGTTGATATATTTTGAAAGTGTTTTTTTGATAACATTCCACATTCGATAATTGCCTCATAGCCTCACCATGATATTGTTCCCTTGATTGCACTACCACATTGCCCCCCTTATCCGAAGGTTTAATGATGATGGTATTATCATTACCCAAATCATTTAGTGCTTGCTTTTCTTCCTGCGATAAATTAAATCCACTGTTGTTTGTTTTCTGCTTTTTTCGGAATTGTAAAAGGTCTTTAATCATTACTTCCGAAAAAGTATCCAGGGCATCAAACGGCATCTGTGGGTTAAAAGTTGAACACGGTTTGTATGGACTTTCTTCTCTGTCCTGCTCAACCCCCACATTGATTGCATGTTGCACTATGTCTTGGCTTGCAATACCCTCCAGCATCATCTCATTTCTTAGATCTTCAAATACTTCAATTGCTGGAAGATCGTTGACCGCAAGACTATCTGTTGCTGTTAGTCTTGCTGTTGGCTGCTTGTTTGTTTTTAGATGAGTCCTAGTTTTGAAATATTTATGTAGTTTCAACTTTCTGACGAAACTAAAGATGTCAATTCTAGTTTGTGTGTACTCAAGATGTGAGTCAGGGCAGAATGTTAGATCTAGGCTTAGCACTTTATGGTCAGAGTTACTCAGTGGTCTAGTTGTCAGATTGACCACTGTTAGTTTCGATGACCCTTCTATCTCCTGTTGTTGCGTCTGCGGTTGGTCCAAGTTGTTTTTTTTGGTTTTCCCCCCCGCCGCATGATCTTCTTGTCCTCCTGCGTTTACATTTGCGTTTGTTTCTGGTGGCTTGTTCTTTCCACCCCGTAGCCAGCAGTGTATGATGACTTGAAATTCTGTTTGAAAAGGGGTTTGCTTATCTGAGCCCCTTGCGGTTTGTGGCGCCTGGTCATCACTTGATTCATTGCCTGTTAAATCAGACTCTGAGGTCTCCAATGTCGGTGCTGGTACTGCTGTTATAGAGCTTAACTCCTTGCGTGAAACGTCAAATTTTTTCGCATAGGTTAATATCCTACCCTGCTGATAGTCCCGCTCGTCACGTTGAAACTTTTCTTGCTTGCGCAATTTTATTTTTTGTTCATATCTCAATAATCTAGGCTTCATTGAGTCCATTGCATCCGATACTTTCTTGCTATCTTCTTCTTTGCCTAGGTCCTCCTCCAGCTGTTTTATTTCTGCTAGCGTTTTTTCTCGATCACTCCATGCGTATTTAACTAACAGCCCCAGTGTCCCCTTGCAATAATGGGCCGTGTGCTCTGCCCAATCAGTCAAAAGTTGGGGGTCTGGGTTCTCATACGAAGGGACAGTGTAAACTCTTAACCCTCTTGGAACCCTGTCGACTTCGATATACCCCTGTAGGCTGGTGGCCTCCCACCACTTCCTCACTTCGCGCTCATATAAGCACTCCAACTTTGTCATGGTCTTATTAAACTTGCTTTTCGGTTGCTTGGGGTCGGGGACGCTAGTTGGGATTCCAGCCGCTTCCGATTTTTTGAACATGCCTTTCGCGTCCTCATGTCTGGTTGATTCACAGAACATGGTTGTGTTTTGTGGCTCTTTGTCTGGGACACTGTGGTATTTGTTTGTTGCCCAGTACCTTGTAAATAGGCCCCCTTGCGTCACACTGCCGTATACTTTCTGTCTTATATGTAGTGTAGACAGTAGGAGAAAAGGACGTTTTTGCTCACCCACACGCTGATCTCTCGGCTCGCGGCACCTCCTCCGAAGCGTCGCTCCTCGTTTCCCCGCTGTTGGTCGGCTTCGGCGTCTTAGCAGATTCTCTCCTTGTGGCAGACCGCGGTATATATATATATATCATTTTAGAAAATAGAAAATTTAGCAGGAGTCGCGCACCCATTGCGTCCAACAAATATATGACGTCACGCGAACTCGTCACCGTACAAGCGTCGCGTTCAGTAATGCGAATGTGTTGCGAATACGCAGGAGCTGGGGTCGCGTACCGGTCGCATTGTAATCGCGCACATCTCAGAAAATACGCACCCATCGCATCCCCTATGCAGATCCTTCACAACATTCCTAAAATGGCGGCTAGGTTCCGCGCAGCGATCATGAAAGGTATGCTTTGGGTGCGCGACTCCCCAAAAAATTGGAAAAAAAACAATAAAGAAAATAATATAAATATATTAAAATAAAAATATAAAACAAAAAAAACTATATTTCAGTTTCAATATTTTAAAAAACATTTTTTTACATTTATATTAAAAATATGTAATGTCATTTAAAAAATAAACTATGTAAAAATAAAGTTAAAAAGCTGTAGAAAATCAATATAAAAAAATACATATAACTATTATTACATTTAAAAATTATCATTTAAAAAGCCTTCGAAATTCACAGAAAATTCCATAGGTTTCAGACATGTTATAGTTAGGAATTAGCATTTAAAAAACCTTAGAAATTCAGTGAAAAAAACATAGGTTTCAGCCAGGGCTGTTATACTTAGCAGGACATTTCACTCGTACAAAACCATTGAAATTCCTCTGTTATAGTTTGTTATGCTAACTATAACTCGCGCGCCCGCAATCCACTGCTGATGATGTCACATGTTACATCATTCATGACATGGTCAGTGACATCACTGATGACATCACTGATGACATCTTAAATGACATCACTGATGACATCACTGATGACATCATCCACTTGACAATCGGATACACCTCATCATACACTAGTATAACCTTTCATCACTCACTGTAAAGTACCATATTTAAAACCATTGACACACCAATACAAGTTTCTAAAAACTCCCTAGAGTGATTCCTAGATCTACACACACATCTAATCACTTACCTATAGATTCACTCATACATGCTGTCAATGATCAATAGAACACTATCAAATGCACTTTAACACCTATATCGATATTACACACCAGCACACATCCTACTCACTTATGCACTCATATTACTCACTTATGTAAACTAATCATTATACTTACATTTACTCAACTATACATTTATAGAAACACTACTTCATTTATTCATTCAGATAGTAACTCATACTTAGTGTCTTATAAAATCATTATTATAAGTATACAGTTATCCAAACAGTCACTCATACAATCACTGAGTCTTATGTATAGGTATTTATATACAACAACTGTCACATACACTGCCTGTTATTCTTCTACTATGTTGGACATGTACCATTGAGAGATATATTTGCTCATCACCACAACCATAAAGACATTTACTCACCCAAACAACTGTTTCCACATGCAGTCTTAACCACATATACCTACTGAATTAACTATTCACACATCCCGACCCAACCACACACACATTCACTCTCCCGTACAAATACTCATCTAAAAAATGAATAACTAATATAGACTTTCATGTAGCTAGTAACCAACTGATGCAGCAGTTTACTAAACAACAGACAGAGTGATTTAGACATTCACACAGTTTAGTCCCTAACCCATATATTTAGTGAGTCACTTTAAATTAGTCACTTAAACAGTCAATCACACTGCTACTAAATCCTCCATCCAGACACTTATACATCCACTCATTCTTCAATGCAGATTGCTATATATACAATACATATTTAAATATTGAACCAAACCACATTCACTTGATGATGTCATCAGTAATGTAATTTGAGATGTCATCAGTGATGTCATGAGTGATGTCACTGACCATGTCATGAATGATGTAATATGTGACATCATCAGCAGTACATTGCGGGCGCGAGAGTTATAGTTAGTTGAACTAACTGTAATGGATGAATTTCAATGGTTTTGTATGAGTGAAATGTCCAACTAACTATAATGCCCCTGAAACCTATGTTTTTTTAGTGAATTTGTAAGGTTTTTTTAAATGCTAATTTCTAACTATAACGTGCCTGAAAACCTATGTTTTTTTCAGTGAATTTCAAAGGTTTTAAATGCTAATTTCGACTATAATGTGCCTGAAACCTATGGTTTTTTCAGTGAATTTCAAAGGTTTTTTAAATGCTAGTTTCCAACTATGCCTACAGAGGTAGGACATGCGAAGAAAGAAGAAAAAACACACAGAAAGAAAAAAAAGAAATGCAGAAAGAAGCAACAGAAGTCCACAAAGATGAAGAAAAGCGCAGGAAGAAAAAGAGATGCACAGAAAGAACCAACAGAGTAGCAGAAAGTCCTCCTGTAACCACAACTTTTTCTGAAGTGTACTGATCAATCAATCAATCAATCAGTAATATTTATAGAGCGCGGTACTCACCCGCTAGGGTCTCAAGGCACTGGGAAAGGGGGGGGGGGCTCTACTGCTTGAAAAGCCAGGTCTTGAGGTGCTTTCTGAAGGAGAGATGGTCCTGGGTGAGTCGCAGATGGGTGGGGAGGGTGTTCCAAATCTTTGCCGCCAGGTAGGAGAAGGATCTTCTTCCGGTGCTGGCTCTGCGGATCCATGGGACGGTGGCGAGGGCGAGGCTGGCGGAGCGGAGCTGGCGGGTTGGCGTGTAGAACAGAGGCGGTTGTTGAGGTATTCGGGGCCTAAGTCGTGGAAAGCCTCTTGCTGACTGGGAGCCAGTGCAGGTCTCTCAGGTGGGTGGAGATGTGGCTGTGTCGGGGGATGTCCAGGACGAGTCGTGCAGATGCGTTCTGGATGCGCTGGAGTCTTTTCTGTAGTTTGGCAGTGGTCCCAGCGTAGAGGGCATTCCCGTAGTCCAGACGGCTGGTGACCAGGGCATGGGTGACCGTTTTCCTGGTTCTGGTGGGGATCCAGCGGAAGATTTTTCGGAGCATGCGGACGGTGTTGAAGCTGGAGGAAGTCACAGCATTCATCGTGGTCATCGTGAGGGAGGAGTCGAGGATGAAGCCCAGGCTGCGTGCGTGTTCCGTGGGCTTGGGTGGGGGGCCCAGGGCAGGGGGCCACCAGGAGTCGTCCCAGGCGGAGATGGATGGGCCGAGGATGAGGACTTCCGTCTTGTCCGAGTTCAGCTTCAGGCGTCTGAGCTTCGCCCAGTCCGCGATGTCTTTCATTCCATCCTGCAAGTTGGCTTTGGCGGAGGCGGGGTCGTTGGTGAGGGAGAGGATCAGTTGGGTGTCGTCGGCGTAGGAGATGATGTTGAGGTTGTGCTTGCGTGCGATGGCTGCGAGGGTGGGGCTGAGCGAGGAGCCTTGAGGTACAGCGCAGATGATCTTGGTGGCTTCTTCGAGGAATGGCGGGGGACGGACTCTTTGGGTTCTGTCGGAGAGGAAGGAGGTGATCCATTCCAGGGTCTTTCCTTGGATCCCGGCGTGGTGGAGGCGGGTTGTCAGGGTGCGGTGGCAGACCATGTCAAAAGCAGCCGAAAAGTCGAGGAGGATGAGGACGGTGGTTTCTCCTTTGTCAAGCAGGGTCCTGATGTCATCGGTGGCTGCGATGAGGGCGGTCTCGTTGCTGTGGTTCGCTCGGAATCCGGACTGTGATGGGTCGAGGGAGCCGTTTGTCTCCAGGAAGGCTGTCAGCTGTTTGTTGACGGTTTTCTCGATGACTTTTGCGGGGAAGGGGAGGAGAGAGATCGGGCGGAAGTTCTTGAGGTCTGTGGGGTCTGCGGTAGGTTTCTCCAGGATGGCGTTGATCTCTGCATGCTTCCAGCTCTCCGGGAAGGTGGCGGATGCGAAGGAGTTGTTGATGATGTCCCGGAGTTTGGGTGCGATGATGGAGTCGGCTTTGTTGAAGATCTGGTGTGGGCAGGGATCGGCTGGGGAGCCCGAGTGGATGGTGTTCATCGTGTGGGTGGTGTCTTCCGTGCTGACCTGGGTCCAGGCGCGTAGGGTGGTGGTGGGGGGCATCGGTTCGGTGGCAGGGTAAGAGTTCTGGGCGTCAAAGCTGTTGTGTATGTCGACGATCTTACGGTGGAAGAAAGTGGCAAGAGAGTTGCAGAGGTCTTGCGATGGTGTGATGTCGTTGTTGCTGGCGTTGGGGTTGGAGAGCTCTTTCATGATGTTGAAGAGTTCCTTGCTGTTATGGGCGTTGTTGTCCAGTCGTTCTCTGAATGCCGTCCTTTTGGTGGTACGGATCAGCTAGTGGTGTTTGCGGGTGGCGTTCTTGAGGGCAATCATGTTTTCCGATGACTGGTTGTGACGCCAGGCTTTCTCGAGGGCACGGCAGGATTTCTTGGAGTCTTTGAGGTCGTTGGTGAACCATGCGACTTTCTTGCTGTCGGGGTTGCTTGGAGGGTTTTTCAGTGGAGCAAGGGCATCTGCGCAGTCGGAGATCCACTGTGTGAGGTTGCGGGCTGCCTCGTTGGGGTCCGTAGTGTTGGTGGGAGGATTTTGGCTCAGGGAGGTCGTGAGTTGGTTGGTGGTGATCTTGCTCCAGCATCGTCGGGGGGTTTGTTGTGGGCGGTGATGGGTCGTTGTTTTCCTGACATTGAAGTGTACGCAGCTGTGGTCGGTCCAGTGGAGCTTGGTGGTGTGGCTGAAGGAGATATGGTTGCTGGAGGAGAAGACGGGGTCGAGTGTGTGGCCGGCGTAGTGGGTGGGGGTGTTGACCAGTTGCTTGAGTCCGAGGGTGGCAAGGTTGTCTAGTAGGGTGGTGGTGTTGTTGTCCTTGTCGTTCTCCAGGTGGAAGTTGTGGTCTCCTAGGAGGATGTAGTCGGGGGAGGCGAGGGCGAGCGGGCTGATGAAGTCTGCGATTGCTTCTCTGAAATGTGCGCGTGGTCCCGGGGGTCTGTAGATGATGGTAACTGAATCTGACTAACCAGGCCTAGAGCCAGTGCTATGCTAAAAGACACTTAGAATACAGTGAAAACACCTACATACACTAGGGAACACTATGCGTTGGGTACCCCTGTGATAACCAAGACCTCCTCTTTAAGACCCTAGTACATATTAGGGCAGGGGGATTAAAACTACCCCTTAAACCACACCACAGGGGATATTTCCACACTGGTGAAGGAAGGGGGGTGCCTGAGGTGACATGTATGCAAACACGCTCTGTGACCATTTTAATTTTGGGGATGAAGTCCCCTTGAATCCTGAGTGTCCCCTGGGTTGTATTAGCCCACTAGGTATCTTCAGTAAGCGCCACAGAGCTGCATTGCAGAGAGGTGTAAAAAGGGGCACGGCCTGGGCCACCTCTCTGCAATGCAGCGCAGTGGCGCTTACTGGAAGCACCTGGTGTACTAGTTGGCCCCCAAGGGCTCTCTGGATTGAAGGGGAATTATTTCCCCAACTTAAAACGCGCCACAGGGCGTGTTTGCACACATATCACCTCAGGCCCCGCCCCCTACCTTCACCACTGTGGCACATTTAAAGTTGGGGGATTAAGTCCCCTTGAATCCTGAGGTCCCCTGGCGGCCAACTAGCCCACCAGGTACCTCCAGTAAGCGCCACAGAGCTGCGGTGCAGAGAGATGTAAAAAGGGGTGTGGCCTCTGAACACCTCTCTGCAACGTAGCTCACTGGCTCATACTAGAGGTACCTGGTGGGCTAGTTGGCCCCCAGGGACCCCCAGTATTCAAGGGGAATTAGTTCCCCATCTGAAAACGCGCCAGGGGGTGCATTTGCAGAGTGCTGCAGGGAGGGGTGGGGCCTCCAGCATGATACAGGTCTTTTTTTTATTTAATTTTTTAAGAAGGGGGGCTGTGTGGCCCCACCTCTTTTCCTATTTTGTTGGCCCTGGGGACCCCATCCCCCAGGGCCTCACCTCTATTTAATTTTCTTTTTAAAGAAATTTGAAGGGGGCAGTGTGGCCCCCCTCCCACGGCCATAATTCGCCCCAGGGACCCCATCCCCCGGGGCAGGGACATTTTTTTTTTATTTGGAGGGGGCTGCGTTGCCTCCCTCCTCAGGCCATTTATAGCCCCGGGGGGGGGGGCGGCCTTGGTTTTTTTTTCTTAATTTTTGAGGAGGGGGCATGTTGTCCCCTTCCCAGGCCACTAATAGTCCCGGAGACCCCATTCCCCTGGGCTGGCCATCTCCGTTGGGGACCGTGGGGGATCCCCATCCCCCCCACGGTTTCACCGGCTCCCCTTGTCCTGCAGGAGCTGGCATTGCTTTTCCACATGGGAGCTGCTAAGATGCTACTCCCCGTGTGGAAAAGCAATCGGCTTTGGTTTTTGGAAGAGTGAGCACTTTCAAAAACCAAAGCAGAGTTTGCTATGGCATGTCAGGAGCCGCGAGGCTCCCGCCTGCCATAGTAAACTCCAATCCTGCCCCCTTTTCTTGTTTTGTGTCTTTGTTCTTCTGTTTTCTTGTGGCTTGACTCTCAGGTGTAAATCCGTTCAGTAGTTCCTGAGAAAATGACAGTTAAAGTCATTTACATATCTATGGGCTCGGAGGGTCCGCGTACCCTAGGCGCAGCCTGCAACTCCTCAGGGAGTTGATTCATGCACGTTATAACAGAAATAGAAAAGAACACCCTGCCGGAGTCGATACCAAATGGTCCTCTAAGGGATCCAATTCTGTTAGTGAGGGAGCAATATTACTAGGTATCAGAGCCAGGAATTCAAATCATACTTTTTATGAAAAATATATATTTTTATTGATTTTTATGCACATGTTTATAAAAAGACATTCAGGGATTAAATATTCAGAGATTTATAAAAACACTCAATGTGATATTTCATGTCAAAATAAGGAGGATAACATTATCATACAGTTCAGTGTTCCATTCACTCCAGGGCAATTTAAGGGGACTCAGCAGACACTCACATCTTCAAGGGATCATTCAAACTCAAACACATTCAAACCGTTCAAACAGATTTATTTAAAAAGCAGACGCTTCGGCATGGTGGATGACTCATTTTGACCAACAAGTGGGCTTGCTCAACTGACGAGACTATCGTCTCCCTCAGTTTTTCAACACTTTTTTCTACTCACTGCATCACGTGATTTTAGTGAACATGAAAGAAATACTCAATAATGGAAAATTTAATGGGGAAAACACATTTTGGGACCCCCATTTTCTCTCTCTCCCTCTTGCCGAATCACCCCGAAACTTTCAACATAGAAGCAGACCGGAGAGGGCCATAAGTTTTGAAAATTTCGTAAAGATTTGTCAATTGGCACCAAAGTTATTAGGAATAGAATGTTGCGATTTTCCTATGGTAACTAGTTCCTAACTATACATACATACATTACCTACTGACGGTCGCCAGTAGGCAGTTATAGTTAAGACCTATTTTCCATAGGAGATCCGTAACATTCCATTTGGAATAACTTTGGCATCTGTTGACGAATCTTTGCGAAATTCTCCAAGAAGATGGCCCGCTCCGCTCCACTCCTATCCTAAAAATTTCGGTGTGATTCGTCAAGTGGGGTCAGAGAAAAAAGGGGGTCTCAAAACGTGTTTTCCCCATGCAATTTTCCATAGGGATATTTAGCCGCGGCTACAGCCCGAGCTGCTGAACGGAATTACACCAAATTTGGCAAAAAGGTAGAGTTTGGTTCACAGTTCACGCTTTTTATTACATGGTGTAAATCCGTGCTGTAGTTCCTGAGAAAATCAAAAGTAAAATCATAGATATATCTATGAACGAAGTAGGGTACGTGTACCGTCAGAGTATCACGGGCGTGCCCTTACGAGCACAAGCTGCATGCTAATTGGCTATCAACAGTCTGTCAACAATCCAAACGAGGAATTGTTGGCAGCCATCTTGTGTCTCGGTAGTACCGAGGCACAAGAAAACTGAAAAACAAGTGCGCAAAAGATGCAAAGGGGGTAGGGTAGAAACATCCTGACCCCTTAGGCCTGCTCAGGGGGTCCCACAAGGGCCCCCAAGGCCCAATTTTTTTTTAAATCGCGGGATTCGCGTACGATACGCGTATCGCGTGAAACAAAAAAAATTCCATAGCCCGCTTTAGTGCTAATCAGCCCCCGGAGGGCCAAGTCCTGGGGGCAATGTCATTTTTTATAATGGGGGGCCCAGAGGGGCCCCTCAGCCCCGGGGACCGCTACCCCCCAAGGCTTTAATGATACAAATGCGAGGGAGCTCATGGCCCCCCGCAGTCCGGGGACCGCCACCCCCGGGGATTCTTTTTTTATAATATTGGGGGGCCCAGAGGGGCCCCCCAGGACCGGGGGCCACCACCCCCCAGGGCATTAACATTATGTATGCGGGAAGCTCTTGGCCCCCCCGCAGCCCTGGGGACCGCCTCTCCCCAGGGCATTAGTTTAATACGTGCGGGGGGCTCACGGCCCCCCTTCAGCAAATGTAAATGTGTGGGGGGACAGCCAGGCCCTCCCACGCTGCGGGGTCCGACACCTGCCCGGGGCACAACATTTTTAAATTAAGGGCAGTTTATTTTTATTTTTTACGGTAAAATAACAATACTCCCGAGCTTGGTGCTCTGCGCGAACTCTGGTGTGCAAGCGTTGGGTACGCATATTGTACCACGTATGCTGCGGGATTTATAAGGCGTCCGGTACACGTATCCAAGCAAGAATAAGAAAAATATTTTGCAGATATCTATCAAGCTTATGTGTTTAGATGTTGGGTGGCTCTAAAAAGAGCCCTTGTGTTTATTGGGAGATTTTGGTATCTACAAATAAGTACCGATGCTAAAGTTCAAGAGGAAGACTCTGTTCCCCTCATCTGAAAAATGTACACCATCCTCCTATAGATGCCATGCATATTGTTGTGGTAAATGGACCCCATTATGTAGTCTCTGAGAAAAGCAGAAACAGATTTGTTCACATGTTTCCTAGCTTTATCAATCTGTGGACAATATTGGTTCGACCAGTTCCATTTCTGCCTTTGGCATATATTAGAATAGAGCGATACAAAAGGGGATGATGGACGGAGCGTTTGAGCAAATCAAACACTCACCCCCAGTCAACTGATCTGGGTTTAATCCATCACCATTCTTTAGCTCACTCAGCCACCCCAGTTCAGACACGGCCATATGCAAATCAGTCTGACCCTGTGCCTCATGGGAACAGTCCAGCTTGAACTGGCTGAGTGGGCTAAAGAATGGTGATGGATTAAACCCAGATCAGTTGACTGGGGGTGAGTGTTTGATTTGCTCAAACGCTCCGTCCATCATCCCCTTTTGTATCGCTATATATTAGAATAGACAAAGGCAGTTTGGGGGAATAGTGTCATCAATTCTCCAAAGGTGTCCTTCATAAGCATTTCCAGACCTACCCCAGTCAAAGTGCCTAGGCCATTGGCACCACAGTGCACAATTATGAGGTCAGGGTGTTGGAGATGTAAAAAGGATTTAACCAATGGCAGCAATCAGTGCCACTTTAACTCTCTCTGTCCAATCCATTTAATGTCTGCATTTGGTAAACCTAGGTCTTTGTAAATTCCTTTCTGTTCTGCGTACCTTTGGCTCCAGAAAATATAGTTGTGTCCCACAATCCACACTGTAAGCATGTTGAAGAGAGGTCTGGATGCACTCAGATGGTCTCTGTAAATGAAATGGCAGTTTGAAAAGTAAGATTTTTCTAAAATGTTGGATAAGATGCAGTTTTGAAAAAAGGAAAGAAATGATTGGTTGTTTGAGAATATTCTACACTGAAAGCTAGGGTGCATGTTTCTGTTTTTTAAAAGCATTGTTCTTATTGGTTAACAAAAACTGATTGAAAGGTATGTTACATAAAATAAGCTGATTTGTTGAAACGTCAAGCACACTTGCTGTTTTGTTTAGCAACATTGTGTGATGAACTTTTGACCTGTGTGCTCAGTTAAGTGTTTCATGAGGTGTTTCTATGGTAAGAGGCAGAAGGCAGAATGGGGGTAGGGTTGAAAGTTATGTCAGTTGGAAAGGGTTCAAAAGTTCAACCAATAGAAATGTGTGTTTGCTTTTGAATTAAAGTGGGAAGAAATGTCATTTGTTTATTAACAAGTATATGTGTGTAGAATGAGAGGGAAAGTTTGCCATTTTCTGGTTTCGCTAAGAACAGTGAACTACAGAGATTCTGTATAAGAATATCTGCTGTGTGACTGACATTCTTCTTAATCTACAAATCAATTTGAAAGGTGAGTTTTTAACTTGTAAGGGGATGTATGTGGTGTATTTTGTTTTTATTAGGAGTAATGTGTTTCTCCTTCTAAAGTGCAAGGAGTTGTTTAGTTGATTAGAATCACATTCTGAGTTTGTCTGCATTTGGATAACCATTGTGATAAAAGCATTTGGTAATTTAACATGTTTGGTGAGTCAGCTTTGTAAAGTAAAATGCAGTACTAAAAAATAAAGAATGTGTGCAGTCACTTTTTCAGTTCTAGAGTAGTTAATAGTGTTGCTTGTTTAGAATTAAGCTTATGTTTCAAATCAAAAATGGGGATGGATCACTTGTCCTGCATTAACCTGGGTATGCAGGTTGCGTACTGAAATGTCCCAATTAAAATATTTACATGATCACGTGTCCTTGCGAGAAACGCTACATTGGCATGGCATGCAGAAAAGTTAAACTACGTATTGGCGAACATCGTAGCAATGTCAAATGCAAGAAAGGAACAATGAAAATGTCCACCCACTATATAGAGGCAGGCCACACGAGGCAGGCCACACAACAGGAGACGTACAATGGCTAATCCTAGAAACCTTAACCAACAAAGGTTACAACGCTGAAAGAAATTTGTTTGAGAAAGAACAGAGGTGGGTCCACAGACTGAAAACTGATTGTGAGGGACTAAACGATAACATTCCCTGGTTGAGCCTGAATAACTAGACACCAGGATGAATAAAGAAACCCACTCTTATCCTAAAACTTTTTTCTGCAAATACAAAAGCTCTATTTTAGCATACTGTCATTATGTCACTTGGCAACCAAACTAGAGACCTACGATCCCCCAAAGTAGTCCTCTGATCCTGCACCATCAACAGCAAGAGATCTGCATTTTGACAGAATTTGAGAAAGCAGAACCACACTGTGAGAGGGAGGATTCTAAACACAATCAAGTGACCTTGCAGATATGTGAGTGTTCCTCCTGTAGTAACAGAACGAATAATCAAATTACAGGCGGAATTAAAAACACTCACCCTATTATATCAGACTTAAACACTCAAAGTCTTCCTTCACTGGTGCTAGTACGTATAAACGCGATACATTTAATAAATAGGCAAAAGAGTAGAAAATACATCTGACCGTTTGTTAGCTAAAAAATAATTTTTTAGATACAATCGGAATTT
This sequence comes from Lissotriton helveticus, assembly GCF_964261635.1. Classification (NCBI taxonomy): domain Eukaryota; kingdom Metazoa; phylum Chordata; class Amphibia; order Caudata; family Salamandridae; genus Lissotriton; species Lissotriton helveticus. Next base: position 1,508,642,556 of record NC_136068.1, on the reverse strand, counting down.
CACATAGAAAAAAGACTTAGTATATCAATTCTTTCTTCACTATACACACACGCGATATAACAGAACCCGGAAGCATCCTCGTCTTTCTGGGCCCCATTAGTAGAGTCAGCACAAGTAGCGCATGATGGAAAGGACTGTAGGTAGCAAGAACGAACGCCGCATACTTCGACAAAACCGTAACGTATTACCTAAATTTAGTTAATATTTTGAATATTATCCCAGTAGGCTCCTATAACTAATGAGGGCACCGTTGAGCCACGGAATTGAAAAAACAAAGGTACGTGTCATTCACTGCCGGTCCAACCTGTTCACTGAGTACCCATTTGAAAATTAACCCGAGTGTGCTAAAAGTTTACTGTGCAAAGCACGACGCACAAAGCATAGCTATTACTTATAGCCTGCTTACGCGTTATGAAAGTCACCCCAATGTTGGCCAAATAAGAGTATGTTAAGCATGACGCTGCGAATGTCCCTTTTTTCACCATTAGACCGCGCATGCATGAGGAGAGCAACTAGAGTGTATGAAGGAGATCGGTGAAAGGCACGCATTAAGAACGTCTCTATTGCACTAATACCAAACTGCAGAGGGACAAGGAACATTTTGTTGAGCGCGTAATCAAAAAACAGGACGCTGTGAAACGAACTACAGGCACATTGGAATGAAACCAATAGGCGCATTAGAACTAAACTATTAAGCACTAGTTTTGAAATATGAATAAGTAGAGGAATTTTGCCATTGATAAAAGATACATTATTTACACCACAGACGGAAGGTACAAACGCATGGAATGAGTGAGTTGACCTTTTACGATGGTGGTGTGTGTTCTACAAAGTATTGCCATTTTTCAGTTGCTATACATTACTGTGTGTGACAACATAATTAGTTGTCTTTGATTGTCAGTCCTACAATTACTACCCCTTTATCCCCTTCCTATGTATGTCTGCCATATTTAGACCTATTTAGGAGAAGGATTAATATATCCATTTTCCCACTCCTTCACACGAATATGCAACCCTATTCAAAGGAGTTCACATTCACAGAGACGCCCTTGGTCTCTACACCCACTTCACTTGGTCCTGAAGAAAGCCCGTCCGACCCCATCAGGCAAACAAGGGCTGAAACATGTCGACCTTTTTATATACAAAGGAATACTAGTGTGTGAGATTCCTAATTTATCTCAAAACACACGCCTTTAATTTTAAAGGTGACTCGAACCCAGACTTAATAAAATACGAATATCTGGTTGTACAAGCCTGTTTTATCAAAAAAATGTATGTATTTTTTTTTTACATACTCCACCCATCACTGATCACTATTGCGGTAACCAGGGGTAACCCTCCGGCTGGAGGATTCATAACTACTAACCCGATGATTATGCACACACGTGCCTAAAAAGCGGAGAATCAAGATATACCGCTTCCATCCAAGTTCAGTCTCGTGCATGAGGGTTTTTTAATTGGGACATTTCAGTACGCAACCTGCATACCCAGGTTAATGCAGGACAAGTGATCCATCCTCATTTTTGATTTTGTGAATCTGATAACCAAGGAAGCTGAATGGATCACGCTTTCCTTCTCCCTCCACAATTGATTGTTTGTGTTTCAAATCTACAATTTTCCAGGCAGCATAAATACACTACTTCAAACTCTCTGTGGCAGATCTAAAAGCCTCTTGCGCCTCTTTGTGCTGTTATTGTGTCATTTTGTTATGTTATATTGGCACCAATAATGCAGCAGATTGCTTATGTATTTGCAAAATGAGTCAGGATCGTATAGTAAAATGCAGCAGTAATATATATAGAATGTGTTTAGTCACCTTACTGTTTCTAGACTAGTTAATGTTTAAGTTTATTTGAATGTACTCAAATAGGCCTCCCATTAAGTTTGAATCATATTAAAACCTGGGAACTTTGTGGGCTCCACGAGATGAGACATATGATAGTCCAAAACAGGGTAATTAGTTGGCAGGAGGTAGTTGCTAGAACTAATGGTCCATAGCGCCCTACCTTTTTTGAATATATGCAGATTTTCTATTTTATTAGAAATTTGACAAGTGGCCTGCTTAATGCTCCTAATGCTATACTAACAGCTCTTTATGGTGGAAAGACCAAAGGTATCGGATATTGGTACAAGATGCTTCATTGTTCAAATCAAAATGTATTAGTAGACAGACATCTTGAGAAAATAAATATCTCTACACAATGCAACTTTTCCACAAAGGATTGGGAGGTCATTTGTCAGTTGGGGAATAGATCTTTAAGTGCTACCAACTATAAAAGGATGCCTTTTCTTTCTCGCTGGTTAGCCTATTATACAACGGAGGCGTTTGGAAAAGATGTATCCTGAAGTTGAGAATAAATGCTTCAGATGTATGGCTAGTAGCCAGGGTGGATGGAATCATATTTTTTTTTACTTGCCGGCAGTTAGAAACTTTCTGGAAGGGAATATTTGCCGATATCGAACAGGCTATTGGGAAATCTTTTTTACCAGCAGCAGAAGTAGCCCTGTTCGGTATATGCAAAGATAGGAGCGGGCTTAATAAAGCAGAAGAAGTATTTATATTTATATCTTGTGCAGTTGCTCGTTCCTGTCCAGAGAGATCCCATCACATATAAACTGGTTTAATAAAATGAGGAGAACATTTTTTGAAAAGGCTTATGCGGGCAGAGTGGGAGCTATTGGGAGATTTGAGAGGAACTGGAAAAATTTTGAGAATCTAGAAGAAATGAAGGGAGGATGATTTGTGAAGAAAATCGAGAGTAGATGATTTGTTTTAATATTCTAGGACATCTGCACTCATTAGCACTTTCTTCTTACATCAGCTTGCACTATGCACTTTTCAATATGGTACTTTTTTGTACTTTTTGCACTTCACTATTTGCACTTTTGCACCAGCACTTTATTGCAGTTTTGCACGATCTTGCAGATGCACTTTATAAAAATTGCATATTTTGCACATGTCTTGGAAATTTTAATGATGTAGCAGGCTGTTTCTTCCATCTTATTGAACCTCCCTTTTCATCTTTGTACATCGTTTTATCTTTTTATCTCTTGTTTGTCATTTAAGAAATCTATTGGAAATGTGTTGTTATTGAAATCTAAAGTGTAACATGTTTTGTACCGTTAGTTTACCTATTGCTCTATTCAATAAAAAAATGTTAAAAAAAAAAAAAACAATGAAGCTGAATGGATCACGCTTTCCTTCTCCCTCCACAATTGATTGTTTGTGTTTCAAATCTACAATTTTCCAGGCAGTATAAATACACTACTTCAAACTCTCTGTGGCAGATCTAAAAGCCTCTTGCGCCTCTTTGGCTGCCATTGTGTCATTTTGTTATGTTATTTTGGCGCCAATAATGCAGCAGATTGCTTATGTATTTGCAAAATGAGTCAGGATTGTATAGTAAAATGCAGCAGTAATATATGTAGAATGTGTTTAGTCACCTTACTGTTTCTAGACTAGTTAATGTTTTTTGGTAAAATGCAAGGTCTAATATTTTTTGTCTAGAATCACTGTGTCTGTGTGCTTTTAGGAATTATTCTGAGAGAAGCATTTTTGTACGTTTTGTGTTTGCAGACACATAAGTGCTTAAAAACCTATCCTGTTTTCAAGCTTTGATAGAATTAGAAACCAGTTATTGCTTTTGTATTTGCAAAATGGCTCATGGTTGTACAGTAAAATGCAGTATTTATATTTCTGGAATGTGTGCAGTCATATTAGCCTTTCAAGAGTAATTAATAGTGTTGCTTGTCTAGAATCAGACTTGTGTTTCAAATCTACAATTTACCAGTCAGTATACATACACTGCTATATACACTCTGGGGCAGATTTACAAACCCCTTGTGCCTCTTTGTCGTTCTATTGTGTCACTTTTCTGATGCAAAAAAAACTCAAGCACTTATAAATTGAGTCAGGCACTGTCCTTGCAGAACTGAAATCATTCAGGCAGTGCCCAAGTACTCATGCAGCGACGTAGGCCTTAGGGTATGAACTGCTTCAAACCGCTAAGCACTATGCTTGTAGTCTTCTATCTACCTGCACACTTGTGTCTTATACCTTCAATTCCCTCGTCTGTATCCTTCCACTTCCACTAAGCACTCTGTCACTGCTGTTGCACTGTTGTAGTGACCCATTCAGCAGTATGTACTAATCCCTTTACTGCACTAAAACTCAAGCACTTATATATTCACTTAGACACTCTCTTTACAGGTCTCTGATCATTCCATCAGTACCCAAGTTCTCATGCAGCAAAGTAGGCCTTAGGGCATGAACTGCTTCAAACCCCTATGCACTATGCATGTAGTCTTGTATCTACCTGCACACTTGTCTATTATACCTTCAATTCCCTAGTCTGTATGCTTACACTTCCACCAAGCACTCTGTCACTGCTGTTGCACTATTGTAGTGAGCCATTCAGCAGTTTGTGCTAATGCATTCACTACACTAAAACTCAAGCACTTATAAATTCAGTCAGGCACTGTCCTTGCAGAACTGTAATCATTTAGTCAGTACCCAAGTACTCATGCAGCAAAGTAGGCCTTAGGGCATGAACTTCTTCAAACTTCTATGCACTATGCTTGTAGTCTCCTATCTACCTGCACACTTGTCTTTTATACCTTCAATTCCCTAGTCTGTATCCTTACACTTCCACCAAGCACTCTGTCACCGCTGTTGCACTATTGTAGTGAGCCATTCAGCAGTTTGTGCTAATCCATTCACTACACTAAAACTCAAGCACTTATAAATTCAGTCAGGCACTGTCCTTTCAGAACTGTAATCATTTAGTCAGTACCCAAGTACTCATGCAGCGAAGTAGACCTTAGGGCATGAACTGCTTCAAACCGCTATGCACTATGCTTGTAGTCTCCTATCTATCTGAATACTTGTCTTTTATACCTTACATTCTCTAGTCTGTATCCTTACACTTCCACCAAGCACTCTGTCACCGCTGTTACACTATTGTAGTCAGCCATTCAGCAGTTTTTGCTAATCCATTCTCTGCACTAAAACTCAAGCACTTATAAATTCAGTCAGGCACTGTCCTTGTAGAACTGTAATCATTTAGTCAGTACCCAAGAAGTACTCATGCAGCGAAGTAGGCCTTAGGGCATGAACTGCTTCAAACCGCTATGCACTATGCTTGTAGTCTCCTATCTACCTGCACACTTGTCTTTTATTCCTTCAATTTCCTAGTCTGCATCCTTCCACTTCCACCAAGCAGTCTGTCACTGCTGTTGCACTTTTGTGGTGACCTATTCAGCAGTTTGTTCTAATCCATTCACTGCACTAAAACTCAAGCACTTATAGATTCAGTCAGTCACTGTCCTTGCAAAACTGTAATCATTCAGTCAGTACCCAAGTACTCATGCAGCGAAGTAGGCTTTAGGGCATGTACTGCTTCAAACCGCTATGCACTAAGCTTGTAGTCTTCTATCTACCTGCACACTTGTCTTTTATGCCTTCAATTCCGTAGTCTGTTTCTTTACACTTCCACCAAGCACTCTGTCACTGCTGTTGCACTGTTGTAGTGAACCATTCGGCAGTATGTACTAATCCATTTATTGCACTAAAACTCAAGCCCTTATATATTCACTCAGACACTCTCTTTATTTATTTATTTAAGAAATTTGTAGAGTGCAACAAATACCCGTGGGTGTCTCAGTGCTGAGGACGCTGATGGGTAGAAAAAGGCCGCAAGCTGTTTATTGAGTGAATAACCAAGTCTATAGTAGCTTCCTGAAAGAGAGCAACGTAGGGGATGCTTTGATTTGTGAGGGAAGAGAATTCCATAGTTTTGCCGTGGCTACGGTGAATTGTTTGTCTCCCCAGGAGACCTTGTAAGTGCGGGAACCATCAGGAGATTGGCAGAAGAGGACCGTAGAGTTCTGCCAGGTGTGCGCGTTCACAAGGCTCTTTTTAGATAGATGGGACCTGATTGATGGATTGCTTTATAGGCTATGAAAAGTGCCTTGAATTTAATGCGTTTGGGAATTGTGAGCCAATGTAGCTTTTTCACCTCTGCTGAAATGGGTTGGTGCTTGGGGGTGCCTGTGATGATCCTGGCGGCAGCGTTTTGTATCAGCTGTAGTTTGCTGATTACCTTTTTCTGCGCATTCAGGAGTAATCCGTTGCAGTAATCTATTTTAGTCATTACCAGGGAGCTTATCCGGGTTTTTCCTGTATTGGAGGGAAGGAATGGAAGTAGTTTATTGATTACTCTTAGTGTATAGAAGGCTGAAGAGGTGATGGCATTTGCATGGGCTATGAAGGAGAGTTTGTCATCGAAGATGACGCCAAGGTTTCTTACTTTCTGTACTTGAGGAGGGGAGGGGCCTAGTTCAGGAGGCCACCAGGCAGGGGACCATGTGGGGTGTAAATTGCCAAAGATCATGACCTCCGTTTTGTCTGAGTTCAATTTTAAACAGTTTTTGGCTATCCAGGAGCTAATGGCGATCATGCCTGCTTGGAATCTGGCCGCTATTTCTCCTCCATTGTTGTTAATGGTTAGGAACAGTACTCTGATCATTCAGTCAGTACCCGAAGTAGGCCTTAGGGCATGAACTGCTTCAAACCCCTATGCACTAGGCATGTAGTCTTGTATATACCTGCACACTTGTCTTTTATACCTTCAATTCCCTAGTCTGTATCCTTCCACTTCCACCAAGCACTCTGTCACTGCTGTTGAACTATTGTAGTGACCCATTTAGCAGTTTCCATTCACTGCTCTTAACTCAAGTACTTATACATTCAGTCAGGCACTGTCCTTGCAGAACTGTAATCATTCAGTCAGTACCTAAGTTCTCATGTAGCGAAGTAGGCCTTAGGGCATGAACTGCTTCAAACTCCTATGCACTAGGCATGTAGTATTGTATCTACCTCTACACTTGTCTTTTATACCTTCAATTCCCTAGTCTGTATCCTTACACTGCCACCAAGCACTCTGTCACTGCTGTTGCACTGTTGTAGTGACCCATTCATCAGTATGTACTAATCCATTTACTGCACTAAAACTCAAGCATTTATATTTTCACTTAGACACTCTCTTTACAGTACTTTGATCATTCAGTCAGTACCCAAGTACTCATGCAGCGAAGTAGGCCTTAGGGCATGAACTGCTTCAAACCCCTATGCACTAGGCATGTAGTTTTGTATCTACCTGCACACTTGTCTTTTATACCTTCAATTCCCTAGTCTGTATCCTTCCACTTCCACCAAGCACTCTGTCACTGCTGTTGAACTATTGTAGTGACCCATTCAGCAGTATGTACTAATCCAATCACTGCATTAAAACTCAAGCACTTATAAATTCAGTCAGGCACTGTCACTTGCAGAACTGTAATCATTCAGTCACTACCCAAGTACTCATGCAGCAAAGTAGGCCTTAGGGCATGAACTGCTTCAAACCCCTATGCACTATGCTTGTAGTCTTGTATCTACCTGCACAGTTGTCTTTTAAACCTTCAATTCTCTACTCTGTATCCTTACACTTCTACCAAACACTCTGTCAGTGCTGTTGCACTATTGTAGTGATCTATTCAGCAGTGTGTGCAAATGCAGTCACTGCGCTAATACTCAAGCACTTATAAAGGTTTTTATACTTAGTGATTGTAGATTGTATTTGTTTAGTAATACAACACTCTATTTTATAGATTTCATCATTTGATAACTTTATATCGGTCATAGACCATAAAAGTGCAGATAAAATACATACATGCGCTAAGATAAAATACATAAATAGTTAAGAACATTGAGTTAAAAAAATTATTAAACAGTAAGTTATCAAAAAAGAAGGAGGTAGCGATCAACAGAGTTTATCACAGTTAATCAGGGTAGACCTTCTGCGCCACATACCATAAAGGAAGCGGAAAACCGAGAACACAATAAGGGGGGAGGTGTCATATCTTAAGATTCTGCAGGCTTATGCACATTGTTTTAGTCCCAAAATTCTGCACAGCGGTGCCAGCCAGCATCTCCGTATGTTACTATATGCTGGGCAAAAGAACAGAACATGGACGATGTCTTCTTTACTGCTTTTACAGGCTGGGCAGATTCCATCTTCTCGTCCGGCCCATGTACAAGTCAATGCCCCAATAGGCAAACAGCCATGTCTTAATTGAGTGTACAATTTTCTTGCTAGTGAAGGCTGTATTAGGTCCAGGAATTTCTCCCTCTTGGGTGCGAGTTTTACCTGGAGAAATTCTATAGTCAGCCTGCCCATGGTTGTCGAGCTGTATAGCAAACTAAATTTGTAATGTCTCAAAGAGGCCAACAGCTCTTTTCTCTGTACCGCTGGACATCTCACCGCCGGGGTCTCCCATAATTGGGGCAGGCCAATGTTATATGCAAGGGCTTTAATGTGTAATAACCAAGGTGTATTCTTACTCCTCAACCGCTCCCAAACTACAGAAAATTCGGCTCTATAATCCACTAGCTCCGGTACTGTCCAGAGCTTTCTCCACTACAGGAGAGGTCGAGCGGCTATCAGTTCTGTAATGGGCTCTAGACCTAGATCTGATCTCAGGGGTACGAGCGGGGTACTCTGGGGAAGGCCCACCAAGTTCCTCATGAAGGCCTGCTCCACCTTGAGGAGGCTTTGCGTGTTCGTATAACCCCAGAGTTCTGCGGCATACATCACAGTTGGCCTAGCTTGGACACCATAGATCTTGAGGGGAGGGGCAACTGGCTTGAATTGGGTTGTTTTTTGAAACTTGCCTATACCCCCTACGATCTGCGAAAGCCTCAGGGTGGATTTAGATACCTGTGGACCCCAACCACAATCTTCAGTCAGGGTAACACCCAGGTAAACAAAAGTTCTCACCCGTTCAAGCGGGGTGCCATTTAGCACGGGGCCCGGGCGGGTGTGCCACGGGGGACCGAAGATAATGTACTTGGTCTTCTCCAAGTTTATCTCCACGCCCCTCGAGGTGCAGAAGGAAACAAACCCGTCCAGAACCCGCTGGATGCCCGTTGATGTTCGCGACAACAACAGAACATCAAAACAGGCACCCGACCTGTGGCCAACCACGGGGCATCACTATCCCTAACACTAGCTAATTACCCCACCAAGTCATTGATGTAAAGACTGAAGAACGTAGGGGCCAGGGCGCAGCCCTGTCGTACACCTCTAGTTACAGGGAAACAGGCTGATAATTTTCCATTCTTCCCACATCTCACCTGGGCATAGTTCCCTGCATGGAAACGCTTCAGGACATCTAGTAGATAGGGCGGGAGGCCAAGTTCTTTCAAGACCCTCCATAGACTCTCCCTGGGCACAAGGTCGAAAGCGGCCCGCAGGTCTACGAAGACAAGGTAGAGGCTGCCACCCTCTACTTTTACTGTCTTCCAGAAAAGGACCTGCAGCCTACAAATTTGGTCCAGGGTCGAGATTCCAGATCTAAAACCGGCCTGGAGGGTGCTTAATATTTCAAACTCCTCCATCCATCCCAGTAATCTGTCCAGGGGTATCCGGCCCATTAGTTTCTGGGTAGTATCCAGAAGACTAATCGGCCTGTAGTTCGATGGAACTAAAGGGCATCCCTTTTTAAAATGGGGACGATCTCAGCGCCCGCCCAGGAGTCCGGGAGCTTAGCTCCCCCAAGGAGCGCATTAAACAATACAGCAAGGTACGGTGCCCAAATTTTTGGCTGGGATCGGAAAAGGTTGCCTGGTAGCCTATCGAGACCTGGGGTTTTAATCGGGAGCAGCCTAGCAACCGCAGATTCCACTTCCTTAAGTGAGATGCTCTCAATGTTTCCAGAGCCCGTCCTCTCTCCAGTGTCCCAGTGGGCCGTCTGGTAGCCCAAGCCCAAGACCCCCCGCAGTCGACACTCGTGCGGGGGGTTTGTGGCCAATGGAGTCCCATGGGCACTATCAGACTCTGGTATCCGGGCCCTGTTTGTATATTCAGGAGTGCCAATCTCGGGACTTGTGTAAAGCGCTGCAAAATGCGCCTCCCAAACTGAGGGGGCGATATATGGTAGGAGAGTTTCTCCTCCCTCTCTCGCGCCAGAGCTTACTATTGCCCAAAATAATTTGGAATCCTTTGCCAGGAGGGCACCTCTCAGTTCTTCCCACCTGACTTCCTCCCACTCTCTCTTACCCCTGATGATCTCCTTTTTGTATGACAGTCTAATTGCCCTGATGTTCGCTTTATCTTTGGCTTTCATTGCCGCAAGGAGCTCCTTTTTTCATCAATCCAGAGATGCATCTTAGGAACGCACCGCTTACTTCTACTTACAGAGTGGAACACTTCCCCCAACGCCACTGCTAACTGCCTATGTGTATCTACTGCATGCTGCCCAGAAGTCGAGTCACCCATCTGGGTTATAAAAGGAATTGCGAGCTGATATAATTTTGCAAGCTGTGAGGGTGACTCTACTAAGCGAGGCCATTTAACCCTCCTTCTAATATTAGACACCATAAATGGAGGGAACTCCATGTCAGAGTTAGGGACAGGGTTTGTTAGACCAAAAGACCCGGGTTTGAAAGTTAAAACCAGGGCATTGTGGTCACTATCATGCCTTTGCACAACCCTAAATTCCGTCAGCTTATCCCAATTTTTCGCTTCCACCATAACATAATCAATGATGGAAATCTTATTTGCCCTATTAAACGTGGCTGTGCCTGGGCGGTCGGGGTCCATTCTTCCATTGCACGCCCGCAATGACGTTGCAAGGGTGAAAGATTTTATTTGTAGCGCTAACGGGGTCCATGCCCTGACTGGAGCGATATTAGGCTCGAGGATATGCCACAATGCGTCCACTTCATATTGTTCACCCAGCTCCAAGGTCCCCAGTGGCTCAAATTGGCAGTTAAAATCACCGCCGAGAACTATTGCAATGGAGGGGTCAAGAGCAAGGATAAAGGAATTAAGGGCTTTAATTGTATTTGATTCTTGCCTGTTCCTCGATGGCGTCGAGTAGATATTTATTATGGCTACTTGAGGTTTACTTGGAGGTTTTAACAAAACACACTGGATATCCCGGGAATTTGTTTGGATTTTACTTCCTTGTTCCCCTTATCACTAAACTTCTCCCCAGAAGACAAGTGGGTTATTCACTCCTCCCTGGGATGGATGATGGATCGTTTTCCTCTATTACCCCTACCCTTCTAGGGATTTCATTAGTATCTTGTGGAGGGGGGTTTCCCTTAGATCTGAGTCAGTCCACCTCTTCCAACACGCTGAACCTATTCCAATGTGGTTGAAGAAGAAAAAGGGGAGTATGCAAGGACATACCCTCCCTAGTTAATCGCCCATTTGGTAATCTGTGCGATGAAAACTGGCAACCCCTGTTGTAATATACTCTTTTGGGGACGGTTCCAAACTAGGAGTAGGGTAGAAATATGAAAGATGTAATGGACATATTTGAGTGTTTAGTCTATAGAGTGGGGCGTCGCAGATATATTCTACAGCAGAGGTGTCCCTGAAGTTCAAAATTATGACATCTCCTGCTACTGTCTTTGGTCCCCTCCCAATCCATCCCACTCTTCTGGCCGACAATATTTCACCTGATACATTTGGTGGCAGGGGTCTATTTACGCTAAGCCATTGAATGCACTTGTTTTTAAACTCATTCTCCTTTTCTCTTTTCCCCTCACTTAGGGATGGAACTCCTGCAAGTAATACCACATACGGTTGGGCTTCTGGGGGTAAATTTATTGTTGGTAGTTGATAAGAAATAGCTCTTGGTGTTATGTTCCTTTTCTCCGATGAGGTGGTTTTACCACCCTTTTCGCCCTCGTTAGTCATTGGGGTGGCTTTGTCTCTGGCAATTGTCAGGTTTCCCGCTTCTCGTTGGGCTTCGTCGTGGATAATGGTACTGGGCAGAGGGTGAGGTGGAACGTGTGCTGGCTTCTGGATGCTTGGTGAAACTCCTGCATTATTAGTCTGTGCAATGGGAATTTTTTCCCCGGCTGCCCCACCACTAAGGGTATTTTTAAGGGTGGAGTCACCCACAGTAGGTACAACACTTCCCGGTGGCTTGGCTGGCACTATTGTCCGTACACCTTTGCTGTTTACGGTGGAAATAAGTTTATCAAGTTTCGACACCAAGGGTTCCAGTTGAGGGACAATAGTCCGCTCCAGACATGCTTGTAGGTCGGCCACCATGTTGGTGACCCAGCACGGTATTCCTGGTGTCGGGTATGATGAGTTAGCAGTCGGGGTCACCAAGTTGTGATTTGCCAGATTATTTTTGCCTAGTTTTTTTGGAATGTTTTCTTTCATTTTCCTGGGGTGTGGTTTACGTACATCCAGCGTTGTCGCAGGAGAGGGGGAGGTCAAGATGATCGGAGAATCCTGGACATCTATAGAAGTCTCTATTGGTATCTGGCTGCAGGGAAAATCTACATACGACGATGTCAAGTATGAATTTGCCTCTAAAGCATCAGTCATGGTGGTTGTGATATCACCTCCCTGATTTTGGATGTATAGTGTTGGTGGTATTGAGAGCCTTCTGTCAGTATTCGCAATGGCAGTAGCCACTACACCGATTGTTTGTTGCAGCATCTTGTCAATTGCAGTCAAAGTGGGTAGGGGCTGGGATTCTGCTACCTGCAGCTTAGTATTCGATCGTGTGGCTGGTATTTTTACTTTTCTCCCCCGATTACTCATTCTGTAGATGGAAGTATCAGATTGTAAATATAAAGAAAAGCAGCAGAGACCTAGTCACAACAGCAATGCCACCTCCTACACGGACTACAGCACGGCTACAGTACCTTTTGTGATGTTGCTTTATCTGTAGATGGCTCCTCGCGGAATGAAAGGGGGTCCACTGACGGCCACAGACGGCCCGCCCTTTGCCCGGGCTTCGCCCGGCACACGCCCGAGCGCGTCCCACGCAGCGGTGATCAGGGCTAGTTATATCTAATCAGGCAAGGGGCGGGAAGAGGCTCTCAGCTGTGAGATGATACAGGGCTGCTGGTCCTCGCAGTCCTGTCCCTCTTAGTCCGGCGAAATCCAGAAGCACAAGCCGTCAAGTCACAGGTCTCGGCAAATGCACACAAATCTCCTGTGTCAGGTTCAGAGTCCCGAGTGAAAGACTACCTCTGCGAGCGGCTCCCGTGGAGCGGGGGCCGCGAGAGGTTAAAATACCCTTAGGCGCAATCAGGCAGGGGCGGGAAGAGGCTCTCAGCTGTGCAATGATACAGGGCTGCTGGTCCTCGCAGTCCCGTCCCTCTTAGTCCGGCGAAATCCAGAAGCACAAGCCGTCAGGTCACAGGTCTCGGCAAATGCATACGATTCTCCTGTGTCAGGTTCAGAGTCCCGAGTGAAAGACTACCTCTGCGAGCGGCCCCCGCAGAGCGGGGGCCGCGAGAGGTTAAAATACCCTTAGGCGCAATCCGGTAGGGGCGGGAAGAGGCTCTCAGCTGTGCAATAATACAGGGCTGCTGGTCCTCGCAGTCCCGTCCATCTTAGTCCAGCGAAATCCAGAAGCACAAGCCGTCAGGTCACACATCTCGGCAAATGCACACAATTCTCCTGTGTCAGGTTCAGAGTCCCGAGTGAAAGACCACCTCTGCGAGCGGCCCCCGCTGGTTAAAATACCCTTCGGCGCAATCAGGCAGGGGCGGGAAGAGGCTCTCAGCTGTGCGATGATACAGGGCTGCTGGTCCTCGCAGTCCCGTCCCTCTTAGTCCGGCGAAATCCAGAAGCACAAGCCGTCAGGTCACAGGTCTCGGCAAACGCACACAATTCTCCTGTGTCAGGTTCAGAGTCCCGAGTGAAAGACTACCTCTGCGAGCGGCAGATTTATTTTTATAACATTATATATATTTTTTATAATAGATTCTATTTATCAACACTAAAAGAAATTCATCATGCCTTCAAAAAGTGAAAAGAGGAGACAACATAAAAAAGCTTATAATTTCAAGAGAAGTCATCCACAAGATTTACCTGAACAACAATGTGTGGTGAAAAAGAAAAAAACTCCTGGTAAGAGAACACAGGAAAAACTATCAAACACTAGGAATAGTGTGGAGAATGTTAAAAATAAAAAGAATGTATCTGCAACAGGAAAGAAAAACAAGAGAAAAAAGATAAATGATGGGAAATCATGTTCTAAAGAAACACTGTATAGTAAAAGGAGGAAAAATCAATTTCAGGAAACTAGAAAGAGAATGTTTTACAATAGAGTTGTCCTAAACTTATTAAAGGATATGAAGAAAGGTAAAAGGAAATCAGGATTGTATAAGAAGAAGAAACATATTTAAAGTATTGTTGAGAAGGTTTTTGAATTAAAAAAGAAATTATTTATTTTAATAATCAATAGAATTCGATCACTGGATAAACCCATCCATTTAATGAAGGTGAAAAGTAAGTGGAGAAGACTAATTAACAGAACTAATTTTTCTGATGTTTTTCTGGGTGAATGGAAACACAGTTCAAGTTCTGAGCCTTTTTTTAATGAAGAGAGTTATTTTCAGAGTAATGATTTGTTGCATGCAGTAGACACTAGTGGTCGAGCTTATGAGGTTAGAAATGGTTGTCCTATTGAGAAAGAGAAAATTGTTCCCAGAAATACCGAAGTGGTGTTAGGTCATGAAGTTTTAGGGAGACGTCCTAATGCTCCAGTGCACACATGGAATTGCAGTAGTATGTGTAGTGTACGACAGGAATCTATTGATTTTTTATGCAATTTCTTATGTAACTATACTAAGAAAAGCCTTAAACATAAGATTAAGATGTTGCAAGGACTAGACCCCTGCAGAGTGAGAGAAAATACTGGTTTGCAAGATGATTCTCTGGCTTGTCTTTCTAAAAAAGTATGTGGAAGTGTTTTTCACCATTTCAGGATGTTAGCAGTACATCATACTCAAATGAGGAAATTAGTCAGAGCATTGTAATATGCAAAAAGACCAGCACTAATTTAAAAAAAGTTGAACAGTGCTCTTTTGCTTGGATCAGTATCAGATGTAATGAACGTTTGTGAAGAAATTGAGTTTACTTACTTTGGTCCTGAGCAAGACAGTGCAGAAACTGATACATTAATAGAGGGAAATGTGGAAGAGAATGTACAGTTTAAGTTTAAGTTTAAGTTTAGAAATTTGTATAGCGCACTACTCATCCAGAGGGTCTCAAGGCGCTTGTGAGAGGGTGGGTGCATTACTTATCGAATAGCGCTACAAACAAGGATTAGATGATTATGCAGGCTTAGGCAGTAGAGAGGTAGGCACTCAGCAAACAACGATACCAGGTGTGGAGGCAGGGAGCTGCGTGTGGAGCGGCCGCTTCTGCTGAAAGCAGGACGGTACAACAACATTCTAGTACAAAACATTTTGAGCAAGAAATTACGAAGTTTAAGATGATTTCAGGTGAAAGGCCAAATTATTCTTGTATTTGTTGTCGACAAACTCATTTTAAAAATCAGACTAGGACTGTTGCTCTGTATTTAAAAAGTGAAAGAGAAAATAATAATGAGTGGAAGGAATTTGCACCTTATTTGTTGCTAGAGAATTGTTTTGATTTGGGTTCTGATCAACGTATCTGTAAATATTGTTATAACAAATTAGACGAGAATAAAATGCCTGCTAGAGCTGTGCATAATAATCTTGAGTTGGTAAATATTCCTTCCGAACTGATAGATTTAAATACCTATGAGTCTATTCTTATTCAATGTGTGCATCCATTTCAGGCTACTGTTCATATGGAGCCTAAGACACGGACATTTCCTCCTTCAGATTTACAGAGAGGATTAAAGGGAAGAGTTGAATATTTGCCCCTAGATTTAAAGAAAAATATTGAAACAATTGGTGTAGAAAATGTAGAAGATGAACCTCTAGTTATTCTATTTAATGGCGTTCCTATTAAGAGTAAGAAAATCTGGCCAGAATTAGTGGATGTTAGGAAAGTGAAAAAAGCAACGTTGTATCTGGTAAAAAATAATCAGTACTATAGTAATGTGTATGTGGGAGAAGAAGAAAAAAGTTTAGAAGTAGATACTGACTCGTCTGGACAAATTGAAAAAGAGGATATGTCCAGAACTGAAGAAATCTATGAACATTACAGTGTTCATCTACTTCATTCCAAAGAAGTGATGAAGAATACTATTCAGTTATTCCAAATGAAGGAAGCAAAGGGAAGTCCCATAAGTGTATGGTAAGAAAGCTTGGAAGTTCGTTGTTTCAATCAATTGTTTCCAACAGGAAAAGAAGGACAATGTGATGAACGATGAAAGATTCCTGCATCTGAATACCGGACATCAAGATTGTATGCAGAAGATCCAAGATTTTGACAATGTATTCCCTATGTGTTTTATGTTTTGTTTGAGAGTGACTTGTCTGGACTTTATTATGCAGTCAACCATATATTGAAAACAGGTGTACATCTGCAAAATGTTTCGGCAAAGGAATTTATGGATAAAGTACACCAGAAAGATAATGTTTTGGAATCCCAGCTGATTAATCTCATGGCATGTCAGCGTGGTACTAAGGAGTAATGGTACCGTCGTCATGGAAAACTTAAATGTATGCTAAGGAACTTAGGAACTACTACATGATTTCTTACTCTAAGCTGTGCTGAATGTGCTGGGGATGATTTACTTCAATTTCTTTGAGAGGCAAATCCAAATATAGTAAATATTGAATACAAGACACCTAGAGAATTGTGCTCTTTGGATCCAGTTAATGTAAGCAGATATTTCCATCATAGATTTGAAGCTATGATGTCTTTTATCACCAATAAAAAAAATCCCCCTCTTGGAGAGGTTGTGGATTTCTTTTGGAGAAAGGAGTATCAGGCAAGAGGTGCTCCTCACATACATATGCTAATATGGATCAAAGATGCCCCCAAATTCGGAACAGATTCGGATGATACTGTGTTGTCTTTTATTGAAGAATATGTTACATGTGCTATACCCAAAAGCACAGAAGAAAAGAACTTAAGACAACAAGTGTTACGATTCCAAGCCATCGTTGTGGGAAATACTGTCGTCGAAAATACATGTCAAAGGAAAAATGTTATACCAAATGTCGTTTTGGTTTTCCACGTCCTGTAATACCCAAAGGAAGAGTAAACAGTTTTATGTCAGCTGTGCGACATACCTTGACAAGAAAGTCTCCAAAGAATACCTATAATTTGAGAAGAACTGAAGAGTCAAAATATATAAATGACTATAATACAGTTATTCTGTCTATGTGGAATGCTAACATGGATATTCAATATGTTGCGGACAATTCCATTGCTGTTGCTCGATATGTAACTTCCTACATAACAAAATCAGAAAAGATGGAATTGAAGGAAACGTGGGAAGAGATTTCCCACGAGAAGAGTCTAAGTAAGAAATTATACAGTTACAGTTTGAAGATGTTATCTTATCGAGAAATCGGAGCGTATGAATGCTCAGATCGCTTATCATCTGCAAGTCTATACTCCAAATCTAGAAGAAGCATTTGGGTGAGTCTAGGTCTTGCTGCAACACGAAATTGAGTACTTAAATCTGTACAAGAAATTGAGGGCCTCATTTATGAGAAATGACGCATCGCTGCATGAAAGCAGCAATGCTTCACTTCTCAGTGAGCACCTTTGTGTCATAAGGAGTTACAGATACATCAGTATTTCTGAAGTATCTGTAGTCTCAAAAGAGAAGCATTGCTGGAGTGTGTCACAAAAGTGTGCAACTCCAGCAATGTGTACTTTCACATGGACAAGTCCCATGTTGTTAGTGCCGGAGTCAGTCTTATGCCTGCAATGAAGCTGGCATAAGATTTTTACGCATTAGAGGGCAAGAAATGGCGCAGTGAAATCTTATAGATCTCACTGCATCACTTCCATAACCCTTTCTTGCGTCAAAACGCCCCCCTTGCATACATTATACCTGGCTCGGGTATAATGGGGCGCAGGGGTATACAAGCAATGTGTACTTTCACATGGACAAGTCCCATGTTGTTAGTGCCTGAGTCAGTCTTATGCCTGCAATGAAGCAGGCATAAGATTTTGACGCATTAGAGGGCAAGAAATGGCGCAGTGAAATCTTATAGATTTCATTGCATCACTTCCATGACCCTTTCTTGCGTCAAAACGCCCCCTTGCATACATTATACCTGGCTCGGGTATAATGGGGCGCAGGGGTATACAAAGTGACGCATCTACATAGATGCATCACTTTGTAAATATGGCGCAACAAGGTGCATTTCTTACGCCACTGGTGCGTCACAAAAATTGACGCACCGGCGGCGTAAATGTGACGCATAGCCTCATAAATGAGGCCCTGAATATTTACCTGAAAAAGAGCCAGGAAGTACAGATATTGTGAAAACAAATATGTTGGATACATATTATCCAAATAGAAGTCATCATCTTGAGAACATTTGTCTCTATGAAGTGCTGCAAAACTATACTTTTAAATCGAATATTACAGAAAACATCAATAATGGAATATATGCTGTGATTGGTTCTGAAGGATGTTTGGTGAAACAAAGAAAAGGACATTTGATTAATCACCAAAACTGAGTTGCGATACTCCTGACAAAAGGGAATTTTTCTATTTAGCTCTTTTGCAACTCTTCAAGCAGTGGCGGTCAGAATTGGAATTAGTTTGAGATTTTCAGAGCTATGAAGATTCTTTCAACGCAACTAAAGGTACTATAGAATGTCCTGTTTGTAATAATTATGTGAAAATGTTGAACGAAGAAATTGAGCAAGAAGCTACAATTGCAGCTGAGATTGCTAGAGACAGTTCTCAAGACAGTCAAACTTCTGCTGCGTTGAGTCAGGATCAACTAGGAGAACCAATTGTTCAAAATTAAGCAGCAATTGCCATGGATGAGGTGGAAACAGCAATGTATCAAGCTCACGAAGATACTATGGACTTAGCAAACTTGGAGGAGCAACTAAATCTTGAACAGAAAGAAATATATCAACAAGTGAAAGAACAGATTGACCATGGGTTACTTCATGAAAAGAAAGAGTGCACATGTACAACGTTTCAACCAATCCGAATGTATGTGAGTGGGCAAGCTGGAACAGGAAAAAGTTTCTTCATTAAAGTAATCACCAGTTACCTACAGAAAACAACTGAGTCCCATTTGTCTTTTGTTGTAACTGCTCCAGCTGGGTTGGCAGCAAACAACATTAAAGGATTTACATTGCATTGTTTACTTATGCTGCCTGTGGAGCATGAAAACAAATTGGAATATCCCAAGCTATCTGGAGAAGCTTGTTGTGAAGTTTCAAGATTGCTTAAGAAAATGAAACTTCTGATTATTGATGAGGTAAGCATGGTTTCAAACTTATTGGTTGCTTTTGTGCATTTACGAATGCAGCAAATTCTTAAAACAGACTATGATGTGTTGTTTGGAGGAAAACACGTCAAAGTTTTTGGAGATCTACTACAACTTACTTCTGTAAAAGGACAACCAGTATTTAAAACACTTGCACATGAAGATACCAGAACGTCTTTGGGTAGCATTGGAAATGTTAACATTTGGTCATATTTTTAATATAAGGAACTTATTTCAAATATGCGACAGGCTAATGATGCTGATTATGGAACTATTCTTCAAGATATAAGAATTGGAAAAGTGACTGAACACAGCAAGCAAGCTTTACGGAGACGATTACTTTCCAATTTGTTTCCAAATGAAAATATAGTTTCTGAGAAAATATATATGAGAATTGCAGAAAACAAATCTGTAATCTGCTTAATGCCAACACTGCGTGAATGTTCTATATTCAATGAAGACATTTTAAAGTTGGAAAATGAAGAAATTATAAAATTGGAAGCTATTGATAAAATAGAGCATGAAGGAATCACTATTATTTTGACAGAAAAGTTGAAGAGAAAATTGGATTCTTTAGAGAAATCGATATCTAAAACTGCTGCTTTAGAAAAGAATCTATATGCATGTATAAACTGTGGGGTAATTTTACGACATAATTTGAATGTGGAAAAAGGATTAGTAAATGGAGCAATGGGTAAAGTTGTTGATTTCGTTAATTATCTAAATAGAGATGGTATTGAATTTTGGAAATCAAATTTGATCAAATTGAAGTAGTACAACAATTTAGTTGTTGTTCAGCTCGGTTTTTGCTTGTAGAAGATTTGTATGTTCGCAGAAAACTGTTTCCTGTTTCTTTGGCGTATGCGGTGACCATTCACAAATCTCAAGGTTTAAGTGTAGATAGTGCTTTGGTGAATATTGTGAGTACTGTGTTTAAAGAGGGTATGGCATATGTTGCTTTGTCTCGGGCAGAACTTTATCTGGATTGTACTTGATTGATTATGATTAGAGAAAGCTTAGTGCATATGCAAATTGTGTGAAAGAGTATAATACGTTAAGAAGAGAATATGCTCCCAATTTAGGTCAATGTCCAGTATTTGAAAAGCGTCTGGTAGGTCGAAAAAGAAGATATGAGAATATCTGTACTGAAGGTATAGAGAAAGAAAAAAAACAAGATAAAGTTGTGATTGCAAGCAAAAAAAAAGCACACTGTTGAAGAGATTATTGGTTATCAGTTTGAAAATAGTTCTGGTGTCAACTGCTATGCTAATGTAGTTGTCAATGTTTTTTTTTTCTTGAAAGTTTGCAACAGCAAATTGTTGAGAATCGGGAAAAAAGATTTTGTTTGTTGTTGTATTCTGTTTATGAGAAATGTAGTAGTGATAAAAGTAAAAAACAAAGTGTTTCTGATATTCAAAATATATTGGACACATGTTCTGGTTCTACTCAATTTACACAGAATATTCAGCAAGATTGTCAGAAATCTCTTACATATATGCTTGTTGTCTTGGAACATGAAGGTTAGATATTGAAAATCTTTTTGGCCTTTTTTACAAATGGCAACGTGACTGTGAAAATTGTTTGTTTACATGTAGCACTAACATAGACACTGAAAGATTTATATATTTGGCTTTACCAGACTGTGAATCAGTGTCTTTTAACAACCTAGTTATAGGTGCAACTCAAAACTTGGAGTGTAGCCAATGTAAATCAGAAATGTCATCAAGATTATGTATACAAAGATATGGACAGTATGTAATTTTAACGTTGTTCAGCTGATGGAAGAAAATTGGAAACTTTAATTAAAAATGCTGTAGCTATTCAAGAATCAATATCAGGAAGAACTTTTGTAGCTGTAGCAATTATTTTTCATGATGGTCCTTCTACAACATCTGGACATTATACTGCTTATTTAAAACGTGCTAAAGGTTGGACACATTGCAATGATGCTCAATTGTTTTGTAAACAACGTTTACCTAAAGAATTACCAAATCTGTACCTAATATTCTTAAAGCCAAAGTTTTAGGAAAAAAATTTGGCCTTTCAGGATTACTATTGGACAATTTCAAAACAAAGGATTTCACGAATACTATTTGGCCTTGAGGAAAAGTATCTAAAACAATTAACAACTTTTTGTTGTATATTTTGTCAGCATATATTTCTAAACAACATTATTTACAGTGTATGAAAATTAATAATAATGTTTTGTTATTTTATCATTGTTTGAGTTGTTTCATATTTTGGCAAGGAATCGCTCTTAGAAAAATACATTTATCATATGTTTTATTTTTTCGATTGTTATTGAGAATGTTGAATGTTTAAAAAAAAAAAAATCTTATCTATCAATCAATCAGAGCACTTGCAAAGCGCGCTACTTACCCGTGAGGGTCTCAAGGCGCTGAGGGGAGGGGGGTGCCGCTCTTGCTCGAAGAGCCAGGTCTTGGGGAGTCTTCTGAAGGCGAGTAGGTCTTGGGTCTGCCATAGGTGGGTTGGGAGGGTGTTCCAGGTCTTGGAGGCGGGGTAAGAGAAGAATCTGCCAACGGTGGTTGTTCGTTGGATACGGGGGACAGTGGTGAGGGTGAGGCACGCAGAGCGGAGCTGGCGGGTGGGGGTGTGGAAGGTGAGTCTGCTGTTCAGGGAGGCTGGTCCGGCGTTGTGAAGTGCTTTGTGTGCATGGGTGAGGAGCTTGTGTAGGTCTCTCAGGTGGGAGGTGATGTGGCTGCGGCGGGGGACGTTGAGGATCAGGCGGGCGGAGGCGTTTTGGATGCGTTGTAGTTGTCGTAGGTGTTTGGCTGGGATTCCTGTGTAGAGTGCATTGCCATTGTCCAGTCTGCTGCTGATGAGGGCCTGTGTCACTGTTCTTCTTGTTTCGGTCGGGATCCACTTGTAGATCCTGGGGAGCATGTGGAGGGTGTTGTAGCAGGAGGAGGAGACGGCGTTGTCCTGTTTAGACATGGAGAGGGAGGAGTCGAGGATGAATCCTAGGTTACGTGCATGGTCGGTGGGTGGCAGTGCTGTTCCCAGTGTGTTCCGCCACCAGGAGTCGTCGCAGGCTGAGGGGGTGGGTCCGAGGATGAGGACCTCCGTCTTGTCCAAGTTCAGTTTCGGACGGCTGCTCCTCATCCAGTCGGCGACGGCCTTCATTCCCTCGTGGAGGTTGGTTTTGGTGGTGTGTGGGTGATTGGTGAGGGAGAGGATGAGCTGGGTGTCATCAGCATAGGAGATGATGTTGAGGTTGTGATGGCGTGCCACTTGTGTGAGGGGGGCCATGTAGACGTTGAACAGCGTAGTGCTGAGGGATGAGCCCTAGGGGACACCGCAGATGATGTTGGTGGCTTTGAATCAGAAGGGCGGGAGGCGGATGCTCTGGGTTCTGCCAGAGACGAAGGACGTGGTCCAGTCAAGGGCCTTTTCTTGGATTCCGGCTTCTAGGAGGCGTGTCTTTAGAGTGCGATGGCAGACCGTGTCAAAGGCGGCTGACAGGTCCAGGAAGTTGAGGCTTGATGTTTCACTGTTGTGTAGTTGGCGCCTGATATCGTCTGTAGCGGCGATGAGGGCTGTCTCGGTGCTGTGGTTTCGTATGAACCCGTACTGGGATGAGTCCAAGATGTTGTTAACTTCCAGGTGGCGGGCCAGTTGCATGTTGACGATCTTATTGTTTGTCTTCTTTTTGCCGCCGTTATGTGATGACTACAATTGAAATCACTGTTTCTAGTGAAATTCAATATATTCTGAGAACAGCAAAAAAGGCACATGAAATGGTTTACAATATTTTCTGTGTTGTAAAATATATATTGTAACTGTATTTTGTCTTGTCTTCCACAGATGCTAATTTTATATTATGTAGTTTTTTTATTATTTATTACTTTTAAGGTAAGTATAAGTAACTATAAAAAATGTTCAATGGGATGTGCTTCTACAGAGCTGAAGGAACAAGAGATTCACGGAGTACACATCTGTGCAAAGAGGGTTTGCATCTTTTAAAGATATATGATAAAGTTAATATGCACACTGAGTGTTCCTGGGGACCCACTATCTTAGAAGATATATTCAAAAAGTGCCAGCGAGTTTTATTACAGAGATTTATAAAATGGAACATGGCTTCAGAACAGCTCTCTGTAATGCACCTGTATGGTATTGAATAGAAAGACATGCTTAGCTAGGAGAGACCAGGGACTTTCAGGATTAAAAGAGACCAAATTGTTCAACATAAAATACGTTACAGAATGTGCTTTCAAATACTATTTCATATTTACAAGGATAGGATAAGTTACTCTGTGTAGCTTTTCTTCTCTATGTAAATATGTCCTCATCATACAGAATACTTTGAGTTGATGGAGCGTTCTATAGCTGTTGCTGTGAGTATTTTGGACATATATGAAGAATGACTAGTTTCTAACTATGTTAAAAGTTGAGTACTGGATAGGTCTTTAAGGATTGATGTGTGTGAAAACACATGAAGTATTCAAAAACTAGTGTCAGAATGGTACCTAAATACAGACAGATTCATAGTGTTATTCTAGACAAGTAACAGTGTCCCTTGCATTTTACTAAAACACATTTACTACTTTGGATGGGGTAAGGTGAATAGACATATATTCCAAATTTTTTAGTGCTGCATTTTAGTATAAGAGCCTGAGTCATTTTCCATAGTCATAAGGAGTGACTGGCTTCAAATTCTACGAAAACTTAAAAATAGAATATCTTTATAAGCAATTATATTTATATAACATTATGAACTGCTAAAACTCTACTATGGAATGTTATTAGACAACTGTATTTACATCATATTTTTTATGGGCCAAAATAGTTTATAAACCTATTTTTGTATTATGTACTAAGAAAACTGTTAAAGTGAAGTGTTTATATTTTTGTGGTAGGACCTAGAAAATAACAGATTTGTTATGGATAAAGAGGAGAATATTTCAGAAGACATATTAGAAATGAGCAACAGTTTAATTGAAGTACAAAATCAATCTATAACAGGCAGTGAGACTGATTCAGAGGACATCAGTACTGCAGATATCATCTGTGAATTTGAAAATGAAAGCAATGATGCTGATTTTTTGGAAGCACTGGATGACGTAGAGTTACTGGAAGCTATAGACTCTGAAATGGCAAACGAGCAGTATGATTTGGAAGAAGTACCAGATGATTTCATTTTAGAAGCTGTACTAAAATATGAGCTGTCTGAAGAATAATTTTATTATTTAATAATAATAAAGCATTGAGCACTATGTACTAATCCATTCACTGTACTAAAACTCAAGCACTTATAGATTCAATCAGACACTCTCCTTACAGTATTCTATTGATTCAGTCAGTAGCCAGTACTTATGCAGCAAAGTAGGCCTTAGGACATGGACTGCTTCAAACCCTTATGCAGTATGCATGCACTCTTGTATCTACCTGCACATTTGTCTTTCATACCTTCAATTCCACAGTGTGTATCCTTAATTAATTGTGGGTTTCTAATTAATTGTGGGTTTCTAACGCGCTAGAATCGACTCCCGAAGGAGTATCTCTGCGCTATAGACCGCTGGGGAACCCGTCCTGGTTTTCCTTGTGAGATGGTCCCTACTGGGTATCTCCAAGGTGAAACCAGGCATCCCCGGCGTATGTGTGGGGCCGTTGTGGAGATGAGGCAAGCTAATGCCCAGAGTTGCCGAGTGTGATCCCTAGTTAGAGTAGGCACCGAGGCGAGAATTATCGAATCCGCTGACCCTGGTCCAAGACCCTGCCACGTCGGGAATTGAACCCTGGTCCCAGGCCGTCCTCTGCTCCCGGGCCTGCCGCCTCTAACCAGTGAGCCACCCCACTCCACTTACAGTTCTACCAAGCACTTTGTCACTGATGTTGAACTGTTGTAGTGACCCATTCAGCAGTATGTACTAATCCATTCACTGTGCTAAAATTGAAGCACCTATAAATTCAGTCAGGTACTGTCCTTGCAGAACTGTAATCATTTAGTCAGTACCCATGTACTCATGTAGCGAAGTAGGCCTTAGGGCATGAACTGCCTCAAACCGCTATGCACTATGTTTGTAGTCTTCAATCTACCTGCACACTTGTCTTTTATACCTTCAATTCCCTAGTCTGTATCCTTACACTTCCACCAAGCACTCTGTCACTGCTGTTGCACTATTGCAGTGACCCATTCAGCATTTTCTGCTAATCCATTCACTGCAATAAAACTCAAGCACTTATAAATTCAGTCAGGCACTGTCCTTGCAGAACTGTAATCATTCAGTCAGTACCCAAGTACTGATGCAGTGAAGTAGGCCTTAGGACATGAATAGCTTGAAACCCCTATGCACTATGCATGGAGTCTTCTATCCACCTGCACACTTGTCTTTCATATCAATTACCTAGTCTGTATCCTTCCACTTCCACCAAGCACGCTGTCACTATTGTAGTGACCCATTCAGCAGTTTGTACTAATCCATTCACTGCACTAAAACTCAAGCACTTATAAATTCAGTCAGGCACTATCCTTGCAGAACTGTAATCAATCAGTCAGTACACAAGTACTCATGCAGCGAAGTAGGCCTTAGGGCATGAACTGCTTCAAACCGCTATGCACTATGCTTGTAGTCTTCAATCTACCTGCACACTTGTCTTTTATACCTTCAATTCCGTAGTCTGTATCCTTACACTTCCATCAAGCACTCTGTGCCTGCTGTTGCACTATTGTAGTGAGATATTCAGCAGTTTGTGCTAATCCATTCACTGCACTAGAACTCAAGCATGTATAAATTCAGTCAGCCACTGTCATTGCAGAACTATAATCCTTCAGTCAGTACCCAAGTACTCATGCAGCGAAGTAGACCTTAGGGCATGAACTGCTTCAAGCCGATATGCACTATGCTTGTAGTCTTCTACTTACCTGCACACTTGTCTTTTCTACATTCAATTCCCTAGTCTGTATCCCTACACTTCCACTAAGCTCTCTGTCACTCTTGTTGCACTATTGTAGTGAGCCATTCAGCAGTATATACTAATCCATTCACTGCACTTAAACTCAAGCACTTATAAATTCAGTCAGGCACTGTCCTTGCAGAGCTGTAATCATTCAGTCAGTACTCAAGTACTCAGGTAGCGAAGTACGACTTAGGGTATGGACTGCTTGAAATACCTCTGCACTATGGGGCATATTATCAAGCCCCTTATCACCGCGTTATCTGCACTTTTCTGCCGATAATGCAGCGATATTTGCATCGACCTATTAACAAGGCAGCGTTAAGTGAATTAACGTGTCTTAAAGTAACGTTAATTGACTTAACGTTGCCTTGGTAATAGGGCCCCTTTCACGATAAACTCATCGTGAAAGGGGGCGTGCAGTGGGTGTTGCGGTGGGCATTCCACTCTCCATTCCATTCTCGTGGTGGACTGATATCTCACTAATTATTTTTATGTTTTATTTCTTTTTTTTACTGTTTTTAACTGTCTTCTTTTACAATCAGCTCTCTTTTATTGCCTATGGCTATTTGTAATGGTTTTTATTAACTGAACAATAAAGCATTGCCTTTTACCTTTACCTTTACCTTCCACCGCAACACCCATTCACTTCGACGCTGCCTCCTATTATCAAGAGAGGCGATAATAGGTGGCAGCGCCGAATTTAAGAACTGGAAAGACCTGTTCTTAAGGTGGCCAAATGAGGAGAAATTCTTAATTTCTCCTTGTTTTTGCTTTTTCCATGTGTGCTGCCTTGTGCAGCACACATGGAAAAAGCAAAATGCCAAGGTTTCTTTATGTACAGGAAGGGGTCCCTTCCTGTACATAAACAAACCTCTTTTGAAAAATGTCAATTTGTACCTTACATGTGTGCTGCATGAAGCAGCACACATGTAAGTTACAAAATGGCATTTAATGCTTTGTTTATGTGCAGGAAGGAACACCTTCCTGTACATAAAGGAACCTTCCCTGCCTGCGCTGGCGTTAAGTTAAGTTGTAAACTTATCGCCATCGCAGGAGGAAACGCTAGGCTTCACCATATCCTTGGTAATATTGTCCAGCCTAGCGTTTCCGAAGTGGCGAACAGAGGCGTTAAACCAAGATGGCTAACGCCTCTCTTCGTCACTTTGTTGGTAAGATACCCCTTTGTATGCAGTCTTGCATCTACCTGCTCACTTATCTTTCACACCTTAAATTCCCCAGTGTGTATCCTTACACTTTCACCAAGCACTCTGTCACTGCTGTTGCACTGTTGTAGTGATCCATTCAGCAGTATGTACTAATCCATTCACTGCATTAAAACACAAACACTTATAAATTCAGCCCAGGCAGTTTCACCAGCAGTGCAGAGGGAAGCATAGACTTGTAACATATTTATGTACATATGTTACATTCATGTGCTTGGGAAGTACTACAGTATACTGCAAGTAAACACCTCATAGAGGTATGCTGTAGCACCTCCTTATAGTTCTGCACTTTTACATTCACCATATACTACCAATGTATTCTTTCATTCATTTATGCACTACTCATTCATTCAAAAAAACTTTTACACACTATCATACAAATATAGCTCTTTTTTTGACCATTGAAGTTAGTTCTTAAAATAACTTTTTTTTGTCTTTTTAGTTGTTTTGTTTTTATTTTGGATTTTTTATCAATGTTTTTGTTTTTTTGTATTTTTTAAAAGGAAAAAAATGGAACTGTACAAACAAAACAGTCTGGAACTGGAACAAAAAAAACAAAATTAAATCAATTGACTGTTCCCCATAACATAGGGTTTCCTTACAAAATTTACACAAAATAATCAAATCTGCAAAATCCGGACGGATGTCCTGATGAGGTCTTGATGCTGCTGTGGAAGTGCTGGATACAGCTGGTGGAGGGTCTTCTCGCAGCCTGCCACATGCAGCTCTCGCATGATTGCGGGGATGTAGATTCTTCACATGTTTTACCATGTTGGCAGTCCCAAAATAATATTTTTTATTCGGATCACCTCTTGACAGCACTGTACCACATACCTTACAGGTGACCTTTGCAGCATTAACTTTCTTTTCTCCTTCCGGAAAGGAAAAAAAAATCCCAAACAATGCTTCCTTCTTCTTTGGGGCAGGGTCTTCCTGCACAAATTCTTCTTCAGAAGAATGTTCTGACATGTCTTCAGCTTGCTGTGCAGCCATGATGAAGTTGTATGGAAGAAAGAGCACCTTCACAAAAAGGTGTTTCTTCAGTGAAGCTCATGGAAGAATGATAAAAATGGGTGGGGTCCTTCAACAGTTAGAATAGGAAGTATTATGAACCAATCAAATCTAAGCATGGGCGGATTTTGCGTATTGGCAATCCGCGGATCTGCGGATTTGCGTATTTGCGGATTGCGACAATACGCAAAATCCGCAAATCCTAGCGTATTTTTTTTTGCGTGTTCGCACGGGTTTCTGCAAGTTCGCGAGGGTTTTATTGTACAAAACGCTCGCGAACGTGCAGAAACCCGTGCGAACACAATGTGCCTACTCATGGCCAAACGGACGGGGCTTCCATGCGAGTGCACATGCCTCTTGTGTGTATAAAAGGTCAGGGGCCGATCAGAGCAGCAGATGAAGATACAGAGACTCCTGGTCACAGGAACAGCACAGGGA
Source organism: Lissotriton helveticus (assembly GCF_964261635.1). Lineage (NCBI taxonomy): Eukaryota > Metazoa > Chordata > Amphibia > Caudata > Salamandridae > Lissotriton > Lissotriton helveticus. The sequence continues at coordinate 1,508,613,744 of NC_136068.1, read as the reverse complement.
TTGTGCTGCACATGTCTCTTGTGTGTATAAAAGGTCAGAGGCCGATCAGAGCCGCAGATGAAGATACAGAGACTCCTGGTCACAGGAACAGCACAGGGATTGTGCTCGTGAAAGTCAAGGATGCAAAGGCCTCTATCCAGCATCACAGCTGACTTTCGACGGTAGATTTTAAGATTTGGTAATTAAGAAGGCACATTGCCCAGCCTCGACGACGCTCTCGATTGTTTCTGGGCTGATGAATGAGTCACTGCATTTGAGCTTCAACTAGTTCCAGCGACCATGTGTGTGTTTACAATGGCGCCAGCAAGCTGCCAGCGCCGTTGTAAAATAGTTACAAAGTTAGCTTGCACAGGAAGCACTTAGATAAAATAAAGCAGCACCTGCTTCGTTTTATCTAGTGGTTCCTGTGCAAGCTAACTTTGTAACTATTTTACAACGGCGCTGGCAGCTTGCTGGCGCCATTACATGAGTGGGTGGGGGTTCAACTTTTGAACCCGTTACATCCGCGGATTTTTTCGGATTTTTGGGAAAATACGTAAAATACACGGATTGCGTATTCACCAAAAATCCGAAAAATCCGCGGACGTAACGGATTTGCCGCCCATGCTTAATCAAATCTCATGTTTTAAAGACACATGGGGTACGCGTAGGGTGCGCTTATGATGCATGTACGTACGACGCACCCCCGCGATTCGCGTAATTGCTTTTAAAAGTAATATACGCTTATTAAAAGTAAATCAATACTATTTTCATAATTACCTCAGATAATGTCTTGCCTTAATATTTACATTAAATACAAAGATATATTTTTTTAAACATCATTTTTTTTTACGGGGTACACGTACCGTGCACCGTACAAACTTACATGATGTCACGCGGAAGCGCCGATGCGACGTGTAATGTCAAAATGAATTTGTGACGTATGCGTGCGTACACGTACAGTACGAGTATAGGTGCGCAGGAGGCTGCGAGGACGGTACAGGTACCCTACGTTCACCACAAAAAAAATGCAAAAAAAATATAGAAACTATTTTTAATATTTTGAAAAAAAATGAAATAAAAAAAAACATTTTTGATTTTTTTAATTTATTTACATTAAAAATATGTAATGTAGTTTCAAAAATAAAACATTTTAAAATAATTATTATAAGAAATGTAGTAAATTAGTATAAAAAAAATTATAACAATACATTTAAAAATTGCCATTTACAAAACCTATGAAATTCACTGAAAAAACAATAGGTTTTAGGCACGTTATAGTTAGGAATTAGCATTTTAAAAATCTTGCAAATTCACTGAAAAAACCATAGGTTTCAGACATGTTATAGTTAGGAATTAGCATTTAAAAAAACCTTAGAAATTCACTGAAAAAACCATAGGCTTCACATATGTTATAGTTAGCTGGACATTTCACTCATACAAAACCATTGAAATTCCCCCGTTGCAGTTAGTTCAGCTAACTATAACTCGCGCGCCCGCAATCCACTGCTGATGACGTCACATATTACATCACTCATGACATGGTCAGTGACATCTCTCATGACATCACTGATGACATCTCAAATGACATCGCTGATGACATCACTGATGACATCATCCTTGTGAAAGAGTGGCAGACCTCCTCTCAACCTAATATAATATTTGATACACACATTGAAAAATAGAAACTAAAATGTTCAAAACAATGAAGATACCAATACCAGTTAGAACAATCTTTTCAGCAATTCCAAAATCTACATATACATCCACTCATTCACCAACAGTTCTATATAGTCACTCATACATGTACTCACTCATCATATGTACTCATACACCTATATATCCTGTTTCACACCGACACTCATACATAGAGTTACTCACACACATACTCACACATGCAAATAAACTATCAAACATCCATTTAATTGTATATACAGGTATACACACACCACTACACTTACTTATACAGAAACGTACACATACTTACTCTCTTATACAATCATTATAGAAACACATACTTATTTATACAGGAACTCTTCCAATCTCTCACTCTAATATATACTCACTTACATACATCACTACTCACATATACTAGTTTAAAACATATATACTTACTCATAAAGACACTATTGAGGCAGTCATTCACCCATACACACACTCATCCAGCCATACAGTCCTGCAGACATGCTGTCTTCAAAACACATACAAACAGTCAGTAATTCAATCATGCATCTTTGCGCTAAGTAATATCCCCCACCAAACCATACAGATACTCATACTGATACTCAAAAAACCAACTAATAACCCATATACACACTCATGTAGCTACTCACCAACCCATGCAGCCACTTATATACAAAGTGAGACACTGGTACATATATTTAAATATTTAAACATTACTTGCTACTACATGTATTCACTAAGATACACTTAATAAGTCAGTTATGCAATCAATTTTACAAAAAATCTATCCATTTAGACACTTATTAACCAATGTATTCTTCCATCGACCTTTAGATATACATATATAAAAAAGATTTATTTTTCAGAAAGACACACATTCACTGGATGATGTCATCAGTGATTTAATCAGTGATGTCATTTGAGATGTCATCAGTGATGTCATGAGTGATGTCACTGACCATGTCATGAGTGATGTAATATGTGACGTCATTAGCAGTGTATTGCGGGCGCGCGAGTTATAGTTAGCTGAACTAACTATAACGGGGGAATTTCAATGATTTTGTATGAGTGAAATGTCCAGTTAACTATAACATGTGTGAAACCTATGTTTTTTAAGTGAATTTCAAAGGTTTTTTAAATGCTAATTCCTAACTATAACATGTGTGAGACCTATAGTTTTTTCATATATATATATATATATATATATATATATATATATATATATATATATATATATATATTACCTACTGGCGGTCGCCAGTAGGTATATATAGTTAGGATTTTTTCTCTATGGGATTTTTGAAAATTCTATGTCTAATAACTTTGGCGTTTGTGGACGGAATTGGCTGAAATTTTCAGGAAAATGGAACATTTTGTTTCTGAGTAGCCCCTGAAAATTTGGGGGGGTTTCGTCAAGGGGGGGCCGAGAAAAAAGGGGGGTCCCAAAACGTGTTTTTAACATTGAGTTTCCCATAGGGCGGTTGGCCTCACTTTTAGCCCGAACGGCTGAATGGATTTGCACGAAACTTGGCAAAATTGTAGGGACTGGTAGCCCGATGTGCCTTTGCTAGGTCTCAATATATGTGCTTCAGTGGATTTTGAGAAATTAACGTTCAAAAAAAGATATATATCTGTAACAGCGGACCGGGCAGCGCTCCGGCTCGCGGACTTTTCGCGGTACGGAGCTTTGTGAAGCGAAGCTGATTGGTTCTCCGGCGTCTGTGAACATTCCAAACAGTCCGTAGCGGCCGCCATCTTGTCTCTCGGTAGGATCGAGAGACAAGAGGAGGCCAAAGCGAAGGGGCAAATGACCATAAGGGGGCATAGTAGATCATCGGTGACCCCCTAGGTTTGATGTGGAGGTTTTAAAAGGGCCCCGCGGGGCAAAAAAAAAAATAATAATAATAATCGAACGACTGAATGGATTTGCACGAAACTTGGCAAAATATTAGGGACTGGTAGCCCGATGTGCCTTTGCTAGGTCTCAATATATGTGCTCCAGTGGATTTTGAGAAATTAACGTTCAAAAAAAGATATATATCTGTAACAGCGGACCGGGCAGCGCTCCGGTTCGCGGACTTTTCGCGGTACGGAGCTTTGTGAAGCGAAGCTGATTGGTTCTCCGGCGTCTGTGAACATTCCAAACAGTCCGTAGCGGCCGCCATCTTGTCTCTCGGTAGGATCGAGAGACAAGAGGAGGCCAAAGCGAAGGGGCAAATGACCATAAGGGGGCATAGTAGATCCTCGGTGACCCCCTAGGTTTGATGTGGAGGTTTTAAAAGGGCCCGCGGGGCAAAAAAAAAAAATAATAATAATAATCGAACGGCTGAATGGATTTGCACGAAACTTGGCAAAATATTAGGGACTGGTAGCCCGATGTGCCTTTGCTAGGTCTCAATATATGTGCTCCAGTGGATTTTGAGAAATTAACGTTCAAAAAAAGATATATATCTGTAACAGCGCTCCGCTTCGCGTACTTTTCGTATTACGGAGCTTTGCGAAGCTGATTGGTTCTCCGGCGTCTGTAAACATTCCAAACAGTCCGTAGCGGCCGCCATCTTGTCTCTCGGTAGGATCGAGAGACAAGAGGAGGCCAAAGCGAAGGGGCAAATGACCATAAGGGGGCATAGTAGATCCTTCCTGACCTCTTAGGTTTGATGTACCATTTTGCCAAGTTTGGTGTAATTCCGTTCAGCCATTCAGGCTGTAGACGTATGTAAATGTCCTATGGAAAATTGCATGGGGAAAACACATTTGAAAGTGTTGAAATTTAGAACCAATTAAAATGTTACTTTGCTTTTGTATTTGTGTGTGATGAAAGTTAATTGGTTATGTATATATCTCAAATGAGAGGAAACCACAGCCATTTTGTGATACTACTGTCTGAGGTACATTTGTGAGGAATTTTTGGTGGTGAATTTCTGGTGTTTGATTTACACAGTACTAACACTTCTCCTACTTTTAAAAAGGTGAGTTGTTAATTTGTAAGGGGAACTATGTTGTACACTTGAAGATAATTTGAAAAATGTTTTCTGTTATTTATTTGCAGTCCTTCTGTTATACTAAATACTTGATAAAGTTAGTTTTATATTATGTATTACTAAAAACGATAAATGAAAGTGATTATTTTTTTCTGCAATTTACAGCAAGCAATTTCAAAATAAAATGGCTCACAATGAAGAGACCGTGGCAATTTCTTTTGAATTGTCCGCTACATTGATTGAAATTGACAGCACCAATAATGAAATATTGTCACAAGGAGGAGATGACTTGAATGATTCCACTACATTGATTGAAATTGACAGCACCAATAATGAAATATTGTCACAAGGAGGAGATGACTTGAATGATTTTTTTGATCAATCTGTTGATGGCGAATTTATCGAATGTTTGGAGACCATAGAGTTACAAGAATCATCATTGCAGACTTTTAATGAGGAGATTCCAGATGAGATGATTGAAGAGGAAATTACTGATGAGGACATGTTACTAGTTCTTTCAAATTTAGAAAATTCAGAAGAATAAATTTATATTTAGAAATCAAAAATTGTTTGAGACATTATTCATTTTTATTTTTAATTTATGAGGTTGTAGCGAAGTGATTGTAGTATAAAATGAGACTTATAGTATAGAGTGCAACATTTTTATGTTACATGGTAAGTTTACTCATATTTACTTCCCTTCTCCCACTATATTATCTCCAATGTGTATTTGACATCTCTTCTTCATCTCCGGCCTCCTTTCTCTCACTGTGTGTCTCTGATGCATCTTATCGCTGCTATTTTGTGTAATTACAGAAGAGAGTAAAATAAAAGAGTTCGGAACGTGAAAAGGGGGCAAAGTAGAGTATCCCTCACCCCTAGGCCTTCCCAGGCAGTCCCAAAAGGATCAGTTTCTGCTTTCCTGAGAGATTATGGTATGAGTTCCATATACCACAATAATTTGCATTACAACATGCAAGATATATATCTCCTATTACCAACTTTTGGAGATATTCGCGCTAAGCGCGAATATCTCCAAAAACTAACACCTGCCCTGAGCAGTTCTTAGCCATGTTATCCAATGGGAGGTGGATAACATGGCTAAGAGCATTAGCTCGGTAATGCATGAATATCGCTGAGTTTTCAGCGATATTAATGCATTGCGGTCGTTTTTTATCACATTTGCGATAAACCTTGATAATAGCAAGGTTTATCTTTGATAATTTCTGACGATGCTTAGCGGTAAAAAATTCGTTGGTAAGCATCGTTAGCGATAAATATCGCTTAACTTTGGTAATATGCACCAACGTCTGTTAACGTTCGATTCGAAGGAAATGAGGAAGTGTTGAAAAACATTGTTTGCGCCATCTTGCCTTTTTTGAAATGCCACACTTTTGTCGTGCACGGCAGCCATTTTAGATGCCTTGACCAGACCCACTCTCTGCACGCTGTCGATTCGTAGCATGGCTCCCCACCCTCGCAAGCATCTCCCCCAGGCACTGGTCACCCCCGCTCTCTGTGTTATGCATGGGCAATAAACCTCTCCCCATCTGCGCTGCTCTTCCCTGAGAATCACACTCTGTGCCCGCCCGACACCTCCCTTTCGCCCTATTCACTACCGCACCCTCTGACACTCCTCTTCCTCTGTGTCCGATTGTCCAGGCTATCAGCTAGCCCTGCAGATGTAGTTTATGGCCCCAGCTGTAAAGAATCACCCCTCTTCAAAGGAGTTATAGTAGATCAAGGCCCACACCCGATGAGATCCGTCACACCACACGTGTTCCTACTATCTGAAAACCATCCTGTATTGTGATTGGGGAGGGGACCGAGCCTGAAGCGGAAGATTCCAGGGATGACTCTTTGTACATCAAAGTTTTTACATTTATGTGTCACATTAAAAATATATAGCACTCCACCAAAGTAGTAGGATTATAAAACTTTAATAACTTATAAATATATACAACAAAACAAAAACAGTAAAAACATTTAAACAACGAAGAGACCGTGGCAATTTCTTTTGAATTATCCAATACATTTATTGAAATTGACAGCACCAATAATGAAATTTTCTCACAAGGAGGAGATGACTTGAATGATTTTTTTGATCAATCTCTTGATGGCGAATTTATCGAATGTTTGGAGACCATAGAGTTACAAGAATCATCATTGCAGACTTTTCATGAGGAAATTCCTGATGAGGACATGTTACTAGTTCTTTCAAATTATGAAAATTCAGAAGATGTTGCCTGGGGGTGGGTCGTCAGTAGCAGTCTGTTGTGCGAATAGTTCCAAGGCAGCAGAACGCGCTGAAATCTAGATGGCACGAAGGTGATGTCTAGTAAGTTGCCGCCCAGCAAATAACGGCGTGGGGCGCCGCGGGGGTGAGTGAGTCCAGTAGGCACCACAGGTATTCTTACCGGCATTGCAGAATTACTGCTGGGGACAATGCCTGTGCTGTAGCAGGGTCACAGCAGAAACAAAAAGGATTCTGTTGAAGATGTTGTTGGTTTTCAATTTGAAAACAGTTCTGGTGTCAACTGCTATGCTAATGTAGTGGTTAATGTTTTGTTTTCTCTAGAAAATGTAAAAGAGGGGGAGGCAGTCCAAAGTTCTGGTAAAAGGGCAAAGGAAAGGATCGGTGGTTTGAACTATCAGTCAAAAAGGGGAGGGGGTGCAACAATTTTTCCTACCGGGTCACAGTGTGCTTTCACCGGAACTGAGGTTTGCAGGATTCTAGTAATTCAAAGTGAGGCTGGCGCCAGCATGGGAGCGCCGACGTCCCGCGGATACAGTTTCGTCACTCCACGGGCGATCATGGCAGTCATTCCCCATCGGGGGTGTCTGCGGGGGTCGGAGACTCCCGCGGCTCCTCTAGAATCTTCAAGGTCGTGGAGGACTACTGTGGTGGAGTCAACCAGTGACCGGGCCATTTCTTTATGCTGGGCCCGCTCTTGCCAGGTCGATCGCCATTTTGAGAGTTCGGTAGCTACTGGCGATCGCGGGGTCAAATGAGCGGACGGGCTCCACCCTGCCGGGCGAGACGTTGCAGCATCGCCACAGTGGAAGAACCCTTTTCCGGGCGCCTGGAGCGCTGAGGGTGCAGGTGGGCAGCCTCCACTGGGGAGGCGGGAGAGGCCTGTTCGCACCGTCTCTCCCTCCCAGTGCACCCCACGGCGTCTCGCTTGAGATTTGTTATGGCCGGACCAGGCGATGAGGACGAGGGGGGGGGGGTCGGAGGCATGTGCAAGACATCCCCCCCAGTGTTGTCAAAGCCATTATTCAAGAAAGAAGAAGTGTCCCGTCCGTCTTCGGGCCGGGCTTCCGGTGGATGTCGGCCGGACGCCCCTTGCTCTGGCCCCATGAACGGGTTCCTTGGTTTATCGGCTGCAGCCGGATCCCATCGGCCCCAGCCCCCGGCCGTTGGTGGCCGGACCGGGAGAGAGTGTGGGGGGACAACCTGCAACTCTCAAGGGCCACCGCGGCCGGACTGGGAGAGAGAGGGGAGGGTCGAGGACACGGACATTCCCCCACCTAAAACTGTCCAGTGTTGTCAATCCCCCTGGCCGGGTCCCGCTGGCCTCGGCCTCGGCCTCTCCTCCGGCTACACCCTACGTGATGATCTCCGAGGCGTGGTAGCAGGACCCGCCTTATATGTGTTGCTTCCGGCTGGGCGTAGCCGAAAACCTGTTGCCCTTTGGAAGTTTCTAGAATGGGGCGGATGTCTGCTGACTTCTATCTTTCCCAGTTTGCCGTTATTTGGCCGTGGCAGGCGGTGGGACAGACACGTTTTGGGGCAGTGAGGGGCGATGTTTTCAGGTTTCTTATTACGGGCTTACTTCTAACGTTTCTTGTTTCTAGGACAATAATAGGTTTTATCATTACGTATTGTTATCGTTTCTTTGTTTGTTATTTAATAAAAAGTTCATCAGTGGCCTACTGATTTTCGTTTTCCTATTCTTTTCTTTCCAGGTTGTTTCATCAGTGATGTCATCAGTGATGTCACTGACCATGTCATGAATGATGTAATATGTGACATCATCAGCAGTGGATTGCGGGTGCGCGATATATAGTTAGTGCAACTAACTATATATGGAATTTCATTGGTTTTATGTCAATAAAATGTCCAGCTAACTATATATGGTCTCTAACCTATGGTTTTTTCAGTGAATTTTCAAGGTTTTGTAAATGCTAATTCCTAACTATATATGGTCTATAACCTATGGTTTTTTCAGTGAATTTTCAAGGTTTTGTAAATGCTAATTCCTAACTATATATGGTCTATAACCTATGGTTTTTTCAGTGAATATATATATATATATATATATATATATATATAACGAAAATGCCATTCACCATATTTCCTCTCCGAGGGAAGGAATAACGAGAGTAAGCCCAATTTTTTGGTGCAAATTTCTCCGGTGATTATTTATTCAGTTTACACCAGCCATCCGCCATAACGCGTTTCACCTCCAAAAACGAGGCTTGATCACATGACGTATGTTGAAACAAACAAGGGTCTTAAATACTCCCACTAGTGGGCGCGGCATATCATACTTATATTTAAAGTGGCAAGTGCCTATCGTGTTAATTCAAGTCAGGATTGCGGGCAAGTGCCCATTCGTTTCAATCCTAAACACTTCAACATTTCTATTGATGATCATGACAAAACATTTCCACTTTTATGTACACAATTAATTTCATCTGTACATCAGCCATAAAATCAATCATCTATATACAAATTTCCATGTCAAAGTGAAGAACATTCCTTCTATTTTACAAAAATATATATATATATCTCTCAATATCTATATACAAAAGCGCTACCTTTATATACATATGTACACATTAAAATTCCTCATGTATACATTTGCTGTGGAAATTTAATATTCTACTTGTCTCATCCTATCTGTCTAGTATGCAATAATCAAACTCCTTGTATAATGCTTAATCTTCAATCATTATACAAAAAGTGGTTTAACCCGATTTTGCCGATACGCCATTAGTTTCTCAGTTAATTCATGTCAGTGCCAGGACCCTTGAAAAGCAGCTGTGAAATATATACAATCCAAAAATAATATAAAGTGCTCGTGCTGTATGTCTAATTTGAAACCAAAAAATCTTTAGTTACATTTTCTTTGAAATAAAGGGAAAAAGGGAAAAAGGAAATTCTTCACAGTGTGGACGGAAGTTGCGGATTCCAGAGTATTTTAATAATCCATGTGGTTATATAATGGTTGTGTAAGGATCAATCTAACACATCAACCGGGGTATACTCAGCAAACCCCTCCATGACATAACCAAAAGCAACCTCCAGTACCCAACTAAAGAACGGGAGAAACGTTCCACATTTTAGTATAAAATATACAGTAATAACACAATTAACTACAGATTATGCTGGCAGGGTTTCATAATTCTTTTAGACAGGTATAAAGGTCCTCTCGGTCATTTAGTCCTGCCGGACTTTTGGTATTCATTTCCAAAATATACCTTGTTTCCAAAAGGCGTAGCTTGCCTTCCCTGTCCCCTCCCCGCTTTAGTGGCAAGATTGTATCCACTAGATAATATTGAAGCTCGCTAGGGTCACTATTATGCATAGCTTCAAAGTGGCGCGCCACTGGGTAGGATTGGTCCCTGCCAATTATAGCTCTGATGTGTTGGAGTATGCGTTTATGCGCCGAGGGGCGCGTGCTGCCTATATAATTTAGGCGACACGGGCACTGTAACACATAAACCACATACTCCATCTTACATGTTAGTCTTTTAGTGATGGGTATGGGATTTTCCTTGAATGGGCTTATGTAGTGAGTTTTATTCACTGCATGTTTACAGGCTTTACAAAAAGCACATTTTTTGAAGCCTTTACTTAGGGCTTCCCAAGTACCTGACATTGAAGGCTCCAAATTACTGCTGACTAGAGCATCCGCCATTGTAGGCGATTTACGAAAAGTGATCTCAGGTCTTATTGAGACATCACCTCCAATTATGGGATCCCCCTTCACTAGATTCCAATTTTTCTGGAAAATCTTTTTAATCTCAAGATGTTGCTGGCAATAAGGAGCTATAACCCTAGAATTCACTTTTGAATTGCCAGGATGTATCTCCTTTTCCCTGACCTTTGGTATTAAAGCTTCTTCCCTAGTTATCGATCTTGTTTTCCTCATTGCTTTATCAAGGACATCCTCTTTATATCCTCTTTCCAGGAAGCGTTGTTTGCATTCCTGTTGTGCAATATCACAGTCAATATCCTTGCTACAAATTCTTCTCAGCCTCAGCATCTCCCCATAGGGGATGCTGTTGATGAGATGACGCGGATGCTGACTTGCGGCATGCAATACCATATTGCCAGCAGTTACTTTTCTGTGAAGTCTAGTCTCAAGCTTTCGATTACTAACGAATACTTCAACGTCTAAAAAATTAACTGCAACATCGTCTATCTGTGAAGTAAACTGTAAATTTAAAGTGTTCAAATTTAACAATTTCACAAATTCCTCTGCACCTGCTTTTGAGCCTTTCCACACCAGGAAGAGGTCGTCAATATACCTCAGATATAACACGACATTCGTTCTCATAATGTCCCCGTGTACATCCATGAGGACCCGCTCCTCCCACAGTCCCATGTGCAGACATGCGAAACTGGGGGAGAAGCAAGCCCCCATAGCGACCCCTCTCAATTGCTGGTAAATTTGCCCATTAAACATGAAATAATTCTGCTCTAAGCACAGTTTTAACATGCCCAGAATCATACGATTATGGTTAGAACAGTTCTCTGGGCGTTTCGACAAATAGTGTTCCGCGGCCTTCATGCCATCACAGTGTCTTATAGATGTATACAGTGACGTGACGTCCAGTGTCATTAAAATGTAATCATCCTTCCATTCAAGTTTGTCTAATTTGCAAATGAAATCCGTTGTATCCCTTACATAGGATGGCAATGCTTTTACCCATTCTTGCAAAAAGAAGTCAATGTATTTGGAAATGTTCTCCGTCGAGCTATTTATTGCCGAAAGGATAGGCCTTCCAGGAGGGCTAGACACATTCTTATGAACCTTCGGCAACAAATATAGGGTGGGTATCACCGGATAGTCTTTTTTATATATATATATATTTTCACTGAAAAAACCATAGGTTTCAGGCCTTATATAGTTAGGAATTAGCATTTAAAAAACCTTTGAAATTCACAAAAAAAAACATAGGGTTCAGGCCTGATATAGTTAGGAATTAGCATTTAAAAAACCTTTAAAATTCACTCAAAAAACTATAGGTTTTAGGGGTGTTATAGTTAGTTGGACATTTCACTGATACAAAACCATTGAAATTGCTTCTATATAGTTAGTTGTACTAACTATATTTCGCGCATCCACAATCCACTGCTGATGATGTCACATATTACATCATTCATGACATGGTCAGTGACATCACTGATGACATCTCAAATGACATCACTGATGACATCACTATAGTTTTTTGAGTGAATTTTAAAGGTTTTTAAATTCTAATTCCTAACTATATAAGGCCTGAAACCTATGGTTTTTTCAGTGAATTTCAAAGGTTTTTTAAATGCGAATTCCTAACTATATAAGGCCTGAAACCTATGGTTTTTTCAGTGAATTTGCAAGGTTTTTAAATGCTAATTCCTAACTATATAAGGCCTGAAACCTATGTTTTTTTCAGTGAATTTCAAAGTTTTTTTAATGCTAATTCCTAACTATGTAAGACCTGAAAGCCCACCAGGAATCTCCAGTATGCGCCAGGGGACTGCATTGCAGAGAGGTGTAATGAAGCCACGCCCCTTTTTACACCTCTCTGCAACGCAGCCCCCGTGCATGTTTGAAGAGGGGGAACTAATTCCTCTTGCATACTGGGGGCCCCTGGGGTCCAACTAGCCCACCTAAAACCTCCAGTATGCGCCAGGGGGCTGCATTGCAGAGGTGTAATGAGGCTCTGCCCCTTGTTACACCTCTCTGCAACGCAGCCCCCTGGCGGGTTTGCAGAGGGGGAACTAATTCCCCTTGCATACTGGGGATCCCTGGGGGCCAACTAGCCCACCAGGAGCCTCCAGTATGCGCCAGGGGGCTGCATTGCAGAGAGGTGTAATGAGGCCACACCCTTTTTTACACCTCTCTGCAACGCAGCCTCCGTGCATGTTGGAAGAGGGGGAACTAATTCCCCTTGCATACTGGGGGTACCTGGGGGCCAACTAGCCCACCTGGAACCTCCAGTATGCGCCAGGGGGCTGAATTGCACAGAGGTGTAATGAGGCTATGCCCCTTTTTACACCTCTCTGCGACGCAGGCCACTGGCGCGTTTGCAGAGGGGGGACTAATTCCCCTTGCATACTGGGGGTCCCTGGGTCATATCTGCCCAAAAGCCGATATTCCGAACAATTGAAAATGACTTTTCTTGAGAAACATTTGGATTTGGATTATCATGTCCTATACTTTGGAATTTTTGAAAGACTGACTTTGAGGATGCTATAAATTACTCAAGTTTGCCCGAATTGTGTGGGTAAAATTGATACCTAGTCACTTTGAATAAAAATGTACGTACATCTCGTCTAACATTTGGAAGAAATATCTAGTTATATGACAACAGGATACCGACATAACTTGAAGGAAAGAAGAACGCCCTGAAGAAGTTCTGTTGTACAGAACGAAACGCGTCGGCTGGCTGTGGTACATAAACTTAAGGAAAATAAAAGCATTTGAACAAGATTCAGCACTTCAATAAGGACTCTAAGTGATATGATTTGATTGGACTTATTGTGCAAGTGGTGCTGTGCCAAACTTTGGAATATTCTCCACTACTCTCTACTACTTACTCTTCACTACTCCACTACTCTCTAATACTCACTCTCTACTACTCTCTACTACTCTCTCTCTACTACTCACTCCCTACTACTCACTATCTACTACTCTCTACAACTCACTCTCTACTACTCTCTACTCTCTACTACTCACTCTCTACTTCACTCTCTCTACTACTCACTCTTTAATACTCGCTCTCTATTACTCTCTACTACTCACTCTCTACTTCTCACTCTCTACTACTCTCTACTACTCACTCTCTACTACTCTCTCTCTCTACTACTCTCTGCTACTCACTCTCTACTACTCACTCTACTACTCACTCTCTACTACTCTCTACTACTCACTCTCTACTACTCTCTCTCTACTACTCTCTACTACTCACTCTACTACTCACTCTCTACTACTCACTCTCTACTACTCACTCTTTATGACTCTCTACTACTCACTCTCTACTGCTCTCTACTACTCACTCTACTACTTACTCTCTACTACTATCTACTACTCACTCTCTACTACTCACTCTCTACTACTCTCTACTACTCACTCTACTATTCACTCTACTACTCTCTACTACTCACTCTCTGCTACTCTCTCTACTGCTCTCTACTACTCTCTACTACTCACTCTCCACTCTCTATTACTCACTCTCTACTCTCTACCTCTCTACCTCTCTCTACTTCTCTCTCTACTATTCTCTACCTCTCTAATTCTACCTCTCTACCTCTACCTCTCTACCTCTACACCTCTACCTCTCTACCTCTCTCTACACGCAAACATATACACATATATATATGCATATATATGCATATGCATTTATATATATGTATGTGTATATATATATATATATGTTCACTGAAAAAACTATAGGTTTCACACCAGTTTTAGTTAGCTGGAAATTTTACTCGCATAAAACCATTGAAATTCCCACGTTATAGTTAGTTGGACTCACTATAACTTGCGCGTGCAATGCACTGCTGATGACGTCACATATTACATCACTCATGACATGGTCAGTGACATCACTCATGACATCACTAATGACACCATCCAGTGGATGTGTGTCTTTCTGAAAAATAAATATGTGTTATATATGTATATGTAAAAGTTGATGGAAGAATAAATGTTTAAATAAGTGTTTACATGGATGTTTTAAAAAAAAATGATTGGTTAACTGGCTTATTAAGTGTATCTTAGTGAATACATATATTAGTGAGTAATGTTTAAATATTTAAATATATGTATTAGTGTTTCACTTTGTGTATAAGTGGCTGCATGGGTTGGTGAGTAGCTACATGCGTATGTATATGGGTTATTAGATTTTTTTTAGTATCAGTATGAGTGTCTGTATGGTTTAGTGGGGGTATTACTTAGCACATAGATGCATGAATGACTGACTCTCTCTTTGTATGTGTTTTGAAGACAGCATATGTGCAGGACTGTATGGGTGGATGAGTGTGTATATGTGTGTCTTAGTAAGCGAATGACTGTCTCACTAGTGTCTTTATCAGTAACTACATATGTTTTAATCTAGTATATGTGAGTATTGATGTATATAAGTGAGTATATGTGAGAGTGAGAGATAGTAAGAGTTCTTGTTTAAATAAGTATGTGTTTCTAGAAGTGATTGTTTAAGAGAGTAAGTATGTGTAAGTTTCCTTAGAAGTAAGGTGGTAGTGTGTGTATAGCTGTATATGCAAATAAATGGATGTTCAATAGATTATTTGTATGTGTGAGTATGTGTGTGAGTAACTTTTGGATGACTGTCGGTGTGTAACAGGATGTATAGGTGTATCACTACATATGATGAGTGAGTATATGTATGAGTGACTATATAGAACTGTTGGTGAATGAGTGGATGTGTATATAGATGGTGGAATTACTGAATTGGTTGTTGTAACTGGTATGGGTATCTCCATTTTTTTGTAAATTTTTGTTTCTATTTTTGAATATGTGTTTCAAGGGTTACATTACAGTGAAAGGAGGCTGTCACTCTGTCACAAGGATGGTGTCATCAGTGATGTCATGAGTGATGTCACTGAGTCCAACTAACTATAACGTGGGAATTTCAATGGTTTTATGCGAGTAAAATTTCCAGCTAACTATAACTATAACCTATGGTTTTTTCAGTGAATTTAATAGGTTTTTTAAATGCTAATTCCTAACTATAACTGGTGTGAAACCTATGGTTTTTTCAGTGAATTTCAAAGGTTTTTTAATAGCAAATCTCTATAGGTATTGCCGCGAACGAAAACAATATCGTGACGTTTCGCGTAGCCGCGTGATGCGTCTTATGAGGCACGGCGTAAACGCACCCGGAAGCGCCCGGACGTATACGATCGCGCAACGTCCTGACACGCTTCTGCTACGCGCCCCCGGGCGTGCTCCGGGGCGCGTAGCGTAAGCGCGTCGCGTTGGTTTCCAAATGATGAAGGCCCGAGTCATGTGACCTGAAAGTAACACTTTTCATTGGTTCAGGATAGTTTTGTTTTCCAAATGATGAAAGCCCCCACCTATTTTCCTCATTCTCACTTTGTACTTTGAGTGAGGAAGACCTGTTCAAAGACCTCTCTGTACCTATTTGTCTGAAAAATGGCTACAGTAGCAGCAGCTGCAGGAGCATCTGCTCCACCTCCCCCACCACCACCACCACAAGGACCACCCCAACACCACAGTGGTGGAAACCAAGAAGAGGAGGACGAGGAGGAGCAAGAGGAGAGGGATTCCTACCAGAAGATAATACCCCATATAATGTAGTATACTTGTAAAGCGCACAGCTGCCCCAGCAACGGGGCGTCCCGGCGCTGTATAACTCTGGGGAACCCGTCCTGGCTTTCCCTGTGGGATGGTCCCTTGCTGGGAATCCCCAAGGTGGAGCCAGGCATCCCCGGAATTGGTGGGGCCGTTGTGGAGATTAGGCAAGCTAATGCCCAGAGTTGCCGAGTGGATCCCCTGATTAGAGTAAGCACCGAAGCGAGAATTATCAAGTCCGTTATCTGGCAGTTTTTTTCTATCCCAAAGGACAAGAAGAAAGTGAATGCGCCAAAGGCGACTTGTTTAATTTGTGGTTTTGAACTTTCAAGGGGGAACCCTAACAAAAAATACTCTTTTGGCAACAACACCATGATTCAGCACATGCAACGCCGGCACCCTAATAACTATGCTAGGGCAGAGGTCAGGGAACTTGCCAGAAACCCTGCCCAATCTTCTGCCAGCACCTCCCAAAGTAATCAACCCACCCCATCGGGTCCAGAAGCGAGGGAGATGAGCACAACTATTCCAACCTAGTTTTCCAATTTCAAAATCGTTTGTATATTTTGTGGAGCGACAATATGCTATGGTGAACAAAGCATTACACTTATCACCCGTGCTTGGGATCACCACAAGTGCCCGAAGAAACATTAATGTTTTCCTGTTTTTTTTTGCTCCAATTGAGCCATTTACAATTCCCTGTTTTTTGTTTCTCCCCATATAAAAAACCAAAAATTTATAAAACTGTTCAGAAAAGCCAAAAAAAGTAAAATATGTTCAAAAAAACAATAAAAAAATATAAAACAACGAAAAGAATAAAAAAACAGTTTTTTTTAGAACCACCTCTAATATATAAAAAATGCTACATTTTTTGGAAACTCTGTCATTCTTTTTTCTCCAGGGTACGCGTATCGGTACGCTCCCCGGTACGCGTACCGGGGAGCGCACCCAAAAAAAAATAAAAATAAATAAAGGAGTGAGCATGAGGGAAAGACATAGAGAGAGTGATGTTAAGAGAAAGAGAGCTAGAGTGAGCTACACAGATGGACTGTGTATTAGATAGTAAGACAGAGAGAAGGTGTAATAGGGTGTAAGTGAGAAAAGGAAAATGAATAAGGGAGCGAAAGAAGGGAAGAGAGAGGAAGAAGACTAAAACAGAGGAACTGGGAGAATGTGAGTGGGTGTTGAAAGTAAAAGGAAGGACAGTAAAGGATGGGGTTTGAGGGGTTATGACGGAACTGGAGTAAATTAACAACGGTGAGAGAGGGTGAGATAAGAGCAGTGAGTATAAGTAAAGAGGGGTGAAAGAGGGTGGGTAAAAGTGAATAAGGGTAAGACATGGGGAGTGACAGAGAGAAAGGACAGAGAGAGTAAAAGAAGGAGTAACTGAAAGGGTCTGAGTGAAGCAGCAAAGAAAGGTAAGTAAGTGAGTGTGGGTGAGTTGTAGGGAGTGAGCATGAGAAAAGAGTACTGACAGACTAAGGGGACAGACACAGTAACGGTAAGAGAGACAGAGTGAGGGAACGGAAGTGAGGAACTGTGAGGACAGATGGACTGAGAGAAGGAGTGACAGGAGTGAAGTAAATGATTAAGGGAAAGGGAATGAGTGAGGGAGCAAAGGAAGGGAACAGAGGGTAAGGAAAGTAAAGCAAGGGGACTGAAAGAAATTGAATGCGGTAGGGGAGTAAGGGAAAGGGGAGTAAACATGGAGGATAAGAATAAGTGAGGGAAGCAGAGTAAGGAAACAAGAGGGAGATAGGGTGAGAAAATAGTAGTGAGGTTAAAGCAAAGGGTGATGACAAACTACATTTTGTTTGTCACACTTACTATATAATTAATGTAAATGTAATTACATGTTTTTACTACACTTTGTATCTGTGAAAGAGAGAAAAAAATAAGTTATAATTAGTAAAATATATATTTTACAAAAGAAGAGACAAGTCAACAGGTTAAAAATGATAAAAGTGTACTAAGAAATAAAGTAAGAGTGAAGGACACAGAAAGGGAAATAAAGTAATGTAGAAGGACAAAAAGAGGGAAAAAGAAATAGAAGGAGAGCAAATTACTAAGAGTAAGGCAGATACATTCAGTGACAGAGAGGAAGAGAAGAAGAGAGAAATGAACTGAAGGTAAGAAACATACTAAAACAATGTGAGTTAGCAATACTAAATCAGGAAACAGGAGTAAGTAAAAAGGGAATGACTGAGAGGGAAAGGGGTCTGTTTGAGGATACATTTACAAGATTGAGGAATGGAAGATCACTGAGAATGAGTGAACGGGAGTCACAGAGTGAAGGGATGAAGGGAGAGAGGATAATATAGAAGGATTGAGGGAAAATGAGTGAGGAAGTTAGTTGACAGAGGGACTAAGAGAAAAACGGGGTGAAGTGGAATACAATGAGCGAGGAAAGGAAAACGACTAAGGGAGCAAAAGAAGGAAAGAGAGGGGAAGAGGACTAAAGCAGTGGAAGAGAGAGAATGTGATTGGGTGAGAGGTAGTAATGGAACCAGAGTAAAAGAAAAGGGGATGAAGAACGATGAGAGAGGAGCAGTGAAGTTGAAGTAAGAGAAATGATAGAAGGTAGATAAACACAAGTAAGCATAACACAAGGAGAGTGAGGAACTGAGTACATAGAGGTAGTGACCGAAAAACAGAGAGAAGAAGACAAATGAAAGGAGCAAAGAAAGATAAGTCAGGGAGAGTGGGTGAGAAATAGTGACAGACGGCAACAAAAGAGGTGAGTGAGTAAAGTGGAATTACTAAAAGAGCAAAAGAGGAAAAGACGGAAAAGGGAAGTAAAGCAGAGAGACTGAAAGCTGAAAAATGGTGCAACAGAGAGAGGGGATGCAGACAGTTGAAATGGGAATGAGGGGTTGTGAAAGAAGTGGAGTAAAGGAACGGGGGTGAAACAGAGTTAGAGAAAGACAGTGTGAGTGAGTAAAGAGAGCTGAAAGAGGGTGGAAAAAAGAAAGTGAGTGTGAGACAATGGGAATACAATTTAAATTACACAATACAAACTATAGAATAACTTCTACAACATGTTACATAGTTTATTTTTGCTGTTGTCAGAATATATTGAATTTCACTAAAAATAGTGACTTCAAACTACTCATCATATGACAGCGTGGGAAAAAAGAACACAATCTAAATGATTGTGTTTGAAAAAAACCCATATAAACTTACAAATCACATATGTACACTAATCTTTGATTCACTTACTTTTCTTTTAAGCCAAATAGTACATCATGAAGGTTCTTTTCGTTGGAAAATACTCTGCTGTTCTGTAAAACTTCCATTTCATAGACTTTCTATAAGAAAAGCTCCAAGAACATGTGAAATATTTGTCAATGTTTTCATTTCCTTCTTGTGTTCAGTCATGACTCTTTCCTTATTCCTTCACTTTTCCATAAGGCCAAATAGTGTCAGATGTATTAGTATGTTTTAAATTAATGAAAACAAACTCTGAAATTACCGTTTTCCCGACGTTCTGAAAGAAAAGCTCCTTCAACATTTTCACAGTGTTTAAATATGCATATTTCCATCTCTGCCTCACTGTTATTCAACATTTCCTATAATACTGATATCACATACTATGAGAACTATTTACAGTACCTATATGACAACTAGAATTTTTATATTATCTTGAACACTTTTACTCACAATATAATTTTAAACAGCAGACTAACTTTTTTTAACTGCTCCCGTCTTCATAGGCCAATTACCTTTACTTAAATTTTGGTTCTAAAAACACTAGGTCTGAATTTTTTAAGTCAAAAGGCAAACGTTGTTTGAAAGTCAAATGAGTATCATTACAAGTAGTCCATCCGTTTCGACATTTTAAATAGATTGTATAATGCCCTGATGTTGTGGAAGGACCGTCATGATAAATAATAGCTACAGTTGTAAAAGTTCTTCCTGAAATTGATAACTGAGAAGCCACGAAATTTTTAATAGAAGTTGTCAATTTAGTTCCATCAGGTTTACATCGTTGGAACATTAAAATGATATGCTGACCTTAATTTTGTATAAATAATGTGGACAGCATTGCAGACTTACATTGGGTACACACCATATTGTGATCAGCTGCTTTAACTAGATTATTAAAAGGCACTGATTTGCAGTCTGGTAAAGTCAAATATATAAATCTTTCGGTGTCTATTGTAGTAGTACTTGATAAACTACAGTTGTCCCAGTCATGCTGCCATTGATAAGAAAGGCTAAAAAGATTTTTTATATCTACACCTTCATCTTCCAATACATCAAACATATACATTAAAAATTCCTGACAATCTTGCTGAATATTCTGTGAAAATTGTTTTTGACCAGAACATATGTCTAAAAGATTTCGAATTTCTGAAACACTTTCTATTTTTGCTCTATCACTGCTACATTTCTCAAACAAAGAATTCAACAAACAACAGAATCTTTGATCCCGATTTTCAGCAATCTGTTCTTGTAAACTTTGAAGAAAAAAAACAACATTAACCACTACATTAGCATAGCAGTTGACACCAGAACTGTTTTCAAACTGAAATCCAACAGCATCTTCAACAGAATCCTTTTTCTTTCTGCTTACAATTACAGTTTCATCTACTTTTTGTCTTTTTGCTGCTACCTCACTGCAATTATTCTCATGTCTTCTTTTTCGGCCTACCACATGTTTTTCAAACAGAGGATATTGAGGCAAATGTGGAGCATACTCTCTTCTTAACCTATTGTATTCTTTAACAAAATCTAGATCTGCACAAATCTTTGCTTCATCACACTCAATCAAGTACAATCCTGATAAAGTTCTGACTCGTGATAATGCCACATATGCCATACCCTCTTTAAACACAGAACTTCCAATGTTCACCAAAGCGCTATCTACACTTAAACCTTGAGATTTATGAATTGTCACCGCATATGCCAAACAAACAGGAAACTATTTTCGGCGAACATATATAAGTCTTTCACAAGCAAAAATCTAGCTGAACAACGACAAATTTGTTCTATTTTGTCAATGCCAACAAATTTAATTTTTAAAATTTCAATTCCATCTCTATTTTTGTAATTCACAAAATCAACAACATGACCCATTGCTCCATTTACCAGACCTCTTTCAACATTTAAATTCCTTCTCAAAATGATACGACAATTTAAACACATATTCAGAGTCTTTTCAAAACCAGCAGTTTTAGATATAGTCTTCTCTAATGAATCCAATTTTGATTTCAAATTTTCAGACAAAATAATTGTTGCTCCCATATGCTCTATTTTATCTATAGCTTCCAGTTTCACTATCTCTTCATTTTCTAACTTTAACATTTTGTTGTTGAAGATGGAACATTCTTTCAGAGTGGGCATCAAACATATCCCAGATTTTTTCTCGTTAATTTTCTTAAAAATATTCTCTGGAAGAATGTTTTCATTTGGGTACAAATTTGAAATTAATCGTGCATGTAAAGCTTCTTTCCCATCCTGACTTACTTTTCCGATTCTTACATCTTGTAGAATATTTTTATAATCTTCATCCTTTGCCTGTCGCATATTTTGGAGTAGTTCTGCATATTGAAATTTAACCATATATTAACGTTTCCAATGCTTCCTAGGCACTTCCTGGTATCTTCATGCGTGACCATTTTAAACACTGGTTGTCCTTTCACTGGAGTCAACTGCAGTAGATCTCCAAAAACAAAAATGTGTTTCCCTCCAAATAACACATCATACTCTGTTCTAAGAATTTCTTGCATTCTCAAATGCACAAAAGCAAGCATTAGATTTGAGACCATGCTTACTTCATCAATGATAAGAAGTTTCATTTTCTTCAGGACTCTAGAAACTTTGGAACACGCATCTCCAGATAGTTTGTGGTATTGCAATTTGTTATCATGCTCGACTGGTAGCATCAGTAAATGATGTAAAGTAATCCCTTTAATGTTATGTGCTGCCAGCCCAGTTGGAGCGGTAACAACACAAGATAGCGGTGATTCAGTCATTTTCTGCAGATAAGTTGCAATTGCTTTAATCAGAAAACTTTTTCCAGTTCCCGCTTCTCCACTCACGTACAGTTGGACAGGCTTAAATGATGTACATGAGCACTCTTTTTTCTCATGACTGAATCCATGTTCAATCTGTTCTGTGACTTCGTCATATATCTGTTTCTGCTCAAGGTTTAGTTGTTTCACCAAATCTTCTAAGTTAACTACATCATCTTGAGCTTGTTCCATAGCTCTTTCCACCTCATCCATGGCAGTGGCAGCTTCATTTTGGATCATTGGTCCTCCTAGTGGATCCTGACTCAATGAAGTAGAACTCTGACTGTCTTGAGAACTGTCTCTAGTAATCTCTACAGCAATTGTGGCTTCTTGCTCTATTTCTTCATTCAACATTTGCAGATAATTTGGAAAAACAGGACATTTTATGGTATCCTTGGTTGCATTAAAAGAATCTTCGTAACAGAGAAAATCTCCAAGTAGTTCCTCTTCTGTACGCCATGGCTTAAAGAGTTGCAAAAGAGCTAAATAGTAAAATTCCCTTTTGTCTGGAGATTCGCAACTCAATTTTCGATGATTAATCAAATGGCCTATTCTCTGCTTCTCTAGACAGCCTTCACATCCAATTACAGCATATACACCTTTATTGATGTCTTCTGTGACGTTCTTTTTAAAAATGTAGGTTTGCAGAACTTCATAGAGACAAGCGTTCTCAAGGTGAGTACTTCTATTTGGATAGTATGTATCTAACATGTTGGTCTTCAAAATATCTGTACTATTTGGTTCTTTCTCCGCCAAATACTCAATTTCTTGTACAGATTTCAAAACTCGGTTTCGTGTTGTAGCAAGACCTAGACTTGCCCAAATAATTGTTCTAGACTTGGCGTAGAGACTTGCTGATGATAACCGATCAGAACATTCATATGCTCCAATTTCTCGATGCGACAACATCTTCAGACTGAAACTGTATAATTTTTTACTTATACTCTTTTCATGTGAAATGTCCTCCCACATTTCCTTCAGTTCTGTCTTTTCTTTTTTTGTGATGTAAGACGTCACATATCGAGCCACAGCAATAGAGTTGTCAGCAACAAACTGAATATCCATGTTAGCATTCCACATGGACAAAATCACTGGGTTGTAGTCGTTGATGTACTTGGACTCTTCGTTTCTTTTTAAATTGTATGTGTTTTTTGGTGATTTCCTCGTCACAGTATGTCGCAGAGAAGACATCAAATTATTTACTCTTCCTTTAGAAATCACTGGTCGTGGAAACCCGAAACAACATTTTGTATAGAACTTGTCCTTGTTTTTGAATTTTCCACAACGATGGGATTGAAAGCGTAAAACTTGTTGCCTTAAACTGTTTTCTTCGGTAGTTTTCGGAACAGCACATGTTGAATACTCTTCAATGAAGCTCATCACTGTCTCATCCGAATCTGTTCCAAATTTGGGTGCATCTTTAATCCACAACAACATATGTATGTGAGGAGCACCTCTCGCTTGATACTCCTTTCTCCAAAAGAAATCCAAAACCTCTCCAAGGGGAGGATTTTTTTGTTGGTAATAAAAGACATCATAGCTTCAAATCTATAATTGAAATATCTGCATACATTCACTGGATCCAAAGAACACAGTCCTCCAGCAGTTTTGAATTCTATATTTTATATATTTGCATTTGCCTCTCGTAGAAATTGAAGTAAGTCGTCCCATACATACTCAGCACAGCTAAGAGTGAGGAACCATGTAGGAGTTCCTAAGTTTCTTAGCATACATTTCAATTCCCCATGACGACGGTACCAATACTCCTTTGTAC
The DNA here is from genome assembly GCF_964261635.1 of Lissotriton helveticus. Taxonomy (NCBI): domain Eukaryota; kingdom Metazoa; phylum Chordata; class Amphibia; order Caudata; family Salamandridae; genus Lissotriton; species Lissotriton helveticus. Next base: position 1,508,589,755 of record NC_136068.1, on the reverse strand, counting down.
ATACTGACATGCCATGAGATTGATTAGATGAGATTCCAAAATATTATCTTGCAGATTGACTTTCTCCATAAAGTCCCTCGCCGAAACATTTTGCAGATGTGCTCCACTTTTCAGTATATGGTTTACTGCATAAGAAAGCCCAGACAAGTCACTTTCATACAGTAGATGAAACAAATATGGAATGCATTGACGAAACCTTGGATCTTCAGCATATAATCTTAAAGTTCGATATTCAGATGCAGGAATTTGAAGTAGTCGATCGTCATATCGTCCACCTCGACCTGTTGGAAATAAATGTGGAAAACAAAGAGCTTCCAAACTTTCTTCCCATACACTAATGGGACTTCCTTTTGCTGCTTTCATTTGAAACAAGTCAATTGCATTCCCCATTACTTCTTTGGAATGCAAAGGATGAACAGTATAATGTTCATATATTTCTTCACTTCTAGACACATCAACTTTTTCAATTTGGCCAGCTGAACAATCACTGTCTTCATCTGCAGCTGTTTCCTCTGCTCCAACACATACATGTTTGTAGTACTCATTGTTTTTGACCAAATACAACGTTGCCTTTTTGACTTTCCTAACATCCACTAAATCTTGCCAGATTTTCTTACTCTTTGTTGGACCCCCAATAACTAGAATAACCAGAGGTTCCTCTTCCACTTTCTCTACACCAATTGTATCAATATTGTTCTTGAAATCTAGAGGCAAATAAACAACTCTTCCCCAATAATCCTCTCTGTAAATCTGAAGGAGGCAATTTCCCTATCTTAGGCTCCATGCGAACAATTGCCTGAAAAGGATGGACACATTGCATCAAAATAGTCTCATATGTATTTAAATCCATCAATTCAGGAGGAATGTCTACCAACTCCAGATTATTATGAACAGCTCTAGCAGGCATTCTGTTTTGATTTAATTTATCATAACAATACTTACAAATACTCTGATCAGAACTCAAATCAAAAGAATTCTCCACCCACAAATAACTGCAAAATCCTTCCACTCATAGTTATTTATCTTTTCACTTTTTACGTATACATCAACTAATCTAGTTTGATGCTTATAATGAGTACACACACAAGTAAAATTAGGCCTTTCACTTGATTTCACCTTAAACCTGGTAATTTCCTGCTCAAACTTTTCTATACTTGAAATCTGTTCATTGTCTTCCACATTACCTTGAATTTCTGTGTCAATTTCTACACTGTCCTCTTTTTCACCAAAATAACAAATCTCAATTTCTTCACAAATCTTCCTCACATCTAATTCAGTTCCATGCAAAAGAGCACTGTTTAATTGTTTAAGCTTAGGTGCTGGACTTGTTGCATAATACAACCTTCTCATTAATTTCCTCATGTTGTTATGATGCACTGCTAACATCCTAAAATGATGAAAAACACTCTGACAGACTTTTCTAGAAAGACAAGCCAGTGAAGCCCTTGCAAACCTGTGTTTTCTCTCACTCTGCAAGGATCTAAGTCTTGCAACATCTTCATTTTCTGTTTTAGACTTTTCTTACTATATGTACGTAAGAAATTACGAAACAAATCGATTGATTCCTGTCACACACTACAAATACTACTACACTTCCAAGTGTACACTGGACCCATAGTACGTCTGCCTAAAACTTCATCAGTTAACACCTCTTCTGGTTCTCTAGGCACAAGTTTCTCTTTTTTAATCGGACAACCGTCTTTCACCTCATATGCTCGACCACTGGTGTCAACTGCATGCACTAAATCATTCTCCTGGAAGTAACTCTCCTCATTAAAAAATGGCTCACAACTTGAACTGTGCATCCATTCTCCAGAAAAAACTTTACAAAAATTAGTCCGATTAATTACTCTTTTCCATCTACTGTTTGATTTGAAAACATCAAGGGGTCGATTCCGATCCGGTAAAATGCGCTCCGAATCGTCGTACGGAGCGTTTTTTCCCCGTACGAATTGTACCCGTAAACGTCCCGTACGTACGACGAAGTACGATCCGTACCAGGAGCCGAACTCCGTACGAGTCGTACAGGACTCCGTATGACTCAAATCTCCGTACGAGTCTCACTCGGAACCCGCTGTACACGACATCACTACTGTTCGTGGCTGGTTTTTACGACCCAGCATGTACGATTCGTGTCGGGTACGCACCGTACGACCCTTTTCCTACGGGAGCCGAAAACAGTCGTAAACGCAGAGTTCGCGCCGAAACAGGTACGGAACGCCCCCCGGGTACGGCACGTAACCCCCATGATCGCAGGGGTACGCGCCGTACCCCTGTGATCATGCGGGGTACGTGCCGTACACCCAGCGTACATGGGGTACGCACTGTACCCCATGTACGGTGGGTGTACGGCACGTACCCCATGTACGCTGGGTGTACGGCACATACCCCGCATGATCACAGGGGTACGGCGCGTACCCCTGCGATCATGGGGGTACGCTCCGTACGGTGTGTAGGTGATCGTGCGCTTTTCCGTACGAATCGACGTGTACCGTACGAATCGCGCCCGGGTCGGACGATCGGGATCAGAATCATCCGGTCGTACGGCATCCGTACGAGTCGTACGGAAACGGCTCCGGATACGAATCGTACGGACGGGGATTTTACCGGATCGGAATCGACCCCCAATTGTCTTGTTAAGTGTCCTAATTCTATTGATTATTAAAATAAATAATTTTTTCTTAGCTTCAAAAGCCTGATCAACAATCTTCTCTACACTTTTCTTTTTCTTATAAAAATCAGCTCTCTGTTTACCTTTCCTAATGTTTTTTAACAAATTTAAAACCACCCTATTGCGAAACATTCGTTTACGAATGTCCCTAAATTGATTCTGCCTTCTATTCCTATACATATTGTTCTCTCCTGCTCCAGTAGTAACATTTTTGGGGGGCCTCTCCTTCCTTTTCAAATTTGCTCTCTCCTTCTCTTTATCCACATTTTGACCAACATTTTTTTTTTATCTACATATGTTCCGTAAAAAAGACTTAGTTGTCTTACCAGGAGCTTTTTTCCTGTTTTTTGAAGTATTTGTTGTAGAGGAGTGCTGTAATTCTGTTGCTGTTTTTGATTTTTTCCGCTTGGCATCTTTCCTTCTCCTCTGCCTTGAGGGCATATTTCCTTACTATTGAAATCTTGATTTCAATCTGTGGTAAAGAAAAAAATAACACATTATAGACCACTATTACCAAATAACAAAGCAATGACAATAAGCAAACGATATAAACACTAGTTTACAACATATCTAAGTTTATATCACAGCAACTATGTAACTAGGAGTAAGATAGAGAAAAAGAGCTAGAGGAACTAACACAAAAATACAGAGAGACTCAGACAAAGAAACAGGTTGAGGGAGTAAAACATAGAGAAGGAGTAAGATAGAGAGAGTGTATAATATGTTGTAAGACAGAGAAAGAATGTAATAGGGAGAGGGAGTAAGTCAAAGAAAGGGATAAAGGGAGTAAGTCAGAAAAAGGGTGTAACAGGGTGGAAGTCAGTGAGAGGGTGTAAGAGGATGTAAGACAGAGAGAGGGTGTTAGAAGGTGAGAGGATGTAAAAGAGAGTAAAAGAGAGAGAGGCTGTAAAAGGGAGAGAGAGAGCGTAGGTTTGAGAGAGGGTGTAAGAGGAAGTAAATCAGAGAGAGGATGTAACAAGGAGTATGTCAGACAGAGGGTGTAACACAAACAGAGGAAGAGAATAAAAAAGTCAGAACGAGGGAGAGAGGGTGTAAAACAGACAAAAGGTGTAATAGGGAGTAACTCTGGGAGAGAATGTTACAAAGAGAAAGGTTGTAAGACGGAGTAAATCAGGAAGAGGATGTAAGAGAAAGTATGACTTACAAATTGCTGTAAAAAAGAGAGAGAGGGAATAAATTAGAGACAGGGTGTAAGAGAAAGTAAGTCAAAGAGAGAGTGTAACAGAGTGTAACACAGAGTCAGGATGTAAAAAGGAATAAGTCAGAGAGAGGGTGTTAGAAGGGGACAGGTGGAAAAATACAGTAAGTCAGGAAGAGAATATAATAGAGACTAATACATTGTTGATAATCTTTGGTAAAGAAATAATAATGCATAAAGGAATTGTATTGTCTAAATGAGTGAGGTTTCAGTAGTGTAATCAAATGCTTATACATATGACCTATGCTCTGTTTTGTAAATGTTATTTAAAAAAATATTTCAGGCACATGAATTGGTTTTACATTATTGACAAGGATTAGATAGTATCTGCATGATTAAAACACAGAGCGCAGGTCCTATGTACAAGCATTCAGTGTCCATGAGTGCAGTGGAGAGGACTGACCTCCTCTGACCCTTGGACAAGCCTTACCTCATCTGTGTCCTCTGGACAGGCATCAATGTTTTGGGTATAATTGATGGTAACTGGGTGCAGATGAGGTGAGGCGTGTCCAGAGGTGTAGATAAGCTGAGGCCTGTCTACGGATGCAGATGAGTTGAGGTCTATTCAGGGTTGCATATCAGGTGAGGATTGTCCAGGGGTGCAGAGGAGGTGAGGTCTATGTTGAAGAGTGTAGTGGAAGAGAGGTCTGTCCAGGGGTACAAAGGAGGTGAGGCCTGTGTCTAAGAGTGCAGTGGGGGATAGGCTTCATGAAGTCTAGTCCACTGCACTCTTAGACACAGGCCTCACCACCTATGCTCCCCAGGAAAGGCCTCTCTCCCACTACAGTCTTGAACACAGGCCTCACCTCCTCTGTACCTCTGGACATGCCTCACCTCATCTGCACAATCTACTTCCTAATCTGAGGTAACACAGGTGACATCATTGTGAAAGGTTCAAATATATTTATTTAATCATGCAGACATTATTTATTCCTTCTCAAAAATGTAAAAGCCATTGATTTGCCCCAAAATCGTTTTTTAAATAACATTTTAGAAACAGAGCGCAGGTCCTATGTACAAGCATTCAGTGTCCATGAGTGCAGTGGAGAGGACTGACCTCCTCTGACCCTTGGACAAGCCTTACCTCATCTGTGTCCTCTGGACAGGCCTCAATGTATTGGGTATAATTGATGGTAACTGGGTGCAGATGAGGTGAGGCGTGTCCAGGGGTATAGATAAGCTGAGGCCTGAATACGGATGCAGATGAGTTGAGGTCTATTCAGGGTTACAGATGAGGTGAGGATTGTCCAGGGGTGCAGAGGAGGTGAGGACTGTGTTGAAGAGTGTAGTGGAAGAGAGGTCTGTCCAGGGGTACAAAGGAGGTGAGGCCTGTATCTAAGAGTGCAGTGGGGGATAGGCTTCATGAAGTCTAGTCCACTGCACTCTTAGACACAGGCCTCACCACCTATGCTCCCCAGGAAAGGCCTCTCTCCCACTACAGTCTTGAACACAGGCCTCACCTCCTCTGTACCTCTGGACATGCCTCACCTCATCTGCACAATCTACTTCCTAATCTGAGGTAACACAGGTGACATCATTGTGAAAGGTTCAAATATATTTATTTAATCATGCAGACACTATTTATTCCTTCTCAAATATGTAAAAGCCATTGATTCGCCCCAAAATCGTTTTTTAAATAACATTTTACAAACAGAGCGCAGGTCCTTTGTACAAGCATTCAATTTCACTACTGAAACCTCACTATTTCACAAAATACAAATCCTCCATCTTGCAAATGTTGATACCAAGCATTATCAAAAAACATGACACAAACCAACAGCAAAGAAGCTCAATCTGCTTCCTAATCTGAGGTAACACAGGTGACATCATTGTGAGAGGTTCAAATATATTTATTTAATCATGCAGACACTATTTATTCCTTCTCAAAAATGTAAAAGCCATTGATTTGCCCCAAAATCATTTTTTAAATAACATTTTAGAAACAGAGCGCAGGTCCTATGTACAAGCATTCAATTTTACTACTGAAACCTCAATATTTCACAAAATACAAATCCGCTATTTTGCAAATCTTAATACCAAGCAGTATCAAAAAACATGACACAAACCAAAAGCAAAGAAGCTCAAAGTGCTTCCTAATCTGAGGTAACACAGGTGACATCATTTTGAGAGGTTCAAATATATTTTTTTAATCATGCAGCCACTATTTATTCCTTCTCAAAAATCTAAAAGCCATTGATTTGCCCCAAAATCGTTTTTAAAAAACCATTTTAGAAACGGAGCACAGGTCCTATGTACAAGCATTCAATTTCACTACTGAAACCTCACTATTTCACAGAATACAAATCCTCTACCTTGCAAATGTTGATACCAAGCATTATCAAAACAACATGACACAAACCAACAGCAAACAAGCTCAATGTTCTTCCTAATCTGAGGTAACACAGGTGACATCATTGTGAAAGGTTCAAATATATTTTTTTAATCATGCAGACACTATTTATTCCTTCTCAAAAATCTAAAAGCCATTGATTTGCCCCAAAATCGTTTTTTAAATAACATTTTAGAAACAGAGCGCAGGTCCTATGTACAAGCATTTAATTTTACTACTGAAACCTCACTATTTCACAAAATACAAATCCGCTATTTTACAAATGTTAATACCAAGCATTATCAAAAAACATGACACAAACCAACACCAAAGAAGCTCAATGTGCTTCCTAATCTGAGGTAACACAGGTGATATCATTGTGAAAGGTTCAAATATATATTTTTTAATCATGCAGACACTATTTATTCCTTCTCAAAAATGTAAAAGCCATTGATTTGCCCCAAAATCGTTTTTCAAATAACATTTTAGAAACAGAGCGCAGGTCCTATGTAGAAGCATTCAATTTCACTACTGAAACCTCACTATTTCACAGAATACAAATCCTCTATCTTGCAAATGTTGATACCAAGCATTATCAAAAAACATGACACAAACCAACAGCAAAGAAGCTCAATCTGCTTCCTAATCTGAGGTAACACAGGTGACATCATTGTGAGAGGTTCAAATATATTTTTTTAATCATGCAGACACTATTTATTCCTTCTCAAAAATCTAAAAGCCATTGATTTGCCCCAAAATCGTTTTTTAAATAACATTTTAGAAACAGAGCGCAGGTCCTATGTACAAGCATTCAATTTTACTACTGAAACCTCACTATTTCACAAAATACAAATCCGCTATTTTGCAAATGTTAATACCAAGCATTATCAAAAAACATGACACAAACCAACACCAAAGAAGCTCAATGTCCTTCCTAATCTGAGGTAACACAGGTGACATCATTGTGAAAGGTTCAAATATATATTTTTTAATCATGCAGACACTATTTATTCCTTCTCAAAAATGTAAAAGCCATTGATTTGCCCCAAAATCGTTTTTCAAATACCATTTTAGAAACAGAGCGCAGGTCCTATGTAGAAGCATTCAATTTCACTACTGAAACCTCACTATTTCACAGAATACAAATCCTCTATCTTGCAAATGTTAATACCAAGCATTATCAAAAAACATGACACAAACCAACACCAAAGAAGCTCAATGTCCTTCCTAATCTGAGGTAACACAGGTGACATCATTGTGAAAGGTTCAAATATATATTTTTTAATCATGCAGACACTATTTATTCCTTCTCAAAAATGTAAAAGCCATTGATTTGCCCCAAAATCGTTTTTCAAATAACATTTTAGAAACAGAGCGCAGGTCCTATGTAGAAGCATTCAATTTCACTACTGAAACCTCACTATTTCACAGAATACAAATCCTCTATCTTGCAAATGTTGATACCAAGCATTATCAAAAACATGACACAAACCAACAGCAAAGAAGATCAATGTGCTTCCTAATCTGAGGTAACACAGGTGACATCATTGTGAAAAGTTCAAATATATTTCTTTAAGCATGCAGACACTATTTATTCCTCCTCAAAAATGTAAAAGCCATTAATTTTCCCAAAAGTCGTTTTTCACATCACATTTAAGAAACACAGCACAGGTCCTATGTACAAGCATTCCATGTCACTAATGAAACTTCACAATTTTACAAAATACAATTCCTCTATGCAGTAAAAACTTTTTAGCAAGCATTATCAAAAAACATGACACAAAGCAACATTCAAAAACCACAATTTGCTTCCAAATCTTCTCTATAGAGTATACAAGTCTCTATCTATATTAAATGAATCATTACTCACCTTTACAAACGCTTTGGGAGATTGAGAACAGTGTCAGACACACACCCCAATATTTCTTTAGCAGAGCAAAAGGTATGTACTCCAAGCACTGCAACCATGAATGGCTCAGAAAACCTCTAATTCTACAAACATATTGCTCATGGTAACCAATCAAAACTCTTCCCTCTCTATTTTCAAGCCAACACCCTTCCCCCCCTCAGCCCTTTCTACCTGTTACCATAGCAACTCCCTCCTCACTGAGCTCTCAGGTTTAAAATTTTATTCTACAATTTTGCAAATGAACTTAGCAAGGATGTTTGACCTCTCAATACACCAGCTTATCCGGTGCAATGTTTCTTTAATTGACTTTTTCTTAACCATTCAAATTAATTCTTTCACAGAACAGAACCATGCACCCTAACTTCCAGTTTTCAACTATCTGAATGCACCAATCATTGCTTGTGATTCAAGTGCACTGAAACTCCACAGTTTTTTTTTGCAAACTCCTACTGTTCCAACTGCCATTTCATTCCCACACTTCATCTGACTGCACCAGAACCTCCTCTTACCATGTATTCTGTCTGGATTATTGGACATAGCTACATCCACTGGGCTCAAAGGTATGCAGCTACCAGAAATTTTCACAACCTTGATTTACCAAATGTAGACATCAAATGGATTGGCCAAAGAGGATTGAGATGACCATTGGTGAAAACCTTTTTGCATCTGCCACACCCTCACCTCATAATTCTGCACTGTGGTGGAAATGACTTAGGCACTTTGACTGGGGTAGGTCTGGAAATGCTTTTAAAGGACACCTTTGAGCAATTGATGGCACTTTTTTCCTCAAACTGCCTTGGTATTTTCCAATACATGCCAAAGACAGAAATGGAAGTGGCCCAACCAATTTTGTCCACAATTTGAGAAAGCACGGAAACATGTGAATAAATCTGTTTCTGCTTACATGAGAGACTATGGAATGGGTTCAATATACAACAATAACTTGCGTTACAACATGCAAGATATCTACAGAGGAGATGGTGTGCACTTCCCAGATGAGGGCAATAGAATATTCGTCCTGAATATAAGACTGTGCATTGGAACCTACTTGTAGGTACCTAAATCAGCCACAGAACCCAAAAGCTCTTTTCAGGGCTACTCTACCTCTGATCACTCAAAATGATTATTTTTCTCTAACTTTTTTCACTGTTTTTCACCAAAGTACGCTCCCCGGTACGCTCCCCGGTACGCGTACCGGGCGCTTCCCGCGTGAAAATTAAAAAATAAAATTGTTTTTTTGGGCCTATATGGGCTTCCTAAGCCCCCCTCAGAAAACCTAGGGGGTCAGGGAGTGTCTACCGTGCCCCCTTTAACCCATTCCCAACGTTGTTTGTCCTCCATCTTGTGTCTCAAATCTACCGAAACACAAGATGGAGGACTCCCGTAGCGCTGCCGGTACGCGTACCGGGGCGCGCACCGGTAAGCGCTCCCCAAAAAATTTGGAAGTTAATTTGCATAAAAACCACTGGAGAGACTTTCACAAAATATAGAATAGGCCCTACCACATACCAGTCCCTACCATTTTCCCAAATTTGGTGGAATTCCATTGATCCATTTGAGCTGTAGCCCTGTCTAAATATCCTGAGGTAAATTACATGACAAAAACACATATGAAGTGTTAGGATTTACAACCAATTAAAATGTTACTTTCATTTTCTACTTTTTTTTCCTGACATTTGATTGGTTATGTACATGAATATAAATGAAAAATGAGAGGGAAACACGGCCATTTTGACTACACCTACCTGAGGTACATCTTGAAAGAATTTTCTCCATTTATCTTCATCACCTTTTAATAAGGTAAGTTGTTAATTTGTAAGGGGGACTTTAAGTTAATTTGTAAAAACGTTTTCTGATAGTTATTTACTGTCCCTTTGTTATAGTTATAGATTGAGATAGGCTTCTCTGTTATAGTTATGGATTGAGTTAGGCTTCTCTGGTATAATTATGAAATTACTTAGGCTTCTTCACATACACTTTTTTGATATTTCTACTTCCTGCCTGATACCATACACTGCCCAAAGATAACTTCACTGTTAAAAGCTCAGAAGCACCTGTCTAAACTTAAACCCAACACTGCCCTAACTCTACTGATATATTTATTTTTAATGCAATTTACAGCAAGAAAATGGAAGGAGAAGCAAATATTTCTTTCGAAATAGTTCTTGAAAACAATCCTGAGGAAGACTTTGACTTTACGGATCAGTCTCTAGACGAAGAGTTAGTTAATTGTGTGGAAGAAATGGAATCATGGACTGAAAATGAGGACATTCCTGACGATATAATGTTGGAAGTGTTATTAAATTTTGAAAAATCAGAGCAATACATTTTTATTTAATAATTAAAAATTGTTCTAGACATTATTCTTTTTTATATGTAATTCATGAAATAGTACCAAAATGAATATAATATAAAGTGAGACTTATAGTATACTGTGCAACTTTTTTGTGTTACATAGTAATTTTGCTCATAGTTACTTCCTTTCTCCCACTATATTATCTCCAATGTGCATTTGACATCTCTTTTTCATCTCCTGCCTCCATGTTGTTTCTGCTTTCCTGACAGACTATGGTATAGATTCCATATACCACAGTAACTTCTGTAACAACATGCAAGATATCTACAGAGGAGACGGTGTACATTGAATTTAAGACTCTGTATTGCTACCTACATGCTGGTACTTAAATCACCCACACAACACAACAACTCAATGCAAAGCTACCCTACCTCTAAGCACTTTAAATTATTATTTTACTGTTTCACTGGGTCTTCCCCATGGTACGCTCCCCGGTACGCTCCCCGGTGCGCGTACCGGGCGCTCCCCCTGGAAAATCGTTTTTTTTTTTTTGACCCGCGGGGCCCTTTTATGGCCCCACATCAAACCTAGGGGGTCAGGGGTGGTCTACCCTGCCCCCTTATGGTCATTTCCCCCTTTCTTTTTGCCACCTCTTGTGTCTCGATCCTACCGAGACACAAGATGGCGGCCGCTCCGGACTGTTTGGAATGTTGACAGACACCCGAGAGCCAATCAGCTTTCCGCGCGCGAACTCGCGTTACGCGCCGGGTGCGCTCCCCGGTACGCGTACCGGGGCGCGCCTATAGATATATATATATTTTTTTAACCTAAATTACTCAAAATCCACTGGAGCACATATCTTGAGACATAGCAAAGGCACATTGGGCTACCAGTCCCTACAATTTTGCCAAGTTTGGTGGAAATCCATTCAGCCGTTCGGGCTAAAAGTGAGTCCAACCGCCCTATGGAAATTAACATGGGAAAACACGTTTTGGGACCCCCCTTTTATCTTGGCCCCCGCTTGACGGATCCCCCCGAAACTTTCAGGAAAGGAGCGGAGCGCAGCGAGGCTAATTTGTGGAAAATTACAGGCAGATCCCTCAATCTGCGCCAAAGTTATTCCCAATAGAATGTTGCGAATTTCCTATGGAAAACAATCCTAACTATAACTACCTACTGGCGACCGCCAGTAGGTAATACATACATATATAAACATATATAATCTGCATATCTATATAAATACAAATATAAATGCATGCATACATATACATATATGCATACATATGCATGTTATTTACATGAAAGTTTTAAAAACACTAATAAAAGCAAAGCTAAAAAGCCCCCTCGTTACAAACAGAATGGCTTTAACTTAAACGAGGGCGAGATCTAATGCATTTTCAATGCTTGTTTACTTTGGTTCCATCAAGAAGGCATTCAGATGTGTCACACATTTGCCATGAATTCTGAATGTTAGCACTCTAGTTGCTCATTAGATCACTGTAGTAAAGCGACTGCTCACCAGGGAACTCTGCTGCTGGTGTTCAAAGTGCATGTTTCAGTCTGCATGTCAGAATTTTTTTAATGAAATAAAAGAGGATTTGAGAAGTCACTCAAAATGTGCCCTAATTTTTTTTTCTGAAGCACTAATCATACTTTCTATGGCAAAATGAGCCCCCTCATTTTGTTCCTTTTTACATTAAATGTTTTCAGACTTACCACTTCATTCCAATCAAGATGGCTTCTGGTGTGCCATACTTTTGTCATAAGTAAGACTGTTAGCGCTCTAGTTGTTCTTTAGAACACTCTGGGACATTCTGTCATTGGGCTATACTTGGGCTACATCTGGGTGATATTTAGGCTACATTTGGGCTCTTCTGTCTCTGGTGGCCATCTTGGGTGACTGCATGTCAGAATTATTTAATGAAATGGAAGAGGATTTGAGAAGTCACTCAAAATGTGACCTAATTTTTCTTTCTGCAGCACTAATCATACTTTCTATGGCAAAATGAACCCCCTCATTTTGTTCCTTTTTAAATTTAATGTTTTCAGACTTAACACTTCATTCCAATCAGGATGGCTTCTGGTGTGCCATACTTTTGTCATAAGTAAGACTGTTAACGCTCTACTTGTTCTTTAGAACACTCTGGTACATTCTGTCATTGGGCTATACTTGGGCTACATCTGGGTGATATTTGGGCTACATTTGGGCTCTTTTGTCTCTGGTGGCTATCTTGGGAGACTGCATGTCAGAATTTTTTTAATGAAATAGAAGAGGATTTGAGAAGTCACTCAAAATGTGCCCTAATTTTTCTTTCTGAAGCACTAATCATACTTTCTATGGCAAAATGAGCCCCCTCATTTTGTTCCTTTTTAAATTAAATATTTTCAGACTTACCACTTCATTCCAATCAAGATGGCTTCTGGTGTGCCATACTTTTGTCATAAGTAAGACTGTTAGCGCTCTAGTTGTTCATTAGAACACTCTGGGACATTCTGTCAGTGGTCTATACTTGGGCTACATCTGGGTGATATTTGGGCTACATTTGGGCTCTTTTGTCTCTGGTGGCCATCTTGGGAGACTGCATGTCAGAATTTTTTAATGAAATGGAAGAGGATTTGAGAAGTCACTCAAAATGTGCCCTAATTTTTCTTTCTGCAGCACTAATCATACTTTCCATGGCAAAATATACCCCCTCATTGTGTTCCTTTTTAAATTAAATGTTTTAAGAGTTACCACTTAATTCCAATCAAGATGGCTTCAGGTGTGCCATACCTTTGTAATAAGTAGGACTGTTAGCGCTCTAGTTGTTCTTTAGAACACTCTAGGAGGCTGCAGTAAAACACAAAGGAATCAACTGACAGTCTCTGTCCTTGTTGTATGTACATGTTTTACTGAGAATGTCAGACTTCATTCTCACATGACTGAGAAAGATAATGTGAATTTACAGAAAATATGCTTTCAGTTTAGCTTATAGATCCCCTTCCAAACCACTGTGGGAAAAGCACGAGATAATAGTTTTCTTTCAAACATGATTCATGATATCCCAGCAGAAGGCTTTTTTAATTGGTAAAATCACCTTAGAACACACCACAATTCCTAAAAGGAGTATGGTACCATCAACAAATGATTTATAATGTAACTAATACCTACAATGCGTTTTAATGAGGTGCTATCATGTATATTGGTCCCAAGATGGCTGCCAACACTACTTGGATGAAGTGCTGACAAGCCAATCAGATCTCACGATGAGATGTGTGGTTAGGCTCCGCCCAGATATATATGTGTTTTTGAAGTTAATTTTCATAAAAACCACTGGAGCAATTTTCACCAAATATAGAAAAGGCACTTCTGCGTACCAGTCCCTACAATTTTGCAAAGTTTGGTGTAATTCCATTCAGCGGTTCGGGCTGTAGCCTTGTCTATTCGTCCTATTGAAATTAACATGGGGAAAACATGTTTTGGGACCCCCCTTTTTTCTCGGCCCCCGCATTACGAATCCCCCCGAAACTTCCAGGGAAGAAGCAGAGCAGATCTGACCTAAATTTTGGAAAATCACACACAAATTCCTCAACCAGCGCCAAAGTTAGTCCCAATAGAATGTTGCGAATTTCCTATGGTAGCTAGGTCCTAACTATATATACCTACTGGCTATCAACAGTAGGTAATATATATATATATATATATATATATATATATATATATATATATATATATATATATATATATATATATATATATATATATATATATATATATATATTCACTGAAAAAACCATAGGTTATAGACCATATATAGTTAGGAATTAGCATTTACAAAACCTTGAAAATTCACTGAAAAAACCATAGGTTATAGACCATATATAGTTAGGAATTAGCATTTAAAAAACCTTATTTTACTCACACAAAACCATTGAAATTCCATATATAGTTAGTTGCACTAACTATATATCGCGCACCTGCAATCCACTGCTGATGATGTCACATATTACATCATTCATGACATGGTCAGTGACATCACTGATGACATCACTGATGACATCTCAAATGACATCACTGATGACATCACTGATGACATCTCATTTGACATCAATGACCACATCACTGATGATATCATTCATGTGACAATACAATGCATCTCCTCACATTTTAATATAACCTCTGTTTCACCCAGTGTTAAATACAGAATATAATTTTTGAAACCATTGACACACCAATACTAGTTACTACATACGCACTCACTGATTCCTACGTCTACACACACCTTCACTCATTCACCCATACTATCATTCATACATACAATCACTCATCTTTACAACACTATCATATGCACTCATACACCTATACAGACACTCACAGTCTGCCACTCATCCATGGAGTTACTCACACACCTAGTCAGTCCTGTAAAGAATCAATGACACTTCCATTTTCTTGTCTATACAGTTAAACATAGAGCACCTTACATTTTCAAACATATACTAACACATACTTACCTTGTTATACAATCATTGATACAAGTACACATTGATCTGCACAGAGTCACACACCTCCCAGCCAGCCACACACACACTCAGTCTCCCATACAAATACTTGGACAATCAATCAGTAACCCATATAGTTAATTATATAGCTACTGATCAAAACATGCAGCAGTTTACAGAACAACAGACATAATGATGCACAAATTAAGACACTTTAGTCACTAACCCATGCACTCAGTGAGACACATTTAATCACTCACTCATGCATTCAGTCATGCACCTACTAAATCCTTTGTCCAGACACTTATACTTCCACTCATTCTTCAATATGTAAGACACATTTTAACTTTACAGAAACATACAGTCACTGGATGTTGTCATCAGTGATGTCATCAGTGATGTCATTTGAGATGTCATCAGTGATGTCATCAGTGATGTCACTGACCATGTCATGAATGATGTAATATGTGACATCATCAGCAGTGGATTGCAGGTGCGCGATATATAGTTAGTGCAACTAACTATATATGGAATTTCAATGGTTTTGTGTGAGTAAAATAAGGTTTTTTAAATGCTAATTCCTAACTATATATGGTCTATAACCTATGGTTTTTTCAGTGAATTTTCAAGGTTTTGTAAATGCTAATTCCTAACTATATATGGTCTATAACCTATGGTTTTTTCAGTGAATTTCAATGGTTTTTTAATAGCAAATATCATAAGCTGTCGAATGTCAAGTACGTGGTAAGTGAAAACATTTTCGTGTTTATGCACACTGATCTGCTTTGAATGGTGCCCCCCCCCCCTCATTTCTATTAGGAGTACTCTCTCTTTGCAGATAGTGAAAGGTAGTTAACGCAGGTCTTTGCCCCCATTGTAATCCGTCGTGCCTGCTTCTCTCTCCATTTGATTCATTGTTATCCAAGTATTTACTGTTTTAGAATTAGTTCTCTTTGGTTCATTCTCTATTTACAAACAAACACAGAGTCGCAATACTCTGTTTAGTCTTTGCAGATAACGAAAAATCGTGTAAAAAAAAAGAAAAGGAATCGAGCAAAATCAGTAGGCCACTAATAGGATCTCTTTTTGACCTCGCTAAAATAGAAACATTAGGAACAACCCCTCATGACAAATACAAAACTAGTGAGATGAACTGAACTCCACACAATGATGGCTGCAAAACAGCTCGGCTCCGCCACCCACCCCGCCCAAAATAACGATAAAGAACGGCTGCCATGATTGGTTGCGGAATGACCACGACGGAGCTACGAAATGGTGCTGCTCTCATGCTAACCCCAGCTTCAGTCTGAAACATCCAGAAACACTGTAGACTACCAATTCGATCAGTTCCGGTAGCGCCCCAATGTAACCCGGTAGAGAAGAACTAGCCCTCCCCTCTTTGACTGATGGTTCTTGTTGCCTGTCCCTTCTGTTGTCATTTAACAGAACTATTTAGCCTGCTGAAAGGGGTTGTGTTCCGACCGCTGGTTGGTGGAGACATTTTGACTATATTCTGTACCTGCGTTGTCGCGTAATGCGTCATATGACGCGCCGCGTTAGCGCATCCGGAAGTCATCCGGGGCGCGCAGCGCGTAACGTAAGCATAACAAGTCATGTGACTTGTTAATAAAACTTTTCATTGGTTCATTTTACTTTTCTTATTGTAATGATGAAAGGCTTGGTCATATGACCTAAAAATTACGCTTTTCATTACTTCCGAACATTATTTTTTCTTAAATATATGTTATAATGTTCCAGGCTAATGTACTTTCCCGGAAATTTTACAACTGTCCTGCAAGTAAAATATATTCTTTTTTCGAGAAAAAGAGCGTTTCTTCGTCCCATGACGGAGCCGTTGAGCAAAAGAGGGTCGACCTGCTGTCTTAGTCGCCGATACGCCTGAATATGAGATTCTTATCGATCACTTTATGTTGCAGGAATAGAAAACACAACAGCCCTTCACCATTTATCTTTACTGCGTTCCTTCGTATTATACCTTTTACCCTTCATGTAATTGGTCTGCTTTATTTCACTTGCCTTTTAATGATTCTAAAACAGTGACTATTATTAAAAACTTTACCAATGTATATACTACTACCATGTTTTCTTTTAAAAACCTTTATTGTGAAAATTTCATTATACAAATACGAGCCTATAACCACGTGGGCCGGCCACGGAGCAAACTGTAATCGTATATGATGAATAGACATTTACACTGTAGAGGAACGTAACGGGCGGGCCATTAGGTTGCGAGAACTAAGGTGTCTAACAGTTACGGAATCGGTGGACGTACATTTTATAATTAAAATACGACAGGGCCAGTTACAATAAAATTATCTAGATATACATTTGCGGGCAAGTACCATGGGTGACGTTAATTCGAACTTTCAACAGTACAGTAATCAATAACACATCAGAACTTAATATCAATAGGGATGTCGAAATATTCAATCAATTCTCGTCCCCGCCCGCCATGTGCTTCAAAACTGCATACGTATCTCGTGATTTCAAGGTTCTGCAACCAGTACACAACAAGGAGTTACGAGTCCCATTTATTCTGGCGCCATTTTGGGCGAGGACGGGCAGGTCCAGGATATAGTCAAAATGTCTCTACCAACCATCGACTATGATGATGTTCATATGCTGTATTTATTAGAGTAACACTCATCTGTCCACATGAAATTAATTTGCCACAATCTAAACATGTCATTTTAATCTTTCCAAAGTTCTTCTAAATATTTGGGACCGTTTCCCTTGCCTCTGAAGCTCTCAGTGCCACTTCTTTGATGAATGTACTAGCAGGTCACGGGTTCTCCTCCAAATCTCTCTTTTATGCAGCACTATAATTAATTGGTGCCACCTCTCCATATGACGATGCATGGTATAGTTACCACAACTATATTTTTTTTCGGTTCCTCTGGAGAGTTCATCGTGGCAGATGAAGCGTGTAACGTACCGGGCATTTACCTTTTTTTGCATGTACAGGAAAGGAAAAAAAAATCGAGCGTCCGAGTTCTAAGGTGTCCCAGGGCCATTTTAGTGGACCAGGCCCAAATCCAAAGAACAGGCCGCCATTTTGAGAGTCCTGTTGCAGCCGCCTGTCGCTGTAGCATCAAGAGCAGCCGAAACTCAGCTGAATGGCAACTGAAACGGTAAAGGGGCGCCCCACTACAGCAGACGAGCCAGGCCCAAATCCAAAGAACAGCTATCTCACAGGCTAATGGGGCGACCCACGCCGAGTTTCAGCATTGTAGGATGACCACACAAGTACAGCAACTTGCTAGACATCACCTCGGTGCCATCCGGATCTCGGCGCCCCACTGCAGATGAAGTGCCTCTCAACTATGAAACCACCACGGTGACATCCGGATCTTGGCGCGTTGTGCTGCCTTCGGCCTATTCGCACATCGGTCCGCTACTGACACCATCTCACAGGCTAATGGGGCGACCCACGCCGAGTTTCAGCATTGTAGGATGACCACACCAGTACAGCAACTTGCTAGACATCACCTCAGTGCCATCCGGATCTCGGCGCCCCACTGCAGATGAAGTGCCTCTCAACTATGAAACCACCACGGTGACATCCGGATCTTGGCGCGTTGTGCTGCCTTCGGCCTATTCGCACATCGGTCCGCTACTGACGCCATCTCACAGGCTAATGGGGCGACCCACGCCGAGTTTCAGCATTGTAGGATGACCACACCAGTACAGCAACTTGCTAGACATCACCTCGGTGCCATCCGGATCTCGGCGCCCCACTGCAGATGAAGTGCCTCTCAACTATGAAACCACCACGGTGACATCCGGATCTTGGCGCGTTGTGCTGCCTTCGGCCTATTCGCACATCGGTCCGCTACTGACGCCATCTCACAGGCTAATGGGGTGACCCACGCCGAGTTTCAGCATTGTAGGATGACCACACCAACTTGCTAGACATCACCTCAGTGCCATCCGAATCTTGGCATCTCAACGCCTAGTGGTATCTTCCATACAAAAAATATTGTTACGCTGCCTTTGGCCCCATTCGCACATCAGTCCGCAACTTAGACATCACCTCGGTGCCATCCGGATCTTGGCATCTCAGCGCCTTGTGGTGTCAGTCAGAAAATATTGTTGTGCTGCCTTCGGCCTATTCGCACATCGGTCCGCTACTGACGCCATCTCACAGGCCAACGGGGCGCCCCACGCCGACTTTCAGCATTGTAGGATGGCCACACCAGTGCGGCAACTTGCTACACACCACCTCGGTGCCATCCGGATCTTGGCATCTCAGCGCCTTGTGGTGTCTTCTACACCGGAAATATAGTAGAAAATATTGTTGCGCTGCCTTTGGCCCCATTCACACATCAGTCCGCTACTGACACCATCTCACAGGCCAACGGGGCGCCCCACGCCGACTTTCAACATTGTAGGATGGCCACAGAAGTGCGACAACTTACTAGACACCACCTCGGTGCCATCCGGATCTTGGCGCGTTGTGCTGCCTTCGGCCTATTCGCACATCGGTCCGCTACTGACGCAAACTCACAGACCAACGGGGCGCCCCACGCCGACTTTCAGCATTGTAGGATGGCCACACCAGTGCGGCAACTTCCTACACACCACCTCGGTGCCATCCGGATCTTGGCGCGTAGTGAAGCTGCAGCAGCTGCAAATAAGCTTCAGACAGTGTTACAACCGCTGCTCAGAACTCTCAACTATGACACCACCTCGGTGCCATCCGGATCTTGGCGCGTTGTATTGCCTTCGGCCTATTCGCACATCGGTCCGCTACTGACGCCGCCTCACGTGCCAACGTATTTTCTCCGCATTTTATACCCTATGCCGCATAACAGGTCATGTGACTTGTTTATAAAACTTTTCATTGGTTCATTTTACTTTTGGTTTCCTAATGATGGAAGGCTTGATCATATGACCTAAAAACAACACTTTTCATTGGATGAAAACTTTTTTTTTCCCCCAAACGATGAAAGCCCCACCTTGTTTCTGGATGTTTCAGACTGAAGCTGGCGTCAGCATGAAAGCACCACCATCTCGTAGCTCAGTCGTGGTCATTCCGCGAGCAATCATGGCAGCCGCTCCCCACCAGAAGCCTGCAGGAGTCGGAGCCCCCAAAACTTTTGATGAATTCTCAAGGCGGAGGGGACGCTTTCGAGAATGGGGTCCAAGACCTAGCAGACAAGCGTCCGATTTCCAAGGTGTCCCAGGGCCATTTCAGTGGACCAGGCCCAAAAAGGAAACAGCCTGCCGCCATTTTGAGAGTCCTGTGACAGCCGCCTATCGCTGCACCGCAAGAGTGGGCGCAACTCAGCTGAATGGCGGATTTTGACACAGTGGACCAAAAGCGGACGGAATGGCAACTGAAACGGTAAAGGGGCGCCCCACTAAAACAGATGAGACTCCACCTGGAGAGGCCCGTTCACGCCGCCTCCCCCGGGGCGCTCCACGCCGTTATTCGGAGCAGCATTGTAGGATACCAAAACCAGTGCGGCAACTTACTGGACATCACCTTGGTGCCATCGTTCTGCTGCCTTGGAACTATTCGCACAACAGTTTGCTACTGATGACCCACCCCCCGCGACGCCCCACGCCGTTATTTGCTGGGTGGCAACTTACTAGACATCACTTTCGTGTCATCTAGATTTCGGTGGTTCTGCTGCCTTGGAACTATTCGCACAACAGTTTGCTACTGATCACCCACCCCCCGCGACGCCCCACGCCGGAAATCTGGACGTTGTGCTGCGTTGGGACTATTCGCACAGCCGACCGCTACTTCGTTGTTTTTCTCTAAAAATGTTTATATGTTATTACTATTTTTGTTTTCTTGTATATATTTATAAATTATTAAAGTTTTATAATCTTACTACTTTGTCGGAGTGCTATATATTTTTAATGTGACACATAATTGTAAAAACTTTGATGTACAAAGAGTCATCCCTGGAATCTTCCGCTTCACGCTCGGTCCCCTCCCCAATCACAATACAGGATGGTTTTCAGATAATAGCAACGCTTCTGCTGTGACGGATCTCATCGAGTGTGGGCCTTGATCTACTATAACTCCTTTGAAGACGGGTGATTCTTTACAGCTGTGGCCATAAACTACATCTGCAGGGCTAGCTGATAGCCTAGGACCGGCCTGGACAATCGGACACAGAGGAAAAGGAGTGTCAGAGGGTGCGGTAGTGAATAGGGCGAAAGGGAGGTGTCGGGCGGGCACAGGGTGTGATTCTCAGGGAAGAACAGCGCAGATGGGGGGAGGTTTATTACCCATGCATAAAACAGAGAGCGGGGGTGACCACTGCCTGGGGGAGATGCTTGCGAGGGTGGGGAGCCATGCTAAGGATCGACAGCGTGCACAGAGTGGATCTGGTCAAGGCATCTAAAATGGCTGCCGTGCACGACAAAAGTGTGGCATTTGAAAAAAGACAAGATGGCGCACACAATGTTTTTCAACAATTCCTGATTTCCTTCGAATCGAACGTTAACAGACGTTGGGGCATATTCCCAAAGTTAAGCGATATTTATCCCTAACGATGCATTGCAAAGATTTTTTTACCGTCAGAAATTATCGCAGATAAACCTTGCTATTATCAAGGTTTATCGCAAATACGATAAAAAACGAGCGCAATGCATTAATATCGCTGAAAACTCCGCGATATTCATGCATTACCGAGCTAATGCTCTTAGCCATGTTATCCACCTCCCATTGGATAACATGGCTAAGAACTGCTCAGGGCAGCTGTTACTTTTTGGAGATATTCGCGCTTATCTCGAATATTTCCAAAAGTTGATAATAAGAGATAGCGATGTTAGCGACTGTTTCCAGTCGCTAACATCTTGGCATGCCCACTTTGCATGTCATTAGTGATAAATATCACTCACATGCAAAGTGGGACCCAAGATGGTCGCTATCTCCTACTAGCCGTCGCTAACTGGTGTTAGCAACAGCTAGGTAATACACATATAATTTTATCTCCGCGGAGCGGAGCGCTGTTACAGATATATATCTTGTTTTTGAACGTTAATTTCTCAAAATGCACTGAAGCACATATATTGAGACATAGCAAAGGCACATCGGGCTACCAGTCCCTAATATTTTACCAAGTTTCGTGCAAATCCATTCAGCCGTTCGATTATTATTATTATTTATTTTTTTTGCCCCGCGGGGCCCTTTTAAAACCTCCACATCAAACCTAGGGGGTCAGCGAGGATCTACTATGCCCCCTTATGGTCATCAGCCGTTCGATTATTATTATTAGTTTTTTTTTTGCCCCGCGGGGCCCTTTTAAAACCTCCACATCAAACCTAGGGGGTCAGCGAGGATCTACTATGCCCCCTTATGGTCATTTGCCCCTTCGCTTTGGCCTCCTCTTGTCTCTCGATCCTACCGAGAGACAAGATGGCGGCCGCTACGTACTGTTTGGAATGTTTACAGACACCGGAGAGCCAATCAGCTTCGCTTCGCAAAGCTCCGTAACGCGAAAAGTACGCGAAGCGGTGCGCTGTTACAGATATATATCTTTTTTTGAACGTTAATTTCTCAAAATCCACTGAAGCACATATATTGAGACCTAGCAAAGGCACATCGGGCTACCAGTCCCTACAATTTTGCCAAGTTTCGTGCAAATCCATTCAGCCGTTCGATTATTATTATTATTTTTTTTTTTTGCCCCGCGGGGCCCTTTTAAAACCTCCACATCAAACCTAGGGGGTCAGCGAGGATCTACTATGCCCCCTTATAGTTATTTCCCCCTTTGTTTTGACCTCCTCTTGTCTCTCGATCCTACCGAGAGACAAGATGGCGGCCGCTACGGACTGTTTGGAATGTTGACAGACGCCGGAGAACCAATCAGCTTCGCTTCACAAAGCTCCGTTGCGCGAAAAGTCCGCGAACCAGAGCGCTAACCGGTCCGCTGTTACAGATATATATCTTTTTTTAAACGTTAATTTCTCAAAATCCACTGGAGCACATATATTGAGACCTACAAAAGGCACATCGGGCTACCAGTCCCTACAATTTTGCCAAGTTTCGTGCAAATCCATTCAGCCGTTCGGGCTAAAAGTGAGGCCAACCGCCCTATGGAAAACTCAATGTTAAAAACACGTTTTGGGACCCCCCTTTTTTCTCGGCCCCCACTGGACGAACCCCCCCCAAATTTTCAAGGGCTGCTCAGAAACAAAATGTGCCATTTTCCTGAAAATTTCAGCCGATTCCGTCCACAAACGCCAAAGTTATTAGACATAGAATTTTCAAAAAACCCATAGAGAAAAAATCCTAACTATATATACCTACTGGCGACCGCCAGTAGGTAATATATATATATATATATATATATATATATATATATATTCACTGAAAAAAACATAGGTTTCATACACGTTATAGTTAGGAATTAGCATTTAAAAAACCTTGCAAATTCACTAAAAAAAACATAGGTTTCACATCAGTTATAGTTAGCCGGACAATTTACTCATACAAAACCATTGAAATTCCCACGTTATAGCTAGTTGTACTCACTATAACTGGCGCGCCCGCAATGCACTGCTGATGACGTCACATATTACATCACTCAACAACATCTTCTTCATTTGACTCCCACCTGGAATATCGCCTGCGAGCCAAGAAGGGGAAATCTTCTTTTATTTGGAAGTTTTTTACTTTCCCAGAGGGACTGAAAAAAGTAAATGCCCCCAAAGTAAAGTGTGCTCTTTGTGGTACTGTTCTTTCAAGGGGAAACCCTCTGAAAAAATACTCCTTCTCGATACATACTATGATGAGGCATGTTAAAAATGTGCACCCTGTGCAATATGCTCAAGCAGCGACAAGAGCTGAGGCCCAGCAGATTCCACCAGCTGTGGACAGCACATCTACAGCTCCACCTGCATCGCCAGCACCAGCTGAAATGGACATTAGGCCATATTTGGGGCAAGTGCACATGCGATGCAACAAGTGCTTTCATATCATCGTATATGGGGAGCAGAGCCTGAATCTTATTGAAAGCTGCATTAAGAGCCATAAATGCTCTGAAAAGAGTTAATTTTTATCTTTTTTTCATTTATTTTGTTCCTGTTGAACAGTTTCCATGTTGCAGTTCCCGAATCTTCTTCTTCAAAAAAAAAAAAACATAAAACTTTCAAAAAAGGAAAAAAAAAGAAAAAACAACAAAAGAAAAAAAAAAGTTATTTTCAGAACTCACTCACTTCTCCAAAAAGAGTTGTATTTCTAACACACTGTGTCGTTCATTTTTTTTGAATGAAAGTGTAGTGTATAAATGAATGATTGAAATGACTGAGTGAAGGGGAGGAAGGGACTGAGGGAAAGAGTGAGAAAAGGGGAGTATAGTGAGTGACAAAAGGGGAGTCGAAGAGTGACTGAAAGAAGGGGACTAAGGGTAGGGGAGTGAGTTAACCCCTTCCATGCTCATGACGAGCTCAGCTCGTCATGCAGTACACTGCTTGTGTGCTCATGACGAGCTGAGCTCGTCATGAACAATGGGAATCTAGGATCTGCAGCACAGCAGAGAAATATTTAAAGCATCCATGTGGCTAAGGGGGGTGAACAAGTAAGGGAAGGGCAGTAAGGAAAGGAGAATGAGGGAGGGGGAGTGAGAGAAGTGGAGCAGGGGCAGAGACAATGAAGGGGAGGAAGGGACTGAAGGAATGAGTGAGGAAAGGGGAGTATGGTGAGCAAGGAAAGGGGAGTCAAAGAGTGACTGAAAAAAGGGGACTAAGGGTAGGAGAGTGAGGTAAGTGAAGAGAAAGAGTAAGGGAAGGGCAGTAAGGAAAGGAGAATAAGGGAGGAGGAGTGAGAGAACTGGAGCAAGGGCAGAGACAGGGAAGGGGAGGAAGGGACTGACGGAATGAGTGAGGAAAGGGGAGTATGGTGAGTGAGGAAAGGAGAGTCAAAGAGTGACTGAAAAAAGGGGACTAAGAGTAGGGGAGTGAGTCAAGGGGAGTGAAAAAGTAAGGGAAGCGCAGTAAGGCAAGTAGAATTTGGGAGGGGGAGTGAGAGAAATGGAGCAGGGGCAAAAACAGAGAAGGGGAGTAAGGGACGGAGAGGGGGAAATAGAGCAAGGTAAGGTGAGTGAAGGAAAGAGAAGTGGAGTGATGGTGAGGGAAGGGGTATGACTATGATAAAAGGGAGGTAAGTGAGAGTAAGAAGTGGGGAGTGAGGGACACAGAAATTCAGTAAGGGAATGGAGGGACTTAGGAAAGCATAGTGAGGGAAGGGGACTGAGGATTTAAATAAGTGAAGGAGAGTGAGGGAGAGTGAAAGAAGAAAAGCGGAAAAGACAACAGGGACGAGATACAGGTAGGAGGAAATGTAGTGAGGGAAGGGGAGTGACAGTAAGTGAAGGGCAGTGACAGTTAGAGAAGGGGTATGAGGCTGAGGGAAAGGAGAATGAGAGAGAAGGAAAGAGATTGAGAGAGAGGAAATACGACTGAGAGATAAAGTAGGAGTCAAAGAAACAGAAAGAGAAAAACAGAAGGAGTGAGGGAGAGGGAAAGACAAAGATAGAGTGACAAAGAAAGAGAGGTAGAGTGAGTGACTGAGATGGAGTAAAGTGGTTACACTCAGTGAGACAGAAAAAGAGACGGAGAGAGAAATGGAGTGAAGGAGAATGGGGGAGTAAAGAAACTTTATCATCTGACTTAGATGTGGAGTTTCTTGAAGAGCAGCCACATACTAAAAACACCAAGGTGTCCTTTATCTGGAAGTTTTTCACCTTTTCAGAGGGGAACAAGAAAGTAAATGCACCAAAGTTGACCTGCAAAATCTGTGATGAACGTAAAAAAAACGTAAACGTGGTTACTTATATAGCGCACGTATCACCCCCGCAACGGGGTCTCATGGCGCTTGCTTAGGGAACCCGTCCTGGTATTCCCCTGTGAGATAACCCCAGGCAGGGTATCCGCAAGGTGAAAGCCAGGCATCCCGCCGCGAGGGGCCGTAGTGGAGATTAAGCAAGCTATTGCCCAGAGTCGCAGAGTGTGAACCCGTGAGTCGAGTAGGCACCGAAGCGAGAATTATCGAGTCCGTGGAATTTTTAGCCCAAGACCCGCCGAGGCGGGGAATTGAACCCTGGTCCAGGACCGATCTCAGCTTCCAGGTCTGCCGCCTCTAACCCCTGAGCCACACTTCTCCAAATATAGTGTCCTATCTACAGCACACTAAAAGAAACACTAAACTTTTAGTGTACACTCATTGATTACGCACGTAAAAAATGTAAAAATGTAAATTCTAACGATTAGCAAGGGCATCTACCCAAACCCTTGCAGTCAATCCTCCAGTTGCTGTTCCCAGCACTTCATCTACAGGAGCATCCCTTTCTTCGACTGCTGTGAATATGTGCCCACTTTTCGCCAATGTCCACCTCCAATGCAAATTGTGCCTTGATATTCTTTGTTATCTGTAAAGTAAGAAGCAGTAAAGCAGTTACAGTGAGTAAGACAGAGGTAGACAGAGAGAAAAAAAGAATTAAAAAAAGTGAGTGAGACACTAAATGAAACTGAGTAAGTGAGATGGAGTAAGGGTGTAATGAAAGAGGAATAAAGGAAGGAAAGTGAGGGGGGAAAAAGGGGGAAGAATAAGTGAAGGGGAGTAAGTGACATGGACTGAGAGAGTGAGAAAATGGGAGTGAGGCAAGGTGACTAAGGCAGAACTACTAAGTGAGTGAAAGGCAGTAAAACTGAGGAAAGGGCTATGAGGGTAAAGAAAGATAAAGAGAAAGAAGGAACAAGATTAAGAGAGAAGAAAGAGTACTGAAGGATAAAGTAGGAGTGAAAGAAACAGAAAGAGAAAGACAGGAAGGGTGAGGGAGAGAAACAGAGAGAGAGAGTAACAGAGAAAGATACAGAGAGCAAGTGTCTGAGAGGGAGTAAGGCGGTTAGACTGAGTGAGATAGAGGAAGAGAGGAAAATAGAAAAGGAGTAAACAGTAGTGAAAAGAGAGGAAAACAGTAAAAGACACAAACAAAATAATAACAACGGGGTGTGAAGGAGTAAATCAGTTACAATAACTAAGACAGAAAAAGACATTTAGAAGCAGATGGAGGCAAGGTAAGAGAGGAAAGGAATAAAAGAAGAGAATTGAGCAAAAGGGAGTGAGGGAGTGAAAGAAATGGAGTAAGTGTAGGTCAGTGAGGGTTAATGTTTTGGAAAGAGGGTAAGGGGGAGTGAGAATAGACTAAATGACACAGCAACACAAAGGTAGTGATGTAGGAATATAGGAAAGAGAAATGAGAGACAGACAGGGTAAACAGGGAGTTGGACAAGGTGAGTAACAGACAAGAGAGAGTACTGATAGTCAAAGAAAGACTATAAAAGTGACTGAAGGGCAATAACTAGAATAAGAAAAGGAGAGTAAGATGACTAGAGAAAGAAGAGTAAGAGAGAGATTAATGAATAGGAAAGACAGACACACAAGCAAGAGAGTGAAGAAAAACTATTTTCTGTTTGTCATACTTTCCTTATAAATAATGACAACTTAATAAAATTATTTTGCATAAATATAGTATCTGTGGAAGAGAAGAAAAAAATAAGTTACGATATATTATTCATAATACAAAACAAAGTACAAGTAATAAAAAACAGAAAGGGAAAGAAAGGAAGGGTGAGGGACAAACACAGAGGAAGAAAGGAACTTAGTAATCTACTAAAAGGAGTGAGTAACTAAAGGAATGAGAGTTACCAAAAGGGATTGAGGAAACAAGGTTAAGGGAAGGGAATTGACGGATGGAATAAGTGAAAGAGTGTGAGGAAGAGTAAGGGAATAGGTGCAGTAGAAATAGAATGAGAGTGATGCAGAGAGAAGAGAACATGAAGTGGAGGAACAAGACTCAGACACGAATGGAGAAAAGGGCAGTGAACGAAAGGGAGAGAGGAAGTGAAAGAAGTGGAGTGAGTGAACGTCACTCAGTGATCATATGAAGGAAAGAGAGTAAGGGGGCAGTGACAAGAGACTGATCGATACAGCAAGACAAGGGTTCTGATAGAGAAAAATAGGAAAGAGAAGTGAGGAACAAACAGAGGAAAGAGGGAGATGGACAAAATGAGTGAGGGTGAAGGAAGAGTACTGATGGTGAGACAAGCACAGTAAACATGAATGAAGGAGAGTAAGTAGAATGAGGAAACAGAAGTAACATGAGGAAAGATGAAGCAGTAAGAGAGGCAGTAAAGAAAGGATAGAGAGAAATAGAAGTAAGAAAGTAATGAAAAAGTATTTTTTGTTTGTTGTACTTACCTAAATATAATATCTGTGGAAGAGAAGAAACAATCGAGTTCTAATATATTTTTCACAATACAAAATACAAAATAATTTGTACAATATGTTATATGTTTTATTTTGCTGTTCTAAGAATGTATTGAATTTCACTAAAAACAGTGAGTTCAATACAACTCATCATATCACAGCGGGCAAAAAAAAAAAACATTCAACATTTTCATTCACAATATAACAATTAGAAAAAAACATATCTTAAATGTTTTTTTCAAACCGCAATTTCTTATATAAGTAAACAATCTCAACAAAAATCACAAAGTAACAAAACATTACTATTTTTTTCTTATACACTCTAAATAAACTAATATCCAAACATATGCTAACAAAATTTACCCGAAATACTCATTTGTTTGTGATACTATTCCTCATGGCCAAATAGTATCTGCAAAATCCTTAGTTTGGTACTTACTTAATAGTACTATTAAGCATGTATCTCCCGACCTTCTGAAAAAAAAACACCCACATATTTTGGTCCATCTAACAATGGTTATACCTCCACCCAATAGTATTTATCTTAAACATAGAACCTTGAACAAATAGCATGCTATCAAAACCTCAACATCATCTGGTGTGCTGATCACACTCTGCTCATCCTTTATTTCACCAAGGAGCTGTATACCTTTAAAAGAAATCACCCTGACTTACAAAGTAATTCTCAGCAGTAGATTAACCTTTTTTTACAGCACTAATCTTCCTAGGCCAATTGTTTTCCCTAAAATGTGGGTTCCAAAACACTAGGTAAGAATTTGGTAAGTCAAAAGGCAAACGTTGTTTAAAAGTCAATTGAGTGTCATTACAATGAGTCAAGCCGTTTGCACATTTTAAGTAAACTGTATAATGTCCAGATGTTGTTGAAGAACCATCATGAAAAATAATAGCTACAGTTACAAAAGTTATTCCTGAAATTGATAATTGAGAAGCCACAACATTTTTAATTAAAGTTGTCAATTTTTTTCCATCAGGTCTACATCGTTGGAGCATTAAAATTACAGACTGTCCATATCTTTGTATAGATAATGTTGATAACATTTCTGAGTTGCATTGGGTACAGACCATGCTTTGATTTGCTTCTCTAACCAGATTACTAAAAGTCACTGATTTGCAGTCTGGTAATGTCAAATACATAAATCTTTCTGTGTCTATTTGAGTACTACTTGAAAATGAACAATTATCAAAATCATGTTGCCATTTATAAGATACACCAAATATATTTTCAATATCTAAACCTTCATCTTGCAATAAAACAAGCATATACATAAGAAATTCCTGACAATCTTGCTGAATATTATGCGAAAATTGATTTACTCCAGAATATATGCCTAAAACATTTCGAATATCAGAAACACTTTCTATTTTTGTTTTATCACTCCTACATTTTTCAAAGACAGAATTCAACAAACAACAAAATCTTTGATCCCGATTATCAACATTTTTGGTCCTTACCGTTAATTTTCTTAGAAAATCCTTGGTTGTCTTACCAGGAGCATTCTTCTTTTTCTCTGTAAAATGTTGTCTGAATGCATCTTGTAATTGTGTGGTCTTGGAAAAGTAAGCCTTTTTATAGTTTCTTCTTTTAACCTCGTTACTAGGCATCTTGATTTTCTTTAGTCTTTTCTTTAAATCTATTGTGAAGTAAAAAAAACATGTTATAGACCACTAATAACATACTACATAGCAATCACAACAACTACATGATATAAACAATGATTCACTTCATAATAAAGTTGAATGTACAGCAACAGTGTCTGACCAATTTAGCAAATCATACAGTCTCTTCCTCCAGCCCTGCACCATCTATCCTGTGAGTGTACCACGTGTATGTGTGCTTGCACTATATGTGTCTCTGCATGAACTATCTCACCCTCTCTCTGCAACATCTTTTCTGTGACTACAACATCTGTTCCTCTACCTGCAGCCCTGCACCATCTATCCTCTGTGTACACCATCTCTGTATCTGCTTCCACAATCTGTGTCTCTGCCTGTACCATCTATCCTCTGTGTATACCATCTCTGTGTCTGCTTCCACTATCAGTGTCTATGCTTGCAACATCTATCCTCTATGTGTAACATCTCTGTGTCTGGTTCCACTATCTGTGTCTCTGCCTGCACCATCTCTCTTCTGTGTGTACCATCGCTATGTCTGGATCCACTATCTCTCCCTCTACAGGCACCATCTATACTCTGTGTGTACCATCTCTGGGCCTACTTTCACTATCTGTGTCTCTGCCTGCACCATCTCTCTTCTGTGTGTACTATCTCTGTGTCTGCTCCCACTATATGTGTCTCTGCCTGCACCATCTATCCTCTATCTGTACCATCTCTGTGTCTGCTTCCACTATCTGTCTCTGCCTGAAACCCTATACCATCTATTCTCTGTGTCTACCATGTCTGTGTCTGATTCCACTATATCTCCCTCTGCCTGCAGCCCTATATCATCTATTCTCTGTGTGTACCATCTCTGTGTCTGCTTCCACTATCTATGTGTCTACCTCCACCATCTCTCTTCTGTGTGTACCATTTCTGTGTCTGGTTCCACTATCTGTGTCTCTGCCTGAACCATCTCTTTTCTGTGTGTACCGTCTCTATGTCTGCTTCCATTATCTCTCCCTCTGCCTGCGCCATTTATCTTCTGTGTGTACCAACTCTGTGTCTGCTTCCACTATCGGTGTCTTTGCCTGCACCATCTCTCTTCTGTTGTACCATATCTGTGTCTGCTCCCACTTTTTGTGTCCCTGCCAGCACCATCTATACTCTATGTGTACCATCTCTATGTCTGCTTCCACTATCTGTCCCTCTGCCTGAAACCCTATACCATCTATTATCTGTGTGTACCATGTCTGTGTCTGCTCCCACTATCTATGTCTCTGCCTGCACCATCTATCCTCTGTGTGTACCATCTCTGTGTCTGGTTCCACTATCTGTGTCTCTCCTGCACCATCTATCCTCTGTGTGTACAATTTCTGTGTCTTCTTCCACTATCTCTTCCTCTGCCTGCAGCCCTATACCATCTATTCTCTGTTGGTACCATGTCTGTGTCTGCTTCCACTATCTATGTGTCTACCTCCACCATCTCTCTTCTGTTTGTACCATTTCTGTGTCTGGTTCCACTATCTGTGGCTCTGCCTGAACCATCTCTCTTCTGTGTGTACCATCTCTTTGTCTGCTTCCACTATCTCTCCCTCTGCCTGCACCATTTATATTCTGTGTGTACCAACTCTGTGTCTGCTTCCACTATCTATGTCTCTGCCCGCACCATCTCTCTTCTGTGTGTACCATCTCTGTGTCTGCCCCCACTTTTTGTGTCCCTGCCAGCACCATCTATCCTCTATGTGTACCACCTCTATGTCTGCTTCCACTATCTGTCCCTCTGCCTGAAACCCTATACCATCTATTCTCTGTGTGTACCATGTCTGTGTCTGCTCCCACTATCTATGTCTCTGCCTGAACCATCTATCCTCTGTGTGTACCATCTCTGTGTCTGGTTCCACTAACTGTGTCTCTCTTGCACCATCTATCCTCTGTGTGTAACATCTCTGTGTCTGCTTCCACTATCTCTTCCTCTGCCTGCAGCTCTATACCATCTATTCTCTGTTGGTACCATATCTGTGTCTGCTTCCACTATCTGTCCCTCTGCCTACAGTCCTATACCATCTATTCTCTGTATGTACCATCTGTGTGTCTGCTTCCACTATCTGTGTCTCTGCCTCAAGCATCTCTCTTCTGGGTGTACCATCTCTGTGTCTGCTCCCACTATCTGTGTCTCTGCCTGCACCATCTATTCTCTATCTGTACCATCTCTGTATCTGCTTCCACTATCTGTCTCTCTGCCTGAAACCCTATACCATCTATTCTCTGTGTCTACCATGTCTGTGTCTGATTCCACTATATCTCCCTCTGCCTGCAGCCCTATATCATCTATTCTCTGTGTGTACCATCTCTGTGTCTGCTTCCACTATCTATGTGTCTACCTCCACCATCTCTCTTCTGTGTGTACCATTTCTGTGTCTGGTTCCACTATCTGTGTCTCTGCCTGAACCATCTCTTTTCTGTGTGTACCATCTCTATGTCTGCTTCCATTATCTCTCCCTCTGCCTGCGCCATTTATCTTCTGTGTGTACCAACTTTGTGTCTGCTTCCACTATCGGTGTCTTTGCCTGCACCATCTCTCTTCTGTTGTACCATATCTGTGTCTGCTCCCACTTTTTGTGTCCCTGCCAGCACCATCTATACTCTATGTGTACCATCTCTATGTCTGCTTCCACAATCTGTCCCTCTGCCTGAAACCCTATACCATCTATTATCTGTGTGTACCATGTCTGTGTCTGCTCCCACTATCTATGTCTCTGCCTGCACCATCTATCCTCTGTGTGTACCATCTCTGTGTCTGGTTCCACTATCTGTGTCTCTCCTGCACCATCTATCCTCTGTGTGTACCATTTCTGTGTCTTCTTCCACTATCTCTTCCTCTGCCAGCAGCCCTATACCATCTATTCTCTGTTGGTACCATGTCTGTGTCTGCTTCCACTATCTATGTGTCTACCTCCACCATCTCTCTTCTGTTTGTACCATTTCTGTGTCTGGTTCCACTATCTGTGGCTCTGCCTGAACCATCTCTCTTCTGTGTGTACCATCTCTTTGTCTGCTTCCACTATCTCTCCCTCTGCCTGCACCATTTATATTCTGTGTGTACCAACTCTGTGTCTGCTTCCACTATCTATGTCTCTGCCCGCACCATCTCTCTTCTGTGTGTACCATCTCTGTGTCTGCCCCCACTTTTTGTGTCCCTGCCAGCACCATCTATCCTCTATGTGTACCACCTCTATGTCTGCTTCCACTATCTGTCCCTCTGCCTGAAACCCTATACCATCTATTCTCTCTGTGTACCATGTCTGTGTCTGCTCCCACTATCTATGTCTCTGCCTGAACCATCTATCCTCTGTGTGTACCATCTCTGTGTCTGGTTCCACTAACTGTGTCTCTCTTGCACCATCTATCCTCTGTGTGTAACATCTCTGTGTCTGCTTCCACTATCTCTTCCTCTGCCTGCAGCTCTATACCATCTATTCTCTGCTGGTACCATATCTGTGTCTGCTTCCACTATCTGTCCCTCTGCCTACAGTCCTATACCATCTATTCTCTGTATGTACCATCTGTGTGTCTGCTTCCACTATCTGTGTCTCTGCCTCAAGCATCTCTCTTCTGGGTGTACCATCTCTGTGTCTGCTCCCACTATCTGTGTCTCTGCCTGCACCATCTATTCTCTATCTGTACCATCTCTGTATCTGCTTCCACTATCTGTCTCTCTGCCTGAAACCCTATACCATCTATTCTCTGTGTCTACCATGTCTGAGTCTGCTTCCACTATCTCTTCCTCTGCCTGCAGCCCTATATCATCTATTCTCTGTGTGTACCATCTCTGTGTCTGCTTCCACTATCTATGTGTCTACCTGCACCATTTATACTCTGTGTGTACCATCTCTGTGTCTGGTTCCACTATCTGTGTCTCTGCCTGAACCATCTCTCTTCTGTGTGTACCATCTCTATGTCTGCTTCCACTATCTCTCCCTCTGCCTGCACCATCTATCTTCTGTGTGTACCAACTCTGTGTCTGCTTCCACTATCTGTGTCTTTGCCTGCACCATCTCTCTTCTGTGTGTACCATCTCTGTGTCTGCTCCCACTTTTTGTGTCTCTGCCAGCACCATCTATCCTCTATGTGTACCATCTCTATGTCTGCTTCCACTATCTGTCCCTCTGCCTGAAACCCTATACCATCTATTCTCTGTGTGTACCATCTCTCTGTGTGCTTGCACTATCTGGATCTCTGCCTCCACCATCAATCCTCTGTGTGTACCTTCTCTGTGTCTACTTCCACTATCTGTGTCTCTGCCTGCACCATGTCTCTTTTGTGTGCACCATCTCTGTGTCTGGTCCTACTATCAGTGTCTCTACCTGCACCATCTATCCTCTGTGTGTAACATCTCTGTGTCTGTTTCCACTATCTCTGTCTCTGCCTGCACCATCTATCCTCTGTGTGTACCATCTCTGTGTCTGCTTCCACTATCTGTGTCTCTGCCTGCACCATCTATTCTCTGAGTGTACCATCTCTGTGTCTGCTTCCACTATCTGTCCCTCTGCAGCGGTCCTATACCATCTATTCCCTGTGTGTACCATGTCAGTGCCTGCTTCCACTGTCTGTGTCTCTGCCTGCACCATCTCTCTTCTGTGTGTACCATTTCTGTGTCTGCTCCTACTATCTGTGTCGCTGCCTGCACCATCTATCCTCTGTGTATACCATCTTTATGTCTGCTTCCACTATCTGTGTCACTGCCTGCACCATCTATCCTCTCTGAGTACCATCTCTCTGTCTGCTTCCACTATCTGTGTCTGTGCTTGCACCATCTATTCTCTGTATATACCAACTCTGTTTCTGATTCCACTATCTGTGTCTCTGCCTGCACCATCTATCCTCTGTGTGTACCATCTCTGTGTCTGCTTCCACTATCTGTGTCTCTGCCTGCACCATCTATTCTCTGTGTGCACCATCTGTATGTCTGCTTCCACTATCTCTGTCTCTACCTGCACCATCTATCCTCTGTGTGTACCATCTCTGTGTCTGCTTCCACTATCTGTGTCTCTGCCTGCACCATCCATTCTCTGAGTGTACCATCTCTGTGTCTGCTTCCACTAGCTGTCCCTCTGCAGCGGTCCTATACCATCTATTCTCTGTGTGTACCATGTCAGTGTCTGCTTCTACTGTCTGTGTCTCTGCCTGCACCATCTCTCTTCTGTGTGTACCATTTCGGTGTCTGCTCCTACTATCCGTGTCTCTGCCTGCACCATCTATCCTCTGTGTATACCATCTTTATGTCTACTTCCACTATCTGTGTCACTGCCTGCACCATCTATCCTCTCTGAGTACCATCTCTCTGTCTGCTTCCACTATCGGTGTCTGTGCTTGCACCATCTATTCTCTGTATATACCATCTCTGTTTCTGCTTCCACTATCTGTGTCTCTGCCTGCACCATCTATCCTCTGTGTGTACCATCTCTGTGTCTGCTTCCACTATCTGTGTCTCTGCCTGCACCATCTATCCTCTGTGTATACCATCTCTGTGTCTGCTTCCACTATCTGTGTCTCTGCCTGCACCATCTATTCTCTATGTGTACCATCTGTATGTCTACTTCCACTATCTCTCCCTCTGCCTGCACCATCTATCCTCTTTGTATACCATCTCTATGTCTGCCTCCACTATCTGTGTCTCTGCCTGCACCATCTATCCTCTCTGTGTACCATCTCTGTGTCTGCTTCCACTATCTGTGCCTCTACCTGCACCGTCTATCCTCTGTGTGTACCATCTCTGTGTCTGCTTCCACTATTTGTGTCTCTGCCTGCACCATCTATTCTCTGAGTGTACCATCTCTGTGTCTGCTTCCACTATCTGTCCTTCTGCCTGCGGTCCTATACCATCTATTCTATGTGTGTACCATCTCTGTGTCTGCTTCCACTATCTGTCCCTCTGCAGCGGTCCTATACCATATATTCTCTGTGTGTACCATGTCAGTGTCTGCTTCCACTGTCTGTGTCTCTGCCTGCACCATCTCTCTTCTGTGTGTACCATTTATGTGTCTGCTCCTACTATCTGTGTCTCTGCCTGCACCATCTATCCTCTGTGTATACCATCTTTATGTCTGCTTCCACTATCTGTGTCACTGCCTGCACCATCTATGCTCTCTGAGTACCATCTCTCTGTCTGCTTCCACTATCTGTGTCTGTGCTTGCACCATCTATTCTCTGTATATACCATCTCTGTTTCTGCTTCCATTATCTGTGTCTCTGCCTGCACCATCTATCCTCTGTGTGTACCATCTCTGTGTCTGCTTCCACTATCTGTGTCTCTGCCTGCACCATCTATTCTCTGTGTGTACCATCTGTATGTCTGCTTCCACTATCTCTCCCTCTGCCTGCACCATCTATCATCTGTGTGTACCATCTTAGTGTCTGCTTCCACTATCTGTGTCTCTGCCTGCACCATCTATCCTATGTGTGTATCATCTCTGTGTCTGGTTCCACTATCTGTGTCTGTGCTTGCACCATCTATTCTCTGTATATACAATCTCTGTGTCTGCTTCCACTATCTGTGTCTCTGCCTGCACCATCTATCCTCTGTGTGTACCATCTCTGTGTTTGCTTCCACTATCTGTGTCTCTGCCTGCACCATCTATCCTCTGTGTGTACCATCTCTGTGTCTGCTTCCACTATCTGTGTCTGTGCTTGCACCATCTATTCTCTGTATATACCATCTCTGTGCCTGCTTCCACTATCTGTGTCTCTGCCTGCACCATCTATCCTCTGTGTGTACCATCTCTGTGTCTGCTTCCACTATCTGTGTATCTGCCTGCACCATCTATTCTCTGTGTGTACCATATGTATGTCTGCTTCCACTATCTCTCCCTCTGCCTGCACCATCTATCCTCCGTGTGTACCATCTTAGTGTCTGCTTCCACTATCTGTGTCTCTGCCTGCACCATCTATCCTCTGTGTGTATCATCTCTGTGTCTGGTTCCACTATCTGTGTCTGTGCTTGCACCATCTATTCTCTGTATATACCATCTCTGTGTCTGCTTCCACTATCTGTGTCTCTGCCTGCACCATCTATCCTCTGTGTGTAGCATCTCTGTGTCTGCTTCCACTATCTGTGTCTCCGCCTGCACCATCTATCCTCTATGTGTACCATCTCTGTGTCTGCTTCCACTATCTGTGTCTCTGCCTGCACCATCTATTCTCTATGTGTACCATCTGTATGTCTACTTCCACTATCTCTCCCTCTGCCTGCACCATCTATCCTCTTTGTATACCATCTCTATGTCTGCTTCCACTATCTGTGTCTCTGCCTGCACCATCTATCCTCTCTGTGTACTATATCTGCGTCTGCTTCCACTATCTGTGTCGATGCCTGCACCATCTATTCTCTGTGTGTACAATCTGTATGTCTGCTTCCACTATCTCTCCATCTGCCTGCACCATCTATCCTCTGTGTGTACCATCTCAGTGCCTGCTCCCACTATCTGTGTCTCTGCCTGCACCATATATCCTCTGTGAGTACCATCTCTGTGTCTGGTTCCACTATCTGTGTCTCTCTTGCACCATCTATCCACTGTGTGTACCATCTCTGTGTCTCCTTCCACTATCTGTCCCTCTGCCCGAAACCCTATACATCTATTCTCTGTGTGTACCCTGTCTGTGTCTGTTTCCACTATCTCTCCCTCTGCCTGCAGCCTATACCATCTATTCTCTGTTGGTACCATCTCTGTGTCTGCTTCCACTAGCTTTCCCTCTGCCTACAGTCCTATACCATCTATTCTCTGTGTGTAGCATCTGTGTGTCTGCTTCCACTATCTGTGTCTCTGCCTGCACAATCTCGCTCTCGTATGTACCATCTCTGTGTCTGCTCCTACTATCTGTGTCTCTATCTGCACCATCTATCCTCTGTGTGTACCATCTCTATGTCTGCTTCCACTATCTGTGCCTCTACCTGCACCATCTATCCTATGTGTGTACCATCTATGTTTCTGATTCCACTATCTGTGTCTCTGCCTGCACCATCTATCCTCTGTGTGTACCATCTCTGTGTCTGCTTCCACTATCTGTGTCTCTGCCTGCACCATCTATTCTCTGTGTGCACCATCTGTATGTCTGCTTCCACTATCTCTGTCTCTACCTGCACCATCTATCCTCTGTGTGTACCATCTCTGTGAGAGTAAAGTTTTATTTTTGTTACGGTACTCTTACGAGGACCACAAATAAAATATACATTTATACATTCCGTATTAATACATTTTCAATGAGATTTTCAAAAACTTAAAAATTCTGTAACAAACGAATTCATTAGGGGGGCTTTTACATAGTGATAAAAAGTCTTGTGAGCTAGTGATCCTGCAGGACCGGTAGATGGGCATAAGACATGTTGACCTTGCATTTACAATTTCTGCATTAGGGCATATAAAAAATAAGTGTTCCAAATTTTGGTTGCCTCCTTGACAAAGGGTACAAAGGGCAGAGCTGTCAGGCCTCCAAGAGGAAGTGAAGGTTTGTACAGGAAGTGTTCCAAGGCGCAACATCATGATTGCACGCCTTGCGCCATGTTGAAGAGTATACTCTAGGTAAGGCTGACGTTGTTTGTATTCCTGCGAGGCTACATAAAATTTATATGACGATAGACTATTACAATGAAAGTGATCAATCTCGTAGCTCAATTTGGGAGTGAAGTTTTTTAGAAAAAGTTTGAGTTGAGCTGGTGACCACGTAGACAAAATTTCCACATTGACTTTTGCAAGCTGTAGAGCCTCTCGCATATTTTTAATAAAGGTAGTATGAGTAGAGCTACTCTCGAATGTTTCTACTTTTAGCAATCTTCTTAAAGTACCTTCTTTTGAAAGAAGAAGATTATGGGCCCACCTTATGATGCTCGCTATAGCTGTAGCATATGCGCTCGTGATGGTGCATTCCAGTCTCAATGCCTGTACTGGGGTAGATGTTGAAATCTTCAGTAGTTTTTTCAATATTCTTCCTTCTGTTAAATCCATATATGACCATTGATTTAGAGGAATATATTCCGATGCATAGGACAGGACCGGTGTGATTTTAGCTCGATAGACTTGAATCAGTGCAGAGAAATGTCTATGTCCAGTGGCCGAATATAAGCGTGACAAGGCCCCAGCATGCAGATCACTTTTTCTTTTCAGGTGGTTGATTTGATTGATGTTACTCATGTTTTGTGAGAAAATTCTACCCAGATATGTATACTCCTTTACTTGTTCTAGTTTCTCACCTCCCAGCTTCCATTCGTACCGTACCCTTTTCTTCTGCTTTGAAAAGGCAACCACTTTTGTTTTGTTCGTATTTGGAATTAGGTAATTTTTCCTTGAGTACTTATATAAAATATCTAAAAGATTTTGTAATCCGAAAGGTGTTAGGTCAAACATGACTATGTCGTCTGCATACAGCAGGGAATGGATATATTCAGTGGCTATCTTAGGAGGAGTACATATCCCTTGCTGCAGTTGGGAAGGTAGGTCACTTAAATACAGTGAGAATAAAATTGGAGCCAAGAGGCACCCTTGTTTCAGGCCATTTGATGTTCGTATTACCTTCGATAGGCCCTTGTCACTTCCCATTTGGACGCGGCACCAGGTGTCACTGTGTAGATTCACTATCAGGTGTAATAGCTGCTCCGGGATCCCCATTATTCTCAATTTTAACCACAGGGTCGGTCTATCCACTCGATCGAAGGCTGTCGAGTAATCAATGAACGCTGCGTAAATAGTTTGTTTTTTCCCTGTTGCGTACTTATCTAAAATAGTTTGGAAGATTGCTACATTGTCAGTAACAGAATGGTGTGGGCGAAATCCGGACTGAAATTTTGGAATTAGACCTAATGAGAAAGCCCAATTTTTCAGCCTATCCAGGATTTCTGCTGCAAAAATCTTCCCAGCAGCGTCCATGAGGGCAATTTGCCTATAATTTCCCGGTGTGTTTCTTTTTCCTTTTTTGAAGATCGGGATTATGATACTTCCTTTCCAGGAATTTGGCATTTGACCACTGTCAAATACATAGTTAAATAGCGGCGAGAGCACCGTTCCCCACTCTTTATGGTCAATTTGGTAGACCTTGACAGGTATCTGATCAGGGCCAGATGCACCAGTGCTCCTTGCCTTCCTAATATTCATAGAGACTGACACTGCCGACGTTTTATTGATCTTAATATCTTTAGTTTCCACGTTTTCTCCTCCCACTTCTTCATTTTTAATATATTGATTCTGTTTGTATAGCTCGTGTAGGTATATGTCCCAGTTTTCTTCTGATACAGGTGTAGCCTCCAGCTTTTTTTTGGATCCTGTCATTGTTGCGATCAGTGACCAATATTTACGCTGGTTATTATGTTTAACTGCTAGCTGAATTTCAGTCCAATTAAAGTCCTGCTTCAGTTTTTTTCCTTTAGTTTTTTGTCGTCGTATTTGATTCTTTAATCTATTGATTTCCTTTTTGTTTACTGACGAGAATTCCAGATACTGGGCACGTATCAGTCTATTGATTTGTTTTACGACTGGTTGATTCCAGTTTTTATTCTTGTTTTTCCATTTTCTTTTTGCTGGTCTGTGGTATTCTAGCTTACTTTGCAGAGCTTGTTTGAGATTATTCGTTAGATGTTCAAAGTTCTTTACAGGGTCATCTGAATATATGTTGGTCAATATATTGGTTTCAGTAATTAGTTGGCGCAGATATTCCAGATTTTCTGTCCCCCAGTAAATGCGACGCCTAGTTGTGTTTACTTCCGTTTTTTCTGTAAGAAATAATGGCAGGTTATAAAAAGAGGACGGTGCAATCCAGTGGGTTGAAAGGTTTAAAAAAGCGTGATCACTTTCTGCAGTGAATATTATCGAAAGTTGACTCATTTGTTCTTTTCCTTCTGTTCCGCATATAAAGTAATCAATAGTTGAAGGAGATCCATTTCCTTGCCGTGTGTATGTTGCTGGTATATCACCATTGATGTTACCATTTAATATAATCCCATTAATGCCAGAGAGAAAAGCTAGTAGTGCGCGTCCCCTCTTATCCGATTTAGTTCCTTTTGGGAATTCAGGGAGTGATGGTTCCAGAGATTCCTCTTTGAGGAGACGAGCCCATTTCTTTATCTCGCAGTTAGAAATTTTAGCATTCAAGTCCCCCATTATGAGGTATGGCAAGTGAGATTGATCATCAATTATATGGGTGATAATTTCCATTAGGCGGTCAAACAGCAAATCATTATTATTACTGCTGGGAGGTGCGTAAATATTGAAGAGTAATATTTTTTCTAGTTTGGCTGAAGCATGGGTTCTAAGGGATACTTTTAAACATTGTAGATTGTCTGTGTTTGTGTTAATTATTTCCTGTGACCAAGAGTGATCTTCTTTTAATAATATTGCCAGACCACCCTTGGCGTGTCCCCTTCTTGATCTTTTTGCCAATGTTTCGTATACATAGTATCCTCTTTGAGTAAAGGTATTGATTAACCATGTTTCCTGGAGGGCGATGATATCAGGGGAATTTTTTATTGCATGTTTCATTTTTATATCAGTTTTCCCTGCCAGGTTCCAGGACAATAGCGTCAGACCTTTGCTAAACTTCGCGTTGTTGTGAATTTACCATTTTTTTGCTGTTTAAGGTTTCTGATAACCATGCCCATGATTTTATTGAGTTCTCATTGTTACTAAAGGTGGAATTCCGAGACCAGACTGACCTCTCTCCTTGAATTACTTGTATTTTAAGTAGATCTTTCCTCATAGTACTTGATGCTAGGTCTCCCCGATTAGAACTGTTGTTTTCTTTTCTTCTGTGGGTTTGACCTAATATACCATTATTTGAGTTGTTGGTTTTAAAATCTTCCACCGAGATTACATCATAGCCATTTTTGTGAAGAATTTCCTTCTCTCTGATTATTATTCCAGGCAAAACCGGTGAATAAAAGGATACCTGTACTAGTTTGTTATTTTCTTTTATTGGAAACAGAACTAAGTCAATTTCATTGCTGGTCAGAGATTTCAAGGATGGAATTTCATGTAATAGATTAATGATTTTACCGCGATTAAACGGCTCCTTATCTGAAGGAAATAGCTCTTCAATAGTTATGTGTTTGGATGGATTTATTTCCCATGATTGGAAATTATTGTCATATGATTCTTTTATGACCATGTTATTTTGCGATGTAGGTCTATTTTCTATCGGAGGACAAAATTCATCTGCTTCAGGATTTAAGGGTTTTTCTACTGATGTTTTTTGAATTACTGGAGTGTTCACCAGATTTACAGGATTAAATTTTTGGAATTTGAGCCTATTCCCTTTTTTCCTCTGTATTCTCCTCATAGGTTGTCTCTTCTTCTTCCCCCTTACTTTTTCCCTAGTATTACTTTTTTCAGACTGTTCTCTTTGGTTGAAATCCTGTTCAGCAGTAACTCCTGTTAGCTCAGTTTTATTTTTTTCGATAATCTGATCGCGATTGTTATCGGATACTTTATTCGAAAAAATCGGATAGTGTTTGGTATTGTTCTCAGCTTTGATTTCCAGTTCTTCTTTGAACAGTTTTTTAAGTGAATATGTGATAGGTGATTTTTCTTTGTTTTTTGATCCGTTAGTTTTATTGTTGATTATTAGTACGTCGTTCGTTTGTGTGCTTGCTTCCTGTTGTTTTGGGGCGGCACTTCCATTTTTATGAAATTCATCTGTTTGTTGTGATTCGACTTCTCCAGTTTGTTTTGATGAGACTTTAGTTAGATCTTTTTTCTTTTTTTCTTCAACCAGGAATTTAAGTATTCCTATTTGTACGTCTAAAGTATCATCTGAGTTAGCTAAAATGTGTCCAAGATGTGTTAGTACTGAATCCAGAATTTCTTGCAGTGAGAAGAGTGCTTTTGATATGGGAGAGACAGTATTTCCAGAGTTTAGGTTTATAAAATTTGGGTTTATAAAATTAGGGTCTGATAGATTGGTCAGATTAGAAAAAAGGTTAGGTGATTTTTCTGGCGAACTGGTTTGGGGATGTCTTTGACTTAGCAATATTTCTTTATTTTCTTCTTCAGTCTTTGAGTTATGATTTGCGGATACGTCGAAAAATAAGTCATTGTCCTGATTTTTTATAGGTGTTATAGTTGTTATTTGAGACACAACCAGACGAGATTTTTGACATTCTTCCGAAGGAGAGTAATTTGCCAAATTACTCTCTATTGTTATTTGACCTTGTTTGTTGGATTTCTGGTCAGAAAAATGTAACGGATCAGGTTCAACCAACTTATTTTGATCATCATTAGAATTTGGGGAAAAAAACTTTTTCTTGGAGAGGGTAGAGAAGTATTCACTTATAGCAGGAGTGCTTGATATTTGTCCTGGTTTTAGTGACTTGTCTACAGAATTTCTTACAGCTGCGTCCGTCCCCATTCGCCTCATGTAGATTGTCCGTGAGCGTAGTTTTTTTAGCGCCCTCATACTTGGGGACAGAAATCTATTTTATAGATGTAATGTATAGTATTAATTATATGCTGTGGCTTGTCTTAATCACACTATCTCAGTTGATCAATTAAGGAATGAGGGTTTTTTACACGTATGAATCAAAAGTTTAGTTGAAGAGTTTCCTCTTATAGTGAGCGTTAGTGGGGTGGCCCGTCCCGTCCTCGGTCGTCCCCGGACGGCCACAGACGGCCCGCCCTTTTGCCCGGGCTTAGTCCCGCGTGCGTCCCGCGTCGCGGGATGCGAGATGTTATCTATATACGTTTCGTTGGGGGCGTGTCCGTGGGCGGTTCGCCTGGGGGAAGAGGAACCAGGTGGTCTCCGCTAAGGATTCTGGTCCTCGCAGTCCCCCAGGCTAGGTGCTCTCGCTGTTTGCACCCTGGCCTCAACCCCTCTGACTCCAGCTGGGAGCGACAGGCAGAGCGTGCCGAGTGCAGCTCACGCTCACACCAGCGAGTCAGGGGGAGGCAGCGCCACGACACAGTGAGGAATCAGCGTCAGCTTCAGACAGCCAGCACAGGCTGCAGACGGTAGAACGAGTTCTCTTACTCAGCTGAAGTAGAAACAGTAGATCAGCAACAGTGTTTAGCTCCTGTGAGTGGCGCCCGCGAAGCGGGTGTCACGAATATTTAACCAGGTCGTTGGGGGCGTGTCCGTGGGCGGTTCGCCTGGGGGAAGAGGAACCAGGTGGTCTCCGCTAAGGATTCTGGTCCTCGCAGTCCCCCAGGCTAGGTGCTCTCGCTGTTTGCAACCTGGCCTCAACCCCTCTGACTCCAGCTGGGAGCGACAGGCAGAGCGTGCCGAGTGCAGCTCACGCTCACACCAGCGAGTCAGGGGGAGGCAGCGCCACGACACAGTGAGGAATCAGCGTCAGCTTCAGACAGCCAGCACAGGCTGCAGACGGTAGAACGAGTTCTCTTGCTCAGCTGAAGTAGAAACAGTAGATCAGCAACAGTGTTTAGCTCCTGTGAGTGGCGCCATCTCTGTGTCTGCTTCCACTATCTGTGTCTCTGCCTGCACCATCCATTCTCTGAGTGTACCATCTCTGTGTCTGCTTCCACTAGCTGTCCCTCTGCAGCGGTCCTATACCATCTATTCTCTGTGTGTACCATGTCAGTGTCTGCTTCTACTGTCTGTGTCTCTGCCTGCACCATCTCTCTTCTGTGTGTACCATTTCGGTGTCTGCTCCTACTATCCGTGTCTCTGCCTGCACCATCTATCCTCTGTGTATACCATCTTTATGTCTACTTCCACTATCTGTGTCACTGCCTGCACCATCTATCCTCTCTGAGTACCATCTCTCTGTCTGCTTCCACTATCGGTGTCTGTGCTTGCACCATCTATTCTCTGTATATACCATC
This sequence comes from Lissotriton helveticus, assembly GCF_964261635.1. NCBI lineage: Eukaryota > Metazoa > Chordata > Amphibia > Caudata > Salamandridae > Lissotriton > Lissotriton helveticus. The sequence continues at coordinate 1,508,545,167 of NC_136068.1, read as the reverse complement.
TCTGTTTCTGCTTCCACTATCTGTGTCTCTGCCTGCACCATCTATCCTCTGTGTGTACCATCTCTGTGTCTGCTTCCACTATCTGTGTCTCTGCCTGCACCATCTATCCTCTGTGTATACCATCTCTGTGTCTGCTTCCACTATCTGTGTCTCTGCCTGCACCATCTATTCTCTATGTGTACCATCTGTATGTCTACTTCCACTATCTCTCCCTCTGCCTGCACCATCTATCCTCTTTGTATACCATCTCTATGTCTGCCTCCACTATCTGTGTCTCTGCCTGCACCATCTATCCTCTCTGTGTACCATCTCTGTGTCTGCTTCCACTATCTGTGCCTCTACCTGCACCGTCTATCCTCTGTGTGTACCATCTCTGTGTCTGCTTCCACTATTTGTGTCTCTGCCTGCACCATCTATTCTCTGAGTGTACCATCTCTGTGTCTGCTTCCACTATCTGTCCTTCTGCCTGCGGTCCTATACCATCTATTCTATGTGTGTACCATCTCTGTGTCTGCTTCCACTATCTGTCCCTCTGCAGCGGTCCTATACCATATATTCTCTGTGTGTACCATGTCAGTGTCTGCTTCCACTGTCTGTGTCTCTGCCTGCACCATCTCTCTTCTGTGTGTACCATTTATGTGTCTGCTCCTACTATCTGTGTCTCTGCCTGCACCATCTATCCTCTGTGTATACCATCTTTATGTCTGCTTCCACTATCTGTGTCTGTGCTTGCACCATCTATTCTCTGTATATACCATCTCTGTTTCTGCTTCCATTATCTGTGTCTCTGCCTGCACCATCTATCCTCTGTGTGTACCATCTCTGTGTCTGCTTCCACTATCTGTGTCTCTGCCTGCACCATCTATTCTCTGTGTGTACCATCTGTATGTCTGCTTCCACTATCTCTCCCTCTGCCTGCACCATCTATCATCTGTGTGTACCATCTTAGTGTCTGCTTCCACTATCTGTGTCTCTGCCTGCACCATCTATCCTATGTGTGTATCATCTCTGTGTCTGGTTCCACTATCTGTGTCTGTGCTTGCACCATCTATTCTCTGTATATACAATCTCTGTGTCTGCTTCCACTATCTGTGTCTCTGCCTGCACCATCTATCCTCTGTGTGTACCATCTCTGTGTTTGCTTCCACTATCTGTGTCTCTGCCTGCACCATCTATCCTCTGTGTGTACCATCTCTGTGTCTGCTTCCACTATCTGTGTCTGTGCTTGCACCATCTATTCTCTGTATATACCATCTCTGTGCCTGCTTCCACTATCTGTGTCTCTGCCTGCACCATCTATCCTCTGTGTGTACCATCTCTGTGTCTGCTTCCACTATCTGTGTATCTGCCTGCACCATCTATTCTCTGTGTGTACCATATGTATGTCTGCTTCCACTATCTCTCCCTCTGCCTGCACCATCTATCCTCCGTGTGTACCATCTTAGTGTCTGCTTCCACTATCTGTGTCTCTGCCTGCACCATCTATCCTCTGTGTGTATCATCTCTGTGTCTGGTTCCACTATCTGTGTCTGTGCTTGCACCATCTATTCTCTGTATATACCATCTCTGTGTCTGCTTCCACTATCTGTGTCTCTGCCTGCACCATCTATCCTCTGTGTGTAGCATCTCTGTGTCTGCTTCCACTATCTGTGTCTCCGCCTGCACCATCTATCCTCTATGTGTACCATCTCTGTGTCTGCTTCCACTATCTGTGTCTCTGCCTGCACCATCTATTCTCTATGTGTACCATCTGTATGTCTACTTCCACTATCTCTCCCTCTGCCTGCACCATCTATCCTCTTTGTATACCATCTCTATGTCTGCTTCCACTATCTGTGTCTCTGCCTGCACCATCTATCCTCTCTGTGTACTATATCTGCGTCTGCTTCCACTATCTGTGTCGATGCCTGCACCATCTATTCTCTGTGTGTACAATCTGTATGTCTGCTTCCACTATCTCTCCATCTGCCTGCACCATCTATCCTCTGTGTGTACCATCTCAGTGTCTGCTCCCACTATCTGTGTCTCTGCCTGCACCATATATCCTCTGTGAGTACCATCTCTGTGTCTGGTTCCACTATCTGTGTCTCTCTTGCACCATCTATCCACTGTGTGTACCATCTCTGTGTCTGCTTCCACTATCTGTCCCTCTGCCCGAAACCCTATACATCTATTCTCTGTGTGTACCCTGTCTGTGTCTGTTTCCACTATCTCTCCCTCTGCCTGCAGCCCTATACCATCTATTCTCTGTTGGTACCATCTCTGTGTCTGCTTCCACTAGCTTTCCCTCTGCCTACAGTCCTATACCATCTATTCTCTGTGTGTAGCATCTGTGTGTCTGCTTCCACTATCTGTGTCTCTGCCTGCACAATCTCGCTCCCGTATGTACCATCTCTGTGTCTGCTCCTACTATCTGTGTCTCTATCTGCACCATCTATCCTCTGTGTGTACCATCTCTATGTCTGCTTCCACTATCTGTGCCTCTACCTGCACCATCTATCCTATGTGTGTACCATCTATGTGTCTGCTTCCACTATCTGTCCCTCTGCCTGCAGTCCTATACCATCTATTCTATGTGTGTACCATCTCTGTGTCTGCTTCCACTATCTGTCAATCTGCAGCGGTCCTATACCATCTATTCTCTGTGTGTACCATGATTGTGTCTGCTTCCACTGTCTGTGTCTCTGCCTGCACCATCTCTCTTCTGTGTTTACCAATTCTGTGTCTGCTCCTACTATCTGTGTCTCTGCCTGCACCATCTATCCTCTGTGTATACCATCTTTATGTCTGCTTCCACTATCTGTGTCACTGCCTGCACCATCTATGCTCTCTGAGTACCATCTCTCTGTCTGCTTCCACTATCTGTGTCTGTGCTTGCACCATCTATTCTCTGTATATACCATCTCTCTGTCTGCTTCCACTATCTGTGTCTGTGCTTGCACCATCTATTCTCTGTATATACCATCTCTGTTTCTGCTTCCACTATCTGTGTCTCTGCCTGCACTCTCTATCCTCTGTGTGTACCATCTGTATGTCTGCTTCCACTATCTCTCCCTCTGCCTGCACCATCTATCCTCTGTGTGTACCATCTTAGTGTCTGCTTCCACTATCTGTGTCTCTGCCTGCACCATCTATCCTCTGTGTGTATCATCTCTGTGTCTGCTTCCACTATCTCTCCCTCTGCCTGCACCATCTATCCTCTGTGTGTACCTTCTTAGTGTCTGCTTCCACTATCTGTGTCTCTGCCTGCACCATCTATCCTCTGTGTGTACCATCTCTGTGTCTGCTTCCACTATCTGTGTCTCTGCCTGCACCATCTATCCTCTGTGTATACCATCTCTGTGTCTGCTTCCACTATCTGTGTCTCTGCCTGGACCATCTATTCTCTATGTGTACCATCTCTGTGTCTCCTTCCACTATCTGTGTCTCTGCCTGCACCATCTATCCTCTGTGTGTACCATCTCTGTGTATTCTGTGTCTGCTTCCACTATCTGTGTCCATGCCTGCACCATCTATTCTCTGTGTGTACAATCTGTATGTCTGCTTCCACTATCTCTCCCTCTGCCTGCACCATCTATCCTCTTTGTATACCATCTCTATGTCTGCCTCCACTATCTGTGTCTCTGCCTGCACCATCTATCCTCTCTGTGTACTATATCTGCGTCTGCTTCCACTATCTGTGTCTGTGCTTCCACCATCTATTCTCTGTATATACCATCTCTGTGTCTCCTTCCACTATCTGTGTCTCTGCCTGCACCATCTATCCTCTGTGTGTACCATCTCTGTGTATTCTGTGTCTGCTTCCACTATCTGTGTCCATGCCTGCACCATCTATTCTCTGTGTGTACAATCTGTATGTCTGCTTCCACTATCTCTCCCTCTGCCTGTACCATCTATCCTCTGAGTGTACCATCTCAGTGCCTGCTCCCACTATCTGTGTCTCTGCCTGCACCATATATCCTCTGTGAGTACCATCTCTGTGTCTGGTTCCAGTATCTGTGTCTCTCTTGCACCATCTATCCACTGTGTGTACCATCTCTGTATCTGCTTCCACTATCTGTCCCTCTGCCTGAAGCCCTATACATCTATTCTCTGTGTGTACCATGTCTGTGTCTGTTTCCACTACCTCTCCCTCTGCCTGCAGCCCTATACCATCTATTCTCTGTTGGTACAATCTTTGTGTCTGCTTCCACTAGCTTTCCCTCTGCCTACAGTCCTATACCATCTATTCTCTGTGTGTAGCATCTGTGTGTCTGCGTCCACTATCTGTGTCTCTGCCTGCACCATCTCTCTCCCATATGTACCATCTCTGTGTCTGCTCCTACTATCTGTGTCTCTATCTGCACCATCTATCCTCTGTGTGTACCATCTCTGTGTCTGCTTCCACTATCTGTGCCTCTACCTGCACCGTCTATCCTCTGTGTGTACCATCTCTGTGTCTGCTTCCACTATTTGTGTCTCTGCCTGCACCATCTATTCTCTGAGTGTACCATCTCTGTGTCTGCTTCCACTATCTGTCCTTCTGCCTGCGGTCCTATACCATCTATTCTATGTGTGTACCATCTCTGTGTCTGCTTCCACTATCTGTCCCTCTGCAGCGGTCCTATACCATATATTCTCTGTGTGTACCATGTCAGTGTCTGCTTCCACTGTCTGTGTCTCTGCCTGCACCATCTCTCTTCTGTGTGTACCATTTCTGTGTCTGCTCCTACTATCTGTGTCTCTGCCTGCACCATCTATCCTCTGTGTATACCATCTTTATGTCTGCTTCCACTATCTGTGTCACTGCCTGCACCATCTATGCTCTCTGAGTACCATCTCTCTGTCTGCTTCCACTATCTGTGTCTGTGCTTGCACCATCTATTCTCTGTATATACCATCTCTGTTTCTGCTTCCATTATCTGTGTCTCTGCCTGCACCATCTATCCTCTGTGTGTACCATCTCTGTGTCTGCTTCCACTATCTGTGTCTCTGCCTGCACCATCTATTCCCTGTGTGTACCATCTGTATGTCTGCTTCCACTATCTCTCCCTCTGCCTGCACCATCTATCATCTGTGTGTACCATCTTAGTGTCTGCTTCCACTATCTGTGTCTCTGCCTGCACCATCTATCCTCTGTGTGTATCATCTCTGTGTCTGGTTCCACTATCTGTGTCTGTGCTTGCACCATCTATTCTCTGTATATACCATCTCTGTGTCTGCTTCCACTATCTGTGTCTCTGCCTGCACCATCTATCCTCTGTGTGTACCATCTCTGTGTTTGCTTCCACTATCTGTGTCTCTGCCTGCACCATCTATCCTCTGTGTGTACCATCTCTGTGTCTGCTTCCACTATCTGTGTCTGTGCTTGCACCATCTATTCTCTGTATATACCATCTCTGTGCCAGCTTCCACTATCTGTGTCTCTGCCTGCACCATCTATCCTCTGTGTGTACCATCTCTGTGTCTGCTTCCACTATCTGTGTATCTGCCTGCACCATCTATTCTCTGTGTGTACCATATGTATGTCTGCTTCCACTATCTCTCCCTCTGCCTGCACCATCTATCCTCCGTGTGTACCATCTTAGTGTCTGCTTCCACTATCTGTGTCTCTGCCTGCACCATCTATCCTCTGTGTGTATCATCTCTGTGTCTGGTTCCACTATCTGTGTCTGTGCTTGCACCATCTATTCTCTGTATATACCATCTCTGTGTCTGCTTCCACTATCTGTGTCTCTGCCTGCACCATCTATCCTCTGTGTGTAGCATCTCTGTGTCTGCTTCCACTATCTGTGTCTCCGCCTGCACCATCTATCCTCTATGTGTACCATCTCTGTGTCTGCTTCCACTATCTGTGTCTCTGCCTGCACCATCTATTCTCTATGTGTACCATCTGTATGTCTACTTCCACTATCTCTCCCTCTGCCTGCACCATCTATCCTCTTTGTATACCATCTCTATGTCTGCTTCCACTATCTGTGTCTCTGCCTGCACCATCTATCCTCTCTGTGTACTATATCTGCGTCTGCTTCCACTATCTGTGTCGATGCCTGCACCATCTATTCTCTGTGTGTACAATCTGTATGTCTGCTTCCACTATCTCTCCATCTGCCTGCACCATCTATCCTCTGTGTGTACCATCTCAGTGCCTGCTCCCACTATCTGTGTCTCTGCCTGCACCATATATCCTCTGTGAGTACCATCTCTGTGTCTGGTTCCACTATCTGTGTCTCTCTTGCACCATCTATCCACTGTGTGTACCATCTCTGTGTCTGCTTCCACTATCTGTCCCTCTGCCCGAAACCCTATACATCTATTCTCTGTGTGTACCCTGTCTATGTCTGTTTCCACTATCTCTCCCTCTGCCTGCAGCCCTATACCATCTATTCTCTGTTGGTACCATCTCTGTGTCTGCTTCCACTAGCTTTCCCTCTGCCTACAGTCCTATACCATATATTATCTGTGTGTAGCATCTGTGTGTCTGCTTCCACTAACTGTGTCTCTGCCTGCACAATCTCGCTCCCGTATGTACCATCTCTGTGTCTGCTCCTACTATCTGTGTCTCTATCTGCACCATCTATCCTCTGTGTGTACCATCTCTATGTCTGCTTCCACTATCTGTGCCTCTACCTGCACCATCTATCCTCTGTGTGTACCATCTATGTGTCTGCTTCCACTATCTGTCCCTCTGCCTGCAGTCCTATACCATCTATTCTATGTGTGTACCATCTCTGTGTCTGCTTCCACTATCTGTCAATCTGCAGCGGTCCTATACCATCTATTCTCTGTGTGTACCATGATTGTGTCTGCTTCCACTGTCTGTGTCTCTGCCTGCACCATCTCTCTTCTGTGTTTACCATTTCTGTGTCTGCTCCTACTATCTGTGTCTCTGCCTGCACCATCTATCCTCTGTGTATACCATCTTTATGTCTGCTTCCACTATCTGTGTCACTGCCTGCACCATCTATGCTCTCTGAGTACCATCTCTCTGTCTGCTTCCACTATCTGTGTCTGTGCTTGCACCATCTATTCTCTGTATATACCATCTCTCTGTCTGCTTCCACTATCTGTGTCTGTGCTTGCACCATCTATTCTCTGTATATACCATCTCTGTTTCTGCTTCCACTATCTGTGTCTCTGCCTGCACTCTCTATCCTCTGTGTGTACCATCTGTATGTCTGCTTCCACTATCTCTCCCTCTGCCTGCACCATCTATCCTCTGTGTGTACCATCTTAGTGTCTGCTTCCACTATCTGTGTCTCTGCCTGCACCATCTATCCTCTGTGTGTATCATCTCTGTGTCTGCTTCCACTATCTCTCCCTCTGCCTGCACCATCTATCCTCTGTGTGTACCTTCTTAGTGTCTGCTTCCACTATCTGTGTCTCTGCCTGCACCATCTATCCTCTGTGTGTATCATCTCTGTGTCTGGTTCCACTATCTGTGTCTGTGCTTGCACCATCTATTCTCTGTATATACCATCACTGTGTCTGCTTCCACTATCTGTGTCTCTGCCTGCACCATCTATCCTCTGTGTGTACCATCTCTGTGTCTGCTTCCACTATCTGTGTCTCTGCCTGCACCATCTATCCTCTGTGTGTACCATCTCTGTGTATTCTGTGTCTGCTTCCACTATCTGTGTCCATGCCTGCACCATCTATTCTCTGTGTGTACAATCTGTATGTCTGCTTCCACTATCTCTCCCTCTGCCTGCACCATCTATCCTCTGAGTGTACCATCTCAGTGCCTGCTCCCACTATCTGTGTCTCTGCCTGCACCATATATCCTCTGTGAGTACCATCTCTGTGTCTGGTTCCACTATCTGTGTCTCTCTTGCACCATCTATCCACTGTGTGTACCATCTCTGTATCTGCTTCCACTATCTGTCCCTCTGCCTGAAGCCCTATACATCTATTCTCTGTGTGTACCATGTCTGTGTCTGTTTCCACTATCTCTCCCTCTGCCTGCAGCCCTATACCATCTATTCTCTGTTGGTACAATCTTTTTGTCTGCTTCCACTAGCTTTCCCTCTGCCTACAGTCCTATACCATCTATTCTCTGTGTGTAGCATCTGTGTGTCTGCTTCCACTATCTGTGTCTCTGCCTGCACCATCTCTCTCCCATATGTACCGTCTCTGTGTCTGCTCCTACTATCTGTGTCTCTATCTGCACCATCTATCCTCTGTGTGTACCATCTCTGTGTCTGCTTCCACTATCTGTGCCTCTACCTGCACCGTCTATCCTCTGTGTGTACCATCTCTGTGTCTGCTTCCACTATTTGTGTCTCTGCCTGCACCATCTATTCTCTGAGTGTACCATCTCTGTGTCTGCTTCCACTATCTGTCCTTCTGCCTGCGGTCCTATACCATCTATTCTATGTGTGTACCATCTCTGTGTCTGCTTCCACTATCTGTCCCTCTGCAGCGGTCCTATACCATATATTCTCTGTGTGTACCATGTCAGTGTCTGCTTCCACTGTCTGTGTCTCTGCCTGCACCATCTCTCTTCTGTGTGTACCATTTCTGTGTCTGCTCCTACTATCTGTGTCTCTGCCTGCACCATCTATCCTCTGTGTATACCATATTTATGTCTGCTTCCACTATCTGTGTCACTGCCTGCACCATCTATGCTCTCTGAGTACCATCTCTCTGTCTGCTTCCACTATCTGTGTCTGTGCTTGCACCATCTATTCTCTGTATATACCATCTCTGTTTCTGCTTCCATTATCTGTGTCTCTGCCTGCACCATCTATCCTCTGTGTGTTCCATCTCTGTGTCTGCTTCCACTATCTGTGTCTCTGCCTGCACCATCTATTCTCTGTGTGTACCATCTGTATGTCTGCTTCCACTATCTCTCCCTCTGCCTGCACCATCTATCATCTGTGTGTACCATCTTAGTGTCTGCTTCCACTATCTGTGTCTCTGCCTGCACCATCTATCCTCTGTGTGTATCATCTCTGTGTCTGGTTCCACTGTCTGTGTCTGTGCTTGCACCATCTATTCTCTGTATATACCATCTCTGTGTCTGCTTCCACTATCTGTGTCTCTGCCTGCACCATCTATCCTCTGTGTGTACCATCTCTGTGTTTGCTTCCACTATCTGTGTCTCTGCCTGCACCATCTATCCTCTGTGTGTACCATCTCTGTGTCTGCTTCCACTATCTGTGTCTGTGCTTGCACCATCTATTCTCTGTATATACCATCTCTGTGCCTGCTTCCACTATCTGTGTCTCTGCCTGCACCATCTATCCTCTGTGTGTACCATCTCTGTGTCTGCTTCCACTATCTGTGTATCTGCCTGCACCATCTATTCTCTGTGTGTACCATATGTATGTCTGCTTCCACTATCTCTCCCTCTGCCTGCACCATCTATCCTCTGTGTGTACCATCTTAGTGTCTGCTTCCACTATCTGTGTCTCTGCCTGCACCATCTATCCTCTGTGTGTATCATCTCTGTGTCTGGTTCCACTATCTGTGTCTGTGCTTGCACCATCTATTCTCTGTATATACCATCTCTGTGTCTGCTTCCACTATCTGTGTCTCTGCCTGCACCATCTATCCTCTGTGTGTAGCATCTCTGTGTCTGCTTCCACTATCTGTGTCTCCGCCTGCACCATCTATCCTCTATGTGTACCATCTCTGTGTCTGCTTCCACTATCTGTGTCTCTGCCTGCACCATCTATTCTCTATGTGTACCATCTGTATGTCTACTTCCACTATCTCTCCCTCTGCCTGCACCATCTATCCTCTTTGTATACCATCTCTATGTCTGCTTCCACTATCTGTGTCTCTGCCTGCACCATCTATCCTCTCTGTGTACTATATCTGCGTCTGCTTCCACTCTCTGTGTCGACGCCTGCACCATCTATTCTCTGTGTGTACAATCTGTATGTCTGCTTCCACTATCTCTCCCTCTGCCTGCACCATCTATCCTCTGTGTGTACCATCTCAGTGCCTGCGCCCACTATCTGTGTCTCTGCCTGCACCATATATCCTCTGTGAGTACCATCTCTGTGTCTGGTTCCACTATCTGTGTCTCTCTTGCACCATCTATCCACTGTGTGTACCATCTCTGTGTCTGCTTCCACTATCTGTCCCTCTGCCCGAAACCCTATACATCTATTCTCTGTGTGTACCCTGTCTGTGTCTGTTTCCACTATCTCTCCCTCTGCCTGCAGCCCTATACCATCTATTCTCTGTTGGTACCATCTCTGTGTCTGCTTCCACTAGCTTTCCCTCTGCCTACAGTCCTATACCATCTATTCTCTGTGTGTAGCATCTGTGTGTCTGCTTCCACTATCTGTGTCTCTGCCTGCACAATCTCGCTCCCGTATGTACCATCTCTGTGTCTGCTCCTACTATCTGTGTCTCTATCTGCACCATCTATCCTCTGTGTGTACCATCTCTATGTCTGCTTCCACTATCTGTGCCTCTACCTGCACCATCTATCCTCTGTGTGTACCATCTATGTGTCTGCTTCCACTATCTGTCCCTCTGCCTGCAGTCCTATACCATCTATTCTATGTGTGTACCATCTCTGTGTCTGCTTCCACTATCTGTCCATCTGTAGCGGTCCTATACCATCTATTCTCTGTGTGTACCATGATTGTGTCTGCTTCCACTGTCTGTGTCTCTGCCTGCACCATCTCTCTTCTGTGTTTACCATTTCTGTGTCTGCTCCTACTATCTGTGTCTCTGCCTGCACCATCTATCCTCTGTGTATACCATCTTTATGTCTGCTTCCACTATCTGTGTCACTGCCTGCACCATCTATGCTCTCTGAGTACCATCTCTCTGTCTGCTTCCACTATCTGTGTCTGTGCTTGCACCATCTATTCTCTGTATATACCATCTCTCTGTCTGCTTCCACTATCTGTGTCTGTGCTTGCACCATCTATTCTCTGTATATACCATCTCTGTTTCTGCTTCCACTATCTGTGTCTCTGCCTGCACTCTCTATCCTCTGTGTGTACCATCTGTATGTCTGCTTCCACTATCTCTCCCTCTGCCTGCACCATCTATCCTCTGTGTGTACCATCTTAGTGTCTGCTTCCACTATCTGTGTCTCTGCCTGCACCATCTATCCTCTGTGTGTATCATCTCTGTGTCTGCTTCCACTATCTCTCCCTCTGCCTGCACCATCTATCCTCTGTGTGTACCTTCTTAGTGTCTGCCTCCACTATCTGTGTCTCTGCCTGCACCATCTATCCTCTGTGTGTATCATCTCTGTGTCTGGTTCCACTATCTGTGTCTGTGCTTGCACCATCTATTCTCTGTATATACCATCACTGTGTCTGCTTCCACTATCTGTGTCTCTGCCTGCACCATCTATCCTCTGTGTGTACCATCTCTGTGTTTGCTTCCACTATCTGTGTCTCTGCCTGCACCATCTATCCTCTGTGTGTACCATCTCTGTGTCTGCTTCCACTATCTGTGTCTCTGCCTGCACCATCTATTCTCTATGTGTACCATCTGTATGTCTACTTCCACTCTCTCTCCCTCTGCCTGCACCATCTATCCTCTTTGTATACCATCTCTATGTCTGCTTCCACTATCTGTGTCTCCTTCTGCACCATCTATCCTCTCTGTGTACTATATCTGCGTCTGCTTCCACTATCTGTGTCTGTGCTTCCACCATCTATTCTCTGTATATACCATCTCTGTGTCTCCTTCCACTATCTGTGTCTCTGCCTGCACCATCTATCCTCTGTGTGTACCATCTCTGTGTCTGCTTCCACTATCTGTGTCTCTGCCTGCACCATCTATTCTCTGTGTGTACCATCTGTATGTCTGCTTCCACTATCTCTCCCTCTGCCTGCAACATCTATCCTCTGTGTGTACCATCTCAGTGCCTGCTCCCACTATCTGTGTCTCTGCCTGCACCATATATCCTCTGTGAGTACCATCTCTGTGTCTGGTTCCACTATCTGTGTCTCTCTTGCACCATCTATCCACTGTGTGTACCATCTCTATGTCTGCTTCCACTATCTGTCCCTCTGCCTGACACCCTATACCATCTATTCTCTGTGTGTACCATCTCTCTGTGTGCTTGCACTATCTGGATCTCTGCTTCCACCATCTATCCTCTGTGTGTACCATCTCTGTGTCTACTTCCACTATCTGTGTCTCTGCCTGCACCATTTCTCTTTTGTGTGCACCATCTCTGTGTCTGCTCCTACTATCTGTGTCTCTACCTGCACCATCTATCCTCTGTGTGTACCATCTCTGTGTCTGCTTCCACCATCTGTGCCTCTGCCTGCACCATCTATTCTCTGAGTGTACCATCTCTGTGTCTGCTTCCACTATCTGTCCCTCTGCAGCAGTCCTATACCATCTATTCTCTGTGTGTATCATGTCAGTGTCTGCTTCCACTGTCTGTGTCTCTGCCTGCACCATCTCTCTTCTGTGTGTACCATTTCTGTGTCTGCTCCTACTATCTGTGTCTCTGCCTGCACCATCTATCCTCTGTGTATACCATCTTTATGTCTGATTCCACTATCTGTGTCACTGCCTGCACCATCTATCCTCTCTGAGTACCATCTCTCTGTCTGCTTCCACTATCTGTGTCTGTGCTTGCACTATCTATTCCCTGTATATACCATCTCCGTTTATGCTTTCACTATCTGTGTCTCTGCCTGCACCATCTATCCTCTGTGTGTACCATCTGTATGTCTGCTTCCACTATCTCTCCCTCTGCCTGCACCATCTATCCTCTGTGTTTACCATCTCAGTGCCTGCTCCCACTATCTGTGTCTCTGCCTGCACCATCTATCCTCTGTGTGTATCATCTCTGTGTCTGGTTCCACTATCTGTGTCTGTGCTTGCACCATCTATTCTCTGTATATACCATCTCTGTGTCTGCTTCCACTATCTGTGTCTCTGCCTGCACCATCTATCCTCTGTGTGTAGCATCTCTGTGTCTGCTTCCACTATCTGTGTCTCCGCCTGCACCATCTATCCTCTATGTGTACCATCTCTGTGTCTGCTTCCACTATCTGTGTCTCTGCCTGCACCATCTATTCTCTATGTGTACCATCTGTATGTCTACTTCCACTATCTCTCCCTCTGCCTGCACCATCTATCCTCTTTGTATACCATCTCTATGTCTGCTTCCACTATCTGTGTCTCTGCCTGCACCATCTATCCTCTCTGTGTACTATATCTGCGTCTGCTTCCACTATCTGTGTCGATGCCTGCACCATCTATTCTCTGTGTGTACAATCTATATGTCTGCTTCCACTATCTCTCCCTCTGCCTGCACCATCTATCCTCTGTGTGTACCATCTCAGTGCCTGCTCCCACTATCTGTGTCTCTGCCTGCACCATATATCCTCTGTGAGTACCATCTCTGTGTCTGGTTCCACTATCTGTGTCTCTCTTGCACCATCTATCCACTGTGTGTACCATCTCTGTGTCTGCTTCCACTATCTGTCCCTCTGCCCGAAACCCTATACATCTATTCTCTGTGTGTACCCTGTCTGTGTCTGTTTCCACTATCTCTCCCTCAACCTGCAGCCCTATACCATCTATTCTCTGTTGGTACCATCTCTGTGTCTGCTTCCACTAGCTTTCCCTCTGCCTACAGTCCTATACCATCTATTCTCTGTGTGTAGCATCTGTGTGTCTGCTTCCACTATCTGTGTCTCTGCCTGCACAATCTCGCTCCCGTATGTACCATCTCTGTGTCTGCTCCTACTATCTGTGTCTCTATCTGCACCATCTATCCTCTGTGTGTAACATCTCTATGTCTGCTTCCACTATCTGTGCCTCTACCTGCACCATCTATCCTCTGTGTGTACCATCTATGTGTCTGCTTCCACTATCTGTCCCTCTGCCTGCAGTCCTATACCATCTATTCTATGCGTGTACCATCTCTGTGTCTGCTTCCACTATCTGTCCATCTGCAGCGGTCCTATACCATCTATTCTCTGTGTGTACCATGATTGTGTCTGCTTCCACTGTCTGTGTCTCTGCCTGCACCATCTCTCTTCTGTGTTTACCATTTCTGTGTCTGCTCCTACTATCTGTGTCTCTGCCTGCACCATCTATCCTCTGTGTATACCATCTTTATGTCTGCTTCCACTATCTGTGTCACTGCCTGCACCATCTATGCTCTCTGAGTACCATCTCTCTGTCTGCTTCCACTATCTGTGTCTGTGCCTTCACCATGTATTCTCTGTATATACCATCTCTCTGTCTGCTTCCACTATCTGTGTCTGTGCTTGCACCATCTATTCTCTGTATATACCATCTCTGTTTCTGCTTCCACTATCTGTGTCTCTGCCTGCACTCTCTATCCTCTGTGTGTACCATCTGTATGTCTGCTTCCACTATCTCTCCCTCTGCCTGCACCATCTATCCTCTGTGTGTACCATCTTAGTGTCTGCTTCCACTATCTGTGTCTCTGCCTGCACCATCTATCCTCTGTGTGTATCATCTCTGTGTCTGCTTCCACTATCTCTCCCTCTGCCTGCACCATCTATCCTCTGTGTGTACCTTCTTAGTGTCTGCTTCCACTATCTGTGTCTCTGCCTGCAACATCTATCCTCTGTGTGTATCATCTCTGTGTCTGGTTCCACTATCTGTGTCTGTGCTTGCACCATCTATTCTCTGTATATACCATCACTGTGTCTGCTTCCACTATCTGTGTCTCTGCCTGCACCATCTATCCTCTGTGTGTACCATCTCTGTGTCTGCTTCCACTATCTGTGTCTCTGCCTGCACCATCTATCCTCTGTGTGTACCATCTCTGTGTCTGCTTCCACTATCTGTGTCTCTGCCTGCACCATCTATTCTCTATGTGTACCATCTGTATGTCTACTTCCACTCTCTCTCCCTCTGCCTGCACCATCTATCCTCTTTGTATACCATCTCTATGTCTGCTTCTACTATCTGTGTCTCCTTCTGCACCATCTATCCTCTCTGAGTACTATATCTGAGTCTGCTTCCACTATCTGTGTCTGTGCTTCCACCATCTATTCTCTGTATATACCATCTCTGTGTCTCCTTCCACTATCTGTGTCTCTGCCTGCACCATCTATCCTCTGTGTGTACCATCTCTGTGTCTGCTTCCACTATCTGTGTCTCTGCCTGCACCATCTATTCTCTGTGTGTACCATCTGTATGTCTGCTTCCACTATCTCTCCCTCTGCCTGCACCATCTATCCTCTGTGTGTACCATCTCAGTGCCTGCTCCCACTATCTGTGTCTCTGCCTGCACCATATATCCTCTGTGAGTACCATCTCTGTGTCTGGTTCCACTATCTGTGTCTCTCTTGCACCATCTATCCACTGTGTGTACCATCTCTATGTCTGCTTCCACTATCTGTCCCTCTGCCTGACACCCTATACCATCTATTCTCTGTGTGTACCATCTCTCTGTGTGCTTGCACTATCTGGATCTCTGCTTCCACCATCTATCCTCTGTGTGTACCATCTCTGTGTCTACTTCCACTATCTGTGTCTCTGCCTGCACCATGTCTCTTTTGTGTGCACCATCTCTGTGTCTGCTCCTACTATCTGTGTCTCTACCTGCACCATCTATCCTCTGTGTGTAACATCTCTGTGTCTGTTTCCACTATCTCTGTCTCTGCCTGCACCATCTATCCTCAGTGTGTACCATCTCTGTGTCTGCTTCCACCATCTCTGCCTCTGCCTGCACCATCTATTCTCTGAGTGTACCATCTCTGTGTCTGCTTCCACTATCTGTCCCTCTGCAGCAGTCCTATACCATCTATTCTCTGTGTGTATCATGTCAGTGTCTGCTTCCACTGTCTGTGTCTCTGCCTGCACCATCTCTCTTCTGTGTGTACCATTTCTGTGTCTGCTCCTACTATCTGTGTCTCTGCCTGCACCATCTATCCTCTGTGTATACCATCTTTATGTCTGATTCCACTATCTGTGTCACTGCCTGCACCATCTATCCTCTCTGAGTACCATCTCTCTGTCTGCTTCCACTATCTGTGTCTGTGCTTGCACTATCTATTCCCTGTATATACCATCTCCGTTTATGCTTTCACTATCTGTGTCTCTGCCTGCACCATCTATCCTCTGTGTGTACCATCTGTATGTCTGCTTCCACTATCTCTCCCTCTGCCTGCACCATCTATCCTCTGTGTGTACCATCTCAGTGCCTGCTCCCACTATCTGTGTCTCTGCCTGCACCATATATCCTCTGTGAGTACCATCTCTGTGTCTGGTTCCACTATCTGTGTCTCTCTTGCACCATCTATCCACTGTGTGTACCATCTCTATGTCTGCTTCCACTATCTGTCCCTCTGCCTGAAACCCTATACCATCTATTCTCTGTGTGTACCATCTCTCTGTGTGCTTGCACTATCTGGATCTGTGCTTCCACCATCTATCCTCTGTGTGTACCATCTCTGTGTCTACTTCCACTATCTGTGTCTCTGCCTGCACCATGTCTCTTTTGTGTGCACCATCTCTGTGTCTGCTCCTTCTATCTGTGTCTCTACCTGCACCATCAATCCTCTGTGTGTAACATCTCTGTGTCTGTTTCCACTATCTCTGTCTCTGCCTGCACCATCTATCCTCAGTGTGTACCATCTCTGTGTCTGCTTCCACTATCTGTGCCTCTGCCTGCACCATCTATTCTCTGAGTGTACCATCTCTGTGTCTGCTTCCACTATCTGTCCCTCTGCAGCAGTCCTATACCATCTATTCTCTGTGTGTACCATGTCAGTGTCTGCTTCCACTGTCTGTGTCTCTGCCTGCACCATCTCTCTTCTGTGTGTACCATTTCTGTGTCTGCTCCTACTATCTGTGTCTCTGCCTGCACCATCTATCCTCTGTGTATACCATCTTTATGTCTGATTCCACTATCTGTGTCACTGCCTGCACCATCTATCCTCTCTGAGTACCATCTCTCTGTCTACTTCCACTATCTGTGTCTGTGCTTGCACCATCTATTCTCTGTATATACCATCTCCGTTTATGCTTTCACTATCTCAACCTCAGGATCTGACCGAGGTAACGACGGAGAGAGCGTGGCCTCCCTTACCCTGAGCTTGGTCCAGGCGAGGTGAGGTAATGTCCCCTGTCACTATGGATTGTCAAGATACAACTGGCAAATGTATGGCCTAACATACAGGCGGATGTGGTAGATTTGCATATTATGGACAAAATGATAAAGGGGACCCGTAAAAGCTGACCTGTGGCGTAGAGGGCGGCCGGGCTTGGCTCCGCTGTCTGTTTCTTGCCCTGTGCCCTTCCTTGGTGTTCTGCAGCCGGGCTTCGCTCCGCTCAGGGTCCGGCCGGGCTTGGCTCCGCCGGAACCCTGCTTCCTACAACTCCCAGCAGCCCTAGCGCGGCAAGGACGCCGCTGACGTGACTCCAAGGGCACCAGGAGGCGCATAAAGGCTCCCTTGGTGCGGAGCTCCTGGGGACCCGTAAAAGCTGACCTGTGGCGTAGAGGGCGGCCGGGCTTGGCTCCGCTGTCTGTTTCTTGCCCTGTGCCCTTCCTTGGTGTTCTGCTGCCGGGCTTCGCTCCGCTCAGGGTCCGGCCGGGCTTGGCTCCGCCGAGACCCTGCTTCCTACAACTTCCAGCAGCCCTAGCGCGGCAAGGACGCCGCTGACGTGACTCCGAGGGCGCCAGGAGGCGCATAAAGGCTCCCTTGGTGCGGAGCTCCTGGGGACCCGTAAAAGCTGACCTGTGGCGTAGAGGGCGGCCGGGCTTGGCTCCGCTGTCTGTTTCTTGCCCTGTACCCTTCCTTGGTGTTCTGCAGTCGGGCTTCGCTCCGCTCAGGGTCCGGCCGGGCTTGGCTCCGCCGGGACCCTGCTTCCTACAACTCCCAGCAGCCCTAGCGCGGCAAGGACGCCGCTGACGTGACTGCGAGGGCGCCAGGAGGCGCATAAAGGCTCCCTTGGTCCCTCGACCCGCGGGACGCGCGCGGGCGCGCCCGGGAGAAGCCCGGGAGAAGGGCGGGACCGTCTGTGGCCGTCCGGGGCCGACCAGGGACGGGACGGGCCACTCCCTTTGGTTGTAACTGTGAGTACCAGTCCCTATTCTTATGGCTGAAAGCTGCCCATTGTACATGCTTTGTCTGTTCCTGGCGAACCCGATCCTCTGTGTGCTGTTTGGTAATTGTCTGCGGCCTTAACCCGTTAGTAATTATGTCAATCCAAACTACCCTAACGGACAATTATTTGGTGAAAGTTGTTAGTAGAATTAACTGTGATAGAAGGAAATCACTAGGGAAGGGCACTCTACCTGACCTTCCTTCGGATCTATCAGTGAACCCCACTAATGAGGGTACTAACGATACAAATTTGGCCGCTGAGACTGATAACACCAGTACTAATGCTGAATCCGCCCATGCAGAGGCCTTAGTAGATCTTACTGCAGAGGAGGTACCACCAGATCCCTCTGAGACAGTCGATGGCACCCCATCACAATCTATTAGGTCTACACGTTTCATGAGAGCATGTAGGAAACAAGCTCCAAAACGGGGAAGTCACTCAGCCAGGAAAAGAAAGGACATCGCCCCTAAGGAGAACATTGGTGATCAAGGGACATCTACCAAGGACAACTCTGTTACTATTAATACTAGCCAATTTGATCTGTTACTAAGCTGTATTGATGACAAACTAAAGTTGGTTGTGGAGCCTTTATTAGTTAAAATTGATGCATTGTCGGCTGAAGTCCTTAGACTAGGGGATATGGTGGATCAACAAGTGGCCAAGTTGGATGATTTTGTTAGAATTGATACATGTTCTCAACCTGCACCTAAGCTAGACAAGGGAAGGCCTCGCTATACCAATACTGCCCCCTCTGACCCCAATGTAGGAAGACAACCACCACAGGCGACACCTACCTTGACCAACCCGAAATCTCACCCAGTACGCAATACGGGCGACCTGGGCAGGTACCGGTGGTTATACCAGCGGCCTTGGGGCCTGCAGGTGTAAACTCCAGTACAAGTACAAGTACATTACCAGCACCTAGTAGAGCTAGGACCATGCTATCGCCAGTTGTGCCAACTGCTGTAGCAAGGCCCGTTGGGATGTATGTGGGTACAAGTGGCCGCCCAGTAGACCTTCCACCAGAGTGTGTACCCTATGTTGTGGTTTTAACCAATGTCCCGCCTCTTAACCAGGTTCAGGAGTCTGGAGACTCATTAAAAAATAAAGCAGTCTCCTGGTTAAACCGTCACTGTGGCTATCCAGTCAACTATTCTGACCAAATCATATCCATCAGAAGGGTTGACTGGATCGGGAACACTAGAAAGACCTGTGGGGGTGACTGTGTGATTATCAACTTCAAACACCCCCAACATGTTGCGACGGTCTTGCTTAGAGCAGTTGCCCTAACACAGTCCGAGACTGACGTAGCCGCAAGACCTTTGGGCTACTTCTACAATCATCTTAACAGGTTGTCTCCCGCTAATTGTAGAGATGGGGCTTTCAACTCTAATGCCATATTTAATGGCAATAGACCTATGTTACCTACCTTCAATTCTGGTTTTACTGATGGCAGTTCTATTTTGCCTACTACCCCCCTGTTGAATCCTGTCTATAGTGGCAATAGAGTTGCAATACAAAACACCAACTTTGCATCTAACTGTGACAATAATTTTTCGCCAGTTAATGGGATGGTCTATCAAGTCCCAGTCCAGAACAGGTACCAGTCCTTGAGTTTTTTTGATCAAAATGATTGACATCAGATGGGGCCTGGGACGGGGAGGAACGTTATTTTGAGCACCATCAATGACAATGCTAGCGAGGCGAAATTGGACCTTTATTCTGACATTTTGGACAACCCTGTAAGTGGGACAGCAGTCCACTGTGTAAATGAGATTGTGGAGGATACAGTGATTGCTACAGGGATTGCCTTAGGCAGTTGTATAGATGCCCCAGGGTTAGATCTGAGTAATAGAGGTAATCGCTCTGATGACACTGTTGATATCGCCAATAATTGCCATCCTGAGGGGGTTTCTATGGCAAGCTGGAACATTGCCGGGTGGGCATCTAAGGCCTTTAAAGCAGAATGGGAGGAAATTGTAAGATCCTATGATATATTATGCCTGCAAGAGACGTGGTGTGTTAACAAACCTAGTTTTGAAGGGTATACATGCTACAGCCTGGATGCCTCTGAATCAAATTATGGTAGGGCTAAGGGAGGTCTCCTTATTCTTATTTCTGTAGATGTTAAGTTGACTATTATCAAACACCTGTTAGTCGAACCGCACTCACAAATCTTGTGGGTACGTCTACCGGATAGCACTAATGTGCTTTTAATTAATTTTTATAATAATAATTTCACTAATTCTAGGCACAAAGTGATAGATGAGCTATCCTGTGCTTTAATGAAGCTGGTAAGCGAAGCAACATGCACTT
Source organism: Lissotriton helveticus (assembly GCF_964261635.1). Classification (NCBI taxonomy): domain Eukaryota; kingdom Metazoa; phylum Chordata; class Amphibia; order Caudata; family Salamandridae; genus Lissotriton; species Lissotriton helveticus. Next base: position 1,508,524,836 of record NC_136068.1, on the reverse strand, counting down.
TTAATTTTGTTTGGGTCGGGGATTTTAATTTACAAGTATGTAGTTTATCCTCCTCTAGGGTCTGTGGGATCCTAACTAATAACGGGGAGAATATGGCCCACTTCCCACATAATGTGTATGGAGAGACAATTAATAACCTTATGGTCTCGTTTGATCTAGAGCTATTAAATACTGCACAGGAGGGAAGTGAGTGCTCAATTCCTACCTTCACTGGAAGGAATGTTAGCTCCATTATTGATCATATCATGGTCTCATCAGATTTGGTACCCCATTGTACAATCAGGGTCAAGGATACATCCTCCCTGAGCGACCATAATTGTGTCAGCTTGCAAATTACTACATGGATGATTAGAACTGAACCACCTACCAGAATACTATTAAATATAGAGCCGCATAGGCCTAATGGGGTTAGGCTGAGATGGAAAGGTGAAAATTCGGCCATAGTGGAACCTATAATCATAAATAAATGCATGATGGACATTGATATTATTTTATCTTCAGGATGCCCGTCTACTCAGGTTATGACTCACTTTTTTAATATCAACACTATCATTAATAACATCTTTACGGGGAAAAAAGTAGGCAGAGGAGGGAAAGGGATTGGATGGTTTGACCATGCCTGTACGTCCCTGCTCTCATTACTCAAACAAGCTTTGGCCTATACCCCCAGAGATAAGGAAAGAGTCAAACTTTTAAGATTTGGTTATAAACAGGCGCTATGTAAAAGAAAGAAGGAACTACAGCAGGAAGCCTGGGAGCATCTTACACAGGCAGCCAAAACTGCTGACAGTCGCCTGTTTTGGTCCACTGTTAATTCCCCTTTCCTCCAAGATGACAAAATCCCGCATCTTTCATCTAATGTAGGCAGCGAGGATTGGGTGAACCATTTTTCTGCGATTTTTCAAGATAATTCCTTGATGCCCAATGAAAACAGGATCTGGCCTGTAGTACCTTTAGATATTACGCTGGGAGAGGTGGAAAATGGTATCAAAAATAGCAAGGGGGGTAAGGCCCAGGGACCAGATGGAGTCCCGATTGATGTCTACAGGGCCCAACCGCAGCTATGGGGACCAATACTTACATTGGCACTTAACGCAGCCGTAACCACCATGATTCCATCAACATGGGGTGACTCCATTATAGTCCCAATTTATAAAAAGGGGGATAAAGCACTGGCAAGTAATTACCGGCCCATCAGCCTGCTCGACTCGTCTGTAAAAATCATGAGCAGAGTTCTGCTTGTCAGATTGGAGGAGTGGGCTGATGAGAACGGAATACTTGCAAATTCGCAATATGGATTCAGGAAGGGTAGAGGGACCCTGGATCAGTGCTTAAATTTGGAGCTGCTGATAGGCAAGTATACCAGAGCCAAACCCGGTAACATCTATCTTTGCTTTGCTGACCTTAGCAGTGCTTTTGATTTGGTTAATCATTCACTTCTTTGGACAGTTCTGCTTGACATGGGTGCCCCGAAAGAAATTGTCTTTTTCCTCGCCAGATTATATGGTAAACTGAAAACATGTGTTCGGTATGGTGTCAGCGGGGAATGTACCAGTGATTTTAATGTTCAACGGGGAATCAGGCAAGGTTATGTTGTTATGTTATGTTATGTTAGAACTGTATTTCTTGAGCGCACGGCTACCCAGATCGGGTGTCCCGGCGCTTTGGCAGAGAGTCCTGAACACAACCAAGAAAAACCCAGCGGCAGAAACACTATAGACCCACTGGTTAGGCGGAGAAGAGGCGCGTCTTGAGCTCCTTTCTGAAGGCCAGGAGATTGTTAGCCTTACGGAGTGACAGAGGGAGCTCATTCCACAGACTGGCCTCCATAAACTGGAAAGACCGGCCTCCCATCCGCACGCGTTTGATCACTGGTACCTCCACTTTAGCCAGGTCAGCAGATCTCAAACTCCTCCGGGGAACGTAGAGAGCAATTCGCTTCCTGAGGTAAGCTGGGCCAATGCAGTGGAGGGCTTTAAACGCCAACGTGAGGACCTTGAACCTAATTCTGCTGGGGATAGACAGCCAATGCAGCCTGCCGCGCAGTAGAGAGGCACTGGCTCTCCGTGGAAGGCCAAAGATGGCTCTGGCCGCCGAGTTTTGGACAACTTGCAATCTGGATACCAGATATTTCGGCAGACCAGAGAAAAGTGCGTTAGCGTAGTCTAAACGCGAGCCCACAAGTGCTTGCACGATGTTCTTGCGGTATTGAAGGGAAAGCAGTGGGAGAAATTTCCTCACCATCTTCAAGATACCGAAACATTTCCCCGCCAGGCCCGTGATGTGGGGACGAAAAGAAAGACTGTCGTCAAACACCACACCCAGATTTTTTACTTGGGCAGATGGTTTCTCAGGGGGGAACATGTCGGAAGGCCACCATGATTTCCAGCCAGGGTCCTCGGCGCAGCCAAAAAAGAGCAACTCGGACTTATCCGAGTTACATTTCAGGTTCTGGTGCTGAAACCATGCGAAAAAAGCACTCAGGCAGTCTCTGATTCTGTCGCCGTTAAAAGCCTCTCCCTTCCTGCAGGTAAACAGGAGCTGGGTGTCATCAGCGTAAGAGATGACCCGGGCTCCAAATGTCTCCGCGACCTTCGCCAAAGGGGCCACATAAATGTTAAATATGGTGGGGCTCAGGATGGATCCTTGAGGCACCCCCACCTCTAGCGAAGGCATTTCCGCGGAGAACGGAGGAGCCCAGATCACCTGCCGGCGGTCGGTTAAGAAGGATTGAAACCAGTCCAACACCGTCCCCCGCAGACCTACCTCCCTGAGTCTTAGGAGGAGGCCGGCGTGTGGGACGGTGTCGAATGCCGCCGACAGGTCCAGCAGGACCAACATAGCCTTTCCCCCAAGATCAAGCGTTTCCCTGATGGCGTCGGTCACCTCCACAAGAGCTGTCTCCGTACTATAATTGGCACGGAAACCAGATTGGGAGTCATGCAGCAGTTTGTTGTTCTCTATAAAGGTGGTGAGAGTATGCTGAACATGTTTCTCCGCCACCTTCGCCAGAGCAGGGAGGAGGGAGATTGGTCTATAGTTGGCCCACTGTAAAGGGTCGAGTAGAGGCTTCTTAATGAGCGGGAGAATAAGAGCATGCTTCCATTCTTTAGGGACCACTCCAGAACTCAGAGACATGTTGAGCAAGGGGTTCAGCAAGTTGTTAATAGCTGGCGCTGGTTGTGTCCTTGCTCCCCTTTTATTTACCCTTTTTATTAATGGGGTCGAAGCCGCCTTGAAATCTATCAAGGCCGATGCACCACAAGTTGCAGGTGATAGTGTCCCCGTCCTGCTATATGCAGACGATGCGGTGCTCCTGTCCCGGACACCCATTGGTTTGCAGCGTCTGATGGACAAGTTCACCGAATTTATCGGGAGCAGGAAACTGTTGATCAATAAGAATAAAACCCATACCATGATCTGCGGGACTAAAGTGGGCAGAAATCACCCCTTTTTTATTGAAGGGGTTAAAGTGCAGAATGTGAATAGCTTTTGTTACTTGGGGGTTACTTTTACTAGCGATGGTAGATGGAGGGAGGAATTAACGAATGTTCGAACCAAAATGAGCAAAAGCTCTTATGGCATTTTTAAATTTGCGTCTAAGTTGGGGGATAGACGAATCAAGGTTATGTTGGAAATCTACAAGGCACGTAGTGTATCCATCGCCCTTTACGGGGCGGGGCTTTGGGGCCACTGCAAAACTGATTGTCTACAGATAGAAGAAAACATCTTTCTTAAGAAATTACTGTGCCTCCCTAAATCTGCCTCAACAGAGTTGACCCATAGAGAGGCAGGGGTTTCTCTCCTAACAGAGCTCGCTTAGGGACTGCCTTGAACTAGACAACTGTATGCAGATACCGTGGCTTAAATATGTTGTAGATTGTTATAAAAGTATCCTTGATATCGATTTGTTGTTAGAAAACTGTCCCCCTAGAGGTCTTTCGAAGCTGGATCTTAAAAAGATTTTTATGTGTCACAAAGCTCTTAAACGTTCAGTAACAACCAACTCCCTCGCTACTGTTAAAATTTACAATAAATATATTGCTGCTGAGGGATTTCAGTGTTATCTGAGCGCAGTAACTAGGCCAACGCATAGATTTGTACTGACCAGAGTTGGCATTGCTCACATACTAGTGGCCTTCCCACATCCTAAAAAGCCTCCTGTGGGTCTGTGTCCTTGTGAAGGACATTCTAAGCAAAGCACAATGCACTTTATGCTTATTTGTCCCCTATTTCAGAATGCTAGAGTCTCTTTTTTAAAACCATTATTTCTTAAATATGGAATGTTAAATATGGAGGATGCTATGTGTTTGTTGTATAATTTGGACTACCCCGATATATGTTTTTATACTGCCAGTTTTATATGTAAATCTATGGCTTTTAGAAAAAGTATGAGTTTTTAAATCATGTGTGTATTTTATTTCTGCTGCCTGTTTGCTATGCTTTTATGGTCATTTTTACCATGAACCGAATAAAGCTTCATGAACTGAACTGCTTTCACTATCTGTGTCTCTGCCTGCACCATCTATCCTCTGTGTGTACCATCTCTGTGTCTGCTTCCACTATCTGTGTCTCTGCCTGCACCATCTATTCTCTGTGTGTACCATCTGTATGTCTACTTCCACTATCTGTGTCTCTGCCTGCACCATCTATCCTCTGTGTGTACCATCTCTGTGTCTGCTCCTACTATCTGTGTCTCTACCTGCACCATCTATCCTCTGTGTGTAACATCTCTGTGTCTGTTTCCACTATCTCTGTCTCTGCCTGCACCATCTATCCTCAGTGTGTACCATCTCTGTGTCTGCTTCCACTATCTGTGCCTCTGCCTGCACCATCTATTCTCTGAGTGTACCATCTCTGTGTCTGCTTCCACTATCTGTCCCTCTGCAGCAGTCCTATACCATCTATTCTCTGTGTGTACCATGTCAGTGTCTGCTTCCACTGTCTGTGTCTCTGCCTGCACCATCTCTCTTCTGTGTGTACCATTTCTGTGTCTGCTCCTACTATCTGTGTCTCTGCCTGCACCATCTATCCTCTGTGTATACTATCTTTATGTCTGATTCCACTATCTGTGTCGCTGCCTGCACCATCTATCCTCTCTGAGTACCATCTCTCTGTCTGCTTCCACTATCTGTGTCTCTGCCTGCACCATCTATTCTCTGTGTGTACCATCTGTATGTCTGCTTCCACTATCTCTCCCTCTGCCTGCACCATCTATCCTCTGTGTGTACCATCTTAGTGTCTGCTTCCACTATCTGTGTCTCTGCCTGCACCATCTATCCTCTGTGTGTATCATCTCTGTGTCTGGTTCCACTATCTGTGTCTGTGCTTGCACCATCTATTCTCTTATATACCATCTCTGTGTCTGCTTCCACTATCTGTGTATCTGCCTGCACCATCTATCCTCTGTGTGTAGCATCTCTGTGTCTGCTTCCACTATCTGTGTCTCTGCCTGCACCATCTATCCTCTATGTGTACCATCTCTGTGTCTGCTTCCACTATCTGTGTCTCTGCCTGCACCATCTATTCTCTATGTGTACCATCTGTATGTCTTCTTCCACTATCTCTCCCTCTGCCTGCACCATCTATCCTCTTTGTATACCATCTCTATGTCTGCTTCCACTATCTGTGTCTCTGCCTGCACCATCTATCCTCTATGTGTACTATACCTGCGTCTGCTTCCACTATCTGTGTCGATGCTTGCACCATCTATTCTCTGTGTGTACAATCTGTATGTCTGCTTCCACTATCTCTCCCTCTGCCTGCACCATCTATCCTCTGTGTGTACCATCTCAGTGCCTGCTCCCACTATCTGTGTCTCTGCCTGCACCATATATCCTCTGTGAGTACCATCTCTGTGTCTGGTTCCACTATCTGTGTCTCTCTTGCACCATCTATCCACTGTGTGTACCATCTCTGTGTCTGCTTCCACTATCTGTCCCTCTGCCTGAAACCCTATACATCTATTCTCTGTGTGTACCCTGCCTGTGTCTGTTTCCACTATCTCTCCCTCTGCCTGCAGCCCTATACCATCTATTCTCTGTTGGTACCATCTCTGTGTCTGCTTCCACTAGCTTTCCCTCTGCCTACAGTCTAAGCATGAGCGCAAAATCCGCTCCGATCGCGGATTTTGCGGATTTTCGGTAAATTCGCGGTCCGCGAACTCTCGCGAATTTACCGAAAATCCGCAATCCGCGAGCGGCGGATTCTGCGGTCAAAAGCTCAAAGCCTAATTTACGATGGCGCCGGCAAGCTGCCAGCGCCATCCTCAAATAGTTACTTAATTAGCTTCAACAGGAAGCTCTAATAGATAAGATACAGCAGGGGCTCGAGCGCCTGCTTTATTTTATCAGTTGGAGCTTCCTGTTGAAGCTAATTAAGTAACTTTTTCAGGATGGCGCTGGCAGCTTGCCGGCGCCATCATAAATTATTTAAGATGGGGGAAAACGGTGGTGTCTTCTTGAATAAATATGAAGGGCAGGGTTCATTCTGGCACGACGGTCCTGGCACAAAAAATAAACCTCAACAGGAAACACTTGCAGATATCAATAAAGCATGTGCCCTAGTTGAAGCTTAAATTCAGTGACTCATTCATCAGCCCAAAATCAATCGTGAGCGTTGTGGAGGCTGGGCAGGTGTGCCTTCTTCCCAAATATACCATCGAAAATCCGCTGTGATGCAGGCCAGAGGCATTTGCATCTTTGACTTTCACGAGCGCAATCCCCGTGCTGTTCCTGTGACCAGGAGCTTCTGTCTCTTAATCTGCTGCTCTGATCGGTCTCTGACCTTTTATACACACAAGAGGCATGTGCGCTCGCATGGAAGCCCCGTCCGTTTGGCCCCGCCCACACACTCGAGGAAGCCCCGCCCCCAAATCCGCCGATCCGCAAAATCCGCGGATTTTGCGGATCCACGATCCGTGAATCCGCAAGTTCGTGAATTGTGGATCCGCAAAATCCGCCCATGCTTACTACAGTCCTATACCATCTATTCTCTGTGTGTAGCATCTGTGTGTCTGCTACCACTATCTGTGTCTCTGCCTGCACCATCTCTCTCCCGTATGTACCATCTCTGTGTCTGCTCCTACTATCAGTGTCTCTATCTGCACCATCTATCCTCTGTGTGTACCATCTCTATGTCTGCTTCCACTATCTGTGCCTCTACCTGCACCATCTATCCTCTGTGTGTACCATCTCTGTGTCTGCTTCCACTATCTGTCCCTCTGCCTGCAGTCCTATACCATCTATTCTATGTGTGTACCATCTCTGTGTCTGCTTCCACTATCTGTCCATCTGCAGCGGTCCTATACCATCTATTCTCTGTGTGTACCATGATTGTGTCTGCTTCCACTGTCTGTGTCTCTGCCTGCACCATCTCTCTTCTGTGTGTACCATTTCTGTGTCTGCTCCTACTATCTGTGTCTCTGCCTGCACCATCTATCCTCTGTGTATACCATCTTTATGTCTGCTTCCACTATCTGTGTCACTGCCTGCACCATCTATGCTCTCTGAGTACCATCTCTCTGTCTGCTTCCACTATCTGTGTCTGTGCTTGCACCATCTATTCTCTGTGTATATACCATCTCTGTGTCTGCTTCCACTATCTGTGTCTCTGCCTGCACCATCTATCCTCTGTGTGTACCATCTCTGTGTCTGCTTCCACTATCTGTGTCTTTGCCTGTACCATCTATCCTCTGTGTGTACCATCTCTGTGTCTGCTTCCACTATCTGTGTCTCTGCCTGCACCATCTATTCTCTATGTGTACCATCTGTATGTCTACTTCCACTATCCCACCCTCTGCCTGCACCATCTATCCTCTTTGTATACCATCTCTATGTCTGCTTCCACTGTCTGTGTCTCTGCCTGCACCATCTATCCTCTCTGTGTACTATATCAGCGTCTGCTTCCTCTATCTGTGTCTGTGCTTCCACCATCTATTCTCTGTATATACCATCTCTGTGTCTCCTTCCACTATCTGTGTCTCTGCCTGCACCATCTATCCTCTGTGTGTACCATCTCTGTGTCTGCTTCCACTATCTGTGTCGATGCCTGCACCATCTATTCTCTGTGTGTACAATCTGTATGTCTGCTTCCACTATCTCTCCCTCTGCCTGCACCATCTATCCTCTGTGTGTACCATCTCAGTGCCTGCTCCCACTATCTGTGTCTCTGCCTGCACCATATATCCTCTGTGAGTACCATCTCAGTGTCTGGTTCCACTATCTGTGTCTCTCTTGCACCATCTATCCACTGTGTGTACCATCTCTGTGTCTGCTTCCACTATCTGTCCCTCTGCCTGAAACCCTATACATCTATTCTCTGTGTGTACCATGCCTGTGTCTGTTTACACTATCTCTCCCTCTGCCTGCAGCCCTATACCATCTATTCTCTGTTGGTACCATCTCTGTGTCTGCTTCCACTAGCTTTCCCTCTGCCTACAGTCCTATACCATCTATTCTCTGTGTGTAGCATCTGTGTGTCTGCTTCCACTATCTGTGTCTCTGCCTGCACCATCTCTCTCCCGTATGTGCCATCTCTGTGTCTGCTCCTACTATCTGTGTCTCTATCTGCACCATCTATCCTCTGTGTGTACCATCTCTGTGTCTGCTTCCACTATCTGTGCCTCTACCTGCACCATCTATCCTCTGTGTGTACCATCTCTCTGTCTGCTTCCACTATCTGTGTCTCTGCCTGCACCATCTATTCTCTGTATATACCATCACTGTGTCTGCTTTCACTATCTGTGTCTCTGCCTGCACCATCTATCCTCTGTGTGTACCATCTCTGTGTCTGCTTCCACTATCTGTGTCTCTGCCTGCACCATCTATCCTCTGTGTGTACCATCTCTGTGTCTGCTTCCACTATCTGTGTCTCTGCCTGCACCATCTATTCTCTATGTGTACCATCTGTATGTCTACTTCCACTCTCTCTCCCTCTGCCTGCACCATCTATCCTCTTTGTATACCATCTCTATGTCTGCTTCCACTATCTGTGTATCCTTCTGCACCATCTATCCTCTCTGTGTACTATATCTGCGTCTGCTTCCACTATATGTGTCTGTGCTTCCACCATCTATTCTCTGTATATACCATCTCTGTGTCTCCTTCCACTATCTGTGTCTCTGCCTGCACCCTCTATCCTCTGTGTGTACCATCTCTGTGTCTGCTTCCACTATCTGTGTCTCTGCCTGCACCATCTATTCTCTGTGTGTACCATCTGTATGTCTGCTTCCACTATCTCTCCCTCTGCCTGCACCATCTATCCTCTGTGTGTACCATCTCAGTGCCTGCTCCCACTATCTGTGTCTCTGCCTGCACCATATATCCTCGGTGAGTACCATCTCTGTGTCTGGTTCCACTATCTGTGTCTCTCTTGCACCATCTATCCACTGTGTGTACCATCTCTATGTCTGCTTCCACTATCTGTCCCTCTGCCTGAAACCCTATACCATCTATTCTCTGTGTGTACCATCTCTCTGTGTGCTTGCACTATCTGGATCTCTGCTTCCACCATCTATCCTCTGTGTGTACCATCTCTGTGTCTACTTCCACTATCTGTGTCTCTGCCTGCACCATGTCTCTTTTGTGTGCACCATCTCTGTGTCTGCTCCTACTATCTGTGTCTCTACCTGCACCATCTATCCTCTGTGTGTAACATCTCTGTGTCTGTTTCCACTATCTCTGTCTCTGCCTGCACCATCTATCCTCAGTGTGTACCATCTCTGTGTCTGCTTCCACTATCTGTGCCTCTGCCTGCACCATCTATTCTCTGAGTGTACCATCTCTGTGTCTGCTTCCACTATCTGTCCCTCTGCAGCAGTCCTATACCATCTATTCTCTGTGTGTACCATGTCAGTGTCTGCTTCCACTGTCTGTGTCTCTGCCTGCACCATCTCTCTTCTGTGTGTACCATTTCTGTGTCTGCTCCTACTATCTGTGTCTCTGCCTGCACCATCTATCATCTGTGTATACCATCTTTATGTCTGATTCCACTATCTGTGTCACTGCCTGCACCATCTATCCTCTCTGAGTACCATCTCTCTGTCTGCTTCCACTATCTGTGTCTCTGCCTGCACCATCTATTCTCTGTGTGTACCATCTGTATGTCTGCTTCCACTATCTCTCCCTCTGCCTGCACCGTCTATCCTCTGTGTGTACCATCTTAGTGTCTGCTTCCACTATCTGTGTCTCTGCCTGCACCATCTATCCTCTGTGTGTATCATCTCTGTGTCTGGTTCCACTATCTGTGTCTGTGCTTGCACCATCTATTTTCTGTATATACCATCTCTGTGTCTGCTTCCACTATCTGTGTCTCTGCCTGCACCATCTATCCTCTGTGTGTAGCATCTCTGTGTCTGCTTCCACTATATGTGTCTCTGCCTGCACCATCTATCCTCTATGTGTACCATCTCTGTGTCTGCTTCCACTATCTGTGTCTCTGCCTGCACCATCTATTCTCTATGTGTACCATCTGTATGTCTACTTCCACTATCTCTCCCTCTGCCTGCACCATCTATCCTCTTTGTATACCATCTCTATGTCTGCTTCCACTATCTGTGTCTCTGCCTGCACCATCTATCCTCTATGTGTACTATACCTGCGTCTGCTTCCACTATCTGTGTCGATGCTTGCACCATCTATTCTCTGTGTGTACAATCTGTATGTCTGCTTCCACTATCTCTCCCTCTGCCTGCACCATCTATCCTCTGTGTGTACCATCTCAGTGCCTGCTCCCACTATCTGTGTCTCTGCCTGCACCCTATATCCTCTGTGAGTACCATCTCTGTTTCTGGTTCCACTATCTGTGTCTCTCTTGCACCATCTATCCACTGTGTGTACCATCTCTGTGTCTGCTTCCACTATCTGTCCCTCTGCCTGAAACCCTATACATCTATTCTCTGTGTGTACCCTGCCTGTGTCTGTTTCCACTATCTCTACCTCTGCCTGCAGCCCTATACCATCTATTCTCTGTTGGTACCAACTCTGTGTCTGCTTCCACTAGCTTTCCCTCTGCCTACAGTCCTATACCATCTATTCTCTGTGTGTAGCATCTGTGTGTCTGCTACCACTATCTGTGTCTCTGCCTGCACCATCTCTCTCCCGTATGTACCATCTCTGTGTCTGCTCCTACTATCAGTGTCTCTATCTGCACCATCTATCCTCTGTGTGTACCATCTCTATGTCTGCTTCCACTATCTGTGCCTCTACCTGCACCATCTATCCTCTGTGTGTACCATCTATGTGTCTGCTTCCACTATCTGTCCCTCTGCCTGCAGTCCTATACCATCTATTCTATGTGTGTACCATCTCTGTGTCTGCTTCCACTATCTGTCCATCTGCAGCGGTCCTATACCATCTATTCTCTGTGTGTACCATGATTGTGTCTGCTTCCACTGTCTGTGTCTCTGCCTGCACCATCTCTCTTCTGTGTTTACCATTTCTGTGTCTGCTCCTACTATCTGTGTCTCTGCCTGCACCATCTATCCTCTGTGTATACCATCTTTATGTCTGCTTCCACTATCTGTGTCACTGCCTGCACCATCTATGCTCTCTGAGTACCATCTCTCTGTCTGCTTCCACTATCTGTGTCTGTGCTTGCACCATCTATTCTCTGTATATACCATCTCTCTGTCTGCTTCCACTATCTGTGTCAGTGCTTGCACCATCTATTCTCTGTATATACCATCTCTGTTTCTGCTTCCACTATCTGTGTCTCTGCCTGCACTCTCTATCCTCTGTGTGTACCATCTGTATGTCTGCTTCCACTATCTCTCCCTCTGCCTGCACCATCTATCCTCTGTGTGTACCATCTTAGTGTCTGCTTCCACTATCTGTGTCTCTGCCTGCACCATCTATCCTCTGTGTGTATCATCTCTGTGTCTGCTTCCACTATCTCTCCCTCTGCCTGCACCATCTATCCTCTGTGTGTACCTTCTTAGTGTCTGCTTCCACTATCTGTGTCTCTGCCTGCACCATCTATCCTCTGTGTGTATCATCTCTGTGTCTGGTTCCACTATCTGTGTCTGTGCTTGCACCATCTATTCTCTGTATATACGATCACTGTGTCTGCTTCCACTATCTGTGTCTCTGCCTGCACCATCTATCCTCTGTGTGTACCATCTCTGTGTCTGCTTCCACTATCTGTGTCTCTGCCTGCACCATCTATCCTCTGTGTGTACCATCTCTGTGTCTGCTTCCACTATCTGTGTCTCTGCCTGCACCATCTTTTCTCTATGTGTACCATCTGTATGTCTACTTCCACTCTCTCTCCCTCTGCCTGCACCATCTATCCTCTTTGTATACCATCTCTATGTCTGCTTCCACTATCTGTGTCTCCTTCTGCACCATCTATCCTCTCTGTGTACTATATCTGCGTCTGCTTCCACTATCTGTGTCTGTGCTTCCACCATCTATTCTCTGTATATACCATCTCTGTGTCTCCTTCCACTATCTGTGTCTCTGCCTGCACCATCTATCCTCTGTGTGTACCATCTCTGTGTCTGCTTCCACTATCTGTGTCTCTGCCTGCACCATCTATTCTCTGTGTGTACCATCTGTATGTCTGCTTCCACTATCTGTGTCTGTGCTTGCACCATCTATCCTCTGTGTGTACCATCTCAGTGCCTGCTCCCACTATCTGTGTCTCTGCCTGCACCATATATCCTCTGTGAGTACCATCTCTGTGTCTGGTTCCACTATCTGTGTCTCTCTTGCACCATCTATCCACTGTGTGTACCATCTCTATGTCTGCTTCCACTATCTGTCCCTCTGCCTGACACCCTATACCATCTATTCTCTGTGTGTACCATCTCTCTGTGTGCTTGCACTATCTGGATCTCTGCTTCCACCATCTATCCTCTGTGTGTACCATCTCTGTGTCTACTTCCACTATCTGTGTCTCTGCCTGCACCATTTCTCTTTTGTGTGCACCATCTCTGTGTCTGCTCCTACTATCTGTGTCTCTACCTGCACCATCTATCCTCTGTGTGTACCATCTCTGTGTCTGCCTCCACCATCTGTGCCTCTGCCTGCACCATCTATTCTCTGAGTGTACCATCTCTGTGTCTGCTTCCACTATCTGTCCCTCTGCAGCAGTCCTATACCATCTATTCTCTGTGTGTATCATGTCAGTGTCTGCTTCCACTGTCTGTGTCTCTGCCTGCACCATCTCTCTTCTGTGTGTACCATTTCTGTGTCTGCTCCTACTAACTGTGTCTCTGCCTGCACCATCTATCCTCTGTGTATACCATCTTTATGTCTGATTCCACTATCTGTGTCACTGCCTGCACCATCTATCCTCTCTGAGTACCATCTCTCTGTCTGCTTCCACTATCTGTGTCTGGGCTTGCACTATCTATTCCCTGTATATACCATCTCCGTTTATGCTTTCACTATCTGTGTCTCTGCCTGCACCATCTATCCTCTGTGTGTACCATCTGTATGTCTGCTTCCACTATCTCTCCCTCTGCCTGCACCATCTATCCTCTGTGTGTACCATCTCAGTGCCTGCTCCCACTATCTGTGTCTCTGCCTGCACCATCTATCCTCTGTGTGTATCATCTCTGTGTCTGGTTCCACTATCTGTGTCTGTGCTTGCACCATCTATTCTCTGTATATACCATCTCTGTGTCTGCTTCCACTATCTGTGTCTCTGCCTGCACCATCTATCCTCTGTGTGTAGCATCTCTGTGTCTGCTTCCACTATCTGTGTCTCCGCCTGCACCATCTATCCTCTATGTGTACCATCTCTGTGTCTGCTTCCACTATCTGTGTCTCTGCCTGCACCATCTATTCTCTATGTGTACCATCTGTATGTCTACTTCCACTATCTCTCCCTCTGCCTGCACCATCTATCCTCTTTGTATACCATCTCTATGTCTACTTCCACTATCTGTGTCTCTGCCTGCACCATCTATCCTCTCTGTGTACTATATCTGCGTCTGCTTCCACTATCTGTGTCGATGCCTGCACCATCTATTCTCTGTGTGTACAATCTATATGTCTGCTTCCACTATCTCTCCCTCTGCCTGCACCATCTATCCTCTGTGTGTACCATCTCAGTGCCTGCTCCCACTATCTGTGTCTCTGCCTGCACCATATATCCTCTGTGAGTACCATCTCTGTGTCTGGTTCCACTATCTGTGTCTCTCTTGCACCATCTATCCACTGTGTGTACCATCTCTGTGTCTGCTTCCACTATCTGTCCCTCTGCCCGAAACCCTATACATCTATTCTCTGTGTGTACCCTGTCTGTGTCTGTTTCCACTATCTCTCCCTCAACCTGCAGCCCAATACCATCTATTCTCTGTTGGTACCATCTCTGTGTCTGCTTCCACTAGCTTTCCCTCTGCCTACAGTCCTATACCATCTATTCTCTGTGTGTAGCATCTGTGTGTCTGCTTCCACTATCTGTGTCTCTGCCTGCACAATCTCGCTCCCGTATGTACCATCTCTGTGTCTGCTCCTACTATCTGTGTCTCTATCTGCACCATCTATCCTCTGTGTGTACCATCTCTATGTCTGCTTCCACTATCTGTGCCTCTACCTGCACCATCTATCCTCTGTGTGTACCATCTATGTGTCTGCTTCCACTATCTGTCCCTCTGCCTGCAGTCCTATACCATCTATTCTATGTGTGTACCATCTCTGTGTCTGCTTCCACTATCTGTCCATCTGCAGCGGTCCTATACCATCTATTCTCTGTGTGTACCATGATTGTGTCTGCTTCCACTGTCTGTGTCTCTGCCTGCATCATCTCTCTTCTGTGTTTACCATTTCTGTGTCTGCTCCTACTATCTGTGTCTCTGCCTGCACCATCTATCCTCTGTGTATACCATCTTTATGTCTGCTTCCACTATCTGTGTCACTGCCTGCACCATCTATGCTCTCTGAGTACCATCTCTCTGTCTGCTTCCACTATCTGTGTCTGTGCTTGCACCATCTATTCTCTGTATATACCATCTCTCTGTCTGCTTCCACTATCTGTGTCTGTGCTTGCACCATCTATTCTCTGTATATACCATCTCTGTTTCTGCTTCCACTATCTGTGTCTCTGCCTGCACTCTCTATCCTCTGTGTGTACCATCTGTATGTCTGCTTCCACTATCTCTCCCTCTGCCTGCACCATCTATCCTCTGTGTGTACCATCTTAGTGTCTGCTTCCACTATCTGTGTCTCTGCCTGCACCATCTATCCTCTGTGTGTATCATCTCTGTGTCTGCTTCCACTATCTCTCCCTCTGCCTGCACCATCTATCCTCTGTGTGTACCTTCTTAGTGTCTGCTTCCACTATCTGTGTCTCTGCCTGCACCATCTATCCTCTGTGTGTATCATCTCTGTGTCTGGTTCCACCATCTGTGTCTGTGCTTGCACCATCTATTCTCTGTATATACCATCACTGTGTCTGCTTCCACTATCTGTGTCTCTGCCTGCACCATCTATCCTCTGTGTGTACCATCTCCGTGTCTGCTTCCACTATCTGTGTCTCTGCCTGCACCATCTATCCTCTGTGTGTACCATCTCTGTGTCTGCTTCCACTATCTGTGTCTCTGCCTGCACCATCTATTCTCTATGTGTACCATCTGTATGTCTACTTCCACTCTCTCTCCCTCTGCCTGCACCATCTATCCTCTTTGTATACCATCTCTATGTCTGCTTCCACTATCTGTGTCTCCTTCTGCACCATCTATCCTCTCTGTGTGCTATATCTGCGTCTGCTTCCACTATCTGTGTCTGTGCTTCCACCATCTATTCTCTGTATATACCATCTCTGTGTCTCCTTCCACTATCTGTGTCTCTGCCTGCACCATCTATCCTCTGTGTGTACCATCTCTGTGTCTGCTTCCACTATCTGTGTCTCTGCCTGCACCATCTATTCTCTGTGTGTACCATCTGTATGTCTGCTTCCACTATCTCTCCCTCTGCCTGCACCATCTATCCTCTGTGTGTACCATCTCAGTGCCTGCTCCCACTATCTGTGTCTCTGCCTGCACCATATATCCTCTGTGAGTACCATCTCTGTGTCTGGTTCCACTATCTGTGTCTCTCTTGCACCATCTATCCACTGTGTGTACCATCTCTATGTCTGCTTCCACTATCTGTCCCTCTGCCTGACACCCTATACCATCTATTCTCTGTGTGTACCATCTCTCTGTGTGCTTGCACTATCTGGATCTCTGCTTCCACCATCTATCCTCTGTGTGTACCATCTCTGTGTCTACTTCCACTATCTGTGTCTCTGCCTGCACCATGTCTCTTTTGTGTGCACCATCTCTGTGTCTGCTCCTACTATCTGTGTCTCTACCTGCACCATCTATCCTCTGTGTGTAACATCTCTGTGTCTGTTTCCACTATCTCTGTCTCTGCCTGCACCATCTATCCTCAGTGTGTACCATCTCTGTGTCTGCTTCCACCATCTGTGCCTCTGCCTGCACCATCTATTCTCTGAGTGTACCATCTCTGTGTCTGCTTCCACTATCTGTCCCTCTGCAGCAGTCCTATACCATCTATTCTCTGTGTGTATCATGTCAGTGTCTGCTTCCACTGTCTGTGTCTCTGCCTGCACCATCTCTCTTCTGTGTGTACCATTTCTGTGTCTGCTCCTACTATCTGTGTCTCTGCCTGCACCATCTATCCTCTGTGTATACCATCTTTATGTCTGATTCCACTATCTGTGTCACTGCCTGCACCATCTATCCTCTCTGAGTACCATCTCTCTGTCTGCTTCCACTATCTGTGTCTGTGCTTGCACTATCTATTCCCTGTATATACCATCTCCGTTTATGCTTTCACTATCTGTGTCTCTGCCTGCACCATCTATCCTCTGTGTGTACCATCTGTATGTCTGCTTCCACTATCTCTCCCTCTGCCTGCACCATCTATCCTCTGTGTGTACCATCTCAGTGCCTGCTCCCACTATCTGTGTCTCTGCCTGCACCATATATCCTCTGTGAGTACCATCTCTGTGTCTGGTTCCACTATCTGTGTCTCTCTTGCACCATCTATCCACTGTGTGTACCATCTCTATGTCTGCTTCCACTATCTGTCCCTCTGCCTGAAACCCTATACCATCTATTCTCTGTGTGTACCATCTCTCTGTGTGCTTGCACTATCTGGATCTGTGCTTCCACCATCTATCCTCTGTGTGTACCATCTCTGTGTCTACTTCCACTATCTGTGTCTCTGCCTGCACCATGTCTCTTTTGTGTGCACCATCTCTGTGTCTGCTCCTACTATCTGTGTCTCTACCTGCACCATCAATCCTCTGTGTGTAACATCTCTGTGTCTGTTTCCACTATCTCTGTCTCTGCCTGCACCATCTATCCTCAGTGTGTACCATCTCTGTGTCTGCTTCCACTATCTGTGCCTCTGCCTGCACCATCTATTCTCTGAGTGTACCATCTCTGTGTCTGCTTCCACTATCTGTCCCTCTGCAGCAGTCCTATACCATCTATTCTCTGTGTGTACCATGTCAGTGTCTGCTTCCACTGTCTGTGTCTCTGCCTGCACCATCTCTCTTCTGTGTGTACCATTTCTGTGTCTGCTCCTACTATCTGTGTCTCTGCCTGCACCATCTATCCTCTGTGTATACCATCTTTATGTCTGATTCCACTATCTGTGTCACTGCCTGCACCATCTATCCTCTCTGAGTACCATCTCTCTGTCTACTTCCACTATCTGTGTCTGTGCTTGCACCATCTATTCTCTGTATATACCATCTCCGTTTATGCTTTCACTATCTCAACCTCAGGATCTGACCGAGGTAACGACGGAGAGAGCGTGGCCTCCCTTACCCTGAGCTTGGTCCAGGCGAGGTGAGGTAATGTCCCCTGTCACTATGGATTGTCAAGATACAACTGGCAAATGTATGGCCTAACGTACAGGCGGATGTGGTAGATTTGCATATTATGGACAAAATGATAAAGGGGACCCGTAAAAGCTGACCTGTGGCGTAGAGGGCGGCCGGGCTTGGCTCCGCTGTCTGTTTCTTGCCCTGTGCCCTTCCTTGGTGTTCTGCAGCCGGGCTTCGCTCCGCTCAGGGTCCGGCCGGGCTTGGCTCCGCCGGGACCCTGCTTCCTACAACTCCCAGCAGCCCTAGCGCGGCAAGGACGCCGCTGACGTGACTCCGAGGGCACCAGGAGGCGCATAAAGGCTCCCTTGGTGCGGAGCTCCTGGGGACCCGTAAAAGCTGACCTGTGGCGTAGAGGGCGGCCGGGCTTGGCTCCGCTGTCTGTTTCTTGCCCTGTGCCCTTCCTTGGTGTTCTGCTGCCGGGCTTGGCTCCGCCGAGACCCTGCTTCCTACAACTCCCAGCAGCCCTAGCGCGGCAAGGACGCCGCTGACGTGACTCCGAGGGCGCCAGGAGGCGCATAAAGGCTCCCTTGGTGCGGAGCTCCTGGGGACCCGTAAAAGCTGACCTGTGGCGTAGAGGGCGGCCGGGCTTGGCTCCGCTGTCTGTTTCTTGCCCTGTACCCTTCCTTGGTGTTCTGCAGCCGGGCTTCGCTCCGCTCAGGGTCCGGCCGGGCTTGGCTCCGCCGGGACCCTGCTTCCTACAACTCCCAGCAGCCCTAGCGCGGCAAGGACGCTGCTGACGTGACTGCGAGGGCGCCAGGAGGCGCATAAAGGCTCCCTTGGTCCCTCGACCCGCGGGACGCGCGCGGGCGCGCCCGGGAGAAGCCCGGGAGAAGGGCGGGACCGTCTGTGGCCGTCCGGGGCCGACCAGGGACGGGACGGGCCACTCCCTTTGGTTGTAACTGTGAGTACCAGTCCCTATTCTTATGGCTGAAAGCTGCCCATTGTACATGCTTTGTCTGTTCCTGGCGAACCCGATCCTCTGTGTGCTGTTTGGTTATTGTCTGCGGCCTTAACCCGTTAGTAATTATGTCAATCCAAACTACCCTAACGGACAATTATTTGGTGAAAGTTGTTAGTAGAATTAACTGTGATAGAAGGAAATCACTAGGGAAGGGCACTCTACCTGACCTTCCTTCGGATCTATCAGTGGACCCCACTAATGAGGGTACTAACGATACAAAGTTGGCCGCTGAGACTGATAACACCAGTACTAATTCTGAATCCGCCCATGCAGAGGCCTTAGTAGATCTTACTGCAGAGGAGGTACCACCAGATCCCTCTGAGACAGTCGATGGCACCCCATCACAATCTATTAGGTCTACACGTTTCATGAGAGCATGTAGGAAACAAGCTCCAAAACGGGGAAGTCACTCAGCCAGGAAAAGAAAGGACATCGCCCCTAAGGAGAACATTGGTGATCAAGGGACATCTACCAAGGACAACTCTGTTACTATTAATACTAGCCAATTTGATCTGTTACTAAGCTGTATTGATGACAAACTAAAGTTGGTTGTGGAGCCTTTATTAGTTAAAATTGATGCATTGTCGGCTGAAGTCCTTAGACTAGGGGCTATGGTGGATCAACAAGTGGCCAAGTTGGATGATTTTGTTAGAATTGATACATGTTCTCAACCTGCACCTAAGCTAGACAAGGGAAGGCCTCGCTATACCAATACTGCCCCCTCTGACCCCAATGTAGGAAGACAACCACCACAGGCGACACCTACCTTGACCAACCCGAAATCTCACCCAGTACGCAATACGGGACGACCTCGGCAGGTACCGGTGGTTATACCAGCGGCCTTGGGGCCTGCAGGTGTAAACTCCAGTACAAGTACAAGTACATTACCAGCACCTAGTAGATCTAGGACCATGCTATCGCCAGTTGTGCCAACTGCTGTAGCAAGGCCCGTTGGGATGTATGTGGGTACAAGTGGCCGCCCAGTAGACCTTCCACCAGAGTGTGTACCCTATGTTGTGGTTTTAACCAATGTCCCGCCTCTTAACCAGGTTCAGGAGTCCGGAGACTCATTAAAAAATAAAGCAGTCTCCTGGTTAAACCGTCACTGTGGCTATCCAGTCAACTATTCTGACCAAATCATATCCATCAGAAGGGTTGACTGGATCGGGAACACTAGAAAGACCTGTGGGGGTGACTGTGTGATTATCAACTTCAAACACCCCCAACATGTTGCGACGGTCTTGCTTAGAGCAGTTGCCCTAACACAGTCCGAGACTGACGTAGCCGCAAGACCTTTGGGCTACTTCTACAATCATCTTAACAGGTTGTCTCCCGCTAATTGTAGAGATGGGGCTTTCAACTCTAATGCCATATTTAATGGCAATAGACCTATGTTACCTACCTTCAATTCTGGTTTTACTGATGGCAGTTCTATTTTGCCTACTACCCCCCTGTTGAATCCTGTCTATAGTGGCAATAGAGTTGCAATACAAAACACCAACTTTGCATCTAACTGTGACAATAATTTTTCGCCAGTTAATGGGATGGTCTATCAAGTCCCAGTCCAGAACAGGTACCAGTCCTTGAGTTTTTTTGATCAAAATGATTGACATCAGATGGGGCCTGGGACGGGGAGGAACGTTATTTTGAGCACCATCAATGACAATGCTAGCGAGGCGAAATTGGACCTTTATTCTGACATTTTGGACAACCCTGTAAGTGGGACAGCAGTCCACTGTGTAAATGAGATTGTGGAGGATACAGTGATTGCTACAGGGATTGCCTTAGGCAGTTGTATAGATGCCCCAGGGTTAGATCTGAGTAATAGAGGTAATCGCTCTGATGACACTGTTGATATCGCCAATAATTGCCATCCTGAGGGGGTTTCTATGGCAAGCTGGAACATTGCCGGGTGGGCATCTAAGGCCTTTAAAGCAGAATGGGAGGAAATTGTAAGATCCTATGATATATTATGCCTGCAAGAGACGTGGTGTGTTAACAAACCTAGTTTTGAAGGGTATACATGCTACAGCCTGGATGCCTCTGAATCAAATTATGGTAGGGCTAAGGGAGGTCTCCTTATTCTTATTTCTGTAGATGTTAAGTTGACTATTATCAAACACCTGTTAGTCGAACCGCACTCACAAATCTTGTGGGTACGTCTACCGGATAGCACTAATGTGCTTTTAATTAATTTTTATAATAATAATTTCACTAATTCTAGGCACAAAGTGATAGATGAGCTATCCTGTGCTTTAATGAAGCTGGTAAGCGAAGCAACATGCACTTTTAATTTTGTTTGGGTCGGGGATTTTAATTTACAAGTATGTAGTTTATCCTCCTCTAGGGTCTGTGGGATCCTAACTAATAACGGGGAGAATATGGCCCACTTCCCACATAATGTGTATGGAGAGACAATTAATAACCTTATGGTCTCGTTTGATCTAGAGCTATTAAATACTGCACAGGAGGGAAGTGAGTGCTCAATTCCTACCTTCACTGGAAGGAATGTTAGCTCCATTATTGATCATATCATGGTCTCATCAGATTTGGTACCCCATTGTACAATCAGGGTCAAGGATACATCCTCCCTGAGCGACCATAATTGTGTCAGCTTGCAAATTACTACATGGATGATTAGAACTGAACCACCTACCAGAATACTATTAAATATAGAGCCGCATAGGCCTAATGGGGTTAGGCTGAGATGGAAAGGTGAAAATTCGGCCATAGTGGAACCTATAATCATAAATAAATGCATGATGGACATTGATATTATTTTATCTTCAGGATGCCCGTCTACTCAGGTTATGACTCACTTTTTTAATATCAACACTATCATTAATAACATCTTTACGGGGAAAAAAGTAGGCAGAGGAGGGAAAGGGATTGGATGGTTTGACCATGCCTGTACGTCCCTGCTCTCATTACTCAAACAAGCTTTGGCCTATACCCCCAGAGATAAGGAAAGAGTCAAACTTTTAAGATTTGATTATAAACAGGCGCTATGTAAAAGAAAGAAGGAACTACAGCAGGAAGCCTGGGAGCATCTTACACAGGCAGCCAAAACTGCTGGCAGTCGCCTGTTTTGGTCCACTGTTAATTCCCCTTTCCTCCAAGATGACAAAATCCCGCATCTTTCATCTAATGTAGGCAGCGAGGATTGGGTGAACCATTTTTCTGCGATTTTTCAAGATAATTCCTTGATGCCCAATGAAAACAGGATCTGGCCTGTAGTACCTTTAGATATTACGCTGGGAGAGGTGGAAAATGGTATCAAAAATAGCAAGGGGGGTAAGGCCCAGGGACCAGATGGAGTCCCGATTGATGTCTACAGGGCCCAACCGCAGCTATGGGGACCAATACTTACATTGGCACTTAACGCAGCCGTAACCACCATGATTCCATCAACATGGGGTGACTCCATTATAGTCCCAATTTATAAAAAGGGGGATAAAGCACTGGCAAGTAATTACCGGCCCATCAGCCTGCTCGACTCGTCTGTAAAAATCATGAGCAGAGTTCTGCTTGTCAGATTGGAGGAGTGGGCTGATGAGAACGGAATACTTGCAAATTCGCAATATGGATTCATGAAGGGTAGAGGGACCCTGGATCAGTGCTTAAATTTGGAGCTGCTGATAGGCAAGTATACCAGAGCCAAACCCGGTAACATCTATCTTTGCTTTGCTGACCTTAGCAGTGCTTTTGATTTGGTTAATCATTCACTTCTTTGGACAGTTCTGCTTGACATGGGTGCCCCGAAAGAAATTGTCTTTTTCCTCGCCAGATTATATGGTAAACTGAAAACATGTGTTCGGTATGGTGTCAGCGGGGAATGTACCAGTGATTTTAATGTTCAACGGGGAATCAGGCAAGGTTCCCCTTTTATTTACCCTTTTTATTAATGGGGTCGAAGCCGCCTTGAAATCTATCAAGGCCGATGCACCACAAGTTGCAGGTGATAGTGTCCCCGTCCTGCTATATGCAGACGATGCGGTGCTCCTGTCCCGGACACCCATTGGTTTGCAGCGTCTGATGGACAAGTTCACCGAATTTATCGGGAGCAGGAAACTGTTGATCAATAAGAATAAAACCCATACCATGATCTGCGGGACTAAAGTGGGCAGAAATCACCCCTTTTTTATTGAAGGGGTTAAAGTGCAGAATGTGAATAGCTTTTGTTACTTGGGGGTTACTTTTACTAGCGATGGTAGATGGAGGGAGGAATTAACGAATGTTCGAACCAAAATGAGCAAAAGCTCTTATGGCATTTTTAAATTTGTGTCTAAGTTGGGGGATAGACGAATCAAGGTTATGTTGGAAATCTAATTTCTAATTTAATTTCTAATTTAAAACATTTATAAAGCGCAGCGTGCACCGTACGGTTTCTTGGCGCTAGTATGGGAGTCGGCAACAGAGGTAAAATCAACCTGTCAAGAAAAAAAGGAAGATTACACGGGGAAGGCCTGTTTAAAAAGAAACGTTTTAAGATCTTTACGAAAAGAGAGATAGTGGGTGGCAAAGCGAAGGTGATCAGGAAGGGAGTTCCAAAATGTAGGGGCTAAGGTAGAAAAGTTGGTTCCGCCCCATTTTTTCCGTTTGAAACGGGGGATTTGGAGGAGAGATTTGGAGGAAGAGCGGAGCTCTCTGGTGGGAGCATATTCTTTTATTAGCGAGGAAATAAAGGCAGGGGCAGTGCCCTGGCGGGCCTGGAAGACCATGCAGCCGGTCTTAAAGAGGGAGCGTTCCTTGACGGGAAGCCAATGAAGCTCCCTAAGGAGCGGTGTAGAGTGATGATATCGCGGGAGACCAAAGACCAGCCGGGCCGCCTGGTTCTGGACCATCTGGAGCCTCCGCATGCTGTATGCCGGAATGCCGTTGTAAAGGGCATTGGCATAATCCAGCCGCGATATCACCAGTGCGGCCATGATCTGCTTGAGTGCCTGAGGGGAAAAAAAACGGGAGACAGTGCGGATGGTGCGGAGAGTGAGGAAGCAGGAAGAAACTACAGAGGTGATTTGTGAATGAAGGGTGAGCTGGTTGTTTACTTTAACACCCAGTGTTTTAACCGAAGTTGAAGGGATGGGGGGGGGACCAAGAGTGGGGGGCCAAAAGAGAGAATTCCAGGGACTGGAAGAACCACCGGTGAGAACCAACTCGGTTTTATCTGGGTTCAATTTGAGATGGTTGTGGTTCATCCAATCCCTGATAAATGTCATAGAAGACTGGAAGTTAGAAACAGAGAGGGAAGAAGAGGACAGATCAAAGATGAGCTGGAGGTCATCGGCGTAATTGTACACGGTGACCTCCAGCTGCTGAAGAGCAAAAATAAGAGGAGAGATGTAGAGATTGAAGAGTAGAGGGGAAAGAGAGGAACCCTGGGGAACACCGCAAGTGACAGGGAGTGAAGTGGTCGTGAGGTCTCCTAGCCGAACCGCCTGGGTGCGGTCCCTCAGGAAGGAGGACAGCCAGATCAGGGCTGAACCCTCAATTCCAGCCGCCTTGACACGGGACAATAGGATGGTGTGGTCAACCGTGTCAAAGGCGGCAGAGAGATCGAGGAGTACCAGCACCTGATGTTTGTTATTATCCATACCCTTCCTGAGGTTGTCCAGGACCGCAACCACAACTGATTCTGTCGAGTGCCTGGGGCGAAAGCCAGCCTGGCGAGGAGCCAATCCCCCATTAGCCTCTACGTGGGTGCTGAAAACTGCGGTGACATGGCGTTCCAGCACCTTGCCCAAATAGGGCAGCAGGGAAATGGGGCGATAATTGGCTGAGATGGACGGGTCCGCGCCAGGCTTTTTTAAGATGGGCACTATGGTGGCTGATTTGAGCGCAGGGGTCACTACTCCCTGCGCAAGGGAGTGGTTGAGAAAGGTGATAGGGGGCTCAGGGCAAGAAGAATAAATTTGTTGCAGGATTCGTGCCGGACAGATGTCTGCGGGAGAGCCCGACTTTACTTTAGGGAGCATCTCCCGGAATCCTGCCTCAGTGAGGGGGGGAATAGAGGTGAGGAGACATTGGACAATAGGAGGGGAGGGATCCACAAATGCGGGCGAAGGAGGGGGGATGTTGGCTTTGATGGTATTGATCTTCTCTAAGAAATAAGCATTCAGTTGATCACATAGTGACTGAGATGGAGGGTTCTGGGGTGAAACTCTGTCGGAATAAGCCAGGTCATTGACTATGCCGAATATTTCCTTGGATTTGTTCTCGGCTGACATTATTTTGGTAGAAAAGTGAGAAATTTTTGCGGAGAGAATTGCGGTTTTATATTCGGCCAGAGCAGTGAGGTAAGGAGCTTTTAATGAGGGGTGATAACTTCTTCTCCACTGCCTCTCTGCCTGTCGGGTGGCTAGTTTTAACTTTTTTAGGTGGTCGTTAAACCACCTGTTGGAATCCTTAGGTCGCCGGATGGAGATGCGACGCAGGGGAGCCACTGAGTCACAACCTCCAGTCAGCCAGGTATTAATGGCATTGGCTTGGGAGTCGGATGAGAGGTCAGAGAGGATGGGAGTGGAGTTTCGAAGTAGAGAAAACAAAGAGGGGAGATCAACTCTGTTCCAATTCCGCGCCCAGGTGTTTTTGGCGCGTGGGGCTTTGGATACAGGTTTGGACGAGATGGAAAAAGCAATAAGGGCATGGTCAGACCAGGGACAGGGAGATATTGTCACCGAGGAGACTGGAAGATTAAGGGACCAAACCTGGTCCAGTATGTGACCGTGCGAATGAGTGGGGATGGTAATGTGCGGGACCAAGTTCAGAGAGGAAAGAGATTCAGTGAACTGTTTCGAAGCAGTGCACTCCGAGGGATCCGAGGGCCAGTAATTAAAATCCCCTAACACCAAAACTGAGGCGTAGTTGATCACTAAATTCGCCAGTAGGTCTTGAAATGCCGGTAAGAACAGAGACGAAGACTGAGGTGGACGATACATTAGGAGTAAGGTGATAGGGGGAGAGAAGGAGAGGGAGCGGGCTACAAGGAATTCAGTAGGGGGGATAGGGGAAAAGGGAAGGGTTTGAAAATTCAATTCGGATCGGGCGATTAGTGCCACACCACCACCAACCCTGCCCGCCGAACGATCTGCGCGCAAGGCGACGTAGGAAGGGGGGAGGGTAGCCAAGAGGACAGGAAGGGAAGAATCACAGTACCAGGTTTCGGTCAAGAGCAGTAAGTCAGGCTTCTTGGTGTCAAGCAAGACGAACAGCTCGTGATGGTGCTTGACCGCTGACCTGGTGTTGAGTAGGAAAACAGATAGCGGCGGAGCCGGGGAAGGGGGGTCAGGTAGGGGAGAGATCAACGGGGAGGGCATCAGTGTAGAGGTAGGAGAGGGGGCAAGCCCTAATGAGGCGATGCGCCTACGAGCGGTTTCAGAAAGAGGCCAATGGCCTTGGAGGCTAGTAAGGTCCTCAAGGGAGTATGATGTAAAATTGGCATGAGGTCGTGCCCCTAGCCCCGTCCGGCCGCGGACGGGCGCAGACGGGCTTGCCTTAGGCGCGCCTTCGGCGCGCAAACGGCACGCCCGCTGCGCACGTCCGCTGCGCGTTCTGGGGTTGCACATTTTTGTAGGCGAGCTTTAGGGCGGGAGGGGGGCGTGGCCTGAAGGTGGGCGTGGCCAGCCGTCGAGTGAACGCGAGAGAGGGGGTCACGTGAGCGTTCAATCCGCTACACGGCGCCCTGGGGATACAGATAGCAGCAGTAGTGAGGGTAAGTTTTAAAATACAGATAAATGGTGACACAATCTTAAAAGAACACACTCCCGGCTGTTTTGCCTCAGGAGACTCCAATTATCCGAGCGCTAGCACCTCAGCGCTTAAATAGGGCGGGAGGGGGGCGTGGCCTGAAGGTGGGCGTGGCCAGCCGTCGAGTGAACGCGAGAGAGGGGGTCACGTGAGCGTTCAATCCGCTACACGGCGCCCTGTGTACAAGGCACGTAGTGTATCCATCGCCCTTTACGGGGCGGGGCTTTGGGGCCACTGCAAAACTGATTGTCTACAGATAGAAGAAAACATCTTTCTTAAGAAATTACTGTGCCTCCCTAAATCTGCCTCAACAGAGTTGACCCATAGAGAGGCAGGGGTTTCTCTCCTAACAGAGCTCGCTTAGGGACTGCCTTGAACTAGACAACTGTATGCAGATACCGTGGCTTAAATATGTTGTAGATTGTTATAAAAGTATCCTTGATATCGATTTGTTGTTAGAAAACTGTCCCCCTAGAGGTCTTTCGAAGCTGGATCTTAAAAAGATTTTTATGTGTCACAAAGCTCTTAAACGTTCAGTAACAACCAACTCCCTCGCTACTGTTAAAATTTACAATAAATATATTGCTGCTGAGGGATTTCAGTGTTATCTGAGCACAGTAACTAGGCCAACGCATAGATTTGTACTGACCAGACTAAGAGTTGGCATTCCTCACATACTAGTGGCCTTCCCACATCCTAAAAAGCCTCCTGTGGGTCTGTGTCCTTGTGAAGGACATTCTAAGCAAAGCACAATGCACTTTATGCTTAATGCTAGGGTCTCTTTTTTAAAACCATTATTTCTTAAATATGGAATGTTAAATATGGAGGATGCTATGTGTTTGTTGTATAATTTGGACTACCCCGATATATGTTTTTATACTGCCAGTTTTATATGTAAATCTATGGCTTTTAGAAAAAGTATGAGTTTTTAAATCATGTGTGTATTTTATTTCTGCTGCCTGTTTGCTATGCTTTTATGGTCATTTTTACCATGAACCGAATAAAGCTTCATGAACTGAACTGCTTTCACTATCTGTGTCTCTGCCTGCACCATCTATCCTCTGTGTGTACCATCTCTGTGTCTGCTTCCACTATCTGTGTCTCTGCCTGCACCATCTATTCTCTGTGTGTACCATCTGTATGTCTACTTCCACTATCTGTGTCTCTGCCTGCACCATCTATCCTCTGTGTGTACCATCTCTGTGTCTGCTCCTACTATCTGTGTCTCTACCTGCACCATCTATCCTCTGTGTGTAACATCTCTGTGTCTGTTTCCACTATCTCTGTCTCTGCCTGCACCATCTATCCTCAGTGTGTACCATCTCTGTGTCTGCTTCCACTATCTGTGCCTCTGCCTGCACCATCTATTCTCTGAGTGTACCATCTCTGTGTCTGCTTCCACTATCTGTCCCTCTGCAGCAGTCCTATACCATCTATTCTCTGTGTGTACCATGTCAGTGTCTGCTTCCACTGTCTGTGTCTCTGCCTGCAACATCTCTCTTCTGTGTGTACCATTTCTGTGTCTGCTCCTACTATCTGTGCCTCTGCCTGCACCATCTATCCTCTGTGTATACCATCTTTATGTCTGATTCCACTATCTGTGTCACTGCCTGCACCATCTATCCTCTCTGAGTACCATCTCTCTGTCTGCTTCCACTATCTGTGTCTCTGCCTGCACCATCTATTCTCTGTGTGTACCATCTGTATGTCTGCTTCCACTATCTCTCCCTCTGCCTGCACCATCTATCCTCTGTGTGTACCATCTTAGTGTCTGCTTCCACTATCTGTGTCTCTGCCTGCACCATCTATCCTCTGTGTGTATCATCTCTGTGTCTGGTTCCACTATCTGTGTCTGTGCTTGCACCATCTATTCTCTGTATATACCATCTCTGTGTCTGCTTCCACTATCTGTGTCTCTGCCTGCACCATCTATCCTCTATGTGTACCATCTCTGTGTCTGCTTCCACTATCTGTGTCTCTGCCTGCACCATCTATTCTCTATGTGTACCATCTGTATGTCTTCTTCCACTATCTCTCCCTCTGCCTGCACCATCTATCCTCTTTGTATACCATCTCTATGTCTGCTTCCACTATCTGTGTCTCTGCCTGCACCATCTATCCTCTATGTGTACTATACCTGCGTCTGCTTCCACTATCTGTGTCGATGCTTGCACCATCTATTCTCTGTGTGTACAATCTGTATGTCTGCTTCCACTATCTCTCCCTCTGCCTGCACCATCTATCCTCTGTGTGTACCATCTCAGTGCCTGCTCCCACTATCTGTGTCTCTGCCTGCACCATATATCCTCTGTGAGTACCATCTCTGTGTCTGGTTCCACTATCTGTGTCTCTCTTGCACCATCTATCCACTGTGTGTACCATCTCTGTGTCTGCTTCCACTATCTGTCCCTCTGCCTGAAACCCTATACATCTATTCTCTGTGTGTACCCTGCCTGTGTCTGTTTCGACTATCTCTCCCTCTGCCTGCAGCCCTATACCATCTATTCTCTGTTGGTACCATCTCTGTGTCTGCTTCCACTAGCTTTCCCTCTGCCTACAGTCTAAGCATGATCGCAAAATCCGCTCCGATCGCGGATTTTGCGGATTTTCGGTAAATTCGCGGTCCGCGAACTCTCGCGAATTTACCGAAAATCCGCAATCCGCGAGCGGCGGATTCTGCGGTCAAAAGTTCAAAGCCTAATTTACGATGGCGCCGGCAAGCTGCCAGCGCCATCCTCAAATAGTTACTTAATTAGCTTCAACAGGAAGCTCTAATAGATAAGATACAGCAGGGGCTCGAGCGCCTGCTTTATTTTATCAGTTGGAGCTTCCTGTTGAAGCTAATTAAGTAACTTTTTCAGGATGGCGCTGGCAGCTTGCCGGCGCCATCGTAAATTACTTAAGATGGGGGAAAACGGTGGTGTCTTCTTGAATAAATATGAAGGGCAGGGTTCATTCTGGCACGACGGTCCTGGCACAAAAAATAAACCTCAACAGGAAACACTTGCAGATATCAATAAAGCATGTGCCCTAGTTGAAGCTTAAATTCAGTGACTCATTCATCAGCCCAAAATCAATCGTGAGCGTTGTGGAGGCTGGGCAGGTGTGCCTTCTTCCCAAATATACCATCGAAAATCCGCTGTGATGCAGGCCAGAGGCATTTGCATCTTTGACTTTCACGAGCGCAATCCCCGTGCTGTTCCTGTGACCAGGAGCTTCTGTCTCTTAATCTGCTGCTCTGATCGGTCTCTGACCTTTTATACACACAAGAGGCATGTGCGCTCGCATGGAAGCCCCGTCCGTTTGGCCCCGCCCACACACTCGAGGAAGCCCTGCCCCCAAATCCGCCGATCCGCAAAATCCGCGGATTTTGCGGATCCACGATCCGTGAATCCGCAAATTCGTGAATTTTGGATCCGCAAAATCCGCCCATGCTTACTACAGTCCTATACCATCTATTCTCTGTGTGTAGCATCTGTGTGTCTGCTACCACTATCTGTGTCTCTGCCTGCACCATCTCTCTCCCGTATGTACCATCTCTGTGTCTGCTCCTACTATCAGTGTCTCTATCTGCACCATCTATCCTCTGTGTGTACCATCTCTATGTCTGCTTCCACTATCTGTGCCTCTACCTGCACCATCTATCCTCTGTGTGTACCATCTCTGTGTCTGCTTCCACTATCTGTCCCTCTGCCTGCAGTCCTATACCATCTATTCTATGTGTGTACCATCTCTGTGTCTGCTTCCACTATCTGTCCATCTGCAGCGGTCCTATACCATCTATTCTCTGTGTGTACCATGATTGTGTCTGCTTCCACTGTCTGTGTCTCTGCCTGCACCATCTCTCTTCTGTGTGTACCATTTCTGTGTCTGCTCCTACTATCTGTGTCTCTGCCTGCACCATCTATCCTCTGTGTATACCATCTTTATGTCTGCTTCCACTATCTGTGTCACTGCCTGCACCATCTATGCTCTCTGAGTACCATCTCTCTGTCTGCTTCCACTATCTGTGTCTGTGCTTGCACCATCTATTCTCTGTATATACCATCTCTGTGTCTGCTTCCACTATCTGTGTCTCTGCCTGCACCATCTATCCTCTGTGTGTACCATCTCTGTGTCTGCTTCCACTATCTGTGTCTGTGCCTGTACCATATATCCTCTGTGTGTACCATCTCTGTGTCTGCTTCCACTATCTGTGTCTCTGCCTGCACCATCTATTCTCTATGTGTACCATCTGTATGTCTACTTCCACTATCCCACCCTCTGCCTGCACCATCTATCCTCTTTGTATACCATCTCTATGTCTGCTTCCACTGTCTGTGTCTCTGCCTGCACCATCTATCCTCTCTGTGTACTATATCAGCGTCTGCTTCCTCTATCTGTGTCTGTGCTTCCACCATCTATTCTCTGTATATACCATCTCTGTGTCTCCTTCCACTATCTGTGTCTCTGCCTGCACCATCTATCCTCTGTGTGTACCATCTCTGTGTCTGCTTCCACTATCTGTGTCGATGCCTGCACCATCTATTCTCTGTGTGTACAATCTGTATGTCTGCTTCCACTATCTCTCCCTCTGCCTGCACCATCTATCCTCTGTGTGTACCATCTCAGTGCCTGCTCCCACTATCTGTGTCTCAGCCTGCACCATATATCCTCTGTGAGTACCATCTCAGTGTCTGGTTCCACTATCTGTGTCTCTCTTGCACCATCTATCCACTGTGTGTACCATCTCTGTGTCTGCTTCCACTATCTGTCCCTCTGCCTGAAACCCTATACATCTATTCTCTGTGTGTACCATGTCTGTGTCTGTTTACACTATCTCTCCCTCTGCCTGCAGCCCTATACCATCTATTCTCTGTTGGTACCATCTCTGTGTCTGCTTCCACTAGCTTTCCCTCTGCCTACAGTCCTATACCATCTATTCTCTGTGTGTAGCATCTGTGTGTCTGCTTCCACTATCTGTGTCTCTGCCTGCACCATCTCTCTCCCGTATGTGCCATCTCTGTGTCTGCTCCTACTATCTGTGTCTCTATCTGCACCATCTATCCTCTGTGTGTACCATCTCTGTGTCTGCTTCCACTATCTGTGCCTCTACCTGCACCATCTATCCTCTGTGTGTACCATCTCTCTGTCTGCTTCCACTATCTGTGTCTCTGCCTGCACCATCTATTCTCTGTATATACCATCACTGTGTCTGCTTTCACTATCTGTGTCTCTGCCTGCACCATCTATCCTCTGTGTGTACCATCTCTGTGTCTGCTTCCACTATCTGTGTCTCTGCCTGCACCATCTATCCTCTGTGTGTACCATCTCTGTGTCTGCTTCCACTATCTGTGTCTCTGCCTGCACCATCTATTCTCTATGTGTACCATCTGTATGTCTACTTCCACTCTCTCTCCCTCTGCCTGCACCATCTATCCTCTTTGTATACCATCTCTATGTCTGCTTCCACTATCTGTGTATCCTTCTGCACCATCTATCCTCTCTGTGTACTATATCTGCGTCTGCTTCCACTATCTGTGTCTGTGCTTCCACCATCTATTCTCTGTATATACCATCTCTGTGTCTCCTTCCACTATCTGTGTCTCTGCCTGCACCCTCTATCCTCTGTGTGTACCATCTCTGTGTCTGCTTCCACTATCTGTGTCTCTGCCTGCACCATCTATTCTCTGTGTGTACCATCTGTATGTCTGCTTCCACTATCTCTCCCTCTGCCTGCACCATCTATCCTCTGTGTGTACCATCTCAGTGCCTGCTCCCACTATCTGTGTCTCTGCCTGCACCATATATCCTCTGTGAGTACCATCTCTGTGTCTGGTTCCACTATCTGTGTCTCTCTTGCACCATCTATCCACTGTGTGTACCATCTCTATGTCTGCTTCCACTATCTGTCCCTCTGCCTGAAACCCTATACCATCTATTCTCTGTGTGTACCATCTCTCTGTGTGCTTGCACTATCTGGATCTCTGCTTCCACCATCTATCCTCTGTGTGTACCATCTCTGTGTCTACTTCCACTATCTGTGTCTCTGCCTGCACCATGTCTCTTCTGTGTGCACCATCTCTGTGTCTGCTCCTACTATCTGTGTCTCTACCTGCACCATCTATCCTCTGTGTGTAACATCTCTGTGTCTGTTTCCACTATCTCTGTCTCTGCCTGCACCATCTATCCTCAGTGTGTACCATCTCTGTGTCTGCTTCCACTATCTGTGCCTCTGCCTGCACCATCTATTCTCTGAGTGTACCATCTCTGTGTCTGCTTCCACTATCTGTCCCTCTGCAGCAGTCCTATACCATCTATTCTCCGTGTGTACCATGTCAGTGTCTGCTTCCACTGTCTGTGTCTCTGCCTGCACCATCTCTCTTCTGTGTGTACCATTTCTGTGTCTGCTCCTACTATCTGTGTCTCTGCCTGCACCATCTATCCTCTGTGTATACCATCTTTATGTCTGATTCCACTATCTGTGTCACTGCCTGCACCATCTATCCTCTCTGAGTACCATCTCTCTGTCTGCTTCCACTATCTGTGTCTCTGCCTGCACCATCTATTCTCTGTGTGTACCATCTGTATGTCTGCTTCCACTATCTCTCCCTCTGCCTGCACCGTCTATCCTCTGTGTGTACCATCTTAGTGTCTGCTTCCACTATCTGTGTCTCTGCCTGCACCATCTATCCTCTGTGTGTATCATCTCTGTGTCTGGTTCCACTATCTGTGTCTGTGCTTGCACCATCTATTCTCTGTATATACCATCTCTGTGTCTGCTTCCACTATCTGTGTCTCTGCCTGCACCATCTATCCTCTATGTGTACCATCTCTGTGTCTGCTTCCACTATCTGTGTCTCTGCCTGCACCATCTATTCTCTATGTGTACCATCTGTATGTCTACTTCCACTATCTCTCCCTCTGCCTGCACCATCTATCCTCTTTGTATACCATCTCTATGTCTGCTTCCACTATCTGTGTCTCTGCCTGCACCATCTATCCTCTATGTGTACTATACCTGCGTCTGCTTCCACTATCTGTGTCGATGCTTTCACCATCTATTCTCTGTGTGTACAATCTGTATGTCTGCTTCCACTATCTCTCCCTCTGCCTGCACCATCTATCCTCTGTGTGTACCATCTCAGTGCCTGCTCCCACTATCTGTGTCTCTGCCTGCACCATATATCCTCTGTGAGTACCATCTCTGTGTCTGGTTCCACTATCTGTGTCTCTCTTGCACCATCTATCCACTGTGTGTACCATCTCTGTGTCTGCTTCCACTATCTGTCCCTCTGCCTGAAACCCTATACATCTATTCTCTGTGTGTACCCTGCCTGTGTCTGTTTCCACTATCTCTCCCTCTGCCTGCAGCCCTATACCATCTATTCTCTGTTGGTACCATCTCTGTGTCTGCTTCCACTAGCTTTCCCTCTGCCTACAGTCCTATACCATCTATTCTCTGTGTGTAGCATCTGTGTGTCTGCTACCACTATCTGTGTCTCTGCCTGCACCATCTCTCTCCCGTATGTACCATCTCTGTGTCTGCTCCTACTATCAGTGTCTCTATCTGCACCATCTATCCTCTGTGTATACCATCTCTATGTCTGCTTCCACTATCTGTGCCTTTACCTGCACCATCTATCCCCTGTGTGTACCATCTCTGTGTCTGCTTCCACTATCTGTCCCTCTGCCTGCAGTCCTATACCATCTATTCTATGTGTGTACCATCTCTGTGTCTGCTTCCACTATCTGTCCATCTGCAGCGGTCCTATACCATCTATTCTCTGTGTGTACCATGATTGTGTCTGCTTCCACTGTCTGTGTCTCTGCCTGCACCATCTCTCTTCTGTGTGTACCATTTCTGTGTCTGCTCCTACTATCTGTGTCTCTGCCTGCACCATCTATCCTCTGTGTATACCATCTTTATGTCTGCTTCCACTATCTGTGTCACTGCCTGCACCATCTATGCTCTCTGAGTACCATCTCTCTGTCTGCTTCCACTATCTGTGTCTGTGCTTGCACCATCTATTCTCTGTATATACCATCTCTGTTTCTGCTTCCACTATCTGTGTCTCTGCCTGCACCATCTATCCTCTGTTTGTACCATCTCTGTGTCTGCTTCCACTATCTGTGTCTCTGCCTGCACCATCTATTTTCTGTGTGTACCATCTGTATGTCTGCTTCCACTATCTCTCCCTCTGCCTGCACCATCTATCCTCTGTGTGTACCTTCTTAGTGTCTGCTTCCACTATCTGTGTCTCTGCCTGCACCATCTATCCTCTGTGTGTATCATCTCTGTGTCTGGTTCCACTATCTGTGTCTGTGCTTGCACCATCTATTCTCTGTATATACCATCACTGTGTCTGCTTCCACTATCTGTGTCTCTGCCTGCACCATCTATCCTCTGTGTGTACCATCTCTGTGTCTGCTTCCACTATCTGTGTCTCTGCCTGCACCATCTGTCCTCTGTGTGTACCATCTCTGTGTCTGCTTCCACTATCTGTGTCTCTGCCTGCACCATCTATTCTCTATGTGTACCATCAGTATGTCTACTTCCACTCTCTCTCCCTCTGCCTGCACCATCTATCCTCTTTGTCCAACTCTGGATCCCATCATACATGCCAACTATAGGCCTATTTCTCTCCTCCCCGCTCTGGCGAAGGTGGCGGAAAGACATGTGCACCGATCTATCTCTGACTTCATCGAGAATAACAACTTGTTGCACAGTACTCAATCTGGGTTTCGTGCGAATTACAGCACAGAGACCGCATTACTGGAAGTCACCACCGCCATTAGAGAGGTTTTAGATTCGGGAGGTAAGGCCATGTTGGTTATGTTAGACTTGTCGGCGGCGTTCGACACCGTTCCCCACGACACCCTCCTAATTCGACTCTGGGATTGTGGTCTTAGGGGGACGGTGTGGAACTGGCTTAAATCATTTCTAGCCAGCCGTCGACAAACGATCTGGGCGCCACCTCACTCCACAGCTATGGCAGCCCTGGAAGTGGGGGTCCCTCAGGGGTCTATTCTTAGTCCCCTGCTTTTTAACATCTTTATGGCCCCCCTTGCAGAGGTAGCGGAGTCGTTTGGTGCTCAGATCGTGTCTTACGCTGATGACACCCACCTCTTGTTTACTCAGAACAAGAATGAGGTGTTTGATGGGACCCGTATCAGAGGCTGCTTAGAAGCAGTCTTTGATTGGTTCAAAAGACATGGCCTGAAATGCAACTCCGATAAATCGGAGCTGCTTTTTTTCGGATGTGTCTCTGAACCAAACTGGAAAAGTTGGTGGCCTCAGGATCTTTTTCCTCCTGCCAATGCTAGTACCAAGGCCAAAAATCTTGGCATCATTGTTGACAATGAGTTGACTTTTGGACCCCAAATAGCCTGTCTTGCAGGGAAATGTTTTGGAATCCTGCGGATGCTCAGGAAATTTCTCCCTTTGATTTCTGTGAACCATCGAAGGGTTATTGTCCAGGCACTGGTAGGGTCGCGCCTGGACTATGTTAATGTCCTCTATTTAGGCCTTCCTAAATATCTTGTAAGGAGACTCCAGGTTGTGCAAAATTCAGCTGCCAGGGCTATATATGGTCTCCCCAGACGAGCCAGTGCCTCTAACTTGCTGAAGGAACTGCACTGGCTCCCTTTAGCCAAAAGGGTGCTGTTTAAAAGTCTGACGCTCACCTATAAGGCCCTTCATGACTCGGGTCCTAGGTATATTAGAAAGCGTCTTGCTCTTTATCAACCGAGCAGAGCTCTCCGTTCTGCCTCCTTGTCTAAAATGTTCGTTCCATCCATCAAAAGAACTAGACAAGGGGGGCGCTCGTTCCATTACCTGGCCCCACGCGCTTGGAATGAACTTCCTATTGCCCTTAGGCAGGCCCCTAGTCTGATGTCTTTTAGAAAGGCGTTAAAAACTTGGCTTTTTACTAATGAATTGTGATGTCTTTTATTCTCAGTTATGTTTCCTTTCCAATAAAGGTCCTCTTCGCCAAAGCGCCGGGACACTCCACTGTGAGTAGCCGTTGCGCTATAGAAGAGCCCAATTAACATAACATAACATAACAATTTGTATACCATCTCTATGTCTGCTTCCACTATCTGTGTCTCCTTCTGCACCATCTATCCTCTCTGTCTACTATATCTGCGTCTGCTTCCACTATCTGTGTCTGTGCTTCCACCATCTATTCTCTGTATATACCATCTCTGTGTCTCCTTCCACTATCTGTGTCTCTGCCTGCACCATCTATCCTCTGTGTGTACCATCTCTGTGTCTGCTTCCACTATCTGTGTCGATGCCTGCACCATCTATTCTCTGTGTGTACAATCTGTATGTCTGCTTCCACTATCTCTCCCTCTGCCTGCACCATCTATCCTCTGTGTGTACCATCTCAGTGCCTGCTCCCACTATCTGTGTCTCTGCCTGCACCATATATCCTCTGTGAGTACCATCTCAGTGTCTGGTTCCACTATCTGTGTCTCTCTTGCACCATCTATCCACTGTGTGTACCATCTCTGTGTCTGCCTCCACTATCTGTGTCTCTGCCTGCACCATCTATTCTCTGTGTGTACCATCTGTATGTCTGCTTCCACTATCTCTCCCTCTGCCTGCACCATCTATCCTCTGTGTGTACCATCTCAGTGCCTGCTCCCACTATCTGTGTCTCTGCCTGCACCATATATCCTCTGTGAGTACCATCTCTGTGTCTGGTTCCACTATCTGTGTCTCTCTTGCACCATCTATCCACTGTGTGTACCATCTCTATGTCTGCTTCCACTATCTGTCCCTCTGCC
Source organism: Lissotriton helveticus (assembly GCF_964261635.1). Taxonomy (NCBI): domain Eukaryota; kingdom Metazoa; phylum Chordata; class Amphibia; order Caudata; family Salamandridae; genus Lissotriton; species Lissotriton helveticus. The sequence continues at coordinate 1,508,487,503 of NC_136068.1, read as the reverse complement.
TGACACCCTATACCATCTATTCTCTGTGTGTACCATCTCTCTGTGTGCTTGCACTATCTGGATCTCTGCTTCCACCATCTATCCTCTGTGTGTACCATCTCTGTGTCTACTTCCACTATCTGTGTCTCTGCCTGCACCATGTCTCTTTTGTGTGCACCATCTCTGTGTCTGCTCCTACTATCTGTGTCTCTACCTGCACCATCTATCCTCTGTGTGTAACATCTCTGTGTCTGTTTCCACTATCTCTGTCTCTGCCTGCACCATCTATCCTCAGTGTGTACCATCTCTGTTTCTGCTTCCACCATCTGTGCCTCTGCCTGCACCATCTATTCGCTGAGTGTACCATCTCTGTGTCTGCTTCCACTATCTGTCCCTCTGCAGCAGTCCTATACCATCTATTCTCTGTGTGTACCATGTCAGTGTCTGCTTCCACTGTCTGTGTCTCTGCCTGCACCATCTCTCTTCTGTGTGTACCATTTCTGTGTCTGCTCCTACTATCTGTGTCTCTGCCTGCACCATCTATCCTCTGTGTATACCATCTTTATGTCTGATTCCACTATCTGTGTCACTGCCTGCACCATCTATCCTCTCTGAGTACCATCTCTCTGTCTGCTTCCACTATCTGTGTCTGTGCTTGCACTATCTATTCCCTGTATATACCATCTCCGTTTATGCTTTCACTATCTGTGTCTCTGCCTGCACCATCTATCCTCTGTGTGTACCATCTGTATGTCTGCTTCCACTATCTCTCCCTCTGCCTGCACCATCTATCCTCTGTGTGTACCATCTCAGTGCCTGCTCCCACTATCTGTGTCTCTGCCTGCACCATATATCCTCGGTGAGTATCATCTCTGTGTCTGGTTCCACTATCTGTGTCTCTCTTGCACCATCTATCCACTGTGTGTACCATCTCTATGTCTGCTTCCACTATCTGTCCCTCTGCCTGAAACCCTATACCATCTATTCTCTGTGTGTACCATCTCTCTGTGTGCTTGCACTATCTGGATCTCTGCTTCCACCATCTATCCTCTGTGTGTACCAACTCTGTGTCTACTTCCACTATCTGTGTCTCTGCCTGCGCCATGTCTCTTTTGTGTGCACCATCTCTGTGTCTGCTCCTACTATCTGTGTCTCTACCTGCACCATCAATCCTCTGTGTGTAACATCTCTGTGTCTGTTTCCACTATCTCTGTCTCTGCCTGCACCATCTATCCTCAGTGTGTACCATCTCTGTGTCTGCTTCCACTATCTGTGCCTCTGCCTGCACCATCTATTCTCTGAGTGTACCATCTCTGTGTCTGCTTCCACTATCTGTCCCTCTGCAGCAGTCCTATACCATCTATTCTCTGTGTGTACCATGTCAGTGTCTGCTTCCACTGTCTGTGTCTCTGCCTGCACCATCTCTCTTCTGTGTGTACCATTTCTGTGTCTGCTCCTACTATCTGTGTCTCTGCCTGCACCATCTATCCTCTGTGAATACCATCTTTATGTCTGATTCCACTATCTGTGTCACTGCCTGCACCATCTATCCTCTCTGAGTACCATCTCTCTGTCTACTTCCACTATCTGTGTCTGTGCTTGCACCATCTATTCTCTGTATATACCATCTCCGTTTATGCTTTCACTATCTGTGTCTCTGCCTGCACCATCTATCCTCTGTGTGTACCATCTCTGTGTCTGCTTCCACTATCTGTGTCTCTGCCTGCACCATCTATTCTCTGTGTGTACCATCTGTATGTCTGCTTCCACTATCTCTGTCTCTGCCTGCACCATCTATCCTCTGTGTGTACCATCTCTGTGTCTGCTTCCACTATCTGTGTCTCTGCCTGCACCATCTATTCTCTGAGTGTACAATCTCTGTGTCTGCTTCCACTATCCGTCCCTCTGCAGCGGTCCTATACCATCTATTCTCTGTGTGTACCATGTCAGTGTCTGCTTCCACTGTCTGTGTCTCTGCCTGCACCATCTCTCTTCTGTGTGTACCATTTCTGTGTCTGCTCCTACTATCTGTGTCTCTGCCTGCACCATCTATCCTCTGTGTATACCATCTTTATGTCTGCTTCCACTATCTGTGTCACTGCCTGCACCATCTATCCTCTCTGAGTACCATCTCTCTGTCTGCTTCCACTATCTGTGTCTGTGCTTGCACCATCTATTCTCTGTATATACCATCTCTGTTTCTGCTTCCACTATCTGTGTCTCTGCCTGCACTCTCTATCCTCTGTGTGTACCATCTGTATGTCTGCTTCAACTATCTCTCCCTCTGCCTGCACCATCTATCCTCTGTGTGTACCATCTTAGTGTCTGCTTCCACTATCTGTGTCTCTGCCTGCACCATCTATCCTCTGTGTGTATCATCTCTGTGTCTGGTTCCACTATCTGTGTCTGTGCTTGCACCATCTATTCTCTGTATATACCATCTCTGTGTCTGCTTCCACTATCTGTGTCTCTGCCTGCACCATCTATCCTCTGTGTGTACCATCTCTGTGTCTGCTTCCACTATCTGTGTCTCTGCCTGTACCATCTATCCTCTGTGTGTACCATCTCTGTGTCTGCTTCCACTATCTGTGTCTCTGCCTGCACCATCTATTCTCTATGTGTACCATCTGTATGTCTACTTCCACTATCCCACCCTCTGCCTGCACCATCTATCCTCTTTGTATACCATCTCTATGTCTGCTTCCACTGTCTGTGTCTCTGCCTGCACCATCTATCCTCTCTGTGTACCATCTCTGTGTCTGCTTCCACTATCTGTGTCGATGCCTGCACCATCTATTCTCTGTGTGTACAATCTGTATGTCTGCTTCCACTATCTCTCCCTCTGCCTGCACCATCTATCCTCTGTGTGTACCATCTCAGTGCCTGCTCCCACTATCTGTGTCTCTGCCTGCACCATATATCCTCTGTGAGTACCATCTTAGTGTCTGGTTCCACTATCTGTGTCTCTCTTGCACCATCTATCCACTGTGTGTACCATCTCTGTGTCTGCTTCCACTATATGTCCCTCTGCCTGAAACCCTATACATCTATTCTCTGTGTTTACCATGTCTGTGTCTGTTTACACTAACTCTCCCTCTGCCTGCAGCCCTATACCATCTATTCTCTGTTGGTACCATCTCTGTGTCTGCTTCCACTAGCTTTCCCTCTGCCTACAGTCCTATACCATCTATTCTCTGTGTGTAGCATCTGTGTGTCTGCTTCCACTATCTGTGTCTCTGCCTGCACCATCTCTCTCCCGTATGTGCCATCTCTGTGTCTGCTCCTACTATCTGTGTCTCTATCTGCACCATCTATCCTCTGTGTGTACCATCTCTGTGTCTGCTTCCACTATCTGTGCCTCTACCTGCACCATCTATCCTCTGTGTGTACCATCTCTCTGTCTGCTTCCACTATCTGTGTCTCTGCCTGCACCATCTATTCTCTGTATATACCATCACTGTGTCTGCTTTCACTATCTGTGTCTCTGCCTGCACCATCTATCCTCTGTGTGTACCATCTCTGTGTCTGCTTCCACTATCTGTGTCTCTGCCTGCACCATCTATCCTCTGTGTGTACCATCTCTGTGTCTGCTTCCACTATCTGTGTCTCTGCCTGCACCATCTATTCTCTATGTGTACCATCTGTATGTCTACTTCCACTCTCTCTCCCTCTGCCTGCACCATCTATCCTCTTTGTATACCATCTCTATGTCTGCTTCCACTATCTGTGTATCCTTCTGCACCATCTATCCTCTCTGTGTACTATATCTGCGTCTGCTTCCACTATCTGTGTCTGTGCTTCCACCATCTATTCTCTGTATATACCATCTCTGTGTCTCCTTCCACTATCTGTGTCTCTGCCTGCACCCTCTATCCTCTGTGTGTACCATCTCTGTGTCTGCTTCCACTATCTGTGTCTCTGCCTGCACCATCTATTCTCTGTGTGTACCATCTGTATGTCTGCTTCCACTATCTCTCCCTCTGCCTGCACCATCTATCCTCTGTGTGTACCATCTCAGTGCCTGCTCCCACTATCTGTGTCTCTGCCTGCACCATATATCCTCGGTGAGTACCATCTCTGTGTCTGGTTCCACTATCTGTGTCTCTCTTGCACCATCTATCCACTGTGTGTACCATCTCTATGTCTGCTTCCACTATCTGTCCCTCTGCCTGAAACCCTATACCATCTATTCTCTGTGTGTACCATCTCTCTGTGTGCTTGCACTATCTGGATCTCTGCTTCCACCATCTATCCTCTGTGTGTACCATCTCTGTGTCTACTTCCACTATCTGTGTCTCTGCCTGCACCATGTCTCTTTTGTGTGCACCATCTCTGTGTCTGCTCCTACTATCTGTGTCTCTACCTGCACCATCTATCCTCTGTGTGTAACATCTCTGTGTCTGTTTCCACTATCTCTGTCTCTGCCTGCACCATCTATCCTCAGTGTGTACCATCTCTGTGTCTGCTTCCACTATCTGTGCCTCTGCCTGCACCATCTATTCTCTGAGTGTACCATCTCTGTGTCTGCTTCCACTATCTGTCCCTCTGCAGCAGTCCTATACCATCTATTCTCTGAGTGTACCATGTAAGTGTCTGCTTCCACTGTCTGTGTCTCTGCCTGCACCATCTCTCTTCTGTGTGTACCATTTCTGTGTCTGCTCCTACTATCTGTGTCTCTGCCTGCACCATCTATCCTCTGTGTATACCATCTTTATGTCTGATTCCACTATCTGTGTCACTGCCTGCACCATCTATCCTCTCTGAGTACCATCTCTCTGTCTGCTTCCACTATCTGTGTCTCTGCCTGCACCATCTAATCTCTGAGTGTACCATCTGTATGTCTGCTTCCACTATCTCTCCCTCTGCCTGCACCATCTATCCTCTGTGTGTACCATCTTAGTGTCTGCTTCCACTATCTGTGTCTCTGCCTGCACCATCTATCCTCTGTGTGTATCATCTCTGTGTCTGGTTCCACTATCTGTGTCTGTGCTTGCACCATCTATTCTCTGTATATACCATCTCTGTGTCTGCTTCCACTATCTGTGTCTCTGCCTGCACCATCTATCCTCTGTGTGTAGCATCTCTGTGTCTGCTTCCACTATCTGTGTCTCTGCCTGCACCATCTATCCTCTATGTGTACCATCTCTGTGTCTGCTTCCACTATCTGTGTCTCTGCCTGCACCATCTATTCTCTATGTGTACCATCTGTATGTCTACTTCCACTATCTCTCCCTCTGCCTGCACCATCTATCCTCTTTGTATACCATCTCTATGTCTGCTTCCACTATCTGTGTCTCTGCCTGCACCATCTATCCTCTATGTGTACTATACCTGCGTCTGCTTCCACTATCTGTGTCGATGCTTGCACCATCTATTCTCTGTGTGTACAATCTGTATGTCTGCTTCCACTATCTCTCCCTCTGCCTGCACCATCTATCCTCTGTGTGTACCATCTCAGTGCCTGCTCCCACTATCTGTGTCTCTGCCTGCACCCTATATCCTCTGTGAGTACCATCTCTGTGTCTGGTTCCACTATCTGTGTCTCTCTTGCACCATCTATCCACTGTGTGTACCATCTCTGTGTCTGCTTCCACTATCTGTCCCTCTGCCTGAAACCCTATACATCTATTCTCTGTGTGTACCCTGCCTGTGTCTGTTTCCACTATCTCTACCTCTGCCTGCAGCCCTATACCATCTATTCTCTGTTGGTACCAACTCTGTGTCTGCTTCCACTAGCTTTCCCTCTGCCTACAGTCCTATACCATCTATTCTCTGTGTGTAGCATCTGTGTGTCTGCTACCACTATCTGTGTCTCTGCCTGCACCATCTCTATCCCGTATGTACCATCTCTGTGTCTGCTCCTACTATCAGTGTCTCTATCTGCACCATCTATCCTCTGTGTGTACCATCTCTATGTCTGCTTCCACTATCTGTGCCTCTACCTGCACCATCTATCCTCTGTGTGTACCATCTCTGTGTCTGCTTCCACTATCTGTCCCTCTGCCTGCAGTCCTATACCATCTATTCTATGTGTGTACCATCTCTGTGTCTGCTTCCACTATCTGTCCATCTGCAGCGGTCCTATACCATCTATTCTCTGTGTGTACCATGATTGTGTCTGCTTCCACTGTCTGTGTCTCTGCCTGCACCATCTATCCTCTGTGTATACCATCTTTATGTCTGCTTCCACTATCTGTGTCACTGCCTGCACCATCTATGCTCTCTGAGTACCATCTCTCTGTCTGCTTCCACTATCTGTGTCTGTGCTTGCACCATCTATTCTCTGTATATACCATCTCTGTTTCTGCTTCCACTATCTGTGTCTCTGCCTGCACCATCTATCCTCTGTTTGTACCATCTCTGTGTCTGCTTCCACTATCTGTGTCTCTGCCTGCACCATCTATTTTCTGTGTGTACCATCTGTATGTCTGCTTCCACTATCTCTCCCTCTGCCTGCACAATCTATCCTCTGTGTGTACCTTCTTAGTGTCTGCTTCCACTATCTGTGTCTCTGCCTGCACCATCTATCCTCTGTGTGTATTATCTCTGTGTCTGGTTCCACTATCTGTGTCTGTGCTTGCACCATCTATTCTCTGTATATACCATCACTGTGTCTGCTTCCACTATCTGTGTCTCTGCCTGCACCATCTATCCTCTGTGTGTACCATCTCTGTGTCTGCTTCCACTATCTGTGTCTCTGCCTGCACCATCTATCCTCTGTGTGTACCATCTCTGTGTCTGCTTCCACTATCTGTGTCTCTGCCTGCACCATCTATTCTCTATGTGTACCATCTGTATGTCTACTTCCACTCTCTCTCCCTCTGCCTGCACCATCTATCCTCTATGTGTACTATACCTGCGTCTGCTTCCACTATCTGTGTCGATGCTTGCACCATCTATTCTCTGTGTGTACAATCTGTATGTCTGCTTCCACTATCTCTCCCTCTGCCTGCACCATCTATCCTCTGTGTGTACCATCTCAGTGCCTGCTCCCACTATCTGTGTCTCTGCCTGCACCCTATATCCTCTGTGAGTACCATCTCTGTGTCTGGTTCCACTATCTGTGTCTCTCTTGCACCATCTATCCACTGTGTGTACCATCTCTGTGTCTGCTTCCACTATCTGTCCCTCTGCCTGAAACCCTATACATCTATTCTCTGTGTGTACCCTGCCTGTGTCTGTTTCCACTATCTCTACCTCTGCCTGCAGCCCTATACCATCTATTCTCTGTTGGTACCAACTCTGTGTCTGCTTCCACTAGCTTTCCCTCTGCCTACAGTCCTATACCATCTATTCTCTGTGTGTAGCATCTGTGTGTCTGCTACCACTATCTGTGTCTCTGCCTGCACCATCTCTATCCCGTATGTACCATCTCTGTGTCTGCTCCTACTATCAGTGTCTCTATCTGCACCATCTATCCTCTGTGTGTACCATCTCTATGTCTGCTTCCACTATCTGTGCCTCTACCTGCACCATCTATCCTCTGTGTGTACCATCTCTGTGTCTGCTTCCACTATCTGTCCCTCTGCCTGCAGTCCTATACCATCTATTCTATGTGTGTACCATCTCTGTGTCTGCTTCCACTATCTGTCCATCTGCAGCGGTCCTATACCATCTATTCTCTGTGTGTACCATGATTGTGTCTGCTTCCACTGTCTGTGTCTCTGCCTGCACCATCTATCCTCTGTGTATACCATCTTTATGTCTGCTTCCACTATCTGTGTCACTGCCTGCACCATCTATGCTCTCTGAGTACCATCTCTCTGTCTGCTTCCACTATCTGTGTCTGTGCTTGCACCATCTATTCTCTGTATATACCATCTCTGTTTCTGCTTCCACTATCTGTGTCTCTGCCTGCACCATCTATCCTCTGTTTGTACCATCTCTGTGTCTGCTTCCACTATCTGTGTCTCTGCCTGCACCATCTATTTTCTGTGTGTACCATCTGTATGTCTGCTTCCACTATCTCTCCCTCTGCCTGCACAATCTATCCTCTGTGTGTACCTTCTTAGTGTCTGCTTCCACTATCTGTGTCTCTGCCTGCACCATCTATCCTCTGTGTGTATCATCTCTGTGTCTGGTTCCACTATCTGTGTCTGTGCTTGCACCATCTATTCTCTGTATATACCATCACTGTGTCTGCTTCCACTATCTGTGTCTCTGCCTGCACCATCTATCCTCTGTGTGTACCATCTCTGTGTCTGCTTCCACTATCTGTGTCTCTGCCTGCACCATCTATCCTCTGTGTGTACCATCTCTGTGTCTGCTTCCACTATCTGTGTCTCTGCCTGCACCATCTATTCTCTATGTGTACCATCTGTATGTCTACTTCCACTCTCTCTCCCTCTGCCTGCACCATCTATCCTCTTTGTATACCATCTCTATGTCTGCTTCCACTATCTGTGTCTCCTTCTGCACCATCTATCCTCTCTGTGTACTATATCTGCGTCTGCTTCCACTATCTGTGTCTGTGCTTCCACCATCTATTCTCTGTATATACCATCTCTGTGTCTCCTTCCACTATCTGTGTCTCTGCCTGCACCATCTATCCTCTGTGTGTACCATCTCTGTGTCTGCTTCCACTATCTGTGTCTCTGCCTGCACCATCTATTCTCTGTGTGTACCATCTGTATGTCTGCTTCCACTATCTCTCCCTCTGCCTGCACCATCTATCCTCTGTGTGTACCATCTCAGTGCCTGCTCCCACTATCTGTGTCTCTGCCTGCACCATATATCCTCTGCGAGTACCATATCTGTGTCTGCTTCCACTATCTGTCCCTCTGCAGCAGTCCTATACCATCTATTCTCTGTGTGTACCATGTCAGTGTCTGCTTCCACTGTCTGTGTCTCTGCCTGCACCATCTATCCTCTGTGTATACCATCTTTATGTCTGATTCCACTATCTGTGTCACTGCCCGCACCATCTATCCTCTCTGAGTACCATCTCTCTGTCTGCTTCCACTATCTGTGTCTGTGCTTGCACTATCTATTCCCTGTATATACCATCTCCGTTTATGCTTTCACTATCTGTGTCTCTGCCTGCACCATCTATCCTCTGTGTGTACCATCTGTATGTCTGCTTCCACTATCTCTCCCTCTGCCTGCACCATCTATCCTCTGTGTGTACCATCTCAGTGCCTGCTCCCACTATCTGTGTCTCTGCCTGCACCATATATCCTCTGTGAGTACCATCTCTGTGTCTGGTTCCACTATCTGTGTCTCTCTTGCACCATCTATCCACTGTGTGTACCATCTCTATGTCTGCTTCCACTATCTGTCCCTCTGCCTGAAACCCTATACCATCTATTCTCTGTGTGTACCATCTCTCTGTGTGCTTGCACTATCTGGATCTCTGCTTCCACCATCTATCCTCTGTGTGTACCATCTCTGTGTCTACTTCCACTATCTGTGTCTCTGCCTGCACCATGTCTCTTTTGTGTGCACCATCTCTGTGTCTGCTCCTACTATCTGTGTCTCTACCTGCACCATCAATCCTCTGTGTGTAACATCTCTGTGTCTGTTTCCACTATCTCTGTCTCTGCCTGCACCATCTATCCTCAGTGTGTACCATCTCTGTGTCTGCTTCCACTATCTGTGCCTCTGCCTGCACCATCTATTCTCTGAGTGTACCCTCTCTGTGTCTGCTTCCACTATCTGTCCCTCTGCAGCAGTCCTATACCATCTATTCTCTGTGTGTACCATGTCAGTGTCTGCTTCCACTGTCTGTGTCTCTGCCTGCACCATCTCTCTTCTGTGTGTACCATTTCTGTGTCTGCTCCTACTATCTGTGTCTCTGCCTGCACCATCTATCCTCTGTGTATACCATCTTTATGTCTGATTCCACTATCTGTGTCACTTCCTGCACCATCTATCCTCTCTGAGTACCATCTCTCTGTCTACTTCCACTATCTGTGTCTGTGCTTGCACCATCTATTCTCTTTATATACCATCTCCGTTTATGCTTTCACTATCTGTGTCTCTGCCTGCACCATCTATCCTCTGTGTGTACCATCTCTGTGTCTGCTTCCACTATCTGTGTCTCTGCCTGCACCATCTATTCTCTGAGTGTACAATCTCTGTGTCTGCTTCCACTATCTGTCCCTCTGCAGCGGTCCTATACCATCTATTCTCTGTGTGTACCATGTCAGTGTCTGCTTCCACTGTCTGTGTCTCTGCCTGCACCATCTCTCTTCTGTGTGTACCATTTCTGTGTCTGCTCCTACCATCTGTGTCTCTGCCTGCACCATCTATCCTCTGTGTATACCATCTTTATGTCTGCTTCCACTATCTGTGTCACTGCCTGCACCATCTATCCTCTCTGAGTACCATCTCTCTGTCTGCTTCCACTATCTGTGTCTGTGCTTGCACCATCTATTCTCTGTATATACCATCTCTGTTTCTGCTTCCACTATCTGTGTCTCTGCCTGCACTCTCTATCTTCTGTGTGTACCATCTGTATGTCTGCTTCCACTATCTCTCCCTCTGCCTGCACCATCTATCCTCTGTGTGTACCATCTTAGTGTCTGCTTCCACTATCTGTGTCTCTGCCTGCACCATCTATCCTCTGTGTGTATCATCTCTGTGTCTGGTTCCACTATCTGTGTATGTGCTTGCACCATCTATTCTCTGTATTTACCATCTCTGTGTCTGCTTCCACTATCTGTGTCTCTGCCTGCACCATGTCTCTTTTGTGTGCACCATCTCTGTGTCTGCTCCTACTATCTGTGTCTCTACCTGCACCATCTATCCTCTGTGTGTAACATCTCTGTGTCTGTTTCCACTATCTCTGTCTCTGCCTGCACCATCTATCCTCAGTGTGTACCATCTCTGTGTCTGCTTCCACTATCTGTGCCTCTGCCTGCACCATCTATTCTCTGAGTGTACCATCTCTGTGTCTGCTTCCACTATCTGTCCCTCTGCAGCAGTCCTATACCATCTATTCTCTGTGTGTACCATGTAAGTGTCTGCTTCCACTGTCTGTGTCTCTGCCTGCACCATCTCTCTTCTGTGTGTACCATTTCTGTGTCTGCTCCTACTATCTGTGTCTCTGCCTGCACCATCTATCCTCTGTGTATACCATCTTTATGTCTGATTCCACTATCTGTGTCACTGCCTGCACCATCTATCCTCTCTGAGTACCATCTCTCTGTCTGCTTCCACTATCTGTGTCTCTGCCTGCACCATCTAATCTCTGAGTGTACCATCTGTATGTCTGCTTCCACTATCTCTCCCTCTGCCTGCACCATCTATCCTCTGTGTGTACCATCTTAGTGTCTGCTTCCACTATCTGTGTCTCTGCCTGCACCATCTATCCTCTGTGTGTATCATCTCTGTGTCTGGTTCCACTATCTGTGTCTGTGCTTGCACCATCTATTCTCTGTATATACCATCTCTGTGTCTGCTTCCACTATCTGTGTCTCTGCCTGCACCATCTATCCTCTGTGTGTAGCATCTCTGTGTCTGCTTCCACTATCTGTGTCTCTGCCTGCACCATCTATCCTCTATGTGTACCATCTCTGTGTCTGCTTCCACTATCTGTGTCTCTGCCTGCACCATCTATTCTCTATGTGTACCATCTGTATGTCTACTTCCACTATCTCTCCCTCTGCCTGCACCATCTATCCTCTTTGTATACCATCTCTATGTCTGCTTCCACTATCTGTGTCTCTGCCTGCACCATCTATCCTCTATGTGTACTATACCTGCGTCTGCTTCCACTATCTGTGTCGATGCTTGCACCATCTATTCTCTGTGTGTACAATCTGTATGTCTGCTTCCACTATCTCTCCCTCTGCCTGCACCATCTATCCTCTGTGTGTACCATCTCAGTGCCTGCTCCCACTATCTGTGTCTCTGCCTGCACCCTATATCCTCTGTGAGTACCATCTCTGTGTCTGGTTCCACTATCTGTGTCTCTCTTGCACCATCTATCCACTGTGTGTACCATCTCTGTGTCTGCTTCCACTATCTGTCCCTCTGCCTGAAACCCTATACATCTATTCTCTGTGTGTACCCTGCCTGTGTCTGTTTCCACTATCTCTACCTCTGCCTGCAGCCCTATACCATCTATTCTCTGTTGGTACCAACTCTGTGTCTGCTTCCACTAGCTTTCCCTCTGCCTACAGTCCTATACCATCTATTCTCTGTGTGTAGCATCTGTGTGTCTGCTACCACTATCTGTGTCTCTGCCTGCACCATCTCTATCCCGTATGTACCATCTCTGTGTCTGCTCCTACTATCAGTGTCTCTATCTGCACCATCTATCCTCTGTGTGTACCATCTCTATGTCTGCTTCCACTATCTGTGCCTCTACCTGCACCATCTATCCTCTGTGTGTACCATCTCTGTGTCTGCTTCCACTATCTGTCCCTCTGCCTGCAGTCCTATACCATCTATTCTATGTGTGTACCATCTCTGTGTCTGCTTCCACTATCTGTCCATCTGCAGCGGTCCTATACCATCTATTCTCTGTGTGTACCATGATTGTGTCTGCTTCCACTGTCTGTGTCTCTGCCTGCACCATCTATCCTCTGTGTATACCATCTTTATGTCTGCTTCCACTATCTGTGTCACTGCCTGCACCATCTATGCTCTCTGAGTACCATCTCTCTGTCTGCTTCCACTATCTGTGTCTGTGCTTGCACCATCTATTCTCTGTATATACCATCTCTGTTTCTGCTTCCACTATCTGTGTCTCTGCCTGCACCATCTATCCTCTGTTTGTACCATCTCTGTGTCTGCTTCCACTATCTGTGTCTCTGCCTGCACCATCTATTTTCTGTGTGTACCATCTGTATGTCTGCTTCCACTATCTCTCCCTCTGCCTGCACAATCTATCCTCTGTGTGTACCTTCTTAGTGTCTGCTTCCACTATCTGTGTCTCTGCCTGCACCATCTATCCTCTGTGTGTATCATCTCTGTGTCTGGTTCCACTATCTGTGTCTGTGCTTGCACCATCTAGTCTCTGTATATACCATCACTGTGTCTGCTTCCACTATCTGTGTCTCTGCCTGCACCATCTATCCTCTGTGTGTACCATCTCTGTGTCTGCTTCCACTATCTGTGTCTCTGCCTGCACCATCTATCCTCTGTGTGTACCATCTCTGTGTCTGCTTCCACTATCTGTGTCTCTGCCTGCACCATCTATTCTCTATGTGTACCATCTGTATGTCTACTTCCACTCTCTCTCCCTCTGCCTGCACCATCTATCCTCTTTGTATACCATCTCTATGTCTGCTTCCACTATCTGTGTCTCTTTCTGCACCATCTATCCTCTCTGTGTACTATATCTGCGTCTGCTTCCACTATCTGTGTCTGTGCTTCCACCATCTATTCTCTGTATATACCATCTCTGTGTCTCCTTCCACTATCTGTGTCTCTGCCTGCACCATCTATCCTCTGTGTGTACCATCTCTGTGTCTGCTTCCACTATCTGTGTCTCTGCCTGCACCATCTATTCTCTGTGTGTACCATCTGTATGTCTGCTTCCACTATCTCTCCCTCTGCCTGCACCATCTATCCTCTGTGTGTACCATCTCAGTGCCTGCTCCCACTATCTGTGTCTCTGCCTGCACCATATATCCTCTGCGAGTACCATATCTGTGTCTGCTTCCACTATCTGTCCCTCTGCAGCAGTCCTATACCATCTATTCTCTGTGTGTACCATGTCAGTGTCTGCTTCCACTGTCTGTGTCTCTGCCTGCACCATCTATCCTCTGTGTATACCATCTTTATGTCTGATTCCACTATCTGTGTCACTGCCTGCACCATCTATCCTCTCTGAGTACCATCTCTCTGTCTGCTTCCACTATCTGTGTCTGTGCTTGCACTATCTATTCCCTGTATATACCATCTCCGTTTATGCTTTCACTATCTGTGTCTCTGCCTGCACCATCTATCCTCTGTGTGTACCATCTGTATGTCTGCTTCCACTATCTCTCCCTCTGCCTGCACCATCTATCCTCTGTGTGTACCATCTCAGTGCCTGCTCCCACTATCTGTGTCTCTGCCTGCACCATATATCCTCTGTGAGTACCATCTCTGTGTCTGGTTCCACTATCTGTGTCTCTCTTGCACCATCTATCCACTGTGTGTACCATCTCTATGTCTGCTTCCACTATCTGTCCCTCTGCCTGAAACCCTATACCATCTATTCTCTGTGTGTACCATCTCTCTGTGTGCTTGCACTATCTGGATCTCTGCTTCCACCATCTATCCTCTGTGTGTACCATCTCTGTGTCTACTTCCACTATCGGTGTCTCTGCCTGCACCATGTCTCTTTTGTGTGCACCATCTCAGTGTCTGCTCCTACTATCTGTGTCTCTACCTGCACCATCAATCCTCTGTGTGTAACATCTCTGTGTCTGCTTCCACTATCTGTGTCTCTGCCTGCACCATCTATTTTCTGTGTGTACCATCTGTATGTCTGCTTCCACTATCTCTCCCTCTGCCTGCACAATCTATCCTCTGTGTGTACCTTCTTAGTGTCTGCTTCCACTATCTGTGTCTCTGCCTGCACCATCTATCCTCTGTGTGTATCATCTCTGTGTCTGGTTCCACTATCTGTGTCTGTGCTTGCACCATCTAGTCTCTGTATATACCATCACTGTGTCTGCTTCCACTATCTGTGTCTCTGCCTGCACCATCTATCCTCTGTGTGTACCATCTCTGTGTCTGCTTCCACTATCTGTGTCTCTGCCTGCACCATCTATCCTCTGTGTGTACCATCTCTGTGTCTGCTTCCACTATCTGTGTCTCTGCCTGCACCATCTATTCTCTATGTGTACCATCTGTATGTCTACTTCCACTCTCTCTCCCTCTGCCTGCACCATCTATCCTCTTTGTATACCATCTCTATGTCTGCTTCCACTATCTGTGTCTCCTTCTGCACCATCTATCCTCTCTGTGTACTATATCTGCGTCTGCTTCCACTATCTGTGTCTGTGCTTCCACCATCTATTCTCTGTATATACCATCTCTGTGTCTCCTTCCACTATCTGTGTCTCTGCCTGCACCATCTATCCTCTGTGTGTACCATCTCTGTGTCTGCTTCCACTATCTGTGTCTCTGCCTGCACCATCTATTCTCTGTGTGTACCATCTGTATGTCTGCTTCCACTATCTCTCCCTCTGCCTGCACCATCTATCCTCTGTGTGTACCATCTCAGTGCCTGCTCCCACTATCTGTGTCTCTGCCTGCACCATATATCCTCTGCGAGTACCATATCTGTGTCTGCTTCCACTATCTGTCCCTCTGCAGCAGTCCTATACCATCTATTCTCTGTGTGTACCATGTCAGTGTCTGCTTCCACTGTCTGTGTCTCTGCCTGCACCATCTATCCTCTGTGTATACCATCTTTATGTCTGATTCCACTATCTGTGTCACTGCCTGCACCATCTATCCTCTCTGAGTACCATCTCTCTGTCTGCTTCCACTATCTGTGTCTGTGCTTGCACTATCTATTCCCTGTATATACCATCTCCGTTTATGCTTTCACTATCTGTGTCTCTGCCTGCACCATCTATCCTCTGTGTGTACCATCTGTATGTCTGCTTCCACTATCTCTCCCTCTGCCTGCACCATCTATCCTCTGTGTGTACCATCTCAGTGCCTGCTCCCACTATCTGTGTCTCTGCCTGCACCATATATCCTCTGTGAGTACCATCTCTGTGTCTGGTTCCACTATCTGTGTCTCTCTTGCACCATCTATCCACTGTGTGTACCATCTCTATGTCTGCTTCCACTATCTGTCCCTCTGCCTGAAACCCTATACCATCTATTCTCTGTGTGTACCATCTCTCTGTGTGCTTGCACTATCTGGATCTCTGCTTCCACCATCTATCCTCTGTGTGTACCATCTCTGTGTCTACTTCCACTATCTGTGTCTCTGCCTGCACCATGTCTCTTTTGTGTGCACCATCTCTGTGTCTGCTCCTACTATCTGTGTCTCTACCTGCACCATCAATCCTCTGTGTGTAACATCTCTGTGTCTGTTTCCACTATCTCTGTCTCTGCCTGCACCATCTATCCTCAGTGTGTACCATCTCTGTGTCTGCTTCCACTATCTGTGCCTCTGCCTGCACCATCTATTCTCTGAGTGTACCCTCTCTGTGTCTGCTTCCACTATCTGTCCCTCTGCAGCAGTCCTATACCATCTATTCTCTGTGTGTACCATGTCAGTGTCTGCTTCCACTGTCTGTGTCTCTGCCTGCACCATCTCTCTTCTGTGTGTACCATTTCTGTGTCTGCTCCTACTATCTGTGTCTCTGCCTGCACCATCTATCCTCTGTGTATACCATCTTTATGTCTGATTCCACTATCTGTGTCACTGCCTGCACCATCTATCCTCTCTGAGTACCATCTCTCTGTCTACTTCCACTATCTGTGTCTGTGCTTGCACCATCTATTCTCTTTATATACCATCTCCGTTTATGCTTTCACTATCTGTGTCTCTGCCTGCACCATCTATCCTCTGTGTGTACCATCTCTGTGTCTGCTTCCACTATCTGTGTCTCTGCCTGCACCATCTATTCTCTGAGTGTACAATCTCTGTGTCTGCTTCCACTATCTGTCCCTCTGCAGCGGTCCTATACCATCTATTCTCTGTGTGTACCATGTCAGTGTCTGCTTCCACTGTCTGTGTCTCTGCCTGCACCATCTCTCTTCTGTGTGTACCATTTCTGTGTCTGCTCCTACTATCTGTGTCTCTGCCTGCACCATCTATCCTCTGTGTATACCATCTTTATGTCTGCTTCCACTATCTGTGTCACTGCCTGCACCATCTATCCTCTCTGAGTACCATCTCTCTGTCTGCTTCCACTATCTGTGTCTGTGCTTGCACCATCTATTCTCTGTATATACCATCTCTGTTTCTGCTTCCACTATCTGTGTCTCTGCCTGCACTCTCTATCTTCTGGGTGTACCATCTGTATGTCTGCTTCCACTATCTCTCCCTCTGCCTGCACCATCTATCCTCTGTGTGTACCATCTTAGTGTCTGCTTCCACTATCTGTGTCTCTGCCTGCACCATCTATCCTCTGTGTGTATCATCTCTGTGTCTGGTTCCACTATCTGTGTATGTGCTTGCACCATCTATTCTCTGTATTTACCATCTCTGTGTCTGCTTCCACTATCTGTGTCTCTGCCTGCACCATCTATCCTCTGTGTGTACCATCTCTGTGTCTGCTTCCACTATCTGTGTCTCTGCCTGTACCATCTATCCTCTGTGTGTACCATCTCTGTGTCTGCTTCCACTATCTGTGTCTCTGCCTGCACCATCTATTCTCTATATGTACCATCTGTATGTCTACTTCCACTATCCCACCCTCTGCCTGCACCATCTATCCTCTTTGTATACCATCTCTATGTCTGCTTCCACTGTCTGTGTCTCTGCCTGCACCATCTATCCTCTCTGTGTACTATATCAGCGTCTGCTTCCACTATCTGTGTCTCTGCCTGCACCATCTATTCTCTGTGTGTACCATCTCTGTGTCTGCTTCCACTATCTGTGTCGATGCCTGCACCATCTATTCTCTGTGTGTACAATCTGTATGTCTGCTTCCACTATCTCTCCCTCTGCCTGCACCATCTATCCTCTGTGTGTACCATCTCAGTGCCTGCTCCCACTATCTGTGTCTCTGCCTGCACCATATATCCTCTGTGAGTACCATCTCAGTGTCTGGTTCCACTATCTGTGTCTCTCTTGCACCATCAATCCACTGTGTGTACCATCTCTGTGTCTGCTTCCACTATCTGTCCCTCTGCCTGAAACCCTATACATCTATTCTCTGTGTGTACCATGTCTGTGTCTGTTTACACTATCTCTCCCTCTGCCTGCAGCCCTATACCATCTATTCTCTGTTGGTACCATCTCTGTGTCTGCTTCCACTAGCTTTCCCTCTGCCTACAGTCCTATACCATCTATTCTCTGTGTGTAGCATCTGTGTGTCTGCTTCCACTATCTGTGTCTCTGCCTGCACCATCTCTCTCCCGTATGTGCCATCTCTGTGTCTGCTCCTACTATCTGTGTCTCTATCTGCACCATCTATCCTCTGTGTGTACCATCTCTGTGTCTGCTTCCACTATCTGTGCCTCTACCTGCACCATCTATCCTCTGTGTGTACCATCTCTCTGTCTGCTTCCACTATCTGTGTCTCTGCCTGCACCATCTATTCTCTGAGTGTACCATCTCTGTGTCTGCTTCCACTATCTGTCCCTCTGCCTGCAGTCCTATACCATCTATTCTATGTGTGTACCATCTCTTTGTCTGCTTCCACTATATGTGTCTCTGCCTGCACCATCTATGCTCTGTGTGTACCATCTGTATGTCTGCTTCCACTATCTCTCCCTCTGCATGCACCATCTATCCTCTGTGTGTACCATCTTAGTGTCTGCTTCCAGTATCTGTGTCTCTGCCTGCACCTTCTATCGTCTGTGTGTATCATCTCTGTGTCTGGTTCCACTATCTGTGTCTGTGCTTGCACCATCTATTCTCTGTATATACATTCTCTGTGTCTTCTTCCACTATCTGTGTCTCTGCCTGCACCATCTATCCTCTGGGTGTACCATCTCTGTGTCTGCTTCCACTATCTGTGTCTCTGCCTGCACCATCTATCCTCTGTGTGTACCATCTCTGTTTCTGCTTCCACTATCTGTGTCTCTGCCTGCATCATCTATTCTCTATGTGTACCATCTGTATGTCTACTTCCACTATCTCTCCCTCTGCCTGCACCTTCTATCCTCTTTGTATACCATCTCTGTGTCTGGTTCCACTATCTGTGTCTCTCTTGCACCATCTATCCACTGTGTGTACCATCTCTGTGTCTGCTTCCATTATCTGTCCCTCTGCCTGAAACCCTATACCATCTATTCTCTGTGTGTAGCATGTCTGTGTCTTTTTCCACTATCTCTCCCTCTGCCTGCAGCCCTATACAATCTATTCTCTGTTGGTACCATCTCTGTGTCTGCTTCCACTAGCTTTCCCTCTGCCTACAGTCCTATACCATCTATTCTCTGTGTGTAGCATCTGTGTGTCTGCTTCCACTATCTGTGTCTCTGCCTGCACCATCTCTCTCCCGTATGTACCTTCTCTGTGTCTGCTCCTACTATCTGTGCCTCTATCTGCACCATCTATCCTCTGTGTGTACCATCTCTGTGTCTGCTTCCACTATCCGTGCCTCTGCCTGCACCACCTATTCTCTGTGTGTACCATCTCTGTGTCTGCTTCCACTATCTGTCCCTCTGCCTGCAGTCCTATACCATCTATTCTATGTGTGTACCATCTCTGTGTCTGCTTCCACTATCTGTCCCTCTGCAGCAGTCCTATACCATCTATTCTCTGTGTTTACCATCTCAGTGTCTGTTTCCACTGTCTGTGTCTCTGCCTGCACCATCTCTCTTCTGTGTGTACCATCTCTATGTCTGCTTCCACGATCTCTATCTCTGCCTGCACCATCTATCCTGTGTGTACCAACTCTGTGTCTGCTTCCACTATCTGTGTCTCTGCCTGCAGTCCTATACCATCTATTCTATATGTGTACTATCTCTGTGTCTGCTACCACTATCTGTCCCTCTGCAGCAGTCCTATACCATCTATTCTCTGTGTGTACCATCTCAGTGTCTGCTTCCACTATCTGTGTCTCTGCCTGCACCATCTATCCTCTGTGTGTACCATCTCTGTGTCTGCTTCCACTATCTGTGTCTGTGCCTGCAGCATCTATTCTCTATGTGTACCATCTGTATGTCTACTTCCACTATCTCTCCCTCTGCCTGCACCATCTATCCTCGGTGTATACCATCTCTATGTCTGCTTCCACTATCTGTATCTCTGCCTGCACCATCTATCCTCTCTGTGTACTATCTCTGTGTCTGCTTCCACTATCTGTGTCTGTGCTTCCACCATCTATTCTCTGTATATACCATCTCTGTGTCTCCTTCCACTATCTGTGTCTCTGCCTGCACCATCTATTCTCTGTGTGTACCATCTGTATGTCTGCTTCCACTTTCTCTCCCTCTGCCTGCACCATCTATCCTCTGTGTGTACCATCTCAGTGTCTGCTCCCACTATCTATGTCTCTGCCTGCATCATCTATCCTCTGTGTGTACCATCTCTGTGTCTGGTTCCACTATCCGTGTCTCTCTTGCACCATCTATCCACTGTGTGTACCATCTCTGTGTCTGCTTTCACTATCTCTTTCTCTGCCTGCAGCCCTATACCATCTATTCTCTGTTGGTACCATGTCTGTATCTGCTTCCACTATCTGTCCCTCTGCCTACAGTCCTACACCATCTATTCTCTGTATGTACCATCTGTGTGTCTGCTTCCACCATCTCTCATCTGTGTGTACCATCTCTGTGTCTGCTCCCACTATCTGTGTCTCTGCCTGCACCATCTATTCTCTGTGTGTACCATCTCTGTGTCTGCTTCCACTATCTGTCACTCTGCCTGCAGTCCTATACCATCTATTCTATGTGTGTACCATCTCTGTGTCTGCTTCCAAAATCTGTCGCTCTGCAGCAGTCCTATACCATCTATTCTCTGTGTGTACCATGTCAGTATCTGCTTCCCCTGTTTGTGTCTCCGCCTGCACCATATCTCTTCTGCGTGTACCATTTCTGTGTCTGCTCCTACTATCTGTGTCTCTGCCTGCACCATCTATCCTCTGTGTATACCATCTTTATGTCTGCTTCCACTATCTGTGTCTCTGCCTTCACCATCTATCCTCTGTGTGTACCATCTCTGTGTCTGCTTCCATTATCTGTGTCTCTGCCTGCACCATCTATTCTATGTGTGTACCATCTGTATGTCTGCTTCCACTATCTCTCCCTCTGCCTGCACCATCTATCCTCTGTGTGTACCATCTTAGTGTCTGCTTCCACTATCTGTGTCTCTGCCTGCACCATCTATCCTCTGTGTGTATCATCTCTGTGTCTGGTTCCACAATCTGTGTCTGTGCTTGCACCATCTATTCTCTGTATATACCATCTCTGTGTCTGCTTCCACTATCTGTGTCTCTGCCTGCACCATCTATCCTCTGTGTGTACCATCTCTGTGTCTGCTTCCACTATCTGTGTCTCTGCCTGCACCATCTATCCTCTGTGTGTACCATCTCTGTGTCTGCTTCCACTATCTGTGTCTCTGCCTGCACCATCTATTCTCTGTGTGTACCATCTCTGTGTCTGCTTCCACTATCTGTGTCTCTGCCTGCACCATTTATCCTCTGTGTGTACCATCTCTGTGTCTGCTTCCACTATCTGTGTCTCTGCCTGCACCATCTATCCTCTGTGTGTACCATCTCTGTGTCTGCTTCCACTATCTGTGTCTCTGCCTGCACCATCTATCCTCTCTGTGTACTATCTCTGCGTCTGCTTCCACTATCTGTGTCTGTGCTTCCACCATCTATTCTCTGTATATACCATCTCTGTGTCTCCTTCCACTATCTGTGTCTCTGCCTGCACCATCTATCCTCTGTGTGTACCATCTCTTGTAGTGTAGTTCCTATTATCCCAATAGGCTCTGCGCATTGGAATAATACCTTCAATAGTATAGGCCTAGACCAGACGTTAACTAGGTCTACTACTGTCGATATTAGACTTAAAGTTTTGGGTTTGCCAGCTTAGCTCAGAGTTCACTAGAAACTTTCTCGAATAGGCAAGGAGGAGTTGAACCTCCCTGGATAGACAAGAACGGATTTAGTTTCTGACAACCATAGAACATGACAACTTTGCTCTCCCCTAATCAAGAGTGTATCTCGAGAGTCGTGTGAACAAAAGGCAATTTATTTTACTCAGTCAGTACGTGCATTCTTAGTCTCATCAGATTGTAGAGAAAAGGAAGAGACGGGCGTGTTCAATAAAAGATGTTATTTATTGATCAGTCTCTTTTCTCGTACAAGAGAAATGGATCGATATTATTGCAATACTTATAGTTAAGTAAAGTGCATACATTAAAAGCAGAAGTATAAAATAATACTGTAAAAACATTGATATGGTTTCTAAGCCATATGAAGGTTTAAAATGAATAAAATATATTACATACACTGTACACATATACATTTGACTAATCGTACTCAACTGGTGTTTCTAACTACGCCTACCCCGTGTACCTGACCTAAACCTAATACGTGGGCGGGAATAGAAAGTTACAGTTTAAGTTAAGTTTGTTTTTGCCAAGTGACTGACTAAAGAATTCTCTGCGAGGGGTTATTCAGTTCTGTACCTGGAATCTAGGATGGATGAGGGATGGTATCTCTCGTTTCTGGTCTCGATATTCCAGGCTGCCTGCGAGGGCTACCCGGAAGCGCCGGAGCTGGATTTCTCGGCAGGAGAAATGGGCAGCTGCTCGTTCTCAGCGCGTCAAGAAGGCGGGGCTGCGCCAGCGGGGTCTGCTCTGCTCTGGGCTTCGGCAAGTCTGGCTGCTCCGTCCTCGTCACCACCGCGTGTGTTTGCATAGGGCAATATCGGTAATATTTATACCTTTAAGGTGCCGAGATTGACGTAAGGATGGACATAGATACGTCAATAAGGATGTCATACGACCAGGTCGTTAGCACATTCTTTTGCTGAAGTTCTCGTGAAATCAAAACAATGGCCGCAGGGTTTTTCCCAGGTTGTCATAGGTTTGATTTGTTTTGAGAACTCCGTATGCCTTATCAGGGGCTGGAGGAATATCGCTTGTCTAATTAGATGGCAAGCGTTATGACCTAATCAGATAACACGTTCCTGTGCCGTAGTGTGGCTTTATCAGATAACGGTTCCTGCATCATGGGGGTTTTCAGCATCATGGGCTGGCTGCTAGTTAACTTGTTAACCAGAATAGGGTCAGGAATAGGGGGATCGATACAGAACCTATAGGAATACATCACACCCACTCCACGCTAACTATGGACATATTTACCAACCTATGCATAGTAAAACATACTATAGAGTATTGTGTATACCTTACCACCCCAAAATACATAAATGCATTTTGAAATTTATCAAATATACGGAAAAAAGCAGTCATATGTATAGTATGCACTCAAGCTGTAGAATAATGCTAATGTAAGCACGCATTTGTATACATTATTGCTATTTGGTATATGAAAATTTACACATGAAACGGCTCTTAATACAGAAAAAAAGTTCGAGACCATTTCATCACAGAATAAAATAATTATGAACATACCAGCGGGCAGCTAATGTCTATAAGCTATCTAAAATTAGAAATTTTAGTTCTTTAAGAATAGGTCTTACTTTAAGCAGAAGATAGTGTCCCGAAAAATATGCAAAAATATTTTGGGGCTACTGGAAAAATTGCTGTCCGTGAACTGGAGGGAAAATCGTTCATGTGACTTTATTATTAAAGTTGAAGGCCAAATTCAGGGAACGCCGTGTACGAGCTTGCTCAAAAGTTTCTATTTCTGCTCTGGTGAGAACATCATATCATTTAGGCTTTCGAAAAAGCTGTCAACAGCTTCCTGGGAGAGTTCCACTAACTCGGAAAAAGGTGTAACCATGCATTCGTGCGCATGATTGTCTCCATTGACATTCTGATTTGGATTGCTGACAGAAGGTCGTACCTGATCGATGCTGCTTTCATCTTGAACTTCACTACCCCTTAATCGTAGTGGTGAAGCTTCCACGAATGCCGTCATCAGGATTGGTAGCCGTTGAGGGCAGCACAAAGCATGAGCCTTTGTTGGACTCAACAATGTTTCTGCATCCATTGGCGCATCCGATTGTAGCGTCAGACAGGTGTCTAACACGCATTCTTCTCCGCATAGCAGGCACCTTAATACAGGTAAAACACATCGTTGCCACATAGGTCGAAATGATAGAAACCAAGTCATGTTCAGGTCTCTAAGCCGGGATAGTCCCAGGATTTTTGATATCCGGTCCCGGTATCCAATGGCTAGGATTGTTTCTTCCCTTGTCGCAGGTGTTCTGTCTGTGACATGGTTTGCCATAACGAAATATAAGGACTAGGAATAGGATTCCTGCAATCAGTCCTAAAATGAGGGGAAGTCCGCCAAAAATCGAGTGGACGAAATCTGGAAAAATACCCAGTATGGCTTTGAATGGTGTTAATGCCATCGCAAATACTGTCTTAAATACATTTGAGACTCCACTAGTATGAGAAATATTTAAGATTTCATTCAGGATTTCTGCGAAATGTATGGGGGAATTAGTTGATAACAATGAATGTATCTCTGCAGTCGTCCTTGTGACTTGGAGATCATATGTTTCTTTTGATGACGTGAGCCTTGTCGGCGTCTTAAGAAGCACTGTTTTCATTCTGCTTAAAGTATCTATTCGAATAGAAGTAATTTTCAAGTTGGGCCATGCCCTTGCCTCCCTGTCTGGAAAGGAGCTGGGGAACAATGAGTGTCCACAGCACTTGACCTTCGCAGTCGTAGTTACGAGATAAGGAGTCCCGGGCATAAGACTACAACATCTGCGATCTACAATTAGAATGTAACTCCCATTATAGAGTCTTTGAAAGAATGGTTCTATCTCTGTTGCAGGTGCGCCTTGCTGGTGACATGAAAGGTTATTTGAGTTCCCTTCACAGGCTCCATGCAAACTAATTCCGTTACACAGAAGTGTACCGCTTAGTGACATCGCACAATTATTGCCACTAAGAAACACTTTATGTCCTTTATTACTGACACATGCATGTGAATAGGGCAAGTTCCATGTTGTTTTACTGTACCCTTTCCCCAATTTTTCGTACATGCCAGCCTGTATATATTTTTGGCAGTATTGAAACCTGAAGGTTGATATTGGAATATTAATTATCCCATGTATTATCCATTCACTGACAGGTCGTTCTGACATTGTCACTGGTAATCTCTCAAGTTTCTCAATGCTCAGGATTGTATAATCAGCACCCTTTTGTGCCATACTGATTTGTTTATCAGTAAGGTTAAAGATATTGAATAGTGACGTTGTGTTGATTAAACGCCAAGGCACATAGCCTGAACGCAGATTTTGTAACGTCCAGCCAAGCTGTACAATAGAACGCAATTGTGACTGACCGTGTTGTAACAACAGTAAGTCCTGCGATAATATGTCGATTGCTGAAGACACAATGCTGTCCAAAGAAAAAATTCTGGAGGACAGAGTCATTAACCCATTGTCCACTTCAGAAAGTGATTTTTCCAAATTAATACGGTCAATTTCCCGTATCCTTTCTGCTGTCTCAATTTGAGTAACCTTCCAGGCCTCATTGTATGCTGCATATACAGAGGCTGCTATGAAACGCTTTTGACGCTGTTTGCGTGGTCCCATAGTGAAATCACGCAAGTCAGCACCATCAGTAAGTAAAGTTAGGTGTTGCTTAATTTCTGCCAGTGTGGAAGTTTGTAGCCATTGAAGGCATAATTTGCCCACACTGTAGGTGGTTATTATCCCTGGGTGATGTCTTTGGGGATATCTAGGGTCTGGCCTGGTCATTTTGAACCCCTGTGTTTTGTTCAGGAATCTATCTTGACAGTTATTAGTATCTGTGGGCCAGATCAACCACTGTTTCCAATCTGGATGTGTTCTGTTTTGGTTTAATACATAATTTACGTCTATCTCCTCATCTGTAGAGCTATTGCTGTTCATTGTTGGTTTTGGAATAGACGGTTTATTCAAGTCTTTGATTTTGGCTAGGCCAAGACAGGTAGTTTGTTGAACAGTGTCATTTAAAAATATAATTTGTTCTGGGATCATGCAGGCTCTAAACAAAGATTCTATACCCTGTACTTGCCATTCTTTTGTGCCCCAAACACTTTTCAATTCAACATTTTTGTCCCAATAATCAAAACCAAAAGTATTCATTTGTTCAAAGAATGAGTCTGAATATATCAATTTCGTGTTTGTTATCATGGTCTTTGTCCCTGTCTTATTCGACAATTTAAAATAAAATGTTTCAGCATTACTTATGTTAAATCCTGAAAAATATGAATATTTGTCGTAAATGGTTCTTGAGCTTCCTTTTGGAGGGGTTGCACAATGTTCCCATTGATTATAATTTAATACATTTCTAGGTTGTGCAGATCTATGTAAAAAATGGTTACCATAGTGGTTGTAGCAATACATACTATCATAATTTGTAGAACCCTGCAAATAATCATGTTTGGTAAATTTAGCAGACATTACTAAGTCAGACATCATATTATTAATGCTTTCGAAGTCCCAATCATCAGCAAATGAGCTTGGTTTTACAAAGTCACTCAATGAGATCTTAATCTGGTGTGGATATTTCAGGATTTCAACCGGACCATAGATTTCGTAGTCTGTGTTGTCCCATGCTACCCCACCCGGTATAGGATTGGCTGTGAAGTTGACTGAAGAAAGTTCTCTTTTCTCGACGTGTGAAGATGTGTGTGGTTTGAGGATCAAGTTGATTTTCTGACTTGCTGTGTCCATTTTAGCATATTTTCCCTCAATGAAGCGTCCCAAAGTTAGTATCATGATGAGCCAAAGTATGAGGATAAATGCACCAAAACCCACCCAAAATTCGATCCATGGAGAAATTAGATATGTTTCTTTCAGTTGTGTCAAAAGTTCTTTAGCTTTATCTTTAAAGGTTTTTGATGATGGCTGTGTCTTCGATTCACTGAAGCCTTCAGAGGAATCATCGAAGTTTATGAAGTAGCCGGATGCAGTTCTGTCAATTGTTCCAATTGCTTCTGGATTACTGTTTCTTGCATTATCATTTGGTACTTCATTGTAGATTGGTGTGTCTCTGCTAAATGTTTTTATTTGGGTTTTCAGAGGTCTAAGTTCCATTGCATTGTTGCATAGTCCTTGTTTTTCTTCTGTAGGCGTTTCAAATGTGATTAGCCTCTTTGTTAGGACCTCTGTACTGGTAGCAAACCTTGGTGTTCTGCTACTTATGGGGAGTCCACTTGGCCTACTATTTGTTATCGGCCACATGATTGAGGTTTTAACAGGTCGATGGATACAACTCGGTTCTCCTTTTTACCAGCAAGCGGCGGTAGTACTACTGATCTTGTCCCGTTGACAGACAAGACAGGAACTGCTTTTCTGTAAGAAGGCCCAAATTCCTTCTTTACCGCGATCTTTTCTCTGACTAGATCCCCGACTTTTGGAATCCAGACAGGTCTTGCTGGGACAGGTGGTGGTTCTTCAGTGGTTGTTGGCTGTTGTTTCAACTTTATGTTGCTCAGGTCTTTTCTTGTTTCATTCAAGTCCTGTAAAATAGCCAAACGGTCTTTGATATCGAAGCTTTTTTCCTTCACCACTGAAGTTTGACTGTCAAGGTCAGAGATTAACATCCTAGTTCCAAATAATAGTTCGTACGGACTGAATCCCTTCAGAGAATTTCTTGGCAAGTTATTTAGACTACGTTGGACACTTATTAGATGTTTGACCCACCCAGCTCCCGAACCTAATACCTTTGCCGTTATAGATTGCTTTATGTCACGGTTTTTTCTTTCAACAATTCCGTTCCCCTCAGGGTGAAATGGACAAGAGTACCGCAATGTCACGCCCATGCTGACCATGGCCTCCTTATAAGCTCTAGAGCTAAAAGCAGGACCATGGTCCGAATGCAGCATGCCAATTGCGTATGTGCCGATAAAGACTCGCAAATCTTTTATAACAGTTCTGGCGTCAGCCGTTCGCTGGGGCCACATCCATATGAATCTCGTACATGAGTCCACTGCAACCAAGATATATTTATAGTTACCATCCCTTTGTAAGGGACCACAGTGGTCTAGGTAAACACAGGCTAATGGTTTATCCGAGATTAGAAGGGGCGTCTGCGCTGGGCGTCTCACCGTTGATACTTTCATTCTTTGACATATTTCACATTCTAAAACATAGTTCCTTGTTTGTCTTCTCATTTGTGGCCACCAGTATCTCTGTTTTAATAATGATACTGTGGCTGAGACGCCAGCATGTACAGAAGCAAGTCCTTCGTGTGCCGCTATTATTAGTCCTAACCTATGTTCCATGTTTGGAATTGCCCTATCCCCCACTCCAGGGATTCGAGCAAAAGGAACATTGTTTGCATCAGTTATGTATGAGTATTTTATAGGAAAGCCTTTCGGGAGTGTTACTATCGAATCCTTTTCTGTAGCGCTGACAGCCTGTAATATTTCGCTGTCTATTTTTGTTTTTGACCGTGTGATGGCAGCTACGGAAGCCGTTTGCACAGCTGCCTTCGCGGCCTCATCAGCCAATGAATTCCTTGCAACGTGAACGCCATCACGTTGATGACTCAGTGTATGTATCACGTGAGTCTTTGGTAGTTCTTTCTGTAAAAGAACTACTTGTTCCCAGAATATTTTATGCTTGATTGTGCCTCCTTTTGCATCCTTAAAACCATTCTGAAGCCAGATCTGCAAGTATTCATTGTAAGACTGAACGCAATAATACGAATCGCACACTATGAGTGTGGGGAATTCTCGATCGGTATTTTCAAGCGCCATCTTGAATGCCAGTAGTTCAGCTCGCTGAGCTGTACAATCTCCTAGAGATTGCGTTTTAGTGACGGCTGGTTTAAATTTCCCTTCGTGCCAGCGACCTTTAACAATCGCGCACGCAGCACTGTAAGCTTGTTTACCCCGCACTGCGGGTTGTGCTGATCCGTCTGTATATATTATACAGCAGTAATGTTCTAGAGGCAGAATTTTGGTCGGCGGAGGACATTCAAATTCATATTGGAGAAATTCTTGTGTTTTTAAGTTAGGATCAAATTCGTATGCCACGTCTGTTGCAGCAAGAGAATTAGCCCATTGTATCCATCTTGGATGGAGCGCTTTAGCATTTGGAATGCTTGCTTTTGTTACAGCCTCTAGGGCTGGTATCGGTGTCACGATTATTATTCGTTTACCTTGTGCCAGGGCTCGTTCTTTTGCTATAGCTGTCTGTGTTGCAGTTAGAATTTTTTCCGTTGGGCTGAATTTCATTTCAGCCTTAGTGTACAAGTGTGATTTGAATGCAATTGGTACATTTTCTCCCTCATTAGAGGTCAGGTATGTGAATCCGCATCTTCCTGGGATGACTCGAATCACAAGATTGCGTGTGTTATCATGTGTTTCTAATTTTGTTTTAATTAGCATGTCTGTTTGTAAGGATCTCAGAATTTCTGTGTGTATTTGAGTCCAATTGTTTCTTTTAAAATCTGGTTTTATCAGATCATAAAGGGGTTTGACCCTTTCTGCGTAATTTGCAATGTATGTTCTTCCGAAATTTAGGAAGCCTAGAATTGACTGTAGGTTTTTTAGTGTTCTAGGTGCTTGGAGTACGGCACATTTCTCTAGGAAATTGTCAGCCAGGCTTTTGCCTTCACTTGATAATTCGTATCCTAAGAACAGGACTGTCAGATGGGCAATTCTGGATTTTTTAAAGTTGAATTTGTAACCCTCTGCTGCGAACCCAAGTATTATGGTGTTCACTCTCTTCAAGTGAGTCTCCAAGTCATCATCTGTTAAGTATATGTCGTCGACATACGATAATGCTTCGTCGTCATATGTTTGTAGTAATTCTGTTACTCTCGCTGAGAATACTCCCGGGCTGTTCTTGTACCCCTGGGCTAACCGACAGAATTGTTTTTGAGTGCCATTTATTGAGAATGCAGACAAATATCTGCTCTCTGGTGCTATGTTTTGACAAAAGAATCCATTAGAGATGTCTAATGTTGTTTTGTATTTTTTGCGCACTATGTTATTCATTAGTGCAGCACTATGCGAATTTTGCACTGCAAAAGTTTTGCAACATGAGTTAAGGTGTCGGTAATCCAAAACTAGACGATATGAATTGTCTGGTTTGGAGACCGGAAACAAAGGGTTGTTCATTTGTGAGGTGCAAGTTTCAATCACCCCCTGGTATTCTAGCTGATCTAGGATTTCTTTTACCTGTTTTTTAGCTTCTTGCTTAATTGGGTACTGTCTTTGTGCAGTAGGTTGTGATTTTAACTGGATTTTGTGAGGAGGAGAGTCCTCATCCCATCCTACATGATTTTTATATAAAGCAGGAGCTTGAGCTACTGCCCACTTTCTGGCAAGTGTGTATTTTTTATGAATTGGGATATGATTTGAGAAGGCAGGCATAATTATTTCTTCGCCATGAGGGCAATCCCTGACAAACTCTGGTGGCCAGTCTTTTTCAGCTAGAAGGATGTCATAGCCCTTGGAGAGATTATCCCAAAATAGTCCCCTTATTTTTCTAGTCTTATCCCCCTCTATACGTAAAGTTATTTCATATATTTTGTGAGGTTTGCTAACTCTGGTGTCTGCAGTTTCCACTTGAAGATATTCATTCGTGTCCACTGTCTCCAGATGATTCATAAGGACTTTGCGAGCTATGCTCACTTCTGCTGCGCTGTCTAGCATTGTCTGAGCCCATTCTCCGTTTTTCAGTTGTGTCCTCAGTATTCTCGGCATTGTTAACTATTTTAATGCTGGCTACCTTCTTTTTTGGAAATTGTAATTTCTTTTTTAGCTGAGCAGGTTCCTTGTCTTTGGACTTGGCGTGCTCTTCTCTTTGTTCTGATCGTCCTCTTCTTTCCGATTTCTGCGAGGAAGTCTGAAAAGATTGAGAGGGACGTGTATCAATGTCTTGATATCTATCAGGCTTCTTTATATTATCCCTATTTCTAAGGTTATATCTTTTCCCAGAGGGGTCACTTTGAGGTGACCTGTGTCTTTGGTTCGGAGATTTTTCTCTTCGCCTAGGAGACCTTCCTCTGGACTGGAATTTCTTTTCTTTAGGATTGGATTGTTTGTTTCCATCCCAGCTCTTTTTCTGTGATGTTGAATTATTATTAAAAAATATTTTGTCAGGACTTTCAATTAGTTGTGGTTTTACTGGTATTCCACCTAAACTATCTCTGCCTAGTTCCTCATAGGATTTTTCTATGATTCTGGCAATTTCAGCTGGTTGGTCTGCTATATCTGTCTCTTTTAACCTCTGGCGGATCGCCACGTTTGCTGCTTCTTCCTTTATGTTGGCTAACAATATAGCCGAGACCTGCTTGAAGTCTTTTAGTAATTTCATACCAAGAGTTAAAGCGGGTTCTGGACCGTATTCGTCTTGAATTTGTTTTAGCACATCTGGTATTACCGAAATGGATGGAACACCGTGCGTTTTTGTGTAAATGGAAGCAAAGACTGTACCCCAAGTGTCACAGTCCTCAATGTGTGGTGCGATTCCCATTGGAAGACAGATAGTCAGAATCCTGTGTTTTTCTAACGGGGTGGTGTCTGGAAACACCGCCTCTATTTGGGTGATTTTTTGTGCTAACCAGAATAGTATTTGTTCCCGTTTAGCCGGTACTTTACCTAGACAGGATTGTATGTTCTGTGGTGTAATTTTATTTGTGTTCCCCTGGTGAGGGGTCAGCTGTGGAATTTTAATTGCTGGTTGAATTGTTGAAGTCCGCATCACATACTGGACTATTTGTCTATGTATTTTTATTAATTGTTTTAGTTGTACTAAAAGATCTGCTGCAGACATTCTTTCGAACTCTGGATGTGGTGTGTATCCGGCTAGGACCGGCCACGTTGCTCCTGGTCTACCTAAAGGACCGAGCCTGGTGATGTGATTATTATGTTTTAGGGCGCCATTAAATAAGAGCAGGTGCTCTTGAAATTTAAGTGGTACTTCCACCTCCTCGAAAGGAGTGTACATTTCAGGAGGTTCCTCTATTTTGTAATAGTGGAAGTACTTTGTTACAGCATTTGCTGCTGGAAAATGTATCCATGAATATGACTGTGCCACCTCTAGGTGTCAGTCCGTTTTCTATAAGTTTTAAAGTTATAGATTTTCTCTTGATGACCGGGATGAGTATTATATCCGGGTCTGCTTCTTGTAGTGCAGTTTCAGCTGCTGCGAGTTCAGTTGCTAATCTAACTGCCTCTCTTTCATCATCACTGTCTACCATTTTACCGACAGGATGGTTATTTCTTTTGTTTGCAGATCAGGTTTCTTATGGAAACAAAGATTAGATGCACAATATTTTGGAACGGTGTATCCTTCAACGTTGACTAAACCAAGAACCATACATAGGAGTTTCCTCCTGCGAGGTTTTGGAGGATATTACCTTTCACCCACTCCAGACGTCTTTGGAGTATTATGGGAAAAAGGGGTCTGAGTGAGAAAGCACGACTGAGTTACTCTAAATGTCTTACGTTAGTTTTATCGCCCTTCCAAACGCGTTGGGCGCCATGTAGTGTAGTTCCTATTATCCCAATAGGCTCTGCGCATTGGAATAATACCTTCAATAGTATAGGCCTAGACCAGACGTTAACTAGGTCTACTACTGTCGATATTAGACTTAAAGTTTTGGGTTTGCCAGCTTAGCTCAGAGTTCACTAGAAACTTTCTCGAATAGGCAAGGAGGAGTTGAACCTCCCTGGATAGACAAGAAGGGATTTAGTTTCTGACAACCATAGAACATGACAACTTTGCTCTCCCCTAATCAAGAGTGTATCTCGAGAGTCGTGTGAACAAAAGGCAATTTATTTTACTCAGTCAGTACGTGCATTCTTAGTCTCATCAGATTGTAGAGAAAAGGAAGGGACGGGCGTGTTCAATAAAAGATGTTATTTATTGATCAGTCTCTTTTCTCGTACAAGAGAAATGGATCGATAATATTGCAATACTTATAGTTAAGTAAAGTGCATACATTAAAAGCAGAAGTATAAAATAATACTGTAAAACATTGATATGGTTTCTAAGCCATATGAAGGTTTAAAATGAATAAAATATATTACATACACATATACATTTGACTAATCGTACTCAACTGGTGTTTCTAACTACGCCTACCCCGTGTACCTGACCTAAGCCTAATACGTGGGCGGGAATAGAAAGTTACAGTTTAAGTTAAGTTTGTTTTTGCCAAGTGACTGACTAAAGAATTCTCTGCGAGGGGTTATTCAGTTCTGTACCTGGAATCTAGGATGGATGAGGGATGGTATCTCTCGTCTCTGGTCTCGATATTCCAGGCTGCCTGCGAGGGCTACCCGGAAGCGCCGGAGCTGGATTTCTCGGCAGGAGAAATGGGCACCTGCTCGTTCTCAGCGTGTCAAGAAGGCGGGGATGCGCCAGCGGGGTCTGCTCTGCTCTGGGCTTCGGCAAGTCTGGCTGCTCCGTCCTCGTCACCACCGCGTGTGTTTGCATAGGGCAATATCGGTAATATTTATACCTTTAAGGTGCCGAGATTGACATAAGGATGGACATAGATACGTCAATAAGGATGTCATACGACCAGGTCGTTAGCACATTCTTTTGCTGAAGTTCTCAGTGAAATCAAAGCACTGGCCGCAGGGTTTTTCCCAGGTTGTCATAGGTTTGATTTGTTTTGAGAACTCCGTATGCCTTATCAGGGGCTGGAGGAATATCGCTTGTCTAATTAGATGGCAAGCGTTATGACCTAATCAGATAACACGTTCCTGTGCCGTAGTGTGGCTTTATCAGATAACGGTTCCTGCATCATGGGGGTTTTCAGCATCATGGGCTGGCTGCTAGTTAACTTGTTAACCAGAATAGGGTCAGGAATAGGGGGATCGATACAGAACCTATAGGAATACATCACACTCTGTGTCTGCTTCCACTATCTGTGTCCATGCCTGCACCATGTATTCTCTGTGGGTACAATCTGTATGTCTGCTTCCACTATCTCGCCCTCTGCCTGCACCATCTATCCTCTGAGTGTACCATCTCAGTGCCTGCTCCCACTATCTGTGTCTCTGCCTGCACCATATATCCTCTGTGAGTACCATCTCTGTGTCTGGTTCCGCTATCTGTGTCTCTCTTGCACCATCTATCCACTGTGTGTACCATCACTGTGTCTGCTTCCACTATCTGTCCCTCTGCCTGAAGCCCTATACATCTATTCTCTGTGTGTACCATGTCTGTGTCTGTTTCCACTATCTCTCCCTCTGCCTGCAGCCCTATACCATCTATTCTCTGTTGGTACAATCTCTGTGTCTGCTTCCACTAGCTTTCCCTCTGCCTACAGTCCTATACCATCTATTCTCTGTGTGTAGCATCTGTGTGTCTGCTTCCACTATCTGTGTCTCTGCCTGCACCATCTCTCTCCCGTATGTACCATCTCTGTGTCTGCTCCTACTATCTGTGTCTCTATCTGCACCATCTATCCTCTGTGTGTACCATCTCTGTGTCTGCTTCCACTATCTGTGCCTCTACCTGCACCGTCTATCCTCTGCGTGTACCATCTCTGTGTCTGCTTCCACTATCTGTGTCTCTGCCTGCACCATCTATTCTCTGAGTGTACCATCTCTGTGTCTGCTTCCACTATCTGTCCTTCTGCCTGCAGTCCTATACCATCTATTCTATGTGTGTACCATCTCTGTGTCTGCTTCCACTATCTGTCCCTCTGCAGCGGTCCTATACCATATATTCTCTGTGTGTACCATGTCAGTGTCTGCTTTCACTGTCTGTGTCTCTGCCTGCACCATCTCTCTTCTGTGTGTACCATTTCTGTGTCTGCTCCTACTATCTGTGTCTCTGCCTGCACCATCTATCCTCTGTGTATACCATCTTTATGTCTGCTTCCACTATCTGTGTCACTGCCTGCACCATCTATGCTCTCTGAGTACCATCTCTCTGTCTGCTTCCACTATCTGTGTCTGTGCTTGCACCATCTATTCTCTGTATATACCATCTCTGTTTCTGCTTCCATTATCTGTGTCTCTGCCTGCACCATCTATCCTCTGTGTGTACCATCTCTGTGTCTGCTTCCACTATCTGTGTCTCTGCCTGCACCATCTATTCTCTGTGTGTACCATCTGTATGTCTGCTTCCAATATCTCTCCCTCTGCCTGCACCATTGATCCTCTGTGTGTACCATCTTAGTGTCTGCTTCCACTATCTGTGTCTCTGCCTGCACCATCTATCCTCTGTGTGTATCATCTCTGTGTCTGGTTCCACTATCTGTGTCTGTGCTTGCACCATCTATTCTCTGTATATACCATCTCTGTGTCTGCTTCCACTATCTGTGTCTGTGCTTGCACCATCTATTCTCTGTATATACCATCTCTGTGTCTGCTTCCACTATCTGTGTCTCTGCCTGCACCATCTATCCTCTGTGTGTACCATCTCTGTGTCTGCTTCCACTATCTGTGTCTGTGCTTGCACCATCTATTCTCTGTATATACCATCTTTGTGCCTGCTTCCACTATCTGTGTCTCTGCCTGCACCATCTATCCTCTGTGTGTCCCATCTCTGTGTCTGCTTCCACTATCTGTGTCTCTGCCTGCACCATCTATTCTCTGTGTGTACCATATGTATATCTGCTTCCACTATCTCTCCCTCTGCCTGCACCATCTATCCTCTGTGTGTACCATCTTAGTGTCTGCTTCCACTATCTGTGTCTCTGCCTGCACCATCTATCCTCTGTGTGTATCATCTCTGTGTCTGGTTCCACTATCTGTGTCTGTGCTTGCACCATCTATTCTCTGTATATACCATCTCTGTGTCTGCTTCCACTATCTGTGTCTCTGCCTGCACCATCTATCCTCTGTGTGTAGCATCTCTGTGTCTGCTTCCACTATCTGTGTCTCTGCCTGCACCATCTATCCTCTATGTGTACCATCTCTGTGTCTGCTTCCACTATCTGTGTCTCTGCCTGCACCATCTATTCTCTATGTGTACCATCTGTATGTCTACTTCCACTATCTCTCCCTCTGCCTGCACCATCTATCCTCTTTGTATACCATCTCTATGTCTGCTTTCACTATCTGTGTCTCTGCCTGCACCATCTATCCTCTCTGTGTACTATATCTGCGTCTGCTTCCACTATCTGTGTCGATGCCTGCACCATCTATTCTCTGTGTGTACAATCTGTATGTCTGCTTCCACTATCTCTCCCTCTGCCTGCACCATCTATCCTCTGTGTGTACCATCTCAGTGCCTGCTCCCACTATCTGTGTCTCTGCCTGCACCATATATCCTCTGTGAGTACCATCTCTGTGTCTGGTTCCACTATCTGTGTCTCTCTTGCACCATCTATCCACTGTGTGTACCATCTCTGTGTCTGCTTCCACTATCTGTCCCTCTGCCTGAAACCCTATACATCTATTCTCTGTGTGTACCATGTCTGTGTCTGTTTCCACTATCTCTCCCTCTGCCTACAGTCCTATACCATCTATTCTCTGTGTGTAGCATCTGTGTGTCTGCTTCCACTATCTGTGTCTCTGCCTGCACCATCTCTCTCCCGTATGTACCATCTCTGTGTCTGCTCCTACTATCTGTGTCTCTATCTGCACCATCTATCCTCTGTGTGTACCATCTCTATGTCTGCTTCCACTATCTGTGCCTCTACCTGCACCATCTATCCTCTGTGTGTACCATCTCTGTGTCTGCTTCCACTATCTGTCCCTCTGCCTGCAGTCCTATACCATCTATTCTATGTGTGTACCATCTCTGTGTCTGCTTCCACTATCTGTCCCTCTGCAGCGGTCCTATACCATCTATTCTCTGTGTGTACCATGTCAGTGTCTGCTTCCACTGTCTGTGTCTCTGCCTGCACCATCTCTCTTCTGTGTGTACCATTTCTGTGTCTGCTCCTACTATCTGTGTCTCTGCCTGCACCATCTATCCTCTGTGTATACCATCTTTATGTCTGCTTCCACTATCTGTGTCACTGCCTGCACCATCTATGCTCTCTGAGTACCATCTCTCTGTCTGCTTCCACTATCTGTGTCTGTGCTTGCAACATCTATTCTCTGTATATACCATCTCTGTTTCTGCTTCCACTATCTGTGTCTCTGCCTGCACCATCTATCCTCTGTTTGTACCATCTCTGTGTCTGCTTCCACTATCTGTGTCTCTGCCTGCACCATCTATTTTCTGTGCGTACCATCTGTATGTCTGCTTCCACTATCTCTCCCTCTGCCTGCACCATCTATCCTCTGTGTGTACCATCTCTGTGTCTGCTTCCACTATCTGTGTCTCTGCCTGCACCATCTATTCTCTGTGTGTACCATCTATATGGCTGCTTCCACTATCTCTCCCTCTGCCTGCATCATCTATCCTCTGTGTGTACCATCTCAGTGCCTGCTCCCACTATCTGTGTCTCTGCCTGCACCATATATCCTCTGTGAGTGCCATCTCTGTATCTGGTTCCACTATCTGTGTCTCTCTTGCACCATCTATTCACTGTGTGTACCATCTCTATGTCTGCTTCCACTATCTGTCCCTCTGCTTGAAACCCTATACCATCTATTCTCTGTGTGTACCATCTCTCTGTGTGCTTGCACTATCTGGATCTCTGCCTCCACCATCTATCCTCTGTGTGTAACATCTCTGTGTCTACTTCCAC
Organism: Lissotriton helveticus; assembly: GCF_964261635.1. NCBI lineage: Eukaryota > Metazoa > Chordata > Amphibia > Caudata > Salamandridae > Lissotriton > Lissotriton helveticus. The sequence goes on along the minus strand of NC_136068.1, from coordinate 1,508,450,239 downwards.
TATCTGTGTCTCTGCCTGCACCATGTCTCTTTTGTGTGCACCATCTCTGTGTCTGCTCCTACTATCTGTGTCTCTACCTGCACCATCTATCCTCTGTGTGTAACATCTCTGTGTCTGTTTCCACTATCTCTGTCTCTGCCTGCACCATCTATCCTCAGCGTGTACCATCTCTGTGTCTGCTTCCACTATCTGTGCCTCTGCCTGCACCATCTATTCTCTGAGTGTACCATCTCTGTGTCTGCTTCCACTATCCGTCCCTCTGCAGCAGTCCTATACCATCTATTCTCTGTGTGTACCATGTCAGTGTCTGCTTCCACTGTCTGTGTCTCTGCCTGCACCATCTCTCTTCTGTGTGTACCATTTCTGTGTCTGCTCCTACTATCTGTGTCTCTGCCTGCACCATCTATCCTCTGTGTATACCATCTTTATGTCTGCTTCCACTATCTGTGTCACTGCCTGCACCATCTATCCTCTCTGAGTACCATCTCTCTGTCTGCTTCCACTATCTGTGTCTGTGCTTGCACCATCTATTCTCTGTATATACCATCTCTGGTTCTGCTTCCACTATATGTGTCTCTGCCTGCACCATCTATCCTCTGTGTGTACCATCTCTGTGTCTGCTTCAACTATCTGTGTCTCTGCCTGCACCATCTATTCTCTGTGTGTACCATCTGTATGTCTGCTTCCACTATCTCTCCCTCTGCCTGCACCATCTATCCTCTGTGTGTACCATCTTAGTGTCTGCTTCCACTATCTGTGTCTCTGCCTGCACCATCTATCCTCTGTGTGTATCATCTCTGTGTCTGGTTCCACTATCTGTGTCTGTGCTTGCACCATCTATTCTCTATATATACCATCTCTGTGTCTGCTTCCACTATCTGTGTCTCTGCCTGCACCATCTATCCTCTGTGTGTACCATATTTATGTCTGATTCCACTATCTGTGTCACTGCCTGCACCATCTATCCTCTCTGAGTACCATCTCTCTGTCTGCTTCCACTATCTGTGTCTGTGCTTGCACCATCTATTCTCTGTATATACCATCTCGGTTTATGCTTTCACTATCTGTGCCTCTGCCTGCACCATCTATCCTGTGTGTGTACCATCTCTGTGTCTGCTACCACTATCTGTGTCTCTGCCTGCACCATCTATTCTCTCTGTGTACCATCTGTATGTCTGCTTCCACTATCTCTGTCTCTGCCTGCACCATCTATCCTCTGTGTGTACCATCTCTGCGTCTGCTTCCACTATCTGTGTCTCTGCGTGCACCATCTATTCTCTGAGTGTACAACCTCTGTGTCTGCTTCCACTATCTGTCCCTCTGCAGCGGTCCTATACCATCTATTCTCTGTGTGTACCATGTCAGTGTCTGCTTCCACTGTCTGTGTCTCTGCCTGCACCATCTCTCTTCTGTGTGTACCATTTCTGTGTCTGCTCCTACTATCTGTGTCTCTGCCTGCACCATCTATCCTCTGTTTATACCATCTTTATGTCTGCTTCCACTATCTGTGTCACTGCCTGCACCATCTATCCTCTCTGAGTACCATCTCTCTGTCTGCTTCCACTATCTGTGTCTCTGCTTGCACCATCTATTCTCTGTATATACCATCTCTGGTTCTGCTTCCACTATCTGTGTCTCTGCCTGCACCATCTATCCTCTGTGTGTACCATCTCTGTGTCTGCTTCCACTATCTGTGTCTCTGCCTGCACCATCTATTCTCTGTGTGTACCATCTGTATGTCTGCTTCCACTATCTCTCCCTCTGCCTGCACCATCTATCCTCTGTGTGTACCATCTTAGTGTCTGCTTCCACTATCTGTGTCTCTGCCTGCACCATCTATCCTCTGTGTGTATCATCTCTGTGTCTGGTTCCACTATCTGTGTCTGTGCTTGCACTATCTATTCTCTATATATACCATCTCTGTGTCTGCTTCCACTATCTGTGTCTCTGCCTGCACCATCTATCCTCTGTGTGTACCATCTCTGTGTCTGCTTCCACTATCTGTGTCTCTGCCTGCACCATCTATTCTCTATGTGTACCATCTGTATGTCTACTTCCACTATCCCTCCCTCTGCCTGCACCATCTACCCTCTTTGTATACCATCTCTATGTCTGCTTCCACTATCTGTGTCTCTGCCTGCACCATCTATCCTCTCTGTGTACTATATCTGCGTCTGCTTCCTCTATCTGTGTCTGTGCTTCCACCATCTATTCTCTGTATATACCATCTCTGTGTCTCCTTCCACTATCTGTGTCTCTGTCTGCACCATCTATCCTCTGTGTGTACCATCTCTGTGTCTGTTTCCACTATATGTGTCGATGCCTGCACCATCTATTCTGTGTGTGTACAATCTGTATGTCTGCTTCCACTATCTCTCCCTCTGCCTGCACCATCTATCCTCTGTGTGTACCATCTCAGTGCCTGCTCCCACTATCTGTGTCTCTGCCTGAACCATATATCCTCTGTGAGTACCATCTCTGTGTCTGGTTCCACTATCTGTGTCTCTCTTGCACCATCTATCCACTGTGTGTACCATCTCTGTGTCTGCTTCCACTATCTGTCCCTCTGCCTGAAACCCTATACATCTATTCTCTGTGTGTACCATGTCTGTGTCTGTTTACACTATCTCTCCCTCTGCCTGCAGCCCTATACCATCTATTCTCTGTTGGTACCATCTCTGTGTCTGCTTCCACTAGCTTTCCCTCTGCCTACAGTCCTATACCATTTATTCTCTGTGTGTAGCATCTGTGTGTCTGCTTCCACTATCTGTGTCTCTGCCTGCACCATCTCTCTCCCGTATGTGCCATCTCTGTGTCTGCTCCTACTATCTGTGTCTCTATCTGCACCATCTATCCTCTGTGTGTACCATCTCTGTGTCTGCTTCCACTATCTGTGCCTCTACCTGCACCATCTATCCTCTGTGTGTACCATCTCTCTGTCTGCTTCCACTATCTGTGTCTCTGCCTGCACCATCTATTCTTTGAGTGTACCATCTCTGTGTCTGCTTCCACTATCTGTCCCTCTGCCTGCAGTCCTATACCATCTATTCTATGTGTGTACCATCTCTGTGTCTGCTTCCACTATCTGTGTCTTTGCCTGCACCATCTATTCTCTGTTTGTACCATCTGTATGTCTGCTTTCACTATCTCTCCCTCTGCATGCACCATCTATCCTCTGTGTGTACCATCTTAGTGTCTGCTTCCACTATCTGTGTCTCTGCCTGCACCTTCTATCGTCTGTGTGTATCATCTCTGTGTCTGGTTCCACTATCTGTGTCTGTGCTTGCACCATCTATTCTCTGTAAATACCATCTCTGTGTCTGCTTCCACTATCTGTGTCTCTGCCTGCACCATCTATCCTCTGGGTGTACCATCTCTGTGTCTGCTTCCACTATCTGTGTCTCTGCCTGCACCATCTATCCTCTGTGTGTACCATCTCTGTGTCTGCTTCCACTATCTGTGTCTCTGCCTGCATCATCTATTCTCTATGTGTACCATCTGTATGTCTACTTCCACTATCTCTCCCTCTGCCCGCACCTTTTATCCTCTTTGTATACCATCTCTGTGTCTGGTTCCACTATCTGTGTCTCTCTTGCACCATCTATCCACTGTGTGTACCAGCTCTGTGTCTGCTTCCATTATCTGTCCCTCTGCCTGCAGCCCTATACCATCTATTCTCTGTGTGTAGCATCTGTGTGTCTGCTTCCACTATCTGTGTCTCTGCCTGCACCATCTCTCTCCCGTATGTACCATCTCTGTGTCTGCTCCTACTATCTGTGCCTCTATCTGCACCATCTATCCTCTGTGTGTACCATGTCTGTGTCTGCTTCCACTATCTGTGTCTCTGCCTGCACCATCTATTCTCTCTGTGTACCATCTGTATGTCTACTTCCACTATCTGTGTCTCTGCCTGCACCATCTATCCTCTCTGTGTACTATATCTGCGTCGGCTTCCACTATCTGTGTCGATGCCTGCACCATCTATTCTCTGTGTGTACAATCTGTATGTCTGCTTCCACTATCTCTCCCTCTGCCTGCAGCATCTATCCTCTGTGTGTACCATCTCAGTGCCTGCTCCCACTATCTGTGTCTCTGCCTGCACCATATATCCTCTGTGAGTACCATCTCTGTGTCTGGTTCCACTATCTGTGTCTCTCTTGCACCATCTATCCACTGTATGTACCATCTCTGTGTCTGCTTCCACTATCTGTCCCTCTGCCCGAAACCCTATACATCTATTCTCTGTGTGTACCCTGTCTATGTCTGTTTCCACTATCTCTCCTTCTGCCTGCAGCCCTATACCATCTATTCTCTGTTGGTACCATCTCTGTGTCTGCTTCCACTAGCTTTCCCTCTGCCTACAGTCCTATACCATCTATTCTCTGTGTGTAGCATCTGTGTGTCTGCTTCCACTATCTGTGTCTCTGCCTGCACAATCTCTCTCCCGTATGTACCATCTCTGTGTCTGCTCCTACTATCTGTGTCTCTATCTGCACCATCTATCCTCTGTGTGTACCATCTTTATGTCTGCTTCCACTATCTGTGTCACTGCCTGCACCATCTATCCTCTCTGAGTACCATCTCTCTGTCTGCTTCCACTATCTGTGTCTGTGCTTGCACCATCTATTCTCTGTATATACCATCTCTGGTTCTGCTTCCACTATATGTGTCTCTGCCTGCACCATCTATCCTCTGTGTGTACCATCTCTGTGTCTGCTTCAACTATCTGTGTCTCTGCCTGCACCATCTATTCTCTGTGTGTACCATCTGTATGTCTGCTTCCACTATCTCTCCCTCTGCCTGCACCATCTATCCTCTGTGTGTACCATCTTAGTGTCTGCTTCCACTATCTGTGTCTCTGCCTGCACCATCTATCCTCTGTGTGTATCATCTCTGTGTCTGGTTCCACTATCTGTGTCTGTGCTTGCACCATCTATTCTCTATATATACCATCTCTGTGTCTGCTTCCACTATCTGTGTCTCTGCCTGCACCATCTATCCTCTGTGTGTACCATATTTATGTCTGATTCCACTATCTGTGTCACTGCCTGCACCATCTATCCTCTCTGAGTACCATCTCTCTGTCTGCTTCCACTATCTGTGTCTGTGCTTGCACCATCTATTCTCTGTATATACCATCTCGGTTTATGCTTTCACTATCTGTGTCTCTGCCTGCACCATCTATCCTGTGTGTGTACCATCTCTGTGTCTGCTACCACTATCTGTGTCTCTGCCTGCACCATCTATTCTCTCTGTGTACCATCTGTATGTCTGCTTCCACTATCTCTGTCTCTGCCTGCACCATCTATCCTCTGTGTGTACCATCTCTGCGTCTGCTTCCACTATCTGTCCCTCTGCAGCGGTCCTATACCATCTATTCTCTGTGTGTACCATGTCAGTGTCTGCTTCCACTGTCTGTGTCTCTGCCTGCACCATCTCTCTTCTGTGTGTACCATTTCTGTGTCTGCTCCTACTATCTGTGTCTCTGCCTGCACCATCTATCCTCTGTGTATACCATCTTTATGTCTGCTTCCACTATCTGTGTCACTGCCTGCACCATCTATCCTCTCTGAGTACCATCTCTCTGTCTGCTTCCACTATCTGTGTCTGTGCTTGCACCATCTATTCTCTGTATATACCATCTCTGGTTCTGCTTCCACTATCTGTGTCTCTGCCTGCACCATCTATCCTCTGTGTGTACCATCTCTGTGTCTGCTTCCACTATCTGTGTCTCTGCCTGCACCATCTATTCTCTGTGTGTACCATCTGTATGTCTGCTTCCACTATCTCTCCCTCTGCCTGCACCGTCTATCCTCTGTGTGTACCATCTTAGTGTCTGCTTCCACTATCTGTGTCTCTGCCTGCACCATCTATCCTCTGTGTGTATCATCTCTGTGTCTGGTTCCACTATCTGTGTCTGTGCTTGCACCATCTATTCTCTATATATACCATCTCTGTGTCTGCTTCCACTATCTGTGTCTCTGCCTGCACCATCTATCCTCTGTGTGTACCATCTCTGTGTCTGCTTCCACTATCTGTGTCTCTGCCTGCACCATCTATTCTCTATGTGTACCATCTGTATGTCTACTTCCACTATCCCTCCCTCTGCCTGCACCATCTACCCTCTTTGTATACCATCTCTATGTCTGCTTCCACTATCTGTGTCTCTGCCTGCACCATCTATCCTCTCTGTGTACTATATCTGCGTCTGCTTCCTCTATCTGTGTCTGTGCTTCCACCATCTATTCTCTGTATATACCATCTCTGTGTCTCCTTCCACTATCTGTGTCTCTGTCTGCACCATCTATCCTCTGTGTGTACCATCTCTGTGTCTGTTTCCACTATCTGTGTCGATGCCTGCACCATCTATTCTGTGTGTGTACAATCTGTATGTCTGCTTCCACTATCTCTCCCTCTGCCTGCACCATCTATCCTCTGTGTGTACCATCTCAGTGCCTGCTCCCACTATCTGTGTCGCTGCCTGAACCATATATCCTCTGTGAGTACCATCTCTGTGTCTGGTTCCACTATCTGTGTCTCTCTTGCACCATCTATCCACTGTGTGTACCATCTCTGTGTCTGCTTCCACTATCTGTCCCTCTGCCTGAAACCCTATACATCTATTCTCTGTGTGTACCATGTCTGTGTCTGTTTACACTATCTCTCCCTCTGCCTGCAGCCCTATACCATCTATTCTCTGTTGGTACCATCTCTGTGTCTGCTTCCACTAGCTTTCCCTCTGCCTACAGTCCTATACCATTTATTCTCTGTGTGTAGCATCTGTGTGTCTGCTTCCACTATCTGTGTCTCTGCCTGCACCATCTCTCTCCCGTATGTGCCATCTCTGTGTCTGCTCCTACTATCTGTGTCTCTATCTGCACCATCTATCCTCTGTGTGTACCATCTCTGTGTCTGCTTCCACTATCTGTGCCTCTACCTGCACCATCTATCCTCTGTGTGTACCATCTCTCTGTCTGCTTCCACTATCTGTGTCTCTGCCTGCACCATCTATTCTTTGAGTGTACCATCTCTGTGTCTGCTTCCACTATCTGTCCCTCTGCCTGCAGTCCTATACCATCTATTCTATGTGTGTACCATCTCTGTGTCTGCTTCCACTATCTGTGTCTCTGCCTGCACCATCTATTCTCTGTTTGTACCATCTGTATGTCTGCTTTCACTATCTCTCCCTCTGCATGCACCATCTATCCTCTGTGTGTACCATCTTAGTGTCTGCTTCCACTATCTGTGTCTCTGCCTGCACCTTCTATCGTCTGTGTGTATCATCTCTGTGTCTGGTTCCACTATCTGTGTCTGTGCTTGCACCATCTATTCTCTGTAAATACCATCTCTGTGTCTGCTTCCACTATCTGTGTCTCTGCCTGCACCATCTATCCTCTGGGTGTACCATCTCTGTGTCTGCTTCCACTATCTGTGTCTCTGCCTGCACCATCTATCCTCTGTGTGTACCATCTCTGTGTCTGCTTCCACTATCTGTGTCTCTGCCTGCATCATCTATTCTCTATGTGTACCATCTGTATGTCTACTTCCACTATCTCTCCCTCTGCCTGCACCTTTTATCCTCTTTGTATACCATCTCTGTGTCTGGTTCCACTATCTGTGTCTCTCTTGCACCATCTATCCACTGTGTGTACAATCTCTGTGTCTGCTTCCATTATCTGTCCCTCTGCCTGCAGCCCTATACCATCTATTCTCTGTGTGTAGCATCTGTGTGTCTGCTTCCACTATCTGTGTCTCTGCCTGCACCATCTCTTTCCCGTATGTACCATCTATGTGTCTGCTCCTACTATCTGTGCCTCTATCTGCACCATCTATCTTCTGTGTGTACCATCTCTGTGTCTGCTTCCACTATCTGTGTCTCTGCCTGCACCATCTATTCTCTCTGTGTACCATCTGTATGTCTACTTCCACTATCTGTGTCTCTGCCTGCACCATCTATCCTCTCTGTGTACTATATCTGTGTCGGCTTCCACTATCTGTGTCGATGCCTGCACCATCTATTCTCTGTGTGTACAATCTGTATGTCTGCTTCCACTATCTCTCCCTCTGCCTGCAGCATCTATCCTCTGTGTGTACCATCTCAGTGCCTGCTCCCACTATCTGTGTCTCTGCCTGCACCATATATCCTCTGTGAGTACCATCTCTGTGTCTGGTTCCACTATCTGTGTCTCTCTTGCACCATCTATCCACTGTATGTACCATCTCTGTGTCTGCTTCCACTATCTGTCCCTCTGCCCGAAACCCTATACATCTATTCTCTGTGTGTACCCTGTCTGTGTCTGTTTCCACTATCTCTCCTTCTGCCTGCAGCCCTATACCATCTATTCTCTGTTGGTACCATCTCTGTGTCTGCTTCCACTAGCTTTCCCTCTGCCTACAGTCCTATACCATCTATTCTCTGTGTGTAGCATCTGTGTGTCTGCTTCCACTATCTGTGTCTCTGCCTGCACAATCTCTCTCCCGTATGTACCATCTCTGTGTCTGCTCCTACTATCTGTGTCTCTATCTGCACCATCTATCCTCTGTGTGTGCCATCTCTATGTCTGCTTCCACTATCTGTGCCTCTATCTGCACCATATATCCTCTGTGTGTACCATCTATGTGTCTGCTTCCACTATCTGTCCCTCTGCCTGCAGTCCTATACCATCTATTCTATGTGTGTACCATCTCTGTGTCTGCTTCCACTATCTTTCCATCTGCAGCGGTCCTATACCATCTATTCTCTGTGTGTACCATGATTGTGTCTGTTTCCACTGTCTGTGTCTCTGCCTGCACCATCTCTCTTCTGTGTTTACCATTTCTGTGTCTGCTCCTACTATCTGTGTCTCTGCCTGCACCATCTATTTTCTGTGTGTACCATCTGTATGTCTGCTTCCACTATCTCTCCCTCTGCCTGCACCATCTATCCTCTGTGTGTACCATCTTAGTGTCTGCTTCCACTATCTGTGTCTCTGCCTGCACCATCTATCCTCTGTGTGTATCATCTCTGTGTCTGGTTCCATTATCTGTGTCTGTGCTTGCACCATCTATTCTCTGTATATACCATCACTGTGTCTGCTTCCACTATCTGTGTCTCTGCCTGCACCATCTATCCTCTGTGTGTACCATCTCTGTGTCTGCTTCCACTATCTGTGTCTCTGCCTGCACCATCTATCCTCTGTGTGTACCATCTCTGTGTCTGCTTCCACTATCTGTGTCTCTGCCTGCACCATCTATTCTCTATGTGTACCATCTGTATGTCTACTTCCACTCTCTCTCCCTCTGCCTGCACCATCTATCCTCTTTGTATACCATCTCTATGTCTGCTTCCACTATCTGTGTCTCCTTCTGCACCATCTATCCTCTCTGTGTACTATATCTGCGTCTGCTTCCACTATCTGTGTCTGTGCTTCCACCATCTATTCTCTGTATATACCATCTCTGTGTCTCCTTCCACTATCTGTGTCTCTGCCTGCACCATCTATCCTCTGTGTGTACCATCTCTGTGTCTGCTTCCACTATCTGTGTCTCTGCCTGCACCATCTGTTCTCTGTGTGTACCATCTGTATGTCTGCTTCCACTATCTCTCCCTCTGCCTGCACCATCTATCCTCTGTGTGTACCATCTCAGTGCCTGCTCCCACTATCTGTGTCTCTGCCTGCACCATATATCCTCTGTGAGTACCATCTCTGTGTCTGGTTCCACTATCTGTGTCTCTCTTGCACCATCTATCCACTGTGTGTACCATCTCTATGTCTGCTTCCACTATCTGTCCCTCTGCCTGAAACCCTATACCATCTATTCTCTGTGTGTACCATCTCTCTGTGTGCTTGCACTATCTGGATCTCTGCTTCCACCATCTATCCTCTGTGTGTACCATCTCTGTGTCTACTTCCACTATCTGTGTCTCTGCCTGCACCATGTCTCTTTTGTGTGCACCATCGCTGTGTCTGCTCCTACTATCTGTGTCTCTACCTGCACCATCTATCCTCTATGTGTAACATCTCTGTGTCTGTTTCCACTATCTCTGTCTCTGCCTGCACCATCTATCCTCAGTGTGTACCATCTCTGTGTCTGCTTCCACTATCGGTGCCTCTGCAGCAGTCCTATACCATCTATTCTCTGTGTGTACCATGTCAGTGTCTGCTTCCACTGTCTGTGTCTCTGCCTGCACCATCTATCCTCTGTGTGTACCATCTCTGTGTCTGCTTCCACTATCTGTGTCTCTGCCTGCACCATCTATTCTCTGTGTGTACCATCTGTATGTCTGCTTCCACTATCTCTGTCTCTGCCTGCACCATCTATTCTCTGAGTGTACAATCTCTGTGTCTGCTTCCACTATCTGTCCCTCTGCAGCAGTCCTATACCATCTATTCTCTGTGTGTACCATGTCAGTGTCTGCTTCCACTGTCTGTGTCTCTGCCTGCACCATCTCTCTTCTGTGTGTACCATTTCTGTGTCTGCTCCTACTATCTGTGTCTCTGCCTGCACCATCTATCCTCTGTGTATACCATCTTTATGTCTGTTTCCACTATCTGTGTCACTGCCTGCACCATCTATCCTCGCTGAGTACCATCTCTCTGTCTGCTTCCACTATCTGTGTCTGTGCTTGCACCATCTATTCTCTGTATATACAATCTCTGTTTCTGCTTCCACTATCTGTGTCTCTGCCTGCACCATCTATCCTCTGTGTGTACCATCTCTGTGTCTGCTTCCACTATCTGTGTCTCTGCCTGCACCATCTATTCTCTGTGTGTACCATCTGTATGTCTGCTTCCACTATCTCTCCCTCTGCCTGCACCATCTATCCTCTGTGTGTACCATCTTAGTGTCTGCTTCCACTATCTGTGTCTCTGCCTGCACCATCTATCCTCTGTGAGTATCATCTCTGTGTCTGGTTCCACTATCTGTGTCTGTGCTTGCACCATCTATTCTCTGTATATACCATCTCTGTGTCTTCTTCCACTATCTGTGTCTCTGCCTGCACCATCTATCCTCTGTGTGTACCATCTCTGTGTCTGCTTCCACTATCTGTGTCTCTGCCTGTACCATCTATCCTCTGTCTGTACCATCTCTGTGTCTGCTTCCACTATCTGTGTCTCTGCCTGCACCATCTATTCTCTATGTGTACCATCTGTATGTCTACTTCAACTATCCCACCCTCTGCCTGCACCATCTATCCTCTTTGTATACCATCTCTATGTCTGCTTCCACTATCTGTGTCTCTGCCTGCACCATCTATCCTCTCTGTGTACTATATCAGCGTCTGCTTCCTGTATCTGTGTCTGTGCTTCCACCATCTATTCTCTGTATTTACCATCTCTGTGTCTCCTTCCACTATCTGTGTCTCTGCCTGCACCATCTATCCTCTGTGTGTACCATCTCTGTGTCTGCTTCCACTATCTGTGTCGATGCCTGCACCATCTATTCTCTGTGTGTACAATCTGTATGTCTGCTTCCACTATCTCTCCCTCTGCCTGCACCATCTATCCTCTGTGTGTACCATCTCAGTGCCTGCTCCCACTATCTGTGTCTCTGCCTGCACCATATATCCTCTGTGAGTACCATCTCAGTGTCTGGTTCCACTATCTGTGTTTCTCTTGCACCATCTATCCACTGTGTGTACCATCTCTGTGTCTGCTTCCACTATCTGTCCCTCTGCCTGAAACCCTATACATCTATTCTCTGTGTGTACCATGTCTGTGTCTGTTTACACTATCTCTCCCTCTGCCTGCAGCCCTATACCATCTATTCTCTGTTGGTACCATCTCTGTTTCTGCTTCCACTAGCTTTCCCTCTGCCTACAGTCCTATACCATCTATTCTCTGTGTGTAGCATCTGTGTGTCTGCTTCCACTATCTGTGTCTCTGCCTGCACCATCTCTCTCCCGTATGTGCCATCTCTGTGTCTGCTCCTACTATCTGTGTCTCTATCTGCACCATCTATCCTCTGTGTGTACCATCTCTGTGTCTGCTTCCACTATCTGTGCCTCTACCTGCACCATCTATCCTCTGTGTGTACCATCTCTCTGTCTGCTTCCACTATCTGTGTCTCTGCCTGCACCATCTATTCTCTGAGTGTACCATCTCTGTGTCTGCTTCCACTATCTGTCCCTCTGCCTGCAGTCCTATACCATCTATTCTATGTGTGTACCATCTCTTTGTCTGCTTCCACTATCTGTGTCTCTGCCTGCACCATCTATGCTCTGTGTGTACCATCTGTATGTCTGCTTCCACTAGCTCTCCCTCTGCATGCACCATCTATCCTCTGTGTGTACCATCTTAGTGTCTGCTTCTACTATCTGTGTCTCTGCCTGCACCTTCTATCGTCTGTGTGTATCATCTCTGTGTCTGGTTCCACTATCTGTGTCTGTGCTTGCACCATCTATTCTCTGTATATACATTCTCTGTGTCTGCTTCCACTATCTGTGTCACTGCCTGCACCATCTATCCTCTCTGAGTACCATCTCTCTGTCTGCTTCCACTATCTGTGTCTGTGCTTGCACCATCTATTCTCTGTATATACCATCTCCGTTTATGCTTTCACTATCTGTGTCTCTGCCTGCACCATCTATCCTCTGTGTGTACCATCTCTGTGTCTGCTTCCACTATCTGTGTCTCTGCCTGCACCATCTATTCTCTGTGTGTACCATCTGTATGTCTGCTTCCACTATCTCTGTCTCTGCCTGCACCATCTATCCTCTGTGTGTACCATCTCTGTGTCTGCTTCCACTATCTGTGTCTCTGCCTGCACCATCTATTCTCTGAGTGTACAATCTCTGTGTCTGCTTCCACTATCTGTCCCTCTGCAGCGGTCCTATACCATCTATTCTCTGTGTGTACCATGTCAGTGTCTGCTTCCACTGTCTGTGTCTCTGCCTGCACCATCTCTCTTCTGTGTGTACCATTTCTGTGTCTGCTCCTACTATCTGTGTCTCTGCCTGCACCATCTATCCTCTGTGTATACCATCTTTATGTCTGCTTCCACTATCTGTGTCACTGCCTGCACCATCTATCCTCGCTGAGTACCATCTCTCTGTCTGCTTCCACTATCTGTGTCTGTGCTTGCACCATCTATTCTCTGTATATACCATCTCTGTTTCTGCTTCCACTATCTGTGTCTCTGCCTGCACCATCTATCCTCTGTGTGTACCATCTCTGTGTCTGCTTCCACTATCTGTGTCTCTGCCTGCACCATCTATTCTCTGTGTGTACCATCTGTATGTCTGCTTCCACTATCTCTCCCTCTGCCTGCACCATCTATCCTCTGTGTGTACCATCTTAGTGTCTGCTTCCACTATCTGTGTCTCTGCCTGCACCATCTATCCTCTGTGTGTATCATCTCTGTGTCTGGTTCCACTATCTGTGTCTGTGCTTGCACCATCTATTCTCTGTATATACCATCTCTGTGTCTGCTTCCACTATCTGTGTCTCTGCCTGCACCATCTATCCTCTTTGTGTACCATCTCTGTGTCTGCTTCCACTATCTGTGTCTCTGCCTGTACCATCTATCCTCTGTCTGTACCATCTCTGTGTCTGCTTCCACTATCTGTGTCTCTACCTGCACCATCTATTCTCTATGTGTACCATCTGTATGTCTACTTCAACTATCCCACCCTCTGCCTGCACCATCTATCCTCTTTGTATACCATCTCTATGTCTGCTTCCACTATCTGTGTCTCTGCCTGCACCATCTATCCTCTCTGTGTACTATATCAGCGTCTGCTTCCTCTATCTGTGTCTGTGCTTCCACCATCTATTCTCTGTATTGACCATCTCTGTGTCTCCTTCCACTATCTGTGTCTCTGCCTGCACCATCTATCCTCTGTGTATACCATCTCTGTGTCTGCTTCCACTATCTGTGTCGATGCCTGCACCATCTATTCTCTGTGTGTACAATCTGTATGTCTGCTTCCACTATCTCTCCCTCTGCCTGCACCATCTATCCTCTGTGTGTACCATCTCAGTGCCTGCTCCCACTATCTGTGTCTCTGCCTGCACCATATATCCTCTGTGAGTACCATCTCAGTGTCTGGTTCCACTATCTGTGTCTCTCTTGCACCATCTATCCACTGTGTGTACCATCTCTGTGTCTGCTTCCACTATCTGTCCCTCTGCCTGAAACCCTATACATCTATTCTCTGTGTGTACCATGTCTGTGTCTGTTTACACTATCTCTCCCTCTGCCTGCAGCCCTATACCATCTATTCTCTGTTGGTACCATCTCTGTGTCTGCTTCCACTAGCTTTCCCTCTGCCTACAGTCCTATACCATCTATTCTTTGTGTGTAGCATCTGTGTGTCTGCTTCCACTATCTGTGTCTCTGCCTGCACCATCTCTCTCCCGTATGTGCCATCTCTGTGTCTGCTCCTACTATCTGTGTCTCTATCTGCACCATCTATCCTCTGTGTGTACCATCTCTGTGTCTGCTTCCACTATCTTGTTGTATAGCTCCTATATATCCTTATATCGTGTTAAGTTAGCATAGGTACATTTGAGATTTAAACGCCATTTTTCCTTTCTTGCAACTTCTGCACACGACCCTTAATTGTTGACTTAGCTTTCAACCTAGTGGTTTGCCGTGGTGTATGTGAGAATAATATGTTATTGCTCTGATATCAGTTTTGTTTAATAAACCATGTCTGCACGGAGAGTGCTGAAGTTTCAGGAGCAACACGATATGGAATTGTTATGAGGTCTGATCTCCACGCCTTCATAGTCATAACACAAGTGCAGCCTTTGCCAACTTGGGCTTGAGGCGGGATTGATATTGCTTTGCACGAGAATTGTTAACACACTTGATGCGGTGCACATGCAGAGAGAGCTGGTGTATGCTGATGTGATTCCTTCATGCTAGGACACTAAGGTATGGGCCCGCCCTAAAACAACCCAAAGAGACCTTCTTAGCTAATAATATAATATATGTGTTAGGGAGGGTGAGATATAAGTGTTGTTAACTCTTATTCATTACAGCATGTTAACATGCTGTCACCATTCGCTTTTTATGTCTTAGTAACTATGCTGATAATTTTGCTACTGATAATAAGTATACTTGTATTATCTAAGATACTGCGCCTGAGAAGACGGCATTAGTAAATAAACATTTCAAATGCACATGTGTCTTCTTTACTCCATGTTCTGGTTTGTAATGATAATATAGCGAAAGAGTGTTCATGAGTCCCACGTACCCTGAGGTACTGTAAGTTCATGTTCTGGTTTGTCTAAACATTGGGAGTTTGATATGTCCAATGAGACACTGTAGCTAGCTCGGTAAGGGGTGAGTTGGTTGCTAAGGTAAGTTTTGGGACATCCTAATTTGCCGAGGTTCCACTCCTCTGTGCACAGTTCTGTGTGAGTACAGAAACCCTGCAACATGGCGCCCAACGGTTTCGGTGGTCTTATATCATGACACTCGAGTAGTTTATCGTTCATGCCTTAACCCCTTCACGTCCGTTTCCGGAAAACGGGGTGTTGGTGAAACCTACCTATTTTTTAAAATAGGTCTTTGTTCAGTTTACGAGCGCTGGAGTTCAAAAGCAATTCCGGCGTCTTCCAATGGGCTACAAGAATAGTCCTGGTATATTTTCATTTGACTCTGCTTCCCTTGCCTCGAAAAAACCCTCTAAAATTGCAGTATATGCTAGCCTGTTTAAAAAACATTTTTTGATACCTCCTTGGATATACATTTGGCTGGTCCTTTTTTCGGTTTACCTTTTTATGTCAATTGGTTTTGTGTTTTATTTTTTTCGGATTATGAATGGACACTATGTCGAGGAGAGAACTTGCATTACTCATTTAAACGGAACATTGGCCCCACTTTCCTCTTCACATTCTACACACAGATTAAAAAGAGACTTGACTTTGGTTAACATCACAGCCTGGCCTGTTCTGGATGGAATCGCGTGGGATGCAGTTCGGTTTCTAATTCATGGCCCAACGGAAGTCGTTAATGTTCCTAATGTACTTAGAGTGAATATGGGGGATGTGGTGAAACAAAACATTCGTTCTGATGATTGGGATGTTAATGCTGTGGAAAGTTTGTTTTCTGATTTGAAATACTATGCTGCTTTTGATGCTGAGGATTTATATTTGGAATCTGCTAATTATGGTGAATTGTTCTGTTACCAACATTATGGCAATCACTTCTTACACAAAACATCTTCCCGAAGGGATGCTGTTAATTTTACTCAGTGGGAACATTGCCCGGCACCTACACAAGGGAGTTCAGAAACGTTTCTTAAAAAGTATACTTATTTCACTGACTTTAATCAGTCCAATCCCGAGTCCTTTTATTTTAGGTTTCAAAGACAGCCACTGTCCAAGGTTAGACTTACCGATACCAAATTGTTGTATTCGAAGGCCTTCCTAAATCAATTAGTTACTGGGGGCTATGAGTTATGGAAGGAAACCATAGACCTTAAATCGGTTTGGGGTTCAAGGGCCTGGCAGGTACGAGGCACTGAGGCTTTGCACCGTGCATGTCTCATCCCGAATCATATGTTGTTTTTAAATGAAACCATTTCCCAGACCACATGCTTTGGATTGGCTACATCTAAAAGGTTGAACACCCCGTCTTTCCCGGAGTTGGAGGAATATGAGGATTGGAGTAATTTTACTCAATTGTCCATTAAAGATATACAGGCTCTGCTTCTTAATTCCTCCTTTAACATTTCCGGTATGAATCCTAAGGGTTGGCTGCTTTGGCACCGTAGTGCTGATTGTTGCCAAAAAAGATTTTTGAATATAACTGACGGTTTTAAGACTGTTAGATCTGATCCCCGGTTTGATTTGAGTCATACTGTCACCTCTTACTCTGTGGGCAAGTTGTGTCAAGCTTGGCTGAAACATTCAACTTTACCTGCGGTTAAGTATCACCTTTCCAATTTGATTGCAGACGTGGATTTAAATGATTTCATTAAAGGCCCAGCTAGTGGCGGGTCGAAAAGGTGGTTATATGGGGTTTACAATGAAATTTGGAAACTGTCACAGATTGAAGCTGCTTCACGCCTTAGGGCTATTGATCAGGCGAATCTTGAGAAAGTGCTTGCAGTTGTTGACAATAGCATTAACGTGCTTTCCTCTAGAATTTACACATTAGATAATATTGTGTCGTCTGTTGTTGATATTGTGCATGATGAAGTGTCTGTATTATACCATGGTCAAAATCAATTACGGTCAATCATGCAGTTTGCATGGACACTTCAGACTCTGAAAATGGGTAAAGTTCCCTGGGGATACATGAACGTTTCCTCTTTGTTTGCACCGTTTAATTTGACAGACAAACAACGCTTGCTTTCAATGCGTGATGCTTCCTTTTCTATGCTACATATTGAAAGGTTGGAATCTTTGCCTTTTTCTGTGGCAGAGGCCACTGCTGCTACGTGGCTTATCCACGGTTTAATAACACTGCCTTTTGCTTTATATAAGTTTTCAAATTGTATGAAATATGTGCCAATAGGTCGTTTTGAACCCTTGGGTAACGGTTTTCTTCATGAGGTCTGGTCACTCCCATACACATACAGATGTTTCAAGGATGAACAGGAGGTTTATCTAACAGGGGATGAGTGTACTGAGACGCCAGATCATTCTTTACTGTGCAGACACATACTGTTACACGGTTCGTGTAACAAGGACCGACCGAATATGGCTTGCGTTTTACAGGGCACGCCAGTTCCTGCTATCATCCCCACGTTTAAATTGTTAGAGATTGGTAGTTATTTAATGCTCAATAATGAAAACTGTTGTGGTTTACTTAAAGGTATAGCTTTCATAGTAACAGTAAGTGAGCGAGTTATTTGCTGCAGAAATGTTCTTTATCCTCCCACACGTGAACATAGGGAGTCTTCCATTTGGCCACAGATACCGACCTTGGGAGCAGAATTCAGCGGCATGGCTAGAATAAGAGCTCTATTGTCCCAGAAAGAGGTGGCCTTGAGCTCGGCCCGTGAAACTTTCGTGCTTCACATTGCTAACACCCGTACGGAGGTTCAGGCTCTTTTAAACACTGATTTGCCTTTGCATTTCGGAGCCATGGTCCGTTCTATCTTTAACGCGTCCTCCACAACGGGCCTAGCACATTTTTTTGAAGTTGTTAGCGGTGGTCTCGTGACTTCCTTTGAGAAGATTTTTGGAGTCATCCCTGCCTTCTTCCATTCTATTTTTTCGTCCTTATTTGGAGGGTTCCCGTTTTTACTTGCATTAGCGGCTGGCGCATTGGTGGTTTTCTGCCTTTTTAAATATGGATGCCCTTCCTGTGCAAGACCACGCTCAGCTGCTACTGACGCGGTTTCGCAACCGCATGCTTGATTATTATGGCACACTGCCGTTGGCGACTCTAAGCACGGCGTTTGGATTCTCTTTTCGGTTCTCCTATTTCACCTGTGTCCAGCCTGTATTTCGCTGCCTGACCTGTGATTTCCTTTGGGCCATTGATTTGTGTCTCTGCGGACCAATATCTTCTGACGTCGATTTTGATCAACTGATGAGTCCTATCATTGCTCACGAGTTGGTTTGTTCTGACGAAAGGATTATGGCCTTGGCGGTGGCACATGGACTAATGGGTCCCTGGGATGTGTTGTCGGCAGCGCAAAATTTCTTGGAACAAAGTTTTCTTGAAAACCCACCGAGCTGTCCTCTGATGGTTATAGAGGATCCGGTGCTGGAAGATCACGTATGTTCCTTTCATCTTTTAAATTGGATGGCTGAACTGTTTTCGGATGAGGACAGTGACTTCCTCCTGGAGGCTGTTGCAGCTTACTTTTCATATACAGTCTTATCATAGTCACAGCCTCAAATTGACATGCTGATTGATAGCGTTTCCTTAATTTTATTGACTTTTGGTCAAGACATTTTATTTTTGCTTGCCTATTGGCTTGAGCCACATTATACTTGTGGGCTATTTTTTAGCATTAGTTTTTATAATTGAATTTTTATTCATGCTCGTTTATAATTGGATTCTGCTCTCATGTGATGGCACTTCTGTTATCCTATTTAGTCCGTTCTCGGATCATGGGGGGGTGTTGTATAGCTCCTATATATCCTTATATCGTGTTAAGTTAGCATAGGTACATTTGAGATTTAAACGCCATTTTTCCTTTCTTGCAACTTCTGCACACGACCCTTAATTGTTGACTTAGCTTTCAACCTAGTGGTTTGCCGTGGTGTATGTGAGAATAATATGTTATTGCTCTGATATCAGTTTTGTTTAATAAACCATGTCTGCACGGAGAGTGCTGAAGTTTCAGGAGCAACACGATATGGAATTGTTATGAGGTCTGATCTCCACGCCTTCATAGTCATAACACAAGTGCAGCCTTTGCCAACTTGGGCTTGAGGCGGGATTGATATTGCTTTGCACGAGAATTGTTAACACACTTGATGCGGTGCACATGCAGAGAGAGCTGGTGTATGCTGATGTGATTCCTTCATGCTAGGACACTAAGGTATGGGCCCGCCCTAAAACAACCCAAAGAGACCTTCTTAGCTAATAATATAATATATGTGTTAGGGAGGGTGAGATATAAGTGTTGTTAACTCTTATTCATTACAGCATGTTAACATGCTGTCACCATTCGCTTTTTATGTCTTAGTAACTATGCTGATAATTTTGCTACTGATAATAAGTATACTTGTATTATCTAAGATACTGCGCCTGAGAAGACGGCATTAGTAAATAAACATTTCAAATGCACATGTGTCTTCTTTACTCCATGTTCTGGTTTGTAATGATAATATAGCGAAAGAGTGTTCATGAGTCCCACGTACCCTGAGGTACTGTAAGTTCATGTTCTGGTTTGTCTAAACATTGGGAGTTTGATATGTCCAATGAGACACTGTAGCTAGCTCGGTAAGGGGTGAGTTGGTTGCTAAGGTAAGTTTTGGGACATCCTAATTTGCCGAGGTTCCACTCCTCTGTGCACAGTTCTGTGTGAGTACAGAAACCCTGCAACAATCTGTGCCTCTACCTGTACCATCTATCCTCTGTGTGTACCATCTCTCTGTCTGCTCCCACTATCGGTGTCTCTGCCTGCACCATCTATTCTCTGAGTGTACCATCTCTGTGTCTGCTTCCACTATCTGTCCCTCTGCCTGCAGTCCTATACCATCTATTCTATGTGTGTACCATCTCTTTGTCTGCTTCCACTATCTGTGTCTCTGCCTGCACCATCTATGCTCTGTGTGTACCATCTGTATGTCTGCTTCCACTATCTCTCCCTCTGCATGCACCATCTATCCTCTGTGTGTACCATCTTAGTGTCTGCTTCCACTATCTGTGTCTCTGCCTGCCCCTTCTATCGTCTGTGTGTATCATCTCTGTGTCTGGTTCCACTATCTGTGTCTGTGCTTGCACCATCTATTCTCTGTATATACATTCTCTGTGTCTGCTTCCACTATCTGTGTCTTTGCCTGCACCATCTATCCTCTGGGTGTACCATCTCTGTGTCTGCTTCCACTATCTGTGTCTCTGCCTGCACCATCTATCCTCTGTGTGTACCATCTCTGTTTCTGCTTTCACTATCCGTGTCTCTGCCTGCATCATCTGTTCTCTATGTGTACCATCTGTATGTCTACTTCCACTATCTCTCCCTCTGCCTGCACCTTCTATCCTCTTTGTATACCATCTCTGTGTCTGGTTCCACTATCTGTGTCTCTCTTGCACCATCTATCCACTGTGTGTACCATCTCTGTGTCTGCTTCCATTATCTGTCCCTCTGCCTGAAACCCTATACCATCTATTCTCTGTGTGTAGCATGTCTGTGTCTTTTTCCACTATCTCTCCCTCTGCCTGCAGCCCTATACCATCTATTCTCTGTTGGTACCATCTCTGTGTCTGCTTCCACTAGCTTTCCCTCTGCCTACAGTCCTATACCATCTATTCTCTGTGTGTAGCATCTGTGTGTCTGCTTCCACTATCTGTGTCTCTGCCTGCACCATCTCTCTCCCGTATGTACCTTCTCTGTGTCTGCTCCTACTATCTGTGCCTCTATCTGCACCATCTATCCTCTGTGTGTACCATCTCTGTGTCTGCTTCCACTATCTGTGCCTCTGCCTGCACCACCTATTCTCTGTGTGTACCATCTCTGTGTCTGCTTCCACTATCTGTCCCTCTGCCTGCAGTCCTATACCATCTATTCTATGTGTGTACCATCTCTGTGTCTGCTTCCACTATCTGTCCCTCTGCAGCAGTCCTATACCATCTATTCTCTGTGTTTACCATCTCAGTGTCTGTTTCCACTGTCTGTGTCTCTGCCTGCACCATCTCTCTTCTGTGTGTACCATCTCTATGTCTGCTTCCACGATCTCTATCTCTGCCTGCACCATCTATCCTGTGTGTACCAACTCTGTGTCTGCTTCCACTATCTGTGTCTCTGCCTGCAGTCCTATACCATCTATTCTATATGTGTACTATCTCTGTGTCTGCTACCACTATCTGTCCCTCTGCAGCAGTCCTATACCATCTATTCTCTGTGTGTACCATCTCAGTGTCTGCTTCCACTATCTGTGTCTCTGCCTGCACCATCTATCCTCTGTGTGTATCATCTCTGTGTCTGCTTCCACTATCTGTGTCTCTGCCTGCAGCATCTATTCTCTATGTGTACCATCTGTATGTCTACTTCCACTATCTCTCCCTCTGCGTGCACCATCTATCCTCGGTGTATACCATTTCTATGTCTGCTTCCACTATCTGTATCTCTGCCTGCACCATCTATCCTCTCTGTGTACTATCTCTGTGTGTGCTTCCACTATCTGTGTCTGTGCTTCCACCATCTATTCTCTGTATATACCATATCTGTGTCTCCTTCCACTATCTGTGTCTCTGCCTGCACCATCTATTCTCTGTGTGTACCATCTGTATGTCTGCTTCCACTTTCTCTCCCTCTGCCTGCACCATCTATCCTCTGTGTGTACCATCTCAGTGTCTGCTCCCACTATCTATGTCTCTGCCTGCATCATCTATCCTCTGTGTGTACCATCTCTGTGTCTGGTTCCACTATCCGTGTCTCTCTTGCACCATCTATCCACTGTGTGTACCATCTCTGTGTCTGCTTTCACTATCTCTTTCTCTGCCTGCAGCCCTATACCATCTATTCTCTGTTGGTACCATGTCTGTATCTGCTTCCACTAGCTTTCCCTCTGCCTACAGTCCTATACCATCTATTCTCTGTGTGTAGCATCTGTGTGTCTGCTTCTACTATCTGTGTCTCTGCCTGCACCATCTCTCTCCCGTATGTACCATCTCTGTGTCTGCTCCTACTATCAGTGTCTCTATCTGCACCATCTATCCTCTGTGTGTACCATCTCTATGTCTGCTTCCACTATCTGTGCCTCTACCTGCACCATCTATCCTCTGTGTGTACCATCTCTGTGTCTGCTTCCACTATCTGTCCCTCTGTCTGCAGTCCTATACCATCTATTCTATGTGTGTACCATCTCTGTGTCTGCTTCCACTATCTGTCCATCTGCAGCGGTCCTATACCATCTATTCTCTGTGTGTACCATGATTGTGTCTGCTTCCACTGTCTGTGTCTCTGCCTGCACCATCTCTCTTCTGTGTGTACCATTTCTGTGTCTGCTCCTACTATCTGTGTCTCTGCCTGCACCATCTATCCTCTGTGTATACCATCTTTATGTCTGCTTCCACTATCTGTGTCACTGCCTGTACCATCTATCCTCGCTGAGTACCATCTCTCTGTCTGCTTCCACTATCTGTGTCTGTGCTTGCACCATCTATTCTCTGTATATACCATCTCTGTTTCTGCTTCCACTATCTGTGTCTCTGCCTGCACCATCTATCCTCTGTGTGTACCATCTCTGTGTCTGCTTCCACTATCTGTGTCTCTGCCTGCACCATCTATTCTCTGTGTGTACCATCTGTATGTCTGCTTCCACTATCTCTCCCTCTGCCTGCACCATCTATCCTCTGTGTGTACCATCTTAGTGTCTGCTTCCACTATCTGTGTCTCTGCCTGCACCATCTATCCTCTGTGTGTATCATCTCTGTGTCTGGTTCCACTATCTGTGTCTGTGCTTGCACCATCTATTCTCTGTATATACCATCTCTGTGTCTGCTTCCACTATCTGTGTCTCTGCCTGCACCATCTATCCTCTTTGTGTACCATCTCTGTGTCTGCTTCCACTATCTGTGTCTCTGCCTGTACCATCTATCCTCTGTCTGTACCATCTCTGTGTCTGCTTCCACTATCTGTGTCTCTGCCTGCACCATCTATTCTCTATGTGTACCATCTGTATGTCTACTTCAACTATCCCACCCTCTGCCTGCACCATCTATCCTCTTTGTATACCATCTCTATGTCTGCTTCCACTATCTGTGTCTCTGCCTGCACCATCTATCCTCTCTGTGTACTATATCAGCGTCTGCTTCCTCTATCTGTGTCTGTGCTTCCACCATCTATTCTCTGTATTGACCATCTCTGTGTCTCCTTCCACTATCTGTGTCTCTGCCTGCACCATCTATCCTCTGTGTATACCATCTCTGTGTCTGCTTCCACTATCTGTGTCGATGCCTGCACCATCTATTCTCTGTGTGTACAATCTGTATGTCTGCTTCCACTATCTCTCCCTCTGCCTGCACCATCTATCCTCTGTGTGTACCATCTCAGTGCCTGCTCCCACTATCTGTGTCTCTGCCTGCACCATATATCCTCTGTGAGTACCATCTCAGTGTCTGGTTCCACTATCTGTGTCTCTCTTGCACCATCTATCCACTGTGTGTACCATCTCTGTGTCTGCTTCCACTATCTGTCCCTCTGCCTGAAACCCTATACATCTATTCTCTGTGTGTACCATGTCTGTGTCTGTTTACACTATCTCTCCCTCTGCCTGCAGCCCTATACCATCTATTCTCTGTTGGTACCATCTCTGTGTCTGCTTCCACTAGCTTTCCCTCTGTCTACAGTCCTATACCATCTATTCTCTGTGTGTAGCATCTGTGTGTCTGCTTCCACTATCTGTGTCTCTGCCTGCACCATCTCTCTCCCGTATGTGCCATCTCTGTGTCTGCTCCTACTATCTGTGTCTCTATCTGCACCATCTATCCTCTGTGTGTACCATCTCTGTGTCTGCTTCCACTATCTGTGCCTCTACCTGCACCATCTATCCTCTGTGTGTACCATCTCTCTGTCTGATCCCACTATCGGTGTCTCTGCCTGCACCATCTATTCTCTGAGTGTACCATCTCTGTGTCTGCTTCCACTATCTGTCCCTCTGCCTGCAGTCCTATACCATCTATTCTATGTGTGTACCATCTCTTTGTCTGCTTCCACTATCTGTGTCTCTGCCTGCACCATCTATGCTCTGTGTGTACCATCTGTATGTCTGCTTCCACTATCTCTCCCTCTGCATGCACCATCTATCCTCTGTGTGTACCATCTTAGTGTCTGCTTCCACTATCTGTGTCTCTGCCTGCCCCTTCTATCGTCTGTGTGTATCATCTCTGTGTCTGGTTCCACTATCTGTGTCTGTGCTTGCACCATCTATTCTCTGTATATACATTCTCTGTGTCTGCTTCCACTATCTGTATCTTTGCCTGCACCATCTATCCTCTGGGTGTACCATCTCTGTGTCTGCTTCCACTATCTGTGTCTCTGCCTGCACCATCTATCCTCTGTGTGTACCATCTCTGTTTCTGCTTCCACTATCCGTGTCTCTGCCTGCATCATCTGTTCTCTATGTGTACCATCTGTATGTCTACTTCCACTATCTCTCCCTCTGCCTGCACCTTCTATCCTCTTTGTATACCATCTCTGTGTCTGGTTCCACTATCTGTGTCTCTCTTGCACCATCTATCCACTGTGTGTACCATCTCTGTGTCTGCTTCCATTATCTGTCCCTCTGCCTGAAACCCTATACCATCTATTCTCTGTGTGTAGCATGTCTGTGTCTTTTTCCACTATCTCTCCCTCTGCCTGCAGCCCTATACCATCTATTCTCTGTTGGTACCATCTCTGTGTCTGCTTCCACTAGCTTTCCCTCTGCCTACAGTCCTATACCATCTATTCTCTGTGTGTAGCATCTGTGTGTCTGCTTCCACTATCTGTGTCTCTGCCTGCACCATCTCTCTCCCGTATGTACCATCTCTGTGTCTGCTCCTACTATCTGTGCCTCTATCTGCACCATCTATCCTCTGTGTGTACCATCTCTGTGTCTGCTTCCACTATCTGTGCCTCTGCCTGCAGTCCTATACCATCTATTCTATGTGTGTACCATCTCTGTGTCTGCTTCCACTATCTGTCCCTCTGCAGCAGTCCTATACCATCTATTCTCTGTGTTTATCATCTCAGTGTCTGTTTCCACTGTCCGTGTCTCTGCCTGCACCATCTCTCTTCTGTGTGTACCATCTCTATGTCTGCTTCCGCGATCTCTATCTCTGCCTGCACCATCTATCCTGTGTGTACCATCTCTTTGTCTGCTTCCACTATCTGTGTCTCTGCCTGCAGTCCTATACCATCTATTCTATATATGTACTATCTCTGTGTCTGCTACCACTATCTGTCCCTCTGCAGCAGTCCTATACCATCTATTCTCTGTGTGTACCATCTCAGTGTCTGCTTCCACTATCTGTGTCTCTGCCTGCACCATCTATCCTCTGTGTGTATCATCTCTGTGTCTGCTTCCACTATCTGTGTCTCTGCCTGCAGCATCTATTCTCTATGTGTACCATCTGTATGTCTACTTCCACTATCTCTCCCTCTGCGTGCACCATCTATCCTCGGTGTATACCATTTCTATGTCTGCTTCCACTATCTGTATCTCTGCCTGCACCATCTATCCTCTCTGTGTACTATCTCTGTGTGTGCTTCCACTATCTGTGTCTGTGCTTCCACCATCTATTCTCTGTATATACCATCTCTGTGTCTCCTTCCACTATCTGTGTCTCTGCCTGCACCATCTATTCTCTGTGTGTACCATCTGTATGTCTGCTTCCACTTTCTCTCCCTCTGCCTGCACCATCTATCCTCTGTGTGTACCATCTCAGTGTCTGCTCCCACTATCTATGTCTCTGCCTGCATCATCTATCCTCTGTGTGTACCATCTCTGTGTCTGGTTCCACTATCCGTGTCTCTCTTGCACCATCTATCCACTGTGTGTACCATCTCTGTGTCTGCTTTCACTATCTCTTTCTCTGCCTGCAGCCCTATACCATCTATTCTCTGTTGGTACCATGTCTGTATCTGCTTCCACTAGCTTTCCCTCTGCCTACAGTCCTATACCATCTATTCTCTGTGTGTAGCATCTGTGTGTCTGCTTCCACTATCTGTGTCTCTGCCTGCACCATCTCTCTCCCGTATGTACCATCTCTGTGTCTGCTCCTACTATCTGTGCCTCTATCTGCACCATCTATCCTCTGTGTGTACCATCTCTGTGTCTGCTTCCACTATCTGTGCCTCTGCCGGCACCACCTATTCTCTGTGTGTACCATCTCTGTGTCTGCTTCCACTATCTGTCCCTCTGCCTGCAGTCCTATACCATCTATTCTATGTGTGTACCATCTCTGTGTCTGCTTCCACTATCTGTCCCTCTGCCTGCAGTCCTATACCATCTATTCTCTGTGTTTACCATCTCAGTGTCTGTTTCCACTGTCTGTGTCTCTGCCTGCACCATCTCTCTTCTGTGTGTACCATCTCTATGTCTGCTTCCACGATCTCTATCTCTGCCTGCACCATCTATCCTGTGTGTACCATCTCTGTGTCTGCTTCCACTATCTGTGTCTCTGCCTGCAGTCCTATACCATCTATTCTATATGTGTACTATCTCTGTGTCTGCTACCACTATCTGTCCCTCTGCAGCAGTCCTATACCATCTATTCTCTGTGTGTACCATCTCAGTGTCTGCTTCCACTATCTGTGTCTCTGCCTGCACCATCTATCCTCTGTGTGTACCATCTCTGTGTCTGCTTCCACTATCTGTGTCTCTGCCTTCAGCATCTATTCTCTATGTGTACCATCTGTATGTCTACTTCCACTATCTCTCCCTCTGCCTGCACCATCTATCCTCGGTGTATACCATTTCTATGTCTGCTTCCACTATCTGTATCTCTGCCTGCACCATCTATCCTCTCTGTGTACTATCTCTGTGTCTGCTTCCACTATCTGTGTCTGTGCTTCCACCATCTATTCTCTGTATATACCATCTCTGTGTCTCCTTCCACTATCTGTGTCTCTGCCAGCACCATCTATTCTCTGTGTGTACCATCTGTATGTCTGCTTCCACTTTCTCTCCCTCTGCCTGCACCATCTATCCTCTGTGTGTACCATCTCAGTGTCTGCTCCCACTATCTATGTCTCTGCCTGCATCATCTATCCTCTGTGTGTACCATATCTGTGTCTGGTTCCACTATCCGTGTCTCTCTTGCACCATCTATCCATTGTGTGTACCATCTCTGTGTCTGCTTTCACTATCTCTTTCTCTGCCTGCAGCCCTATACCATCTATTCTCTGTTGGTACCATGTCTGTATCTGCTTCCACTATCTGTCCCTCTGCCTACAGTCCTACAAAAATCTATTCTCTGTATGTACCATCTGTGTGTCTGCTTCCACCATCTCTCTTCTGTGTGTACCATCTCTGTGTCTGCTCCCACTATCTGTGTCTCTGCCTGCACCATCTATTCTCTGTGTGTACCATCTCTGTGTCTGCTTCCACTATCTGTCCCTCTGCCTGCAGTCCTATACCATCTATTCTATGTGTGTACCATCTCTGTGTCTGCTTCCAAAATCTGTCGCTCTGCAGCAGACCTATACCATCTATTCTCTGTGTGTACCATGTCAGTATCTGCTTCCCCTGTTTGTGTCTCCGCCTGCACCATCTCTCTTCTGCGTGTACCATTTCTGTGTCTGCTCCTACTATCTGTGTCTCTGCCTGCACCATCTATCCTCTGTGTATACCATCTTTATGTCTGCTTCCACTATCTGTGTCTCTGCCTTCACCATCTATCCTCTGTGTGTACCATCTCTGTGTCTGCTTCCACTATCTGTGTCTCTGCCTGCACCATCTATTCTATGTGTGTACCATCTGTATGTCTGCTTCCACTATCTCTCCCTCTGCCTGCACCATCTATCCTCTGTGTGTACCATCTTAGTGTCTGCTTCCACTATCTGTGTCTCTGCCTGCACCATCTATCCTCTGTGTGTATCATCTCTGTGTCTGGTTCCACAATCTGTGTCTGTACTTGCACCATCTATTCTCTGTATATACCATCTCTGTGTCTGCTTCCACTATCTGTGTCTCTGCCTGCACCATCTATCCTCTGTGTGTACCATCTCTGTGTCTGCTTCCACTATCTGTGTCTCTGCCTGCACCATCTATCCTCTGTGTGTACCATCTCTGTGTCTGCTTCCACTATCTGTGTCTCTGCCTGCACCATCTATTCTCTGTGTGTACCATCTCTGTGTCTGCTTCCACTATCTGTGTCTCTGCCTGCACCATCTATCCTCTGTGTGTACCATCTCTGTGTCTGCTTCCACTATCTGTGTCTCTGCCTGCACCATCTATCCTCTGTGTGTACCATCTCTGTGTCTGCTTCCACTATCTGTGTCTCTGCCTGCACCATCTATCCTCTCTGTGTACTATCTCTGCGTCTGCTTCAACTATCTGTGTCTGTGCTTCCACCATCTATTCTCTGTATATACCATCTCTGTGTCTCCTTCCACTATCTGTGTCTCTGCCTGCACCATCTATCCTCTATGTGTACCATCTCTGTGTCTGCTTCCACTATCTGTGTCCATGCCTGCACCATCTATTCTCTGTGTGTACCATCTCTGTGTCTGCTTCCACTATCTGTCCCTCTGCACCGGTCCTATACCATATATTCTCTGTGTGTACCATGTCAGTGTCTGCTTCCACTGTCTGTGTCTCTGCCTGCACCATCTCTCTTCTGTGTGTACCATTTCTGTGTCTGCTCCTACTATCTGTGTCTCTGCCTGCACCATCTATCCTCTGTGTATACCATCGTTATGTCTGCTTCCACTATCTGTGTCACTGCCTGCACCATCTATGCTCTCTGAGTACCATCTCTCTGTCTGCTTCCACTATCTGTGTCTGTGCTTGCACCATCTATTCTCTGTATATACCATCTCTGTTTCTGCTTCCATTATCTGTGTCTCTGCCTGCACCATCTATCCTCTGTGTGTACCATCTCTGTGTCTGCTTCCACTATCTGCGTCTCTGCCTGCACCATCTATTCTCTGTGCGTACCATCTGTATGTCTGCTTCCAATATCTCTCCCTCTGCCTGCACCATCGATCCTCTGTGTGTACCATCTTAGTGTCTGCTTCCACTATCTGTGTCTCTGCCTGCACCATCTATCCTCTGTGTGTATCATCTCTGTGTCTGGTTCCACTATCTGTGTCTGTGCTTGCACCATCTATTCTCTGTATATACCATCTCTGTGTCTGCTTCCACTATCTGTGTCTGTGCTTGCACCATCTATTCTCTGTATATACCATCTCTGTGTCTGCTTCCACTATCTGTGTCTCTGCCTGCACCATCTATCCTCTGTGTGTACCATCTCTGTGTCTGCTTCCACTATCTGTGTCTGTGCTTCCACCATCTATTCTCTGTATATACCATCTCTGTGCCTGCTTCCACTATCTGTGTCTCTGCCTGCACCATCTATCATCTGTGTGTACCATCTCTGTGTCTGCTTCCACTATCTGTGTCTCTGCCTGCACCATCTATTCTCTGTGTGTACCAACTGTATGTCTGCTTCCACTATCTCTCCCTCTGCCTGCACCATCTATCCTCTGTGTGTACCATCTTAGTGTCTGCTTCCACTATCTGTGTCTCTGCCTGCACCATCTAGCCTCTGTGTGTATCATCTCTGTGTCTGGTTCCACTATCTGTGTCTGTGCTTGCACCATCTATTCTCTGTATATACCATCTCTGTGTCTGCTTCCACTATCTGTGTCTCTGCCTGCACCATCTATCCTCTGTGTGTAGCATCTCTGTGTCTGCTTCCACTATCTGTGTCTCTGCCTGCACCATCTATCCTCTATGTGTACCATCTCTGTGTCTGCTTCCACTATCTGTGTCTCTGGCTGCACCATCTATTCTCTATGTGTACCATCTGTATGTCTACTTCCACTATCTCTCCCTCTGCCTGCACCATCTATCCTCTTTGTATACCATCTCTATGTCTGCTTCCACTATCTGTGTCTCTGCCTGCACCATCTATCCTCTCTGTGTACTATATCTGCGTCTGCTTCCACTATCTGTGTCGATGCCTGCACCATCTATTCTCTGTGTGTACAATCTGTATGTCTGCTTCCACTATCTCTCCCTCTGCCTGCACCATCTATCCTCTGTGTGTACCATCTCAGTGCCTGCTCCCACTATCTGTGTCTCTGCCTGCACCATATATCCTCTGTGAGTACCATCTCTGTGTCTGGTTCCACTATCTGTGTCTCTCTTGCACCATCTATCCTCTGTGTGTACCATCTCTGTGTCTGCTTCCACTATCTGTGCCTCTGCCTGC
This sequence comes from Lissotriton helveticus, assembly GCF_964261635.1. NCBI lineage: Eukaryota > Metazoa > Chordata > Amphibia > Caudata > Salamandridae > Lissotriton > Lissotriton helveticus. Next base: position 1,508,419,753 of record NC_136068.1, on the reverse strand, counting down.
ACCACCTATTCTCTGTGTGTACCATCTCTGTGTCTGCTTCCACTATCTGTCCCTCTGCCTGCAGTCCTATACCATCTATTCTATGTGTGTACCATCTCTGTGTCTGCTTCCACTATCTGTCCCTCTGCAGCAGTCCTATACCATCTATTCTCTGTGTTTATCATCTCAGTGTCTGTTTCCACTGTCCGTGTCTCTGCCTGCACCATCTCTCTTCTGTGTGTACCATCTCTATGTCTGCTTCCGCCATCTCTATCTCTGCCTGCACCATCTATCCTGTGTGTACCATCTCTTTGTCTGCTTCCACTATCTGTGTCTCTGCCTGCAGTCCTATACCATCTATTCTATATGTGTACTATCTCTGTGTCTGCTACCACTATCTGTCCCTCTGCAGCAGTCCTATACCATCTATTCTCTGTGTGTACCATCTCAGTGTCTGCTTCCACTATCTGTGTCTCTGCCTGCACCATCTATCCTCTGTGTGTATCCTCTCTGTGTCTGCTTCCACTATCTGTGTCTCTGCCTGCAGCATCTATTCTCTATGTGTACCATCTGTATGTCTACTTCCACTATCTCTCCCTCTGCGTGCACCATCTATCCTCGGTGTATACCATTTCTATGTCTGCTTCCACTATCTGTATCTCTGCCTGCACCATCTATCCTCTCTGTGTACTATCTCTGTGTCTGCTTCCACTATCTGTGTCTGTGCTTCCACCATCTATTCTCTGTATATACCATCTCTGTGTCTCCTTCCACTATCTGTGTCTCTGCCTGCACCATCTATTCTCTGTGTGTACCATCTGTATGTCTGCTTCCACTTTCTCTCCCTCTGCCTGCACCATCTATCCTCTGTGTGTACCATCTCAGTGTCTGCTCCCACTATCTATGTCTCTGCCTGCATCATCTATCCTCTGTGTGTACCATCTCTGTGTCTGGTTCCACTATCCGTGTCTCTCTTGCACCATCTATCCACTGTGTGTACCATCTCTATGTCTGCTTCCACGATCTCTATCTCTGCCTGCACCATCTATCCTGTGTGTACCATCTCTGTGTCTGCTTCCACTATCTGTGTCTCTGCCTGCAGTCCTATACCATCTATTCTATATGTGTACTATCTCTGTGTCTGCTACCACTATCTGTCCCTCTGCAGCAGTCCTATACCATCTATTCTCTGTGTGTACCATCTCAGTGTCTGCTTCCACTATCTGTGTCTCTGCCTGCACCATCTATCCTCTGTGTGTACCATCTCTGTGTCTGCTTCCACTATCTGTGTCTCTGCCTTCAGCATCTATTCTCTATGTGTACCATCTGTATGTCTACTTCCACTATCTCTCCCTCTGCCTGCACCATCTATCCTCGGTGTATACCATTTCTATGTCTGCTTCCACTATCTGTATCTCTGCCTGCACCATCTATCCTCTCTGTGTACTATCTCTGTGTCTGCTTCCACTATCTGTGTCTGTGCTTCCACCATCTATTCTCTGTATATACCATCTCTGTGTCTCCTTCCACTATCTGTGTCTCTGCCAGCACCATCTATTCTCTGTGTGTACCATCTGTATGTCTGCTTCCACTTTCTCTCCCTCTGCCTGCACCATCTATCCTCTGTGTGTACCATCTCAGTGTCTGCTCCCACTATCTATGTCTCTGCCTGCATCATCTATCCTCTGTGTGTACCATCTCTGTGTCTGGTTCCACTATCCGTGTCTCTCTTGCACCATCTATCCATTGTGTGTACCATCTCTGTGTCTGCTTTCACTATCTCTTTCTCTGCCTGCAGCCCTATACCATCTATTCTCTGTTGGTACCATGTCTGTATCTGCTTCCACTAGCTTTCCCTCTGCCTACAGTCCTATACCATCTATTCTCTGTGTGTAGCATCTGTGTGTCTGCTCCTACTATCTGTGCCTCTATCTGCACCATCTATCCTCTGTGTGTACCATCTCTGTGTCTGCTTCCACTATCTGTGCCTCTGCCGGCACCACCTATTCTCTGTGTGTACCATCTCTGTGTCTGCTTCCACTATCTGTCCCTCTGCCTGCAGTCCTATACCATCTATTCTATGTGTGTACCATCTCTGTGTCTGCTTCCACTATCTGTCCCTCTGCAGCAGTCCTATACCATCTATTCTCTGTGTTTACCATCTCAGTGTCTGTTTCCACTGTCTGTGTCTCTGCCTGCACCATCTCTCTTCTGTGTGTACCATCTCTATGTCTGCTTCCACGATCTCTATCTCTGCCTGCACCATCTATCCTGTGTGTACCATCTCTGTGTCTGCTTCCACTATCTGTGTCTCTGCCTGCAGTCCTATACCATCTATTCTATATGTGTACTATCTCTGTGTCTGCTACCACTATCTGTCCCTCTGCAGCAGTCCTATACCATCTATTCTCTGTGTGTACCATCTCAGTGTCTGCTTCCACTATCTGTGTCTCTGCCTGCACCATCTATCCTCTGTGTGTACCATCTCTGTGTCTGCTTTCACTATCTGTGTCTCTGCCTGCAGCATCTATTCTCTATGTGTACCATCTGTATGTCTACTTCCACTATCTCTCCCTCTGCCTGCACCATCTATCCTCGGTGTATACCATTTCTATGTCTGCTTCCACTATCTGTATCTCTGCCTGCACCATCTATCCTCTCTGTGTACTATCTCTGTGTCTGCTTCCACTATCTGTGTCTGTGCTTCCACCATCTATTCTCTGTATATACCATCTCTGTGTCTCCTTCCACTATCTGTGTCTCTGCCAGCACCATCTATTCTCTGTGTGTACCATCTGTATGTCTGCTTCCACTTTCTCTCCCTCTGCCTGCACCATCTATCCTCTGTGTGTACCATCTCAGTGTCTGCTCCCACTATCTATGTCTCTGCCTGCATCATCTATCCTCTGTGTGTACCATCTCTGTGTCTGGTTCCACTATCCGTGTCTCTCTTGCACCATCTATCCATTGTGTGTACCATCTCTGTGTCTGCTTTCACTATCTCTTTCTCTGCCTGCAGCCCTATACCATCTATTCTCTGTTGGTACCATGTCTGTATCTGCTTCCACTATCTGTCCCTCTGCCTACAGTCCTACACCATCTATTCTCTGTATGTACCATCTGTGTGTCTGCTTCCACCATCTCTCTTCTGTGTGTACCATCTCTGTGTCTGCTCCCACTATCTGTGTCTCTGCCTGCACCATCTATTCTCTGTGTGTACCATCTCTGTGTCTGCTTCCACTATCTGTCCCTCTGCCTGCAGTCCTATACCATCTATTCTATGTGTGTACCATCTCTGTGTCTGCTTCCAAAATCTGTCGCTCTGCAGCAGACCTATACCATCTATTCTCTGTGTGTACCATGTCAGTATCTGCTTCCCCTGTTTGTGTCTCCGCCTGCACCATCTCTCTTCTGCGTGTACCATTTCTGTGTCTGCTCCTACTATCTGTGTCTCTGCCTGCACCATCTATCCTCTGTGTATACCATCTTTATGTCTGCTTCCACTATCTGTGTCTCTGCCTTCACCATCTATCCTCTGTGTGTACCATCTCTGTGTCTGCTTCCACTATCTGTGTCTCTGCCTGCACCATCTATCCTCTGTGTGTACCATCTCTGTGTCTGCTTCCACTATCTGTGTCTCTGCCTGCACCATCTATCCTCTGTGTGTACCATCTCTGTGTCTGCTTCCACTATCTGTGTCTCTGCCTGCACCATCTATCCTCTGTGTGTACCATCTCTGTGTCTGCTTCCACTATCTGTGTCTCTGCCTGCACCATCTATCCTCTGTGTGTACCATCTCTGTGTCTACTTCCACTATCTGTGTCTCTGCCTGCACCATCTATCCTCTCTGTGTACTATCTCTGCGTCTGCTTCCACTATCTGTGTCTGTGCTTCCACCATCTATTCTCTGTATATACCATCTCTGTGTCTCCTTCCACTATCTGTGTCTCTGCCTGCACCATCTATCCTCTATGTGTACCATCTCTGTGTCTGCTTCCACTATCTGTGTCCATGCCTGCACCATCTATTCTCTGTGTGTACCATCTCTGTGTCTGCTTCCACTATCTGTCCCTCTGCAGCGGTCCTATACCATATATTCTCTGTGTGTACCATGTCAGTGTCTGCTTCCACTGTCTGTGTCTCTGCCTGCACCATCTCTCTTCTGTGTGTACCATTTCTGTGTCTGCTCCTACTATCTGTGTCTCTGCCTGCACCATCTATCCTCTGTGTATACCATCTTTATGTCTGCTTCCACTATCTGTGTCACTGCCTGCACCATCTATGCTCTCTGAGTACCATCTCTCTGTCTGCTTCCACTATCTGTGTCTGTGCTTGCACCATCTATTCTCTGTATATACCATCTCTGTTTCTGCTTCCATTATCTGTGTCTCTGCCTGCACCATCTATCCTCTGTGTGTACCATCTCTGTGTCTGCTTCCACTATCTGTGTCTCTGCCTGCACCATCTATTCTCTGTGCGTACCATCTGTATGTCTGCTTCCAATATCTCTCCCTCTGCCTGCACCATCGATCCTCTGTGTGTACCATCTTAGTGTCTGCTTCCACTATCTGTGTCTCTGCCTGCACCATCTATTCTCTGTGTGTATCATCTCTGTGTCTGGTTCCACTATCTGTGTCTGTGCTTGCACCATCTATTCTCTGTATATACCATCTCTGTGTCTGCTTCCACTATCTGTGTCTGTGCTTGCACCATCTATTCTCTGTATATACCATCTCTGTGTCTGCTTCCACTATCTGTGTCTCTGCCTGCACCATCTATCCTCTGTGTGTACCATCTCTGTGTCTGCTTCCACTATCTGTGTCTGTGCTTGCACCATCTATTCTCTGTATATACCATCTCTGTGCCTGCTTCCACTATCTGTGTCTCTGCCTGCACCATCTATCCTCTGTGTGTACCATCTCTGTGTCTGCTTCCACTATCTGTGTCTCTGCCTGCACCATCTATCCTCTATGTGTACCATCTCTGTGTCTGCTTCCACTATCTGTGTCTCTGCCTGCACCATCTATTCTCTATGTGTACCATCTGTATGTCTACTTCCACTATCTCTCCCTCTGCCTGCACCATCTATCCTCTTTGTATACCATCTCTATGTCTGCTTCCACTATCTGTGTCTCTGCCTGCACCATCTATCCTCTCTGTGTACTATATCTGCGTCTGCTTCCACTATCTGTGTCGATGCCTGCACCATCTATTCTCTGTGTGTACAATCTGTATGTCTGCTTCCACTATCTCTCCCTCTGCCTGCACCATCTATCCTCTGTGTGTACCATCTCAGTGCCTGCTCCCACTATCTGTGTCTCTGCCTGCACCATATATCCTCTGTGAGTACCATCTCTGTGTCTGGTTCCACTATCTGTGTCTCTCTTGCACCATCTATCCACTGTGTGTACCATCTCTGTGTCTGCTTCCACTATCTGTCCCTCTGCCTGAAACCCTATACATCAATTCTCTGTGTGTACCATGTCTGTGTCTGTTTCCACTATCTCTCCCTCTGCCTACAGTCCTATACCATCTATTCTCTGTGTGTAGCATCTGTGTGTCTGCTTCCACTATCTGTGTCTCTGCCTGCACCATCTCTCTCCCGTATGTACCATCTCTGTGTCTGCTCCTACTATCTGTGTCTCTATCTGCACCATCTATCCTCTGTGTGTACCATCTCTATGTCTGCTTCCACTATCTGTGCCTCTACCTGCACCATCTATCCTCTGTGTGTACCATCTCTGTGTCTGCTCCCACTATCTGTCCCTCTGCCTGCAGTCCTATACCATCTATTCTATGAGTGTGTACCATCTCTGTGTCTGCTTCCACTATCTGTCCCTCTGCAGCGGTCCTATACCATCTATTCTCTGTGTGTACCATGTCAGTGTCTGCTTCCACTGTCTGTGTCTCTGCCTGCACCATCTCTCTTCTGTGTGTACCATTTCTGTGTCTGCTCCTACTATCTGTGTCTCTGCCTGCACCATCTATCCTCTGTGTATACCATCTTTATGTCTGCTTCCACTATCTGTGTCACTGCCTGCACCATCTATGCTTTCTGAGTACCATCTCTCTGTCTGCTTCCACTATCTGTGTCTGTGCTTGCACCATCTATTCTCTGTATATACCATCTCTGTTTCTGCTTCCACTATCTGTGTCTCTGCCTGCACCATCTATCCTCTGTTTGTGCCATCTCTGTGTCTGCTTCCACTATCTGTGTCTCTGCCTGCACCATCTATTTTCTGTGTGTACCATCTGTATGTCTGCTTCCACTATCTCTCCCTCTGCCTGCACCATCTATCCTCTGTGTGTACCATCTCTGTGTCTGCTTCCACTATCTGTGTCTCTGCCTGCACCATCTATTCTCTGTGTGTACCGTCTATATGGCTGCTTCCACTATCTCTCTCTCTGCCTGCATCATCTATCCTCTGTGTGTACCATCTCAGTGCTTGCTCCCACTATCTGTGTCTCTGCCTGCACCATATATCCTCTGTGAGTACCATCTCTGTATCTGGTTCCACTATCTGTGTCTCTCTTGCACCATCTATCCACTGTGTGTACCATCTCTATGTCTGCTTCCACTATCTGTCCCTCTGCCTGAAACCCTATACCATCTATTCTCTGTGTGTACCATCTCTCTGTGTGCTTGCACTATCTGGATCTCTGCCTCCACCATCTATCCTCTGTGTGTAACATCTCTGTGTCTACTTCCACTATCTGTGTCTCTGCCTGCACCATGTCTCTTTTGTGTGCACCATCTCTGTGTCTGCTCCTACTATCTGTGTCTCTACCTGCACCATCTATCCTCTGTGTGTAACATCTCTGTGTCTGTTTCCACTATCTCTATCTCTGCCTGCACCATCTATCCTCAGCGTGTACCATCTCTGTGTCTGCTTCCACTATCTGTGCCTCTGCCTGCACCATCTATTCTCTGAGTGTACCATCTCTGTGTCTGCTTCCACTATCTGTCCCTCTGCAGCAGTCCTATACCATCTATTCTCTGTGTGTACCATGTCAGTGTCTGCTTCCACTGTCTGTGTCTCTGCCTGCACCATCTCTCTTCTGTGTGTACCATTTCTGTGTCTGCTCCTACTATCTGTGTCTCTGCCTGCACCATCTATCCTCTGTGTATACCATCTTTATGTCTGCTTCCACTAACTGTGTCACTGCCTGCACCATCTATCCTCTCTGAGTACCATCTCTCTGTCTGCTTCCACTATCTGTGTCTGTGCTTGCACCATCTATTCTCTGTATATACCATCTCTGGTTCTGCTTCCACTATCTGTGTCTCTGCCTGCACCATCTATCCTCTGTGTGTACCATCTCCGTGTCTGCTTCCACTATCTGTGTCTCTGCCTGCACCATCTATTCTCTGTGTGTACCATCTGTATGTCTGCTTCCACTATCTTTCCCTCTGCCTGCACCATCTATCCTCTGTGTGTACCATCATAGTGTCTGCTTCCACTATCTGTGTCTCTGCCTGCACCATCTATCCTCTGTGTGTATCATCTCTGTGTCTGGTTCCACTATCTGTGTCTGTGCTTGCACCATCTATTCTCTATATATACCATCTCTGTGTCTGCTTCCACTATCTGTGTCTCTGCCTGCACCATCTCTCCTCTGTGTGTATCATCTCTGTGTCTGCTTCCACTATCTGTGTCTCTGCCTGTACCATCTATCCTCTGTGTGTACCATCTCTGTGTCTGCTTCCACTATCTGTGTCTCTGCCTGCACCATCTATTCTCTATGTGTACCATCTGTATGTCTACTTCCACTATCCCTCCCTCTGCCTGCACCATCTATCCTCTTTGTATACCATCTCTATGTCTGCTTCCACTATCTGTGTCTCTGCCTGCACCATCTATCCTCTCTGTGTACTATATCTGCGTCTGCTTCCTCTATCTGTGTCTGTGCTTCCACCATCTATTCTCTGTATATACCATCTCTGTGTCTCCTTCCACTATCTGTGTCTCTGTCTGCACCATCTATCCTCTGTGTGTACCATCTCTGTATCTGTTTCCACTATCTGTGTCGATGCCTGCACCATCTATTCTCTGTGTGTAAAATCTGTATGTCTGCTTCCAATATCTCTCCCTCTGCCTGCACCATCTATCCTCTGTGTGTACCACCTCAGTGCCTGCTCCCATTATCTGTGTCTCTGCGTGCACCATATATCCTCTGTGAGTACCATCTCTGTGTCTGGTTCCACTATCTGTGTCTCTCTTGCACCATCTATCCACTGTGTGTACCATATCTGTGTCTGCTTCCACTATCTGTCCCTCTGCCTGAAACCCTATACATCTATTCTCTGTGTGTACCATGTCTGTGTCTTTTTACACTATCTCTCCCTCTGCCTGCAGCCCTATACCATCTATTCTCTGTTGGTACCATCTCTGTGTCTGCTTCCACTAGCTTTCCCTCTGCCTACAGTCCTATACCATTTATTCTCTGTGTGTAGCATCTGTGTGTCTGCTTCCACTATCTGTGTCTCTGCCTGCACCATCTCTCTCCCGTATGTGCCATCTCTGTGTCTGCTCCTACTATCTGTGTCTCTATCTGCACCATCTATCCTCTGTGTGTACCATCTCTGTGTCTGCTTCCACTATCTGTGCCTCTACCTGCACCATCTATCCTCTGTGTGTACCATCTCTCTGTCTGCTTCCACTATCTGTGTCTCTGCCTGCACCATCTATTCTCTGAGTGTACCTTCTCTGTGTCTGCTTCCACTATCTGTCCCTCTGCCTGCAGTCCTATACCATCTATTCTATGTGTGTACCATCTCTGTGTCTGCTTCCACTATCTGTGTCTCTGCATGCACCATCTATTCTCTGTTTGTACCATCTGTATGTCTGCTTCCACTATCTCTCCCTCTGCATGCACCATCTATCCTCTGTGTGTACCATCTTAGTGTCTGCTTCCACTATCTGTGTCTCTGCCTGCACCTTCTATCGTCTGTGTGTATCATCTCTGTGTCTGGTTCCACTATCTGTGTCTGTGCTTGCACCATCTATTCTCTGTATATACCATCTCTGTGTCTGCTTCCACTATCTGTGTCTCTGCCTGCACCATCTATTCTCTGTGTGTACCGTCTATATGGCTGCTTCCACTATCTCTCCCTCTGCCTGCATCATCTATCCTCTGTGTGTACCATCTCAGTGCTTGCTCCCACTATCTGTGTCTCTGCCTGCACCATATATCCTCTGTGAGTACCATCTCTGTATCTGGTTCCACTATCTGTGTCTCTCTTGCACCATCTATCCACTGTGTGTACCATCTCTATGTCTGCTTCCACTATCTGTCCCTCTGCCTGAAACCCTATACCATCTATTCTCTGTGTGTACCAACTCTCTGTGTGCTTGCACTATCTGGATCTCTGCCTCCACCATCTATCCTCTGTGTGTAACATCTCTGTGTCTACTTCCACTATCTGTGTCTCTGCCTGCACCATGTCTCTTTTGTGTGCACCATCTCTGTTTCTGCTCCTACTATCTGTGTCTCTACCTGCACCATCTATCCTCTGTGTGTAACATCTCTGTGTCTGTTTCCACTATCTCTGTCTCTGCCTGCACCATCTATCCTCAGCGTGTACCATCTCTGTGTCTGCTTCCACTATCTGTCCCTCTGCAGCAGTCCTATACCATCTATTCTCTGTGTGTACCATGCCAGTGTCTGCTTCCACTGTCTGTGTCTCTGCCTGCACCATCTCTCTTCTGTGTGTACCATTTCTGTGTCTGCTCCTACTATCTGTGTCTCTGCCTGCACCATCTATCCTCTGTGTATACCATCTTTATGTCTGCTTCCACTATCTGTGTCACTGCCTGCACCATCTATCCTCTCTGAGTACCATCTCTCTGTCTGCTTCCACTATCTGTGTCTGTGCTTGCACCATCTATTCTCTGTATATACCATCTCTGGTTCTGCTTCCACTATCTGTGTCTCTGCCTGCACCATCTATCCTCTGTGTGTACCATCTCTGTGTCTGCTTCCACTATCTGTGTCTCTGCCTGCACCATCTATTCTCTGTGTGTACCATCTGTATGTCTGCTTCCACTATCTCTCCCTCTGCCTGCACCATCTATCCTCTGTGTGTACCATCTTAGTGTCTGCTTCCACTATCTGTGTCTCTGCCTGCACCATCTATCCTCTGTGTGTATCATCTCTGTGTCTGGTTCCACTATCTGTGTCTGTGCTTGCACCATCTATTCTCTATATATACCATCTCTGTGTCTGCTTCCACTATCTGTGTCTCTGCCTGCACAATCTATCCTCTGTGTGTACCATCTTTATGTCTGATTCCACTATCTGTGTCACTGCCTGCACCATCTATCCTCTCTGAGTACCATCTCTCTGTCTGCTTCCACTATCTGTGTCTGTGCTTGCACCATCTATTCTCTGTATATACCATCTCGGTTTATGCTTTCACTATCTGTGTCTCTGCCTGCACCATCTATCCTGTGTGTGTACCATCTCTGTGTCTGCTACCACTATCTGTGTCTCTGCCTGCACCATCTATTCTCTGTGTGTACCATCTGTATGTCTGCTTCCACTATCTCTGTCTCTGCCTGCACCATCTATCCTCTGTGTGTACCATCTCTGTGTCTGCTTCCACTATCTGTGTCTCTGCCTGCACCATCTATTCTCTGAGTGTACAACCTCTGTGTCTGCTTCCACTATCTGTCCCTCTGCAGCGGTCCTATACCATCTATTCTCTGTGTGTACTATGTCAGTGTCTGCTTCCACTGTCTGTGTCTCTGCCTGCACCATCTCTCTTCTGTGTGTACCATTTCTGTGTCTGCTCCTACTATCTGTGTCTCTGCCTGCACCATCTATCCTCTGTGTATACCATCTTTATGTCTGCTTCCACTATCTGTGTCTCTGCCTTCACCATCTATCCTCTGTGTGTACCATCTCTGTGTCTGCTTCCACTATCTGTGTCTCTGCCTGCACCATCTATTCTATGTGTGTACCATCTGTATGTCTGCTTCCACTATCTCTCCCTCTGCCTGCACCATCTATCCTCTGTGTGTACCATCTTAGTGTCTGCTTCCACTATCTGTGTCTCTGCCTGCACCATCTATCCTCTGTGTGTATCATCTCTGTGTCTGGTTCCACAATCTGTGTCTGTACTTGCACCATCTATTCTCTGTATATACCATCTCTGTGTCTGCTTCCACTATCTGTGTCTCTGCCTGCACCATCTATCCTCTGTGTGTACCATCTCTGTGTCTGCTTCCACTATCTGTGTCTCTGCCTGCACCATCTATCCTCTGTGTGTACCATCTCTGTGTCTGCTTCCACTATCTGTGTCTCTGCCTGCACCATCTATTCTCTGTGTGTACCATCTCTGTGTCTGCTTCCACTATCTGTGTCTCTGCCTGAACCATCTATCCTCTGTGTGTACCATCTCTGTGTCTGCTTCCACTATCTGTGTCTCTGCCTGCACCATCTATCCTCTGTGTGTACCATCTCTGTGTCTGCTTCCACTATCTGTGTCTCTGCCTGCACCATCTATCCTCTCTGTGTACTATCTCTGCGTCTGCTTCCACTATCTGTGTCTGTGCTTCCACCATCTATTCTCTTTATATACCATCTCTGTGTCTCCTTCCACTATCTGTGTCTCTGCCTGAACCATCTATCCTCTGTGTGTACCATCTCTGTGTCTGCTTCCACTATCTGTGTCCATGCCTGCACCATCTATTCTCTGTGTGTACCATCTCTGTGTCTGCTTCCACTATCTGTCCCTCTGCAGCGGTCCTATACCATATATTCTCTGTGTGTACCATGTCAGTGTCTGCTTCCACTGTCTGTGTCTCTGCCTGCACCATCTCTCTTCTGTGTGTACCATTTCTGTGTCTGCTCCTACTATCTGTGTCTCTGCCTGCACCATCTATCCTCTGTGTATACCATCTTTATGTCTGCTTCCACTATCTGTGTCACTGCCTGCACCATCTATGCTCTCTGAGTACCATCTCTATGTCTGCTTCCACTATCTGTGTCTGTGCTTGCACCATCTATTCTCTGTATATACCATCTCTGTTTCTGCTTCTATTATCTGTGTCTCTGCCTGCACCATCTATCCTCTGTGTGTACCATCTCTGTGTCTGCTTCCACTATCTGTGTCTCTGCCTGCACCATCTATTCTCTGTGTGTACCATCTGTATGTCTGCTTCCAATATCTCTCCCTCTGCCTGCACCATCGATCCTCTGTGTGTACCATCTTAGTGTCTGCTTCCACTATCTGTGTCTCTGCCTGCACCATCTATCCTCTGTGTGTATCATCTCTGTGTCTGGTTCCACTATCTGTGTCTGTGCTTGCACCATCTATTCTCTGTATATACCATCTCTGTGTCTGCTTCCACTATCTGTGTCTGTGCTTGCACCATCTATTCTCTGTATATACCATCTCTGTGTCTGCTTCCACTATCTGTGTCTCTGCCTGCACCATATATCCTCTGTGTGTACCATCTCTGTGTCTGCTTCCACTATCTGTGTCTGTGCTTGCACCATCTATTCTCTGTATATACCATCTCTGTGCCTGCTTCCACTATCTGTGTCTCTGCCTGCACCATCTATCCTCTGTGTGTACCATCTCTGTGTCTGCTTCCACTATCTGTGTCTCTGCCTGCACCATCTATTCTCTGTGTGTACCATCTGTATGTCTGCTTCCACTATCTCTCCCTCTGCCTGCACCATCTATCCTCTGTGTGTACCATCTTAGTGTCTGCTTCCACTATCTGTGTCTCTGCCTGCACCATCTAGCCTCTGTGTGTATCATCTCTGTGTCTGGTTCCACTATCTGTGTCTGTGCTTGCACCATCTATTCTCTGTATATACCATCTCTGTGTCTGCTTCCACTATCTGTGTCTCTGCCTGCACCATCTATCCTCTGTGTGTAGCATCTCTGTGTCTGCTTCCACTATCTGTGTCTCTGCCTGCACCATCTATCCTCTATGTGTACCATCTCTGTGTCTGCTTCCACTATCTGTGTCTCTGCCTGCACCATCTATTCTCTATGTGTACCATCTGTATGTCTACTTCCACTATCTCTCCCTCTGCCTGCACCATCTATCCTCTTTGTATACCATCTCTATGTCTGCTTCCACTATCTGTGTCTCTGCCTGCACCATCTATCCTCTCTGTGTACTATATCTGCGTCTGCTTCCACTATCTGTGTCGATGCCTGCACCATCTATTCTCTGTGTGTACAATCTGTATGTCTGCTTCCACTATCTCTCCCTCTGCCTGCACCATCTATCCTCTGTGTGTACCATCTCAGTGCCTGCTCCCACTATCTGTGTCTCTGCCTGCACCATATATCCTCTGTGAGTACCATCTCTGTGTCTGGTTCCACTATCTGTGTCTCTCTTGCACCATCTATCCACTGTGTGTACCATCTCTGTGTCTGCTTCCACTATCTGTCACTCTGCCTGAAACCCTATACATCTATTCTCTGTGTGTACCATGTCTGTGTCTGTTTCCACTATCTCTCCCTCTGCCTACAGTCCTATACCATCTATTCTCTGTGTGTAGCATCTGTGTGTCTGCTTCCACTATCTGTGTCTCTGCCTGCACCATCTCTCTCCCGTATGTACCATCTCTGTGTCTGCTCCTACTATCTGTGTCTCTATCTGCACCATCTATCCTCTGTGTGTACCATCTCTATGTCTGCTTCCACTATCTGTGCCTCTACCTGCACCATCTATCCTCTGTGTGTACCATCTCTGTGTCTGCTTCCACTATCTGTCCCTCTGCCTGCAGTCCTATACCATCTATTCTATGTGTGTACCATCTCTGTGTCTGCTTCCACTATCTGTCCCTCTGCAGCGGTCCTATACCATCTATTCTCTGTGTGTACCATGTCAGTGTCTGCTTCCACTGTCTGTGTCTCTGCCTGCACCATCTCTCTTCTGTGTGTACCATTTCTGTGTCTGCTCCTACTATCTGTGTCTCTGCCTGCACCATCTATCCTCTGTGTATACCATCTTTATGTCTGCTTCCACTATCTGTGTCACTGCCTGCACCATCTATGCTCTCTGAGTACCATCTCTCTGTCTGCTTCCACTATCTGTGTCTGTGCTTGCACCTTCTATTCTCTGTATATACCATCTCTGTTTCTGCTTCCACTATCTGTGTCTCTGCCTGCACCATCTATCCTCTGTTTGTGCCATCTCTGTGTCTGCTTCCACTATCTGTGTCTCTGCCTGCACCATCTATTTTCTGTGTGTACCATCTGTATGTCTGCTTCCACTATCTCTCCCTCTGCCTGCACCATCTATCCTCTGTGTGTACCATCTCTGTGTCTGCTTCCACTATCTGTGTCTCTGCCTGCACCATCTATTCTCTGTGTGTACCGTCTATATGGCTGCTTCCACTATCTCTCCCTCTGCCTGCATCATCTATCCTCTGTGTGTACCATCTCAGTGCTGGCTCCCACTATCTGTGTCTCTGCCTGCACCATATATCCTCTGTGAGTACCATCTCTGTATCTGGTTCCACTATCTGTGTCTCTCTTGCACCATCTATTCACTGTGTGTACCATCTCTATGTCTGCTTCCACTATCTGTCCCTCTGCCTGAAACCCTATACCATCTATTCTCTGTGTGTACCATCTCTCTGTGTGCTTGCACTATCTGGATCTCTGCCTCCACCATCTATCCTCTGTGTGTAACATCTCTGTGTCTACTTCCACTATCTGTGTCTCTGCCTGCACCATGTCTCTTTTGTGTGCACCATCTCTGTGTCTGCTCCTACTATCTGTGTCTCTACCTGCACCATCTATCCTCTGTGTGTAACATCTCTGTGTCTGTTTCCACTATCTCTGTCTCTGCCTGCACCATCTATCCTCAGCGTGTACCATCTCTGTGTCTGCTTCCACTATCTGTGCCTCTGCCTGCACCATCTATTCTCTGAGTGTACCATCTCTGTGTCTGCTTCCACTATCTGTCCCTCTGCAGCAGTCCTATACCATCTATTCTCTGTGTGTACCATGTCAGTGTCTGCTTCCACTGTCTGTGTCTCTGCCTGCACCATCTCTCTTCTGTGTGTACCATTTCTGTGTCTGCTCCTACTATCTGTGTCTCTGCCTGCACCATCTATCCTCTGTGTATACCATCTTTATGTCTGCTTCCACTATCTGTGTCACTGCCTGCACCATCTATCCTCTCTGAGTACCATCTCTCTGTCTGCTTCCACTATCTGTGTCTGTGCTTGCACCATCTATTCTCTGTATATACCATCTCTGGTTCTGCTTCCACTATCTGTGTCTCTGCCTGCACCATCTATCCTCTGTGTGTACCATCTCTGTGTCTGCTTCCACTATCTGTGTCTCTGCCTGCACCATCTATTCTCTGTGTGTACCATCTGTATGTCTGCTTCCACTATCTCTCCCTCTGCCTGCACCATCTATCCTCTGTGTGTACCATCTTAGTGTCTGCTTCCACTATCTGTGTCTCTGCCTGCACCATCTATCCTCTGTGTGTATCATCTCTGTGTCTGGTTCCACTATCTGTGTCTGTGCTTGCACCATCTATTCTCCATATATACCATCTCTGTGTCTGCTTCCACTATCTGTGTCTCTGCCTGCACCATCTATCCTCTGTGTGTACCATCTTTATGTCTGATTCCACTATCTGTGTCACTGCCTGCACCATCTATCCTCTCTGAGTACCATCTCTCTGTCTGCTTCCACTATCTGTGTCTGTGCTTGCACCATCTATTCTCTGTATATACCATCTCGGTTTATGCTTTCACTATCTGTGTCTCTGCCTGCACCATCTATCCTGTGTGTGTACCATCTCTGTGTCTGGTACCACTATCTGTGTCTCTGCCTGCACCATCTATTCTCTGTGTGTACCATCTCTGTGTCTGCTTCCACTATCTGTGTCTCTGCCTGCACCATCTAGCCTCTGTGTGTATCATCTCTGTGTCTGGTTCCACTATCTGTGTCTGTGCTTGCACCATCTATTCTCTGTATATACCATCTCTGTGTCTGCTTCCACTATCTGTGTCTCTGCCTGCACCATCTATCCTCTGTGTGTAGCATCTCTGTGTCTGCTTCCACTATCTGTGTCTCTGCCTGCACCATCTATCCTCTATGTGTACCATCTCTGTGTCTGCTTCCACTATCTGTGTCTCTGCCTGCACCATCTATTCTCTATGTGTACCATCTGTATGTCTACTTCCACTATCTCTCCCTCTGCCTGCACCATCTATCCTCTTTGTATACCATCTCTATGTCTGCTTCCACTATCTGTGTCTCTGCCTGCACCATCTATCCTCTCTGTGTACTATATCTGCGTCTGCTTCCACTATCTGTGTCGATGCCTGCACCATCTATTCTCTGTGTGTACAATCTGTATGTCTGCTTCCACTATCTCTCCCTCTGCCTGCACCATCTATCCTCTGTGTGTACCATCTCAGTGCCTGCTCCCACTATCTGTGTCTCTGCCTGCACCATATATCCTCTGTGAGTACCATCTCTGTGTCTGGTTCCACTATCTGTGTCTCTCTTGCACCATCTATCCACTGTGTGTACCATCTCTGTGTCTGCTTCCACTATCTGTCACTCTGCCTGAAACCCTATACATCTATTCTCTGTGTGTACCATGTCTGTGTCTGTTTCCACTATCTCTCCCTCTGCCTACAGTCCTATACCATCTATTCTCTGTGTGTAGCATCTGTGTGTCTGCTTCCACTATCTGTGTCTCTGCCTGCACCATCTCTCTCCCGTATGTACCATCTCTGTGTCTGCTCCTACTATCTGTGTCTCTATCTGCACCATCTATCCTCTGTGTGTACCATCTCTATGTCTGCTTCCACTATCTGTGCCTCTACCTGCACCATCTATCCTCTGTGTGTACCATCTCTGTGTCTGCTTCCACTATCTGTCCCTCTGCCTGCAGTCCTATACCATCTATTCTATGTGTGTACCATCTCTGTGTCTGCTTCCACTATCTGTCCCTCTGCAGCGGTCCTATACCATCTATTCTCTGTGTGTACCATGTCAGTGTCTGCTTCCACTGTCTGTGTCTCTGCCTGCACCATCTCTCTTCTGTGTGTACCATTTCTGTGTCTGCTCCTACTATCTGTGTCTCTGCCTGCACCATCTATCCTCTGTGTATACCATCTTTATGTCTGCTTCCACTATCTGTGTCACTGCCTGCACCATCTATGCTCTCTGAGTACCATCTCTCTGTCTGCTTCCACTATCTGTGTCTGTGCTTGCACCATCTATTCTCTGTATATACCATCTCTGTTTCTGCTTCCACTATCTGTGTCTCTGCCTGCACCATCTATCCTCTGTTTGTGCCATCTCTGTGTCTGCTTCCACTATCTGTGTCTCTGCCTGCACCATCTATTTTCTGTGTGTACCATCTGTATGTCTGCTTCCACTATCTCTCCCTCTGCCTGCACCATCTATCCTCTGTGTGTACCATCTCTGTGTCTGCTTCCACTATCTGTGTCTCTGCCTGCACCATCTATTCTCTGTGTGTACCGTCTATATGGCTGCTTCCACTATCTCTCCCTCTGCCTGCATCATCTATCCTCTGTGTGTACCATCTCAGTGCTTGCTCCCACTATCTGTGTCTCTGCCTGCACCATATATCCTCTGTGAGTACCATCTCTGTATCTGGTTCCACTATCTGTGTCTCTCTTGCACCATCTATTCACTGTGTGTACCATCTCTATGTCTGCTTCCACTATCTGTCCCTCTGCCTGAAACCCTATACCATCTATTCTCTGTGTGTACCATCTCTCTGTGTGCTTGCACTATCTGGATCTCTGCCTCCACCATCTATCCTCTGTGTGTAACATCTCTGTGTCTACTTCCACTATCTGTGTCTCTGCCTGCACCATGTCTCTTTTGTGTGCACCATCTCTGTGTCTGCTCCTACTATCTGTGTCTCTACCTGCACCATCTATCCTCTGTGTGTAACATCTCTGTGTCTGTTTCCACTATCTCTGTCTCTGCCTGCACCATCTATCCTCAGCGTGTACCATCTCTGTGTCTGCTTCCACTATCTGTGCCTCTGCCTGCACCATCTATTCTCTGAGTGTACCATCTCTGTGTCTGCTTCCACTATCTGTCCCTCTGCAGCAGTCCTATACCATCTATTCTCTGTGTGTACCATGTCAGTGTCTGCTTCCACTGTCTGTGTCTCTGCCTGCACCATCTCTCTTCTGTGTGTACCATTTCTGTGTCTGCTCCTACTATCTGTGTCTCTGCCTGCACCATCTATCCTCTGTGTATACCATCTTTATGTCTGCTTCCACTATCTGTGTCCCTGCCTGCACCATCTATCCTCTCTGAGTACCATCTCTCTGTCTGCTTCCACTATCTGTGTCTGTGCTTGCACCATCTATTCTCTGTATATACCATCTCTGGTTCTGCTTCCACTATCTGTGTCTCTGCCTGCACCATCTATCCTCTGTGTGTACCATCTCTGTGTCTGCTTCCACTATCTGTGTCTCTGCCTGCACCATCTATTCTCTGTGTGTACCATCTGTATGTCTGCTTCACTATCTCTCCCTCTGCCTGCACCATCTATCCTCTGTGTGTACCATCTTAGTGTCTGCTTCCACTATCTGTGTCTCTGCCTGCACCATCTATCCTCTGTGTGTATCATCTCTGTGTCTGGTTCCACTATCTGTGTCTGTGCTTGCACCATCTATTCTCTATATATACCATCTCTGTGTCTGCTTCCACTATCTGTGTCTCTGCCTGCACCATCTATCCTCTGTGTGTACCATCTTTATGTCTGATTCCACTATCTGTGTCACTGCCTGCACCATCTATCCTCTCTGAGTACCATCTCTCTGTCTGCTTCCACTATCTGTGTCTGTGCTTGCACCATCTATTCTCTGTATATACCATCTCGGTTTATGCTTTCACTATCTGTGTCTCTGCCTGCACCATCTATCCTGTGTGTGTACCATCTCTGTGTCTGCTACCACTATCTGTGTCTCTGCCTGCACCATCTATTCTCTGTGTGTACCATCTGTATGTCTGCTTCCACTATCTCTGTCTCTGCCTGCACCATCTATCCTCTGTGTGTACGATCTCTGTGTCTGCTTCCACTATCTGTGTCTCTGCCTGCGACATCTATTCTCTGAGTGTACAACCTCTGTGTCTGCTTCCACTATCTGTCCCTCTGCAGCGGTCCTATACCATCTATTCTCTGTGTGTACCATGTCAGTGTCTGCTTCCACTGTCTGTGTCTCTGCCTGCACCATCTCTCTTCTGTGTGTACCATTTCTGTGTCTGCTCCTACTATCTGTGTCTCTGCCTGCACCTTCTATCCTCTGTGTATACCATCTTTATGTCTGCTTCCACTATCTGTGTCACTGCCTGCACCATCTATCCTCTCTGAGTACCATCTCTCTGTCTGCTTCCACTATCTGTGTCTGTGCTTGCACCATCTATTCTCTGTATATACCATCTCTGGTTCTGCTTCCACTATCTGTGTCTCTGCCTGCACCATCTATCCTCTGTGTGTACCATCTCTGTGTCTGCTTCCACTATCTGTGTCTCTGCCTGCACCATCTATTCTCTGTGTGTACCATCTGTATGTCTGCTTCCACTATCTCTCCCTCTGCCTGCACCATCTATCCTCTGTGTGTACCATCTTAGTGTCTGCTTCCACTATCTGTGTCTCTGCCTGCACCATCTATCCTCTGTGTGTATCATCTCTGTGTCTGGTTCCACTATCTGTGTCTGTGCTTGCACCATCTATTCTCTATATATACCATCTCTGTGTCTGCTTCCACTCTCTGTGTCTCTGCCTGCACCATCTCTCCTCTGTGTGTATCCTCTCTGTGTCTGCTTCCACTATCTGTGTCTCTGCCTGTACCATCTATCCTCTGTGTGTACCATCTCTGTGTCTGCTTCCACTATCTGTGTCTCTGCCTGCACCATCTATTCTCTATGTGTACCATCTGTATGTCTACTTCCACTATCCCTCCCTCTGCCTGCACCATCTATCCTCTTTGTATACCATCTCTATGTCTGCTTCCACTATCTGTGTCTCTGCCTGCACCATCTATCCTCTCTGTGTACTATATCTGCGTCTGCTTCCTCTATCTGTGTCTGTGCTTCCACCATCTATTCTCTGTATATACCATCTCTGTGTCTCCTTCCACTATCTCTGTCTCTGTCTGCACCATCTATCCTCTGTGTGTACCATCTCTGTGTCTGTTTCCACTATCTGTGTCGATGCCTGCACCATCTATTCTCTGTGTGTACAATCTGTATGTCTGCTTCCAATATCTCTCCCTCTGCCTGCACCATCTATCCTCTGTGTGTACCACCTCAGTGCCTGCTCCCATTATCTGTGTCTCTGCCTGCACCATATATCCTCTGTGAGTACCATCTCTGTGTCTGGTTCCACTATCTGTGTCTCTCTTGCACCATCTATCCACTGTGTGTACCATCTCTGTGTCTGCTTCCACTATCTGTCCCTCTGCCTGAAACCCTATACATCTATTCTCTGTGTGTACCATGTCTGTGTCTGTTTACACTATCTCTCCCTCTGCCTGCAGCCCTATACCATCTATTCTCTGTTGGTACCATCTCTGTGTCTGCTTCCACTAGCTTTCCCTCTGCCTACAGTCCTATACCATTTATTCTCTGTGTGTAGCATCTGTGTGTCTGCTTCCACTATCTGTGTCTCTGCCTGCACCATCTTTCTCCCGTATGTGCCATCTCTGTGTCTGCTCCTACTATCTGTGTCTCTATCTGCACCATCTATCCTCTGTGTGTACCATATCTGTGTCTGCTTCCACTATCTGTGCCTCTACCTGCACCATCTATCCTCTGTGTGTACCATCTCTCTGTCTGCTTCCACTATCTGTGTCTCTGCCTGCACCATCTATTCTCTGAGTGTACCTTCTCTGTGTCTGCTTCCACTATCTGTCCCTCTGCCTGCAGTCCTATACCATCTATTCTATGTGTGTACCATCTCTGTGTCTGCTTCCACTATCTGTGTCTCTGCCTGCACCATCTATTCTCTGTTTGTACCATCTGTATGTCTGCTTCCACTATCTCTCCCTCTGCATGCACCATCTATCCTCTGTGTGTACCATCTTAGTGTCTGCTTCCACTATCTGTGTCTCTGCCTGCACCTTCTATCGTCTGTGTGTATCATCTCTGTGTCTGGCTCCACTATCTGTGTCTGTGCTTGCACCATCTATTCTCTGTATATACCATCTCTGTGTCTGCTTCCACTATCTGTGTCTCTGCCTGCACCATCTATTCTCTGTGTGTACCGTCTATATGGCTGCTTCCACTATCTCTCCCTCTGCCTGCATCATCTATCCTCTGTGTGTACCATCTCAGTGCTTGCTCCCACTATCTGTGTCTCTGCCTGCACCATATATCCTCTGTGAGTACCATCTCTGTATCTGGTTCCACTATCTGTGTCTCTCTTGCACCATCTATCCACTGTGTCTACCATCTCTATGTCTGCTTCCACTATCTGTCCCTCTGCCTGAAACCCTATACCATCTATTCTCTGTGTGTACCAACTCTCTGTGTGCTTGCACTATCTGGATCTCTGCCTCCACCATCTATCCTCTGTGTGTAACATCTCTGTGTCTACTTCCACTATCTGTGTCTCTGCCTGCACCATGTCTCTTTTGTGTGCACCATCTCTGTGTCTGCTCCTACTATCTGTGTCTCTACCTGCACCATCTATCCTCTGTGTGTAACATCTCTGTGTCTGTTTCCACTATCTCTGTCTCTGCCTGCACCATCTATCCTCAGCGTGTACCATCTCTGTGTCTGCTTCCACTATCTGTGCCTCTGCCTGCACCATCTATTCTCTGAGTGTACCATCTCTGTGTCTGCTTCCACTATCTGTCCCTCTGCAGCAGTCCTATACCATCTATTCTCTGTGTGTACCATGCCAGTGTCTGCTTCCACTGTATGTGTCTCTGCCTGCACCATCTCTCTTCTGTGTGTACCATTTCTGTGTCTGCTCCTACTATCTGTGTCTCTGCCTGCACCATCTATCCTCTGTGTATACCATCTTTATGTCTGCTTCCACTATCTGTGTCACTGCCTGCACCATCTTTCCTATCTGAGTACCATCTCTCTGTCTGCTTCCACTATCTGTGTCTGTGCTTGCACCATCTATTCTCTGTATATACCATCTCTGGTTCTGCTTCCACTATCTGTGTCTCTGCCTGCACCATCTATCCTCTGTGTGTACCATCTCTGTGTCTGCTTCCACTATCTGTGTCTCTGCCTGCACCATCTATTCTCTGTGTGTACCATCTGTATGTCTGCTTCCACTATCTCTCCCTCTGCCTGCACCATCTATCCTCTGTGTGTACCATCTTAGTGTCTGCTTCCACTATCTGTGTCTCTGCCTGCACCATCTATCCTCTGTGTGTATCATCTCTGTGTCTGGTTCCACTATCTGTGTCTGTGCTTGCACCATCTATTCTCTATATATACCATCTCTGTGTCTGCTTCCACTATCTGTGTCTCTGCCTGCACCATCTATCCTCTGTGTGTACCATCTTTATGTCTGATTCCACTATCTGTGTCACTGCCTGCACCATCTATCCTCTCTGAGTACCTGTGGAAAATTAGTGCGTTTTGGTGAACATTATCTGCGCCATCTTGCCTCTTCCCCTGATGCCACACTTTTGTCGTGCGCGCCCGCCATTTTAAGATGCCCCGATCAGAACAAACCCTTTTGCATGCCGCTGGCCCCTGACATAGCCCTTTGCCTTCGCTAAGCCTGCACGCTGACCACCCCCTGCTTGCACCTGCCTTGAGTCATAAACCCCTCTTCGGCGCTGCTCTGCCCCAGGCCCTCATCCTGTTCCCAGCGCGACACCTCCCTGCTTTCCTTTCATGATCTCCGGCCCTTAGATGCAAACCCCCTTTTTCCCCGTGTGCCCGTTTTTTCTTCCCCGTTCCCAAGCCGACACCCAGCTCTGCCGATACCATCCTTGCCCCTCCCCGTACAATAGAAAGCTTCCCCCATCAAAGAATCCCCGGGTTGATCAAAGCCCCCCCACCCCATGAGATCCGATCAAACTCCCCACATTCCGTGAATCGGCGGATTATCCAGCTGCGCGATGCTCATCACCTGTTGTGACTAGGGTGGGGACTTTAACTGTAAATGTGTGTGGGAACGGGCCCAAAGGGGAGTTCCGAGAATGTCTTTTCCGCACATCAAAGCTTTAAACATGTATGTGTAATCTGCAATAAAGTCATAAATGTGGGTATAAGAGGCCAGGCCTCAGAAATACAGTTAGAGCACCTCAGAACGATACCTTCTGTCCGTTTCGTTGTGTTCTCCTCCGGAGAGAATAAAAAAACCTTGTTTCCTGCTTTCCAGTCTCCAGCGCCTGCCTCTTCATTGATTTAAATAACTAGAGGGTCACAGAGGCAATACCGCCGGGCAAATATCGATTGTCCCCGACCCGATTGAACTTTTTACAATTGGCGCCCAACGTGGGGCCCATCAGCGACTCGTGGATCCAGTGGGAGAGGTCCCGACGACAGAGTGAACGACTGCAACGATCGGGAGAGCTCTTGCCCAATAGACCCTCGTCTGGCAGCCGATCATCCGAACTTCACTAGTTCCGAACAGACCTCTCTCGAGTGATCTACGGTCCTGACTGGGAACCATCAGGAGTGCCGTGAGAAATACGAGAAAAAGAGGACGATCGGGCGCTGGATTCGGAAGACAAGAAACTGTCCACATGGTCCGGGTAAGGTCGTGTTGCCACGACAAGTTGCGAAATTTGTTTTGATTGCTTGATTGTTCAAAATACTAGTATTGCTCTGTTTTTTTTTTTTTTTTTTTAGAGATTCACTGTCTGCAAACGGAGAAACAACAGGCTCCCTCTCCCTTTGCAAGCAGTGGAGGATAGGTAGGGTAGCAGCCGTGCTTGTTCTTTTTCTCCCCCACTCAATAATTGCTTGAAACTGAACTGTTGTTCACAAACTATTGTTTCCTGGAGATTCCCTGTCTGCAAGCAGGGAAGAGACCACCCTTTTTGCAGATAGTGAAAAGGGTAGGTAACGCAGATCTTTGCGGTCCTACTCATTCTCCCCATTGTTATTTATTGGTCGTTTGGTTTTATATATTTTTTTTGATCCATGAGGTATTCACTACCTGCAAACAACGTAGAATAGAAATATTCTGTCTAGTCTTTGCACCTAGTGATAAGATAGGCAGTGCTGACTTTTTAGTCCCTCGTTACGAGCCGTCATGTCTGTCTTCTCCCCACTGATAAATAGCCTGTTTAGCCCGGACCGGGTGTTAGAGGTGGACCATATAGCTCCACTAGAAGGCACCCCTAATAAGGACATGTTCATAAACTATGGGTTAGTCACCATAGCTTATAATAAATTATGGCACAGGTATACCGAAGATAGCCAAGACAAACAGTGGCCACTGGCAGGATCCTTTGACCTTGATAAAATAGAAACGTTAGAAATAGCCCTTCGAAATAATAAGACGACGCCAATTATGCTCGACAGTCTCGGTATGTGGCGCAGAGAGGCTACGAAACGACAGAGAAAAGACGAGGATAAACCAAGTAGGGAAATATACCGACAGGACAACCCCAGGACACCGCTACCCACAACTTATCCCCCGACACTATGCAAAGGACGACCAGACTTAGGGTCAGACCAATGCGCTTTTTGTAGGTATGTCGGACACTGGAAAGCCCAATGCCCGACTCTACTGAGCGTGAGTAAAGGCAAAGGGCCGACAAGAACGACAGACCGACAGTACGAGAAAAGGCGCGAGACAGAGAAGAACCCGACTTACATAGACAGACCAGACAGAACCACCACGTTTGATTATGCCCGATGGCACAGATTTCGCCAGGAAAATCTCAGCGGCATGATCAAGTTCTCCTAGGTCGGGCAATGTCAAGACGGGAACCCAGCCTCGTTTAAAATTCACAGACGGAAAGAGATAATTATGACCAATAACTGTTTTTATATTTGTCTTGGGTCTTTGTATGTCGTACTTGTACTGTCCCCCGTCTGAGTTCGTGTGTATGTAATGTACAAATCTGCGTCATCCCTCTACACGTGTTTCCGTGTTACTCGACCCCTGTTAGCAGAAACTTAGCATAAAAGCAACCTGGAAAGAAAGAAATGATAAAACAAAATCCGTAGACCATTAATAAACTTGAACTTTTAATTTAACACAACAAACAAGGAATAATAACGATAAACTGTAGAAAATTAAAGTCAAACAGAACATTCGCCCCCCCCCCATTCTGGAACCTTCCAAAGTAGGGCAGGGTTACGGCTACGCCCAACCAACGGCAACCCATATAAGGCGAGCCCCGCCGCCAACTCTTGGTCAGGAAATCTTAACGTATGGGGGAGCCGGAGGAGAGGCAGGAGCCCGCAGCCTGGGCATTTGCAGGTAGTCCCGCCACATGTCTCCTTGGCCGGCCGCAACGGGCCTGGAAAGACTAAGGTAGTCCCGCCACATGTCAAGAGGAGAGCGAGGCACCTCTTCCTTTTCTCTTCCGTCACAGCCGCAGCAGTCCTGGACGGCGGGATGTCCTGCACGTACCTCCACAACAATTTGTCCAAGTTGGGCTGGGAGGGAGAGGCGACGCGGACGAGCCTCTCCCACCTCCACCGGTAGGAGGTTTCCCAGCCCCCAGCCCGACGCCGAACACCCCAGTCAGGCGATGGTGCCCATACTTCCACAGCACCGGACACACCATGGTGGCACCCCAGTACTTGCGCAGCACCGAACGTACAATGGTGGCACCCCAGTATTTGCGCAGCACCGAACGTACAATGGTGGCACTTGGGGAACACCGGATGTGGAGAGGCCTTCATGCGGGGTGATGAAAAGCAGCGGCATGGAGTGCACCGGGAGAAGGAGACGATGTGAACGAGTCTCCCTCGCCCCCCAGGTGGGGGCATCACAGCTGCACCCCAGCTGAACGTCCCGCTCTCACAAAACAGGGACCTCTTCCTTTCACTCCGAAGGGTCTCTTCCATTCTTGCAAACTCGACGAGAGTGGCCCCTGTAGGGCCTCAAAATGGCGTCTGGATCCGCTGGAAGGCGGGCCCCGGCCACTAGAGTAACTTTGGCCAGCCGTATAACTCGAACATTTGTCCCATGGAGCACGAGCCCCCATCTCCGACAGCATCTCCGCAGCCTTGAAGATCATACAAAGGTCCCCGGCGGAGCCTTCGGCCTTTGCAGGTTTCCGGTAAGGGACGGCTGCCTTGATCGCCAACGAAACAAACATGACATTGCCACACCTTCTGTTAGCGTGAATTCTAGAACTGCCGAAAAGGACTCTGGTCCAAACTGCCAGTAATGGAAACATTTCCCCCTGATGCTGCTTCCGGACTGTGCCGGCCCCGCCCAAAATGGCGCCGGTATCAATCGGAACTTACGAACACCTCGT
Source organism: Lissotriton helveticus (assembly GCF_964261635.1). Taxonomy (NCBI): domain Eukaryota; kingdom Metazoa; phylum Chordata; class Amphibia; order Caudata; family Salamandridae; genus Lissotriton; species Lissotriton helveticus. The sequence goes on along the minus strand of NC_136068.1, from coordinate 1,508,393,359 downwards.
GGTGTTCCTTCGCACTAATATAAACTTGATGTTCTGAGATTTTTGTGATCCTTTGTACACTTGGCTAGAAAAGACAAGGAGAGCTCACTCGACGAACAGTATGAAAGAATCCCCATTACAAATGTTGATTACAAATGTACAATGTATTATATTTTTATAACCGATGTAAACCCCATTTACGACGCACACGTACGGTATGCATATAGGAAATCTGATTACAACTATTGTGATTATGCTTCTGAATTATGAAATATATGCCCCCGAACCCCCAGCCAATTAATAGACGTTTTAGTCTCTTACAAATGAATGAGTAAAACTTTCCGATGTTTTTATTGTTGCAAACAACACCCCCCACTGTACGCACTTTAGCCATTGCCACGACCGACCAAATACGACCACACCCTCCTAATCCATATGCTGAAATGAATTTGCAAAATAAAGTCTTTGAAACTATGGACGGGTATTGCATGCTTTATTTTAAAACAATATGGGATGGGTAGGAAAGTTCTTTTTCTGTGCACCCTACTCTGCTCTCTCTTTAAGGTTAAAGGAAGATGGTTGCCCAGCCCTGGAGGACGGATCGGATCGACAACACGACACTCCGCCTTAAAAGTACGCGACTGACTCATGAACTCTCGCGTAGAGGAAGACCGTGACTCCCAAGGATGGGTAAAACGAATGGTGTAAATGAGGGAATGTAAAAGGAGGGTGAAATGAAATAATGTAAATATTGTAAAGTACAACGTTCCAAAGTAGCAGGGACCCAAGAACCGAAGAACTTTAGAACGCCACGGCGTTGAAAGAGGTTTAAGGATCCCGATAGTGAGATATATCCTTTGACTAGATACCTCGCACTAGGCACCTCTGGTTTCCTTTTTATGTTTCCCCGCACACGCCCTACATGAACACACTACCCCCCCCTCGACTCCGAAAACCATATCCCCGGGGACCCTGCCCCAAGGAGGAAAGACGAGTAAGAGGTAAGTAAAGGACTTATGAATCCATGTATTTGAATGCGCGCGAATGCTGTCTCCCCCACCCCCCCCTTTTTTCCTTCCTCTGCAGGTTACATCAGAGATTACAGCCAAGGTGTGGCGAAGATCTGAGACCTTGCCATGTCTAAATACACGAAACGGACTAGCGCCGCAGGGTGGTGTCTAAGCACGCCTGCAAACTACTCACGTATCGAACAAACCCGAAAAATTAGCACAACCTGATAAAAAGTGATCACCCTTAAACCAGACCGGACGAATGAACCCATGTCACGTATGATGCGAAACTGTGAGGGAATGTGTGTGTGTGACTGAGGCGTTGACCCAACTGGTCAAAGGACCGAGAATGCGAGAAAGTGCGACAAAATGGTACCTCCTTTTTTCTTCTTTCCTTTTCTCAAAGCACGTCCCCTCTACCCTGTCTAATGCTCAAACTGCATGATTACAAGATTCTAACGCGGACTCGTGAATACCCGTTACTGTGTAATGCACTAAATAGCCTTTCTTGAATGCACTGCCGCCCTCGCTGTTGCACGTGTACTATTTAGCCTGCCGTTGCACTCTCTCTCTCTCTCTCTCTCTCTCTCTCTCTCTCTCTCTCTCTCTCTCTCTCACTCTCTCTCTCTCTCTCTCTCTCTCTCTCTCTCTCTATTTTTGCACTACCACTCTTCCGAGTGGTTAGCCCCGAAATTGGCAGATTGCCACCCCTAGCACACCACCTAATTGGCTTCAAATACCGTCAGTATTTGCACAAACGCTTGTCTTTAATACAATCACCCTGAGGCCGCGTCATTACCTCTCCTTTTCCGCTAGAAGTCAATGAACCCAGGTTGGGCCGTAAGGGAAAGGACAGGTAAGACGACAGAGGTTCCTTAATCTGGCCCGAAATAAGGGAACTACATGTCAACGGCTCCTATAGTATAAAACAAGGACCTCAGAATACGCGACCCTCCCCTCCCCGAATCGTCGCAATACCCAAACCAGAAAACCGATCACCCCCGTTACCTCCCCTGTCTATGTCCCTGGTTGTTTCCCATAAAACCCCAGTCCTTCCTAGTTAAGTAACCGGGCTGTAAAAGGTTACGTAGGACCCAGAATGATGTTTTACAAGGTTAACAGACTAGACCAAGGTAAAGAAATCATCAAAATGAACCCCGCAGTAGTTGAAAAACAGGATGCACCGATAGAAAGGAAATGTTTAGCCATGTTCGTCTCTCAGCAAAATACCTGTGTAGTACCATGTTGACGACTCACTGTACCCTTTTGTAAATGTGAAACTCTAGAGAACGGCATATCTTTGCCAGATTTGTCTCCCGAAGGTGGGTTACCATCAGATGAACTGTCATGCCTGTAATAAATGATTATGAAGGAAAGTCGTAGTAAATCCAACAGGTCCGCCACCGGTCATTCATATGCCAGTTGTGAACATTAAAATTAACGGACATTTTCATTCTTTGCCTGGAGCTGGGAGAGAAATAGACTTTTTGATTATCTTCATCTGCAAATTTTCTAAAGACTGTCTTTTCAAACTTGTTTAAGGGTACTGCTGTTGGAGGAGAGAAGGACCGGATGTGGGAGCACGAGGCCCGACTGCAGACTAAGGGACACCTGCGACATTAGCCAAGGCGAGACCACGACTGAAAGGAGCTGCAGGACGAGGCACTGTTTTCGACAGCACGAAAAGAAAGGGTCGACCTGATGCCCCTGCTCGACGTCCAGTGCCTTTCGACAAGTCCCCGCTCTCTGAATTCCGTCGCACGCCCGCCCATTTGAAGTCTCTCGTTCCCCTAGTTTGTTCCCAATTTGGCCTTGCTCCATCCCCCTTTTTCCTCTGACCTACCCTATGGACTGTTTTGAACGCTCTTCTTCCATCGGAACTTTCTGACAATCACCTCAAAGGACACAGGGCGAAAAGGACCTTTCCGACCAGAAACGCGAGGAAAGGGTCGTGCCCTGCAACGCAGAACTTAGAACAGAGCTGGACTTGTAGCTCCACCGCCGGTGCTCAACAGCGCCAACGAAAGACCACAAAGAACAATGAGAACTCATAAAACTTCGAACATTCGACATCTTCAACCACCGTTTTGCTACGCCTCATTTCTCTCCCAGCCGCCATTGTATTGATCCTGCTCCAATCCGAATCTGAAATATGTATTAACCTGCCAGTTCACGTTATGATATGTACTTGCTGCTCGCCGTTTTTGTATTTCATTCCTATGACTTTCCTGCTGAACAAATTTATCAAAGTTTATCAAATAGGTGCACCTCCTAAAAACTAGAAACCTCAAAATGTATCGTTTACAACTCTTTTTCATCTAGGGTTCCTACCGTTTTCTTTCTCATGCTCACCACAGTAGAACCGAATAGAAAATGAACCAGCAAGATGTCTTGAATATGTTAAAGGGAGGACTGTGGAAAATTAGTGCGTTTTGGTGAACATTATCTGCGCCATCTTGCCTCTTCCCCTGATGCCACACTTTTGTCGTGCGCGCCCGCCATTTTAAGATGCCCCGATCAGAACAAACCCTTTTGCATGCCGCTGGCCCCTGACATAGCCCTTTGCCTTCGCTAAGCCTGCACGCTGACCACCCCCTGCTTGCACCTGCCTTGAGTCATAAACCCCTCTTCGGCGCTGCTCTGCCCCAGGCCCTCATCCTGTTCCCAGCGCGACACCTCCCTGCTTTCCTTTCATGATCTCCGGCCCTTAGATGCAAACCCCCTTTTTCCCCGTGTGCCCGTTTTTTCTTCCCCGTTCCCAAGCCGACACCCAGCTCTGCCGATACCATCCTTGCCCCTCCCCGTACAATAGAAAGCTTCCCCCATCAAAGAATCCCCGGGTTGATCAAAGCCCCCCCACCCCATGAGATCCGATCAAACTCCCCACATTCCGTGAATCGGCGGATTATCCAGCTGCGCGATGCTCATCACCTGTTGTGACTAGGGTGGGGACTTTAACTGTAAATGTGTGTGGGAACGGGCCCAAAGGGGAGTTCCGAGAATGTCTTTTCCGCACATCAAAGCTTTAAACATGTATGTGTAATCTGCAATAAAGTCATAAATGTGGGTATAAGAGGCCAGGCCTCAGAAATACAGTTAGAGCACCTCAGAACGATACCTTCTGTCCGTTTCGTTGTGTTCTCCTCCGGAGAGAATAAAAAAACCTTGTTTCCTGCTTTCCAGTCTCCAGCGCCTGCCTCTTCATTGATTTAAATAACTAGAGGGTCACAGAGGCAATACCGCCGGGCAAATATCGATTGTCCCCGACCCGATTGAACTTTTTACATACCATCTCTCTGTCTGCTTCCACTATCTGTGTCTGTGCTTGCACCATCTATTCTCTGTATATACCATCTCGGTTTATGCTTTCACTATCTGTGTCTCTGCCTGCACCATCTATCCTGTGTGTGTACCATCTCTGTGTCTGCTACCACTATCTGTGTCTCTGCCTGCACCATCTATTCTCTGTGTGTACCATCTGTATGTCTGCTTCCACTATCTCTGTCTCTGCCTGCACCATCTATCCTCTGTGTGTACCATCTCTGTGTCTGCTTCCACTATCTGTGTCTCTGCCTGCACCATCTATTCTCTGAGTGTGCAACCTCTGTGTCTGCTTCCACTATCTGTCCCTCTGCAGCGGTCCTATACCATCTATTCTCTGTGTGTACCATGTCAGTGTCTGCTTCCACTGTCTGTGTCTCTGCCTGCACCATCTCTCTTCTGTGTGTACCATTTCTGTGTCTGCTCCTACTATCTGTGTCTCTGCCTGCACCATCTATCCTCTGTGTATACCATCTTTATGTCTGCTTCCACTATCTGTGTCACTGCCTGCACCATCTATCCTCTCTGAGTACCATCTCTCTGTCTGCTTCCACTATCTGTGTCTGTGCTTGCACCATCTATTCTCTGTATATACCATCTCTGGTTCTGCTTCCACTATCTGTGTCTCTGCCTGCACCATCTATCCTCTGTGTGTACCATCTCTGTGTCTGCTTCCACTATCTGTGTCTCTGCCTGCACCATCTATTCTCTGTGTGTACCATCTGTATGTCTGCTTCCACTATCTCTCCCTCTGCCTGCACCATCTATCCTCTGTGTGTACCATCTTAGTGTCTGCTTCCACTATCTGTGTCTCTGCCTGCACCATCTATCCTCTGTGTGTATCATCTCTGTGTCTGGTTCCACTATCTGTGTCTGTGCTTGCACCATCTATTCTCTATATATACCATCTCTGTGTCTGCTTCCACTATCTGTGTCTCTGCCTGCACCATCTATCCTCTGTGTGTACCATCTCTGTGTCTGCTTCCACTATCTGTGTCTCTGCCTGTACCATCTATCCTCTGTGTGTACCATCTCTGTGTCTGCTTCCACTATCTGTGTCTCTGCCTGCACCATCTATTCTCTATGTGTACCATCTGTATGTCTACTTCCACTATCCCTCCCTCTGCCTGCACTATCTATCCTCTTTGTATACCATCTCTATGTCTGCTTCTACTATCTGTGTCTCTGCCTGCACCATCTATCCTCTCTGTGTACTATATCTGCGTCTGCTTCCTCTATCTGTGTCTGTGCTTCCACCATCTATTCTCTGTATATACCATCTCTGTGTCTCCTTCCACTATCTGTGTCTCTGCCTGTACCATCTATCCTCTGTGTGTACCATCTCTGTGTCTGCTTCCACTATCTGTGTCTCTGCCTGCACCATCTATTCTCTGTGTGTACAATCTGTATGTCTGCTTCCACTATCTCTCCCTCTGCCTGCACCATCTATCCTCTGTGTGTACCACCTCAGTGCCTGCTCCCATTATCTGTGTCTCTGCCTGCACCATATATCCTCTGTGAGTACCATCTCTGTGTCTGGTTCCACTATCTGTGTCTCTCTTGCACCATCTATCCACTGTGTGTACCATCTCTGTGTCTGCTTCCACTATCTGTCCCTCTGCCTGAAACCCTATACATCTATTCTCTGTGTGTACCATGTCTGTGTCTGTTTACACTATCTCTCCCTCTGCCTGCAGCCCTATACCATCTATTCTCTGTTGGTACCATCTCTGTGTCTGCTTCCACTAGCTTTCCCTCTGCCTACAGTCCTATACCATTTATTCTCTGTGTGTAGCATCTGTGTGTCTGCTTCCACTATCTGTGTCTCTGCCTGCAGCATCTCTCTCCCGTATGTGCCATCTCTGTGTCTGCTCCTACTATCTGTGTCTCTATCTGCACCATCTATCCTCTGTGTGTACCATCTCTGTGTCTGCTTCCACTATCTGTGCCTCTACCTGCACCATCTATCCTCTGTGTGTACCATCTCTCTGTCTGCTTCCACTATCTGTGTCTCTGCCTGCACCATCTATTCTCTGAGTGTACCTTCTCTGTGTCTGCTTCCACTATCTGTCCCTCTGCCTGCAGTCCTATACCATCTATTCTATGTGTGTACCATCTCTGTGTCTGCTTCCACTATCTGTGTCTCTGCCTGCACCATCTATTCTCTGTTTGTACCATCTGTATGTCTGCTTCCACTATCTCTCCCTCTGCATGCACCATCTATCCTCTGTGTGTACCATCTTAGTGTCTGCTTCCACTATCTGTGTCTCTGCCTGCACCTTCTATCGTCTGTGTGTATCATCTCTGTGTCTGGTTCCACTATCTGTGTCTGTGCTTGCACGATCTATTCTCTGTATATACCATCTCTGTGTCTGCTTCCACTATCTGTGTCTCTGCCTGCACCATCTATCCTCTGGGTGTACCATCTCTGTGTCTGCTTCCACTATCTGTGTCTCTGCCTGCACCATCTATCCTCTGTGTGTACCATCTCTGTGTCTGCTTCCACTATCTGTGTCTCTGCCTGCATCATCTATTCTCTATGTGTACCATCTGTATGTCTACTTCCACTATCTCTCCCTCTGCCTGCACCTTTTATCCTCTTTGTATACCATCTCAGTGGGCCTGATTCACAGAACTAACTTAAGACAAAATCCTAAACTTACTACTTTTGGTATTCACAGAAGATAGGATGTTGTCTTAAGTTTGTCTTAAGACAGACTTAAGTTAGGATTTTGTCTTAGGTCTGTCTTAAGTCTGTCTTAAGTGTGTCTTAAGACAAAATTAAGACAAAATCCTAACTTCTGTGAATACCAAAAGTAGTAAGTTTAGGATTTTGTCTTAAGTTAGTTCTGTGAATCGGCCCCTGTGTCTGGTTCCACTATCTGTGTCTCTCTTGCACCATCTATCCACTGTGTGTACCATCTCTGTGTCTGCTTCCATTATCTGTCCCTCTGCCTGCAGCCCTATACCATCTATTCTCTGTGTGTAGCATCTGTGTGTCTGCTTCCACTATCTGTGTCTCTGCCTGCACCATCTCTCTCCCGTATGTACCATCTCTGTGTCTGCTCCTACTATCTGTGCCTCTATCTGCACCATCTATCCTCTGTGTGTACCATCTCTGTGTCTGCTTCCACTATCTGTGCCTCTACCTGCACCACCTATTCTCTGTGTGTACCATCTCTGTGTCTGCTTCCACTATCTGTCCCTCTGCCTGTAGTCCTATACCATCTATTCTATGTGTGTACCATCTCTGTGTCTGCTTCCACTATCTGTCCCTCTGCAGCAGTCCTATACCATCTATTCTCTGTGTTTACCATCTCAGTGTCTGTTTCCACTGCCTGTGTCTCTGCCTGCTAGAACCACTATGGGTGTGGCTCCGCACTCCGTTATTTTTTATGCAAGTTCCCAATTTTTTGTAATTTCAGCAATGTAGTTGGTGCTCATGCGATACTCCCACTGAGCATGGAAGGTTTTATAGATAAGACGCTCGTTACTTGATCCCAAGCTCCACAATCACATAGCACTCAGAAGTTCTCTTCATACACCATCTCTCTTCTGTGTGTACCATCTCTATGTCTGCTTCCACGATCTCTATCTCTGCCTGCACCATCTATCCTGTGTGTACCATCTCTGTGTCTGCTTCCACTATCTGTGTCTCTGCCTGCAGTCCTATACCATCTATTCTATATGTGTACTATCTCTGTGTCTGCTACCACTATCTGTCCCTCTGCAGCAGTCCTATACCATCTATTCTCTGTGTGTACCATCTCAGTGTCTGCTTCCACTATCTGTGTCTCTGCCTGCACCATCTATCCTCTGTGTGTACCATCCCTGTGTCTGCTTCCACTATCTGTGTCTCTGCCTGCACCATCTATTCTCTATGTGTACCATCTGTATGTCTACTTCCACTATCTCTCCCTCTGCCTGCACCATCTATCCTCGGTGTATACCATTTCTATGTCTGCTTCCACTATCTGTATCTCTGCCTGCACCATCTATCCTCTCTGTGTACTATCTCTGTGTCTGCTTCCACTATCTGTGTGTGTGCTTCCACCATCTATTCTCTGTATATACCATCTCTGTGTCTCCTCCCACTATCTGTGTCTCTGCCTGCACCATCTATTCTCTGTGTGTACCATCTGTATGTCTGCTTCCACTTTCTCTCCCTCTGCCTGCACCATCTATCCTCTGTGTGTACCATCTCAGTGTCTGCTCCCACTATCTATGTCTCTGCCTGCATCATCTATCCTCTGTGTGTACCATCTCTGTGTCTGGTTCCACTATCCGTGTCTCTCTTGCACCATCTATCCACTGTGTGTACCATCTCTGTGTCTGCTTTCACGATCTCTTCCTCTGCCTGCAGCCCTATACCATCTATTCTCTGTTGGTACCATGTCTGTATCTGCTTCCACTATCTGTCCCTCTGCCTACAGTCCTACACCATCTATTCTCTGTATGTACCATCTGTGTGTCTGCTTCCACTATCTGTGTCTCTGCCTCAACCATCTCTCTTCTGTGTGTACCATCTCTGTGTCTGCTCCCACTATCTGTGTCTCTGCCTGCACCATCCTATTCTCTGTGTGTACCATCTCTGTGTCTGCTTCCACTATCTGTCCCTCTGCCTGCAGTCCTATACCATCTATTCTATGTGTGCACCATCTCTGTGTCTGCTTCCAAAATCTGTCGCTCTGCAGCAGTCCTATACCATCTATTCTCTGTGTGTACCATGTCAGTATCTGCTTCCACTGTTTGTGTCTCTGCCTGCACCATCTATCCTCTGTGTATACCATCTTTATGTCTGCTTCCACTATCTGTGTCTCTGCCTGCACCATCTATTCTATGTGTGTACCATCTGTATGTCTGCTTCCACTATCTCTCCCTCTGCCTGCACCATCTATCCTCTGTATGTACCATCTTAGTGTCTGCTTCCACTATCTGTGTCTCTGCCTGCACCATCTATCCTCTGTGTGTATCATCTCTGTGTCTGGTTCCACTATCTGTGTCTGTGCTTGCACCATCCATTCTCTGTATATACCATCTCTGTGTCTGCTTCCACTATCTGTGTCTCTGCCTGCACCATCTATCCTCTGTGTGTACCATCTCTGTGTCTGCTTCCACTATCTGTGTCTCTGCCTGCACCATCTATCCTCTGTGTGTATCATCTCTGGGTCTGCTTCCACTATCTGTGTGTCTGCCTGCACCATCTATTCTCTATGTGTACCATCTGTATGTCTACTTCCACTATCTCTCCCTCTGCCTGCACCATCTATCCTCTTTGCATACCATCTCTATGTCTGCTTCCACTATCTGTGTCTCTGCCTGCACCATCTATCCTCTCTGTGTACTATCTCTGCGTCTGCTTCCACTATCTGTGTCTGTGCTTCCACCATCTATTCTCTGTATAGACCATCTCTGTGACCCCTTCCACTATCTGTGTCTCTGCCTGCACCATCTATCATCTGTGTGTACCATCTCTGTGTCTGCTTCCACTATCTGTGTCTCTGCCTGCACCATCTATTCTCTGTGTGTACCATATGTATGTCTGCTTTCACTATCTCTCCCTCTGCCTGCACCATCTATCCTCTGTGTGTACCATTTCAGTGCCTGCGCCCACTATCTGTGTCTCTGCCTGCGCCATATATCCTCTGTGTGTACCATCTCTGTGCCTGGTTCCACTATCTGTGTCTCTCCTGCACCATCTATCCACTGTGTGTACCATCTCTGTGTTTGCTTCCACTATCTGTCCCTCTGCCTGAAACCCTATACCATCTATTCTCTGTGTGTACCATGGCTGTGTCTGTTTCCACTATCGCTCCCTCTGCCTGCAGCCCTATACCATCTATTCTCTGTTGGTACCATCTCTGTGTCTGCTTCCACTATCTGTCCCTCTGCCTACAGTCCTATACCATCTATTCTCTGTGTGTAGCATCTGTGTGTCTGCTTCCACTATCTGTGTCTCTGCCTGCACCATCTCTCTCCCGTATGTACCATCTCTGTATCTGATCCTACTATCTGTGTCTCTATCTGCACCATCTATCCTCTGTGTGTACCATCTCTGTGTCTGCTTCCACTATCTGTGTCTCTACCTGTACCACCTATTCTCTGTGTGTACCATCTCTGTGTCTGCTTCCACTATCTGTCCCTCTGCCCGCAGTCCTATACCATCTATTCTATGTGTGTACCATTTCTGTGTCTGCTTCCACTAAGCAGAGACTCAGATAGTGCAAGCATACACAGACATGGTATACACTGAGTATAGAAGATGGAGGGCTGTAGGCAGAGGGACAGATAGTGCAAGGAGACACAGACATGGTACAAACAGAGCGTTGATGGTGTAGGGCTGCAGGCAGAGGAACAGATGGTGCAGTCACAGTAAAGTTGGTGTAGAGAGAGGGTGAGATGGTTCAAGCAGAGACTCAGATAGTGTAAGCAGACACAGAGAAAATATAAAGAAAAAGTGGAAATTCCAGAAAATAAAGGACACTATATGCAGAGAGAGGTAGACTGTGAGAAGAGACAGGGGAGATTATAGTAAAAGGTGCAAATATAATTCTTTAATTTACAAAGACACTCTGTGATCCTGGTCAAAAAGTTTAAAACCAAACTTTTTACCAAAACACATTTACCACACGAAAAAGTTTAGGAGACAGAACGCAGCCTATCTATTTCAGCAGTACAATACAGTGCAGAAACCTGAGTCATTTTGAAAATACATTTCCAATTTGCCGCATTACTTTTTGCCAGCATTACATCCAAACAAAACACAAAATATTTTAATGAAATAAAACAGTATAACCAGAGAGAGTTAGACTGTGAGAAGAGACAGGGGAGATTATATTAAAAGGTGCAAATATAATTCTTTAATTTACACAGACACTCTATGTGATCCTGGACAAAAAGTTTTTACCAAAACACATTTACCACACGAAAAAGTTTAGGAGACAAAACACAGCCTATTTATTTCACCACTACAATACAATGCAGAAACCTGTGTCATTTTCAAAATACATTTCCAATTTGCAGCATTACTTTTTTGCCAGCATTACATCCAAATATAAGACACAATATTTTCATGAAAGAAAACAGTATAACCAGAGGGAGGTAGACTGTGAGAAAAGACAGGAGAGATTATAATAAAAGGTACAAATATAATTATTTAATTTACACAGACACTCAGTGTGATCCTTGACAAAAAGTGTAAAACCAAAGTTTTTACTAAAACACATTTACCACACGAAAAAGTTTAGGAGAAAAAACACAGCCTATCTATTTCACCACTACAATAAAATGCAGAAACCTGTGTCATTTTCAAAATACATTTCCAATTTACAGCATTACTTTTTGCCAGCATTATATCCAAATATAAGACACAATATTTTCATGAAAGAAAAAAGTATAACCAGAGGGAGGTAGACTGTAAGAATAGACAGGAGAGATGATAATAAAAGGTACAAATATAATTCTTTAATTTACACAGACACTCTATGTGATCCTGGACAAAAAGTTTAAAACCAAAGTTTTTACCAAAACATATTTACGACACGAAAAAGTTTAGGAGACAAAACACAGCCAATTTATTTCACCACTACAATACAATGCAGAAACCTGTGTCACTATATGCAGAGAGAGGTAGACTGTGAGAAGAGACGGGAGATTATAGTAAAAGGTACAAATATAATTATTTAATTTACACAGACACTCAGTGTGATCCTGGACAAAAAGTGTAAAACCAAAGTTTTTACCAAACACATTTACCACACGAAAAACGAATCAAAAGGGTTGTTTTAGAGTCACATGAACAAAGTCATGTGACTCTAAAACAACCCTTTTGATTCGTTATTAATAGTTTCTTTTCCAGAATCTTCAAAAACACCACCCACTTTCCTCACTATTTCTTTCACTTTCTTGGAAGAAGCACCTTTACTGCTGTGTTCCTCCTTTGGACTTAGTTTTTGTTTCTGAATTGAAAAGATGGCAGACAGAAAACAGTATTCCTCCTCCTCTGACTCAGATGTGCAGCAACACCAGCCACCTGCCAGGAAGTCAAAGGACCCTGCTCCTAATATCCGGCCACTTTTCAAGGAAGTGCATCTCTGTTTTAACAAATGCTATGAAGTACTTTGCCACGGAGAGCAAAGTCTGAAGTTAATGGAGCAGAAAATTCGCGACCACCAGTGCTCCCGGCAATAATTTTTTTCATTTAACTTTTTGTTTGTTCCTGTTGAGCACTTTATGGTTAACTTTTTTTTTGTTAAAAAAAAAAAAATTTGATAAATAACTCTAAAAAAACTCCAAAACTAAAAAAAAGTTATTTTCAGAACTCTCTTCACTTCTCAATGAAGAGCTATATCTCTTATACACTGTGTCATGTTTTTTTTAATGAGTGAGTAGAGTATAAATGAATGACTGCCATGACTGAGTGTAGGGGAGGAAGGGACTAACAGAATGAGTGTGGAAAGGGTAGTATGGTGAGTGAGGAAAGGGGAGTCAAAGAGTGACTGAAAAAAAGGGACTATGGGTAGGGAATAAAGGTAAGGAGATTGTAAGATATTTTAATGACAAAATTGCCCGAATCTTAACATCCCTTCCCCCCCCCCCTGTCCCTCTAGTCACACGGACAATGAATCACCCTCCAGCCAAGCAGGAAGCAGCATGCGCCCCCAACTAGCTACATTTAGGGCAGTAACCTGCAACGAGGTAGATGCAACCTTGGCCAAAATGAAAAGCGGATCACCTCTGGATCCAGCACCAATTAGATTCCTCAAAACCGTAGCCCCTGTCATAGTTCCCACGATCACAAAGCTTATTAACAGCTCGCTTGCCCAAGGATCTGTCCCCGATAGCTGGAAGAGCGCAGTCGTGAAAGCACTCCTTAAAAAACCCCAGCTAGACCCAGCAGACATGGCAAACTACCGGCCAATCTCACTCCTCCCTGGCATCAGTAAGGTAGCCGAGAAATTGGTCAACGGACAATTGTCTCAGTTTCTCGAGGCAAATAACATCTTACGGCAATCCCAAACTGGGTTTCGCCCGGGTCATGGCACTGATACCGCCCTTCTGACCGTTATCGAGGAGGCAAGGCGCATTTTGGATTCAGGAGGGTCAGTGGCAGTGATCCTCCTGGATCTTAGTGCAGCCTTCGACACAGTCAACCATCGTGTCCTCCTCCAACGGCTGGCGGCAGCAGGGCTCACCGGGATGGCGCTCAGGTGGATAGAGTCCTTCCTTGCCGGGCGCACGTTCCAGGTATGGGACAGCAATCACCACTCGTCCACCCTCCCCCTCACGAGCGGGGTCCCCCAGGGATCATCTCTAAGCCCCACGCTTTTTAATGCTTATATGGCCCCCCTTGAAGACGTGGTGACACCCTTCGACATCAAAATTGTGAGTTACGCGGATGACACACAGCTGGTCGTCTCCCTATCCCAACTAGACGACCACCCAGACAATTTGGCAAATTGCCTTACGAAAATCTATGGCTGGATGTGTGAATCTTCACTCAAATTAAACGGATCGAAGACCGAAGTGATGCTCATGGGAAAGCAATGGGTGACCATCCCCCCATCAGCCTGGCCAGACGTGTTCGGGGAAATTCCCACCCCGAAAAAAAAATTAAGACCCTAGTAGTCTGGCTAGAACCCGAGCTATCAATGAAAACACAAGCGGCCAAAACTGCAGGAACCTGTTTTGGGCTTATGCGCACCACCCGCAAGATCCTTCCCCTACTCCCGCCCACCTCCAGAAAACTCCTAGTCCAAGGGCTAATACTGTCACGGCTGGACTACAGTAACATGGTTTACCTGGGTGCCCCTGAGGCCACCTTGGCTAAAATACAACGAACACAGAACGCTGCAGCCCGACTACTCATGAACCTTCCCTCCAGAGTGTCAGCTAAACCTGCCATCAAAGCCCTGCACTGGCTCCCGGTGCATCAAAGGGTGGAATTCAAAGCCATGTGCACGGCTTACAAACGGATTAATGGAGCTGGCCCTCCGATTCTCAGCGACCTGGTAACTCCTTATATAGCTCCCAGATCCCTGCGGTCCGAGAATGAACACCTAGCCAACATCCCCAAATTTAAAAAGACACGCACTGGAGGCCAACGCTTCTCTGTGAAAGCTTCCACCGGATGGAACTCACTCCCCCGTACCCTCAGACTGGAACCCAGCTATCTTATTTTTAGAAAAAAATTGAAAACACTTCTATTTCCAAAATAACGTCCCCCCCTTTTCTTCTTTTTTCTCCTCCATCTCATCTGGATATCAAAATCATTACAGCGCGGGGATGCCTTCGGGTCACCAGGCGCTCTACAAGTCGTTAAAATAAATAAATAAATAAATAAGAGTAAGAAAATGGCAGTAAGGAAAGGAGAGTGAGGCAGGGGCAGTGAGACAAGAAGAGCAGGGGACGGAGACAGGAAAGGGGAGTTAGATTGAGAGTAAGAAGTAGAGCAGGGTAAAGGGGGTTGAAGTAAGAGAACTGCAGTGATGGTGAGAAAAGGGGTATGAGGATAAGAAAAGAGGGGTAAGGTAAAGTGAGAGATGGGGAGTGAGGGAGAGATAAGTGGAGTGAAGGGATGAAGGGAGTTAGGAAACTGGAGTGAAAGAAGGGGAGTAAGGATTTCAATTAGAGAAGGAGAGTGAGGGACAGTGAGTGAAAGAATGCGAAAAAAAGAAGGGGTGTGACATACAGACAGGAAGAAGTGTAGTGGGGTAAAGGGAGTGACTATAAGTAAAGGATACTAACAGTTAGGGAAGGGGTATAAAGATGAGGGAAGGAGAATAACAAAAAAGGTTAAAAATGAACACAGAGGGAAAGTGAGTGTTGGAGAGAAAAGGAGTGGTAGAAACAGAGACGTTAAGGAAATCAAGGCTAAAGGACACAGAGGGAAAGAGATAGAGAGCAAGGAACACTGTGATCTTAGACACATGAAAGTATGCCTTGCAATTCAGAAAAATAATTATTGCAGTGAAAGAGAGTCTTGCTGTGAGTACTGTTTCAGATTTTAGGACAGAGCAGTGGTGTTCAGGGAGTTTTGGGGCTCAAGGTGGAAATGAGAATGTATAAATGAGAATTCACTCACATCATTACTACATGCTACAGAGACACTTGGTAAGCAATTTCTTCAGCTCTCCAAGGCCTGACTCAAACCATGACTACATGCTTTGCATTAATTGTAAACACATGAACTAAACAAATTATTCTACCACCATTTTGTGAAATAAAGTCTGACTCACACTGTGATCTTAGTTGAATAAAAATGTTGCACACTGTACTGTATGACTCAGTTTTTACCACAATCACTTGGCTACTAGCTCAACGATTACAATTAAGAAAAGAATAGTTTCTCAAATAATTTTTAATTTTTAAATATAAATTTATTTTTCAGAATTTTCAAAATCTAATAGCACTTCCAACATTATTTGGTCTGGAATTTCTTCGTCCAAAATGTCCTGACATGATTCCTCAAACTCATACATGTCCAACACTTCAAAAAACGTCATGGTCCATTGACTCGTCAAAAAAATCAATATAGTATGTCCTCCAACGATTGCCTCTTCTTCAATTTTGCTGTCAGTAAAAGGATTATTCAAATCTTCAAGGAGACTCGCTGAAATTTCAAACGTTACTTCCAATGTCTCCTCAATTTGCTCCATTTCCTTTTTTTTAAAAATGTGTTGTAATACCCTACAAAAAAAACTTTCATTTCTCGTTTTTAGTATTAGATAATATTAAACTAGCTTTTTCACCAATTTTATTCTTTCAAATGATTATACAGAAACTTTTATCAAGTACTTTATTTGATTATATCACTTAAATTTGCCGTGATTTCCTGTCATTTTTCACACATACCTCCGTACATAACCAATCAAATTTCTTCCCACACAAATACTAAACCAAACTAACATTTTAATTGGTTGTACATTTCAACACTTTCAAACTCACATAATGCTCAACCTATCCCCACTGATCTCTCTGCCTCTTACCATGGTAACTCTCCATGGAACACCTATCTAAGCTGAAAAGGTTAGTTCATCACTCAATGTTGCAAACCAATCAGCAAGTGTGTTTGACTACTCAATATACCAGCTTATCCTGTCCAATGTTCTTTTCAATGACGTTTTCTAAACCAATAGTATTATTCATTTTTAAAAACAGTACTATGCACCCTAGTTTTCAATGTTCAATTATCAGAAACCGCCAATCATTTTATTTTTTCCAGTGCACTGAATCTCATCCACATTTCTTTCTAAACTCCTATTTTTAAAACACAACTGTTCTTTTTAGAGACAACCAACATCTAAACACTAAAACTTTTAATTTCACATTTTTTTTTGTTTTTTTCCCGAATGACAAAATGGCGGCTAACGGGTGCGAGCACCGTGCACGCACCCCGCAATTTTTTCGAAAAAAATAAATGTTGTTTTGGCACTTCGGGTCCTTTAGGGACCCCCTCAGAAGGCCTAGGGGGTCAGGGAGGCTCTACCTTGCCCCCTTTTCACACTATCCACTTTTGTTTTTGGCTCTGTTTTGCTTCAGAAACACAAAATGGCGGCTAAGGGGTGCGAGCACCGTGCGCGCACTCCGCAATTTTTTCGAAAAAAAAATGTTTTTGGGGCCCTTCGGGGTCCTTTAGGGACCCCCTGAGAAGGCCTAGGGGGTCAGGGAGACTTCACCCTGGCCCCTTTTCATGTTTCCCACTTTTTTTTATATGCACCCTTCTGCCTCAAAAATAAGATGGCGGCCAACACTTCCTGATTTCTACCGATTGGAATGTTGACAGACATCCAACAGCGCACAGGAAGGTGCGCGCACCGGTGCGCGCACGTGCGGGCACGGTGCCCGCTTATAGATATATACATTTTTTCAAATACAATTTTCTCAAAAACTACTGGAAGAATTTACACCATTTAAACAAAAGACCGTACTCCGTACCAGTCCCTACCATTTTGCCAAGTTTGGTGTAATTCCGTTCAGCCGTTCGGGCTGTAGCCGTGTCTAATCTTCCAATAGAAAATAACATGGGGAAAACACTTTTTGGGACCCCCCTTTTTTCTCAGCCCCCACTTGACAAATCCCCCCAAAACTTTCAAGGAAGAAGCGGAGCGGAACGGGACATCTTCTTTGAGAAATTCACGAATATTCATCAACCGGCGCCAAAGTTATTCCCAATAGAATGTTGCGGATTTCCTATGGAAACTAGGTCCTAACTATAACTACCTACTGGCGACCGCCAGTAGGTAATATATATATATATACATACATGCATATATATATATATATATATATGACCTCCAAACGCCCTTGCGCTCATGAGAGCACTCTCCAATGCTCCTTTCAATCAATGCCTCGATGCAGCACACACACCTTTGGCTCACAATTTCCAGTTTGGCTCGACGCGTTTCGAGGCAAACGCCTCTTAGTCATGAGCTTTTGACAAAGGCACGAACAAGCTCACCTGTTTATCCACTTCATTTTATTAATTGAAACTGCGCCCACTGGGCGTGACTTATAGTAAGCATCCCGTTGCATTATGGTACTTGCAGTTCCATCAGGTGAGTATTTAGTGATACACCTTAGTAGGCTTCATGTCCTTATGTACATTAACAAGCTTTATCAAATCCTTTGGTAGGTAAGAGCCTTGCGGGGTGCATGCTTTAATTTGCCTGGAACATCGTGACCTTTTGAAGAAAGAAATCATCACTTTCCTCAGCCTTCCCAACTCGGAAATGGTGCCCGTCATGTTAGCACGGTTCGGGCAGCCGCGCATGAAAATGTCCTCCAAACGCTCTTGCGCTCATGGGAGCACTCTCCAATGCTCCTTTCAATCAATGCCTCGATGCAGCACACACACCTTTGGCTCACAATTTCCAGTTCGGCTCGACGCGTTTCGAGGCAAACGCCTCTTAGTCATGAGCTTTTGACAAAGGCACGAACATAACCAACTGGAGGGAAACAAGAACTTTAAAAATATCATACACGAAGCAGAGCCTACAGGAAGGTAATATTGTACTCTGATTAGGACCACAAGTCCTAGCATGCACTGAGAAAGTCACGCACATAGCGAGGCCCACTGGGGGTATTTAAATGAGGCATGCTTTGAAAGACGTAATCAGAGCCAACTGCTGAGTATATGAAAAGGTCCATGATTAAGAGGCAGGAGCCTTGAAACGCGTCGGATATGAACTCTTACATGAATGCTGATGCTCGTTTTTTTATTGAAATAAACCGGATGGTTTCTTCTGCAATCGTGTGCGCTCTCATTGCTTTGGGCAACTTGGTTGAAATTAATTACACGGCAGCCCTGCCGTGGAGAGCTGCACCATCTCTTAAACTCACGAGTGAGAGGCTGCAAGTTGGAACTGTGCCAAACTTGATTTACAGCGTTCCAGAGGAGTGAAATACTAACGTGCTCAGCGACATAACCAACTGGAGGGAAACAAGAACTTTAAAAATATCTTACACGAAGCAGAGCCTACAGGAAGGTAATATTGTACTCTGATTAGGACCACAAGTCCTAGCATGCACTGAGAAAGTCAAGCACATAGCGAGGCCCACTGGGGGTATTTAAATGAGGCATGCTTTGAAAGACGTAATCAGAGCTATCTGCTGAGTATATGAAAAGGTCCATGATTAAGAGGCAGGAGCCTTGAAACGCGTCGGATATGAACTTTTACATGAATGCTGATGCTCGTTTTTTCATTGAAATAAACCGGATGGTTTCTTCTGCAATCGTGTGCGCTCTCATTGCTTTGGGCAACTTGGTTGAAATATATATATATATATATATATATATATATATATATATATATATAGTTATTACCTACTGGCGGTCGCCAGTAGGTATATATAGTTAGGATTTTTTCTCTATGGGATTTTTGAAAATTCTATGTCTAATAACTTTGGCGTTTGTGGACGGAATTGGCTGAAATTTTCAGGAAAATGGCACATTTTGTTTCTGAGCAGGCCCTGAAAATTTTGGGGGGGTTCGTCAAGGGGGGGCCGAGAAAAAAGGGGGGTCCCAAAACGCGTTTTTCCCATGTTAATTTCCATAGGGCGGTTGGCCTCACTTTTAGCCCGAACGGCTGAATGGATTTGCACGAAACTTGGCAAAATTGTAGGGACTGGTAGCCCGATGTGCCTTTTGTAGGTCTCAATATATGTGCTCCAGTGGATTTTGAGAAATTAATGTTTAAAAAAAGATATATATCTGTAACAGCGGACCGGGCAGCGCCCCAGGACGCGTACTTTTCGCGCAACGGAGCTTTGTGAAGCGAAGCTGATTGGTTCTCCGGCGTCTGTCAACATTCCAAACAGTCCGTAGCGGCCGCCATCTTGTCTCTCGGTAGGATCGAGAGACAAGAGGAGGCCAAAGCGAAGGGGCAAATGACCATAAGGGGGCATAGTACATTGTCGCTGACCCCCTAGGTTTGATGTGGAGGTTTTAAAAGGGCCCCGCGGGGCAAAAAAAAATAAAATAATAATAATCGAACGGCTGAATGGATTTGCACGAAACTTGGCAAAATTGTAGGGACTGGTAGCCCGATGTGCCTTTGCTAGGTCTCAA
Source organism: Lissotriton helveticus (assembly GCF_964261635.1). Classification (NCBI taxonomy): domain Eukaryota; kingdom Metazoa; phylum Chordata; class Amphibia; order Caudata; family Salamandridae; genus Lissotriton; species Lissotriton helveticus. The sequence goes on along the minus strand of NC_136068.1, from coordinate 1,508,373,481 downwards.
TATATGTGCTCCAGTGGATTTTGAGAAATTAACGTTCAAAAAAGATATATATCTGTAACAGCGCTCCGCTTCGCGTACTTTTCGCGTTACGGAGCTTTGCGAAGCGAAGCTGATTGGCTCTCCGGTGTCTGTAAACATTCCAAACAGTCCGTAGCGGCCGCCATCTTGTCTCTCGGTAGGATCGAACAGCTGAATGGATTTGCACGAAACTTGGCAAAATTGTAGGGACTGGTAGCCCGATGTGCCTTTGCTAGGTCTCAATATATGTGCTTCAGTGCATTTTGAGAAATTAACGTTCAAAAACAAGATATATATCTGTAACAGCGCTCCGCTTCGCGGAGATAAAATTATATGTGTATTACCTAGCTGTTGCTAACACCAGTTAGCGACGGCTAGTAGAAGATAGCGACCATCTTGGGCCCCACTTTGCATGTGAGTGATATTTATCACTAATGACATGCAAAGTGGGCATGCCAAGATGTTAGCGACTGGAAACAGTCGCTAACATCGCTATCTCCTATTATCAACTTTTGGAAATATTCGAGATAAGCGCGAATATCTCCAAAAGCTACCACCTGCCCTGAGCAGTTCTTAGCCATGTTATCCAATGGGAGGTGGATAACATGGCTAAGAGCATTAGCTCGGTAATGCATGAATATCGCTGAGTTTTCAGCGATATTAATGCATTGCGGTCGTTTTTTATCGTATTTCCGATAAACCTTGATAATAGCAAGGTTTATCTGCGATAATTTCTGACGGTAAAAAAATCGTTGCTAAGCATCGTTAGGGATAAATATCGCTTAACTTTGGTAATATGCCCCAACGTCTGTTAACGTTCGATTCGAAGGAAATCAGGAAGTGTTGAAAAACATTGTCTGCGCCATCTTGTCTTTTTTCAAATGCCACACTTTTGTCGTGCACGGCAGCCATTTTAGATGCCTTGACCAGACCCACTCTGTGCACGCTGTCGATCCTTAGCATGGCTCCCCACCCTCGCAAGCATCTCCCCCAGGCAGTGGTCACCCCCGCTCTCTGTCTTATGCATGGGTAATAAACCTCCCCCCATCTGCGCTGCTCTTCCCTGAGAATCACACCCTGTGCCCGCCCGACACCTCCCTTTCGCCCTATTCACTACCGCACCCTCTGACACTCCTTTTCCTCTGTGTCCGATTGTCCAGGCTGGTCCTAGGGTATCAGCTAGCCCTGCAGATGTAGTTTATGGCCACAGCTGTAAAGAATCACCCCTCTTCAAAGGAGTTATAGTAGATCAAGGCCCACACTCGATGAGATCCGTCACAGCAGAAGCGTTGCTATTATCTGAAAACCATCCTGTATTGTGATTGGGGAGGGGACCGAGCCTGAAGCGGAAGATTCCAGGGATGACTCTTTGTACATCAAAGTTTTTACAATTATGTGTCACATTAAAAATATATAGCACTCCGACAAAGTAGTAAGATTATAAAACTTTAATAATTTATAAATATATACAAGAAAACAAAAATAGTAATAACATATAAACATTTTTAGGGAAAAACAACGAAGTAGCGGTCGGCTGTGCGAATAGTCCCAACGCAGCACAACGTCCAGATTTCCGGCGTGGGGCGTCGCGGGGGTGGGTCATCAGTAGCAAACTGTTGTGCGAATAGTTCCAAGGCAGCAGAACGCGCCGAAATCTAGATGACACGAAAGTGATGTCTAGTAAGTTGCCACCCAGCAAATAACGGCGTGGGGCGTTGCGGGGGGTGGGTCATCAGTAGCAAACTGTTGTGCGAATAGTTCCAAGGCAGCAGAACGATGGCACCAAGGTGATGTCCAGTAAGTTGCCGCACTGGTTTTGGTATCCTACAATGCTGCTCCGAATAACGGTGTGGGGCGCCCCGGGGGGGGGGGGGGGGTGAGGCGGCGTGAACGGGCCTCCCCAGGTGGAGGCTCGTCTGCTGTAGTGGGGCGCCCCTTTACCGTTTCAGTTGCCATTCCGCCCGCTTTTGGTACACTGTGCCAAAATCCGCCATTCAGCTGAGTTGTGCCCACTCTTGCGGTGTAGCGATAGGCGGCTGCCACAGGACTCTCAAAATGGCGGCAGGCTCTTTCCTTTTTGGGCCTGGTCCACTGAAATGGCCCTGGGACACCTTGGAAATCGGATGCTTGTCTGCTAGGTCTTGGACCCCATTCTCGAAAGCGTCCCCTCCGCCTTGAGAATTCATCAAAAGTTTTGGGGGCTCCGACTCCTGCAGGCTTCTGGTGGGGAGCGGCTGCCATGATTGCTCGCGGAATGACCACGACTGAGCTACGAGATGGTGGTGCTCTCATGCTGACGCCAGCTTCAGTCTGAAACATCCAGAAACAAGGTGGGGCTTTCATCGTTTGGGAAAAAAAAAAAGTTTTCATCCAATGAAAAGTGTTGTTTTTAGGTCACATGATCAAGCCTTCCATCATTAGGAAACCAAAAGTAAAATGAACCAATGAAAAGTTTTATAAACAAGTCACATGACCTGTTATGCGGCATAGGGTATAAAATGCGGAGAAAATACGTTGGCACGTGAGGCGGCGTCAGTAGCGGACCGATGTGCGAATAGGCCGAAGGCAATACAACGCGCCAAGATCCGGATGGCACCGAGGTGGTGTCATAGTTGAGAGTTCTGAGCAGCGGTTGTAACACTGTCTGAAGCTTATTTGCAGCTGCTGCAGCTTCACAACGCGCCAAGATCCGGATGGCACCGAGGTGGTGTCCAGCAAGTTGCAGCACTGGTGTGGCCATCCTACAATGCTGAAAGTCGGCGTGGGGCGCCCCGTTGGCCTGTGAGTTTGCGTCAGTAGCGGACCGATGTGCGAATAGGCCGAAGGCAGCACAACGCGCCAAGATCCGGATGGCACCGAGGTGGTGTCTAGTAAGTTGTCGCACTTCTGTGGCCATCCTACAATGTTGAAAGTCGGCGTGGGGCGCCCCGTTGGCCTGTGAGATGGCGTCAGTAGCGGACCGATGTGCGAATGGGGCCAAAGGCAGCGCAACAATATTTTCTGATTTGAAGACACCACAAGGCGCTGAGATGCCAAGATCCGGATGGCACCGAGGTGGTGTCTAGCAAGTTGTGGCACTGGTGTGGCCATCGTACAATGGTAAAAGTCGGCGTGGGGCGCCCTGTTGGCCTGTGAGATGGTGTCAGTAGCGGACTGATGTGTGAATGGGGCCAAAGGCAGCGCAACAATATTTTCTACAATATTTTCGGAGTAGAAGACACCACAAGGCGCTGAGATGCCAAGATCCGGATGGCACCTAGGTGATGTCTAAGTTGCGGACCGATGTGCGAATGGGGCCAAAGGCAGCGCAACAATATTTTCTGAAGAGAATACACCACAGGGCGCTGAGATGCCAAGATCCGGATGGCACCGAGGTGATGTCTAAGTTGCGGACCGATGTGCGAATGGGGCCAAAGGTAGCGTAACAAGATTTTCTGTATGGAAGATACCACTAGGCGTTGAGATGCCAAGATTCGGATGGCACCGAGGTGATGTCTAGCAAGTTGTGCCACTGGTGTGGCCATCGTACAATGGTAAAAGTCGGCGTGGGGCGCCCTATTGGCCTGTGAGATGGTGTCAGTAGCGGACTGATGTGCGAATGGGGCCAAAGGCAGCGCAACAATATTTTCTGACTGACACCACAAGGCGCTGAGATGCCAAGATCCGGATGGCACCGAGGTGATGTCTAAGTTGCGGACTGATGTGCGAATGGGGCCAAAGGCAGCGTAACAATATTTTCTGTATGGAAGATACCACTAGGCGTTGAGATGCCAAGATTCGGATGGCACCGAGGTGATGTCCAGCAAGTTGCTGTACTGGTGTGGTCATCCTACAATGCTGAAACTCGGCGTGGGTCGCCCCATTAGCCTGTGAGATGGCGTCAGTAGCGGACCGATGTGCGAATAGGCCGAAGGCAGCACAACGCGCCAAGATCCGGATGTCACCGTGGTGGTTTCATAGTTGAGAGGCACTTCATCTGCAGTGGGGCGCCGAGATCCGGATGGCACCGAGGTGATGTCTAGCAAGTTGCTGTACTGGTGTGGTCATCCTACAATGCTGAAATGTAGTGGGGCGCCCCTTTACCGTTTCAGTTGCCATTCAGCTGAGTTTCGGCTGCTCTTGATGCTACAGCGACAGGCGGCTGCAAGAGGACTCTCAAAATGGCGGCCTGGTCTTTGGATTTGGGCCTGGTCCACTAAAATGGCCCTGGGACACCTTAGAACTCGGACGCTCGATTTTTTTTTCCTTTCCTGTACATGCAAAAAAAGGTAAATGCCCGGTACGTTACACGCTTCATCTGCCACGATGAACTCTCCAGAGGAACCGAAAAAAAATATAGTTGTGGTAACTATACCATGCATCGTCATATGGAGAGGTGGCACCAATTAATTATAGTGCTGCATAAAAGAGAGATTTGGAGGAGAACCCCTGACCTGCTAGTACATTCATCAAAGAAGTGGTACTGAGAGCTTCAGAGGCAAGGGAAACGGTCCCAAATATTTAGAAGAACTTTGGAAAGATTAAAATGACATGTTTAGATTGTGGTAAATTAATTTCATGTGGACAGATGAGTGTTACTCTAATAAATACAGCATATGAACATCATCATAGTCGATGGTTGGTAGAGACATTTTGACTATATCCTGGACCTGCCCGTCCTCGTCCAAAATGGCGCCGGAATAAATGGGACTCGTAACTCCTTGTTGTGTACTGGTTGCAGAACCTTGAAATCACGAGATACGTATGCAGTTTTGAAGCACATGGCGGGCGGGGACGAGAATTGATTGAATATTTCGACATCCCTATTGATATTAAGTTCTGATGTGTTATTGATTACTGTACTGTTGAAAATTCGAATTAACGTCACCCATGGTACTTGCCCGCAAATGTATATCTAGATAATTTTATTGTAACTGGCCCTGTCGTATTTTAATTATAAAATGTACGTCCACCGATTCCGTAACTGTTAGACACCTTAGTTCTTGCAACCTAATGGCCCGCCCGTTACGTTCCTCTACAGTGTAAATGTCTATTCATCATATACGATTACAGTTTGCTCCGTGGCAGGCCCACGTGGTTATAGGCTCGTATTTGTATAATGAAATTTTCACAATAAAGGTTTTTAAAAGAAAACATGGTAGTAGTATATACATTGGTAAAGTTTTTAATAATAGTCACTGTTTTAGAATCATTAAAAGGCAAGTGAAATAAAGCAGACCAATTACATGAAGGGTAAAAGGTATAATACGAAGGAACGCAGTAAAGATAAATGGTCAAGGGCTGTTGTGTTTTCTATTCCTGCAACATAAAGTGATCGATAAGAATCTCATATTCAGGCGTATCGGCGACTAAGACAGCAGGTCGACCCTCTTTTGCTCAACGGCTCCGTCATGGGACAAAGAAACGCTCTTTTTCTCGAAAAAAGAATATATTTTACTTGCAGGACAGTTGTAAAATTTCCGGGAAAGTACATTAGCCTGGAACATTATAACATTTATTTAAGAAAAAATAATGTTCGGAAGTAATTAAAAGCGTAATTTTTAGGTGATATGACCAAGCCTTTCATCATTACAATAAGAAAAGTAAAATGAACCAATGAAAAGTTTTATTAACAAGTCACATGACTTGTTATGCTTACGTTACGCGCTGCGCGCCCCGGATGACTTCCGGATGCGCTAACGCGGCGCGTCATATGACGCATTACGCGACAACGCAGGTCCAGAATATAGTCAAAATGTCTCCACCAACCAGCGGTCGAAACACAACCCCTTTCAGCAGGCTAAATAGTTCTGTTAAATGACAACAGAAGGGACAGGCAACAAGAACCATCAGTCAAAGAGGGGAGGGCTAGTTCTTCTCTACCGGGTTACATTGGGGCGCTACCGGAACTGATCGAATTGGTAGTCTACAGTGTTTCTGGATGTTTCAGACTGAAGCTGGGGTTAGCATGAGAGCACCACCATTTCGTAGCTCCGCCGTGGCCATTCCGCAACCAATCATGGCAGCCGCTCTTTATCGTTATTTTGGGCGGGGTGGGTGGCGGAGCCGAGCTGTTTTGCAGCCATCATTGTGTGGAGTTCAGTTCATCTCACTAGTTTTGTATTTGTCATGAGGGGTTGTTCCTAATGTTTCTATTTTAGCGAGGTCAAAAAGAGATCCCATTAGTGGCCTACTGATTTTACTCGATTCCTTTTCTTTTTTTTTTACACGATTTTTCGTTATCTGCAAAGACTAAACAGAGTATTGCGACTCTGTGTTTGTTTGTAAATAGAGAATGAACCAAAGAGAACTAATTCTAAAACAGTAAATACTTGGATAACAATCAATCAAATGGAGAGAGAAGCAGGCACGACGGATTACAACGGGGGCAAAGGCCTGCGTTAACTACCTTTCACTATCTGCAAAGAGAGAGTACTCCTAATAGAAATGAGGGGGGGGGGCACCATTCAAAGCAGATCAGTGTGCATAAACACGAAAATGTTTTCACTTACCACGTACTTGACATTCGACAGCTTATGATATTTGCTATTAAAAAACCATTGAAATTCACTGAAAAAACCATAGGTTATAGACCATATATAGTTAGGAATTAGCATTTACAAAACCTTGAAAATTCACTGAAAAAACCATAGGTTATAGACCATATATAGTTCGGAATTAGCATTTAAAAAACCTTATTTTACTCACACAAAACCATTGAAATTCCATATATAGTTAGTTGCACTAACTATATATCGCGCACCCGCAATCCACTGCTGATCATGTCACATATTACATCATTCATGACATGGTCAGTGACATCACTGATGACATCACTGATGACATCTCAAATGACATCACTGATGACATCACTGATGACATCTCAAATGACATCACTGATGACATCACTGATGACATCTCAAATGACATCACTGATGACATCACTGATGACATCTCATTTGACATTACTGATCACATCACTGATGACATCATTCATGTGATAATACGATGAACCTCTTCAGACTCTAATATAACCTTAGATACACTCAGTGTAAACAGACACTCACAGACTGTCACTCATCCATGGAGTTACTCACACACCTAGTCAGTCATGCAAAGAATCAATTACACCTCCATTTCCTCAACTATACAGTTATACACACCTTACTTATTCAAACATATACTAACACATATTTACTCTATTATACAATCCCTGATACAAGTTCACAGTGATCCATACAGCCACTCACACATTCACTGGCTCTTATGCACAGTTATTTATATATGTCAACTCTCACATGTACTGTGTTTTACATATGTACTTACTTTGACATGCAGCACTGAGATATCCATTCACTCACCAATACACTCATGCACACAATCAACCGCCCATACAGCTGTTTCCACATGCACTTTTGAACCCATACATCTAGTGAATCAACTGCTCACACATCTATGCACAGAGTCATACACCTCCCAGCCACCCACACACACACTCAGTCTCCCATACAAATACTTGGGCAACCAATCAATAACCCATATAGTTACTCATATAGCTACTGATCAACACATGCAGCAGTTTACAGAACAACAGACATAATGATGCACAAATTAAGACAGTTTAGTCACTAACCCATGCACTCAGTGAGACACATTTAATCACTCACTCATACAGTCAGGCATGCACCTACTAAATCCTTCATCCAGACACTTATACATCCACTCATTCTTCAATATGTAAGACATATTTTAACTTTACAGAAACATAGTCACTGGATGTTGTCATCAGTGATGTCATCAGTGATGTCATTTGAGATGTCATCAGTGATGTCATCAGTGATGTCACTGACCATGTCATGAATGATGTAATATGTGACATGATCAGCAGTGGATTGCGGGTGCGCGATATATAGTTAGTGCAACTAACTATATATGGAATTTCAATGGTTTTGTGTGAGTAAAATAAGGTTTTTTAAATGCTAATTCCTAACTATATATGGTCTATAACCTATGGTTTTTTCAGTGAATTTTCAAGGTTTTGTAAATGCTAATTCCTAACTATATATGGTCTATAACCTATGGTTTTTTCAGTGAATATATATATATATATATATATATATATATATATATATATATATATTTCAAAGCTCCAAGGTTCCCACCTGTTGGAGACGCACACTGACATCCACTGCAGCAACCTTCAGGAGGTAAAAGCCGGATCGGCGAGCGGATCCAGTTTACAGCATGCCTGTCGATTCACGCCGGACGCGTTTCGTGCTCATTGCACTCTTCAGCGGCGCGACAGTCATTTTGGCATAGAGGCCACACCTCCCACTTAAGAAAATGAGCCCTCCAATGGGCAACTCAAATGAGTCCGCGTTGGTTTGTGGGTCTTGTAGTGAGTGCCTCAGTTATGTGCCGCTGTCTGATTCAAGCCCACCAATGGGCCTCCACGCGCACATCCGGCTTGTCAATCCTCCATGGATGCCTCCACATTGAAACTCCGAGAATCGGAGCTCCGTGGCCCCAAATTTCCGGGTGGTGCATCTCCCGCGGATGTGATATATATATATATCACAAAACAGAGTTCCCTCCAGGTAAGAAGGCCACACACGGCAGGTTCAATCCTTTAATCTGGGGATAGTAAAGCAAACAGCCTGGCACTCCTCGCACTCGCACTTGGACCGGACCCATCGTATTTGCTGCACCTCTTTGTCACTGGTGCAGTAATCCCGCTGGTTAAGCAGTGGGGCCTTCTAGCGGCTGAGGTGGCCGCAAACATCACAAAACAGAGTTCCCCCCAGGTAAGAAGGCCACACACGGCAGGTTCAATCCTTTAATCTGGGGATAGCAAAGCAAACAGCCTGGCGCTCCTCACACTCATTATAAGCCAAACGCGTTTTGGGCGTGGTCCCGCCCTTGTTCACTGGCTGAGAGGAAATCAATGGCTCTGGCAATCTACACGCATTAAATGTACCCAGCCCAGTGGGCGTATGCGCATTGAATCTTGGTCTTAGTAGTTCACCATTTAAATAAAACCCCAGTGGGTGCCACAGTACCTCCAAATGTCACAAGATACCCCAGTGGGTGTTTTAGGTGCTGCCCAGGTTGATGCCTTGCCATAAAGCATCCGCAGACCGGACCCATCGTATTTGCTGCACCTCTTTGTCACTGGTGCAGTAATCCCGCTGGTTAATCAGTGGGGCCTTCGAGCGGCTGAGGCGGCCGCAAACATCACAAAACGGAGTTCCCTCCAGGTAAGAAGGCCACACACGGCAGGTTCAATCCTTTAATCTGGGGATAGCAAAGCAAACAGCCTGGCGCTCCTCACACTCATTACAAGCCAAACGCGTTTTGGGCGTGGTCCCGCCCTTGTTCACTGGCTGAGAGGAAATCAATGGCTCTGGCAATCTACACGCATTAAATGTACCCATCCCAGTGGGCGTATGCGCAATGAATCTTGGTCTTAGTAGTTCACCATTTAAATAAAACCCCAGTTGGTGCCACAGTACCTCCAAATGTCACAATATACCCCAGTGGATGTGTTAGGTGCTGCCCAGGTTGCCAGAGCCATTGATTTCCTCTCAGCCAGTGAACAAGGGCGGGACCATGCCCGAAACGCGTTTGGCTTGTAACAAGTGCGAGGAGCGCCAGGCTGTTTGCTTTGCTATCCCCAGATTAAAGGATTGAACCTGCCGTGTGTGGCCTTCTTACCTGGAGGGAACTCTGTTTTGTGATATATATATATATATATATATATATATATATATATATATATGCCATGAATACCTTCTCCAAAGAAAGTCAGAAGCCACAGGAGGGTATATATATTACCTACTGGCGGTCGCCAGTAGATAGTTATAGTTAGGACCTATTATGCATAGGAAATCTGCAACATTCTATTGCCAATAACTTTTGCGCCGATTGATGAATCTTCTCAAAATCTTCAAAACTTTTGGCCAGCTCAGTTCCGCTCCTTCTCTGAAAGTTTGGGGGTGATTCATCAATCGGGGGCTAGAAAAAAGGGGGGTCCCAAAACGTGTTTTCCCCATGCAATTTCACATAGGACCTTTAGCCACGGCTACAGCCCGAATGGCTGAACGGAATTACACCAAATTTGGCAAAGAGGTAGTCCTCAGTTCAGACGTGTGCCCTTTGCTTAAATGGTGTTAATCTATTCCATAGTTCCTGAGACAATTAAAGTTAAAGTCATTTATATATCTATGGGTGTGGTGGATCCGTGGATTGAGCGAGGATTTGCATCATCCCATAAGCGAACCGTCCCGATCACGCGCTCAATGCTAAATGGCTGTCAAGCAGTTGTAAACATTCGAAACCAGGAACTAGTGGCAGCCATTTTGTGCCTCTGTAGAAGCGAGGCTGAGGAAGTCAGTGGAATATTTGTGCAAAACGGAGAAAGGGGGCAGGGTAGAATTAATGTTACCCTCTAGACCTGCTTAGGGGGTCTCAGAAGGACCCCCAGGGACCACTTTTTTTTTTTAAACGGCAGGTGCGTGTAGGGTGCGTGGACTGTGCCATAAAATAAATAAAATAAAACAGAGTTTTTTTAAATAATTCATCTCCGGGGGGTTAAATACCGGGGGCAAAATTATTACATTTTATGTGGGGCCCAAAGGGGCCCCGCAGCCTCGGGAATCGTCACCCCCGGGGGCTAAAAAGAAAAAAATGGTGGAGGAATGGGTCAAAGGTCCTCAAAGCCGCAGGGACCATTACCCCTCGGGGGTTTATGTATTGTGGGAGGGGGACTACGTGGCCCCTCTCCTGGAGCACTTGAGGGGCCCATTAACCCCCGGGGCTACAAAAAAATCTTGGCTGGGGAGGGGGGGGGGCTGTAAGGTCTTCAAAGCCCTGGGGACTACCACTCCCCGGGGCTTTATGTATTGTTGGAGGGCCGGCTTTTGCAGTGTCCCGGGATGCCCATTCTGCCCTCTCATAGCAAGGAAATCTGTTATCTCTTTCAAAATCTAAATGAGATTGCTTTTCCACATGGGGAGCTGCCTGTTAGTAGCTCCTGATGTGGAAAAGTAATGCCGGCTCCCAAACGCGTAGAAGTTGTGCACCCAAAGGCTTTGGAGTCGCGCACCCTACAGATTATGAGTCGTGCATCCAGGGCATCGCACTGAGCGCTGTGCTGGTTGTGCAACTTTTACTTTCTTTCAAAATAGGGCGGGAGCCGTGAGACTTACGCCCTATCAAAGCAAACAGCAGTGTCCCAGGGGTAGGCACCCGGGACACTGCAGGAACCAGCCCTGGGCGTGGTGCTCCCCAGTGCCCCCGAGGGAAGCAGTCAGAGGGCCACGCAGCCTGCCTCCCACAATACACTAATCCCCGGGGGTGGTGGTTCCCGGGGCTTGAGGGGGGTCATTGAGGCCCCCACACTTCTAATTTTGTAGGGGGGGCTTGGACGCAAAAGTGGTGCAAGGGGTTGTAAATCTGGTACACAGTGTTTTGTTTTGCTTTGCTTTTTTTTGTCTTGTAGAGGCTCAAGGGTAAATATAACAGTTTTTGTACAGCCAGTACCTTTCAACACTACCCCAAATGGCTTTCTGCCTGTTACCATGGTAACAATTCATGGAACACTTACGTGAGCACAGAGGTTAAAAGTTCACCACACTATGTTGCTAATGGAAAAAGTTACTGTGCTAGAGTTTTAAAACTTTTCCATAGGAACCGTTAGTCATAGCTATAGACTCTTGTAAAGAGCTGGTAAAGAGTTAGCCTCAGAATTATACTTCAAAATATAAATATTATTTCTATTGTGGGCCACTACCCCCCCCCCCCAAAAAAAGTAGTATATATTTTTTTTATTAACTTTTATTAAAACACCAATAAATAACTGGAAACGTACCTTAAACATAACAATATAATAAATAACTAGAAACATAACTTTAACAAAACAATATAATAAACAAAATGTGCTATGGACTCCAATAGAAGTACGGTAGGTAATCTGCAAAACAAAAATCAGAATTAGTGTTTAAAATTAGATCGATATGACTAAATGAGGTCAAACATTACAAGTCAAGGTAACTCTAAACGATATTTCCTTATTTTTACATGTGCAGTATGCCTGATACATTTCACTGGTCTTATAGGCCCGAGTTCAAGCGGTGTCTGTATGGAAGTGCCTACTGCGTCAGATTTACATTACCGATCAACAGGTCTTTAAAATGATTCAGAGATGAGACAGAATTAGGTGAGAGATCAAGTCATTATGCAGGACAATATTCTTTAGGGCTTATTTACAAGACTGTTGCGCCACTTTTGTGTTACTTTTCTCATGTTGAAAGTGATGCAAAAATGGGACAAGGGGCTTGTAAATAAGGTCTTGTAATTCTAATGCATTTAATCGAAGGGATTGTATATGTAGGGCGCTCTGTTTACCTTGTGTAAACACTGTGACCAATAGAGTTCACCATTTGAACTCAGCTTTGGTTCTACACATCAGAGTGGACAGCAGCGTCCATAACTTTAAAAGAGAAAGAGAAACGATGTGAGAGAAAGTGAGCGAGAGAAAGAGAGAAAAATTGACATATAGATGGAGCAATTAATACTGGAGAAAATACTCGTAGCTCACCTTTTGCCTCCGTTGTGTGTCCAAGGACGTGCTGCTTCATAGTGCACCCTCCAGTTTAGTGATCTGAAAGATAGTATATAGAGTTAGTAATAGCATAGTATATACAAATGGACACGTACATTTTTGGTTTATTTTTTTGTACATTCAGGATACTATATTACAAGTTCCACTGTAAGGAGGTGTCTGTGCGGTGTTTTTTTCTAAGGTACTATATACCATGCATTCCCACTGCTTAGCGGTGAGTACTCAATATTGGGTATCTAGATTGTTGCGTCCATTGACTCACAGAGTCCGGAGGTGAGTGGTTTTCTTGGGAATTCAGAGGCAGATTTAGAAGCTCCTTGTGGCACTTTTCCCATGTTAAAAGTGACACAAAAGTGGCGCAAGGGGCTCTTACATCTGCCCTTCAAACTGTTGTAACTTATCTATTCTCACTGGCCGGAGGTAATTGTAGACCGCCCTGACTCGTCAGACGCGGCCGCTCCACCTGAAGCTGCCGGCCCGACCCAAGTGCGGTATTGTTCAGAATCACATCTCCTTCAGAAAAGAACTGAAAACATGGCTATTCGACAAACAATGAACCCCTCCCTCTAGCGCCTTGAGACCCTCTGGGTGAGTAGTGCGCTTTATAAATGCCTGAACTTGAACTTAGATTCCTACGCAGTGAAGCTGCTGCACACTACCCACTTTCTCCTTTTACTGATGACTTGTCGTTGTTTCGGAAGCAAGCTTTTTTGCTCATCTTGTGCCATTGGCTCGATTCAAAGAGGGTGCACTACTTGTCGAAGCAGCTTTCTCAGAAGTTGTAACAATGGCCACGCATCATCACAGAATCCTCAAACGTTGAGTTTTAGAGGTGTTGGGAGACGCCAATTTGTGAAACACAACCTGTAAGATAAAAAGGAAGTTAACATTGTGTGTAATTTTTTTATCAAAGGAGAGAGGAAGTGAGAGAGTGACTGCAAAAGAATATTCGCAGCTCACCTTTCTGTCACCAGTGTGTTTTTCACCATGTGCCGGGACGTAATGCACCCTGAAGCTCTACATCTAAAAGATAGTAAAAGAAAGATGTTATGATTGGTGATTGTTACTATCTAAATGTGGACTTGAATAACATCGGCTTTTCACACATGTTCCCTCTCACATTTAAAAGAACTATTTGTATAATTTATATTGACCAATTATAAAAACGTTCCTGCTATTAGAAAAATAAATATACGTGCAATTTGATACAGTATATAGGACTGCGTTCGTCTAAATCATTACGTCGCTTTTTTGTATCCAGTCTGCTGTACCCCATCGACTCCCTCCGATGCGCACCCAGGCCTCACTGCTCACTTTTTCGTGGACAGAACACCTCCTACATCATGTAGTCCCGACCTGCCACTAAGAAGTCTCACATATAGTGCTGAGTCTTGATATCTCTATGGCTAACGACATACTTGTGCTCCCATCATCATCATCGCAGGTTCTTCACCCACTCAGTACTTCCGATACCACTAACTCAGTGACCAAAGACGCCACGCACGTGGTAGTGGACCCCCCCTGTTGGATGTATGTCGTTACCACGCATGCTTTTACAACGCATGCCTTTACCACACAACTTTTACAACGCAAGTCGTTACAACGACTTGCGTTGGGGGGCGCTGGATAGTGAATAGTTTAATTTACTATTCCAACTCCAGTCCCCGTGGATAGTAGGGAAGGTTTTGGATAGTAAATTAAACTATTCCCTATCCTACAGCGCCCCCCAGCGCAAGTCGTTGTAACGACTTGCATTGTAAAAGTTGCGTGGTAAAGGTAGTGCGTGGTAAAAGTTGCGTTGTAGACGCTGTTTACCCCCCTGTTCGGTAGTTCGGGCCTACATGAGGCGTTGGAACCAGTAGGACGGGCCATCACAGCACTTGGGATGGGAGCAACTCTAAAATGGCATACAGCACATGCGCCCAGTCTTTTTTATTGCTAGGATCAGATGTGTAATGACGCATGTGCTGGAGGGGTGTGGTGTGGGTGTATACCATCCATGAGGAAGTGTGTGTGTATGTGTGCCGTTTTGACAACTAGACCTGGAACTAAGAAATCACTACAATGGAAATCTGGGCAATGTTTCGTTTTTGTTTGTTCCTGGTAGCGTAAGTGGAGTGGGCTGGCCTGACATATGCCACCCTCTGGTTCACCCATGCCACCCTCTGGTTCACGACTGCCACCCTCTGGTTCATCACAGCACCTCTGGTTCACCACTGCCACCCTCTGGTTAACCACTGTCACCCTCTGGTTCAGCACTGCCACCCTCTGGTTCACCACTTCCACCCTCTAGTTCACCCCTGCCACCCTCTGGTTCACCACTGCCACCCTCTGGTTCATCACAGCACCCTCTGGTTCACCCCTGCCACCCTCTGGTACAGCACTGTCACCCTCGGGTTCACCACTGCCACCCTCTGGTTCACGACTGCCACCCTCTGGTTCATCACAGCACCTCTGGTTCACCACTGCCACCCTCTGGTTAACCACTTTCACCCTCTGGTTCACCCCTGCCACCCTCTGGTACAGCACTGTCACCCTCTGGTTCACCACTGCCACCCTCTGGTTAACCACTGTCACCCTCTGGTTAAGCACTGCCACCCTCTGGTTCACCACTGCCACTCTCTGGTTCACCACTGCCACCCTCTGGTTCACCCATGCCACCCTCTGGTTCACCACTGCCACCCTCTGGTTCACCCCTGCCACCATCTGGTTCCTCACTGCCACCCTCTGGTTCACCCCTGCCACCCTCTGGTTCAGCACTGCCACCCTCTGGTTCAGCACTGTCACCCTCTGGTTCACCCCTGCCACTCTCTGATTCATCACTGTCACCCTCTGGTTCATCACTGCCACCCTCTGGTTCACCACTGCCACCTTCAACCGAGACCTTTTGTGACGCAGCGGCAGCACAAAAGATGCGCCATGGTGCTGGGTATTAACAACGTGATGCATCTGAGAGATGCGTCACGTTGTAAAGCCCTGCGCCATCAGGAGGCGTTCCGGCGCAGGGGAGGGCTTTCCTGCGCAGGAACACCTCCTAAAAGTGGCTGAGTGAAATCTACAAGAATTCACTCAGTCACTTTTAGGCCAATGCTGCGTCAAAACCCTGTGCCTGCTTGAAGCAGGCGCAAGGCTTGATGCAGCATTGGGGAGATAGGGTCCCCCAGAGCATTGCTGGAGCTGCGTCGCAAGCCCGACGCAGCTCCAGCAATGCGCTGCTTTTACGGCACAGATGCGTGACGCATCTGTGCCCTTTTTGCCACATGGTGCGCCGCATTGTAAATGCGCGCACCATGGGTGGTGGAGCTGCAGCGCACAATAACTGGCGCATCCCCAGGGATGCGCCAGTTATTTTAAATCTGCCCCTATACATTTAGCCAAAGAGGGAGCACTTACTGATTAGACAGTAGAAAGTACTCTAGTTGAGTAGAGGCATTGCACAAAAAGGTGGCATCTTCGTGGACAAACACGCAGGGCGGGATTCATTCTGCCCCTTGTTAGACTTGTTTTTTGTGCCCTTCTGCCCTCTGTTAGACTAGTTTTTCCCTTGTTTTTCTGCCCTTCTGCCCTCGGTTAGACTCATTTTTTCCTTGTTTTTCTGCCCTTCTTCCCCCTGTTAGACTCGTTTTTTGTGCACTTCTGCCCTCTGTTAGACTAAATTTTCCCTTGTTTTTCTGCCCTTCTGCCCTCTGTTAGACTCTTTTTTTGTGCCCTTCTGCCCTCTGTTATTCCCTTGTTTTTGTGCCCTTCTGCCCTCTGTTAGACTCGTTTTTGTGCCTTTCTGCCCCATTAGACTCGTTTTTTGTGCCCTTCTGCCCTCTGTTAGACTCGTTTTTCCCTTGTTTTTCTGCCCTTCTGTCCTCTGTTAGACTGTTTTTTGTGCCATACTGCCCTCTGTTAGACTAGTTTTTCCCTTGTTTTTCTGCCCTTCTGCCCTTTGTTAGACTGCTTTTTGTGCCTTTCTGCCCTCGGCATCACCACATCATCACTCAGCACTACCCTAGCATCACTCAGCACCACCACATTATCACTCAGCACCACCACATTATCACTCAGCACCACCACAGCACCACTCAGCGCCACCACAGCATCACTCAGCGCCACCACAGCATCACTCAGCACCACCACATTATCACTCAGCACCACCAGAGCACCACTCAGCACCACCACAGCACCACCACAGCATCACTCAGCACCACCACAGCATCACTCAGCACCACCACAGCACCACTCAGCACCACCACAGCATCACTCAGCACCACCACAGCATCACTCAGCATCACCACAGCACCACTCAGCACCACCCCAGCATCACTCAGCACCATCCCAGTATCACTCAGCACCACCACAGCACCACTCAGCATCACCACAGCACCACTCAGCACCACCACAGCACCACTCAGCGCCACCCCAGCATCAATCTGCGCAACCATTCAACAACAACTGGTTCAAATATGTTTTCTCAATGTTTCAAACTTTATTACAAATGTCACAAAAAGATGTTAATGTTTCTCTTCTGTTCTTGGATTTTCGTCACAATAAAATACACTGAACATAATCTTCAAAAAAGTTATTTACAAAAGTTTAAGCTATTGCCATTATAAATTAAAATAACTTTTATTTAAGTATTAATTATTTAAAAAAATTAAAAGCCATTGTAATTTGTAATATCAATACAGCTAAGTCAACTAAATACAAAACATGTTGCATTACAAATGCTATAGGTGTCACATTTGCGAAAGTTATAACTATTGGCATTGTAAATGACAAAGCTGTTAATTTAGCTATTTTCAAAACCAACATATAAATAAAAAAAATTGTCATTTACAAGACCAATAGCTCAAACTTGCCTAATGCGAGACCTATTGCATTGCAAATGCTTGTTTTTATATCTGTCAGTGCTTCCTGTTGAGGTTTAATTTTCGTGACAGGCGCCTCATTGCCTACTTGTAACTATTCTCTGACCCTGCTTCAAGGGTCAGAGCAGGGTCAGAGAATAGTTGCAAGTAGGCAACGAGGCTCCAGGAAGCACTTACAGGCTTACAGCAGCAGGTGCCCAAGTTGAAGTTAATTTCTCTGTAACCCTTTTGTAAAAGGTTACAAAAAATTAGCTTCAACTTTTGCACCTGCTGCTGTAACCCTGTAAGTGCTTGGCTGAAAATACGTCCCCGCTGATTCGCGGACTTTATCGCGATTTCGCAAGATTCGCGGATCGCGAAATCGTGGAAAATCCGCAAATTCCGCGAGCGGAACAAATTTTCAGCCCATGCTTAGTGTGTAGATTGTTATTTGTGTACCACAGAATGTGGTAAGTGCACAACGTAAATTTATACTTATAAAGCCACACAAAGCCACTTTGAGTGGTTTTGAATAGTTTTAAAAACTTGGAGTAATGCTACACAGCCCAAATTGTTGATTTGTATTAATGTGAGCAAGAGAGGTATTTCCTTGGCAGTACCATGGGAATTACTAGGCAAATTCAATGGTTTTTGAAGCCTTCCTAGATTTATTAAACCTGGGAATTTGTGAAAGAGTTACAGCTCCCTAGGTGAGGTGCATTGAGGAGAAACATTTTCATTTTTCCTATTTCCTTCTTCTGTGTGTTGTATTCTGCTGGAGATATAGAAATAGGAAATGTGGATTGTTTTTGTAGAGGAAGGTGCCCTTTTCTACAGAAAAATATACCTGTATTTAACATAGGCACTTTTGTATTATGGTTTAATGGTGCCTTTAATAGAGCTAGCCAGTATAGGGGAAAAGGGCATGAATGCGCTGTATTGTATAAATATGGTGCATTTTTATCCTTTACCTATGATGCAGGACAGGGAAGCAAGTTAAGTTACTGAGGTGCGTGAACCATAATTGTTTCAATGCGATCTTAAGTATGGCTGCTACTGCTGTCTTTTAATGAGGTGGTCCAGAATCAGACTGCTTTTTGCTATGAATTTATATATTTGCACCATTTTGTGAAACTGTCTATGTAACATTTAGGTTGGCTTCTATACTGCAGGGCTTGCCTTGCAATGTTAAATACCATGGGCCCGATTCTCAAAGATAAACTGAGATTCAGGTCTTAACTTTAACTGAGATCAAAAGTCTAGTCTCAGTTAAACTTAAGACCAAAACTTAAGACTTGTAAACAACCTTTGTGAATACCGAAAGTCATAAAGCTAGACTTTTGTCTCAGTTTATCTTTGTGAATGGGCCCTAAGACTTCTATATTATAGTTTATTACCTACTGGCAGTATCCAGTAAGTAGCTATAGTTAAGACCTAGTTTATATTAACCCTGGGCGTAGTGTGCGGAGTGGGGCTTCGCGGAGCTACGTGTAGTGGGCGCAAAACTACGCCCACCCGCGCACTCCGCGTAGCCCCACAACGCGCCGCCCGCCTCCCTCCCGCCCTCCCTAAATATTTAAATAAAAGGAGTCAAACTCGTTTTAAAAACACTTACCTGTCCGCCGCGTCCCCGGGGCTCCCTCTCCCGTCCCTGGATTCGCGCCGCCGCCATTTCGGATACTAATGCGCATGCACGGGCGGCCGCGCATGCGCATTTCTCATGAGAAATGCGCATGCGCGGCCGCCCGCGCATGCGCATTAGTATCGGAAATGGCGGCGGCGCGAATTTAAAACCTTTCAATCGTTTTATTTAAATATTTAGGGAGGGCGGGAGGGAGGCGGGTGGCGCGTAGTGGGGCTACGCGGAGTGCGCGGGTGGGCGTAGTTTTGCGCCCACTACACGTAGCTCCGCGAAGCCCCACTCCGCACACTACGCCCAGGGTTAATATAAACTAGGTCTTAACTATAGCTACTTACTGGATACTGCCAGTAGGTAATAAACTATAATATAGAAGTCTTAGGGCCCATTCACAAAGATAAACTGAGACAAAAGTCTAGCTTTATGACTTTCGGTATTCACAAAGGTTGTTTACAAGTCTGCGGAGCGCGCGTAGTGCCGCCTGGCTACGCCCGCTACGCAAAATGCGTAGAAGATGGCACTACGTGCACTCCGTGCACGGAGCGTAGCTGGCCGCCCACCCTTAGTTTATATAGGAAACTATACCTTTGCAGCAATTTGAGGAATCTTCCCAAACTTTTTTCAATAAAGTGTGCCAGTAATTTATGTTGCACTTGAAAGGTTTCAGGGTGATCCGTTGAGTGGAGGTCAAGAAAAAAGGAAAGCCAAAAAAAATATTTTTCAAAATGTTAATTCTCTAAGGAATTTTGAAGAGTTGTATAACCCAAACCGCTGGATAGAATTATACCAAATTTGGAAGCAAGAGTGCTTTTTGTTTATTTAGGTGTAAATTCAACTAGCAGTTTGAGGGTTATTAAAGAAATTTGTATATCAAAGGAAGCAGATCCAATAAAGAGCCGGCGGTCCCTAGCTGAAATGAGATTGGCTGCCAACAATTCAAGCAGGAAAAGTTGAAAGCCATCTTGAAACTAAAGCCAAGTCCCAGAAAAAACATTAAAAAAAGAAAAGAGGGAGGGTAGGACTACCCTGACCTCTTAGGCCTCTTGGGCAAAAAAGCATTTTTAAAATTCTTTTGGTAGAAGTTGTGGAAATGTAGGCTCACACGCTTCTGTTATGTTTAGCACCCGGGTGGGTCAGTTCCTTGGGACATGAAAAATAATAAAATTGAGAGGGTACACAAAGCCCCCCTCAGGCTTATAAAAGCCCCTAGGACTGATACCTCCCAGGGGCACTGTGTTTAATGTATGAGGGGGTGACTACAAATCTGTGTAAATATATGCAGTTGGCATGTGCAATCACCACCGCATCTGTAGCCCTCGTGACCATCACCTCCCAAGGGCACTAAAAAATAAAGGTGAAAGGGGGAGGGGGATAAGGTTAAAAAGAGGGGATGTTACAGGATGAGTTGGTAATCCTACACATTTAGTGTAATAGGTCAACATGTTTCAGCCAGTAAGTAAATACAGTACAGTAAGTAAGTCCCACACCGCAGGATTGCTAAGAGGTCTTTTGATGCCACTCCCAATTTTCACTCCCACTTTTCAATCCCCCTTTCTCCAACACCTTGCGTGTGTGTTTCCTGGCGTACTACTGGTTGGGGAATGAAGTCCTCCTGGTTACCTTGATGGTCCAGAAGCCCTCCTAGTACTTTCTGTAAGTCCTACACAGCGGGATTTCTTCGATCTGTACAGAGGCTCGCCCACTTCATCCACCACTCTGCAAATGCCATTACTCCTTAAAAAATATAGAAATTCACAGAAAAAACAAAGGTTACAGGGACGTTATAGTTAGGAAATTGAATTTTAAAAACCTTGGAAATTCACTGAAAAAAACAAAGGTTACAGGGACATTATAGGTAGGCTCACATTTCACTCATAAAAAAACTAGTGAAATTCAGCAGTTATAGTTATATAACTCGTGCCCCTGAAATGCATTGCTTATGACCTCATATATTATATCAATCATGACATGGTCAGTGACATCACTGATGACATCTCAAATGACATGACTGATGACCACTAATGTCATTATTAGGGGTGGGCGTAGTTCGCGAAGCAGCGCTACGTGAAGCTACGCGAAGTGCACTACGCAAGCTACGCGTAGCACTTTGTGAACTGCGTAGTAGCATGTTCGCACTGTGCAAGATGTCGTTTTCAATGATTGCACAGTGCGGACAAGCATCCGGCACTGTGCTATCATTGAAAATGCCATCTTGCACAGTGCAAACTGTACTTTTCTGCTGCTCGAGTATATTTTTACTCGAGCTGCAGCTTTCTCAACGCGGACTGGTAGTTTCTCATCACAAGCGGTCGTGAGCATGCGTGACCACTCGCAATGAGAAATCTGACCTCCCCGCATTGAGAATCTCGCCGGGAGGTTTATTTTCCATGCTCGCGATCATGAACAAGGAAAAAGTCTTGCGAGGATGTCATTTTGCTTGCTCGCGGTCGCCAACTTGACGTTGAGGACCGCGAGCAAGCAAAAAATGACCGCTGCACTACACTACGCTACACATGTTTGTACTGTGCTATGTGCAGCTATTATAGTGCGACGTTGCGCAAAGTATGCAAACGTAGCGTAGTGCTTTGCCCAGGGTTAGTCATTATCCACTGATTCACTGACACACTTACTCACACCCCCTCCAAACCACACCCATACAGCCCCTAACACACTGAGTCAGTCACCGCTTACACATACTCACATACCTAGAGGCACATGCATCATTGGAAATTGCGCTCAGAAACGGGCAGATTTGTAGAATCTGCTCCTTTGGGACCGCAAGTTTTGCATTTGGTATGCATCATCCCAAATGCAAAAATCGCAATTTGCGATAGCCTTTAAGGATTCCCAAATTGTGATGCCTTACATGCAATGCAAGATTGCATATAAAATAGCAATTATGCTAGTATGGACCACTAAATACTGTTTATTTCAACCTGATGGTATTTAGCATTTTTTAAAGTTTCAGGTTACACACACGCATGCCCTTGGGGCATGTATGAGCGGAACATTGGTGCATATTACAATTTCAGGGGTGCAACAGGTTGTCCTTTTGACACCCTTGCACCCTTGAAATTACAAGCACAATTTGAGAGTACCTATTGGTACTCGCAAATTGCGCATGCAATTTCCCATTCATTCCTAAGGGCCTGAAGGCCCATAGGAATGAATGGTAAGCCATTCCTTAATTGTGACTCCCAATTTGCAAGTCACAATTAAGGAATGTTAAAGAATCGCTATTTTTAATAGTGATTCCTACATGCATAGGCTTTTGCGAGTTCATAATTGCGATTCCTTAATAATCGCAATTAAGGACTCGCAAAAGTCTACCTTGATGCATGTGCCCCCTAGTCACTAAACCATATGGTCACACAGTTACTTACTCGCCCATACATTTATACACACATCCACTAACTTACTCATTCATAAACTGACATATACTCACTCACCTATACAGTCATTGACAGAAGCACATACTCACTTATAGAGCTACTCTAGCATTCACACACTTACCATACAGTCATTCATATACCCCATCACTCACTTATATTGCCTTTAAAATACCCAGTTACTCACCCATATACCACTGACACATCCACTCACCCACCCAGCCATACACACACTCACTCACCCATACAGCCCCTCAAACACATACTCAATAACCCATACATCCACTGATTCACCCACTCGCTCATCCATACAGGCAGTCACACACACCCTCACCCACCCTCAGAGACACTAAGTCCCCATACAGGTACTCAGACATCCAATCAATCACCCATATAGCCATTCACATACTCACTCACATACTCATACAGCTACTTAGACACCAACTGAAAGACTAATACAAACATTCACACAACCAATCCCTCACCCACACATTCACTGAGACACCTCATCACTCCCTTATACAGTCAGTCACGCACCTACTGGAGCATCCATACAGGCACCCATACACCCACTGATTCACCAATACAGCTTGGTATATATATTTATCACTTATAAACTCTTTTAAAACACTCACAGTCACAGGAGGATGTCATCAGTGATGTCATTTGAGATATTATCAGTGATGTCACTTACTATGTAATGAGTGATGTAATATGTGAGGTCATGAGCAGTGCATTGCAGGCGCATGTGTTACAGTTAGCTCAGCTAACCATAACTTCTGAATTTCACTAGTTTTGTACAAGTGAAACCTGAGCCTAACTATAATATCCCTGTAACCTTTGTTTTTTTTCAGTAAATTTCCAAATTTTTTTAATATTCCATTTCCTAACTATAACATGGATTTGACCTTTGTTATTTATAGGCACTTAGGCATTCCAATATGGACTTTTTTTCAACAAAGACTGCAAAGACCAAAATTCAGTTTTGCCACGCTCATCACGGCAGGAGTCAAAAGTGAGCACTGCGAGTGCGGCGCAAAATTATGCAGGAGTGCCTCTAGCCATTTCCAGTGAACAAGGGCCAATGGAGCCTGAAACACGTTTGGTTTTATCCCGCTGTTGTGCTAAAACTGTTGTCCCAGCTACCGGCTGAATAAAAAAGGTGAAGAAATGCTTGTGTGTGGTGCCTCAATTTCAGGGCAGCTTCAAATGGATATGTTAGCGGCCCAGATCAGGTCGCGGGGTGCCCCGCTGCAGAAGCGCAGCTCCCAAACGCTGTGAAACATGACCGCGTCGAAGGTAACAGCGTTACCAGTTTTAGCAGTGAAAATGAGCTGGGACACGAAATTCTTACACTTCAAGTAACCTACTATAGGATTTCAAGAACTTTGGTAGGCACTTGGGAATTCCAATATGGACTTTTTTACAACAAAGACTGCAATGACCACAATGCAGTTTTGCCACGCCCATCACGGTAGGAGTCAAAAGTGAGCGCTGCGAGTGCGGTGCAAAATTATGCAGAAGTGCCTCTAGCCATTTTCAGTGAACAAGGGCCAATAGAGCCTGAAACGCGTTTGATTTTTATCCCGCTGTTGTGCTGAAACTGATGTCCCGGCTACCTGCTGAATCAAAATGGTGAAGAAACGCTTGTGTGTGGCACCACAAATTCAGGGCAGCTTCAATTGGATTTGTTAGCAGCCCGGCTCAGGTCGCAAGGTGCCCCGCTGCAGAAGAGCAGCTCCTGAACGCTGTGAAACATTCCCGCATCGAAGGGAACAGCGTTACCAGTTTTGTCAGTGAAAATGAGCAGGGACATGGAATTCTTACACTTCAAGCAACCTACTATAGGATTTCAAGAACTTTGGTAGGCACTTGGGCATTCCAATATGGACTTTTTTACAACTAAGACTGCAAAGACCACAATGCAGTTTTGCCATGCCCATCACTGCAGGAGTCAAAAGTGACCGCTGCGAGTGCGGCACAAAATTATGCAGAAATGCCTCCAGCCAGTTCCAAGGAACAAGGGCCAATGGAGCCTGAAACGCGTTTGGTTTTTATCCCGCTGTTGTGCTGAAACTCATGTCCCTGCTACCTGCTGAATAAAAAAGGTGAAGAAACGCTTGTGTGTGGCACCTCAATTTCAGGGCAGCTTCAATTGGATATGTTAGCGGCCCGGCTCATGTCACGAGGTGCCCGCTGCGGAAGTGCATCTCGCGAACGCTGTCAAACATGACTGCGTTGAAGGGAGCAGCGTTACTAGTTTTGGCAGTGAAAATGAGCTGGGACACGGAATTCTTACAATTCAAGCAACCTACTATAGGACTTCAAGAACTTTGGTAGGCACTTGGGCATTCCAATATGGACTTTTTTACAACAAAGACTGCAAAGACCACAAGCAGTTTTGACACGCCCATCACAGCAGTAGTCAAAAGTGAGCGCTGCAAGTGCAGCGCCAAATTATGCAGAAGTGCCTCCAGCCATTTCCAGTGAACAAGGGCCCATGGAGCCTGAAACGCGTTTGGTTTTTATCCCGCTGTTGTGCTGAAACTGATGTCCCGGCTACCTGCTGAATCAAAATGGTGAAGAAACGCTTGTGTGTGGCACCACAAATTCAGGGCAGCTTCAATTGGATTTGTTAGCGGCCCGGCTCAGGTCGCAAGGTGCCCCGCTGCAGAAGAGCAGCTCCTGAACACTGTGAAACATTCCCGCATCGAAGGGAACAGCGTTACCAGTTTTGTCAGTGAAAATGAGCTGGGACATGGAATTCTTACACTTCAAGCAACCTACTATAGGATTTCAAGAACTTTGGTAGGCACTTGGGCATTCCAATATGGACTTTTTTACAACAAAGACTGCAAAGACCACAATGCATATTTGCCACGCCCATCACTGCAGGAGTCAAAAGTGACCGCTGCGAGTGCGGCACAAAATTATGCAGAAATGCCTCCAGCCAGTTCCAAGGAACAAGGGCCAATGGAGCCTGAAACGCGTTTGGTTTTTATCCCGCTGTTGTGCTGAAACTCATGTCCCTGCTACCTGCTGAATAAAAAAGGTGAAGAAACGCTTGTGTGTGGCACCTCAATTTCAGGGCAGCTTCAATTGGATATGTTAGCGGCCCGGCTCATGTCACGAGGTGCCCCGCTGCGGAAGTGCAGCTCCCGAACGCTGTCAAACATGACTGCGTTGAAGAGAACAGCGTTACCAGTTTTGGAAGTGAAAATGAGCTAGGACACGGAATTCTTACAATTCAAGCAACCTACTATAGGATTTCAAGAACTTTGGTAGGCACTTGGGCATTCCAATATGGACTTTTTTACAACAAAGACTGCAAAGACCGCAAAGAAGTTTTGCCACGCCCGTTACAGCAGGAGTCAAAAGTGAAATTATGCAGAAGTGCCTCCAGCCATTTCCAGTGAACAAGGGCCCATGGAGCCTGAAACCCGTTTGGTTTTTATCCCGCTGTTGTGCTACAACTAATGTCCAGGCTACCTGCTGAATAAAAAAGGTGAAGACACGTTTGTGTGTGGTGCCTCAGTTTCAGGGCAGCTTCAATTGGACATATATATATATATATAAATAAATATATATATATATATATATATATATATATATATATATATATATATATATATATATATATTCACTGAAAAAACCATAGGTTATAAACCATATATAGTTAGGAATTAGCATTTAAAAAACCTTACTTTACTCACACAAAACCATTGATATTCCATATATAGTTAGTTGTACTAACTATATATCGCGCACCCGCAATCCACTGCTGATCATGTCACATATTACATCATTCATGACATGGTCAGTGACATCACTGATGACATCACTGATGACATCTCAAATGACATCACTGATGACATCACTGATGACATCTCAAATGACATCACTGATGACATCACTGATGACATCTCATTTGACATTACTGATCACATCACTGATGACATCATTCATGTGATAATACGATGAACCTCTTCAGACTCTAATATAACCTTAGATACACTCAGTGTAAACACAGACTCACAGATTGTCACTCATCCATGAAGTTACACACACACCTAGTCAGTCATGCAAACAATCAATCACACCTCCATTTCCTTAACTATACAGTTAAACACACCTTACTTATTCAAACATATACTAGAACATATTTACTCACTTATACAATCCTGGATACAAGTTCACAATGATCCATACAGCCACTCACACATTCACTGGCTCTTATGCACAGTTATTTATATATGTCAACTCTCACATGTACTGTATTTTACATATGTACTTACTTTGACATGTAGCACTGAGATATCTATTCACTCACCAATACAGTCATGCACACAGTCAACCGCCCATACAGCTGTTTCCACATGCACTTTTGAACCCATACATCTATGCAGAGAGTCATACACCTCCCAGCCACCCATACACACTCTCAGTCTCCCATACAAATACTTGGGCAACCAATCAATAACCCATATAGTTAATCATATAGCTACTGATCAACACATGCAGCAGTTTACAGAACAACAGACATAATGATGCACAAATTAAGACAGTTTAGTCACTAACCCATGCACTCAGTGAGACACATTTAATCACTCACTCATACAGTCAGTCATGCACCTACTAAATCCTTTGTTCAGACACTTCTACATCCACTCATTCTTCAATATGTAAGACATATTTTAACTTTACAGAA
The DNA here is from genome assembly GCF_964261635.1 of Lissotriton helveticus. NCBI lineage: Eukaryota > Metazoa > Chordata > Amphibia > Caudata > Salamandridae > Lissotriton > Lissotriton helveticus. The sequence continues at coordinate 1,508,346,291 of NC_136068.1, read as the reverse complement.
ACATACAGTCAATGGATGTTGTCATCAGTGATGTCATCAGTGATGTCATTTGAGATGTCATCAGTGATGTCATCAGTGATGTCATTTGAGATGTCATCAGTGATGTCATCAGTGATGTCACTGACCATGTCATGAATGATGTAATATGTGACATGATCAGCAGTGGATTGCGGGTGCGCGATATATAGTTAGTACAACTAACTATATATGGAATTTCAATGGTTTTGTGTGAGTAAAGTAAGGTTTTTTAAATGCTAATTCCTAACTATATATGGTTTATAACCTATGGTTTTTTCAGTGAATTTTCAAGGTTTTGTAAATGCTAATTCCTAACTATATATGGTCTATAACCTATGGTTTTTTCAGTGAATATATATATATATATATATATATATATATATATATATATATATATATATATATATATATATATATATATATATATATATATATATATATATATTACCTACTGGCGGTCGCCAGTAGGTATATATAGTTAGGATTTTTTCTCTATGGGATTTTTGAAAATTCTATGTCTAATAACTTTGGCGTTTGTGGACGGAATTGGCTGAAATTTTCAGGAAAATGGCACATTTTGTTTCTGAGCAGCCCCTGAAAGTTTTGGGGGGGTTCGTCAAGGGGGGGCCGAGAAAAAAGGGGGGTCCCAAAACGCGTTTTTCCCATGTTAATTTCCATAGGGCGGTTGGCCTCACTTTTAGCCCGAACGGCTGAATGGATTTGCACGAAACTTGGCAAAATTGTAGGGACTGGTAGCCCGATGTGCCTTTTGTAGGTCTCAATATATGTGCTCCAGTGGATTTTGAGAAATTAACGTTTAAAAAAAGATATATATCTGTAACAGCGGACTGGGCAGCGGCCCAGGACGCGTACTTTTCGCGCAACGGAGCTTTGTGAAGCGAAGCTGATTGGTTCTCCGGCGTCTGTCAACATTCCAAACAGTCCGTAGCGGCCGCCATCTTGTCTCTCGGTAGGATCGAGAGACAAGAGGAGGCGAAAGCGAAGGGGCAAATGACCATAAGGGGGAATATTAGATCCTCGCTGACCCCCTAGGTTTGATGTGGAGGTTTTAAAAGGGCCCCGCAGGGCAAAAAAAAATAAAATAATAATAATCGAACGGCTGAATGGATTTGCACGAAACTTGGCAAAATTGTAGGGACTGGTAGCCCGATGTGCCTTTGCTAGGTCTCAATATATGTGCTCCAGTGGATTTTGAGAAATTAACGTTCAAAAAAAGATATATATCTGTAACAGCGCTCCGCTTCGCGTACTTTTCGCGTTACGGAGGTTTGCGAAGCTGATTGGTTTTTCGGCGTCTGTAAACATTCCAAACAGTCCGTAGCGGCCGCCATCTTGTCTCTCGGTAGGATCGAGAGACAAGAGGAGGCCAAAGCGAAGGGGCAAATGACCATAAGGGGGCATAGTAGATCGTCCCTGACCCCCTAGGTTTGATGTGGAGGCTTTGAAGGGGTCTCGCAGGGCAAAAAAAAATATACAGTTTTTTTAGTTTTTTTGCGTGGAGTGCGCCCGGTTCGCGAACCGGGAAGCGTTCTGGGGAGCTTTGTCTCAAGTGTTTCACAAATAGATTTTGTTTCTTTGAGAAATTGTAATTGGAGAAAATGTGAAGTATTAGTACTGACAGGGCTTTTATGTGCATAGGAGCTGTGGAGTGTTTTCAAATTATGACTTGTAAATCGTTTTTGAGAAAAAGCAATGGTTTTAGTATTGATGAGAAGGACATAATGGTGTCTGCTTCTTTATAAGGTAATTGAGAGTCTCTGATGTTATTTTTCCCATTTCAATGTAAGAAGTTTGTCTGTGGAGCAAATTGCTTGTAAATATGCTCCCACCTGTGCATCTTTCTCTATGGGATTTTTGAAAATTCTATGTCTAATAACTTTGGCGTTTGTGGACGGAATTGGCTGAAATTTTCAGGAAAATGGCACATTTTGTTTCTGAGCAGCCCCTGAAAGTTTTGGGGGGGTTCGTCAAGGGGGGGCCGAGAAAAAAGGGGGGTCCCAAAACGCGTTTTTCCCATGTTAATTTCCATAGGGCGGTTGGCCTCACTTTTAGCCCGAACGGCTGAATGGATTTGCACGAAACTTGGCAAAATTGTAGGGACTGGTAGCCCGATGTGCCTTTTGTAGGTCTCAATATATGTGCTCCAGTGGATTTTGAGAAATTAACGTTTAAAAAAAGATATATATCTGTAACAGCGGACTGGGCAGCGGCCCAGGACGCGTACTTTTCGCGCAACGGAGCTTTGTGAAGCGAAGCTGATTGGTTCTCCGGCGTCTGTCAACATTCCAAACAGTCCGTAGCGGCCGCCATCTTGTCTCTCGGTAGGATCGAGAGACAAGAGGAGGCGAAAGCGAAGGGGCAAATGACCATAAGGGGGAATATTAGATCCTCGCTGACCCCCTAGGTTTGATGTGGAGGTTTTAAAAGGGCCCCGCAGGGCAAAAAAAAATAAAATAATAATAATCGAACGGCTGAATGGATTTGCACGAAACTTGGCAAAATTGTAGGGACTGGTAGCCCGATGTGCCTTTGCTAGGTCTCAATATATGTGCTCCAGTGGATTTTGAGAAATTAACGTTCAAAAAAAGATATATATCTGTAACAGCGCTCCGCTTCGCGTACTTTTCGCGTTACGGAGGTTTGCGAAGCTGATTGGTTTTTCGGCGTCTGTAAACATTCCAAACAGTCCGTAGCGGCCGCCATCTTGTCTCTCGGTAGGATCGAGAGACAAGAGGAGGCCAAAGCGAAGGGGCAAATGACCATAAGGGGGCATAGTAGATCGTCCCTGACCCCCTAGGTTTGATGTGGAGGCTTTGAAGGGGTCTCGCAGGGCAAAAAAAAATATACAGTTTTTTTAGTTTTTTTGCGTGGAGTGCGCCCGGTTCGCGAACCGGGAAGCGTTCTGGGGAGCGTACTTTCTTGAAAATTAGTGAAAAAAGTTAGAGTAAAATAATAATTGTGAGTGATCAGATGTAGGGTAGCTCTGAGAAGAGCTTTTGGGTTTATGGTACATTTAGGTACTTATAAGTAGGTACCAATGCACATTCTTAAATTCAGAGTGAAAACTCTGTTGCCCTCATCTGAGAAGTGAACTCCATCTCCTCTGTAGATATCTTGCATGTAGTAATGCAAGTTATTGTTGTACAGGGAGCCCATTCCATGGTCTCTCATGTAAGCTGAAACAGATTTGTTTACATGCTTCCTCGACTTCTCAATTTGTGGACAAAATTGGTTCGACCACCTCCATTTCTGTCTTTGGCATATATTTGAATATACCAAGGCAGTCTGAGGAAAAAGTGCCATCAATTGCTCAAAGGTGTCCTTTAAAAGCATTTCCAGACCTACCCCAGTCAAAGTGCCCAAATCATTACCTCCACAGTGCACAATTAACAGGTCAGGTTTTGGCAAATGCATAAAGGTTTTCACCAATGGTATCAATTGGTGACATTTTAATCCTCTGTGGCCAAACCACTTAATTTCCACATCTTGTAAATTGAGGTTAGGTAAATTCCTGTTTTCAGCGTACGTTTGAGCCCAATAGATGTAACTATGTCCAACAATCCAGACAGAAAACATGGTGAGAGAAGGTTCTGCTGCAGTCAGATGAAGTGTGGCAATGAAATGGCAGTTGAAAAAATGAGAGTGTAAAATGAAAAAAACTGAGGAGTTTCTGTGTTAATGAAGCAGTAAGAGTGATTGGTGGATTTTGATTGCTGAAAACAGAAAGTTAGTGTGCATGGATGAGTTCGTTGAAAGATGTATTTTGAGTGGCGAAGAAAAAATCATTAAATGAAAGAATGCTCTGGATATGCAGGTGCACTGAGAGTTCAGAGTTCAATTGCAACATTGTTGTGTGAGAGGTCTTGCAAGAGGTGGTTGCTATGCAGAAAAAGCAGAGAGGGGCAGAGGGGGGAAGGGTTTTGCTTTGAAAAAAAGTGAGGGAAGAGTTTTGATTGGGTGACATGAGAGATATGTGTGAGGAATTACAGCATTTCTGTGCTTTTGATAGCTGCAGACTCTGCAGTGCATACCTTTTGCTCTGCTGAAGACAAATTGGTGTGTTTCTGAGACTGTTTTGAAACTCAAAGTATTTGCTAAGGTGAGAAAAGATTTCTTTAATTTAGATAGAAAATAGTGTGCTTTAAGGAGAAAATTATGAAGAAAGTTGTGTTTTTCAAATGTTGCTTTGTCTCAAGTGTTTCACAAATAGATTTTGTTTCTTTGAGAAATTGTAATTGGAGAAAATGTGAAGTATTAGTACTGACAGGGCTTTTATGTGCATAGGAGCTGTGGAGTGTTTTCAAATTATGACTTGTAAATCGTTTTTGAGAAAAAGCAATGGTTTTAATATTGATGAGAAGGACATAATGGTGTCTGCTTCTTTATAAGGTAATTGAGAGTCTCTGATGTTATTTTTCCCATTTCAATGTAAGAAGTTTGTCTGTGGAGCAAATTGCTTGTAAATATGCTCCCACCTGTGCATGGCAAATTTAGATTTTGAATGTTTCCGTTACATAGGCATGTTAAAGGTGACTGAAACATGCTGCAAAGGCAATCAAAAAATGCTTTTATGTGTCTTAAGGACATTTTAAGTCATTTCCCCATGTGCAGTGTTTTCAAATTATGAGTTGAAAATCGTTTTTGAGGTAAAGGAATGTTTTCAAAATGTATGTGCGCCATATGACCCCAAATTTCTTTTTCAGGGGTGCAGCAGGGTGTTCTTGAGACACCCCTGCACCGTCGGAAAAATTCGTAATTTGCGATGAGGTAATTGCTAATCGCAAATTGCACCTTCATTCCTATGGGCCTCCTGCTGCATGGAAATGAATGGGTAATTTGTAATTAGCAAATAGGTCATCGCAAACTAGGAATGGTAAAGAATCGCTATTTATTCCTTAAAGTTCGCTATTTAGGAAATGCAAAAAACTTTGATGATACATATGGCGGTTTATCTCTAACAAGATAAAAAGCATAGGGATAGATTTATGATGACTGGCGCATCACCAGGGATGTGTTAGTCATTCTGTGCCGCTGTTCCGTCACCTATGGTGTGCTGCATTTACAATGCGGCGCATCATGGGGCAAAAACAGCACAGATGCGTGATGTATTTGTGCCGTAAAGTTGGCGCATTGCTGGAGTTGTATCGCAAGTGTGATGAAGCTCCAGTAAGGTTGAGGGGTGCCCCTGTCGCAGGGTTTCTGTTCTGACACAGAACTGTGGACAGAGGATTGGAACCTCGGCGAATTAGGGTGTCCCAAAACTCACCTTAGTAATCAAAACCCATTAGCAAGCTAGGTACAGTGTCACATTGGATATAACAAACTCTCAATGTTTAGACAATCCAGAATATGAACTTATAGTACCTCAGGATACGTGGAACTCATGAACAGTCGGTCGTTATATATTTCTTAGAAACGAGAACATGGAGTTAAGAAGAACACATGTGTATTTGAAATGTTTATTTACTAATGCCGTCTTCTCAGGCGTAGTATCTTAGATTATACAAGTACACATATTATCAGTAGCAAAATTACCAGCATAGTCAATAGTACATAAAAAGCGAATGGTGACAGTATGTTAACATGCTGTAAATGAATAAGAGTTAGCAACACTTATAAGCAGCCGCGGGCCGTGGAGGGAGTTACGGTGGGCAGGGAGGCGGGGAGGGGGAGGGGCAGGGTGGAGAGGGCTCCACCCTGCCCCTCCCCCTCCCCGCATCCCTGCCCCACCGTAACTCCCTCCACGGCCCGCGGCTGCTTATATCTCACCCTCCCTAATACACATAATATATTATTTGCTAAGAAGGTCTCTTTGTGTTGGTTTAGGGCGTGCCAATACTTTAGTGTCTTAGATTTGAAGGAATCACATCAGCATAGAAAAGATAATCCATATGCCGTGCTTAATATCGCCAACGGCATTGTGCCATAATATTCTAGCATGCGATTGCGGAACAGTGTCAGCAGGTGCAGGGCGGGAGCTTGCACAGGAGGGACATCCATATTTAAATATGTAAAAAAGCACAAGAGCGTCCGCTGGTAATGCAAGTAAAAATGGGAATCCACGAAGCAGAGTGGAAAAAATAGAATGTAAGAAAGCAGGGATGACTCCAAAGATTTTCTCAAATGAAGTCACGAGACCACTGGTAACAATTTTAAAAAAGTGCGCCAGGCCCTTTGTGGAGGACGCGTTAGAGATAGTCCGAACTATCTTGCTGAAATGGAAAGGCGAATCTGTATTTAAAAGGGTCTGCACCTCTGTACGGGTGTTCGCTGTGTGAAGCACGAAAGTTTCACGGGCCGAACTCAAGGCCACCTCTCTCTGAGACAAAATAGCTCTTATTCTTGCCATGCTGTTGAAATGTGCTGCCAAGGTTGGTATTTGTGGCCAGATTGAAAACTCCCTATGTTCATGTGTGGGAGGAAATAGAACATTTCTGCAGGAAATAACCCGTTCATTTACTGTTACGATAAAATGAATACTTTTAATTAACCCAGAACAATCTTCATTATTGAGCATCAAATAACTACCATTTTCCAAGAACTTGAACGTGGGGATGATAGCAGGAACTGGTGTGCCTTGCAACACGCAAGCCATATTTGGTCGGTGTTTGTTGCATGAACCGTGTAACTGTATGTGCCTACACATTAGTGAATGATCTGGCGTCTCAGTGCATTCCTCTCCATTCAGATAAAGTTCTTGATCATCTTTGAAAATCTGTATGTGTATGGAAGCGACCAGACTTCATGAAGAAAACCACTACCTAAAGGTTAATAACGACCTATTGGTATATATTTCATACAATTTGAAAACTTATATAAAGCAAAAGGCAGCGTTATTAAACCGTGGATAAGGCACGTTGCCAAAGCAGTCAACCTTTTGGATTTATACTGGAAATGTTAAAGGAAGAATTACGGAGTAGGGCCTGTAAATCTTTAATAGACAACGAGTAAAATTACTCCAACCATCATATTCCTCTAACTCCGGGATAGTAGGGGTGTTTAAGTTTTTTAGAAGTAGCCAATCCAAAGCATTTGGTCTGGGAAATTGTTTCATTCACAAACAACATATGTTTTGGGATGAGACATGCACGGTGGAAAGCCTCAGTGCCTTGTACCTGCCAGGTTCGTGAACCCCAAACTGATGTAGATCCTGGATATTTTTACTCTGTATTACGTTAGCATGGTCTCATTACTGGTTTAAACGCCATTTTTCCTTTTTTGTAACTTCTGCACACGACACTTAGTTGTTGCTTTAGCTTTCAGCCTACCTGCGTCAAGATCTATGCCTGCTTCAAGCAGGCGCAGGGTTTTGATGTAGCTTTGTCCTATCTGATTGTAAATGCGGCACACCGTGGGTGGCAGAGCAGCGGTGCACGTTAACTGGTGCATCCCTGGGGATGTGCTAGTTAATATAAATCTGCCCCTTTACATTTAATTATGTGCAGGGGACACAGAGTAGGTGAGGTTTATCCAAGGTTAAGAAGAGATGAGTCCTGTTCAGTGAAAAATTGGAGATAGGCTTCAGTATATTATATACTTAAGTAGTGTGTTAAGTTTTTGATGACTGTTATTAATTTACTGTTGGGTAATAGTGGTTAATAACATTTTTTATTATATTTTACCACAGATTCAACTGCAGATTATTTCAAGATTTTAGGATGCCTAGCAAAGAAAGAGTAAGAAAGGCTGCAAAACGTCAAAGACAGCAGGACCATGGAATAATGCAGCAGTCCTCTAACAAAAAGATTTGTCAAGTCACCAAGAAAGCACCGGGTAAGAGTCGAAAAACAGTCATAAGAAATATGTGTAGTAAAAAAAATATTACTACAGAAAATGTTTCAGTCCAGAAAAGGAGAAAGAATTCAAATGGTAAGGAAAGGCCAATGAGAAATGTTACTGCTAGAGTAAGAGATAACTCTATGCATGAAAGTAGAAGGAAACAACAGTTTAGGGATATTCGTAAACGAATGTTCCGCAACAGGATAATTGGGAATTTGTTAAAAAATATTAAGAAAGGTCAGCAGAAAGTGGTTTTTTATAAGAGAAAAAAAATAGTTGAGAAAGTTATTGATCAGGCATTTGAAATTAAACGTAAGTTATTTATTTTGACAATCAATAGAATTAGGAAGCTAAACAAGGTAATTTATGATTTCAAAAGAAATAGTAGATGGAAGAGAATAGTTAATCGTAGTAATTTTTGTGAAGTTTTTTCTGGAGAATGGATGCATAGTTCAAGCTCTGAGGCATTTTTTAATGAGGAGAGTTATTTCCAGGATAATGATTTGGTGCATGCAGGTGACACCAGTGGTCGAGCTTATGAAGTGAAAGATGGTTGTCCAGTTGAAAAAGAAAAACTTGTGAGAACAGAGATAGAAGAGGTGTTAGGTAATGAGGTTTTAGGGAGACGTCCTAAGGGTCCTGTGTACACCTGGAAGTGTAGTAGTATTTGCAGTGTACGACAGGATTCCATCAATTTGCTTTGTGATTTTATACGGTCATTTAGTAAGAAAAGTTTGAAGCAGAAAATGATGTTGTTGCAAGAATTAGATCCTTGCAGAGTGAGAGAAGTGATAGGTTTGCATGGTCATTCACTGGCTTGTCTTTCCAGGAGAGTATGCCAGAGTGTTTTTCATCATTTCAGGATGCTAGCAGTGCATCATAATAAAGTGAGGAAATTAGTTAGAATGTTGTATTATGCTAAGAGTCCAGCAATTATGCTTAAACAATTATGCGCGGCTCTTTTGCATGGTTCTGAAATAGATGTGAAGAATATATGTGAAGAAATTGAGTTTTGTTACTTTGGAAGTAAAGAGGAGAATGTTGAAATTGACCAAGAAGAAGAGAGTAATGTGGAAGATAGTGTACAGGTTTCCAGTACAGATAATTTCCAGAGGGAAATTGCGACGTTTGAGGTGAAATCAAGTGAGAGGCCAAATTTCACTTGTGTGTGTTGTCGACGCACGTATTATAAGAATCAGACTAAGTTAGTGGATTTATATGGAAAAAGTGAAAGGGAAAATAATAGTGAATGGAAGGATTTTACAACATACTTGATGGTAGAAAATTGTTTTGATTTGGGATTGGATCAACGTGTGTGTACTTATTGTTGTAACAAATTAAATCAAAACCAGATGCCTGCTAGAGCAGTTCATAATAATCTGGAATTGGTTGAGATTCCTTCTGAATTGAAGGATTTAAATACTTATGAATCTATTTTGATTCAAAGTATCCATCCCTTTCAGGCTATTGTAAGAATGGAGCCAAAGACAGGGAAATTGCCTCCATCAGATTTACAGAGAGGATTAAAGGGAAGAGTTGTTTATTTGCCTCTAGATTTGAAGAAAAACATTAACACAATTGGAGTAGAAAAAGTGGAAGAGGAACCTCTTGTTATCTTAGTTAATGGGGTTCCGACAAAGAATAAGAAAATATGGCAAGATTTAGTAGATGTTAGGAAAGTCAAAAGGGCAACATTGTATTTGAAAAAATATAATAAATACTATAAAAATGTATATGTTGCAGAAGAGGAAGTAAGTGAGGAAGAGGATAGCGATTTGTGTGCTGGTCAAATTGAGAAAGTAGAACCCTGTACTAGTGAAGAAATATATGAACATTATAGTGTTCATCCTTTGCATTCCAAGGAAGTCATGGGGAATGCTATTGAGTTGTTTCAAATGAAACAAGCGAAAGGGAGTCCCATTAGTGTTTGGGAGGAAAGTTTGGAAGCTCGGTGTTTCCCACAGCTTTTTCCAACAGGTCAGGGAGGAAGATATGATGAGCGACCTTATCAAATTCCTGCTTCTGAATACCGGACTTTGCGATTGTATGCAGGAGATCCTAGGTTTCGACAATGCATTCCTTATTTGTTTCATCTCCTGTTTGAAAGCGATCTGTCTGGACTGTCATATGCAGTGAACCACATCTTGAAAAGTGGTATACACATGCAAAAGATCTCGGCAAGTGACTTTCTGGATAAAGTCAATGTCCAAGACAGTATTTTGGATTCTCACCTGATTAATCTCATGGCGTGTCAGCGTGGTACTAATGAGTACTGGTACCGTCGTCATGGTGATTTAAAATGTATGCTGAGGAACTTAGGAACTCCCACATGGTTCCTCACTTTGAGCTGTGCTGAGTATGGCTGGGAAGACTTACTTGAATTTCTACGAGAGGCAAATGCTAATGTAGAAAACATCGAATTCAAGACACCCGGAGAACTGTGCTCTTTGGATCCAGTCAATGTATGTAGGTACTTCAATCATAGATTTGAAGGTATGATGTCTTTCATCATGAATAAGAAGAATCCACCTCTTGGAGAGGTGTTGGATTTCTTCTGGAGGAAGGAGTACCAAGCAAGAGGTGCTCCTCATATACATATGTTGCTGTGGATCAAGGATGCACCTAAATTTGGAACGGATGCAGACGACTCAGTGATGAGTTTCATAGAACAGTATTCTACGTGTGCTGTTCCAAATGCAAAGGAGAAAAAAAGCCTAAGAGAAAAAGTTCTACGTTTCCAAAGCCATCGATGTGGAAAGTACTGTCGTCGTAAATTCCGGAACAAAGACAAGTTCTACACCAAATGTCGTTTCGGCTTTCCACGATCGGTGATTTCTAAAGGAAGAGTGAACAGTTTGATGTCTTCGCTGCGACATAATGTGATGAAGAAATCACCTAAAAACACATACAATTTGAAGAGGAACGAAGAGTCTAAGTACATCAACGACTACAACCCGGTGATTTTGTCCATGTGGAATGCTAACATGGATATACAGTTTGTGGCTGATAACTGTATGGCTGTGGCTCGGTATGTGACATCTTACATCACCAAAAAAGAGAAGACAGAATTGAAGGATATGTGGGAGGACATTTCCCATGAAAAGAGCCTCAGCAAGAAGTTGTACAGTTTCAGTCTGAAGATGTTGTCGCATCGAGAAATCGGAGCTTACAAATGTTCTGACCGGTTGTCTTCAGCAAGTCTCTATGCCAAGTCCAGGAGTATCGTTTGGGCGAGTGTTGGTCTTGCTGCAACGCGTAATCGAGTTCTGAAACCTGTGCGGGAAATTGAGTATTTGGCGGAAAAGGAGCCAAACAGTACCGACATTTTGAAGAGCAACATGTTGGATACATATTATCCAAATCGAAGCAGTCACCTCAAGAATGTTTGTCTGTATGAGGTTCTGCAAAATTACATATTCAAGAGGAACATCAAAGAAGATACTGAGAAAGGAGTGTATGCTGTAATAGGAAGTGAGGGATGTCTGGTCAAGCAAAGAAAATGCCACTTGATAAACCATCGAAAATTGAGTGGCGAATCTCCTGAAAAAAAGGAGTTTTTCTATTTAGCACTTTTGCAACTTTTTAAGCCTTGGCGTGCAGAAGAGGAACTGCTTGGAGATTTCCTTTGTTACGAAGACTCATTCAATGCTGCCAAGGAGACCATAGAATGTCCTGCTTTTCCCAAATATGTAGAAATGTTGAATGTGGAAATTGAGCAGGAAGCAACGATTGCAGCTGAGATTGCCAGAGACAGTTCTCAGGACAGTCAGAGTTCTGCTTCATTGAGTCAGGATCCACTAGGAGGACCTCTTATCGAAAATGAAGCTGCCACTGCTATGAATGAAGTGGAAAGAGCCATGGCACATGCTCAGGAGGATGTGGTTAACTTAGAAGAGTTGGAAAGACAACTCAACGTTGAGCAGAGGAAAATATATGACGAACTTACCATGCAAATTGATCATGGATTAAGTCATGACAAGAAAGAGTGCTCATGTACGTCGTTGAAGCCTGTCCGACTGTACGTGAGTGGAGAAGCGGGAACTGGAAAAAGTTTCCTTATTAAAGCAATTTCATGTTATTTGCAGGAAAGGACAGAGTCATCGCTGTCTTGTGTTGTCACCGCTCCAACTGGACTGGCAGCACATAACATTAAAGGGATTACTTTACATCGTTTACTGATGCTGCCAGTGGAGCATGACAACAAATTAGAATATCACAAGCTATCTGGAGATGCTTGTTTTGAAGTTTCAAGAGTCTTGAGGAAAATGAAACTTCTTATCATTGACGAAGTAAGCATGGTTTCCAATGTCATGCTTGCCTTTGTGCATTTGAGAATGCAAGAAGTTCTCAAAACAGAGTATGATGTGTTATTTGGTGGCAAACACATCATTGTTTTCGGAGATCTTCTGCAGCTGACACCAGTGAAAGGGCAACCTGTGTTCAAAATGCTCACGCATGAAGATACCAGGAAGTGCTTAGGGAGTATTGGCAACGTCAACATATGGTTAAACTTCAATTATGCTGAACTGCATGAAAATATGCGTCAGGCAAAGGATGAAGTTTACAAGACTATTCTACAAGATGTTAGAATTGGAAAAGTGACCGAGCATGGGAAAGAAGCTTTACATGCACGATTACTGACAAATTTATATCCAGACGAAGATGTTGTGCCTGAGAATATTTTTCAGAAAGTTACTGAGAAAAAATCTGGAATATGTTTGATGCCAACTCTTGCAGAATGTGCCAAATTCAACAACAAAATGTTGCATTTAGAAAAGCAAGAGATTGTGAAATTGGAAGCTATTGACAGAGTAGAGCATATGGGATCAACAATTATTTTGTCTGAGAATCTGAAAACAAAATTGGATTCATTAGAGAAGAGTATATCTAAAACTGCGGGTTTTGAAAAGACTCTGAATGTGTGCTTGAACTGCCGTATAATTTTAAGAAGGAATTTACATGTTGAAAGAGGTCTGGTAAATGGATCAATGGGTAATGTTGTTGATTTTGTGAAATACAGAAATAGAGATGGAATTGAATTTTTAAAAATTAAATTTGATGGCATTGAGGAAGTACAGCTAATTGCTCGTTGTTCTGCTAGATTTTTGCTTGTAAAAGACTTATATGTTCGTCGTAAGCAGTTTCCTGTTTGCTTGGCATATGCGGTGACAATCCATAAATCGCAAGGTTTAAGTGTAGACTGTGCATTGGTGAATATTGGCAGTTCTGTGTTCAAGGAGGGTATGGCATATGTGGCATTGTCACGAGTTAGGACTTTATCGGGATTGTACTTGATTGAGTGTGATGTCACAAACATTTGTGCGGATCTAGATTGTGTTAAGGAATACAATAGGTTGAGAAGAGAGTATGCGCCACATTTGCCTCAGTATCCTTTGTTTGAGAAACGTGTGGTAGGCCGGAAACGAAGAAATGTGACCAATACTGGGGAGGTTGTAGCAAAAAGACGAAAAGTCGATGAACCTGAAATTATAAGCAGAAACAAAAAGGATTCTGTTGAAGATGTTGTTGGTTTTCAATTTGAAAACAGTTCTGGTGTCAACTGCTATGCTAATGTAGTGGTTAATGTTTTGTTTTCTCTACAAAATGTAAAAGAAGAGATTGTGGTCAATTCTGATCAAAGATTTTGCAGTTTGTTAAATTCTGTGTTAGAGAAATGTAGCACTGATAGAACAAACATAGAAAGTGTGTCTGAAATTCGAAATCTGTTAGACAGATGTTCAGGCCAAACACAATTCTCTCAAAATAGTCAGCAAGATTGTCAGGAGTTTTTAATGTATATGCTTGATGTATTGTATGCTGAAGGTGTAGATGTAGATCATCTGTTTGGGCTTTCTTATCAATGGCAGCATGACTGCGAGAACTGTAGGGTATCAAGTAGTACTAGTGTAGACTCATAAAGATTTATATATTTAACTTTGCCAGACAGTAAATCAGTCTCTTTTAATAAGCTAGTAAAAGCAGCTGATCACAATATGGAGTGTAGGCAATGTAAATCTGAAATGATGTCCACATTATTTATACGAACATATGGCCAGTATGTCATTTTAATGTTCCAACGATGTAGGCCTGATGGAACAAAATTGACAACTTTAATTAAAAATTTTGTGGCTTCACAGTTGTCAATATCAGGAAGGACTTTTGTAACTGTAGCAATTATATATCATGATGGTTCTTCAATAACATCAGGACATTATACAGCTTATTTAAAGTGTAGAAATGGCTGGTCATTCTGCAATGATTCTGTTTTAATTTTCCCAAAAAAATTGCCATATGACCTTAAAAACTCTTACCTGGTGTTTTTAAAACCAAAATTTTAGGGAAAGAATCTCGGGATGTGCTCTGAGGAATTTCAAGAAGTTCTCATGGCTCCTACACTATTTGGCCTTGAAGATAAGTGTAGTACAGAGACATAACTTTTTACCATAACACTGGACGTTATTGAGAAATACGTGCACTTTGAATGAGTTCAGAAAAACTATTTTTTTTATAAGCTAATTGAAGCAGCGAATCAAAACATGGAGTAGAGGGAATGTAAGTCTGCAATGCTGTCTACTGTTTTACATTGCTTTGTGATTAAAAGTGATGTAGAGAATTAAATAATTGTACTAGTCATAAAGGTAGTGTAAGTCTGCTTCATAGTAAGCAGTATCAGTGTGATAGGAAATGTAGAACATGATTGAGCAAGAAGGGGAAGATATTACTAGTCCAGGATTGTGTAAATGATCTTCAACATTTTAATTCTGAAAGTTGCGGAAATGCGAAAAGACGGGATTGGCTAACAAGAAATCCATGAGTTATACATGGCTCTGACAAGATTTGGCCTTGTGGAATCTTGTGGTAGAGAGCAAGAAGTCATTTATTGTATGTAACATGTTTTTGAAAACGATGGAGGTTTTCTTTCAGAAAGTGGCGGGTTGAAAGTAATAACAGCACAACAGAGTGTAAGCTGTTCATAGGACATCCTTGGCCGTCATGGAAAGTAAGTTAACTTTAAGGAGTTCTGAATTCTGATTTGTAATGTTGTGTGGGTTTTTTAAACACAATCATTTTGATTGTGTTTTTTTTTCCCCGCTGTTATATGATGAATACCTTCAAGTCACTGTTTTAGTGAAATTTGATACATTCTGAGAACAGCAAAAATAAACCATTTAACATGTATAATTAATTCTGTTCTGTTTGCATTTATGATGTACATGTAGAACTGTGTAGGAGGCATGGAGAAGGTGAGGCTTCTGTAAGTGTCAAAGTTGTTGCATACAGTGCTCATATTCTACGCAGTCTTTTATATTTCATTACTTTCACTGTTTCTGACTGATCTAAAAATTTTTTTTTAAAAAGAACAGTAAGTATAAGGGAAGGAAACAGACAGTTATGTTAAAAGAAACACAGCTATAGGGAATAAACTAGGGATACTGTTACCCGCAATGCTCTGCTGATGATGTCACTGAGCATGTCATGAATGATGTAATATGTGACATCATCAGCAGTGGATTACGGGTAATAGTATCTCTAGTTTACTCCCCTATAGCTGTCTTTCTTTTAACATAACTGTCTGTTTCCTTCCCTTATACTTACTGTTCTTTTTTAAAAAAAAAAAAATTTTGGTTCGCTTCCGGTTCGCGTACCGGGGAGCGAACTGGGAAGCGAACTAAGAGAAATAGAGGTTGGCACAGTTGCAAATATTGTACCAATTTTTTAATAACGGGGAGGTAGTTCTGAAAAGAACTTTTTTTTAAATTGTTTTTGTTGTTTTATATTTTTTTTATTATTTTTCTGAAAATTTTTTTACTTTTTTTGAATTTTTCTGAACAGTTTTATATTTTTTTTGTTTTTTTTTCGGAGGGGGCAACGAATACGATTCATTGTAAAGGGCTCAACAGGAGCAAGAAAGCAAAAAAAAAGAATTTATTGTTTGGGGAGTTTCGGACAAACATGAGCATGATTGTCAATAGCTCTGTTGATCAGAGTGATGCTACTTTCTCCGTAGCAAATGAATCCACTGCAATGTACGCAGACTTGTTTTACTTCACAAAATCTCGTTTGTATATTTGGCACCATCTCCCTGCCCTCTGGTCCCGTTACTTCCGGTACAACAGATCTTCTGGCCATAATAGGGAGATTATCTAGGTCGTCCTGTTCCTCTTCTTCCTCTTCTTGCTGAATTATAACTTTAGCAGGTGGTCCACTCTTCCTTGGATGTGGTGGAGGTGGTGGGGAAGCACCAGCTGAAGCTAGTAAAGAAGCCATTGCTCACTGGTAACAAAGGGTCTTTCTCTCACAATGATGAAAGTCAGAGTGAGGAAAGAAGGAGGGATTTTCACCATTTGGGAAAAAAAATAGTTCTCAACCAATGAAAAGTGTTCATTTTAGATCATATGACCTAGTCTTACATCATTAGGAAACCGAAAGTGAAATGAACCAATGAAAAGTGTTATTACCAAGTCACATGACCTGCTGTGTTTACGTTACGCGCTTTGCAGGGCCTCCCGGTTTGCTTCCAGAAACCTGTGCTTTGCGACTCGGTAAGCGTACGAGTTCGCTAACGTAGCACGTCATATGACGTATCACGCGACAACGCGAAACGTCATGCGGACGGGAGGCGTCACTATGTTGTTTTCTAACGCGGCAGTTGCGGTAAAGAAACGTTTACCGGCTCGCGGTCTATTTCGCGGCATCAAGGTCAGCTAACGGGAAGCTTCCCGATTCGCGAAGCGGGAACGAAGAAAAAAAAATATTAAAAAAAAAGTTATTAATAAACATATAAAATATATTTTTGGATTTAAAGAAGAATACATTTTACAGCTACAGATATTAGCTGTTAAAAAACCAATGAAATTCACTGAAAAAACCATAGGTTATAGACCATATATAGTTAGGAATTAGCATTTACAAAACCTTGAAAATTCACTGAAAAAACCATAGGTTATAGACCATATATAGTTAGGAATTAGCATTTAAAAAACCTTATTTTACTCACACAAAACCATTAAAATTCCATATATAGTTAGTTGCACTAACTATATATCGCGCACCCGCAATCCACTGCTGATGATGTCACATATTACATCATTCATGACATGGTCAGTGACATCACTGATGACATCACTGATGACATCTCAAATGACATCACTGATGACATCTCACTTGACATCAATGATCACATCACTGATGATATCATTCATGTGATAATACAATGCATCTCCTCACACTCTAATATAACCTCCGTTACACCCAGTGTTAAATAGAGAGTATCATTTTTGAAACCATTGACACACCAATACTAGTTACTACATACGCACTCACTGATTCCTATGTCTACACACACATTCACTCATACAATCATTCATACATACAATCACTCATCTTTACAACACTATCATATGCACTCATACACCTATACAGACACTCACACTCTGCCACTCATCCATGGAGTTACTCACACACCTAGTCAGTCCTGAAAAGAATCAATCACACTTCCATTTTCTCATCTATACAGTTAAACACAGAACACCTTACATTTTTGAAACATATACTAACACATACTTACTCTCTTATAGAATCACTGATACAAGTACACATTGATCTGCACAGAGTCACACACCTCCCAGCCAGCCATACACACACTCAGTCTCCCATACAAATACTTGTGCAACCAATCAATAACCCATATAGCTACTTATATAGCTACTGATCAACACATGCAGCAGCTTGCACAACAACAGACATACTGATGCACACTTTTAGACAGTTTAGTCACTAACCCGTGCATTCAGTAAGACGCATTTAATCACTCACTCATACAGTCAATCACGCACCTACTAAAACCTTCATTCAGACACTTATACATCCACTCATTCTTCAATATGTAAAACATATTTAAACTTTACAGAAACACATAATCACTGGATGTTGTCATCAGTGATGTCATCAGTGATGTCACTGACCATGTCATGAATGATGTAATATGTGACATCATCAGCAGTGGATTGCGGGTGCGCGATATATAGTTAGTGCAACTAACTATATATGGAATTTCAATGGTTTTGTGTGAGTAAAATAAGGTTTTTTAAATGCTAATTCCTAACTATATATGGTCTATAACCTATGGTTTTTTCAGTGAATTTTCAAGGTTTTGTAAATGCTAATTCCTAACTATATATGGTCTATAACCTATGGTTTTTTCAGTGAATATATATATACATATATAACATTTCTATGGCAAAATGAAACCCCTTATTTTGTTCCTTTTCAAATTAAATGTATTAAGTGTTACCACTTTATTCCAATCAAGATGACTTCAGGTGTGCCATACTTTTGTCATAAGTAAGACTGTTAGCGTTCTAGTTGTTCTTTAAAACACTCTGGGACATTCTGTCTCTGGCTGATATTTGGGCTACATTTGTTTTTTTTTGTCTCTGGCGGCCATCTTTGGGCTACATTGGGCTTCATTGGGCTTCATTGGGCTACATTGGGCTACATTTGGGCTCCAACATATATATAGCCCAATGTAGCCCAATATATATTTTTCAAAGTTAATTTTCGTAAAAACCACTGGAGCATATATCTTGAGACATAGCAAAGGCACATCGGGCTACCAGTCCCTACAATTTTGCCAAGTTTCGTGGAAATCCATTCAGCCGTTCGAGCTAAAAGTGAGTCCAACCGCCATATGGAAAACTCAATGTTAAAAACACGTTTTGGGACCCCCCTTTTTTCTCGGCCCCCGCTTGACGAAACCCCCCCCAAATTTTCAGGGGCTGCTCAGAAACAAAATGTTCCATTTTCCAGAAATTTTCAGCCAATTCCGTCCTCAAACGCCAAATTTATTCAACATAGAATTTTCAAAAATCCCATAGGAAAAAAATCCTAACTATATATACCTACTGGCGACCGCCAGTAGGTAATATATATATATATATATATATATATATATATATATATATATATATATATATATATATATATATATCCAGAAAACCACTTCAACCAAAGGAAAGCGCGGAGGCCAGAGGGGGAGCCTTTGAAGAAACTTTATTTCCAAGTTGCGCAGGTAGGTGGCGGCGAATGCATTTCGGCTCGTGTTGCCTTCCTCAGCACCCTGCACCCACCAAAGTCTTGAGTAAATGTCCAGTTTCTGTGCTCTACCTATGTAGTGGTGATGTCACAGGAACTCCTCCCCCACGAATGGTCCGTTTACCTGCTGGATACTGCCCACCATGAAGCTGACTCCTGCTCCCAGAATGCACCAGGGTACTGCATACGGGTCGGTAGTGTGGGGAGCAGAGATGAATACCGCTGGTTCCTGTGACTTGAGCACAGCTGGTAAGACTCCTGTTGTCACTGCCCAGGTCCAAAGTCCCTCCTCAGGTCCCCTCGGACTGTGACAGCCGTAAGGCAGCGTGATTGATGATGCGGGGGCAGCCATGAGACTCACAGCACCCTAACGGAGGTACAATACCTCTCGCCGTATATGTCCCACATTGCTCCCGGCGGACACCGGAACTCTTGGTACCCCAAGCCAACGATGCACTGCAAGCAGTGTGTTGCCAGTTCTGTCCGGGTCTGCTTTTGTCACAGGGCCATCCGTACTGCGCTTCTGGCGTCGCGCAGAAAATATCCAGAAAACCGCTTGAGAGGGTATGATCAGGAACTGTTAGACTCAATCTTGAATAAAGTATCTAGGATCCCCAGGCGACAGCTCTTAACTTGTGATTCTAAAAGAAAGGGAGATAGTGAACAGATCAATAAATTCAGAATGATCACCACCTTCTCAGAGGGAGCAAATGCTCTCAGAGGGATGCTCAATAAGAGTTGGCATATATTACGAACTGATCCTGTGATTGGGAGTGATGTGCCGGAGAGACCATTGATCACTTTTCGGAAATCACGCTCCATTAAGGACATGGTGGTACAGAGTCATCTAACACCGATGAAAATTGCTGGACAGGGTACACTTCGAGACATGGCTGGATTTTTTCCTTGCGGGAAGTGTCGCGCATGCGAAAATAGCCGGAGAATTCTCTCTTATTGTGTCCCAGGCCTGAAACAACCTAAAAAGATCAAGCATTTCATAACCTGCACAACACCATACGTGGTGTACTGCCTCTTATGTCCCTGCGGGCTTAAATATATAGGGAGTACGATAAATGGGGTTAAAATGCGTGTCTTAGAACATCAACGGGCCATTATGAACAAGGACACAACATACCCTGTGGCGAGACACTTCGCCCAATCGCACCAGAGCAACCGAGATCTTCTCCAATATTTTGGAATAGACCATGTCCCCCTGAACCCAAGGGGTGGGGACAGACTCACACGTCTGCGCAGATTAGAATCCCGTCATATAATTGACATGCAGACGAAACAGACTGGGGATCTAAATATTGGAGAGGAATTAGGTGTCCACCTGGGCAAATAGATTGAGACCCGAGACACTCTACTTTTTGAAACTTAGCGTAGCTAGTGGTTGTACACAGGGGTTCCAGGATGAAATATGAACTTTGGAAACTGTGGTCACATTGGCTAATTTATATTCGCTATGTGTTATCTTTCCCACACATGCATGTTACATGTGTTGTTTGCAGCTTTAGTCAGAGTATTTCTGCCTATCTTGTATCTCCTCTATCTTTGACAATCTTCAAAATTAACTAATTCTTAAATCCTTAATTTCTCTTCTTCTGTTTCTTCTTCCCTCACTTGCCTGAATTAATGGATTTTCTCCACCCACCGCTAGTGGAACCTCACCCTCCTCCTCTATACTTTCCTCCAGTTCCCTCTAATGGTACATCAATACGTAATAGACATGATGACCTTAAGGTATGAACTCGGATGTATTGTATATAGTGTACATAATGCTAATTTTGGCTTGATCATGTTTTTGCTTTGCCATAGTCGGTGACATGCCGATACACAGCGAGATTTTTGGGATTTGTGACCGACTTGGGGTTGCTTTTGTATGAAATGTTGACAATAATGATTTGCAAGCAACCCATGGCGCAATGGGACTATTATTATAAATCTGATTTAAGATTTTGTAATTCTTGTAAATACTCTGTACATAGGACGTGCAGGATTCCGTGATTTGCCGATCCACGGCGAGATTGTAGTATTCACTGATATGAAGTGAATCAGGAATCAGTATAAATGAAGGGTAATTTTCATGGCGCTAATAGAACCATGAATGTAAAGCACCCACTTAGAAATGGCCGCTCCATTTAAACAGTGTATTATGGTGTCTGTTTGTTCCCTTCACATGTAACAGGAAGTGATGTTTGTATATAACATGCTGGGTAACAATGCGCGCATTGACACTGACGAAGGACTTACAGTCCGAAACGCGTCTGTTGGAAAGCCGATAATAAACTAACTGAGCTTTAATACCCCCGTGAGTGCGTGATCGTTTTCTCTGGATGTGGGAACGGTTGGAGCTGAAATATATATATATATATATATATATATATATATATATATATATATATATATATATATATATATATATCCAGAAAACCACTTCAACCAAAGGAAAGCGCGGAGGCCAGAGGGGGAGCCTTTGAAGAAACTTTATTTCCAAGTTGCGCAGGTAGGTGGCGGCGAATGCATTTCGGCTCGTGTTGACTTCCTCAGCACCCTGCACCCACCAAAGTCTTGAGTAAATGTCCAGTTTCTGTGCTCTACCTATGTAGTGGTGATGTCACAGGAACTCCTCCCCCACGAATGGTCCGTTTACCTGCTGGATACTGCCCACCATGAAGCAGACTCCAGCTCCCAGAATGCACCAGGGTACTGCATACGGGTCGGTAGTGTGGGGAGCAGAGATGAATACCGCTGGTTCCTGTGACTTGAGCACAGCTGGTAAGACTCCTGTTGTCACTGCCCAGGTCCAAAGTCCCTCCTCAGGTCCCCTCGGACTGTGACAGCCGTAAGGCAGCGTGATTGATGATGCGGGGGCAGCCATGAGACTCACAGCACCCTAACGGAGGTACAATACCTCTCGCCGTATATGTCCCACATTGCTCCCGGCGGACACCGGAACTCTTGGTACCCCACGCCAACGATGCACTGAAAGCAGTGTGTTGCCAGTTCTGTCCGGGTCTGCTTTTGTCACAGGGCCATCCGTACTGCGCTTCTGGCATCGTGCAGAAAATATCCAGAAAACCACTTCACCCAAAGGAAAGCGCGGAGGCCAGAGGAGGAGCCTTTGAAGAAACTTTATTTTCAAGCTGCGCAGGTAGGTGGCGGCGAATGCATTTCGGCTCGTGTTGCCTTCCTCAGCGCCCTGCACCCACCAAAGTCTTGAGTAAATGTCCAGTTTCTGTGCTCTACCTATGTAGTGGTGATGTCACAAGAACTCCTCCCCCATGAATGGTCCGTTTACCTGCTGGATACCGCCCACCATGAAGCAGACTCCAGCTCCCAGAATGCACCAGGGTACTGCATACGGGTCAATAGTGTGGGGAGCAGAGATGAATACTGCTGGTTCCTGCGACTTGAGCACAGCCGGTAAGACTCCTGTTGTCTCTGCCCAGGTCCAAAGTCCCTCCTCAGGTCCGCTCGGACTGTGACAGCCGTAATGCAGCGTGATTGATGATGCGGGGGCAGCCATGAAACTCACAGCACCCTAACGGAGGTACAATACCTCTCGCCGCATATGTCCCACATTGCTCACGGCGGACACCGGAACTCTTGGTACCCAAGCCAACGATGCACTGCAAGCAGTGTGTTGCCAGTTCTGTCCGGGTCTGCTTTTGTCACAGGGCCATCCGTACTGCGCTTCTGGCGTCGCGCAGAAAATATCCAGAAAACCACTTCACCCAAAAGAAAGCGCGGAGGCCAGAGGGGAAGCCTTTGAATAAACTTTATTTCCAAGCTACATATATATATATATATATATATATAGATGCTCCGTTACCACTTCTCCAAAGGAGCACTCGTTGTCGTGGACAACCGCTAATTTTGAAGTGTGACATCAACACTGAAGAAGGATTTACGCTGAAACATTTGTGTCCTTTGCAGCCGGAATAAAGCTTTGCAAAGGTTCCTCTGGAGTGCGGTAATTTCTTGCCGGGATCGGGAGATTTTGAGCTTCAAAAAAATTAAAAAAGTATATATATATATATATATATATATATATATATATATATATATATATATATATATATATATATATATATATATATATATATATTCACTGAAAAAACCATAGGTTTGACGCCAGTTATAGTTAGCTGGAAATTTTACTGACATAAAACCATTGAAATTCCCACGTTATAGTTAGTTGGACTCACTATAACTTGCGCTCCTGCAATGCACTGCTGATGGCGTCACATATTACATCACTCATGACATGGTCAGTGACATCACTCATTTAATAGGTTTTTTAAATGCTAATTCCTAACTATAACTGGTGTGAAACCTATGGTTTTTTCAGTGAATTTCATAGGTTTTGTAAATGCTAACTTCTAACTATATATAGGGCCTCAAACCTATGTTTTTTTCAGTGAATTTCAAAGGTTTTTTAATAGCAAATTTCTATAACTATGAAATATAATATTTTTTATAATGAATCCTATATTGTATATTTATGTAATACTATTTTTTTATGTATATTGTTCATGTTTATTTTGTTTTGGGTTTTGTTTGCCCTGGAGCGCTCCCGGTGCGTGTACCAGTGCGCTCACCGGTAAGCGCAGTCTTGCGGCGCGCCCCGGTGCGCATACCGGTGAGCGTCCCGTTAGCGCTATTGCCGCGAATGAAAACATCATCGTGACGTATCGCGTAGCCGCGTGATGCGTCTTATGACGCACGGCGTAAGCGCCCCCGGAAGCGCCCGAGCGCATATGATCGCGCTACGTACGCGCCTCGGGGCACGTAGCGTAAGCGCGTCGGGTCATGTGACCTGAAAATAACACTTTTCATTGGTTCAGAACAGTTTTTTTTCCAAATGATGAAAGCCCCCACCTTTTTTCCTCATTCTCACTTTGTACTTTGACTGAGGAAGACCTGTTTGCAGACCTGTTTGTAGTAAGTGAGAAATGGCTACAGTAGCAACAGCAGCAGGAGCATCTCAACCACCACCACCACCACCACCACCACAAGGACCACCACAACACCACAGTGGTGGTGAAGAAGAAGAGAAGGAGGAGGAGGAGGAGGAGGAGAGGCAGTTCCTGCCTGAAGATAATATCCACTATAAACCCAAGGAGCACTTTGTGTGGGAGTTTTTTAAAATTCCAAGGGGACAAAAGAAAGTCAACGCTCCAAAAGTCACATGTCTCATCTGTGGCACTCTACTTTCCAGGGGGAACCATGCAAAAAAGTATTCATTTGGCAACCATACAATGATTCGCCATATGCAACGCAAGCACCCAAACAACCATGCTGCGGCAGAGGTCAGAGAACTGACAAGAAACCCTCCCCAATCTTCTCCCAGCACCTCCAAAAGAAAACAACCCACTCCATCGGGTCCAGAGACAAGGGAGATGGTCCCAAATATCCAACCCCAGTTTGGAGATTATAAAATAGTTTGTATATTTTGCGGGACTACAATTTCCTATGGAGAGCAAAGTATCAAACTGATCAACCGTGCTGGAGACAACCACAACTGCAAAAAGAAACCTTAATTTTTTCCTGATTTTTTTTGCTCCAGTTGAGCCGTTTACAATTCCCTGTTTTTTGTTTGTCCCCATAAAAATTACAAAAAAAATATAAAATTGTTCATAAAAGCCCAAAAAAGTAAAAAAATTCAAAAAAACAATAAAAAAAATATAAAACAACAAAAAGAATAAAAAACAGTTCTTTTTAGAACTACCTCCCATTTATAAAAAATTGCTAAATTTTTAAAAAACTCAGTCATTCTTTTTTCTCCTGGGTACGCGTACCGGTACGCGCACCGGGGCGCGCACCCCAAAAAAAATAAAAAAAAATAATGAAGGAGTGAGCATGAGGGAAGGGGACAGAGATAGTGATGTTAAGAGAAAGAGAGCTAGAGGGAGCAACACAGAGGGACTGTGTAATAGATAGTAAGACAGAGAGAAGGTGTAAGAGGGTGTAAGTGAGAACAGGAAAAAGAATAAGGGAGCGAAAGAAGGGAAGAGAGAGGAAGAAGACTAAAGCAGAGGTACTGGGAGAATGTGAGTGGGTGTTGAAAGTAAAGGGAAGGAGAGTAAAGGATAGGGAATGAGGGGTAGTGACGGAACCGGAGTAAAGGAACAGTGGTGAGGGATGGTGAGAAAAGAGCAGTAAGTGTAAGTAAAGAGGGGTGAAAGAATTAAAACTCTTCCCTCACTATTTCCAAACCAACACCCTTCCCCCCTCAGCCCTTTTTGCCTGTTACCATAGCAACTCCCTCCTCACTGAACTCTCAGGTTTGAAAGTTTATTCTACAATGTTGCAAATGAACTCAGCAAGGATGTTTGACCTCGCAATACACCAGCTTATCCAGTGCAATGTTTCTTTAAATTACTTTTTCTTAACCATTCAAATTACTTCTTTCACAGAACAGAACCATGCACCCTAACTTTCAGTTTTCAACTATCTGAATCCACCAATCATTGCTTGTGATTCAAGAGCACTGAAACTCCACAGTTTTTTTTTGTTGCAAACTCCTACTGTTCCAACTGCCATTTCATTCCCACACTTCATCTGACTGCACCAGAACCTCCTCTCACCATGTATTCTGTCTGGATTATTGGACATAGCTACATCCACTGGGCTCAAAGTTACGCAGCTATCAGAAATTTTCACAACCTTGATTTACCAAATGTGGACATCAAGTGGATTGGCCAGAGAGGATTGAGATGTCACCAATTGATACCATTGGTGAAAACCTTTTTGCATCTGCCACACCCTGACCTCTTAATTCTGCACTGTGGTGGAAATGACGTAGTGATGTCATGAGTGATGTCACTGACCATGTCATGAGTGATGTAATATGTGACGTCATCAGCAGTGCATTGCACGCGCAAGTTATAGTGAGTCCAACTAACTATAACGTGGGAATTTCATTGGTTTTATGCGAGTAAAATTTCCAGCTAACTATAACTGGTGTCAAACCTATGGTTTTTTCAGTGAATTTTATAGGTTTTTTAAATGCTAATTCCTAACTATAACTGGTGTGAAACCTATGGTTTTTTCAGTGAATTTCATAGGTTTTTTAATAGCAAAGCTCTATAGGTATGAAATGTAATATTTTTTATAATGAATTTTATATTTTATAATTATGTAATACTATTTTTTTTGTGTTTTTTTTTTTGCCCCGGAGCGCTCCCGGGGCGCGTACCGATGCGCTCACCGGTGAGCGAATTGTTACGGCGCGCCCCGGGACGCGTACCGGTGAGCGTCCCGTTAGTGCTATTGCCACGAACGAAAACAACATCGTGACGTATCGCGTAGCCGCGTGATGCGTCATATGACGCACGGCGTAAGCGCACCCAGAAGCACCCGAGCGCATACGATCGCGCAACGTAAGCGCCGCCGGGCCGCCGCCGGGCGCGCCCCGGGGCGCGATGACAGGCGCGCCCCGGGGCGCGTAGCGTAAGCGCGTCGGGTCATGTGATCTGAAAATAACACTTTTCATTGGTTCAGATCAGTTTTGCAGACACTATTTATCCTTCTCAAAAATGTAAAAGCTATTCATTTGCCCCCAAATCGATTTTCCAATAACATTCAAGAAACAGAGCGCTCGTCCTATGTACAAGCATTCGATTAGTAAGCAGATTGTGCGGATGAGGTGAGGCCTGTCCAGGGGTGCAGAGGAGGTAAGTCCTGTGTCCAAGAGTGCTGTGGACAGGACTCACCTCCTCTGACCCCTATAATAGCCTCACCTCCTCCGTGCCCCCTGGACAGGCCTCAATCTATTGGGTAAAATAGATAGTAACAGGATGCAGATGAGGTGAGACCTGACCAGGAGTACAGATGAGGGCAGGCCTGTCCTGGGGAGCAGAGGTGTTGAGGCCTGTGTCTAAGAGGGCAGTGGAATGGACTTCATGAAGCCTCTCCCCCACTGCACTCTTAGACACAGGCCCCACCTCCTTTCCTCTATCTTACAAATGTTCATACCAAGCATTATCAAAAAACATGACACAAACCAACAAGAAAGAATCTCAATCTGCTTCCTAATCTGAGGTAACACAGGTGACATCATTGTGAAAAGTTCAAATATATTTATTTAATCATGCAGACACTATTTATTACTTCTAAAAAATGTAAAAGCCATTCATTTGCCCCAAAATCGTTTTTTAAATAAGATTTAAGAAACAGAGCGCAGGTCCTATGTACAAGCATTCCATTTCACTACTGAAACCTCACTATTTTACAAAATACAATTCCTCTCTCTTGCAAACATTGATACCAAACATTATCAAAAACCATGACACAAACCAACAAGAAAAAAGCACAACCTGCTTCCTAATCTGAGGTAACACAGGTGACTTGATTGTGAAAGGTTCAAATATATTTCTTTAATCATGCAGACACTATTTATTCCTTCTCAAAAATCTAAAAGCCATTGATTTGCCCCAAAATCGTTTTTAAAATACCATTTTACAAACAGAGTGCAGGTCCTATGTACAAGCATTCAATTTCACTACTGAAACCTCACTATTTCACAAAATACAAATCCTCTATCTTGCAAATGTTAATACCAAGCATAATCAAAAAACATGACACAAACCAACAGCAAAGAAGCTCAATGTGCTTCCTAATCTGAGGTAACACAGGTGACATCATTGTGAAAGGTTTAAATATATTTTTTTAATCATGCAGACACTATTTATTCCTTCTCAAAAATGTAAAAGCCATTGATTTGCCCCAAAATCGTTTTTTAAATAACATTTTAGAAACAGAGCGCAGGTCCTATGTACAAGCATTCAATTTCACTACTGAAACCTCACTATTTCACAGAATACAAATCCTCTATCTTGCAAATGTTGATACCAAGCATTATTAAAAAACATGACACAAACCAACAGCAAACAAGCTCAATGTGCTTCCTAATCTGAGGTAACACAGGTGACATCATTGTGAAAGGTTCAAATATATATTTTTAATCATGCAGACACTATGTATTCCTTCTCAAAAATGTAAAAGCCATTGATTTGCCCCAAAATCGTTTTTCAAATAACATTTTAGAAACAGAGCGCAGGTCCTATGTACAAACATTCATAGTGTGCCTACTGGGTGCGAGTCGCACCCCCTCCCATAAAAGACATGAAGCAGGTTGTTGTCGTTCACCGCGTAGTCTTTTATTAAAACTTCAAGCATTGTCATTAATCCTTTATTCATCTTGATTAAGGTTTAAGGTAAATCTTTAAAATACTTGCTTATCAACACAACAGCATTGAATCATTTCAAAGTTATAGATTGTCATTATATTTACGCCCCGCTCTCCAAGGGGCCTTTTTGCCTCTCCTTCGGGCTGTGCCAGCAGGCCACAACCAAGATAGCCTGCTCTCCTTAAGTTGACCGCCCTCCGGTCAACAGAGCAGCAGGTAAATATTCTAAATAATCTGCCACTACTTGTGACAAACATACCGGGGTATACCCCCTCCAATGTTTATAAACCGACACCCCGTCATACGGGTAGGGCAGGAGTGGTCAGGACCACCAGCAGGTCAGTCCCCCCTCTCCCGCCAGCTCAGAGCCCCACAATGACTGCTTGCCCTTTCCATGGGCAGCCAGTCCATACCAAAAGGGGAAGTCCACACCCTTTTCTTGCCTGGGACCCCACCACAGGACGAGTAGCTTACTGGCGCGCTCGCCCCCCCCCCGACCTAAGAGCCTTCGCGCTGCTGGGTGCCACCTCCGCACCACTCACTGTTCATGTATGAATTCACAGCTGATGACACGTAGGGCCTCCCAACGGTAACACCCCATCCCTCCTGATGCTTATGTTGAGGCCTGATCAAGACAACTGCACTGTATTGGGCTGAATGGGACTAACCCAAGAAAATCATCTCTGGGACCTTGGAAACCTCCCTTCATTTCCGGGGTGGCTCTCCTCACCTGCTGGTTACCAGTTGACCTGTGGTTGCCAGTCCTACCCGGAGGTAGACAGTTAATACATTAACTTCCAGGATGACTGCGACATGCATTCCTTGTCAAGCTACCTGGCAGTAATGATCCTCTGAATAAAATACACATTGATGAATGCCAGCTTGGGGAGTATCTGGAGATTCTATGTTCTTAAAGGCTACTTCCCCATTGTAAATATGATGCCTGCAAAGCGAAGCCCGAGGAAATATTATGCAGAGTATAGCCGATACGAAGTATTCGCCGCGGCTGATGGGACCTAATCTTATCTAATGAAGTATTGCATAAATATGAGCAATATGACCCTTAACGTAACTACAGGTGGTCACGATAAAGACGTCTTCCTATATAAAAATGAGTTCAAACTTCATACCCTCACAATGGCCTTAAAAGACCCCAATAACTGTAACACTGTTCTACAGGCTATATTTGTACACATTCACGGACTGCTCTGATAAAAGGCAAATGAACCCAAAATATTCATGATAATGACATCGCTATGCGAGGTTCCAACATAGTATGCTTTTGTGCCAAATTCCCCAGATATGAGAGAAACTTAGAATGAACCACACACGTCCAGAATATAAACTAGGAGCAAACATATGTTGTCTGGAAATGTTGATCCTCCTAGAGTAGGGATTGCATTAAGGAAGGGATGCCCTGACATACAAAATATCTGCTTTTAAATAAAATGTAATGGATTCTTCCTTAACTGTCAAATTTCACTTGTTTGGATCTTCGACTTCAACTCCCAGTGTGTAGATGGATTGCAACATTTCTTGAGCTTCTTTAAGATTTGTAAACTTAGAAATTTGCCCTTTACTAATACCTTAAGTTTAGACTTTGTGCTATTGCCGCCTGCTACCCCTGGGCCTGAACAACAATGTACTTTGTTAGTAGAAAATTTGAGTCAAAATATGTTAAGTGCATGTTAAGGTTCTCCTTTATAACTGGCATTTTAATTTGATAGAGTTGGCCTTGACTTTGATGGCGCTATACATTTATGCAAAATATGGCCTGTCCAATAGCCCGTCTGCTGTCAGTAGTGGTAGAGGCTCCCTTTAGACTGGGGCCTTAGTAACTGAAGTGCCATTCATAACACAGAACTTGGAGTAATGGGTAGTAATGGGTGTTCATGCAATTGACTACCGCTGGGCAAGTGCTAATCACCTCTGCAGTAAGGTTACGCATTTGGTATTGACCCTTACAAACACTGTATCCATAGCAGTATTATTAGGTCTTCGAACGTATAGTCCTGCTTAGATTTTATATAAGCGCAAAGTTGATAATTCATGAATTTAAATGTTATCTATGCTTGATTTTATAAATGTAATAACCTTCATCAGCTATGTACCCTCCTGCTTGACTAATGTTCCATTGATTTAATACAGTACAGAACATACTGTCCAAGCCGGTTCAGTCTGGGAACATATTGATGTTGCATTCCGATTTGCAAACTAAACAGCAGTTGCATTAAAGAAATCATCATTTTTAGACTGGATTTACCAAGTCATATGTCCCCGAGTCATAACGCAGAAGAAAAGCACAAATTCATTTAGGAGATTTGGTGTAAAATTGTACAGATCGCCTAGTTGTGAAAGCCTTCTTTTCATACCTCTTGCTTTACCTCGTTGTTTTATCTGCTTTCTTCCCGTGATACACGAATGTATACCAACTACAAGCAGCCATGGTAATAGATGCTGCTACAGGTGACCAGCGCTTCTCTACTCCTGGCATGTCCCTGCTACCTTTCATCTTAGAATCTTGAAGGCAGGACCACGAACGTAAGAAGGCAGGACCATGAATGTAAGAGGTTTTAAATTCATGCTTACTTTCTGTAGTTTCTGCTCTGCCATTGTGCAAATGTCCCGAGAAGGGTGAAAGAAGAGGTCCATCATATGTAGGAACGACGTAAATAGCGATGCAATGGAGGCCCAAATTATGTGGCAGAGTTAACTAAATTACGTAGTAAGAAAAAAGGCACGTTATGCAAGGTAATGTGGCACATTTGTGGAAGAATTACATAACTCTTCTGCCCTTTTTGAGACACACATTCTGTCTGGCCAAATGTTTAACCCCATTAGTAGGAGCCCAGCCTGTACTAGCTCAGAATTCAGATGTGCATGCCGTGGATCAAGCCAGTTCCATCAGTCTGTCTGAAAGAACCAAAACATCACCAGAAGATTTTGTACAAGGATATGACCACTGCAAAACACCTTCAAAAAGTTGATGGACTACCTGCCTATACCCGGCACCATGTGCAGTTCTGTCAAAATGACTTGAGCCTAGCAACCGTCACTGTGGAGTGTGTTGGCGAGTGTCACTTAGGGGACCAGTGTGACTGTGTGTAATTTAATATACTGGCCTCCATGGAACAGGAAGTATAATATTAAAATGTTAATTTTTAAATATCGAGTTAGTAAACATCTCGGTCGGAATATCAATTGTAGATGTTAGTTTATTTAACTTCCTATCGAAGTACCTTGAGGATTTATAACTTCAAGCCAGACAAATGTAGAGTCAAGCATAATAAATATATTTCTCTACATAAACATTCTTTCTTTATATTTGCAGTCAATATTCTTGCCATGATATTTTTTGTGCACAGTATTTGTATGGTCGCTATTCGAGCATAGAACTGGGACTGGGCTAACTCACAATGAAGTCGCCTTTGGCAATGATTCCGTTTGCCAAGATGTCATGGGTGTCCTTTAACAGGAGTGGCCATTTGAGGTTTTACCAGCTGCATTTTATGAATCTAAGCTGACTGTGAGACGAAGAGCAAGCTCAACTTTTGACTTTGAGAAGCTCAGTCCACTAGCGCACAGGAAAGGACTGAAGCATTTGTAGTGTGCAGCCAGGAAGTGAGAGAAAGAAGAGTTCAAAAAACGCCTACGGAGCAGACCACTGCTGAGATGCGGACTGCAGAAGGCCCCCTTCCTCCCCCGTGACTGGTTGAACCTTTGCTGTTCTGCGCTTTCAGGAGCATAGCCTCTGCATTTGACCTCCCGCGGCACCCATACTCGAACGCAAAGTTTGAGTTGTCGCATCACGGCACACCCACTTTGCCTTAGAATCCAACCTGGGTGCCTGCATTTCCCATCCAAGGATATTTGGCCAGTGGAAAGTTCTGTTTACGAATATTGCCTGCCTAATGTGTATCTCAGACTCTGGGCCGCTGCTAGGAATCACTGTCCAAGGAGAAATCACCACATCGGCATGAACCTCGGAAATGAGTATTATTGCTCGAAATGTTCAGTCGGGGGCTCCACCTTGTTGTGCAACCAAAACCCCGAGCCCAGGATGCAAAGTTAAACCCACATGTGCCCCCTTTGCAAATGTGCATTGTGTTAGCAGATTGCACACTGCCCCAGGCTCCCTGAAAATGAACCACTGTGTGAGTACGAAAAGTTGACTTTAGACACAAATAACAGGTGCAAGCAGGTGGCAGCTGCTCCGTGTTGTGCAAACTTCCTACACATACTTCCTACACATAATCAGAACTATTACAATACGAGCGAGGGGCGAACTTCCGTTTCATACACCCATCACCAGAATATACACATCATGGACAGCAGCTCTCCTGCCAGGTATAGAACTTGGTTAGTACTTACGCCTCCCCTAAAAGGCAAGTTCCATAGAAGAAAAAATGACAAGATGGGAAAGACGCAGGAACATTCTGAGAAGCAGGAACATGACACACCGAAAGACTGTAAGAGGATGCTAACTCCAAACGAACTGAGGGATCATCAGAGTGCATTGCCTGTCTGTGAACCATCGAGTTTTTGGAGGGTTGATGGAGTCTCCCTCCACTGGAGACTCCCTCCATGGGGTGAGATAGTAATTTGGAGATTCGTTTGTATTCGGGCAGATGAATACACTGTCCGCATTCATAAAATCGCTATTAGTTTCATCTGTTCTGCGCAACAGTTCCTTCATAACCAGGTAATTGAATTCTGGTGTTTTGTACGTTATTGCACTTAAAACTGCTCCAAGAGTACCTCTTTCACTCTAATCCGCATGGTTACAGTGTATACTTGTGTTAACGTGATGGAGTGAAGTGATTTCCCTTGTGTGGCGTTTGGTGCACACATTTTGCTCAGTTTCTGCCATTAACACTCGGGGTTTAAAAGTGTTTCTTGAGCATCAACAGTTAAACCTGTTCAACTTCCCAGATAACTCTACAGCTCACTCAGCACAAACCTCCTGTGACTCGAAATCGGGTCCTTAGCTCCTGAGTCTGCGCCTTAGTCCGCTACGCTGAACTAAATCGGAGCCACAAACCGTGTAAAGGCTCAACAAAGATACTCTTGCCACGGAGATATTCGAAGTACAAAGTGTAAAGAAATGATGTGGCATAATGAAAGAAAATGATAACTGTGAAAAAACGCGCATATGCAGTGTTCACAAATAACCTAAGGCATCCGGACTGTTTAAAAACTAATTGCAAATGTCCGTGCATTCAATACCTGGCCGGAAATGCCCGATTACCATTCAATACCCATTGTGCACGAACCATGTGGCGTCCGCCATTACCTGCCACGCTGGGGATTTTTCAACACTCCCTGCTTACATCATAGGCTAGGCTTCTGCTCCGGGTCTGGAAAATTCTCCACGACTGTGTTCCTTCAACGGCGCTTTCCCTCGAGAAAAAGAAAAATGTAAGCATTGTTAGGCTAGGAATCTTGCACTACTGCGACACGTAGCACAACTTGAGCTCGGTGAGCATTCAGCCTGATCAGCACTGACATCTCTTACACTCACCCTAGATGACTATGCTGTGAGGCCCTCTCCTTTCCTCCACGTGCAGTAAACCAGCCACTGTTGTGCTTCTTGCTGGTCTGCTGCCGCCGGAGCTGCTGGGAGAGAACAAAGAGGGTTAGTTCCGCCTCCCCCGAGGCTTTTGTACCCTCGGGGGAGGGAAGGTCTGCCCTGCCTCCCAAATGACGTGTGCTGGCTCTTCCCTGTTTCCGCCTTGAAGACGTCCCTCCTGGCTCCCGCCCCCAGATGCCACTAAGGGCGCCACGCCTCTAGGATCGGGTGGCGCCGTTCAATTTCACTACTGAAACGTCACTATTTCACAGAATACAAATCCTCTATCTTGCAAATGTTGATACCAAGCATTATCAAAAAACATGACACAAACCAACAGCACAGAAGCTCAATGTGCTTCCTAATCTGAGGTAACACAGGTGACATCATTGTGAAAAGTTCAAATATATTTCTTTAAGCATGCAGACACTATTTATTCCTCCTCAAAAATGTAAAAGCCATTCATTTCCCCCAAAATCGTTTTTCACATCACATTTAAGAAACACAGCACAGGTCCTATGTACAAGCATTCCATGTCACTACTGAAACTTCACAATTTTACAAAATACAATTCCTCTATGCAGTAAAAACTTTTTACCAAGCATTATCCAAAAACATGACACAAAGCAACATTAAAAAAACACAATTTGCTTCCAAATCTACTCCATAGAGTATACAAGTCTCTATCTATATTAAATGAATCATTACTCACCTTTACAAATGCTTTGGGAGATTGAGAACAGTGTCAGACACACACACCAATATTTCGTTAGCAGAGCAAAAGGTATGTACTCCAGGCACTGCAACCATGAATGGCACAGAAAACCTCTAATTCTACACACATATTCCTCATGGTAACCAATCAAAACTCTTCCCTCTCTATTTTCAAACCAACACCCTTCCCCCCCTCAGACCTTTCTACCTGTTACCATAGCAACTCCCTCCTCACTGAGCTCTCAGGTTTAAACGTTTATTCTACAATGTTGCAATTGAACTCAGCAAGGATGTTTGACCTCTCAATACACCAGCTTATCCAGTGCAATGTTTCTTTAAATGACTTTTTTCTTAACCATTAAAATTACTTCTTTCCCAAAACAGAACCATGCACCCTAACTTTCAGTTTTCAACTATCTGAATCCACCAATCATTGCTTCTGAAACTCCACAGTTTTTTTTTTGCAAACTCCTACTGTCCCAACTGCCATTTCATTCCCAAACTTCATCTGACTGCACCAGAACCTCCTCTTACCATGTATTCTGTCTGGATTATTGGACATAGCTACATCCACTGGGCTCAAACGTATGCAGCTACCAGAAATGTTCAGAACCTTGATTTACCAAATGTAGACATCAAATTGATTGGCCAGAGAGGATTGAGATGTCATCAATTGATACCATTGGTGAAAACCTTTTTGCATCTGCCACACCCTCACCTCATAATTCTGCACTGTGGTGGAAATGACTTAGGCACTTTGACTGGGGTAGGTCTGGAAATGCAAAGACAGAAATGGAAGTGGTCCAACCAATTTTGTCCACAATTTGAGAAAGCACGGAAACATGTGAATAAATCTGTTTCTGCTTACATGAGAGACTATGGAATGGGTTCAATATACAACAATAACTTGTGTTACAACATGCAAGATATCTACAGAGGAGATGGTGTGCACTTCTCAGATGAGGGGAATAGAATATTCCTCCTGAATTTAAGACTGTGCATTGGAACCTACTTGTAGGTACCTAAATCAGCCACAGAACCCAAAAGCTCTTTTCAGGGCTACCCTACCTCTGATCACTCAAAATGATTATTTTACTCCAACTTTTTTCACTGTTTTTCACCAAAGTACGCTCCCCGGTACGCTCCCCGGTACGCGTACCGGGCGCTCCCCCCACGAATTTTTTTTAAAAAAATTGTTTTTTTCGCCTATATGGGCCTCCTAAGCCCTCCTCAGAAAACATAGGGGGTCGGGGGGTGTCTACTGTGTCCCCTTTTACCCGTTCCCAACGTTGTTTGTCCTCCATCTTGTGTCTCAAATCTACCGAAACACAAGATGGAGAACTCCCGTTGCGCTGCCGGTACGTGTACCGGGGCGCGCACCGGTAAGCGCTCCCAAAAAATGTTAAAAGTTAATTTACATAAAAACCACTGGAGACACTTTCACCAAATATAGAATAGGCCCTACTACATACCAGTCCCTACCATTTTACCAAATTTGGTGGAATTCCATTGAGCCATTTGAGCTGTAGCACTGTCTAAATATCCTGAGGTAAATTACATGACAAAAACACATATGAAGTGTTAGAATTTACAACCAATTAAAATGTTACTTTCATTTTATACTTTTTTTTCCTGACATTTGGTTGGTTATGTAGATGAATATAAATGAAAAATGAGAGGGAAACACAGCCATTTTGACTACAACTACCTGAGGTACATCTTTAAAGAATTTTCTCCATTTATCTTCATCACCTTTTAATAAGGTAAGTTTTTAATTTGTAAGGGGCACTTTAAGTTAATTTGTAAAAACTTTTTCTGATAGTTATTTACTGTCCCTCTGTTATAGTTATAGATTGAGATAGGCTTCTCTGTTATAGTTGTTGTAATACTTTATTCGAAAAAAATATTTCATAAAAGTACAAGTGTTCAGCATATGAAATACATTACAATATTACACTCCACAGACATAGAAGACAAAAATAAACTGTTCTTGCTAAAATGAAGAAATATCAAACATCGGGTAAAAATTTTGACCTGATATACCATGCATTCGCCACATATTTGGCCACCCCACAAACAATATACATTGAAGTAGCATTTGTTAAATTAACACGCATAGCTGATCTATGGTCCCTCACCTCAAGCTCACTACAAACAGGTTTCAGCCATTTTGCTCTTGGTTGTTTATATGCAGCACATGCGAACAGGAAGTGGCCCAACGATTCTTTTGGGCAAGAGCAACCTGGACATTTTAGGTCAGTTCCTCTACATCCTTTCCACCCTTCCTTGAATGAATTAAGAGGTAATATACCATATCTTAATTTCAGAAACAGCGTTCTGTCGCGGGAACCTGGATGAAATCCAGGAATGGCTCTAGCTTTCTAAGAGGCTTGTGGTCGAGGAAGGTGTTAGTTAAGGGACCCCAATTTGGGTTCCTAAGTTCCTTTGCCACAATCCAATCCCAATAAAGTTTTTTAACAGTTAGTTTTGGTGGTGGCGTTTGGGATATCCAACTATCCTCCAGACCTATAGATATCACCAGCTTCTTTAAATTGTTGAGCCATTTAATTTTATTAGCTACATTCAAACTAATCAGCTCATCCAGAACCAAAGCATAGTTAAAAAGTTCAGGGGTCCTTCTAAGCCAAACCTAAAATAACAAGGGGCGAATTTGGACCAAATCAGAAATCGATCTTTTACTCAAGTCTAAAAATAATGGTTTCAGGGGGGTCGATAAAGGTAGCGAAACTATATCTCTAATAAACTTATTTTCCGCCACAACCAGTGCTTTAGTATTCTCCGCACCCCACAGTTCTGAACCATATACTGCAGCTGCCAACGCTTTCCCTTCATAAACTGCCAAGGTAGGAGCTATGGGTCTACTGGTAGAAAGCTGCTGATTCTTTGTTATTACTCCTGATACCCTTTTAAGGTTTAAAACCATTTTAGCGATATGGGAAGACCAACTCAAGTTGTTACTAAGTCTTACTCCAAGGTAATCAAATTCTTCCACCACCTCGAGTGGAGTGCCATTCAACAAGAGGTTAACCCTCCTATATTTCTTTTTGGCGGTCAACACCATCAGCTTTGTTTTAGTGGTGTTTACTGACAATCCCCTGTCTTTACAAAAGATGCAAAAACGATCATCGGCAAAGAGGAGGGTAGGTGTTTTCTCTCCTGCAAGGACGGGGGCATCGGCAGGGTCCTCCCTCAAATGGTCCACCACCCCATTTATAAAGAGGGAGAACAAGGTTGGAGCCATCACGCATCCCTGTCTCACTCCCCTATTGACCGGTACCTTCTCTGTCAGTTGGCCCTGAGTTCCCCATCGAATCCTGGCATAGTTCCCCTCATGGAGTTTAATAATCAGTTGCAATAGATAACTAGGAAATCCCATATCAAATAGGACTGACCAGATCTTGGCCCGTGGGATGACATCAAAGGCTGTCTTCAAGTCTATGAAAGCCAGATATAAACTGCCCTTGGCAATTAACACTGACTTCCAACAGACTGCACAAAATCGGAAGACCTGGTCTATTGCACCGACATTGCGCCTAAACCCGGCCTGAAAATGGGACAGAATGCCTTTATCCACAAGCCAAGATTCTGTTTGATTTATGATGACCCTGCCAACTACCTTTTGGATGGTGTCTATCAGACTTATCGGTCTGTAATTGGCAGGGTCATCTCTTTCGCCCTTTTTATATATGGTTATAACCTCAGCACCCTTCCAGGAATCTGGAACAGGGTAACCATACTGGATCAGATTCATCAGACATGCTATATACTCAGCCCAGATTTTAGAATCGTGCTTTAACAAATCCCCTGGAATGCCATCTGAACCGGGGGCCTTCCCTGGTAATAATTTAGAGATAGCATCTTGGACTTCACGCTGGGAGAATAAGTCTGTCTTGGGAATTGGTTGTTTAGAAGACATGCTTTGGGGGACAATGACTGATGATGATAACAAGCTTTCCAAACTGTCCTCACAATATAATTTAAAAAAATGGGAATACCATTGCTGTTCAGTTATATGATTTAAAATGGGTCCTGCACCCCTTCTTTCTAGAGCATTAATTATTTTCCAGAAAATAACAGAGTTTTTCCTGCAGGCTGCTGCCTTCAGCTGCTGCCAATGTTCTTCCTCCCAATCTCTCTTTGCTGTTTTTATACTATTTGAATATTCCTTCCTGGCCAGCCGGACAGCCGCAGAATCCTTACTTTTTATTGCTTTGGTGATTGCTTTCCTTTTGGTCCTACAGTTTAACGTGTACCAGGGATTACTCTTAGAGTGGTCACCATTAAGACAAGAATTCGCCCTAGGCTTCTTACAAAA
Source organism: Lissotriton helveticus (assembly GCF_964261635.1). Classification (NCBI taxonomy): domain Eukaryota; kingdom Metazoa; phylum Chordata; class Amphibia; order Caudata; family Salamandridae; genus Lissotriton; species Lissotriton helveticus. The sequence continues at coordinate 1,508,307,563 of NC_136068.1, read as the reverse complement.
ATGGGCTCCTAATTTAATTATTAAATTATTGTAGGAGGCCAGCAGACTAGGTTCAGCCAGATTAACAAACGCTGGGGCTAAGGCAGTCAATCTGCTTATTTCTTCTAAAACCAGCTCTTTGATGTTTTGGAGCTTCCCCTCGTCACATTTGACCACATTCCATTTTAGCTTCCAATTATCATTTGTAGGGAAAACCTCTTTGGTAATCAGCTCTGTTTTCCCTCTAGTATCACACCCTCTTACCCAATGGATTTCCATACATAATGGGTTGTGATCACTTTCGGAAGACTGCCTGACCTCCATGTCAATTACGTCAGGCCAAGATTGTATGTCTAAGAGGATGTAGTCAATACGAGAAGGGCAACCCAACCTATTAAAGGTCATTGCCCCCTCGCGATCCGACCTTGTCCGGCCGTTGAGAGCCCATAGGTTGTGATCTAGCACCAGGGCATTCAGCTCTTGATGACCATTTCTTGAGGGGAGTAAGCATTAAGGGGGGTATGATCTGTCTACCATCCTCTACATTAAACCCCAATACCTCTTTATCATCTAGGGGTTCGAAAGTACAGTTAAAATCCCCCCCAACCAAAATTTTAGATCTGGGGGGAAGGTTTGATAGCCTCACATCTAGCAAATCTAATATTGGGGACGCGAGCCCACCCTGAAGGCCTCTGGCATAAATGCCCAAAAATTCATAACTATAGCCCCCTGATTGATTTTTAAGAGTAATATGCAGAATGTCATTTGAAACATAATTGTTGGAAATAACAGTGCAGTTTAAGGACACTTTTACCCAAATATGTAGGCCACCAGAGGGGCGCCCTTTCCCCACCGAAACTGCTGGAACATAAAAGGTTGAATAACCATTTTTATATTGCGGGGATAGGCACCAGGTTTCTTGAAACATGCATATATCAAAGGTATTAATGAAGTGATTCCATTCAGGGTTGAGCAAATTTTTCTTTAATCCTGCTATATTCCATGATAATATATTAATAGAGGAGGAGGGTACCGTGGGTTCCATAATTCCAACTGAGTCACCAAGTGCCTGTTCTCCTGTTCCTTCACAATATAATCCTATATTAACTATGCCTAGCGTAGGTGTTTCGACTGAAACCCGGAATTCAGTTCCATCTCTACCTTCGCTAGTGGGACCTGTAGTGACTACTCTTTCCGAGGTCAATTTTAATTGATCCCTAGAAGGAACCTGCACCTCCCAACTTCCTGATCGCTCAAAGGACAGAATAGGGAGTCAATCGACTCCCTCCAGACCATTGAAACGATTATAACATGGGATAGGATAATCAGGCTGAGGGCCCAACCATCCCTCTTTTAGCCAATTGTCGCCATTTAATGGTCTTCCTACCCCCCTTCGTGTTTCATGCCAGCCTCCTTTTGCATCCCCTCCCCAATTATGAGAACGTTGTCTTCCATAGTTTTCAGGTCTCCTCCTACCACTGTCATGAATGGGAGCCCTCAACCAGCTCCATCTATTATCATATTTTTCCGAGGGCATGTAAAAATATGACAGAGGTTTAACATTAAACGCTGTGTCGTTACTACAACGAGACCCAGAGCAAATATACTCTACTAAACGTGGGTCTTCAAATGTAATCACAACACAGTCTCCCTGCAGATGTTTCTTTTTGTCTCCTACCCAGGGCGCTCTCTCCACCATAAGCAATTTTTTATTAATATTAGGAGGGGCGGGAAATTCCTATCCAGCCAATAGCAGACTTTATTTTTAAGAGCCCAAAACGGTTCAGAGGCGGCTGGTGCAAGCTCTGGGACACCCGTTAATACTATCACAAACGGGCAGGCGTCCGGTGGTAAACTAATGTTCCGCCGTGCCCTTAGTGGCTCCGACTGGGGAGGTGGAGGAACAACGGTTGGAACAGTTGAACATGCTGTTTCCTGAGGTTTGGTAGCAGCAGTAGAAGCTGTCTTAGAGACAGCTTTACTAGCCTTTTGTACAGTTGATGCAGTGGGGCGTTTCTTAGGAGATGGGTTTGGTTCTAGTGTATGATTTTTAGCTATTGGCAAAGGATTACCAGTTGAAGCTGAATTATTCGGGGCCTCTTGAGTAGAATTTTCCCCCTTATAATTTAGGTCCTTGCATATGGTCTGAAGATGGTGTTCTATACCCTGGAGTCTAATCTCCAAGGGCAAAAGCAAGGACCTTATAAGTGCCGCTAGAGAATCAAGAAATGGGGCGTTCTCATCCTCTGCATCTTCTAAGGATTTATTAGAACTGATATTATCAAGAACGCTAACCAAACTTGTATCTGAGGCTGATACATCTGGTATGCCTAAGGGCAGGGGATGGGATTCGCGCTGAGCCCTTGCACTCCCTTCTGGAACTCCCATACTAGTCCTCCCCTCCTCTAAACCATTACCCACACAAACTGAATTCCCCAAACAGGCCAACATATTCTGGTTGGTTGGAGTAACACTAGACACCTAGGGGGAAGTTAAATTAGGAGAAAAAGTTATACCTTCCACAAGGCACCCTTCAGATTGTGAATTAGCTATATGGATAATAGCAGATGTAACTAGTGGATTATTTGGAAGGGGGGGCGCAATTAAAGGTAATAACGATGTAGGTGCAGGGGATGTATCTATACAAGTAGAATGGGGCGCAATAGGTGTAGGGGACACTGGGGCAACTCTCGTCTGGGGCGGAACAGAATTACTCTGGTTTCTATTCGGGGTACATGCCAAGGCTATACTACCCAATGACGATCTTTTGGCATGTAATAAGTCTTGTGAAACCCTCCGTTCCATAAGAACAATACCCTCATCAATTAAAGTGTTAGTGCGAAGAATAAAATTATCCAAAGTACTGGTAAGTTTTTTGGTTTTATTCTTTGCTCCAACCACCGCCTGACTACGGGTTTTGCGTGTCGACATAATTTAAAAGGGACAAAAAATGGCTAACAAGGGAAGCTCTAACAAACAATAAAAAGGGAGACACGTGAGTAGCAAACCCTTCAATATTATAGGCCACAAGACAAAAACTATTACACTTGGTTGTGTTAATAAGTAGACATTAACATCCCATAACTAGTTAAGCCACGTGAATAACATCAACTGACATAGGATAAATAAAACCTGCAAGGGCATACGGGCCAGTCCAGTCCCTACGGTCCTCGGAGGGCCTCAGAGGGCCCGCCCTTTGCCCGGGCTTAGCCCCGGGCTCGGTCCCGCACGCGTCCCGCGTGCGCGGTCACCAATAAGTTTAAATAGGGGAGTTGGGGGCGGGAAGAGACACCAGGTGTGCTGTGATGTTAAAGCGCTAGGCACCCTGGGTCTCGCAGTCCCGGCCCCGGCAGCGTCAGCGGTGAGCCCCGAGTCAAGAGGTCCTTGTAGATCAGGAGCGGGATACAACACGGAGTCTTTAAAAAGTGTAAAAAGCCAAAGTCCAGCAAGGTATTCCCAGGTGAAGGCTGCGAGCGGCTCCCGCGGAGCAGGGGCCGCGAGCCGTTTATAGCCGCTGGGGAGCTGGGGGCGGGAAGAGACACCAGGTGCACTGTGATGTTAAAGCGCTAGGCACCCTGGGTCTCGCAGTCCCGGCCCCGGCAGCGTCAACGGTGAGCCCCGAGTCAAGAGGTCCTTGTAGATCAGGAGCAGGATACAATACGGAGTCTTTAAAAAGTGTAAAAAGCCAAAGTCCAGCAAGGTATTCCCAGGTGAAGGCTGCGAGCGGCTCCCGCGGACTGGGGGCCGCGAGCCGTTTATAGCCGCGGGGGAGCTGGGGGCGGGAAGAGACACCAGGTGCGCTGTGATGTTAAAGCGCTAGGCACCCTGGGTCTCGCAGTCCCGGCCCCGGCAGCGTCAGCGGTGAGCCCCGAGTCAAGAGGTCCTTGTAGATCAGGAGCAGGATACAACACGGAGTCTTTAAAAAGTGTAAAAAGCCAAAGTCCAGCAAGGTATTCCCACGTGAAGGCTGCGAGCGAAATTACTTAGGCTTCTTCACATACACTTTTTTGATATTTCTACTTCCTGCCCGATACCATACACTGCCCAAAGATAACTTCACTGTTAAAAACTCAGAAGTACCTGTCTAAACCTAAACCCAACACCGCCCTAACTCTACTGATATATTTATTTTTAATGCAATTTACAGCAAGAAAATCTAAGGAGAACCAAAACATTTCTTTCGAAATTGTTCTGGAGAACAATCCTGAGGAAGACTTTGACTTTATGGATCAGTCTCTGGATGAAGAGTTAGTTAATTGTGTGGAAGAAATAGAATCATGGACTCAAAATGAGGACATTCCTGACGATATAATGTTGGAAGTGTTATTAAATTTTGAAAAATCATAGCAATACATTTTTATTTAATAATTAAAAATTGTTCGAGACATTATTCTTTTTTATATGTAATTCATGAAATAGTACCAAAAATGAATATAATATAAAGTGAGACTTATAGTATACTGTGCAACTTTTTTGTGTTACATAGTAATTTTGCTCATAGTTACTTCCTTTCTCCCACTATATTATCTCCAATGTGTATTTGACATCTCTTTTTCATCTCCTGCCTCCATGTTGTTTCTGCTTTTCTGACAGACTATGGTATGGATTCCATATACCACAATAACTTCTGTAACAACATGCAAATTATCTACAGAGGAGACGGTGTACATTGAATTTAAGACTCTATATTGGTACCTACATGCTGGTACTTAAATCACCCACTCTATGCAAAGCTACCCTACCTCTAAGCACTTTAAATTATTATTTTACTGTTTCACTGGGCTTTCCCCTTGGTACGCTCCCTGGTACACTCCCCGGTGCGTGTACCGGGCGCTCCCCCCGCGAAAATCGAATTTTATTATTTTTTTTTTGCCCCGGGGGGCCCTTTTATGGCCCCCACATCAAACCTAGGGGGTCAGGGGGGGTCTACCCTGCCCCCTTATGGTCATTTCCCCCTTCGTTTTTGCCACCTCTTGTGTCTCGATCCTACCAAGACACAAGATGGCGGCCGCTCTGGACTGTTTGGAATGTTGACAGACACCCGAGAGCCAATCAGCTTTCCGCGCGCGAACTCGCGTTACGCGCCGGTGGCGCTCCCCGGTGCGCGTACCGGGGCGCGCTTATTGATATATATATTTTTTTGAACCTAAATTACTCAAAATCCTCTGGAGCACATATCTTGAGACATAGCAAAGGCACATCGGGCTACCAGTCCCTACAATTTTGCCAAGTTTCGTGGCAATCCATTCAGCCGTTCGGGCTAAAAGTGAGTCCAACCGCCCTATGGAAATTAACATGGGGAAAACACGTTTTGGGACCCCCCTTTTATCTCGCCCCCCGCTTGACAAATCCCCCCCAAACTTTCAGGGAAGAAGCGGAGTGGAGCGGGCCATCTAATTTGAGAAATTCGTGAAAATTCGTCCACCGGCGCCAAAGTTATTCCCTATAGAATGTTGCGGATTTCCTATGGAAACTAGGTCCTAACTATAACTACCTACTGGGGACCGCCAGTAGGTAATATATGTATATATATATAGTCCAAACAAGAAGCTACCCTGAAGTGCCACACCGTAGTTAAAAATCCACTTTTATTTATAAAGGCTGCAAGCAAGCAAGATGGGCCAAAACATCGAAGTACAAGCCATACACGTTTCAGGATGAACCCTTCATCAGTGGCAGATGCAGGAAAACAGAGCAGTGAGAGGCAGTCAGTTTTACCTTGTAACCCAACCCCAGTGGGCGTGACCAAACTCGCATAGCTTTGTGGTTACTGCAGTCCGCTTCGGTATTCCTCTAGTGAGGCTGCTTTGTAGTCCGATCAATAAAGAAGATTTCAAACCCCCAGTGGGGTGATGCTGTGTCCAAAATGCTGCGTGCTGCATATTTTTGCCCCCTAATCAGCAAACCTACTCCCGCTTAGACTGGAGACATGGTCGGTGACTCCATGGGCCGGCTCCTGCAGTGGTGGCTCTTTTGCAGCTAGGTCAGCCGCATTATATAGTCCAAACAAGAAAGTAGTTTGAAGTGCCCCACCATAGGTAAAAGTCTGCTTTTATTTATAAAGGCTGCAAGCAAGCAGGATGGGCCAAAACATCAAAGTACAAGCCATACGCGTTTCAGGATGAACCCTTCATCAGTGGCAGATGCAGGAAAACAGAGCAGTGAGAGGCAGTCCATTTTACATTGTAACCCAACGCCAGTGGGCGTGGCCAAAGGATACTTCAACTTAGGAAATGAGAATCCATCCTCATTATAGATCTAGGTACCCAGGTACAGGGGCACTCAGCATTGATGATGAAATGGCTGTACATTTACAAATTTCTATCTATGTAACTATGACTTTCACTGTATCTTGCAAATGACTTTTCATCATGATCTTATTTTGCTTAAGGATTCTCACCAATTTCCTCTAACTTTATTTAAATTTTCCACTCATTCACTTTCTACTACATTTTCATCAGTTTGCTCGACACATTCTCTCTAGATGTGTTTTGACATTCATGCTCTTATCTTTACAGGAGGAGAGGAAGGGGCCCATGGATTTGAACCAATGACCTTTTGGGATCTCTACCATTATCTTCGATTGGAAAGGTCCACATTTTGTCTCCTCCGACCCAGATAAGGATTCTCCTCTTCTCTTTTTTAACTCCTCTTTGCCAGGTTTTTACAAGTTCTTTGAGCAACTCTGCAAATTTACACACAGCTATGGTTACACCAACAGATGTTGGTCTGACACATTGTCGCTACTATTCACTAGCCCACACTTTGGCTGTACATAGAAATTGTCCTCTAAATATATTTTGTGGAATTTTCTGATGCAGACCAATCAAAACATTCAATATTATTTCATGTTTATTGTTTCGAAGTGGCATTTTAAGATTCACTGGTGCACCATTGCATTATTCATTTACATTGATGTATATTTGCATATTGACTGCATTTTAGTCCTCTGTCGATGGCAATGTTTGCATTGAGTCCTAGTTTTGTTTCACCCAAGCATACCTAGGACATTCTGTTTTGTCAGTACACTTTGTGTGTTCAAGGCCGCTTGATGGCCGAAACACGTCATGTTAAGATTTATGAAGTAATACATCTTGTGTATCGTACTTTCCTGGTCTGTGGTTCCTGAGAGCGCGTTTATCTATTCAGTGATTTGATATCTCTATATATATAGAGATATATATCGATATATATCTATATATCTATATGTATATATATCTATATGTATATATATAACTATATCTATATATATATATATATATATATACCTACATTTATTTATATACGCACCACCAACAAAGAGCGCCGTGACTGTCCCGTAATTGAACCATTTTTGTACTCTGTGAAAACGAACAGGGACAGTGGTTGCCACCAAAGACCGTCTTTGGTATAGACTCTGTGCATCTCTGAAAAGTGGAAATGCGACGGAGCAACGGTGAGCACAATAAACAAATCACAAAATAATGCGACATCACCCACTGGAGGGTTGTATTAAGGGGAAGCGCACCACAAGTACCAGCATGCTTTGTGAAAGGGTCCCATCAGGGCGTCCACTAGAGGGCAAAAACATGGACTGAAAGGTCTCCCATGCAAATACTCAGTTAACTAATCAATAACTAATATAGACTTTCACATAGCTAGTAACCAACTGTAGAATCAGTTTACACAACAACTGACAAAGTGATACAGATATTCACACAGTTTAGTCACTATCCACTATATTTAGTGAGACATTATAAACTGGTCAAGTAAACAGTCAATTACACTGCTACTAAATCCTCCATCCAAATATTTATTTATATATATCCACTCATTCTTCAATGCAAATTGCTATATATATAATGCATATATAAATAACGAAGCAAACCACATTCACTCGATGATGTCATCAGTGATGTCATCAGTGATGTCATTTGAGATGTCATCAGTGATGTCACTGACCATGTCATGAATGGTCCAATATGTGACATCATCAGCAGTGGATTGCGGGTGCGCGATATATACTTAGTACAACTAACTATATAGGAGCAATTTCAATGGTTTTGTATGAGTAAAATGTCCAGCTAACTATAACACCACTAAAACTTATAGTTTTTTGAGTGAATTTCAAAGGTTTTGTAAAAGCTAATTCCTAACTATATAACTCCTGAAACCTATGGTTTTTTCAGTGAATTTGAAAGGTTTTTTTAAATGCTAATTCCTAACTATATAAGGCCTGAAACCTATGGTTTTTTCAGTGAATTTGCAAGGTTTTTTTAAATGCTAATTCCTAACTATATAAGGCCTGAAACCTATGGTTTTTTCAGTGAATTTCAAAGGTTTTTTAAATGCTAATTCCTAACTATATAAGGCCTGAAACCTATGGTTTTTTCAGTGAATTTCAAAGGTTTTTTAAATGCTAATTCTATTAGCGGATAACGTTTAAATATATTAATATCCTAGTGGGACCACCTGAGCAGCCCTAGGGGGTCAGGGTGTTTCTACCCTGCCCCCTTTTTGTATTCTACACGTTTGTTTTTCTGCTTTCTTGTGCCTAATTCCTAACTATAAAAGGCCTGAAACCTATGTTTTGTTCAGTGAATTTTCAAGGTTTTCTAAATGCTAATTCCTAACTATATAAGGCCTAAAACCTATGGTTTTTTCATTGAATTTGCAAGGTTTTTTAAATGCTAATTCCTAACTATATAAGGCCTGAAACCTATGTTTTTTTCAGTGAATTTGCAAGGTTTTTTTAAATGCTAATTCCTAACTGTATAAGGCCTGAAACCTATGTTTTTTTCAGTGAATTTCAAAGGTTTTTTAAATGCTAATTCCTAACTATATAAGACTTGAAAGCCCACCAGGAATCTCCAGTATGCGCCAGGGGACTGCATTGCAGAGAGGTGTAATGAAGCCACGCCCATTTTTACACCTTTCTGCAACGCAGCCCCCGTGCATGTTTGAAGAGGGGGAACTAATTCCCCTTGCATACTGGGGGCCAACTAGCCCACCTGGAACCTCCAGTATGCGCCAGGGGGCTGCATTGCAGAGGTGTAATGAGGCTATACCCCTTGTTACACCTCTCTGCAAGGCAGCCCCCTGGTGCGTTTGCACAGGGGGAACTAATTCCCCTTGCATACTGGGGTCCCTGGGGGCCAACTAGCCCACCAGGAGCCTCAGTATGCGCCAGGGGGCTGCATTGCAGAGAGGTGTAATGAGGCCACACCCTTTTTTACACCTCTCTGCAACGCAGCCCCCGTGCATGTTTGAAGAGGGGGAACTAATTCCCCTTGCATACTGGGGGTCCCTGGGGGCCAACAAGCCCACCCGGAACCTCTAGTATGCGCCAGGGGGCTGCATTGCACAGAGGTGTAATGAGGCTATGCCCCTTTTTACACCTCTCTGCAACGCAGGCCACTGGCGAGTTTGCAGAGGGGGGACTAATTCCCCTTGCATACTGGGGGTCCCTGGGTCATATCTGCCCAAAGGCCGATATTCCGAACGATTGAAAATGACTTTTCTTGAAAAACATTTGGAATTGGATTATCATGTCCTATACTTTGGAATTTTTAAAAGACTGAATTTGAGGATGCTATAAATTACTCAAGTCTGCCCGAATTGTGTGGGTAAAATTGATACCTAGTCACTTTGAATAAGAATGTACTTACGTCTCGTCTAACATTTGGATGAAATATCTAGTTATATGACAACAGGATACCGACATAACTTGAAGAAAATAAGAACGCCCTGAAGAAGTTCAGTTGTACAGAACGAAACGCGTCGGCTGGCTGTGGTACATAAACTTAAGAAAAATAAAAGCATTTGAATATACACCAAGATTCAGCGCTTCAATAAGGACTCTAAATGATATGATTTAATTGGACTTATTGTGCAAGTGGTGCTGTGCCAAACTTTGGAATATTCTCCACTAATCTCTACTACTTACTCTCTACTACTCCACTACTCTCTAATACTCACTCTCTACTACTCAATCTCTACTACTCTCTCTCTACTACTCACTCCCTACTACTCATTATCTACTACTCTCTACTATTCACTCTCTACTACTCTCTACTCTCTACTACTCACTCTCTTCTACTCTCTCTCTCCTACTCACTCTTTACTACTCACTCTCTACTACTCTCTACTACTCACTCTCTACTACTCTCTACTACTCACTCTCTACTACTCTCTCTCTACTAATCTCTACTACTCACTCTCTACTACTCACTCTACTACTCACTCTATCCTACTACTCTCTACTACTCACTCTCTACTACTCTCTCTCTACTACTCTCTACTACTGACTCTACTACTCACTCTCTACTACTCTCTACTATTCTCTCTCTCTGCTACTCACTCTCTACTACTCTCTGCTACTCACTCTCTACTACTCACCCTTTACTACTCTCTACTACTCACTCTCTACTGCTCTCTACTACTCACTCTCTACTGCTCTCTACTACTCACCCTACTACTTACTCTCTACTACTCTCTACTACTCACTCGCTACTACTCACTCTCTACTACTCTCTACTACTCACTCTACTATTCACTCTACTACTCTCTGCTACTCACTCTCTGCTACTCTCTCTACTGCTCTCTACTACTCTCTACTACTCACTCTCTACTGTCTATTACTCACTCTCTACTCTCTAACTCTCTACCTCTCTCTACTTCTCTCTCTACTAGTCTCTACCTCTCTACCTCTACCTCTCTACCTCTACCTCTCTACCTCTACACCTCTACCTCTCTACCTCTCTCTACACGTACACATATACACATATATATATGCATATATATGCATATGCATTTATATATATGTATGTGTATATATATATATACATACATATATAAACATATATAATCTGCATATCTATATAAATACAAATATAAATGCATGCATATATATACATATATGCATACATATGCATGTTATTTACATGAAAATTTTAAAAACACTAATAAAAGCAAAGCTAAAAAGCCACCTCATTACAAACAGAATGGCTTTAACTGAAACGAGGGCGAGATCTATTGCATTTTCAATGCTTGTTTACTTTGGTTCCATCAAGAAGGCATTCAGATGTGTCACACATTTGCCATAAATTCTGAATGTTAGCACTCTACTGCTCACCAGGGAAGTCTGCTGCTGGTGTTCAAAGTGCATGTTTCAGTCTGCATGTCAGAATTTTTTTTATGAAATAGAAGAGGATTTGAGAAGTCACCCAAAATGTGCCCTAATTTTTCTTTCTGAAGCACTAATCATACTTTCCATGGCAAAATGAGCCCCCTCATTTTGTTCCTTTTTAAATTAAATGTTTTCAGACTTACCACTTCATTCCAATCAAGATGGCTTCTGGTGTGCCAAACTTTTGTCATAAGTAAGACTGTTAGCGCTCTAGTTGTTCTTTAGAACACTCTGGGACATTCTGTCATTGGGCTATACTTGGGCTACATCTGGGTGATATTTGGGCTACATTTGGGCTCTTTTGTCTCTGGTGGCCATCTTGGGAGACTGCATGTCAGAATTTTTTAATGAAATAGTAGAGGATTTGAGAAGTCACTCAAAATGTGCCCTAATTTTTCTTTCTGCAGCACTAATCATACTTTCTATGGCAAAAATATACCCCCTCATTTTGTTCCTTTTTAAATTAAATGTGTTAAGAGTTACCACTTTATTCCAATCAAGATGGCTTCAGGTGTGCCATACCTTTGAAATGAGTAGGACTGTTAGCGCTCTAGTTGTTCTTTAGAACACTCTGGGACATTCTGTCATTGAGCTATACTTGGGTTACATCTGGGTGATATTTGGGCTCTTTTGTCTCTGGTGGCCATCTTGGGAGACTGCATGTCAGAATTTTTTAATGAAATAGAAGAGGATTTGAGAAGTCACTCAAAATGTGCCCTAATTTTTCTTTCTGAAGCACTAATCATACTTTCTATGGCAAAATGAACCCCCTCATTTTGTTCCTTTTAAAATTAAAAGTTTTCAGACTTACCACTTCATTCCAATCAAGATGGCTTCTGGTGTGCCATACTTTTGTCATAAGTAAGACTGTTAGCGCTCTAGTCTTTCTTTAGAACACTCTGGGACATTCTGTCATTGGGCTATACTTGGGCTACATCTGGGTGATATTTGGGCTACATTTGGGCTCTTTTGTCTCTGGTGGCCATCTTTGGAGACTGCATGTCAGAATTTTTTAATGAAATTGTAGAGGATTTGAGAAGTCACTCAAAATGTGCCCTAATTTTTCTTTCTGCAGCACTAATCATACTTTCTACGGCAAAAATATACCCCCTCATTTTGTTCCTTTTTAAATTAAATGTGTTAAAAGTTACCACTTTATTCCAATCAAGATGGCTTCAGGTGTGCCATACCTTTGTAATGAGTAGGACTGTTAGCGCTCTAGTTGTTCTTTAGAACACTCTGGGACATTCTGTCATTGAGCTATACTTGGGCTACATCTGGGTGATATTTGGGCTCTTTTGTCTCTGGTGGCCATCTTGGGAGACTGCATGTCAAAAAATTTTAATGAAATAGAAGAGGATTTGAGAAGTCACTCAAAATGTGCCCTAATTTTTCTTTCTGAAGCACTAATCATACTTTCTATGGCAAAATGAGCCCCCTCATTTTGTTCCTTTTTAAATTAAAAGTTTTCAGACTTACCACTTCATTCCAATCAAGATGGCTTCTGGTGTGCCATACTTTTGTCATAAGTAAGACTGTTAGCGCTCTAGTTGTTCTTTAGAACACTCTGGGACATTCTGTCCTTGGGCTATACTTGGGCTACATCTGGGTGATATTTGGGCTACATTTGGGCTCTTTTGTCTCTGGTGGCCATCTTGGGAGACTGCATGTCAGAATTTTTTTATGAAATAGAAGAGGATTTGAGAATTCACTCAAAATGTGCCCTAATTTTTCTTTCTGCAGCACTAATCATATTTTCAATGGCAAAATATACCCCCTCATTTTGTTTCTTTTTAAATTAAATGTTGTAAGAGTTACCACTTTATTCCAATCAAGATGGCTTCAGGTGTGCCATACCTTTGTAATAAGTAGGACTGTTAGCACTCTAGTTGCTCTTTAGAACACTCTATGAGGCTGCAGTAGAACACAAAGGAATCAACTGACAGTCTTTGTCCTTGTTGTATGTACATGTTTTACTGAGAATGTCAGACTTCATTCTCACATGACTGAGAAAGATAATGTGAATTTACAGAAAATATGCTTTCAGTTTAGCTTATAGATCCCCTTCCAAACCACTGTGGGAAAAGCATGAGATAATAGTTTTCTTTCAAACATGATTCATGATATCCCAGCAGAAGGCTTTTTCACATGGTAAAATCACCTTAGAACACACCACAATTCCTAAAATGAGTATGGTACCAACAACAAATGATTTATAATGTAACTAAAGTCCTAAAACCTTCTATTAACTACAATGCTTTTTAATGAGGTCCTATCATATATATTGGTCCCAAGATGGCTGCCAACACTTCTTGGATGAAGTGCTGACAAGCCAATCAGATCTCACGATGAGATGTGTGATTAGGCTCCGCCCATATATATATATGTGTTTTGAAGTAAATTTTCATAAAAACCACTAGAGCAATTTTCACCAAATATAGAAAAGGCACTTCTGCGCACCAGTCCCTACAATTTTGCAAAGTTTGGTGTAATTCCATTCAGCGGTTCGGGCTGTAGCCTTGTCTATTCGTCCTATGGAAATTAACATGGAGAAAACATGTTTTGGGCCCCCCCCCTTTTTTCTCGGCCCCCGCATTACGAATCCCACCCAAAACTTCCAGGGAAGAAGCGAAGCAGAGCTGGCCTAAATGTTTGAAAATTACAAGCAAATTCCTCAACCGGCAGCAAAGTTATTCCCAATAGAATGTTGCGGATTTCCTATGGTAGCTAGGTCCTAACTATACATACCTACTGGCTATCGTCAGTAGGTAATATATATATATATATATATATATATATATATATATATATATATATATATTACCTACTGGCGGTCGCCAGTAGGTATATATAGTTAGGATTTTTTCTCTATGGGTTTTTTGAAAATTCTATGTCTAATAACTTTGGCGTTTGTGGACGGAATTGGCTGAAATTTTCAGGAAAATGGCACATTTTGTTTCTGAGCAGCCCTTGAAAATTTGGGGGGGGTTCGTCCAGTGGGGGCCGAGAAAAAAGGGGGGTCCCAAAACGTGTTTTTAACATTGAGTTTTCCATAGGGCGGTTGGCCTCACTTTTAGCCCGAACGGCTGAATGGATTTGCACGAAACTTGGCAAAATTGTAGGGACTGGTAGCCCGATGTGCCTTTTGTAGGTCTCAATATATGTGCTCCAGTGGATTTTGAGAAATTAACGTTTAAAAAAAGATATATATCTGTAACAGCGGACCGGTTAGCGCTCTGGTTCGCGGACTTTTCGCGCAACGGAGCTTTGTGAAGCGAAGCTGATTGGTTCTCCGGCGTCTGTCAACATTCCAAACAGTCCGTAGCGGCCGCCATCTTGTCTCTCGGTAGGATCGAGAGACAAGAGGAGGCGAAAGCGAAGGGGCAAATGACCATAAGGGGGAATAGTAGATCCTCGCTGACCCCCTAGGTTTGATGTGGAGGTTTTAAAAGGGCCCCGCGGGGCAAAAAAAAATAATAATAATAATAATCGAACGGCTGAATGGATTTGCACGAAACTTGGTAAAATATTAGGGACTGGTAGCCCGATGTGCCTTTGCTAGGTCTCAATATATGTGCTCCAGTGGATTTTGAGAAATTAACGTTCAAAAAAAGATATATATCTGTAACAGCGCTCCGCTTCGCGTACTTTTCGCGTTACGGAGCTTTGCGAAGCTGATTGGTTCTCCGGCGTCTGTCAACATTCCAAACAGTCCGTAGCGGCCGCCATCTTGTCTCTCGGTAGGATTGAGAGACAAGAGGAGGCCAAAGTGAAGGGGGAAATGACCATAAGGGGGCATAGTAGATCCTTCCTGACCTCTTAGGTTTGATGTACCATTTTGCCAAGTTTGGTGTAATTCCGTTCAGCCATTCAGGCTGTAGACGTATGTAAATGTCCTATGGAAAATTGCATGGGGAAAACACATTTGAAAGTGTTGAAATTTAGAACCAATTAAAATGTTACTTTGGTTTTGTATTTGTGTGTGATGAAAGTTAATTGGTTATGTATATATGTCAAATGAGAGGAAACCACAGCCATTTTGCGATACTACTGTCTGAGGTACATTTGTGAGGAATTTTTGGTGGTGAATTTCTGGTGTTTGATTTACACAGTACTAACACTTCTGCTACTTTTAAAAAGGTGAGTTGTTAATTTGTAAGGGGAACTATGTTGTACACTTGAAGATAATTTGAAAAATGTTTTCTGTTATTTATTTGCAGTCCTTCTGTTATACTAAATACTTGATGAAGTTAGTTTTATATTATGTATTACTAAAAACGATAAATGAAAGTGATTATTTTTTTCTGCAATTTACAGCAAGCAATTTCAAAATAAAATGGCTCACAATGAAGAGACCGTGGCAATTTCTTTTGAATTGTCCACTACATTGATTGAAATTGAGAGCACCAATAATGAAATATTGTCACAAGGAGGACATGACTTGTATGATTCCATTAGATTGATTGAAATGGACAGCACCAAGAATGAAATATTGTCACAAGGAGATGACTTGAATGATTCCACTACATTGATTGAAATTGAGAGCACCAATAATGAAATATTGTCACAAGGAGGAGATGGCTTGTATGATTCCATTAGATTGATTGAAATGGACAGCACCAATAATGAAATATTGTCACAAGGAGGAGATGACTTGAATGATTCCACTACATTGATTGAAATTGAGAGCACCAATAATGAAATATTGTCACGAGGAGATGACTTGAATGATTCCACTACATTGATTGAAATGGACAGCACCAATAATGAAATATTGTCAGAAGGAGGAGATGACTTGAATGATTTTTTTGATCAATCTCTTGATGGCGAATTTATCGAGTGTTTGGAGACCATAGAGTTACAAGAATCATCATTGCAGACTTTTAATGAGGAGATTCCAGATGAGATGATTGAAGAGGAAATTACTGATGAGGACATGTTACTAGTTGTTTCAAATTTAGAAAATTCTGAAGAATAAATTTATATTTAGAAATCAAAAATGGTTTGAGACATTATTTATTTTTATTTTTAATTTATGAGGTTGTAGCGAAGTGATTGTAGTATAAAATGAGACTTATAGTATAGAGTGCAACATTTTTATGTTACATGGTAAGTTTACTCATATTTACTTCCCTTCTGCCACTATATTATCTCCAATGTGTATTTGACATGTCTTCTTCATCTCCGGCCTCCTTTCTCTCACTGTGTGTCTCCGATGCATCTTATCGCTGGTATTTTGTGTAATTACAGAAGAGAGTAAAATAAAATAGTTCGGAACGTGAAAAGGGGGCAAAGTAGAGTACTCCTCACCCCCTAGGCCTTTTTAGGCGGTCCCAAAAGGATCAGTTTCTGCTTTCCTGAGAGATTATGGTATGAGTTCCATATACCACAATAACTTGCATTACAACATGCAAGATATCTATCTCCTATTACCAACTTTTGGAGATATTCGCGCTAAGCGCGAATATCTCCAAAAAGTAACACCTGCCCTGAGCAGTTCTTAGCCATGTTATCCAATGGGAGGTGGATAACATGGCTAAGAGTATTAGCTCGGTAATGCATGAATATCGCTGAGTTTTTAGCGATATTCATGCATTGCGGCCGTTTATTATCGCATTTGCGATAAACCTTGATAATAGTAAGGTTTATCTTCGATAATTTCTGACGATGCTTAGTGGTAAAAAATTGGTTGGTAAGCATCGTTAGCGATAAATATCGCTTAACTTTGGTAATATGCCCCAACGTCTGTTAACGTTCGATTCGAAGGAAATGAGGAAGTGTTGAAAAACATTGTCTGCGCCATCTTGCCTTTTTTGAAATGCCACACTTTTGTCGTGCACGGCAGCCATTTTAGATGTCTTGACCAGACCCACTCTCTGCACGCTGTCGATTCGTAGCATGGCTCCTCACCCTCGCAAGCATCTTCCCCAGGCACTGGTCACCCCCGCTCTCTGTCTTATGCATGGGCAATAAACCTCCCCCCATCTGCGCTGCTCTTCCCTGAGAATCACACTGTGCCCGCCCGACACCTCCCTTTCGCCCTATTCACTACCGCACCCTGTGACACTCCTCTTCCTCTGTGTCCGATTGTCCAGGCTATCAGCTAGCCCTGCAGATGTAGTTTATGGCCCCAGCTGTAAAGAATCACCCCTCTTCAAAGGAGTTATAGTAGATCAAGGCCCACACCCGATGAGATCCGTCACACCACACGTGTTCCTACTATCTGAAAACTATCCTGTATTGTGATTGGGGAGGGGACCGAGCCTGAAGCGGAAGATTCCAGGAATGACTCTTTGTACATCAAAGTTTTTACAATTATGTGTCACATAAAAAATATATAGCACTCCAACAAAGTAGTAGGAATATAAAACTTTAATAACATATAAATATATACAACAAAACAAAAACAGTAATAGATTTATTGAAATTGACAGCACCAATAATGAAATATTCTTGTCAGTAGCGGTCTGTTGTGCGAATAGTTCCAAGGCAGCAGAACGCGCTGAAATCTGGATGTCACGAAGGTGATGTCTAACAAGTTGCCGCCCAGCAAATAACGGCGTGGGGCGCCGCGGGGGTGAGTGAGTCCAGTAGGCACCACAGCTATTCTTACCGGCATTGCAGAATTACTGCTGGGGACAATGCCTGTGCTGGAGCAGGGTCACAGCAGAAACAAAAAGGATTCTGTTGAAGATGTTGTTGGTTTTCAATTTGAAAACAGTTCTGGTGTCAACTGCTATGCTAATGTAGTGGTTAATGTTTTGTTTTCTCTAGAAAATGTAAAAGAGGGGGAGGCAGTCCAAAGTTCCGTTAAAAGGGCAAAGGAAAGGATCGGTGGTTTGAACTATCAGTCAAAAAGGGGAGGGGGTGCAACAATTTTTCCTACCGGGTCACACTGTGCTTTCACCGGAAGTGAGGTCTGCAGGATTCTAGTAATTCAAAGTGAGGCTGGCGCCGACGTCCCGCGGATACAGTTTCGTCACTCCACGGGTGATCATGGCAGTCATTCCCCATCGGGGGTCGGAGACTCCCGCGGCTCCTCTAGAATCTTCAAGGTCGTGGAGGACTACGGTGGTGGAGTCAACCAGTGACCGGGCCATTTCTTTATGCTGGGCCCGCTCTTGCCAGGTCGACCGCCATTTTGAGAGTTCGGTAGCTACTGGCGATCGCGGGGTCAAATGAGCGGACGGGCTCCACCCTGCCGGGCGAGACGTTGCAGCATGGCCACAGTGGAAGAACTCTTTTCCGGGCGCCTGGACCGCTGAGGGTGCAGCTGGGAAGCCTCCACTGGGGAGGCGGGAGAGGCCTGTTCGCACCGTCTCTCCCTCCCAGTGCACCCCACGGCGTCTCGCTTGAGATTTGTTATGGCCGGACCAGGCGATGAGGACGAGGGGGGGGGGTCGGAGGCATGTGCAAGACATCCCCCCCCAGGGTTGTTGCAGCAATTATACAAGAAAGAAGAAGTGTCCCGTCCGTCTTCGGGCCGGGCTTCCGGTAGATGTCGGCCGGACGCCCCTGGCTCTGGCCCCATGAACGGGTTTCTTGGTTTATCGGCTGCAGCCGGATTCCGTCGGTCTCGGCCCCCCGACCGTTGGTGGCCGGACCGGAAGAGCATGTGGCGGGACTACCTGCAACTCTCAAGGGCCACCGCGGCCGGACTGGGAGAGAGAGGGGAGGGTCGAGGAGACATTCCCCCCCCCTGCAACTGTTCAGCGTTGTAAAGGCAATTCCCTGGCCGGGTCCCGTTGGTCTCGGCCTCTCCTCCGGCTACACCCTACGTTAGGATCTCCGAGGCGTGGCAGCAGGACCTGCCTTATATGGGCTGCTCCCGGCTGGGCGTAGCCGGAACCATGCCCCACCTTGGAAGTTTCCAGAGTGGGGGCGGATGTTCTACTGACTTGCATTTTCCCTAGTCTATCGATTTTTTTGGCGTGGCAGGCGGTGGGACAGCGAGGGGTGATTTGGTTTCTCTTACTGTTTTTCTGGTCTCTCACCACTGGCATATTTTAACGTTTTCTTGTTTCTAGAACATTAATAGGTTTTATCATTACGTTATGTTATCGTTTCTTTGTTCGTTGTTTAATAAAAGTTCATGTTCATCAGTGGCCTACTGATTTTCGTTTTCCTATTCTTTTCTTTCCAGGTTGTTTCATGCTAAAGTTTCTGTTAACAGGATACAGTGATCACTTCGTTATTATTGCATATGTCCTTTTCACTAGGGGTGCTCTCTGGTCGGGCCAGATGACGTATGTCTAGTAAATGGTCCGGGTGAAACAGGTGCATCAATCAGTGGGGAGTAGATAGGCATGACAGATTACAACGGGGGAGAAAGGTCCGCATTACGTACCCTTTCACTACTTGCAAAGATTTTCCTACGTTTATTTGCAAACAGGGAATACCTCCAAAAAGAACTAATTCCCAAACAGTCAATGTTCGGACAATCAATCAATCAATGAGGAATGAAATAGGTACGACGTGTTAAAGGCTTGCGTTACCTACCCTTCACTATCTGCAAAGGGAGAGAGAATATTCCTATTCTTCCTCGTTTGCAGGTAGAGAAGATCCTTAAGAGAATTAACATCGAACAATTCAATGCTCGATTGAAACAATCAACAAGGGGTACTGTGAACACAAATGAACGCCGCTTATGTACATACGCATTGCTATTTTCAACAGGTTGTTCCTAATGTTTCTATTTTAGCGAGGTCAAAAAGAGATCCCATTAGTGGCCTACTGATTTTGCTCGATTCCTTTTGTTTTTTTACACGATTTTTCGCTATCTGCAAAGACTAAACAGAGTATTGCGACTCTGTGCTTGTTTGTAAATAGAGAATGAACCAAAGAGAACAATCAATCAAATGGAGAGAGAAGCAGGCACGACGGATTACAAAGGGGGCAAAGGGCTGCGTTAACTACCCTTCACTATCTGCAAAGAGAGAGTACTCCTAATAGAAATGAGGGGTGGGGGGCAGCATTCAAAGCAGATCAGTGTGCATAAACACGAAAATGTTTTTACTTACCACGTACTTGACATTCGACAGCTTATGATATTTGCTATTAAAAAACCATTGAAATTCACTGAAAAAACCATAGGTTATAGACCATATATAGTTAGGAATTAGCATTTACAAAACCTTGAAAATTCACTGAAAAAACCATAGGTTATAGACCATATATAGTTAGGAATTAGCATTTAAAAAACCTTATTTTACTCACACAAAACCATTGAAATTCCATATATAGTTAGTTGCACTAACTATATATGGCGCACCCGCAATCCACTGCTGATCATGTCACATATTACATCATTCATGACATGGTCAGTGACATCACTGATGACATCACTGATGACATCTCAAATGACATCACTGATGACATCTCATTTGACATCATTCTTGTGCTAATACGATAAACCTCTTCAGACTCTAATATAACCTTAGATACACTCAGTGTATACAGACACTCACACACTGCCACTCATCCATGGAGTTACTCACACACCCAGTCAGTCATGCAAAGAAACAATCTCACCTCCATTTCTTCAACTATACAGTTAAACACACCTTACTTATTGAAACATATACTAACACATATTTACTCTCTTATACAATCCCTGATACAAGTTCACAATGATCGATACAACCACTCACTCATTCAGTGGCTCTCATGCACAGTTATTTATATATGCCAACTCTCACATGTACTGTGTTTTACATATGTACTTACTATGACATGTAGCATTGAGATATCCATTCACTCATCAATACACTCATGCACACAGTCAACTGCCCATGTAGCTGTTTCCACATGCACTCTTGAACTCATACACCTAGTGAATAAACTGCTCACACATCTATGCATAGAGTCTCACACCTTCCAGCCACCCCCACACAAACTCAATCTCCCATAGAAATACTTGGGCAACCAATTAATAACACATATAGCCTCTCGTATAGCTAATGATCAACACATGCAGCAGTTTACAGAACAACAGACATAATGATGCACAAATTAAGACAGTTTAGTCACTAACCCATGCATTCAGTGAGACACATTTAATCACTCACTCATACAGTCAGTCATGCACCTACTAAATCCTTCATCCAGACACTTATACATCCACTCAAGACATATTTTAACTTTACAGAAAAATACAGTCACTGGATGTTGTCATCAGTGATGTCATTTGAGATGTCATCAGTGATGTCATCAGTGATGTCACTGACCATGTCATGAATGATGTAATATGTGACATGATCAGCAGTGGATTGCGGGTGCGCCATATATAGTTAGTGCAACTAACTATATATGGAATTTCAATGGTTTTGTGTGAGTAAAATAAGGTTTTTTAAATGCTAATTCCTAACTATATATGGTCTATAACCTATGGTTTTTTCAGTGAATTTTCAAGGTTTTGTAAATGCTAATTCCTAACTATATATGGTCTATAACCTATGGTTTTTTCAGTGAATATATATATATATATATATATATATGTATATTACCTACTGGCGGTCGCCAGTAGGTATATATAGTTAGGATTTTTTCTCTATGGGATTTTTGAAAATTCTATGTCTAATAACTTTGGCGTTTGTGGACGGAATTGGCTGAAATTTTCAGGAAAATGGCACATTTTGTTTCTGAGCAGCCCTTGAAAATTTGGGGGGGATTTGTCAAGGGGGGGCCGAGAAAAAAGGGGGGTCCCAAAACATGTTTTTAACATTGAGTTTTCCATAGGGCGGTTGGCCTCACTTTTAGCCCGAACGGCTGAATGGATTTGCACGAAACTTGGCAAAATTGTAGGGACTGGTAGCCCGATGTGCCTTTTGTAGGTCTCAATATATGTGCTTCAGTGGATTTTGAGAAATTAACGTTCAAAAAAAGATATATATCTGTAACAGCGGACTGGGCAGCGCTCCGGTTCGCGGACTTTACGCGGTACGGAGCTTTGTGAAGCGAAGCTGATTGGTTCTCCGGCGTCTGTAAACATTCCAAACAGTCCGTAGCGGCGCCATCTTGTCTCTCGGTAGGATCGAGAGACAAGCGGGGGCCAAACCGAAGGGGCAAATGACCATAAGGGGGCATAGAAGATCTTCCCTGACCCTTTAGGTTTGATGTGGAGGTTTTAAAAGGGCCCCGCGGGGCAAAACAAAAAAAAATAATAATAATCGAACGGCTGAATGGATTTGCACGAAACTTGGCAAAATTGTAGGGACTGGTAGCCCGATGTGCCTTTGCTAGGTCTCAATATATGTGTTCCAGTGGATTTTGAGAAATTAACGTTCAAAAAAAGATATATATCTGTAACAGCGCTCCGCTTCACGTACTTTTCGCGTTACGGAGCTTTGCTAAGCTGATTGGTTCTTCGGCGTCTGTAAACATTCCAAACAGTCCGTAGCGGCCGCCATCTTCTCTCTCGGTAGGATCGAGAGACAAGAGGAGGCCAAAGCGAAGGGGCAAATGACCATAAGGGGGCATAGTAGATCCTCCCTGACCCCCTAGGTTTGATGTGGAGGCTTTAAAAGGGTTTCGCAGGGCAAAAAAAAAAATATCGTTTTTTTCGTTTTTTTGCGTGGAGTGCGCCCGGTTCGCGAACCGGGAAGCGTTCTGGGGAGCGTACTTTCTTGAAAATTAGTGAAAAAAGTTAGACTAAAATAATAATTGTGAGTGATCAGACGTAGGGTAGCTCTGAGAAGAGCTTTTGGGTTTATGGTACATTTAGGTACTTATAAGTAGGTACCAATGCACAGTCTTAAATTCAGAGTGAAAATTCTGTTGCCCTCATCTGAGAAGTGAACTCCATCTCCTCTGTAGATATCTTGCATGTAGTAACGCAAGTTATTGTTGTACAGGGAGCCCATTCCATGGTCTCTCATGTAAGCTGATACAGATTTGTTTACATGCTTCCTCGATTTCTCAATTTGTGGACAAAATTGGTTCGACCACCTCCATTTTTGTCTTTGGCATATATTTGAATATACCAAGGCAGTCTGAGGAAAAAGTGCCATCAATTGCTCAAAGGTGTCCTTTAAAAGCATTTCCAGACCTACCCCAGTCAAAGTGCCCAAATCATTACCTCCACAGTGCACAATTAACAGGTCAGGTTTTGGCAAATGCATAAAGGTT